>NW_024881318.1:34263009-35620509 GCF_018691265.1 Tyto alba
AGTGGTTGACTCTCTCTTGAAAAAAAAAAAAAATTAAAAAAAAAAAGGAAGAAATATGCTACTATAACCACTGTGACCCTCTTCAGCTTGAAGTTTTTCATCTCCAAATCTCCTTGCTTTTTGTTCAGAGCTATGAGCTTCTCTTTCATAAAGAAGCTATCATTTTTCTGTCATGTGAAGGAGGATAGACTTGGTACTAGGCTGCTTTATCCAATTTTTGCATGTGAAATGCAAGCTGCAATGTCAGTGAGCTTATTCAAAATATTGCAAACCTTATTCCACTGAGCTGTGCTAGGCAAAGAGTAGAAGTGGCTTGAGTTCTTAGCTTAACCTGGTTTGTCCCATCAGTTCATCAGCAGCTGTCTCGTATAGCTGGTGACATTACTCAATTGATCTGGCGTTTATGGAAAAACTACGTAATTAACTACAGTCAGCTAAACCTTTGTGCAGTTTTGCTCAAAGTCAAGAGCCTGACTGGGAATAATGAATGCAAGGCAGTTCGAGCATGGAACAGTACTTTTAAAATAGAAAATAATTTAGAATGCCCAGCAATACCCCTTGATCTGAAACCTGCATGAGCAGATGGTGCTTCTGTGTTCTGTTTGAAGCTAGTGCTCTCAGATCAGTGTACATGGAACGTGTGCTCAGTAGGTCAGTGATAGACTGCTCTGCCCCAAACAATCCCCCTGCCTCTCCCTTGGACACTTTAATATAGGTCTGGAAAACTTACATTGACTATACTGGACTTTGGATCAGATTTTAATTGGCTGGCTAGACAGCATTTGAAGGAGAATCCCTGGAGGTGCATACAAAATACACAGTTGTCCAATCAAGGCAAAACTGCTTATCTCTAAAGCCAGTATTGCAAGGGGAGGAATACTAATCGTTGCCATAACAGTCTGACTTCTGTGGGGGGAGAAGCTGAATTTACTGCTCATTGAGATGGGTTCCTTCTTCTTGGAGTATTGATGATAGACTCAGTAGATGCAGCATGTGGCGCTGAGGAAATTGTGTAGATTTCCTTCTCTCCTGTCCAGGGAGATTTCTGTCTGAAGAGTCATCAGATATAAAACTTGCAGAGTTCTTTCATTCTAAATTCTGCCCCCTTTGAACTTCCATGGGTTTGTTTTTTTTCCCGCTACTCAGTTTTAAAATTAATTTTTGCTTCTCTTTCCCATGTTGTAAGTGTCACAACAAGGAATTTACAATTTCTTCAGTGGCGCAGGAAGCTGCTGTTGTCCTTAAGTGCTTTCAAATGATGTTTCTTGCAACCACAGAAATGTTGTGCAAAGAGAGCAAGAGTGGGTGTGCCCTTGTCTTTCCTGCTACAAGACACTTGCTCTTAACTTCCCCATGAGTTGAAATGAGTGGCTGTTGTCAGTTTTCAAAAAGAATTAATTGTTCTGGCTAAAGGGAGAGTTACTACATGCAGTGAACATACCATATCTCTTTTTGTAATTACTTTTGCCTTTTCATTTGTCTTTTCTTTGTGTAATGCCATCAACAGTTTTCTTAAACCGATGCTGTATTTACAGAAAAGAAAAACATGGTGAGTGCAAAAAACTACTGCTAATCATATTTCACGTCAGGTGTCTGCTTTGTACACCAGCTTCTTGCTAGAACTGAGGAGCAGTCTCAATGCCAAAAATGTGTTTATAAAAATTTTTTGTTTCCCCAAATCTGTATTTTAAAAAATGTAAATTTAAACAGTTCTTGGCAAAGACAACAGAAATTTAGGCAAATGAGATAGGAGTGGATCACTCTATCAGTACCTAAACACAGATTTGAATTATTAAATAACGATTCATTGCATATTGTTCACAGCCATTTATTTTTTTTTTAATATTAAGTGTCTTTTATTGCAGATACATTATGTTCCACCACTGCTTGTGTGCCTGCTCTGTCTGACCTGTGGATACCAGCAGGAAGTGGGTGACTTGTGACATGCTTATTTAAAGGGCTTCATCACTCCCATGTTTCATACAGAGATTTCTCAAGTGACGAAAGGTAATTAGTGAGAATATAGTAAGAAATGCTCTGATTTTTGAACCTTCAAACTTTCATGTTTGAAGTGGTATGGCTTAATATTCTAGCTCTGAAGGTTTCTCTAAAAGCCCACAGGAGAAGAAGGAAAAAAAAAAAAAAGGCGTAAACTGAAGATGGTGGACAATTATTATCAAGGGGAGAGTTTAGATTTTGCAAAACTGGCAGAGCCTATAGCTCAAATTATCTGTGAGAAGGAAAAAATATTCTGAATGGTGCTGTGAATGCTGTGTATTATTAAATCATGAGGATTTTTGTCCTCCGCATTTTAATGAAATTTCTTGTATAAGTGGTAGTTTTCAATCACATTAATTAATTTCTTCCTGGTTGGTTTACAAAGAACCATACGAATTAGTGCAGCCCAGCATGGATGGTAAATGAATCCTCAGGTTCATTGGAGTTACAGACAAAAACAGAGAATTGCCTGTAAATATGTTGCATTGTAGATGCTGGTGATTGTGGTTAGAGCAATATAGGGTATAATTAATCTCATCCTTTAGAAGCTGAGACTTGAAAAATTGTCCAGTTAGGAACATCAGAATAATCCTATTGGATCAAATCCTCTGTTCATCAGTACCAGAAGCAGATCTTTTATAGTTAGTAGCTTTGATCTCCAAATCAAGATGTTTATATTCTATCCAGATTGTTACATGTTCTTATTAGAGAGATAAATGGACAGGCCATTTTTCACTTTCACTGAGTGTTGGTTATGTCAGATATCCACTTTCAGATGTGTGTGGACCTGATACATAGCTCCTTTTTGGCAAATCTGCAGTACTGTGAGTAATTTACCTACAAAAGCCCCATTCTTGGTATATTAAATCTTTTTATACAGCTGTGGGAATTTTTTACATGAATATTTACATTCTTTATACAAACACAGAAATTAATTTGAATTACAGTATGATAGCAAATCTGTTCTGTATACCCCAGAAAATGATACTCAAATATATTCTGAAAACAGGTAGATTAATATCTCCCAGTATATTTAGTCTCAAATTGCTCAACTTTTATAATGGTCAGAAGAATAGACCATATTTTAAATATTTTGGATGAACAGCAATTACATTTTTTTGTCATATTTCATGTTTCTGTTGTGCTGATGCAATGGTCTCCAGACAAAGCAAAGAAGGGAAAACCAAGTGTGTCCAATTGGAAATTTGTCTACTAAAAAATACAGTTGAACACAATTTTGTTAATGATGAGGTTTTTCACACCACTGGTGAGTGGTGACTATGTTTCAGTTACTGCACATGTGAAGCTCTGTCCACAGAGCTTGGTTACTTGGATGTATAGGACAAAGGCCAAGAAAATGCGTTTTCTGTTTTTTTTTTCAGTGAAGAAACTGATTTAGGGATATTTCTTGCTTTTCCATCAGCACTTTGACAGCCAAACTTGAAAATTAAATTGAAGTTGTCACAGAATTATATGACTACTATCTCTGGAGATTTTTCACATTGTTGCATGGAACCTTTGGAACTGGTGTAATAAAAAGAGTGGAGGAGAAAATCCTGTTACAGTATTTACTTTGCAGTTTTTACTGCACTTTGTTGATATTTCACATTCTTAGGTATGATTAAGCAATGTTCCCTTCTTGGTTTATGGATTTTTTTTTATATAAAAATGGGGGAATCTGAGGTTTTTTTGAAATGGAAAATGTGTTTGTAAATACACAGATTTATTTTATGAAGGAGAGCTAGGCACAAGCATGTCTGTTTATTTCACTTTTGAAATTGGCCAGGTTTTCAGTTACTTCTATAAACAGTTATTTCCATTCAGTGTTGGATAGACATAATACCAATTGACCAAGATGAAAGGATATGTCAGTTCAGGTGAAGGTATATTTTGAACAGAGGGTTAATATTAGAGTATTTTAGAAAAATCGCTGTGGTAATTAAATAGGGCTTCCTCTTGAGATTAAAGCTACGAATATTTTATATAAGCAAGTGGTAGAGTACAAACATTGTGTCTTGCATATTGTTGACAGAGGTAGTGAGAAATCTTTTAAATAGGATGTTTCTGTTGATATGGTGGTTATTTTCTTCTAAGAAACGTGAATTCCTTGATGGGTTAAGAGAAATGCAATTTTTTTTCCTTAATTGAACACTTGTTACCTGTGTGCTGCCTTTGCAGCTGAAAGCATAAATCTTCTAATTTAAAGGTGACTGGCTCTATGATTGAGGCATAGGGAATCCATATTCTGCCCTAGATCAGGGCTCAAGGAATGTATTGAGTGACAGTTGCACCTAGAAATTCAGATTTATATGTTTGTGATACACTGGTTCTTTGTGTAGCTTAATTTGGTAAATAAAATGATGCGCTTTTTCTCTTGATGATGATGCCTTTTTTTTCTTTCCCCCTGAATTACCATCTTGATAGCATAGTTTTATCCCCTTGTATGTGTAACAGTATTTTTGTCTATCACATAGTTCATGAAGTTAATGTTTTCTTCTTTCAAGATGTTTAGCCTCTTTTTCTGCCAACTTGACTGTTGTGATCCATTTCTGTAGCACAAGTCATCTTTAGCCCATATAAATGTATAGTCAGACACTTATCCTTTCCTCAGTAATTGTGGTTAGGAGCAGAAAATTTAAAAAACCCATGTTCCAAGCAGCTCTTGTATGATAAAGCAACATAGTTCAATAGAAAGGTGTCAAAAATTGCACTTTAAGAATGGAACACCCATCTCCCTATATGAATCAATAAACATATTGTTTCAATAAACAATATACTGTAGCATTTTCATGTTCAGTATCTTTATTAATTATTCAGTATTTACATCAACGACATACAGTGGGATTGAGTGTACCTTCAGCAACTTTGGGGATGACACCAAGCTGAGTGGTGCAGCTGAATAGGCTTGAGGGAAGGGATGCCATCCACAGAGACCTTGGCAGGCTTGAGAGGTAGGCCCATGTGAACCTCATGAAATTCAACAAGGCCATGTGCAAGGCCCTGCACATGGGTTGGAGCAATCCCTTGTATCAGTACAGACTCTGGGGGATGAATGGATTGAGAGGAGTCCTGTAGAGGAGGACTCGGGGATAGAGGTGAGTGAAAAATGAGACATGAGCTGGCAATGTGCGCTTGCAGCCCAGAAAGCCAATTGTATCTTATAAAAAGAAGCATGGCCAGCAGGTCAAGGGATATGATTCTCCTCTTCTCTGCTCTTGTGAGACCCCACTTGGAGTCCTGTGTTCAGCCCTGGGGTCCCTAGCACAAGGAAGATCTGGACCAGTCAGTGCAGGTCCAGAGGAGGGTCACAGAAGTGATCAGAGGGCTGGAACACCTCTCCTGTGAAGAAAGGCTGAGTGAGTTGAAGTTGTGCAGCCTGGAAAAGAGAAGGCCCCAGGGGGACCTTACTGCGGCCCAAACCATTCTATGATTTTGAAAAGTCAAATCTTTATAACAGATATCTTTAGACCTATTCTTCATTTTCAAAATACGAAATGCTGAATTCCAGGTGGTAGTTACTTGGAATAAATTTTAATAAAAGCAAGCCTTATAGACTGTGGTCAAAGCTTTTATCATAAGCATGGATTATACTGATTAAAATTGATGGAGTCACGGAAGAGCAAAGACATTCTTCAACTGACTTTTGGAATATGCTGTCAGTCTTGCTCTTTTTTTAAACTTTGGGGTTTTTTCATTATCAAAGATGCTTGTGGTTATTTATATATTGAGTTATTTGTCTCTTCTTTTCTTTGGTTATATTTATCAGAGAGGATTTTTTAGCTTGAGTTTCTTATGCATAGACTTAGTCTGAAAGGAGGTGGTCTTGGAGGTCCTCCCAGTCAGGGATACAAAACAAGTCTCACTTCAGCATGTGTTTTAAGTGTCTGCTTAAGACTAAAACTCATCTGGAAGGTGCTATTCCAACCCTCTTCTTCATCAATGCCAGTTTGTGACCTAGCTAGTTGTTTTGTCTTGTAAATTCTCAGTGCAATCTTTGCATTTAAACTGGGAATGTAATGAGTCACACAGATGTCATTAAAGGGATTATTTTGGCTTTCAAGTTTAACTAATGTTTCAACTGGACAGGTGAGCACACACTGTCTAAAATCCAGAGAGAGGTAGTAAATCTTCTAGTTGGACTCCTAATGAATATCTTTGTGTTTCCTATTGTAGTGTCTTATTTTTCAGACTAGGGCTATGTAGTAAGTCAAAGAGAAACTCAACTTTTGGAAATTCTGAGCCTTTCTCTTGTCCTCAGCTGTTAATGTTTTTCCTGTGTCAGAACGGTACTATCATTAAGTAGGAGTATTACAAGCAAAACCCAAATACAGTTAGTGAAGAAGTAATCCTTACATTTCTTTTAGGCAAATGCTCTGAGCAGAACCAAAACGAACAATGGCCTGTCTTACAATGACAAATATGGAAGGTACAGCAACTTCTACTCTCCACCAGAATGGTGACATCCGTGGGAATACCAGTGCACCCAAGCAGACAGAACCATTGCTTCAAGTGTACCTTTATCATTCTCCTGGGAAGACGGGAGGAGACTACCTTCAATTTTCAGCTGGAGAATATGTTGCAGAAGACATTTGCGCTGTTGCCTGTAAAGCCTGTGGTAAGTATATATATTACGGTTTTCATCACAAAGGAGTGAAATTCAATTTAAGCCAGAAAGTTTTTTAATAATCCAGAGCTCATCAGAATGGTGGCATTTTAACCAAAATGCTAATCTGTCTGTTCTTTCAGAAGTAATTAGCATTAGGCTGCAAAACTGTTCCTGTCAGCATGGTTGTGAAACAGATTATAATCAGGTGACTGCCATAATTTTTCAAATAATTTGAAAGCATACTGTCTTTTACCTGGAATTTTTCTTTCATTGAGCTGAGTTATAGTTTGGATAGTTAAATCACAGCAGGAGCTGGAAATAGCTTGAATTATTTTCTGATGCAACTCTGCAAAACAGATTTATCCTGGAAGTTACTGTGTATTATACATGCTTAATTACTTTGCAGATGGAAACTGTTCTATTAGATATAACGTTACTGCTTGTGTGTGTATGGTTAATGCTTTTCATAGTCATTTAGGAAATAACATGACAGGATAGTATATTTGAAATAAATCAAATAAAGTATGTTTATATCTAAGAATGTCTTTGAATTGTTAAATTTACCCAGAGTTTAACATGAACAGGTGCTGAGACCTATAGTAAAGTAATTCTTCCAGGCATTTTGTGAATGTGTCTTTGTCACTGCAAAAGTATATTGAATTTGTGACTAAAAAAAAAATAATTCCAATAAACTTCGGATATTAAAGTGACTGTCTTCTTGTTCCTCATGCACATGTGCACACACATACATGTGCACAGATTCTGTCCATATCTTCTTTTGGGCTGTCAGTGGTACAAGGCTGGATTTGTCTTCTGGCTTTCGAAGTGCCACATTTCAGGTGCAAATGAATTTAAAAGAAGGGCTCATAATTACAAATCTTCCTTTTCCATTGGGTCACAAATATGAAACTGCTGACTCAGATAGTACATTTTATTATCACCAAACATCTTATGCTTTTGTGACTTTGTCTTTTATTTGCTGTAGTGTTTATAAATATGGTTTTAATGACACTACTTTTGGGGCAGGCATCTGTCAGTTTTTTGCTGTGTCCTGGAATGTCTTGTACTGACTGAGTTGCATGCTGTGGGTTGGTAATTTGCTTGTATATCCTAGTTTTACAAAGATTCTTGTGGGTTTAACCTCTGTTGTTCCTTGGAGTTCTTTACATGTGGCTGAGCCTGACTAAGATCTGAGTTTGTAGAGTTGCTCTTCATGAGAGCTTTGGGCAGATAAGCACATGCAATGAGTCAGCAGATACACTGCCCAGGATTCATTCTGGGAGACCATGAGGAAGCAGTACGGTATTCAGAGATTTGCAGAGTTTTAGCTGTGTGATATTCTCCTGCTCTAAAGGCTTCATAGGTCTGAATTTGACAGGTGGACCTGGAAGTGTTCTCAAAGTTGAAGTATCTTTTTGGTGGTGACTAAAATCAAGATCTTCCAGATATCTTCCACTGTGTCCCCAAGATTCTATAGTCTTTCTTCCAGTTGAAGAAAAAAACGTATTGTCTCCCCACTTTAGAAAATGTGGGCACAGTGATTTCTGTAATAAGGATAGATTTTTTTTTTTTTTTTTTAACTTGGTTTTGGGGCTTCAGTTTTGCCTCTGATAGGTTTGTCAGCTTAGTTCAAACCCTGAGGTACGGCATCTAAAGGTGTATAAGGCTAGTGGTGGGGGAGAGGTTCTTAATTTTCTGAGTGTTAAAGTAGTATTGAATTTTTACATTAGGCAATGGCTAAATATTTCTTTAATGGAAATAAATATTGTTGTAGTCACTGAGGGTATTGCTATTGTTTCAGAATTCTTCACCAGAGTTTCTAAAATACATCAATAGTGATTTATATTTGTATAAATAAAATGTTTTATCATGTTGAGCCTTTATCTTTTTGGAGCTGAGGTAGACAAAGTCCTCTGAAGAGTGGTTTCTGCCTGGCAGCTATATCAGTATATAGCAGTATCATACAATCTTTTTCTCAAAGGAATTTGTAACTTCATTTCTTTCTAAATCGGTGGAAAAGGCTGAAATGACTGCAGGTTTTGTTTTCTTTCATAACAGTTATTAGTGCTTAAATCACAAGGTACCAGTTTCTAGTTTCTGTTTTTTTTAGGAGGTGTTGTGGTTGTATGTCAGAACAGGTAGGTCTTCAAAAGCCTATACAGTCAAATAATGTTGGCAAGACTTGTCTTTTGGAAGTTAGCTATGAATCAGAACACTTCATAAAGAAATGAGTGGTTCAGGTAGTAGGCATGTCCAAAATACAACAAACTTGGTAATTGTTAATGAACTTTCTCTGTAATCTGAGTGGATGTTAGATAGCAGATCTGGTTCTATCTAACTGTGTAAGTATGACTGCCTGTTATTGGTGGCAAGCAGGACTGGATCTAGGCAAACATTAGCAGTCACAGAGTCAGTCCCGTTATGTCTTACACAGTTCAAACAATTGAAGGTTTTCCAGTCTGTGCTGACTTGACTTTAGGTTTGTTGTATATGGCATGTATTGGCTATATAGATATTACCCTGTCTAAGTATTACTCTGTTGTTGTGAGTTTGAGGTGTGCATGCAGAAGCTAAGGCTTTTCTTATTTTTTTTAAAAGCAACTTTACATTTCTGGAAAAATACAATAAATATGAAACTATTTGTAGGCTTGTATTTTTATATGGAAAACTGTCTGAACATGAAACTGGATATCACGTTTTCTAACCAGAAATGCAAGAATAAATGAAGTGTATTGAAATTAAGTTTAAATTGACTAGTCAGTGTCATGGTTCAGCTCTTGCATGTTAACTAGCATGTTAATTGCCATGTTGTAAAAAATTACAAAAACAAGGGAAGTCTTTGTTCTCAGGTGGTATTAAAGGAACCTAACTGATGGTGGAAATGAAATATGACAGAGAAATTGTTCTAGAGGTTACAGAATCATTCAGATGTGTTTTCTGAATTTAATGTGAGACTTGGTTTCCCATATCATGATCTTAAACCCTTTCATTTTCTCCACGCTTGCAAATAATATTCAATTAAATTTCTCTTTCATGTTGTTTTTAATGTGTTTACAATCAGTTTATGAAACTACCAGGTAGTCGAGGCCATTCAGGCACAAGTAGTAGTAATGGCTCAGGACAGCCACCAGAACTGATGTGAGAGTGGTAACACAAGCTGACGTACTATTTTACAGAGTAAATAAAGGTGATTGTTTACAGAATAAGCATAAATTTTGTTTATCATTTTTGTTTTACTCGAAGTATAAATAATAAAAAAAAAATCTAGTAATCTGTGTTTAAAAATTAGCAAGTATAATTGAAAATAACATGAACTGAATTTTTTTGTGGTGTAGGTAAATCAGATACACACTACTGGGAACATCTGAAGTCTGAATTTGAATCTTTAATGTATTTATTTGTATACAGAAAGTAGGATGTTTTGCATACTATATTACTGTAACTATGCTATACCATTTTTTTGTAAATAATTTTGCAATAAGATGCTGCCTGGTCTCTTGTAAGTGGATCTAAGAGTTTTTATCATTAGATAAAGTAATTAACAAAAAAAAAAAAAAAAAAACAACAAAACAAACCACAGAAACAGAAAAACAAACAACTGTAGACTATACACTGTAGCTTACCAGTATAATATATTATATACAAGACCAGTATTACATGGAAAAATAATTTTAATTTTTAAACATAACAATTTGTATATTCCATCAGCTGAATAATATGAGTAAAAAATACATGTGTCACTTGTATGTATAATCCAAATTATTACTGAATTAAAGTTAACAAAGTGTAGATATTTTCATATTACACTAGGTAAGTGAGTTTGTAAATCACGGTTAAGGCAGCTACAATTATATGCAAAAGATTATTTTGGTGTTAGCCAAATAAATTAGTGCCATGTTCTTGAAAATCTTAAGAAATTAGTAGCGAAGTATGCAGAGCTAGTGACTTTAAATGTAACGATAACATTTGAATAATGAAAAATGTTTTGTCAAAGTCAACCAAGGAGCATAGTTTTGTTTAGCATGTTGCTTTTCTGCCACGGCTTGGTTCCCTGGTGTATATGAAGCCTGAATTTCTGTAGGACATATTTGACTATTTACTTTCTGACAGGCTTTTGTTCTGATTCCACGACACCCCCTCCCCTCCCCTTCAGTTAGGATTGTTAAACCCTGAAATCTTAATTTTTAAATGGGACTAGAATTCCAAGAGGGCACCAGCTTGATAACCCTGACTGAGTTGCTGAGTTATAGGCAGCTAGCAGTTAACAAAAGACCTTGAATTTGCTGGATTCTGTGTTTGGTTTGGTTTTTTTTAGTATTGATGCCCTAAACTCCACCTAGTGCAAGTAGACTGGAAGGTCCATGGTACTTTCCTTGAAAACTACTGGTGCCTTCTGGAAAGCCATAAGATAGCATGGAATTTTTAATTATTTTAAAGTAAAACCACTATTTCAAAACATGTAATGCAACTAAGCACTGACAGTGCCTGCAGTCAATTAAATGTTTCCAAGGGACCAACTGTGTTGCATAATGTGATGATTGTGGTGATCTGTAGTACCTCTTTGCTTGTATGGTTCTGAGGAGATTCATTGTTAGTAGCTAAAGAATTTTAAGCAGATTTATCCTGAACATGCTGGATTTCCAGAATTCACATGGCTCAGTTATCAATGATTATAACTGCGCATTGTGGATTTTGGGGGGGATTTTTTGTTTGGGGGGTTTGGGAGGGGTGGCAGGTTGTTGTTTGTTTTTCTTTGGTCTTTTTTTTTTTTTTTTTTTTTTTTTTTTTTCAGAAGTGATAGCCTTTCCTGAAAACCTACACACAACACACTGCTCCCATCCCCCACCCCCCACCCCCAAGGGGAGAAATGAATTAGTCAGAACTCTGGGCAATTCTGTTCTGCCAAGAAAGGAAACATGTGCTTTGATTAACTATGCAGAAAGCATTTTGTTGACAGGATAGTGATGTTGAATGTAGTGTCAGAGTTTGGTAAGCCTCTGGTTTGTATGAAAGATGAGGGTAAGATACTATTTTTGTGTAAGAATAGCCAAGCGATTTTCCATCTGGTAAGTGCAAGACTTCCTAAGTTTTAGATAGTTTACTTGACAGTTGTGTGTGAGAGCTGACTTAATGTTTGCATTGGACTTTGAAAATTGGAGATTTAAAAATTGTTTTTAATCATCAACTCCATTCAACTAATTACTTTGATCTGTATATGTCTAGTGACTTTATACGCTTGAACTGACAGTTTCATAAGACACTGTTTGTACTGTAGGCTACGCATGGCTTCCACATTTCGTAGTGGTGTCATGGTATTTTGTGATTTACGGTTTCTGGTTTTTATTTTTTCATTATGGATAGACATTACCTAATGAAAACATACTATAAGGTCAAAAGGGTACCTAATGACAACAGAGGAGGAAGTGTAGAAAAACTGTATTTCCTTAGCTGCCTCAGGGTAAATGAAGTAGTGTCACTTGTCTGGATGTGGCGCTTTAAAATCATAATGAGGAAGGGAAGAAACTGCTATGCAAGTTAATTATTTTTTTTCAACTTGAGGTAGAAGTTTGAGGATTAAACTTCTGCAGTGTTACAGCCTTTTATGATGTTACTTGACAGTCTGTATAGCATGATGAGGATCCTTTGTTTAGCGTTAGGTATTAAATAAAATATTTGCCAAGAGATAGTAATGTTTTTGTCTTTACAATAGTCCAGACAATTTATTTAATAGCCCTTGCTGGAAAAGTGAAGTGGAGAACAATTCTGCTTTATTATGTCTGAGTCACTGTCTCCTCTCCTAATTAATCATTGATTGCTTTGATAGCATGGTTAGTGCAGTGCAGAAATCCAGGGGAGGTTTTTTTAGTACCTGTTGTGAACAGCTTTTCTCATTTTACTTGTGTTGAAAATACATTTCTCAGAAGTTTTCACTATTGTTGACATGTCTAGGCTTCATCAGAAGACTTTGATTTCCAACCCTCCCACATCTCCACCCCCACGCACAGCCTTTTTGTTTTCACTGTTTCTGGAGAAAACACTTAAATACCACAGTTATCATTTGCTTGAAAAGTCCCTGCAATTAATAATGCTGGTAAGAATTAAATGAAAAGAGATGTTTCTGTCCTCTCTGTTTTCGTCAGACTTCTGTGGACAATTTTCAAGTCTCCATTAAGGAGATGTGCTCTTTTTGTATAATCGTTGAACTTTAAAAAGTGTATCAATGTTCTGGCACAAATGCATAATTCTTAAGGGGTAGGAAAAAAGTAAAAAAAAAAAAGTGTAACTACTTTTCTTGAAAAACACGTATGTCTATATGTCATTGAACACTGGCATTGAAAGGTACAAGTTACCGTTTAGAACTGTAAATGGTAAAGTATGAGAGACAGATGAGTGCACAGTTTACTCTTCATACATAGGAAGACAGTGAAGAGGATTTTTTGAATTTTCTTTTTGTTAATGCCAACATTTCTGATTTGTAGGGGGAATTCCGATGTCATGTTCCTTGCTTAGCTAAAGTTTCAGAATGGCAATGATATGATCTTGATTGAAATACCTGTGGGGTTTTTTGTTTTGGTTTGGTTTTTTTGAGAGGCAAGTGTGTGTGGGTTGTCTGTAATGTATTTGAAATATGGCAGCTTGACATTTAAATTTAAGAATATGACTTGGAAATTTTTTCTTGTTCATTGTGCTTACATGGGATTAATAGTGGGGGGGATATGTACTAGTGAGATTAGGTAAATATTCAGCGTTGCCTTGGATGGTTTTTAGCATCTGTCTAGAATCCTGAAAGAGGCTGGTGATTCACATACATTACACCATCATTGATCTGAAATTACTTGGGATACAGACACCATGAAGACTTAAAACTATTAATTCAGTTGTTAGTGCTTTATAGACAACTGTTTTGTAATGTAATCTAGTTGATCCCACTTCACACATCAAATGAGAACCATGTTTGGTTGCATGGGATAGATTTCTTTTTAACTCCTTAAAATGGAGTTAATTTGATATTTCTTAAAACTCTCATTGGACAAATATATCTTATTGCACCATAAATTTGCAACATCTAGATTTACAGCAAATCCTTCAGTTACTAATCCCTTCAGGGTTATTCCTTTGTGGCGTTTGTTTAGTTTTGGTTTCGCTTTGGTTACTTTACATAATGCTTTCTATTTCTGTAGTTTCCTGTAAATCTATGACTCCTTTTCACAGGAAGTCATGTGTTAGGACCTGTAATTCTGGTGTATTTTGGTGAGCTTTAGTTTAAACAAGTGTCAGATGATTAGCCTGTATATTTCAGCTGTTTAATCTTACATCTGCACAATAGGCCTCTTGTTGTTAACCTTCTTACTGAGTCAGTACAGAGACAAGCCCCATTTTGTAACGAATTTCAGCTAGTTGTTATTTAAGACTGAATTACTTTTTGTTCCACAAGCTTATGCAGTTTTATATGTGGAGTTTAGTTGCATATAACTGATTGCCTTACATGAACTTAAGATGCAACGAGAAGTTTGGGTCTGCCCCCTTCAGTAGTTACCTAGATGTTGTTCAGAACAGAAAGAAAGAGGGTTTTGGTTTTGGGTTCTGGTGGTTTTTTTGGTTTGGTGTGGGGTTTGTTCATTTTTTGTTTGTTTGTTTGTTTGTTTGTTTTGTCCCTGTGTCTTGTATGAATTTCAATTATTTCATTCTCAGTCTTTGGGCAGGGTTGTGGATACTTTGCCTTTTCCCAGAATTCTTTTGTCTCTTAATGTCATTTTAAGTTACTTTTGTTGTCTTTATCTGTTACTTTTTAAAGTATTTTTTGCCTTCTTCCCCCAAAGTGTCTTGCTTTAATGTAAACGTTGTTTCTTTCATTATGACCTACTGTGACTTTCACACTGTAGTTTTCATCCTGCTCTTGGACCTCTAGACCTCTATCTCTTCCTGCCTTCAAAATTTACTTGTCAGTGGTTGAAAGTTATCCTTTTTTGCTGTCAATTCCCAGTCATTTAATCTGTTTTCCAAATCATAGCACTGCCATTGCATGGATACATAACACTGCAACGTAATACAGTGCATATGTCTTGTGTTAGGCTGTACTTTCAGAAAAAATATTTTCCAATTTTGTTTAATTGATAATATATGTTTGGTTTTGTTCTGAACTGATCTACTAAAATGTGAATGGCAGGTGGTTGTCCTAGTCATGCTGACTTTCTTTGTATTACTTCTAATTTTTCATTGATCTAAAATCTTAAAATCAATGCCTAGGTTTGTTTGTGGAAAAGATAAAGAAAAAGGTTATGTACTGTTGTTAGCTGTTACTAAACTGAGACGCTAAGAGGTTGTTATATTAAATGCCATACAGAGAAAATCTTGTAATCTAACAGTGAAGTACAGGGTAACAGGTGAACACAGTCTGCAGCCAGAGACCATAAAGGAAGAATGAGAAAATAAACCAGCAAAATCAGTCTGCAGGTTATAGGGTGATGATTGCAATGCTTTTGACGGTGATAGAGCCGTGAAGTGAATAGGTGGGGAACAGGTGCCAATCTGCTACTTCTAACCCACAATATTTTTTTTAATAAAGTTGATTCTTTGTGAAATTAGTTTCCTATAAATGTTTGTATGTCTGTTCTTTGTTTAGGTATCATGCCAGTGTATCATAACATGTTTGCACTCATGAGTGAGACAGAAAGAATGTGGTATCCCCCAAATCACATCTTCCATGTAGATGAAGCAACCAGACTCACCTTAATTTACCGGATAAGGTAATCTAAATCAAATGCTACACACTGCTCATGGTAAAGCAAAATTGTGAGACAGCACAACTAATGAGATGTTTAGTTGAACAGTAGTTCCTCTAAGAAGTTATGGACAGATTGTTGAACATAAGTGGGTAAGAGAGAGATAAAATAATAAAAAGTATTGGAGTTAGTCTGAATAACATACTTTATCAATTGTCTATATACTGTATGTTTGCCATGCCAGATTGAAGAAACAAACAATAAAAGGAATAGCAGAAGTAAACATATTTTTCTTAATAATGATACATCTTGTCTCCTCTGTGCTTACCTGTTTGAAATTAGTGGCAGTTCTGAAATGCAGAGTAATTATCCTGTGAAATCAGGCAGATGTCTGCAATAGAACCATTTTTCTCTAACCTGATTTTTTTAATGTGGACATCAAAAGCTATATAGTTTTCTTTGTGTAAAAGATTTTGTTTATTTACATTGCATAATGTGATCTGAGTGTTTCTTTAGGAACTGTCCCAGAGGAAACTGGGAGACAGTGACACAAAATTCTCTCTACTCTGATTGGTGAGGATAACTTTGCAGAGCTCCTCGTTCCTACCAGTACAGCTTATCACACCCTGCTTAAATGTCATAGTACTTTAAGACACCAAGAACTGGATCCAGAGCCTTCCATTGAGTAATTGGGACTTCATATTGGTCCTCCAAACCAGCCAGCACTAATTACATGTCTATGAAAGCAATATCTTGTGTTGGTAAGCGAAAGTGGCTGATTATTGATGTTTGTTTAAATATTTCCAAATAGGTTTTATTTTCCCCACTGGTATTGCAATGACACCAGCAGAGCATATAGATATGGTATTCTTCGAGGTGCAGAAAGCCCCGTTCTTGATGATCATGTCATGTCTTACCTATTTGCACAGGTATGATCTGCTTGATTTTTTTTTTTTTTTACAGATTGGTAAAAGTTGTTAGTATTTATTCCCTTTCATGTCTTTTGATAGTAACTGTATAAGCTCTTTCGACGGCTTAAAGCCCAATCAAGATGAAAATTAAATTCCATGTCATATTGTGTATTTGGAGAGATGAAGCTCAAATAGTCGTTGTGAGGGGAGTAGTGAGAGTGTGTAGCTCCTTTCTTGTTCCACTACCATGTGGAAGTCTTTCAGTGTGACTTTGATTTTGAATTGACACAATTTAGAGCAACATCCTTTCCATGTGGAACTTTTCAAGATTTGAAACAAAAATATTTTGAAAACAGTGTTTCTGAGCATAATGGTAGTAGATATCCATTATGAAGATGTGCATCTTAATCTGGATGAAGGGGTTCATTCAGAAGAATATAGTCTTAAAAAAAAATTAAAAAAAACCAAAACAAAACAAAACAAAAAAAAAAAAAAAACAGACAAACCAAAAAAACAAATGGAAACCAAACAAACAAAAACCAAACTCCCACACCCCAAAAAAACTTCACTGATGAGCATCAGTGCTACAGTTTTACTTTGCTTTCTTGCATTCTTCTTTCTCAGTGGCGAGACGATTTTTTGGATGGATGGATACAGATGCCTGTTACTCATGAAACACAGGAAGAATGCCTTGGAATGGCTGTTCTGGATATGATGAGAGTGGCCAAAGAAAAGGACCAAACCCCTCTAGCTATTTACAATTCAGTCAGGTGACTCCATACTTCATAACTGTATCACACCTATCTGATACCTAAACCCAATATTTCTGCACATTAACATCTGGGAGGAGATGTTCAGCTGTTAGCAACTGATTTATTCTAGCATATTGATTCCATAAACTTTCCTGTAGTATAAACTAGAAACATAGAAAGCTTGTATCATGATAGCCATTCATGCTTTTGGATTTGGTGGATTTGGTTCTCCTAATGAGAGGTAAGGCAGCAGTTACTTGTGGGAAAAGATGTAAACAATGATTTGAGTTGGGGGAAACCTCTGGAAGTTATCAAATACAACCCCCTGTTCAGATCAGGACTAACTGCAAAGTTAGATGAAGTTTCTCAGCACCTCATCCAGTTAAGTTCTGAAAATGTCCAGGGATGGAGATTCCACCAGATCCCTGGGCAGCTTTGTCAGGTGTGTGATCCCCTTCATTGAGGAAGATCTCTGTATCTAATTAGTCTCCTCTGTGATACTGATTATCCTCTGTTGCCTCCTGTCCTTTCCCTGTGCATGTCTGAAGTATCTGATTCAGTCTACCATCAGAACACCCTACCTGAGCCTTCTTTTCTTCATGCTGAACAAATCAAGCTCCCTTATGCCTCTTCTGTAGTGTCAAGTGCTCCAGGCTCTCAACTGTCTTGGGCAGATATCTGCTAAACTTGCTTGAGTTTATCAATTCACTTTGGTTTATCAACCTCATCAGTTTCCACTGCAGTTGAATTAATTCTGTCGCTGCCTAGTATGTAATGCTTGATGTTTTTCTTTTAATGAAACCTAGCAGAAGGAGTGAAAAACAGAATGAGACAATGAATAGGCAAGCTCATTGCAGGTGACAAACCACTCTTTTGCCCCTTGATATAAAATATGGATTGTAATATAGGAACTGAAATGGCAACCAACTACAGTGTTATATTCTGCTACCTATATTTTCATCCAGGAGATCTGTCCTCTGTGTAGTTGCCTCTGTGCAGTATCCTTTTTCCAACTACTACACCAAACAAGGCAACTTCTGCTGCCTTACCTCAAAACTGAAGTAATGACTAGAACAGGCATGTCTGGATTTATGGAAAATGCATTATGTAATACATATTTAAACTGTGTGAGGGGGAAGAAATGGGAAATGGAAGAAGAGACAGCTGTATTTGAAAGAACACGCAACAAATTGAAGAAAGGATCCTTGCTATCCTACACTTTAAAGAATAAGGTTACACTTAGAGGAAAAGATATTCTCATGTTGACTTGTTTAGCACAGAACTAATTATCTTTGCTGGATTTAATGAATAATATTAGTAGTTTTCTTTCTGGTTATATATTCACAGCTACAAAATGTTTTTGCCCAAATGTGTGCGAGCAAAAATCCAAGACTACCACATTTTGACACGAAAAAGAATAAGGTACAGGTTCCGCAAATTTATACAACAGTTTGGCCAATGCAAAGCTACTGCCAGAAACTTGAAACTTAAGTACCTTATAAATCTGGAAACCCTTCAGTCTGCGTTCTATTCAGAGGTTTTTGAAGTAAAAGAACCTGGTGGAGATCCTTCTGGAGAGGAAAGTTTTGCAACCATTGTAATAACTGGAAATGGTGGAATTCAGTGCTCCAGAGGAAAACTTAAAGACTGTGAGACACTGGCAGAGCAGGTAATTTCATTTATTATTTTAATAATTGTGCAGTTTATCATGTAACAGAGTGATTAGTTTATGTTAAAAGTTCTGTTCATTTACCGCAGGAAAATTTGATAGGAAGTTTTAATTCACAGTGATGATACAATGTCCATATGGCTGAGGCTCACAGAAATGTATTGACTTAAACAGTACAAGATTTTAAAATCAGTTTTTTGTTGAAATATTAGAAGAAAATAAATACTTGAACATGTAGTACTTCTGTGTTTGACAAATGAAAAATTCAGTGTTGGACCTTCATTACTGTAAAAAAGTCAATGTGGAAAAGTAATGACCCTGCCCCCAGGTGTACGTAAAATGCAGATTCCTCAAATTCTCTTTGAAAACAAGATTTTAAGGACTCCAGAAAACAGGCAGATTTCCCTATATTTTTTTCCTGCTGCAGTTAGACTCCCACCAGTGTCTGAAGCAGCAAATTTAAAGTGACATTTCTGTGATTTCAGGATCCATATACTCTTTGTTCAGGAATTAGATCCTAAATGTGTCCAATAAATGCTAGTAATTATGTGCTGTTGCATTTTTATTTACCAGTATTACTTCTTTTGTGCATGATTTCCCAACGTGATTGTTAATTTTGTCAAATTTGTAAGAATCTGAGACAAACTCATAGCAGTATACACTGCGAGTGCGAGAATTTTCCAAAGGTAAAATTAAAGGCAAAGTGAAGCATGTGTCAATTCTCCAAAATAATTGCATCCACTAGCTTGGTGGTTTTGACGCATAATATATAGCAGTCAAGACCAAACTACAAAAGGTTGTATTTTTAGTATGTTATAATAATTTGTAAAAATGCTAATTTTTTTAGTAATATGTAAAAAAACATATCTGATTACATACCCAAGTTTGTAAAGTGTGACATTCTTAGAATATTTATAGATTGATGTTAGGTCCAGTTACATCATTCGTAGTTGTTCTTCATCAGACCTCTCCTTGTCCTAAATTGCCTGTAAGTGCCAGTTGCTCTGGCAGGAGGTAACATAAATGGCAGATTTTGCAATTCCTAGTGTATAAAATTTATGCATGCTATGCTGTTTGGACTGGGCTGCCAAGCCTTTAGTAAGAGTTGTCTTTAAACTGATAATATTTCCTATAGAGATCACCAAATTATTTTTTCAGAATTAATAATATTATCATCCCATTTATTGATAGAGACATGGTATAGGCTGCATATATTTTCACCAGTACAGAAACTGTTAATAAAATTGGTTATGAGAACCTAGTAAATGAATAAGGCAGCTTGTAAATGTGGTCATAACTCCTGTTTCAGCAAACTATACTGATGAATCTTCATTAAGATACTGAATTGAAACAACTCTTAGCTTATACTCACTTGAGGCTTACAGCCTTGGCAATTATACCTGTTTATATATTAGAATATGCTTGCAGCCATATCAATGAGGTGTTCTGACTTGAATAAAATCTGTTTGCATTGGAAGAATAATTTTAGATAGATAAATTTACCTTTATTTAAGGATGTTACTTAGTATCTGAGGTTCTACTGAAAACAAAACAAAGTATGATCTATATGACATTGTAATTTGACTTGTGAAAGACTGAAGTAGTACAGAATATCTTAGTATCTAAAGCTACCTGAACTTGCTATTAAAGGAAACTGTGTCTTGGATTTCCGTGTAGTTAGGATCAGTGCTTCAGGTTACCTAGTCACTGATGACAATGGCTGATGAGAGAACCTTCCGGTAGACCCTTTCTTCACTCATACTACATTCATCTCTTTGGTAGCAAATTTTGCAGCATATATCATTCTGAATGAAGGCATGATGTTTTGGATTGTTAATAGGCTTTTAAACCTATTTAATCAGGATGCTTAAAGTTCTTAAAAAAAAAAAAAAAAATATCCACCCCATCTCACTCCACACACACACACACACACACACACACCCTCCCCTCACCCCCCGCCAAGGATTAATCAAAAAGTTCCATTGTTAATCCTCACAAAATACTACAGAGCAAAGAAATATCTCCAATCAAAAACCCGACATGTGGATATTTTTAGTTCCTGGATCTTTGTGCAGTTTTTAATGGAGGCTCCTAGTGTTGGTCCTGTAAACACAAAACTCCTTTCTATATTTGTAATGGCATATATAAGGTTGTATGATCCTTTTTGTTCCTAGCTTACAAGTTCAGAGTTGTAGAAATTCTAATGCTGCAAACAGATAGGGATTTTAGCTGCTATTTATGTTACTACTGATATTATATAACCAATATTTCTTGCAGGATTTACAAACGTACTGTGATTTTCCTGATATCATTGATGTCAGCATTAAACAAGCAAGCCAGGAAGGCTCCAGTGAAAGAAGAATTGTCACCATTCACAAACAAGACAGCAAGAATCTGGTCTGTTTACTTTGCTTGCTGTTTTTTCAGATAGATGTTGCTGTGTGATCGCTGGTGTATTTATAGTCTTGTATAACCAGTTACCATATTAATTAAGCGTGTGGTAAAACTAAATGTATTTCAGTAGTAGAAGCAGTGTATCGGAATACCAAAGGTCTTTTGCATTCAATGCTCTATCCATGGACTGAAATAGAAATAGATGTTTATACCTGTGGGCCATTTCTGATACACAGATTGGTTCTTTTCTTTATTGGAGTCTTAAGCCTGAGTCTGAGGTTTTAGCTATCGAGCTTACTGCTTCCATGCTGTCATGGTAAGCTGTCTGTCAGTGACCAGTGTATTTGAAAAAGGCTTCAAAATGCTCGGAAGAAATGATGTTACACAGAAAATCAGTATTGGGACAAAATTAGTGTCTTTGCTTTTACTGTTTAGAATTATTTGAAGAAGATCTTAAGGAAGTATTTTATTCATGAATGTAAAAAGTTACATTGCTTCAGTTTGAACTCCAGTATTGCTTTCCAGCAACTCCAGGCTTTCCAAGAGACATAACTTAGTTGTGTGGTAGGTTGACCTTGGCCAGACACCAGGTGCCCACCAAACCACTCTGTCTTCTCTCCTCAGCTGGACAGGGGGAGAAAATATGACAAAAGGCTTGTGAGTCAGGATAAGACCAGGGTGATCACTCAACAATTATTGTCATGGGCAAAACAGACTTGATTCAGGGAAATTAATTTAATTTATTGCTAATCAAATCAGAGTAGAGTAATGAGAATTAAAACCAAATCTTAAGAACACCTTCCCCCCACCCCTCCCTTCTGCCTGGGCTCAGCTTCACTCCTGCTTTTCTCTACCGTCTCCCCCCTCAGTGGTTCAGAAGGATGGGGAATGGGGATTGCAGTCAGTTCATCACATGTCTCTGCTGCTCCCTCCTCCTCATGCTCTTCCCTTTCTCCAGCATGAGGTCCCTCCCACTGGAGACAGTCTTCCACACACTGCTCCAGTGAGTGTCCCTCCCACAGGGTGCAGCCCTTTAGGAACAGGCTGCTCCAGCATGGGTCCCCCACAGGGTCACAACTCCTGCCAGCAAACCTGCTCCAGCATGGGCTCCTCTCTCCATGGTTCCACAGGTGCTGCCAGGAGCCTGCTCCAGTGTGGGCTTCCCATGGGGTCACAGCCTCCTTTGGGCACATCCCCCTGCTCCAGCGTGGGGTCCTCTGTGGGCTGCAGGTGGATGTCTGCTCCACCATTAACCTCCATGGGCTGCAGGGGCACAGCCTGCCTCACCGTGGTCTTCACCAGAGGCTGCAGGGGAATCTCTGCTCTGACACTTGGAGCGCCTCCTCGCCCTTCTGCACTGACCTTGGTGTCTGCAGAGTTTGTTTCTCTCGCATGTCGTCACTCTTCCTCTCTGGCTGCTATTGTGCAGCAGTTTTCTCCCCTTCTTAACTATGTTGGTACAGAGGCACTTACCACCATCGCTGATGGGCTCGGCCTTGCCCAGCAGCGGGTCCATCTCGGAGCCTGCTGGCATTGGCTCTGTCAGACACAGGGCAAGCTTCTGTCGGCTTCTCAGAGAAGCCACCCCTGTAGCACCCCTGCTACCAAAACCTTGCCACGCAAACCCAGTACAAGTTGTTTCTTCTTTTATCTCCATGACTGATCTGTGGGCCTCCAGATGCCCATCTCAAGCATTTGTGGGACTGGAGAGCTTCTCTGTGTATGTGGAAAAGCTGCGTACTGCTTATGTACTACTTTTCTGTATAAACAATTTTTAGAAATTTCAAAAGAATTTCAATAAGCATTAACTAGTTTTATTGTCTCTCTAATGATGCTTTTTTTAAAAAAGGTGTACGGTTTATTTTAGTTTATTTTGATTCACATTCATTTCCTGCATTAATGAATTTGAAATTTTTTCAAGGCTTTTTATTGAAACATAAGAGTAGCTGGAGTATCTGTAATTTGTATCTACAATGCTGAGAGCATAATAATACTTTGAATTGGTGGAGGAGGCTTCCTTAATCTTGAGCCATTAAAATTCTCTTTAAAAATTCTCAATAGCAGTAGTTAGATACTTGACTGCAGATACTTCTGAGGGTAAAAGTGACTTTCTAAGAGCTTGCCTAAAAATGCTACTGAAGAGTAAGTCAGAGTAGGAAAAAGTTCAGTACCTGCTGTTTTGCTTACAATTTGTGTGTGGACACTTTATGCACCAGAAATAGCTGATGTGTAAATTATAATTTGTGATTTAGTTTAACCTGTTACACAGCTAGTAGCATTCATTATAGAAATGTACTTTACAGTTTTAGGATACATGGATTAATTAAAATGGCTGAATTTCTAGGTCTGTTGTTTCTGTGGATTTTTCAGTCATGTTAAAACAACTGGAAAGATAGTTTTTTCCAGGTCCTCTTTTATTAAGGAGTTTGAAGAGTCCAGGCAAATCCTTGGCACGTGATCAAAAGCACCAGCTTTTTTCTTGCTATCTAGCAAAAATCTTGCCAAGGAATTGTGTTCAGCCACTAAGTGTGTCCCCAGTGTCATAGGCAAACTGATGCAGCATATACTGAAGCTAGTTCTGTTGGGCTATGCTACTGAATGAAATCTAGTGTGACTATAGTTGGTAGGGTAACGCTTTTCTGTTGAAGTAAACACGGCCTTTAATGCTCTGATACAACTACCAAAATATTAAGGAAATATAGATCACTACATAAACAACACTCATTTTCCTTTATTGGCAGTACTAAATAAGTTGTTACAGATGAATTTAATTTTGCACTGCTCTTACCTTTTCAATGTATCCTGCATAGACCTCTTCCACACCCCATTTTCCTTTGACCACATTATTAATTTCCTTGTTTCCATCCAGTATACCTGTCCTCATAGTAGTTAAAGGTCAGCTGCTATCTATGATGCCAGTTTTTGCTAACTACTAGTGAAATTTTCAGACAGGTACTTCTCTAGAGCTTTTTCTTTGCCATAAGATGGCAGCCCCATAAATCTTTAAGTGAAGGTTTTCCTTTAGGGGAAAAAAAAATAACACTGTGTTGCCAGTGCAGTAGGTGTCTGCTGTGCTGAGTTATAACTACTCAGTTTTTCCCATTCAGGTTTTCCCTCTCGTCAGCATTTCTCTGATGTTTCATATATTTAGAGTAAGGATTTTATTTTTTTTTTACAGCAGCTTTTTTTGGTTTGGGTTTAATTTTGAACATCGAAGATTACTAACAAGTTTTGGGTGACACCAGGAAGGTAGAACTATACAAACAGTAGTTAAAAAATAATTGGGGTATCTTTAGTGTAGGCATATATTTATAACTTTCATACCATTACCATATCCAGGAATTTCATGTTGCCTATTAATAATTGAAATTCTCTCTCTCTTCCTTTCTCCCTCTCCCCCCCTCTCTTCCCCTCTCTGCCTCCACTCTTCCTCCCTTCCCCCTCTTTCTCTCTTTCCCCTCTTTTCTCCCCACCCTTATCCTCCCCTGGCAATTTAACAGGAGGCTGAATTTCAGTCATTAAGAGAAGCTCTTTCCTTTGTATCATTAATTGATGGATATTACAGATTAACTGCGGATGCCCACCATTATCTCTGTAAAGAAGTAGCACCACCATCAGTCCTTGAAAACATCCAAAGCAATTGCCATGGACCAATTTTGTAAGCAATTTTTTTTCAATATAAGAAGGTGATATTTTTGAAAGATTAATTTAGTTGACTGTGAACCATGCTAGACATCTTGAAATCAGTATTTGTTACATTTTTATAGCATAAAATGGTTTAAATTTTTTCTCTTACTTTCCATTTTGCAAAGTACAATGCCTTCTTGACATATTATAAAAAATAAATTGATAGGTTCTGGTTTTAATTTTCTTCCCTTAGAATTCATTTTTTCTTCAAGTGAGACAGGCAGGAAAGTCATGATGCTGATTTTACAGAATTATAGTTACTACCATGGCAGCAACATACAGTGTCATAGACAGAAGAGTTCATGTTTTCACTGCAGCCTCTAGCAGTTATATTATCCTAGTTGCCAAGGGGAAAAAGGCAAATTCAGGTAACACTCTCTTCAATATTTGAGTAAGGATTGGAGTAAACTGCTAGCGGTATAAAGTGGAGGGTTTGTTTAGTTTAAGGAATGTTGTCTTCTTGTTTGCTTCCTTTGTTTTTTTTTTTTTTTTTTTTTAGAGGATGAATTTAGCATTTTCATTGAATGTTTTTTTTAACTTTTTTTTAAGGGTTCATATGGTATGGTATTGTTTGCAGAAGCACATGTGGGAGCTTAGAAGTGTTTTGTTAGGCGGAATAAAATCAGTATTTGCTTTAACTACAGAAAGCTTGAAGGCTGATATATGCAAGATATGTTGCATGCAACTAGCACTGTCTACTCAGCTAATACAGAATACTTTTGTAACTTTCCCAGTCATAGAAAGGATAGGGGCTATAAGCTTCAAAAAAAGGTGAAGGAGGAGAACGGATGAAGACCTATGCAGTTCTAATCATGTTTCTTGCATTAATGACTAATGCTGTTTTTTGGCCTTTGCTTAGGGTTGTTTAGAAGGATGTGCAATGAGCCTAGACCTTTCCAAGCCATTCTATTCCTCATTCTCTGAGATGGATAGAAACAGTCAGTTAGCAAGGCTTGTTTAAGAGGCAGTTGGTTCTTGCAGTAACAAATAATACTTTATTTCAACTCCTCTTTCATGTTAATCCTTTCCCAAGTTAAACACACTTTTTTCATCCACACAAATATTTTACTAATTTTAGCTTATTTATTAGACAGTTTTATTACAGCTGCTTCCATAATGGATGTTGAAAGTCATATTATAAGCCTAGGGTGATATGCTTTTTTAAGCTGTAAGATTTCTCATCAAATAAATAGCTGCGGTGGCTTCAGTATGAAGAATTTTTAATACACTACTCTACATAAGCAGCCACCCTGAATATTTAAAATTAAGGGACAAAGGGATTAACTTAAAGGAAGCTGTAAAAAATTGAGAGTTTGAAATGTATTAGGTACTTGATAATAGTTCTCATTGGCCAATCTGTGATGTTCCTGGATTTTGAAATTATGCAATATCAAATGTTTTCTTTTTTACTATAGCATGGACTTTGCTATCAGTAAGCTGAAGAAGGCGGGTAATCAGACTGGTTTCTACGTTCTTCGCTGTAGTCCTAAAGATTTTAAAAAATACTTCCTCACCTTTGCTATAGAGGTTTGTATTCTGCCTTATATAATACCTGTGTAATCTTTATTGCATTATAATAATGAACCTGTAATGTTCAGTAAATTATTCTGAATTTTCTCTTCAGAATGTTTATCTGATGTGTATATTCTGTAGCTACTTCGATCAGATCGGCCAACTATCAGGGCCTTGTGAGAAATGCCAAAATACTTGTATGGTTAAAAATCGCTAATGACACATACTGTATGCCTAGGAGAACAAAACAGGTGGAGGAAGGAGAGCTTAAGAGTTCTGGGGATAGTGACGTGGCTCTTGGGACTGCTGTAAATGTTTGGGTGGTGGAGTGCTTTGAGAATTTTTTTTCTGTTTTTTAAGGTTTGAGTTGTTTTTTTTTTTCCTGCGATTTCTGCCCACTCCCATCCTCCCCCTTCCAGAATAGGGTTTAGTTAGACTGCATATACAGCCCTTGGTGATCTGAGAGTTTCTCTCCTTTGCAGGTTCTTCTGGGTTTGGGTCCTGTCCCTATCCCCAGTTCTGGGTCAGCCAGGTTATTTGTCATCTGTTACTCCTGTTGAATATCTGGTGTTAGCTAGAGCGGAAGGCCACCCTTGAGATGCCTGCAGTTCTCATGCAGCTAAAGAACCAGATGTACCTCTCCTCTGTGAGGTTGCAGTTAGTAATAATATAGTACTGTAATATTACTGTTACATAATTGCATGGTCTTGTTCCAAGGATGGGCTTCTCTTTAATTAACAGAACTACCTTGGGGTATTTAACTAGGAAGGGTAATACATGGGTTTTCCTGCAGGTTTGCAGCACACTAGCAAGTTTGCTAAATACTGTCAGAGATACGTACATCTCTGAAAGTGATAAAATATTGTTGATGCATGGATGGAGAAGCAAACAGCCATTTTAACATGAGTTTCACAAAAATGTTATGACCAGTCAGTGAAGTGTTGTTTGGTAGGGAAATTTTCAGACTAAGAGATCAGTCCCTGAACAAGCTTAGGGAGTCAAAGTCTGAGAGTCAGGATTGTGAGTTAAGCCTGCCATTAAGTGATGTAGCCACGATTTTTAAGATATTTTTTGAGTCTTTCTGGGCAAGCTGTTAGAAGCTGTTTGAGATTCAGAATTTGTTGGAACATTTTCTGTAGTGTTGACGTGAAAGACCAGGAAAGCACTATTAAGAGCTCTTCTTGTTTAAAATGTTTAATGGGATCTTTTCAAGACTCATTGCAAAAATACTTCAGTGCATATTGAAAATCTGTGCTTAGGAACTAATTGCTTAGAACGGTACTGTAGGCAACAGAAAAACAGAAATACAGCTGAGATCTCAAAACGCTTGCCAAAAGAACACAGAGCTTGAGGATTCGGGCTTATTGCTTCCAATAAAATTTGGTCTGATATTACCCCATGTGAGGGTGAAAGCCTTCGTTACTAGCTCTGAAGGATTTTTCCTAGGATCCATTATCTGTTTTCTCGGCTCCATCTGCAGATTTCGTAACATTTGTTTTTCTTAGCATCAACATGCTAATTCCAGTGATGGGAGTAGAATCATGTTTTCTCAGAATCAATATTACATAGCAAGAACAAAATAACAAATTATGGTAATATTTTGCTGTGAAACATTATTTATTTAATTGGTAGAGTGCTATACATTTAAATAAGCTTTCAAATACTAAATATTGATCAATTTTATTTTTAATGGAAAAAAACTCTGCAGCATGAGAATACCACTGATTATAAGCACTGCTTAATTACGAAGAATGAGAAAGGAGAATATAATCTTAGTGGAACCAAGAGAAGTTTTGGTAATCTTAAGGATCTTTTGACATGTTACCAGACAGAAACTGTCCGTTCAGACAGCATAATTTTCCAATTCATCAAATGCTGTCCTCCAAAACCAAAAGGTAAGAGAAAGATTATTTCTAAGCAGAAGGATTTACAACTTTTAGATTAAAGATTTTTTAAAAGTTAACATTAAATGACTCCCAGGTAGGTAGACATATATGTTTGTATGGACTTTTTTAAATTTCAGTGACATATTTGTTCATCTTCATACTCATAGTTTTCCATCGTAGTGTGTACCAAATTTTCCTTTGTTATAAGATGGTCTTCCAGAAAGACTGATGGTAGCCAGTTTCATGGTTAGAAGCAAAAATGGTGTTTTAATTGCAGTGGATTGTGTGCAGCAGCATTTCTTCTTTGACCAAGTGTTTTCATGTAGTGAGAAGCAAAGAGCTAATAAATGTATAATTTCTCACTGAGGATAGTTCCACAAGCAATGGAACTGACAATGCCGGTGAATTTCTTTCGGTGTTTGTTGACATCTTAGCTGAATTACGCCAAGCTGCTGTGTGATCTCAGCTTCTTTTTAACACTGAAAAATACACATGGAATAGAACTCCTGCCTGAGGATTGATTTTTTTTTTTTTTCTTTAGTTTAAGTTAAAAAATTTTGCATAGCTTTGATATTCATAATATCTTTCTCCTTTATGAATTCTGATAACATCTGCCCTTTTGCTTGTAATAAGTAGTACTACTTGCAGTTAATATTAGTTAGTCTTTGTCTCTATCCAAGTCCCTATTTAAACAGAAACTTGAGAGAATATTTGATATCACTTTTACCTCTCTCAAATTTGATTGAAATTAGCCAATGGATCCAAAATCTTAGAAAAGATTTGACAAGTAAATACATATGCACATTACCGAGACTAACTTTGTAACCTTATTTCCATGGAAAACAAAAATGCATATGCATCAGAATTATAAATTATTGAATAAGTATAATTGCACATGCATGCAATACATATACCCACACGCATGTACTTATCAGCTTTAATTTTACTAACAGACCTACTCTACTTCATGGAGAGCCTTTTTTTCAAAATCACTCAAAGAATCATCTGGTAAGCATAAGGCAATGAGGATCACTAAAGTGCTGCTGGAATAAAGAAAAAGTAAAGTTCTAGAGAGGCAGCAGAAAGATATGCACATCTTTAACAGAATGGCTTCATAATATAAAAGAAGGTGATTTAGATCCTCTTTTTCCATTTCTGGTGGTTATTATAAATACAGCAGCAATTAAAATATGAAAGGAAGAAGGAATATTTTCAGAATGTTTGTCAAAAGTAGGAGCACTTAAGAAACTTAAAATAGCTAAGTAAACCTAAATGTTTTTGCTGATTAGAAAAAATCAGACTTTGAATTTGTTTAATGAAATACTGTGTGGCTTTTTGAATTAACTGATCTCAATGGGATATCTTCTTTTTTTGATTAACAGTTTCTCATTAACAATCCTTCTGAAATAACATTGGTTTAGTTTTATATTTTATAAATTTACTTTTTCTTTCCTACATCTTCTTCCTTCTCCCAGATAAATCGAATCTCCTAGTCGTCAGAAGCAATAGTGTTTCTGATGTACCTTCATCACCTACGTTACAAAGACACAATAATGTCAACCAGATGGTCTTTCACAAAATCCGGAATGAGGACCTGATATTCGTAAGTCCACTAGTTGGTTTAATACACACTAAGTATTAAAAAACTTGGTATATGTTTAAAAGAGCCTTCTTGGAGTTAGGAGATTTTGCTATAATCTTTCCTTAGTTTTGTGGGAGAGAATAATATTTTTTCATTAAAACACGTAATTTTTTTTTTTTCATTAATACAAATAATTGGGTTTTTTTTAAATAAGGAGTGTCCTTTTGACTGCAATAGCAGTTGTTTTATTTACTTCTGGGGATGTCTAAACACACTGTTAACAGCAATTCCTTCCTCTCTGATTCTTGCAGCAAGTTATATTCTGAGATCCTTTACGAGTCAAAAATAAGCAAAAATTTAAGCTGTTTCTGATATAGTTCCTTTCTTGTTCTGTCAGTCTGACTCTAGAGATTTGCATATGCGTTACTTATGGTGGTTGTTCAAAAGATCTTTTGCAAAACAGGCATAGATTTCTGTTTTTTTCCCATCTGTATTCTTCCTGTCTTCTAGGAGGAGAGTCTTGGACAGGGAACATTTACTAAGATTTTCAAAGGTGTAAGGAAAGAAGTGGGAGACTATGGCCAGCTCCATCAAACTGAAGTTCTTTTAAAGGTGCTGGATAAAGTGCATAGAAACTACTCTGAGGTTGGTGTGATTTTTGACTGCTATGTAACATTTGTCCAAGCTACATTGAGCATTATTTTTCTTACAATAAATGAGTATTTGTTACATGGTAGAGGGTTGTATATTGAACCAAGGATATTCGTGGTCTTGTGGCACTGTGAGAATGGATTTGAGACTGGCTTTGGGAAGTACACCAATGTACTTTATTTCCCCTCTCCCCACTATCTGTCAGAGAATTCAGAGCTACCCACTGAGAGCCAAAGAAGTTTCTTTGTACCATACAAGTACCACAGGAAAGGTGGTATGGCCACAGAATTGCCTTTACCAGTAAATTAATTATTTACAGATGAGGGAGCAACATTTATGGAAAATTACTTTCTTTTGGTAGACTATCTTTAGTGTTTTGAAGTCATACTGTTTCTCCAGTACAATCAACCTTTCACGTCAAGTCATAAAAAATGCCATATGTAGAATCATCCATATTCCCTTAAACTTTTCACTGAATGAAGCTATGAGCAAACCTGAATTGCCTTTGTGCAAAAACTAATACACTGGTAACGTAACTGAGACCAAGATTGTGTATGTGTGAATTTAGTTTTAAAGACTTTAACAAGGTGTGACAGTGTTTAATATGTTAATGTCACTTTATATGGCTGTTCATTATTTAGTTATTTATTGCTTATTTTGCTGATACAATTATATCAAATTCCTAATTAATCTAGCTGTATTTACAGCAAACTAAGAGAACCAGTCCACTGTTTACTGAACTTTTCAATTACTTAAGACAAATCTCTCTGAAAATGTAAGGAAAAAAGGAAAAGAAATTTTGGATAGCTAATATTCATAAGCAATGTAGTCTTACACTTTGGACAATTGAAAACAATAAAGAAACTATAACCCATATTTTAGTTTTAGTAAGGTGGGTAATGTACTTACATTCTAAAGTTAAGTGAAAATCAGTTGTTAAAAAGACTAAGAGTACAGAAATATAAATCTAGTAACTTGAAGGAAAACATGCTGATTTTTACCTTGTTTTGTTGGGTGAATAATCAATGCACAAACAAGTGTAGTTGGACATGCCACTGAAGAGAATAAAAAAAAATAATAAATAAAACCATGTGAAACCTTCCTGACAAGGTTAGGTAAGATCTCTCAATAGTGGATGAGTGATATAATACTTCTTGTCTTTTAACTTAATAATGTTCTATGTAGAAATAAATTGGAAACTGAATAGTGCATCATGAGTTTGTCTGCAGCTTACTTAGTTAAATGACATGGAAGAAAAGATTCTTTTTAAAATTTTGAGATGCACCTGCCTGCCAAAAAAGAGATTGCTAACCTCTCTGGAATGTGGATTATCAGTTATTTTTTGAAAAATAAACCCAATCATAAAACAACCACAAACAATATAAAATGTTACAGAGGGTCTTTTCACTGAAATGGAAGTTGAAATATTTTTAAAAATGCACATGGTTTTAATAAATTTATTAGAAATCATGTAATGTTTTGGGGTTTTGTTTTCACTGAAATTTATTCTCTCCTTTCTCAAAGTCTTTCTTTGAGGCAGCCAGTATGATGAGCCAGCTTTCTTACAAACATTTGGTGTTAAATTATGGAGTCTGCGTATGTGGAGAGGAGAGTAAGTAGATATTAATTATCTTTTTGTGCTAATTTTATATAGCTGTCAGTAGAGTTTGCCATTGGTTTTGGGTAGAAGCTGGGGAAAACGAAAACAGCCTGTCACACCAGCTGGACACCTAATATATGTTCACATTGTAGTAGTATTAGTCTTGGTGTCTAAGAACTGGGTAATACAGTGACATCAAAGAAAATGGAAAATTAGTGTAAATACAGTCAGCGTGAATAGTAACCTCTGTAGATGACTCAGTCATGCGTGTTCTATCTGAAAATCTCACTTTTTAAAAAAGTATTGCCAAACTTCTGAAATGAGCTTTTGAAATGCCAGAAAAATTGCACCTCTACATTGTATCAACTGTGGTTAGCTAGAAAGGGAAGTGCTTGGCTACCCAATAAAATCTTACTTTACTGTGATCAGAATCACAAACTTGCCACCCTTCCCCACCCATGTGTTGACTTTGTGAACACAAATAGCTTTGGAAAGTTCGATTTGGAAGATCCCATTCTGAAAACATGAGGTCCCATTATTTCAACAAAAACACTACAAAATGTTAATAAAGATAAAATCTTTGCATTGTTTACAGAAGTAGAATGTGTTTTCAGTTTAGCTTACTGTGTTGTGACTATGTAGTAATAAGGGCTGGGTTTTAAGAACACCTGAAATACATTTTTAACATCTTGCAATGAAATCTTAGTTTTGGATGGTTGTCATATGCTTATGTGTGCCATCTTCAGTTTTGTGCTGCTGAGTCTCGCTTTGGCAATTTCACTCTTCATTCAGTCTTTGGGCAGAAATGTTGGTTTGCCTTAATATCTTTTTTCTGTGATTATAAACTTGTAGAAAAAGGAAGCATTTTATAATAAGTGTATAAGCATATTATGTAGACAGTTGCCTGCATTAAGAAAGAATGAATTTGCAAAGTGGAGGGTGGATTCTGTATCAGGAGTTACTCTCTTAAGAGGCTGGAAAAGGCACAGCATCGTGTTTGGCCAAGAACTTGTTACACCGGTTTCTTTGCAAAAACACCCACAAGCATTTTTTCTAGTTTATTCATGGTACCATGCATGGGAACTATATATAAAATTTCAGCTAGATCAAGTATATAATCAGGGAAAAAAAAAAATATCTAAAGATCTCTATGGTTACTTATTTTTCCTCTCTATCACAGTTGCCCTCTACAGACAGTTCTGTTTCTGGAGGCCAGAGACCTATTACAGTTTAGTGAGAAGTAGTTACTGAGAAATAGGAAGAGAGACTTATTTTTTTCTGTGGGTTACACACTTGATGTACAGATTTGATGAAAATTGTTTCACATAATTGTGAGGTTTGCTGTCTATAGAATGAATTTGTTATAAAAATCAGTTCATTAGTTATAACCAAATATAATACCAGTAGTTTACAGTGTCTTTAGAGTCTGAGTGAGAAACACTGCAATGTGATCATCTTGAAGCTGCAAGCAAGGGTTCAGTCATGCAATTTGAAATTGTCATATTGAAACTGATGAAAACTATGCAGTACTATAAAATGGATCTTATTTCTTGAGTTACTCATTGGATGACTGCATGGAGGCATATGTCATTATATACATGTGTACACAAATTTGTTTAGTGCAACAGTCTGTTTTCGAGAAGAGCATCTTTTGTCAGCAAAGCATTGTATTTTTCACTAAGAATATAGATTTCAAACCACCATTAAGTGAATGACTTGAATGTTATTCAACTCACTACATTGATGTTGCTGTACAATACTATACTTTACCAGAATTTACATCATTTACTATGCCTTTCAAGCAAGGGGGGAAGGATGCTCACTGGATTTGTTTAGGTGGAAACCAATTCTGTAAAAAACTATTAAATCTAGTAATTTCGCATATGAGAAGAAATTAGATCAACTTCCACACTCTGAAGATGTATAAAGAACATAGGATATTTGTGGTAATAGTCAGATGTCATATAGCTTTGAATTTATAGTTAGTTCACCAACAAGGTGTCAAAGAAAGAGATGGGTAGTACTAGAGTAATGAATCAGTCCTAAGATTGCATTATTTGTTGTTGGTTTTAATTGTTACTCTTTCTACTATTTTTAATCAGATATCCTTGTACAAGAATATGTAAAATTTGGGTCCTTGGACACATATTTGAAAAAGAACAAAAACGTTATCAATATCTTGTGGAAACTGGAAGTAGCCAAACAGCTGGCATTAGCCATGCATTTTCTGGTAAGTATTTATTCTTCAGTTTTGTTAATGACTGAATTCAAGTGTTTCAGGCTAATACATATAGAACAGCTGAGCTATTACCTTACTTCTTGAAACTCTGGAGGGTATTTCGCAAATAGGCGTGCTATATAACAGATAGTGGATAGTCAAGGACAGACCTTTGTATTGTGAAGAATGTGTAATTAAATTTCCCATTTATTTTTAAATTTTTTATGTTTTAGCATGAAATAAACACATTTACAATAAAAATTGGTTGTTTGTTTGTTTTTTTCCCCACCAGAAATCAATCCCCTTGTTGGTTTTCCCACCTCAGCTCATGATGCTGAACATAAACTATTTCCTGGTAGTGTTACTAGTTAACCACTGGGAGAGGAAAACATTGTACTGTTCACACTGCTAGTACATTCTTTTTGTGCATTAGGTCCCAGCCTTACAGTCTGTTTAATTCAACATGAAGGCCATTATTCGAAACAGGGTATACGATCTTCCCTTTAGCAGAGTTGAAATTTTCTTATATTCTTTTTAAATGGATGATAATGATGGATCACTATTCCTCTGTGTTAACATACATCAAAACTTTAGGTAGGTAATTAAAAGTAATTAAAATTGGCTAGAAACTCTAACTCTGAGAGGAACTGATAGAATGTCTGAGATTTGATCAGCTTAATATACGAATATTATTTTCTTTGATGTTTCCCTCATGCTGTAAATTACGGGTTTTTAAATACCTCTTCAGCCATAAGATTCTTTTGTCAGTATGTAAAAGTTGCATTTCTGTTCATAGGAGGATAAAGGCCTTGTTCATGGGAATGTCTGTGCAAAAAACATCTTGCTTATCAGAGAGGAAGACAGGAAGTCTGGAAACCTTCCATTTATAAAACTAAGTGATCCTGGCATCAGTATTACAGTTTTGCCAAGAGATAGTAAGTCTTAGTGTCAGCTTTCTTCTGACTTGAAAAATAAGTTTGTTTGTTTGTTGTTTTTTTTTCTGACCACCATCTGGTACTTTTGTTACATAGGAAGTTCCTTCATCCATCCATAACTTTAAAATAATCTCTGCAGTTCTAGTCAGCAGTTCTGAGTGTGTCTTCTTTATCAGCAAATAGCTACGGGAAATAAACCCACAATTCTCTGTTGTATGAGGGTGGGGTTTTTTTCACGCTGTTTCTCGTTTTCAACTTTCTTTTTCACCGGTAGTACTATTAGTGTGCTATAATGTACCATGAGTAAGCCTGTTTCATCTACAGGTAGCTGATGGATTTAATATCCTATTATTGATCAAGATTAAATTGTTACATTTTATAACTTGGAGAAGCTTTCAGAGCTGAAAGTAAATGCACTTTTGAAAATTCTGCCCAGCAGTTGAAAATAATCTTCAGTTCATTTCTTGGTGAAAAGCTGAAGACACTTGATGATGCTAAAAAATACTGGATTATCATCTGCCATTGAGGCTGTTCTTAATTAAATGGGAAGAAATTAAAAGTGTGTGTAAGATTGTTATGCTAACTAAATTGAATTAACCTTAATATTATTTATCTCGTCTTTTTAGTCAATTTGGGAAAATGAATATATTTTTTACTTGGTAATTTTAAACATGCCAAAAGAAATAACACATCTAAGGGACTATAAGCAATGCAGCATCATTATTTTCCAAGAAACTGTTTAAACTCTCCCTTTTTAAATGACAAACCTACATTAATATTACAAGATCTCATTTTAAGGACTTCTAAATCGATATCAGTACAATACCATCTTTTAACTTCTTACTACAATCAGTATGAAAAGTTTAAAATTCAAATAGTATGAAATACCTTGTTATGGTGCCTTTTGCTGTGACATAATGTACCAACCACTAGCAAAGTACTTTTTACTCTTTGCCATCTAGTTCTTTTGTGGTAACTACTAAACCTTGGTAACACAGGGAAATACAGAAGTCAGAGCAAAAATATAATGTGGAAATGAAGTTAAGGCAATTTTATAACACTAGGTTTATTTTACAGTAAAATTAATGGTCCTCCACTCTGATTCATAAATACTATTTTTGTACTTATTATGTAGCTATTTTTTAAGGCAGGAACAAAAACTTGTAAAGGTGTTAAAAGCACATTACAGAGTTAAATACCTATATACACTAAAATAATTTTTACTAAATCAAATGTGGTACAGAATTTTCTGGTTTTATTACTCATCTTAACATGGTGTTTCTTTTGTGTGATTGCACAGTTCTCCTTGAGAGAATACCATGGGTTCCACCTGAATGTGTTGAGAATCCCAAACAATTAAGCCTGGCCATAGACAAGTGGAGTTTTGGTACTACTTTGTGGGAAATCTGCAGTGGAGGAGACAAACCTCTGAGTGCACTGGATTCTTCAAGAGTAAGTGTTACTGGGTCTGAAATCATAACAGTTCTTTGGACACTTCTGATTTAAAACATCTGCTATTGTAACTATGTAACTATGACAGCATGTAAAGTGGTGTGGCCCATGACCACTGTAGGAAAAGGACACTTTTACTGGTAGATAAGGATCAGAAGTGATGGTCTGAGCTTTGTTTTTATGTTGTTTGTTTTGATTTTGGGGGGACAGAGTACAGTGTTGCTAGTATTATCTTCTTCATCTTTTCGTTGCTTTGTTTCAGCATTATATCACTTTAAACAATAAGTATTCCTAACAATGTACATGGATTTCAATTGGCATTATTCTAGTAATGGAACATCTTAAATACTGTAAGACTTTGTGTGTTGCAGACAAGTCTACTATTTTAGCTAAACCAGAAATGTTAAGTTTATCTCAACTAGTGGCAGGGGTGAAGGGGAAACACATTCCATAAAAATACTTTTTCTTTTATATTTCCTTCCTTAGTTGTAAGCAAAAAGATTATTTCCTTTACTACACTACAAAAAGATTTGTAGTGTTATTTTTATAAATGGACTCTTACCTTCTAACAAAGCCTGATCTGATTTCTCAGGTGTTTTAATCAGCTCTTACAGTAAGCTCTAAGGTCTACCTAGACCTAGTTTATAGTTATCCAGGTATTTCAGAAGTTGCCCTCCTGTCCTGTACTAATCCACGTTCTTTCATAATACTCATGAAGCCTTTTACAACTGGAGGAGCTCAGCCAGCTCATAGGTGGATAGAATTTTCTGCTGGACCCATCCAGTGGAGGTTTTATGAAATTACTAATAAAGAAGACACCGTCTGTATCTTTCTCTATTTTCTTATCTTCCACCAGTAACTGAATGGGAATTTCTGAACTGCTTAAATTATGAGAGTCTTGCTACATTTTCAGCCTTGGCTTTTGACGTAAATTGGTCAGATGTATGTTCGGTGAGATAACAAATCTAAGTTGAGAGCTGTGTTTTTGGGCTGCTCTGGTGAGAATGTTAAGGCTTCTGCAACTCTTCATGGTTGTATATTAAAATGCCTTTTATCTTTTTAATTCTAGAAACTACAGTTTTACGAAGATAGGCATCAGCTTCCTGCCCCCAACTGGACAGAACTAGCAAACCTTATAAACAACTGTATGGATTATGAGCCAGATTTCAGGCCTTCATTTAGAGCAATTATACGTGACTTGAATAGTTTGTTCACTCCAGGTGAGTCTGTGATACAACAAGAACACAATAGACAAAAAGAACCCTGATTCCTACGGGTTAATTTTCATACAGTGCTGTCTTTTTTGGTATGTTGACCCACAACCACTCTCCAAAGCAGACCCAGAAATCTAAGTTTGTAAGAACACTATGTTACTGCTTTTTAGTTTATTCTAAAAGACAACACATTAAAAGTTAGCATTATCATTCAGAGCACTCTTCTGGTTTGATTAATGTCTATCCCAAACATTCTAGTCCCTTAACCACGTATATTATGTTAGTCACTGTCTTTCTTCTTTCTCTCAACAAAATAAATAGGTATCTTTCTTCTTCCCAAGTGGAAGATGCATGTTATCACAGGCTCTTGTGAATTTTACATTTATCCCCTCTGCAGTACTGGAGTTGTTACACAATAGTTGCTAAATGTGAAATACAATAGGCCTCCAAAAAAGAAGATAGGGAAATTAAAGTAAGACTTGCTATGAGTCAAGACAAGTAATTTGGCTTTTTTGTAATACATCTTTGTCTTTGACTGCAAATTACAATATAGAAATTAAGGTGGTTGTTCATATTGTGCTGAGCTTTGGGGTATGCCAAGCAAAGGTAGAACATGCCATGATTGTAGTAAGTTTCTCCATTCTCCTATTTGCTCCACTGTGCCTCCTTTTCCATTTCTCTCTTTTCCTTCTTTCTCCTACCCCTCAGATTATGAGCTATTGACGGAAAGTGATATGTTGCCAAATATGAGAATTGGAGCACTTGGATTTTCTGGTGCTTTTGAAGATCGGGACCCAACACAGTTTGAAGAAAGACATCTTAAATTTTTACAGCAACTTGGCAAGGTAGGGTGTTTCAAAATTCTCTAATTGCCAAGGAAAGAACTATCTTTTTCAGTTATCTCCCAGTGACCCCATACACTTCATTTACAATGAAACTTGTTACAGAAATTAATAATGTCAGTTATTTCTGACCATAACAGGCAGTTCCTTTCAGATCTTTCTTCTGTTTCACAGTATCATTAGATAGAAGAAAGATAGCTGACCTCAACATTTAATCCAGTCACACCAAAAGGCTAAAACATTTTTCAGTAACGTAAGAGTTGCATCTGACTTTTTTGTTGTTGTTGTTGCTGTTGTTAAATACTTGGTATTAATTTAAAAATGCTCCAGAACAGTCTTGCCTAGAACTAGGAGGGTTGGGGGTTTTTGTGCGTGCGTATTCTGAGAACTCTGAATATGCAGTCCCTAAATTCGGTAATGTCTTTGAGATATATGTAGGCCTTGAATTTTTTAGGGTCTAGAAATGACCCTTTGGTTACTAGTTTTGCAAGTCATTGCAGCCTGGCAGGGTGAAAGTATGCCTAGACAGATGACAAAGAGTAGCTGCCAGATCTTCACCAAGTACCTTTTTTCCAGAATGGTTTCTTGCTGGTTTATGTTTTTTATTGACATGATAGCTATATATTCCTTTGACTCCAAGTACTAGTGGAAGCAAGCCTGAAAGTGAAGTAGCAGAACTACTTCTATTTGCAGATGGTTGGTTGTTGACTGTAAACGGTAGCATAGCATATGGAGTGGTAGGTGATAATTGCATAAAGGAAGATAAAGAAAATATAAACAGAGAAAGCGAAGAAGGCAGACCATCAAAACAAGTGGGGGAAGAACCATCAAGAAACAGAGGAGAATTAAGAGCCAAGAGGAACCTAAATGAAGGGGGTTTTGCAAGTGCAGGAAAAGGAATATGATAGTTTTGGAAATGCAAGTGGAAATTTGTGAAGAATGGGGGTTAAAATGAATGAATATCACCCTTGCCTTGTTTCCTTGTTTGTCCTCATTTCCTCCTGTGCTGTTTGTTTCCTTTCACAGAACATGTTTTTTATTCTTACAGAACTTACCTGAGACCCTGCACACTTTTTCTCTCAAGGGAGGTTTTGTGGAATTTCACTTAAATCAGTAGTTGTGGTCACCTTAATATAGTGAGCACTGAGGCAGTATGAATAAGCACTAAGAAAGAGACAGCGATGTAGACTCTTTTTTAATTCAAGTATTTCCATTTGTGATCTAGGGAAATTTTGGCAGTGTTGAGATGTGCCGGTATGACCCACTGCAGGATAATACTGGAGAGGTGGTGGCTGTGAAAAAGCTGCAACATAGCACCGAAGAGCACCTTAGGGACTTTGAAAGAGAAATTGAAATACTTAAATCTCTGCAACATGATAACATTGTTAAATACAAAGGAGTATGCTACAGCGCAGGTATGTGCTATATTGAACACGCATTCAGGTGTACACCACCTAGGTATGTATACTGAGAAATTCAGAGAGGTAAGGGTTTATGAAAGTCACTGACTTGTCCTAACTTTTCCCAGAACTTGGAGAATACAAATCAAAGGAAGTAGTGTCTGTTGTATACTACTTCTCAGGACAAAGTGGACATTTTATTCAGTCAGCTCATTGCATAATTTGATTGATTTAAAGAAAGTACCATTTTGACTAGTTACACAGTTTCTTTACCTTAAAGCATAAAAGTCCTCCTAGGAAAGAATTGAGGGATAAACGGGAAGATGCAACCATTTTATAACTGTTCTTGGGTTTTGCTCAATGTAATACCCCAGAGTGGATATTACTAATTCTTGTACAACCTATACAGTAAAAGACTAGAAAGGAAAAAGTTTCAGAAAGTACTGTTGAATTATTATTGTTCACTCAAAAAAAGTTGATGCTGTTGCAGTTGATGAATGAAAGCACAGGTTCTTCCCAGGATCTTACTAGAAAAAGAAAAATTTTGGGTTCAAAATCAGTCTGTTTTTAAAGGTGGTAAAATTGCTGACCAGTTGATGAGAGTCACCATTCTGAATTTCATCTCAGCCATGAGGAGGAATTACATAAACACAAATATACACATGGCGTTTGTGCTTTGCTTTAGCAATATTAGCTAAAGTACTGATGAGATGATTAATGATGCTCTGTATATCAAGCATATCTACATTATTGTTGTGTTTAAATAAATAGCATTTTCTGAACAAATGCTGTTAACTAATATACTATATAAATAGCATTTTCTGAACAAATGCAGTTAACTAATATAGATGTACATCTAATAAATTGTTCTTTTGGTATTAAGACTACTTTCTATTAGTTTTATTCATAGACAGTTGTAAATACTTGTATGTCAAAACTTGTAATTGGAAAATGACAGAAAAATTAAGTGTATTTTTGTTGTCGTAAAAGGTCGTAGGAATCTAAGATTAATTATGGAATATTTACCATATGGAAGTTTACGAGATTATCTGCAGAAACACAAGGAGAGGCTGGACCACAAGAAGCTTTTGCTGTATGCATCTCAGATATGCAAGGTAGGAAATTTCAGATGATTGATATTTTTCAACAAATTTTGGTCTCTTTGGTCTTGTCTCATTTGTCTCAAAACAACAGTAATTTGTTGCCTTGATATATCTTTTATAATACTGTTGGGCTCCTGGTACCACATAACCTAAAAAAAGTAGCAATATATATTCATGTACTCAAGAATTAGAGAGATTTCGGAGTAGCTTAATACAGGATGCTGAGACAGACCTATCTGCTGACTGAGGAAGAATATACTCCATTTATTGTTTGTTTCTTTTATAGTTTGTTTATTCTATATTTTATTCAGAAGAATTAAAACCTATTTTCTCCCTAATGAGAACCAAAATAAAATTTTGCAGGAGTTAATATACTCACCCAGGCAAATTGTGATGTACTACAACTGATTCTTCATAACTTGGACATACAGCTATAAAACCACTGTAATAGCATTTATGTGTTTTAGAAATTTACTTTAAACTGCAAATAGTATTAGCCTATTTAGCAGAAAGAGCAAGGATAGATAACTTCCATACGAAGAACTAGAGGCCATAGAAGTGCCCAAAGCTGTAATAAATTGCTAGTCTCAATGGTTGGTACTAACATCCTTCATAAAATTCTGAAAAGGAGGGCAAACATCTGATCTTTATTATGATATCTCATTTTCTCAGAAAGAGGGCTTATGCCTACCCTAGTTTTATTCTGTTGTTATGCTTTAGATACAAGAAACTACAGACACTTTAGATTTCATTGCATGTTTGGTAGTTTGGGGAAAGGGAAAAAAAATGGTGGGGGATGAACAGTGGGAAGAGAAAAGAGGTGGAGGGAAGGACACCCCCCCCACACGCACACACCCTCAAGGCATGTACCAGAAATATTTTTAAATTCCTTTCACTAATACCAACATTAAAAACATGGAAACAGTAGGTTTCTTAAAATTAACGAGTATTCTTCAGTGTTCGTAGCCCACAGATATTCTTATGTCTGATAAGTGCGCCCTGCTACATCCAGAGCAGAAGACTTTCCTTCTGCAATATTCGCAGAAAAGGCCTGACAACAATCAGGCACGAGAGTCTCTGCCAGAGCCAGGGTGATCTCCAGGCATTCAAACTTTCACCTGGTGAACAGAGCTTGATAGTTCCCTGCTTGAAATTGGACTGACTCAGAAAACCTTTTAGCTACTGAACCTGGGGCATGTGCAGAAAAATGCTGTGTGCACCTTTAGCAGCTGATCTCACCTGGTCACGTGCTTCACTGAAGCAAGGCTATGGGGGTAGTCTCCAGCAAAAACTCACTGATGGGCAGGAATTGTGCAGTGAGGTTGGAAAACAGAAAATGTTCACAAGTCTGTGGCAAGTGTCAGTCTTTTCATAGAGAGGAAGGGTTGAACATATGACCACCTACAAAGGGTTAAAAAGCCCTCTGACCTGTGTCTCCAAAACCAGAAGTTATTCTCCAGTAACAGGCATAAGAAATTCTCTTCCTATTATTTCTGCAACAAAATAACTGTTATCAGTGCTGGTAAGTCACAGAAAACAATATTCCGTCAAGCAAAGAGCAGGAAGAATCTTAACACTCAGCACCACCTAGGAGGATGGTGACAGTGAATCTTTATAGAATAAAGATACAACAGGGATTTTTGAACATGTAAATGCTGCAGCCACTTACCTGTTTTATTCTGTGGCCATTTCAGCCTATGACCTGAAGGGTGGTAAGGTGCCTGCCCTGTTCACTCTTACAAGCAGGTTTAAAGCTTGCATATACAAGTCTTCAGGCCTTATCTAAAACTTTATGTAAAGCCTGAAGGAACAGTGGCAAAGTATCTCAGGACCCTTGTCTCCGGCAGAGGTATCTGATGGGAGGACTGGAAGGTGGATTTTGGCTTTTACAGGTAGTGCAAGTATGGCAGGAAACTTAGGGAAATGGACTGTATTCAAAAGGTACAAAGAAAAAGTTTCTTAATGGTGTGTGTGTGTGTGTGTGTGCGTGCATACACATATATGAAAGAAGCATTGATATATTACAGATCTTCAGGATGGTGATAAAAAAAAAATCAAAATAACAGATGAAACGACTGCTTGCTAAGTACCAAGCAGCAACCAAGAGTAAGGGAGCTAAATTATGCCTTCTGCAGATACTTAAGTGAGAAAATATCCTGCTTTCATGTGGCAAAGCATGGGTAGATACAGTATGACAATGTGGAAGTCTGCATATAGGACTTGCTCTTAAAGAAGTTGCTTCCCTTAGAAGTGAAGATTATGAATTAGTGGATGTGTCTTGCTTTGCACTGTTGCTGTAGACCTGCAAAGCAGAGGTTATATTTATTGCTTTAACATTTCACTCTGCAGCATTGTTACTTCAAAACAACTTAATTAAAAACATAGTGAGTACCTAATGTTATTAAAAAGGAATCTGAATGCTTTTCCTTCTTTTTTTTTTATCTGATCACATTTCCTCCTGTCTTTTAGCAGTTTTTGCTTCTCTTGCAATGCTTGCTTTTCCAGCATCTCATATATCTTATTTGTTCTGCACTTCTGTCACTCGGTTGTTTTGGGTTTTTTGGGTCTTTCTCCCTCTGCCTGGTTGCTCTTCTCTGAAATATATGAGAGAAATGAAAGCATGCCCATACCTGAGGATTAAGATGAGTATGTTTGCTTGGTGTGTTTTGGTTCCTTGCTACTATACTGGGAAAGAATTCCTGACTTAAAGGTGATTTTTTTTTTTTTTTGTGCATCTCATACTATGAAAAGCAGCATTTTCAGACAAGCCATTTGCTGCTAGTGGGGAAGTTCTGTAGATGCAAATTAGTGCATCTGCTGTCTGGTGCAGCATGTGCCATTAGTACAGCTTGTCTGGTGGCAAGCAATAGGACTCTATTAACTTTAAAGAATTACAGTGAAATGGCAATTGAGGAAGTTAATTCCTCCATGCATCTGATTTTGGGGATGTTATTTTTTGATCTTTTGGCCCTGAATTTTGCTAATGCTGGCTGATAGGAGAAGAGGCTAAGAATAAATGTATTTTTCAATCTCTTAATGCTTAAAGTACTTTAGCTGGAGAGCCCAACTTTAGCAGTAGAAACATTTGAAATCACATAATTGAACTCAACTCCATTATTAGAGCCACAGGATCATGATTTCCACTTAAAATTTGCATGATTAACTATCTCTCTTAAAATAGGTATTTTCCAAGCTATCAGAAAAATCCCTGTGATCAGAGAAGCTTTAGGACTCTTTTCAGTTCTGTGTGTAGTAGTAATAAAAAGCTATAGCCTTCACATAGTCTGGTTGTATCAGAAATGCAGGAGGCTCACTTTGAAAAAGCTAGGTGTATGGTATTTTTCAGGATAGCAGCAGATAAGCAGGTACCAAGAACAGGACATTTTGGAACCGTTTTGGGAAGGGATGTGGGTAAGCAGCGATGCCACCTGGCAGTGCTGGGGGATAACGGGAGCCTGGGAGGAAGGTTAGACTTCAGTCACACTGTTTCTGAGGTTTCTCACTTTGAAAAAATAAAAAAAGAGAGGAAGAGCTATGCACGTAGCATGGGGAATAAACAAGAGGAGCTGGCGATGTGTGCATGCCTTCAGGGCCATGGTCCTATTGGCATCACGGGGGCATAGTGGGGTGGCTCCTATGACTGGAGTGTTGGAATGGAAGGATACAGGCTCATCAGGAAGGACAGGCAGGGGAGACAAGGAGATTTGTCACCCTCTATGTCAACAAGCAGCTGGAGCGCGTGGAGCTCTGCCTGGGGTTGAGAGGAGCCAACCAAGAGCTTATGGGTCAGGATTAAAGGGAGGGCCAGGACAGGAGACATTACAGTCGGGATCTGCTACAGGCCACCCAACTAGGAAGACTGAATGGATGAAGCCCTCTGTAGACAGATAGAAGCAGCCTCACGTTCACAAGCCCTGATCATCATGGGGGACCTCAAACACCTCAATATCTGCTGGAGGAACAACACAGCAGGGCATTATCAATCCAGGAGGTTCCTGGAATGCACTGATGATAACTTCCTTCCCCAAGTGATCAAGGAGCCAGTGAGGAGAGGTGCTATGCTGGACCTTGTTCTCACCAACGAGGGGGAGGGGCTGCTGAGGAACGTGAAGCTCAGCCTTGGCTGCAGTGAGCAGGAAACAGTGGAGTTCAAGATCCTTAGGGCAGCGAGCTCACTACTATTGTGCAGTGTCAACTTCTGTCCTCCATTTGTTGCTGTGTAAGCAAGACCTTTTTCTAGTAATGCCACTATGCACACCGGCTTCTTCCACATTTCATTGTTAGCAAAAATAATTACATGCATTGATAAGAAGGGATTGGCAGCAGCAAACAACGATATGGCTTTGGACCAATGTTTCATTACATCAATCCACAGAAATACAACAATAAGCAAAACTGTGTTGGTGAATAATGGTCCATATAGAAGAGAAAGAAGACACACAGGTGGGAATACAGTCAGAGAATAGTTGTCAGATTCAAGGAATCATAAGGTTTCATAAAGCAATCAGGAAAGCAGATGTGCAAAATTAAAAAAAAAAAAAAAAATTAAATGGGTAAATAAGTCAGTCTTCTCATCAGCCTTAGATTGTGTAGGTTAGCTCAAATTTTGTTTCCCTTCTGTCTATCATCAGCAAACTGAATTTGGCCAGAGAAAGGAGATGTAACAGCTCTCCAGCTACATAATCAAAAAACACTTGGCTCTGACAAGTGCTCAGTCTATCTCCCTTCAGTTAAGGGAAGTCCCTGCACCTGGAAGTATTAATTGCTCAGTGAAGACAAATTTTCAAGCATACTGATTTTGTTAACAATCTGTGTTTGGTTTTAACTTTGAAGTTCATTCATCTCTTTCCAGAAAGTGCAACTACTTAATGGTAAAAGCAACTCTTTTCCAATTGTGTTTGTGAACTTTACACCTAGGGCATGGAGTATCTGGGTACAAAAAGATACGTTCATCGGGATTTAGCAACAAGAAATATCTTAGTGGAGAATGAGAACAGAGTTAAAATTGGAGATTTTGGATTGACAAAAGTCTTACCACAAGACAAAGAATACTATAAAGTAAAAGAACCTGGTGAAAGCCCTATATTTTGGTAAGTCTTCTTTTGGTATATGAAATCGTCATGTTTTCAGTTTTTGCCGTTTCAGCCAGTTGTTTTGCACATTGGGGAATTCTTAAGTGCAAACTCCAACTCAGTTGTCCAGCATTGTGAAAGTCTCATGCGTGATGTTTGACTTATTGAACATCATGTAGGACTTTTCAACATATTTTCCAAAAAAAAACACCTAAAAATTACCTAAATATTTAAAAAAAATAGTATGCAACAGTAAAGATATTCAAAGATAAAAGAAATCTAAAGGGGCCTATTCCCCAGGTTGCTTTCAAAATTTTGGACCTTTCAGTTGCCTAAACACTGATTGTTTATATTTTCTCACTGAGATCTGTTGGATAGTCCATCTGTTGACCAAGTGGAGTTGAATCCCACAGAATGTAATTAGAAAGGATGATGTGCTGGGCTGAATATTTGGGTAGATGTCTGTATCTGGGCATTAAGGTTCCAGATAAGGTCTGAGTTACTCCAAAATACGGTAATGCTCCAACAAGCTGCACTTACCTTGAAAATGAAGAGAACACTCTGTGTAGCCTGTGGGAGACTGAAGGATTGCGAAATTGAAATTGGTAGACTGTATTCAGAATGCAAAATATATACTTCAGTTCTGTTCTATAAAGACATAGAAACACCTTCAAAAATACACTGGCAAATAACTGTGATAAAAAACATTTTATGTCCTGATAGCAAAAAGAAATGCATTTCCATACATGTGATTTTAGTCTGCGCTAGGTACTGTAAAAATGTCATATCTAAAGGTTAAATAATATAAAATGGCATCTTACAAGATGTTATTGGGAGTTGCACGTTTTAAGGCCAGAAGCACCTGGGACACAGTTCAAGGCTCATTGAAAGTGATGGAAGGATGCTTACAATAATTGTCCTTCTTTGCAGGCCTTATAACATCAAAGTCTTGTTTAGTTACACTACAGATAAGAAAAATGGCTACAACTTTGTTGGGGAAAAACCAAATGGATATAGTTGTCACTAAATGTGATTGTTTAATGTGGTTTGTATTTTCAATACTATTTAACTATTATTATAAGAATAGTTACTAAGTGAAGGTATTGGAAGGAAATGAGAACATGCTAAAGCCTATGAACAAAGAGCGCTTACTCATGAAAAAAAAAAAAATCAATCTTATTAAAAGAAGTATCTTCAAAACCAGAGACACACATGTTACATAGAACAGTATTCTTTTTACCATGTGTTGCAGGTATGCTCCAGAATCTCTGACAGAAAGTAAATTTTCTGTGGCCTCAGATGTGTGGAGTTTTGGTGTGGTCTTGTATGAACTCTTCACATATATTGACAAGAGCAAAAGCCCACCAGCTGTAAGTACATTGTTAAAGGTTCTCAGAGGTTTTTTGTTTGTTTACTTAAATTTTCAAAAATATATATTTTGTTCCTATACAGAAATAGCTTGATATTTACTGATCCTTTTCTGGAGATACCTTAGTGTTTATGAGGCAGCACCTAATCAGAGGCAGCAACATGCTAGAGAGTATTAATATCAAGCCATAAGAAGGAAGAGAGATCTGAATATTACTCCTAGTCTGTGTAGATGTTCTCCATACTGTAACTCATAACTGTTTGAAAAAGATTTCAAGATCTCTCATTATAGATTGTTCTTTCTCCTCCTTTATGGAGAGTAATCCCAGATGCAGCTGTTTCATTGTTAACATGACATGTATTCTTAATGACATTCCAAATCTAAGTCTAAGCCAAACAAATACATAAACATTAAGTTGATTTAAATAAAGTAACTTAAAGTTATTTTGTTATATTATCAGAACACAAGTTAGTAAGTTATTGAAGTTCAAGAAAGAAAGCGAGCAGCTTTTTGCAGGCTGTTGACAGACACCTTCAAAGACAAATTTACAGTGGACAGTTAAAAATAATACTTGTACACTGAATAACAGTTCCCCATTTGGAAATGAGATTCATGATCTTACTTATACCTAGCAGTCCTCTGCAGTCATAACAGAGGAGAGTTGAGCCTTACATATTTATTGGAACTGTCCTCATGTTTGGCCAGGGTCTCAGTCATATCAGATGTGGTTTTGAGAGCTGAACAATGATGACAGACAAAAAGCCACTTGGAAGGTGTCTGCATTGACCTCAGTGGACCTCGTAGTTATTCAGTGCAATGACTAAGCTCTCAAGGAAGAAGTCTCAAGGCAGGGGCAGTTCTTCCTGCATAATAACATAAACATTGCAGACACATGGAGTTCTTCAGAAGGATTATGAAATGGAAAGCGGTAAGAGAAAGTCTTGGGCTCAGGTGGAATGTACTTGGAATGAATCCACCTATTGGTATGTTTCAAGAAAAATTAATTTTACCAGTTAGCCAAAGTTGTCTGTTTAACTGTGTCGTAGTCTTTAAAATTATACATTGTTTCCTCAACTTTGGCTATATGCACATTATACCAACAGTTGCTTCACATTTTCATGCCAAGGATCATTAGAGAAATTTATGCAGCATTACTGGAAAAATAATTCCTCTATGTTGTGCTCAGGAATTATTTTCAGTTCCTCATTTACTTTTGATCTTTGGCAATCTGAGTGAGATTTTAATCTACTTTTTGAGTAATGTTGATTTTCAGATAACAAGCTTTAAGCCATTATTCCTGGCTTTAGTTATACTACTGTTTCTGGCCTGTAGTTACTGAGTAGTCCTATTAATCCTTTTTTTATATATCTGTGTGATATTACCTGTTTTCTGTCTGACTGGGATTTTTCAAAGCATCAAGATCTTGTTTTAATGTATCAGGGACCTCTTCAGAATGAGCTATGAGGTTTATCCTTTTAAAGCTAGTTAATCATGAGATGATCAACATTTTTTAAGAAGATTTTTCACTTACTGCTTTAAATTGTGTATGTACCATCCTATTTTTATCGACACACACAAAAAATCTGTAATTATTAGTATATTCTCTGGACTCGTAATTTATAATTTTATCATTGTTATATAATGTTCTATTTATTCATTATTATTATTTTACAGAATTTTCCCTTGGTAAGAATATTGCTGCATCTTTTTTGCCTTCAAAAAATATTTATGACAGTTGGTCTTCTGTTTCAGGAATTCATGCGCATGATTGGCAATGATAAACAAGGGCAGATGATTGTATTCCATTTGATAGAGCTTTTGAAGAATAATGGACGACTACCGAGACCAGATGGATGCCCTGATGAGGTGAAGTATTGTATTAATATGTTACTGTAGTCTGAAACGTGCTCAGTCAGGGTCAGCACCTGGTAAATGCAAACCCCATTCTACTTGGGTTACTGAAGTATTTATACAGGCAGAATGACTGTGCTGTTATTTTGTCAGTTGTATGATGAGTATAGTCACATTTCTTGTCTGATTCTTTAGACTGCATTTTCTCAGGAGCTTAGAATATAGTCTTTCTAAATATATGAAGTAGGACTATTATGACTGACTGCTGTACTGGGGCACTTGGGCTTCTATTTCAAAAATACAAATTTATTAAGGCAGTTAGTTTAGTATATAGAACTTTTTCCATGAAAGTCCCATATAGATATTTGTGTTCAAAGCTGTGAACTGTGGGTTCTTTTGAAGTCTTTAACATTTAGCAGAAGTGTCTTAATATCTGCATAGGATTTTTTTTACACTTAATTCAAAGATTTAAAGAACTAATTATCTTGATTATTTTCCTTCTCTTGCTCTTCCTTCCTCAAGCATAGGAATAGCCATGTTTATCATGTATATTATACACTCTCAAGTGTTCTCAGCCAAGAGCTACCTGTGGACTCTAGGCACAATTAGGTATATGAGTCAGACTTCGTGTGTTCAGGGCGGTCAGATTTATATTCATGTTCTTCATAGGTAGTGAAGTGCATACGTGTGTAAAGCCATCCTCAGAGCACACAAATTAATTCAGCGTTCGTCTGATTTTGCTAGTACTCCAGATTTTTTTAAAAATACTTTAATACTACTGAGTCTTGTAGTTCTCTTTCTTCAAAGCAGTATACACTTCAACTTGCGTCAAACTGGTAGGGCTGGGTAGGTGAATCAGTAGGGAAAGAATGTAAGTAAAATAGTTACGCTTTTTAACATGTATAACTTCCAGCTCAGATCAATTGCTGCATTTCTTTAAAATCAAGCACACTTGGCAATAAGTGAGAAATAATCCATTCAAAACTGGAAACAGAGGAAGGATCAGAGTCAAGTGGTCTAGCAGAAAAGAGAAGGGAGAGTATATTTTATATGGTACAGGTGGGGCAGGGAAGCCACAGGGGAAGAAATAGTCTATAGAGAATCAAAAGAGAAGTCTCTGAAGTAACCTTTCTTGCATTATATGTATGAGTAACAGCGATTGTTGAATTACAAAGGTTTGGCTTTTGTAGATAACCTGAATGTCATATGTATAAGATAATACATCATCTGTTCTACTGAAGCTGTATCCAAACTAATGCAGAGGTTTCAATGTCTGACATTTCTTCAGATAGCAAAGCAAGATGGAAATGTCTCTCTTTTGTTAGAAACTGTGCTCTTCTCATTTTGATCCTGGAAGGCCAGTCCTCACAGTTACTAAATCTTCCAGATGTCTGTAACTTACAGGCTGCTTGAGACTTGGGTCTAAAGCAACTTGGTGAATGCAGAAGTTTTAGTTTTGCTGAAAAATATGGAACTGTGCTATTTTTTTTTTCCTGAGAGCTGTGCAGATTGTTCTTCATCAACATGTAAAAAACTGTTGAAAGTACGAGAAGTTGATAATAGTGATCTGGGTTAAATTCGTGAGAAGAGTACAGGTGAAGAGCTTGGCAGTTTGTTTGGTGACCAGGTGTCAGGTACATGTTTGGGAAGAGAGAAAACTGTTGCCAAATGCCTGTTATAATGGAAATGTCTTAAAAAAATCATTTAAATCTACTTTTATTAGGAGTGGGCTCAGTTTGCATAGTAACTTTTCTGGCTTACATAGGAAGAATAATAAAGAATTTAATATACAAATGTAGAGAAGTATATGTTATCATTGCAAGGGAAGCTTAATTTAGAGTTGCTGTCATCATAAATCTGATTTTTGGTCAGACTTGTAAAGCATTTGTCATTTTAAACATTTTTGAGCTTTCTGAAAAATAAGAGCAAGCAGAAGATAAAACCTTACCAAAATAACATGTCTCAAGTTTCAAAAATTAACTGAGTGAATTTCCATACCACCTTTTTTAAAAAAAAAAAAAAATCTCCTTTTATAGTGAGGGCTCTTGCAGAGCTAGCTGTCATCATTTCTCTCTGTCATTGGGTTCAAACAGGTAAACTGACTGGTATAGCAAGACTTTAGGCACGCTCTTGTGCCACTGTTTCTTGGAAGCATAAAGTTAAGTTGGGTGTTCTTTGGACCGGTTCAAAGTAACCATTAACTATTTGTAGCATCTGTTTACCTACCACCTATTTTCTTTGTTTCTTCTCCAGATTTATACTATCATGAAAGAATGCTGGAACAATAATGTTATGCAGCGCCCCACCTTTAGGGATCTTACTCAGCGAGTGGATCATATAAGGGACAACATGGGTGGATGAGAAAACTGTCCCTCCTTCAGAGGATGTGTTACAATGCAGAACAAAATGTACTTGGTTTACTGTGTATAATTGATGTGTGTACATGTGTGCATCTTACCTTTGCTGGAAGTAAAATCTGTGTGGCAAATATCCTATCTCAATCTGCATACTGAGGAATCCTGATGGTTTTCTTTATCAGGATATATTTGTTACTATGAGAACATGTTGAAATTCTCAATAGGGGGAGAAATTATTTTTCTAAATAAAATAGTCTAATATATGGTCAGTCTACAACACCGTTATTTGCCTTACTTGGCAGTGCAAAAAAGAGGTGGCTTAAAATGTGGTGAGATTAAGAGATGAAAAGACTGTGTATTTCCTTGTTGAAATAGAGGTTGAAATAGAAGTCTTTTCACACTGAGTGTATAGTGACTTGTCACCCTGTTTTGTGTGTTGCACAAGGGCTTGTGAGTGTTAATACAGTTTTATAATTTCTTCATTGTTGATGCAGAAATGGCTTCTCTGTATAAAAAAAATAGAAGTGGCTATATAACCCAGAAACTTTTAATGTGCCTGCCTTCATCAGTTACCAGCCAGCAATGTATGCAAAGAGATATAATAGGCTGTGTGATGTACTGTAAGTATTTTGAAGGAAAGGGAGCAAATTGTTCTTAATTTGGAGAGCCAGAAAATGTGCTCATTGGTGTGAAAATTTTAATTTAAAATGAAAAAACAAACATTGTATCTGTTTTTTCTTACTTTTTTCCCTCTCTTAAGTATTAGGTTCCCTTTATATAATTGAAGATACAGTGATAACAAGTAGAAATTAAGTTATTTTATATAAGGCAGTGTCTTCAGTTTGTTTCTGAATATGAAAAAGCTAAACATACTGCTTTTAAATTCTGCTCTTTTATTCTTTCCATCTTTGTAATTTTCATGCAGTCATAAGTATATCTATAAGTTGGGAGCTTTTTAAAGGAGAATTAAAAATCTAGAAAATGCTCCATTTCCCAGTTCCTCACTTTACTGTTAAAATGATCACCTTATACCTTCCTTCTAGTACATGAAAAAGATTGCTTTTGGCCCAGTATCTGAAACAGCCAGACACAACCACATCAAGTCTATTTTGTAATTGTAAAGCCCAAATAAGGCCCAGATTACCTCCCATTTCTTTCTGTGGTAATACTCAACGTAAGAGTATTTGGAACAAGGAATTAAAAAGTGCAATTGCTCCACACTCATTCAGGGAGCAAGGACATGATCCCATTTGCTGAGAAACTGAAGGAGATCAGAGCTACCTAACAGATTACATATGCTGTGTAACTCAACTTTTGAATTACGTCTGACAGAAATTTATGAACAAGGCAACGTTTTCGTTTTGCCTCTAGGCATAAAACTTGGGGATAATCTCATATTTCAAAGCAGTAAGATTGTAGATTTTGTTTATTTTTAGTTTTAATATTTTGTTTGTTTGTTTTTACTTAAGCATTACTGTTTGCGAAGTACAATGCTTGTTCTTCTTGGACTTTTGCTGAGAGAAGTTCAATTAAGGGGATATATGACTTGGCAAACTGACCTGACATCCAGTTTTGTATTTAAAATAAAGTGTTAATTTTTAAAATTTGTGGCAGTGAGTCAGTGAAACAGAGTTGTTACTTTCACTGTGGGGCCTCCTTAAGATTTGTGGCTAACTACATCCATCTTATCAGAAGTTTAAGTACCTCAACTTTAAAAAAATACTTACTTATTGTAACATAGTGCCAGTATAGCAATGTTTTGTACCACTATGATGTTTCTCTCCCACAATCACTCATACAAAATCATGAATTCATAACATGAGAGATTGCTAAATAGGGAGGACAGCATCAGCCCTCTTTCTGCCCATTGCATTTCATAATATTTCTGTTTGTTTCTTGCCACCAAGCACTAGCATAGATAATTTTTAAAACTAATTTCACAATCAGGTTTTAAGCTGCAAAGAACTTTGAAGTGCTTTGTTCAACTTAACATGTGTTTTCTCAATTTCTAGACATTGCTTTGAAGATTTAAAATTGTGTGCAAAAAAAGTCTTTGCATTTGTAGTCTCAGTTGTGCATACATGTTTTTTGTAACAAAAGAACATAAAGCTTTAAAGCATTGAAAGAGCATTTTAGCTGGGTAACATATACAGGAATTATGTAAAATTTGCAGTGTATGACGCTCAGTATCTAACTGGTTTCCAATATATACTAGACGAAACATAATTTATGTAAAAATCTCAGGGAAGTTTGTGTAATGAGATGAAGAAATCTTCCAGTCTGCTATTTTTTCAAGTGAATAAAAAGTCTTATTCTTGTTCTACTACAGTATGACTGATTACATAGTCTATTTGATTGCATAAATATAGTGCTGAACTCAAGGATAATTTTGAAGTGTCTTGTGGAATTTTTTTTTACTTTATAATTTTTAGAGAAGGCCATATCTTTACACTGCAGTATAATTTTGTGCTGTTGGTCAGGAACATACAGTCTTTTGTAACAGGTCTGTCTGTGCAAAGGGCTTGATCATTCAGGATGAGTATTCTTCGCTGGATGAGTAGGACCAAATGGTTCTTGGGACTCTTGGGGGATGCATGATCATCTGCAGCGGCAATGTTTAGGTCCTGAAGCAGGCCAAATGGTTTTCTCAAAAAGCTGTTGAGGATGTAAATGCAGTGATTTTGCTGAATTTGCTACTGCCAATTGTAGTAACCTTTTTTTAAAACAAAACAAATCAAACAAAATCCTCTGCATTTCAAGAGCTCTCAGATCTGCAGTAGCATTGTATAATGGCATATTTTTATGCAGCCTTTGTATTAACGGACTCAGTTCTTTGTTTTAGAAACTTTCTTCAGTTGGCATTGCATTTGTCATACTTTAGTGTAATCATTATGCTACCCAAAATGCTGTGATTTTTTTTTTTTTGTAAAAAAAGTGTTGGTTTATGCATATGACTGCTGCTACGATGTAGGATTAAAATAGTAACTACTGCTTTGCACTTGTATTTGAAGTGAAAGAATTTTTCTGTAAGTTCACAATGTCTTACAGGATCTCTGCAAACAAGTATTGTCTAGTATAATATTGATTTGTTGTCTACCAGTATAAATATGTGAAGTTTCAAAATTAGTTTTTAAATATAGTCCACAACCTTGCAACAGTCATGTAATAAGCCAGAGGAGAAATGAATTTTCAGGTAAACCTATATTCTTGTCAAGTCCGAATATTGATTAAAAGCTTCCATAGTTGAAATAATTGTTACTTAAACGTACGGATGAATTTAACTGTAAAAAGATATGTAAACATTTTTTTTCCCTAGAAATTAAGTATTTAATTGTTTCATTTAGTTGAGAAGTTGACCAACTGCCTTGAAATGTATGGCTAAAGATGTTACTGTGTGATGCGTGAAAAAACGTAACTCTTGTGTAAAGGAAGCAAGCTTTTCAGGAGTGTATGATCGCAAACACCTGGAGGATCAAGTTCTGAGAACAAAAGTAGAAATGTGGAAGAATGAGACTGATGGAAAAAGGCTGACGTTCCACACTGAAGAAGCCTTCTGAAATGTGAAATGCACAGTGAATTATGAAATACTAATGTGTACTGAAAATGCCATACCGTGACAAATATGTGCTAATATATTTCTAAACTGTGTATTGTCTGCCTTAAGTCTAAAATACTCACAGAGACCTAACCTGACTGAAAAATACAAGAATTACTATACCAAAAGAAACTGCTTAAGGTTGTGCCATGGCAGATGACAATTTTGGAAAGGTGTTTGGCTAAGAATTTTTGCTGAATTTTGCTTTTTGAATAAGAGGCTTACAATACTTTATATTAAAGTAGGAGAAGTCCCTTTAGGGAGGTGGCGGGTGGGTGAGGGAAAAGTCACCTGCTACTTGTGGTTGGGCTGCAAACATTTGAACACATGGTTTATTGAAGAGAACATGAAAGGGATGGTTTTAAGAAAACTGTATTCCTGAAACTTAACTGTGCGTTTCTTTTGAGTTTGGACAGTGAAAATAAAATAACTAAATACAACGAATGGCACATGCCTGCCAAGATTTTCTTTTATGTAATACTTAAAATTAGTTACTGGTGTTTAAATCTCTTCTGAAGAGACCTGGACTGCTTAAAGGAGTGGAATACCACACATACAAATTTGACCTTCCTAGAATAGTCGTATGTAGTGTTTATCTTTTGGAATGAACCTACATGTGCCAAAGTGAAGGTGATACACGGAATGTTCCCTAACAGTAAGACTGGGGGGTTTTAAATTTATTTTTACGTTTTCATTAAACCAATTTGTTTTGTACTGCAGAAGCATTTCCCTTTACTCTCAGTATTTAGAGACAAGCAAGTCTGTAAGACAGGGATCACTAACATTGCCTGTTACCACACTACAGTTCTTTAGAATTCCTAACACAAACTCTTAGGAAAACACTTTTTTATTTGCATTACTACTTGTTTTTTTCACATGACTTTCCTGTAACTTTGCATTAAAATTACGAGAGCTTACTTCGAACAGAATTGAATGCTGTTGTTAAATTTTGAGAAGTACAATGGCAAAAAGGAAAATATGCATAAAAATACAAGCATGCAAATGTATACTTAAGCTTGTCTACTGTGGTGGAAGCAAAAACTAAGCTAATTCAGTTAACCCTTTCCACACCTAAAAGGCATCTTAGAGCAGATTGCCTAAGGATTTTTATTTTCTTTAGTGTGTTGAAATACCATCACAAAGTTTAAAGGTTATTATAGGTAGTGTTCCTGCTGTTCCTCCAAACACCTACTAACTGGTGATCTTAAATTATTCTAGAGAACAAATTTTGGGCAATATGAAAAAGTCTGAAGATGAAAGTACTGTAGGAGATGTAATAATGTCATGAAGCATCTCATCCCCCATGTCACAAAGTGTGGGACAAAATAGCCTTTAATTAATTTGTATGTAATGCAATAGTGTGATGTTCTGCTTGCACTTTGTGATAAATATTCATAGTGGTTTTAATGAATTCTGAAATTCATGTTTAGAAACCTGTCAAACTGCAGTCAAAGTGAAACATTCTTTGTAGACAGTAGTGAGGAAATAAGAATGTCCAGTATTTGCAAAGATTACCCCACAATAGTATGTCATCATTTGAGGAATGCATTCAGAAGAAAAAACAAATACAGACTAATTGTGTTAATTGTATAAACCAAGGCAGCAGATACTAATTTAGGTATTTGTCTGTTATAGAGTACTGACACAGTTGAGTCTGCCCTAGCAATTCAGACAAATGAATAGGTCTTATGACACTAATCACTAGGAGTGAGTGCAGAAACAAATATTAAGGTTATAGCTAAGTAATGCTAATAAAAGCAGAACAACAAATTAAAGCTTAAAATACTTGAAGTTCTATGTGACTAATTATTTTGAGCTATGCAGGAACACCCAGAAGTGGAAATTATTTAAAAACTTAGCTAAATTAAGACTGCAGCACAGCAATCACTGAATTCTGATGAACTGTATTGGGTTTGGTTTGTTTTTTTTCAGGGAATGCAAAAGACTGAATAAAATACTAAGCTAACACCTTGAAATTTCTTCAAGACTACAATTTGCTGTATATCTGGTTTTCTGTGTATTCAGGTGCATTTTCTGTAGAGAGCTGTGACATAAAACTTCAACTCGTTGAAGAACTAGCAGTCAAAAAAAAGCAAGTCCTGTATAAAGACAACCGTGTATCACTTATGTTTCCTCTGTATTTTTGCCTTTTGTGTTATAAAGATGTGAAAATTCTAGTGAACATATAAAAAAATAAGCTCACATCCATGTAAGCTTACTAAAAAAAGTCAAATAGTGGTCTGCAGCAAAGTAAGATCAGTACTGAAAGCTGTTATTTTAGGATCCAATTTTGACATCTGCATTCTGCCGAAGTGTTACCTGAGTGTCGTGGTTTATCCCCAGGCAGCAGCTAAGCACCACGCAGCCACTCACTCCTCCCCCCTCCCGGTGGATAAGAATGGCTTCATAACCAAAGTAAAATATAATAATAACAATAGAATGCAATAGCAATAATTGTTATGAAAAGGAAGATAACAAAATGTGATAGAAATAAAACCCAAGAGAAGACAAGTGATGCACTGGGCAACTGCCCACCACCCGCTGACCGATGCCCCAGCAGCAATTCCCCCCCCAGCCCATGCGCTGAGCCTGACGCTCCATGGTATGGAATAGCCCGTGGGCTAGTTCAGGTCGCCTGTCCTGGCCACGCTCCCTCCCAGCTTCTTGTGCACCCCCTCGCTGGGGGAGCAGGGGGAACTGAAACATCCTTAGCTTAGGGTAAGTGCTACTTAGCAACAGCTCAAGCATCAGTGTGTTACCAACATTATTCTCACCTTGAATCCAAAATACAGCCTTACACCTGTTACCAGGAAGAAAATTCACTCTATCAGCCACAATCAGGACACTGAGACATGATTGTTTTAAATAAGCAACTTCTCTCTCCTCTGGATCACACTATTGCTGCAGAGGAAGATTTAATTTCATGGAGTTCTTCAGCCAATGCAACTTCATTCTATTTGCCAACTCTGCGTGGTAGTTTTCTATGGTAGGTATGTCCTATTCTGTAGTTAAACCTGATCAGGGTTTTGGTTTGAGGAGGTAAGTGCATGCACACGTTGAGTTGACATGTATTTTCAGAGTTTCTCATCCAAAATTTATAAAGGGATTGTGTAGCACATGAGTAGCAAGCTAGATGCTACAGGGGCAAGTGTGATTTCTGTTTGTGTTAATTCCTGTGTTTGTACAGGAGGTAGCTGCTCTCAGAAGTCCATACAACCTGTTTGTGACTGTCCTGCACACCTGACTTGCACTCATGTGAAGTATGTGATGGGCTATAAAGTACTAACTCTAGAAAATAGGATTTTGAAGGCAAACAGCAGCCTAGAAAGCAAAAATTCTTGTATTGAAGCCAAACAAATTGGACTGAAAGGTAAAACTTGGGGAAATCCAGGTGTATAATAACCCCATGACGTAATTCACAGAGCCAGGTGCTGCTGATGTGAACAGGTCAAAAGAAACAGGGCTGTAATAATTCAATCTGGAAAATGTTGCAATAAGTAGTAAGATGTGAAAGACTTGACCCAGACATAAAACAGATTATTTTTTTAACAGTATCTACAAAACCATAGTGCTACTTCAATGCCTTCTAAGAAGCATTGGAGCTGTTTGAAGCAATGCTAACTCAGAAGCTTTATAGCACTTAACAGAAGAAAGCGGCAGTCGAACAAAGGAGTTCTGGGCAGCTGGGCACTCGCTGGTGCTGCCTCGCCGTGCCTGAGCTGCCAGGGCATGCGGGAGGCCGGCACCCAGCGTGGTGGGGCTCTGCCTCCCCACCCTGTGCACAGCAGCTGGCAGGGCGCTCTGTGCCGGGAGTCCCGGGAGTGGCAGAAAGGGTGGTGGCCACAGCAGGCGAAAACAAGAGCTGCGTGCTTCAAGGGGGTTTCGGAGGAGGTTTGCGTGCCTAGTAACTGATCCACAGTTTTTGCCATCGGGTCAATGCGCAGGCAGATCCCAAAGCACATGTGTTACGACCCAGAGTGGGAGCCCAGGGAAGTCATGAAGGTTCTGTGATCCCCTTGGGTTAAATTAAGGTGAAACAACACCAGAAGACCAGTTAAAATGTTTTAGTTGTGGTAGAAAAAACTTAAACTTGGAAAAGGGTGGTGAGCAGTGGAGTCTCTTATTGATAAATCAGGGCTCCTGAGAGGAGGAGGCCAGTAGGCAGGTCAACATTCCTGTCCTGCTAAAGTGTGACAACTGTTGGTCCTGGAGTTTTTCAGTAACATAAGGGGCTGGTGTATTCTAGAATGGGCTGATGAAAGCTAGGACACCTTGCTGGTTTGAGGGGAGGGAAGATTCATCCTGCAGATCCTTCCAGCCCTGATACAATGAACAATGTGGGCCAGGTTACTTGAACAACTTAGGCAACTTTTCAGAACCTCTTAAGGTTTGTAGCAGTATTGCTGCTCCTCCACTTCAGAGGAGCATCTGGTGCTTTTCACACCTTGCCAGATTTCCTACATTACCAGCATTCATCTTAAGTCTCTCAGCTCAAGGTCTCTTGGATCTGTCCCACCCTCATTGAGTACTGCATGAGAGAGAGAACCATGTTTGTGTATCTAAATCAGAAGACTCATGAACTGAAGAGGTCATGGAAAAAGTCATAGTCTTGCTCATTGTTCCAGATGCCCAGCAACCAGACAGACCCTGTTTGCCAAACATGAGTCTAACTTTATTTAACTTTTAACCTTGGTTTAGGTTTTGCAGGTTCAGTGGCCTGATGTAAGAGAAGCACTCTCAGCTTTGCTTTTGGAAACTTAGATGACTTCCAGCCTGGCACTGAAGAGTGCGTAGGTAAACCTTCCTGTCTATCCCCTCGGCTGTTTGTCTGCATTGGCTCCTAAAGGTGCAGAGTGCAGATATCTTCAAATGGATACACACATTCGTCATGGAATGAACTTTTTATTCATTAGAACCTCATCCTTTAAGGTCCACACATCCTCTTTTCAAGGATTTTTAGACTACCCTGCAATTCCTGGGAATCTTCCTAAAATTTATATGAGGGAGAATACCTTACATTTTCTTGCTGTCTCCCTCAGCCTCTCCTTTTGGCAGACCCCCAGTAATTACAGGTTTGTCAATCCACCTTTAAGCACACATAAGCTTTTACCCCCATTGTGGTTCCAAGCTTGTTCAAAACTTTACTCAGGCAACAGTATCCATCTCAAAATATGTCAGTGAGCTGGATTTGAGCTTGTATAGGGTCCCAGGCCACAAAGAAAGGCTATATTGGAAGCTGAAAATCATTATCAATTAGGAGAGTGTGTTAATAAATAGTCTCCAGTGATGATCAGAGCTGTGTTCCTATTCAAATTTCAAGTCTCATTAAATCACAGTGACTTGGGCTCCAAAAAAACGTGTTCTATTCATAGTCTAATCCTTTTGCATGGAAGTATATGTAAGTGAACTTTCACTGATGTTCCTAACTTGGCTAAATTATTCTCTCTTTCAGACTTGCAGCATCCAATAATCTCTTAAAATTTTCATTTGACCTTAAATCTAACCATAAACTTAGATTACAGCAAAACTAAATTAGTTGGCCCGAATAGGTAAACGGAGGGTCCAAAAAACCCCCATGACGCAGACCCTCTGCTATCAGTGAAGAAGTCATAAAGGAGCCAGGCTTTTCACAACAGCACACAGTGAGAGATGATGGTGACAAAGTGAAACACGAGAGGCTCAGGTGGGAGACAAGAAGCCTTTTGCCCATGAGGACAGCCCAGCAGTGGGGCCCGGGTGCCAGGAAGCTGTGCCGCCTCCCTCCCAACTTGGGGAGTTTTCAAGCCCTGTCTGGGTAACGCCTTGAGGAGCCTGGCCTGACCCTGCAGCTGAGCCTGCTGTGGGCAGGCTGTGGGACTGGAGCCCTCCTGAGATCCCACCAACCTGCATTCCCCTGGGATTTCCCCTGCAGGAGCGCAGCAGGGACCAGCTGCAGGAAGGACACAAACGACGGAGCCACGTACAAGACAGCAATCAGTATGAAGACTTAGATGTGGAGGGAAGTCTTTTCCTAATGTGGTATTGAGAGAGGTAAGCAGAAATATCTTAGTTCTTTATATACAAATATATATTAATTCTATACTATTGTTCGTTATATACTAATAAATAACGAGTATATGTATATACACACACACTATAATTAGCTTATTACATAGGAATGCAAGAAAGTAACAAACAGGAATGGCTAGATGTCTTAAATCCTATTCAAAATCATATCTTAATTGGCATGACAGAGATTTGGTTGGATACTTCATACAGACAAATATGGTTTGTTCAGGAAAGATAGACAAGACTAAAAGTCTATTTCAAGGATGTCTGTGTTTATTCTTTAGTCCAGAAGGGTTGTTGCAGACTAGAGTGACTAAACATGTCTCTGTAAAAGCAATATTGCTGTCATGCAAGGGACTACAGTAGGCAATAAATAAATAAGATAATGGAGATGAGTCTTTCTCTGGGTGATCAAAGGGCTTATCAAAAACATGAAAACTTCATACTAATGGGAAATTTCAGTTATCATTTTGATGAGAAAGCAATACAGAAGGACACAGACTACCCAGAAAATTCTGGAAGGGTGTTGAAGCACTCTGCTAAAGACAAAGAAAACAACTGGAGGGGAGTGTGCTATTTAACTACAAACACTACAAAAGATCTGGCAGAGAATGTGGACATGATGAGCATCGTAAGAAAGAATGACCATGAGGTAGTCATCATTTTTAGAAAATAAAGGAGTGTTAAAACAAATCATAACACAGAGAAGGGGGGCGGGGGGAAGTATCTGATGCCTCCCCCACATGCTCCGATGAAATTACCAAGTGCAGTCAACTAGCACAACTGCACCAGTGACTTAGGGCTGAGAACTGAGACTAGGCTAATGTGGTGGATGCGTGGAATGCCCCTCACTCAAAAGAGAGAAGCAGCAATATGTCTTACTGAGGTAAAATAATAATACAACAGAGTTCAACAAATCTGATGGAATTTGACAGTGTTTTGACAAGGTTCAGTAAGTTTAATGGCAAGGTTTGGGTTATTAATTACTGCATGAAAGAAACATACAAAGGAGAATTGAGTTAGAATGATTTACACAGAGACAGGAGATGCAGAGGAAGGAGGACCCTCCCGTTGAGTCATGACGTTCAGAGTAGACCCCCCTTTCTTTCTAAACTCCTTATGGAGCCCAGGTGCAGCTAAGTCAAATCTTAGTCTCAGACCTGGATAATAGTTTATGCCTAATGGAATTATGCAATGTTTATAATACTATTGAGTAGGTACATGGATTAGTAATGTTACATTAGTATTAATTCAACATCCTATCTGTCAGTTATTGAGGCTCTACTGGGAGTAAGGGATCCTTCCACCTTGGGCGAGGAAGGATCGCTTAGTCTCAAGAAAGGGATCTCAAGCCTTGAGAGGTGTCCCTGCTCAATGAGAGAGTCACCTGGCGTGCAGACCAGCTGCAGTTCAAGGAGATCTCCAGCTGGGTTCATCCCGATGGTAGTATTTATGGGGTGAAGTAGTTGGCTGTTAGTCGGTAGTATAGACAAGTTTGATGACTTTGTTTTAGCTCTGGTATTTTGTGTTGTATGTTGGTCAGCTTGAATTTTTGGGTTTTGAAATATTTTTCTGAGGCACCTTCACTCCCTTGTGTGTGGACATGACCACACAGGACATGAGGCCTGTTGCACCTTAGCCCAAACAGAAGCACGGCCATGGGTCAGGGGTATCCACCACAGCTAAGGAAAGAATGATGCAGAGCAGGCTCGTTCAAGCTGCGTGTTTGCATCCCCCAGGCTGAGACCGCAGAATCATCGGTAGTTACCTGTGGGAATTCAGAGGACAAGAGAGCTTTCAGGTGGTAGGAAAAAATATATAAACTCTGTTTAAGAAGTGGACAGAGAATTACAGATCAGTCAGTCTGACTGTAATTCGGGGGGCAAGAGGAAATGTAGCAAACAGTCAAATAAACCTTATGCAGGTACTTTGAAAGATGATGAAGAACTATCATGGATTTAAAAAAAAAAAAAAAATCAAACCCGACAATCCTTCTAAATAATCCAGGGTAACACAAACTGAAATAAAATGTTAATAAGAGGAGTAATGTCAGACCTTCTTAGTATGGTATTCCAGCCATTTATCAGAGGTGTGCTGTCAAGGAGGAGAGACAGGCCAAGCTGAGTTCAGAGCATCCTCTCTTTGGTCTAGTACTATTTGACATTTTCATCAATTGCTTGCATGAGGGAACAGAAGCAATGAAGATGCAGAAAGAACTAGAGAAAAGTTGCAGCAGAATTTGCAGGTGACATTAAGGAGGAAGGGAATGGAATTATGTTAGAAGAGTTCAGACCAATCTCTAAAAATTAGGGAAAATATTTCCTATGTTTAGTAACAATTGAAAGCATAAATACAAGCGATGTCTGGCTCTATGGAAGAATCTGGGGTTGTAGGTGATCACTGAATGAGATAACAAAATCATATTATAAAACCAGGCAAACATCATATGAGTATATATAAATTCAAATTTTAGCTGTAAGATATGTGAAATATTTCTTCTGCTAGGAACAAATAAGGCCTACAGTACCATGCTCAGTTTTGGACACCACAATTCAGGAAGGAGAAAGTCTGTAAAACAGTAACAAGAATTATCAAAGATGTAGAAAATATGGCTTATGAAGAAAGTATGCTGAACCAGCAGCTGTTTTATGCAGAGCAAAGAAGAGTGAGGCAAGAACTTGCAGAAGTCTTCAGCTATCTGAAGGTAGCAGTAAAGCTGAAAGAAAGACATTTTATACAGCAAGTGTAGGACAAAGAGCAATGTGTTTAGACTATAGAAAAGTATATTAGAATCTGAAAAGACTTTTTAAGAGCAAGAAAAGGTAGTCACTGGAATAGATTTCCTGTAGAGTTATGGAATCCTCACGGCATATTGGATAAATATTGCTCAAGAATAACTTCAGTATGGCAGGAGAGGTAGATCTGAAAAGATATTAAAAAACCCTAGTCCATTTTACAGGACCTCATAATTATGACTTCTTTATAAATAGCAGAAAACTATCAATTCGGGGTACTTAGTAAGTGGTATGTGGTAAGATAAAAGGTGATTGTGATCACCTGATTCAATCTCTTTGTCCATTAGTATAAACTATACATTTATACTTGGAGAGATACCTACATCAGTTCCTTTAAAATCCACTTGACATTCCTCACATCTAAGGAATTTGGTATTCTCTCACCTTTGGGACTCTCCTGTGATTTCTCAAAGATTTGCCAAACTCTTCTGTCCTCTCCCCCCTTTAGGAATTCAGTTTGCAGTGGGATTCAAACCTGTTCAGTCCTCAATGGAGAAGTTCTTTTAACCTTTGGAAACTTTTTTTTTTTCCCTTCATTCGCTATCAAAACATCCTTTCAAATAGCAATATCTTTGGCTATGTGAATAGAAGGATTTATGCCCTTATGTCAGATGTTCTTCTGTCAAAAGCTGAAGTCAAGCTTAGGTTTAACCTTAAATTTTATTCAAGGTCTTTTCAGAGATCCATTCATTGGTAAGAGGTAAGAACCTGCATGTGCTTATTTGTAAGCTCCACACTTCCCATACAGAACCTGCTGTACATGAACTAGATGATAAGTTTGATTTACCTTTTTAATTGATAGGTCGGTCTTTCTGAGGAGAAGCCACTTCTAATAGTGACCTGACAGACAGTTTTTAATTACACAGTTAGAAAAGCCCATTGATCTGATTAGAGCTTAATCAGCTGTAGCTCAGGCAACACGGCTCATATCCACATTTAATAGCTGTTCTTTTCAACTCCTCCTGATGTAACTGTTTAGCACCTGTTGTTTCATCATTCAAGTTAGATATACTCAATAATACACTAGATGATTGCTAACTGGAGCTCTTGTTGGGGGAAATTACTGCAATTTAAATGAATTGCAATACATTTGAGCTATGTACTCAGTTATATCTGACTAATTTAAATATGTTTTGTTAATATTTAATTTCTTTAAAAAGTTTTACAAAAGCTCTGTAAAAATTTTATATGTATATATAAAGACTAAAGTTAAAATTAGTTGTTTAAGTTCAGTAAAACAGTAGACGAGATTATAGTGGCAAAGCGAAATCACTAATAACTATTACATTTGTAGCATTTTTTTTTCTTTTTAAGAAGTCAGAAATATGATGGCAGCTGTATTACAGAGGGAATGAAATACGATGTTAATTTTTTCCTACCATGCAGTGTTCAAACACACACCATTTGGCTAAAATTTATTGTATGTACCTAAAATATATACTGATCACACACTTCAAACTCAAATAGGATTTTTTTGCTATACTTGTTTAGGTAGTCTGAATTTCAGCAATTCTGATACAACTCTGCAATAAAATCCTTTTTTTCTTCTGACATACCTAATCCAGTTTATGCCTCTCCTCACATTTCCATTCTTCTGAGTCTTTTGCAAGTTGGCAGGTGTATTTATTAGAGTAATCCCACATAATTACATTCTTATTATTGCTCATTATTACAAAGAAAAAATTATTTGAGAACTCTTTTCTGTATAATCAAATTTATCTCCACAGATGCACTAGTTCAAGACCCAAGACTGACTGAAAATTTTAAATTTTCCATTGCATCATTTGTGATGCATGCAGAGTACGTTTAACATTTTCTTCTCTGTTGAACCGTGCAATTTGAAGATCCAAAAATACAGACAAAAGGGATCAAGATAAAGATAATAATTTGAATAAAAAGATGTTTTGGAGAGACTGAAAAGTTTTGCCGAGGTGCCTAAGGGAAAGGCACTTATAAAAGATTGTTAGATTTTTCATTCTAAACTTAAAATCCTTAAAACTGGTTCTTAGTTGAATTTTAATTTTAAAGCCATCTCACCTTCACAGACATTGCTATTTCTTAAGTGCTTATGCTCTCCTGTGGCTTTTGTCGATGCCCCAAAGCCTTTTGTTAGTGAGCGGCTGGGTGGCTGTTTCAGATGAGAAAGCCCAATTCAACACCAGGAAAGTGTTTGCTTTCCCACATGGAACCTGATGAGTCCGCCTTAGTAGGCCCTCAGCCTGGTGGATGAGGTTAGTAATGGAAAACACGCACTGAAATAACAGTACCCTTCTGTGTGGGTCGGGGTAAGTAACATCAAACCATTTGACATCGCTAAGCTTAATGTACTGAGCAAACCAAGCACGGGACGGGCTTTTTACTCATCTCATCTCACACATCTCCATACAATCACCTGAGACCAGCCCCAGTTACCACCCCCATGCGCCGGCAGAGTTAAGTCCAGGGGACCGCCTAACTGCCTCCCGCCTGCCCCACCGTAGGGCTGTTCAGTGGCAGCTCAATTCCCACGTGGAACAGCTGTAACGCTACAGCCTAGTGCCAATAGCTCCTGCAGTGCCAGAAGCATATAGCCACAGCCAAACTCCGCACACCAGGTTGCTGACACAGGGAACAACTTCACGCTAGTGCTGACTACGCCACTGAAGAGTGATACCAGGAGAGCTGAAGCCATGGTGGTCCAGTCGTGGTGCAGAGGCAGAAAGTGTGACCTTACTGCAGTTCACTTTCAGCTTGTCTGGACAAAAGAGTTCCTGAAGAGGCATTCCTCAGTGTCAGAACAGATGCATCACTTGTTGGATGAGATTTCACGGAAACTGCAAGGACTTGGGGAATCTCAGGTCAAACAGTATAATCCAGAGAAGATGATCCAGACAAGTCAAAGAGGCATGTTCTGCTGGGGCCTGTTTGGCTGGTGCACTTTGAAGGGCATTACCCAGAAGTTTTCAAAGCACAAAGGCTGGAAGCCGGGTTTTGGTTCTCATCAGAGTTTCTGTACATGAGAGAGATGCCACCTCTCCCAAATGGCTTGACAATGGTGTGCTCTTGAAGAGTCCTAGCTACACATCTAGCTTTACACACCTTAAGGTTAAAACATGAGAGTAGGTTGCAACTGAGGAACTTTTAGCACCGCCAATCAAGTACAGGAAACTTCCAGTTAAAATGTAAATAGCAGGGAGGTTAGGTGGAAGAAAAGAGGTGGATGCACAGATTAGCAAATTTACTTTCCTTCCTATCAGTGCTGGTTCTCTAGAGTATATGGGTCAGAAAACAGTACTGGACACGCTTACTGTGACAGTGCAGAATTTGGTATCAAGACCTGACCACAAAGCAGGTGGCACAAAGCAGTCAGAGTAACAGTCAAGTAACTCTGTTGGAGCTAAAATCCAGGGAAAAAAGCCAACAGCTCTGGTGTTTGTTCCCAAGATATAGAAAAGCTATACAATGAAAAAACCAATTCCTCATGCGATGGCAACATGGCACAAATGAGAAAAGGCCCATCTTTGAGCTAGTTGTTGATACTGGTGAGTGACTGCAGAGCAGCAGATGGGATAGAAATCTAGCCAGGTTCTGTTTTGCTGAGTAGGAAAAGAATTTGCATTTTCTACTGAGTCTCTGCTGCCTGCTGAGGAGGAAAGATGGTGGTCTCAGAAAGTCCTCCAAAAATTCAGAGTGCTAACTCTAAGTCTGTCTCTGGCTTTGCCAGAATGTAGAAATAAAGGTTAACTTCTTTGCTGCCTAACCATGGAGATTAAAAAAAAAAAAAAAAAAAAAAAAGAAGATAGCACATCTGCTTCAGTAACTCAGGAATCTAGATTTTTCCCATATGGTTTAAACTGCTGGCAAAGTAAGTAACTGACCAAATAGAACTAAACTTTGAAGCAAGCCATGTTCTCTAGGTCTCTGATATTTGTTAGATATCCTTCTGCAGCACTTTTAGCATTCCACCTATGGTCAGACTTACACCTCATCATCATTTGAGGCACTTGGCTCTAGCTATATCACAATCTTCACATTGCTTATTGCTTTACATGAAGAGTTCTGTCAGGTTGTAAACAAAGCAATAGCAGGGAAACCTGTTGCATATACTGCTGCAGATTATTCCCATGTCTTCAGGCATTGCTTAAGGAATTCAGTCAGACCTGAATCAGACTACACCCACAGTGAAAAAAATATTCCCAAATCATCCAGAATAATAAACTCTTGCAGACACAAATAACAGTGCTAATATGGGAATATACTGATATATCATTTTCTACTCATGAACTCAAAATAACCATTGAGAAAATAGTTCATATTTCTTAAGTTTACCCAGAAATTGGACACTTTCTGTGGGTTAAGACTACATCAATGGGACTGCAATTTCTGTAAGTAGCAAGTTGCTAAAACAGTGCTTTTCTCAATGGCTAATTGTGCTGCGAATGAAATGGACGTAAAAAAAAAAAAAAAAAAAAAGCTTATTTCTTGTGAAAAAATGCATGTTTCTGAACAGTTGTCATGGTAAGCACGGTGTGTTGGTTTATATTGTTGTGCTTATGTTTATGCTGCTATACATATGTGGGAGTACCAAGAGACAATATCCTTTTGGTCTGCTGTTTGGATCAATATGCCAACTCAGCAGTTATTTTAAGTTTTGAGCCGTCTACCCCAAAATATGTTTGCTTACCCCATGCCCATGCAAGTAGGTAGACACCTCATTTTACTTAACAGTTTCGCTTCTGGTCTTAAAAAGTGTGTTTGGACGTTAAGTCATGTGAGCAAGAACAGACAGCATCCTCTAGACCTGTTGCAATCGAATGACACATAATTGTCATCTTTGGCGATAGTCCAAATAAACCATTATAAAATATGGCCTACCCACAAAGAAAACCTTGGAGATCTTTGAAAATTCAATTTGCATTAACACCAAGAAATTCTTTGCACACTCTAGTGTATACACAGAATCAAATACTTTCTTACTCTAAAACACAGGCTGAATTTCAGTCTGTGTCATGGATTTGTGTCACAGCTGACCTGCTAAAGCTGTTACAGAATATGATGAGGTCTGTTAAGAAACCAGATGGAAACACAAATTTCACCATTTCTCTGGGTTATGCATCCTGACTTATCTTGACTCATACTTCTGAAAAATGCCTGTTTACGTCAGATAAAGACTGATTTTTCTATTTATAATTCTGTCTCAGCATGAACCAGTTGATCTTGAACACTAATTTCTACTTAAACTATTTATAGTTTTATCAACAGGTTAAGTCTAACCTGTCAAGTTAAACTCCAGATTGTTCTGTTCAAGACAAAGGCTCACACATTTAAGATTTTAACTACATCTTTGTTTCAGTCAGGATGTAAGAAAGCCTGATCACTGCATATGCAAGTTGTGTACCTGACCAAACCAGTGCTACTGGAGCAAGCAATTAGAATAAACACCATATTCTTCTTTTGCCATGTTCCTTTTAAAAAGCTTCTAAAACCAGAAAATTTTCTATCAAGATGAAAAATTCATATAGGTGAATTTTCAGTTTCATCAAGCATGGCATTTTCACATTTTCCCTTTTCTTAAGGCTTCTAGGTACCATTTAGTCTTCATCTCACTAAGGAATCTTAACTTCCAAAGCCCTGGATCCTACTCAAAAATATGAAAAACTTCCCTTCAAACCCCTCCTGTATTCTTCTAGGAAATCCTGATCTAAACTAGGAGTCTTCAAACCCAAAACTATTTGTGAAGTTGCTGGAAGCTAAGGTATAGAAGTTTAGCTAGCCTGTTGAAAACTCTTGCGCAACTTTACAGTTATCTCCTCCACTCAGAGTGACAAAGAGCATCTTACAGTCACTACAACAACAGTGTGGAAGAAGAAAACTCATTTCTTGCTAAGTGACAGAAGAGATGGTGCTTTCCAGCTGGAGGATGACAACATTCGTAGTGAAAGCCCATTCTGCCCAGGCTCTAGTGAATAAAATTGATAAGGTTTAAAAAAAAAAAAAAGCATTAATAGATACTTAATTGCTGAAATAGCAATATCATCTTAGGAAAAGGAATAAAGAAGTGATGCAATAATCTCACTAAGCAGTAGTTCAAACAAAGAACACTTTTTGAAAGACAATTTGAAGAATGAAGCCAAAGGTAATAGCTGTGCAGTCTAAGCTATGAAGTATACTCTAAGTCAACTTCTGCTAAAAAGCTGTTATCAGCATCATAAAGGTCAGAAAAAAACCCCCAAAACTCAAGTCATCAACAAGATAGCTAGAAATACAACTTGTTATAGCTGAGAAAAAGAGCCAGGCAGGCAAAAAGTTTAGCAACTACAAAGATTAAATTAGCTATTTATAAATACAGTAGCAATTAGAAACTTAGAAATAAATCTGAAGTAGTGTAGACCAGCATACTGTTAAGCACATGCAGGAAGATGTCTGAGTGTCTGTAGAATAAGTTAATTGAAATACATCCAACACTATCATTGTTTTTTTATTAGCAGTGGTAATAAAAAAACAATGGGGAAGGTAAACAAGGAATAATTAAAGTGTTAATACTTCACGGCTAAATATTTAAGCCCATTCATGAATATGAAGAAGTATTTAGGCTGCAAGTGTTGTATTGTGGTAAAGTTTCTAGAAAGACAATATTGCATAGAACAATTCTGCAGTTACAAGGAAATGGAAAAAGTACGTTCAAAATAATCAGCAAGCTGAGTCAGTGGTGAGTGTGTTATAGGTAGATTAAGGCAAATCACATCCAAATATGGATTAATGAATCTTTATTAAGGTAAGAGAGTAAATGCAGCGCTGGGGTGGCCGAGGAGTCGCAGCTCCGTCCAGGCTCACCAAATTGTTTAAGTTTCAAACCCCCTTTTATCCACACAGCTGCCGGTTTCAACACCTTCGGCACGCCTCCTGGCTTCTTCTACAATCTTATCTTCTTCTTTCTTCAGTCCTGTGGTCACGTATGTACGTACACCTTGTCCTTCAAGTCTGGGCCAATTTGCAGCTCCTTTGTCTTTTATGGCCCAGTGGTTTCAGTTCCTCTCCTATCTCAAGGACAAGGGATACCAGAGATGGCCCACCCTGTTTTTTCTCATTCCATTGCAAAGGAGTTACCACCCTTTGATATGGACCATCGGGTGAGCATCCCAAGGAGGGGGGGCTGTTAGACTGGTGTTTCCTCAGATCAATTCCCCCCTTTTCTTTTCCCAGTAAAGTCTTTTACTTTTCTTAAAATTTGGATCATTGTACTAATAATAGCTTTAGCCTAAGAAGTAATTGTTTAGTTACTTTTAGCGAAAGCAAAATTCTTCTATTATTTATCACAAGTGGAGCTTCAACTGGCAAAATACCCTTTTTGTACAGCTTTGTACCATGATTCTCATTTTAAGAACAGCGCTAGATGTTCTGCTGAAAGAGAAATAACTATTCAGTAACATTTAGTATAACTACACTTTAATGAAACATTGAAGTTCTTCCTAAAGTGTTACAAAGATATAATACATTTGTAATATAAGTGTAAAGACTTGACATTGAAAGACTTAATAAAAAATACAGACTAAAAGTTACAGCAAAAAAAAGTCATTACAATTACACTAGTGGATTTTTTTTTTTTTTAGGAAAACCAGCAGTATTGACTGGCACATACAGACAAAATAGAACACAGTGAGAGTTTCTTCCTCCGTACAGTATTCAATCAAGTGGCACTGCAACAAACATTAATTTCATGCATAAGTGCAGAGAGGATTTTAAACTCTGCATATAGTACTAATTTCAGCTTTTGTACAGCCCCATTTGCAACACATTCCTGCCAAACCCAGAGATTCACGTTTTCTTCTGGGATAGCTGGCCCAAAGATAACTGTTTGATCCCATGGGGTTTGCAACTCCTGTTCCTCCACTGTCAGCAGGGGAGCTGACAGCTTCTTCAACCTGGCGAACAAGTTCTTTGAAGTTGTCTGCCACAGGTACATATTCGTTATAGTCATTTAAACTATACAGATCCTTAAATGTCTCCCATCCTAGAAATGGGCTGCTTCTCTGCAGCTGCTCCACTTCAGGACCCAAATTTGGTTGCACCTTGAAGTTTCCCAGTAGTTTGTTACTTGCTGTTCGTGCAGAATCTGTTTAAAGAGAAGACTAAGTTCAGGTTGTACGAGGATCAAAAGGAGCACGTAGCTCTAAGAAGTAGCAATAAAAACCTTTCAGTCAGTAACAAGCAAAGCACTGTTATTTAAAACTGTCAGTACTGCAGTTTCCACTCCACCATACAGCTTACTTCTAGGGGAATCTTTATGTTTTAAAGGCTATGCTGCCTGTTAGACGTGGAGAGTACACAGCTACAACCGTGACTGAGGTATAGACACCCTATCACAACTGCAGCATTACTGATCTAGAAGTCTCGATATTTCTGTAGAAACAAAATTTTGTTGCAAAGACATATACCCAGAAACCACAGATCTACGTCACATGGCTCATGAATTGTATTACATCACTCTTCTCCCACGCATAATCACACAAAGTACCATCATATGAAGAACAAATGTAAGGAGGACTAAGTATCAGACTAAATAAGCAAATATTGTCCATAAACTGCTTCTGATAGATGGTATTTTTCTATGGCTATTTTCAGCCAATGATTTCCACTAATTTCTTAAGACATAGCAGAGGCTTGCAGAGTTTACTTAGAAACATGCTTTGTCTCACTGACTGAAGTGTTCTCAAAAATCCAGCTCTACTGCGTTTCACCTCATACGGCTTTTCTTAGTTTTACTTCTGAAAGACGTGGCATTGCTTACTTCAGCTGAAGAAAAGCAACTCCTTCAATTCTTAAAAAAAAATTCCAACGTGTTTGTCATGTGGTCTTGATGCTGTTAATAGTTTTTTTTTTTTATTGTTTCAGAAAGCTGAACTTGAGAACATCCAGTGAATGTTATATTTATCTTAATATGTCTAATTAATATATGTAAGCTAGCTTTCAGATAGAACAGCTTCCCAAATATGTACAAAAATAAAAGTGGTTGTAGCTACTTTACTAATTAGACAGTAACTGCTATTTAGCCGTCTTTTGAGTCAGGGAAGACTTTTAGACAGCGTGCAGCACAGTGGGGACTCCTAGTGACTGATGCTCTCTGGCACCACTGTTAATAAAAACAAAGTTTGCTGGGAAAGAACACAATCCCAGCAGAGGCTGCAGATATGTAATTTGTTGTAATCACAAAGGTAACTTTTATCTTCCACTCAATCTATGGAGGGGAGGAGAAAGAAAAAAAAGGCAAAAAACTCCCAAGAAATCCAGAATACTGGCTTCATTAACTGCCCGAGGTTCAATTATTATTTCATTAACAGCATGTTTAAGCAAGAAAAAAAAAGCAGCTCTTGCATTGCACATTTTAGCCATAATTCCATCTTTTGTCCTTGTTAAAAATGTTATTTTCACTATGCAAAGTATCAACATAAATGAGAATCATCACGTAAAATTACTGCTACACTACTGCAGTTTAAGAACACAGCCCAGAAAACATCTGCTTACACTTTCTTAAAATATCGGACTTGGAACAGGCGACAGTAAAATTATCTGAGGAATATTTTACCCATTAACAGCAAATATCCCTAAAGCAGTTCTTGCTATTTAAGTTGTAACCTGAAGCACCAGCGTCCCATCCATCCTCCAACGTGCTGACACTTTTGTACAGAGCAGCACAAGCGAGCGATAAAAAGCCTAAACGGTTCCACATGCTGTAATGCCCCTATCATGCACGGCCGAGGAGGACGAGGAGCACAGCTTTAAAGCGCCTGGCAGGGAGGGAAAACCGAAGCCGGTCGGCAGAGCCCGAAGTTACAGAGCTTTGGGGAAGGAGCGAAGCCATAGCAACAGGCACTTCCCTACCGCTTCCACGGGTACATCACACCTCCCCGCACGCCTCAGAAGGAAAAAGCGTAATTTATCGCTTCTGGGGGCTTTTAAATGGAAAGAGTTGGGTGAGGCTCGGCCGCCAGCAGGGCTGCTCGGCGCGGTGCGGAGCAATCCGTGCCTCCGGGCCGACCGACAACTTCGCCGGCTGTCCCGGCTAATCGCGCCCCAGCGACTGCCGGCCTCGCCCCGCCCGCTCCTCCGACACTCACCGGCCGCGGGCGCCGGCTCCATCGCCAGCAGGGAGAGCCGCTTCCAGCGGGACCCGCCGCAGGTGAAGATGACGGCGCGGATGAACTCCCGGCCGCACAGCTTCACCCCGTACCCGTCCCCCTCGCCGGCGGGCAGCACGGCGGCGGCCGCCGCGCCGGGGGCTCCGGGCTGACCCGGCGGCGGTGCCGCGCACAGCAGTGCCGCTGCGGCGCAGAGGAGTCGCAGCCTGGCCCCCATGGCGCCACCGGCCTCCCAACCGCCCGGCCTCGCGCCCAACCGCCGCCGCGCCGCGTGCCGCCCGCGCTGCCGCCGCCGCCGCCGCCCGCCTCCCGCCCTTTTATGGGCTGAGGGCGGCGCCGCGTCACCACCGCCGGCCCGGCCCCCGCCCCGGCCCCGCCGCGGGGGGAGCCGCGGGAGGAGCCGCCGCTGCCCCCGGCCCGCCGGCGGGCGCTGCCTGTGCCCTCGGGCAGGACTCCCCGCTCCTTCCGCCCCCTGTGGGGCTCCTCACGCCTCGGTGGAGGCGCGCCCCACCCTCGGCCTCCCTCCTCCGGCTCTCGGCTCCCCACCGACTCCGAGACACGCTCCGTGCCCTCTGCCCGGCGCTCCGTCTCAGCTTTCCCTGGTTGTGGTCAAGTGCCCGTCGCGAATGCCCTCTCAAATGACTCTTAAAATGTGGAAAACTTCTGCTCATCTCTTTTTTCCCTTGCAGGTCTTGAATCTGCATAACTACTCCTGTATCCTAAACATGTTGGCTGAAGTGCAAAGGCAGAAGCAAGTTAAGTGAAATACACGTGCTTCTGCAGAACTACTTAAGCTGTGGACACCTGAGGTGGGATTTAAAAGCCTGAATTCCTCCCAGGTTTGCCGTTCTTGACACCCATGTTTGGTGGCAGCTGTAGGCACCCAGGCGTCCGCGACACCTCGGCTCCAACACACACGTCCTGGGGATGCGGGTCTCCGTGCCTGTGTTTCACCAGAAGCCTCCAGCAGGCTCCCGCTGCCAAGGGTGGCATTCTTCAGCCTCACTGAGCAGAACTATGTGCCCTGTGAAAGTAAACTTTGCTCTTTCTTTTTTTTCTTTTTTTTTTTTTGTTTGTTTGTTTTTTTTTTTTTTTTTTTTTTGTTTGTTTCCTGCACAATATGTCCCCTTTAAAAACAGTCACACTGTAGAAAACCAGAAAAGTTAATCTCTGTAAAAATACAACGACGCTCTTTGTAGATCCTCTTGTGTGAGGGCTATGCTGTCTATCCCTTGAATACTGTTAGTGCATAGAGAAAAACTCTCAAAAGTCAATCTAGAAAGAGAGCATAAAGACATGCATCTTCGTGTACAAAGTGTGTGCGAAGTGTAGTGTACACAGGTGTGCGGGCAGAGAAGACGTAAACTCCAGTCACTTTTTCAAGGAGGACTTCGGTGTTTTACACTGAGCTGGATCTAGAAAAAGGCCATGGAGAGGTAGAATAGTGAGCAACCTACAATGTTGTCAGTACCTGGACTTTCTTTTTGGTCCGGTCTTAAATGTTTTAGACAGTGGCACCGGTTCAACAGTAGGCACTATCATCCAGGCTATTACTAGGATGCAATCTGCAGAAGTGGAGGCTGCCAATAAGAAATTCCCAAAGAACAAAACCTCAATCTGTTTCTCCCTCAGAGTCTTAACCGCCATTCTGCTAGAGACAAGTTGTGCAATGGTAATCAGAACTTGCATTTTTAAAGAGAGCAGCAGTTTGATATTGTTGGTGTCATGGACTTTTTCTGAAAATACCTATTTTATCAGGTGAGCTTACTTGTGGATTGTAACTAGTGTTCTAGGCAAGGGAGTAGTTTTCAGTGACTGGAAAGCTATGGGCTTGTGCAAGAGCACTACCCAGACTTTCAGGGCAGTAAAGAAGGTGCCTACTGAGTCAGGCCATGACTGACCAGGTGACTCACTTAGCTTGTAAACGAATATAATTTATTTTATATCGTACTTTTATGTCCATGTCTAATATTGGATCCAGTCTTTCAAAGCAGCAAAATGTCAGATATGTCTTTCTCAGAGTTTTTACCAGGAAATTTCGAGAGAGTCCCCAAACAGCTGGCAGATTGGTCAATCTAGCTTGGAAGCTCCTGACTCTCCACATGGTTTAGTTTCAAATTTAACTGGACCATGACTTACTGTGGCACCACATCTAATTCTCCCTAAGCAAAGGCAGGCATTATGATGGCCACCTTTAGGGTTTTTTTGTAAGAACCTTGTTTTTGCAACTGTCTGAAGCACACAACCTCTGACTGCAGCTGCTAAGTGCAAGCACTGAAGAGACTGGAAAACAAACAGTTCAAAACATTTTTTCTGACCTCACCTGCTTCTTCATCAGAGCTACTGAATATGAAAGACACTACTTTCTGTGCTTTCCATCATGCTTGTTGGTAGGTGATAGAGCACAAGTTGACAAAGAGGCCTTGGAGGGATTGTCTTTCCAAGACATAATTCCTTGGGGGAGCCTGCACTGCAGGACTCATCATTCTTTTTGTTGAAGAGCATAGGCGACAAATGCTCTCCTGCTAGGATTAAAGACTGCAACAACTGGCAGTGAGTTAATGAGTTTTATTAAGGATCATATCTGAATGAGCTGGCAGTAGTTTGACATTGCTTAATGTTACTATGCTTAATGCAGTTTCACTAGTGGGGTATATTGCTGCGTATTTTTCCTCCAGCCATATTTTAACAACATTGCCTTTACATCTAAGGCTTTTGACTGAATCTACTGTGATTTGAATAGCAGGTTATAAAGAAACTTACTATGTTAGTCATATAACTTTAAATCATACAGGATTTTATACAGAGAAACGTAATTGTCAATCTCTCGATAATTTGTCATGGATTTAAATCAAATCAGAGGGTAGGCTTGTTTATCTGTTTATCATAGCTAGAAAAACTACTTTTATTCAAAACTATTACATGCAGAAGAAAATAAATAATACAACCAATCTGAAGTAACTATCCACGTTCTTACTGTTTGTATTATAAAGAAGTACAGAGCAGCAGAGCAAAGAAATGAAATTCCATTTGTGATCTGTAGGATCTTGCAAGATAGGTACATCTAGTGTATTGTCTCAATGCAAGTATTTTGTCTTTTTTCTCACCCTTGCACTAAATTTTGAATCCGTTGGCCAATAGCAATTGAAGTTTATAGAGGGTAAAGGATGTTTCATGAAAATCATAACTTTTACCAGTATCTTGATAGCCTTGAATACCTTGAATGAAAGGCTTATTCACATGTAAAATGTCAGACAGTCTACACAGTAGATCAGACTAGGACCAAAATGCACAGACTTCATTAGTCTTTTTTCAGAGACTTGATTTCAAATTCATGCAGTTCAATGCTGCAATAACTACTTAGTTTTTGAAAGATGTCCAAACATGTACTTAAAATATTTCTTAAGTTTGTTTAGTACCAGAGAGGATTCTGCAAGAAATGTGAAGTAGCACTGCACGCATATAACTGATGACTAAGTACCCGTGTTATCCAGTTATCTTCATCAGATGATCCTGGGTCTTAGAAAGCAGTTCACCTTCAAGAAAGCTAATAGATAAAAAACTAAGAAATCGCAACCATCTTTATATAATGAATTCCAAGAATGATTACCCAATTAAATAATAATGCAGAAATTATTTCATTTGTATATGTCCATGTAAGTGCCTTCCCCTTCTACTTTTAAGAGCAGAGATATGCAATTGTAGTTGTAACTTAAAAATGTTTAGGAAGGGGCTGTAAGAATCAACTTTCCCCTATTGTAAGGAAGGGTTCTGAAAAGTTAAATCATCCATCCAAGGAATGAAGGGGCCCAAACTGGACCCCCCCCAAAGTGACTTTGCTTGTTTCTCAACAATAATTATGTATCCTATCAGAACAACATTAATAAGAGAAGTATGGGGCAAGCAGTTGTGGCTCACAAGTAGCATGTATTTTCTTGGATTCTAAATGAGACATACTCCTAGTGAGAACACAAAGAGTTTAATTTTGACATCCTAATCATGACTGACTTCTCACTTTCCTGGAAGAATCCTGCTCCAAGTGACACTGATTCAGGTTACGTGGCTACCAGACATTACGACCAAAAAACCCAACAAGATTAAACTGGTAAGAGTAATACCCTCAGGTCAGAGCAAGCTCCCCCTGCAGTTATTCTCCTTCTCTTACCCAGTGATTCATGAAAGCACAGACAGTTGCCGTGGTATATTAAAGTTTTGCAGCTGAAGCCAGCTGAGCATCAATGACAGAAGGGTCAGAAGGGAGCAGGATGTTTTAGGTGTTTTATTTATTTGTTTATAGTATGATGATTATGGGCAACTGTGCTGTAAACATCTACTACCCTGAAGCAGACTCTGTCAAAGGTAGGATCTGCTTTCTTCCATTATTCTCTGAAGGAAATTGTACAGTTCAGCCACTCTGTAGCTGGATACCTCTGTGACAGGTATGACCAGGCTTGGCACATGCAAGCATTTTGATTAATACACTGGCCGTAGACTAAGCATCTTGAGAACAAAAGCATATATTTATCAAGAAAAAAAGCAAAGTTAACAATGAAAAATAAAGGCAGTGAAGGTGACTAACCCTTAACTTCTTGATGATCTTTGCCACATTCTATGTAGGCTGTTTAAATCCGTTTCTGGGCTTGGCATTAGACTGTCTTGCTCAGAGCCTGATGCTTTTCTCTTATAAATCTGGTAACTTTCACTTATAGTCACTGTGTAACACTGAATTAAACTTGCCCCATTTCCATCACTTTTCAGTGTGGAATCTTGGAATGGTTTAACATTATTGATTTAAGTTTAACCTTTGGGAAGAAAAAAAATAATTCAAATTTATCTAGGATGGAGTAATAGGCAGATATCCTGTTATCTCCTAAAACTGATGTCTGGGTCATTATTTTGCTTACCCTTCTTGCTTCCTTTAACACCACCTTTTGATCCAACACCATGGCCATGGCCAGCAATCTATCACAAACACACAGATATTAATTCCTAATTCACAGTGGATAGGAATAGGGTATCTCCTAATTTTCTAGGATTCATAAGTAAAACTCCTGTATGGATTGTTAAAACTGCTCTCTTGTAAAAATGTCTTTCATAGGATTAAAAAGTGGGTGGTTAAAAGGCCCAGGTAGAGACATACAATTACAAAACCAAATGGGTTTAATTATTTTTCTTTCTGGGAAGAAAGAGTATCAATACATAAAAGATCAAAACATAAAAGGCTGTTACAACTTCTTTAAAATTAAAGCAAGGTGGACTTCAGAACTTGGAGGAAAGGTAGTAGATTATCTGTTATTCAAAGCAAGGCAAGTAAGCAGGGATATGCATGTCCTAAGAGTAGTACATAATATAGCAGCAAGTGGTGAGGGATTGTTATAGGACAGGCAGAAAACATGAGGTGGCCTTGGGCTGCATTTTGTGCTCACAGGACATGGGTAGCACCACAGGCTGAGTTGAGGCATGCCTCCCAAGACAGTTAAAATCACTGCCTTAAACCCTAAACAACTGAAGTGTGACAAAGATATTCTAACCCAACAAGTTACTATAACACATTTTATCACTCTGCACATTAAAATGCATCACATTTTAAATCTGTTACATATGCGTTGTTAATATGCAGATGACAGAACCAATTACAGAAGTGATTGAAGGCAGAAGTGAATGCACTTTCAGAAATCAGTCTTACACAGGTATATCGGAAGCTTTCGTTTTATTATATATTCACCTGTCTTGCTCTAACTGTATTCTAGTTTTAGTCAAGTATTCTTCAAAAATAGATTGGGGGCGTTATATCCAGCTGGAATTTAATTTTTAACTCAACAAACTGTCAGTACAGACTCAGGCTTAATTTATTATTGGATGCTTTTTGAGCTTTTGTTTTTCATTCCACAATTAGACTAATGCTAGAAGAGTTTCCATCCAAAACACAAAGTATTCTGTATTTAAACAAGATTTCCAGTACAGAGAGACGCATTTTTTTTCCCCCGAGTATAGCATCAGAACACTAAAATATACTAAAATTATATTCTCAGTATATAACATGCTAAAGTAAAGGCATGCAAAAAATCCCTCAGTTTTTCAGTACTTGTAAGGCCCCTTGGATCTACCCATTACAAAAACTTACATTAATAAATTTGCTTGCTGTTAGCCTGAGTTAATATTCATCTCTAGTAATGAAACTGATTTCATGTAAACAAATTATCCTGAGTTTCAGAATGTCAAACAAGCATGAAAAAGATTCAGGAAATAGCTACATAATTTGTTTCCTCTTTTTGAGAAATTATCTCTGCTCATACTTTAATACAGTTTCTCCTAAGAGTAAAACACAGTTAGCAAGTGACGTGTTTGCTTCTGAACCTACTTCTGATAAAAGCTGTTTATCCCAAAATTTGAAACAGCTGATGAGTTTACTGCCTAAAGAACAGCAAATAAAAAATGTTTTATTTTTCAAAGGAGTTGGCTGTCTATTGCTGACTTCAAATTGAGCTGTGCATCTTTAAATATATTTGAAAACTATGACCGTATTTATACAAATTTGTAACTACCAATTAACTTATTTTTGTTGATTATAGTGAGTTTTGTCAGTACCAGACATATTTACTACAGGTTAAAGTTATTTTCAGACTCTAAAGACAGTGGAAATTCAAGATTTCATTCTAAATGAGAAGAATATACTATATCAACAATGGATATTTTTCAAGAGAAACATACAACATGAAAATGATTGCTTTAGAAAGGACTGATTTTAAGAAAAATTTAATTATATTTTGATTTTACAAAAGCTCATAGTTTCCACAAGATTTTAATGATTCATTTATGTCCAAAACCAGTACTACAATCACATTTCAGATATTAAGCTTTAACATCATCTTCCTATTTTTCTATGAATAACTTGCTCTGAGATTTTCTGATTTTTTCCAGGTCTTCATAAGTGAGTGGTCCTTTTGGCAATTCTAGCAAAATGCTCTGTGTGTCCAATATATTCTCTGCTTCACCTGAAAAAAATAAAGTAAATAAATTTCCTCACCCTTACTGTGAGAAAACAAAGTAAGTGGGAAAAAAAAAAAAAAAAAAAAAAGAGCTGATACCAATGTAGCATTAAAGTGGTCTTTAAGGAATTTTGGACTGGTGGGATAACTGCACACAGAAGTGTTTAGTCTGAACTGAGTATCTGCCTCAGTCTGCATTTCTTTGAAAGAACTTCAACCAGAATAATCTATTGTGCTGCTGTTGTTGCCGTTTCTGTTGGCGCCTTTCTCCTAAAAACTACACTGAGTTAGAGAAATGTTTTGTTTAGAGATTTATTATACGTGTGCTTTGGAATGGAGGCATGAGGTACAGCAAGGACCTAACATCACCATGTACTTTGTACCAACTCCATACCGTATTTGACCAATTAGGAGTCTGAGAAGAGGGTGGATCAGACATACACATAAGAGCATACATAATCTTTAACAACCAAATTCCCTGTACACAGTATTTTAGATGTGTCATATTTGGGCACAATTTTTCCTTCTTGCCTCAGGACTAGGCCAAAATATGTCAGGCTACAGGCAGAAAGTGGGTAGCACAGGACTTACAGAAGTGTTGGTCAAAGCACACTGCTCACAAAAAGATCTGCTAAGAGAGTTATCTAAACATGCAGCCTTAACAGCATAGCAGGAAAAAGTCTCAGGGTGCAGAATGCTCTGGGTAAGGCTGGAATGAAAACATCTAGGTCACAGAATCCAAAAAACAAAGATATGGATTGAACATCATACATAAATTGTGGTGATCTGATTGTGATATCAGAAAGGATGAATATTAGGCAAAGAATGTTTTTGTTTTGGCTGATGTCATTTGGTACACTGCTAACAATTTGTTTACCTATGCCTTAACTTCTAGATTGAGGATCATTATGGCAGTGATTTGAAGCTGTATTTTATGTGCAATAAACCTCACTGATTATTGTAATGTAGTCAAGATTTTGGTAATTCTTTAGAACAGGTCTGAATGCTGAAATCTCCAACTGCAATTCTGGTAATATTACAGTGCTTGGGACCTCCACACATCAGTAATATCCAACAGGACGACACTGCTTAGCACTCCCTGTAACTGGTAATAACACAATGGCAGTCAGTTGCATATAGCATCTGATTAAGGAATAGCAAGAGATTTTAAGGGACAGCGATGTTATAGTCAAATCTCTATGCCTGTCACTCACATGAACTAGAACAGATTGCCCAGTCATCATCCTCCTCACATGGCTCAGGATATAAGGAGTGAGCTATCTAAATCTTGGAAAAGGTATCTAGAGTTTCATTAGTGGAGAAGTTCTGTGCAGTTGGAGGCTGGCTATATAACCCTGCCACTCCTCTAGTAATTTGTCTGAAAGACACCAGCAATATGTAGCTGGACTAAGAGGAAAAGCAGAATAGCAAGGCCAAGAATAGCAGGTCCATGAATGCATCTTAGTGTCCTCAGCCTTTCAGAGAAGATAGTGCACCTGAGGACTGTTCTGTAACACTTCCATCCACAAGAGATTCAGTTCTGATATGCAGCCCTGGCACATTTATGGCTTTTCAACAGCGCAAACAGAACTCAAAACATGTATGTCCTCAGTTTTTGCTTTAATGAGCCCAAGCTACATAGCAGCAGAAAACCCTCTGATTTCATTGTGGGAGAATAAGCAAGTCATGAGAAGACGTTTGGACAAATAGGCTAGAGACAGAAGAAAAACTTAACTGCAACCAAGAACAGAGACAAAATGCCTGGTAAAATAGAAACAGAGAAACCTTCCAGGAGTAAAAACTGACTCCAAAATATGAAGGACAGCAGATACAGGGTCATTTGATCAAGGTCATTCAGATACAAGGAAGATTGTGCAGCACAGAAATAATTGCAGTTTAGCTTAGGAGAGGGAATTGGCCCTGAGGCTGAAGATAGACATATCCTGGAGGAAAGAGACCAGTTAAAGAGGGAACAATAAAGGGAATGGTGTATATATTCATTATTACACAACACAGATGAAGCATGGAATGCAGCAATGGAATACATGGGCAAAAAGAGCAGTAGTTGAGAAAGTAGTATGGGAGTGGACACAGGGATCTGACGAGTAATAAGAACAAGCACTGTGGCTGCATGTCAGTTGCATCATAAAACCTTCTCTTCAACTATATTTTAAACTTTTAATAAAAATGAACTCCTGAACCTGATTTCCAAATAATTATGAACCTTCTTCTGATTTCCAACCCAGATTCATTCAGGCTAGTCCACCTCCTTTTACCCTAGTGCTGATATTAGTAATTAGTTTAATTTTCTTCTCTTACTTTTGTTTATCCTATCCTGTAAGTAGGATCTGTAGACCCAAATCTCTCATGTATTTTTACAAGGCTAAAAAAGCTAATCACTTTATTTTCTCTCACAAGGCAACTCTGCATTTCCTAATAAATTTAACTCTCCATTAATTCTAGAGTCCTTATACAGAAGTGATCCAAATTACATCTAAATTTCCAAGGATGGTATTACTGCTTTTTCTGCATCAATACCTTCCTATCTGTACTTCCTATTTGTACTAAGGTCATGGAATATGCATTGTGAGAGATCCTCAAAAGCCATCTGGACATCTTCCTGGGAAACCGGCTGTAGGTGATCCTGCTTGAGCAGGGGGGTTGGATCAGACAACCTCCAGAGGTCTCTTACAACCTCAACCATGCTGTGATACTAGGTAACCTCACTTGATGTTTCTAGACTTTGCTTGACTCTCATAATTTCACCTGGATTATACTCATTCTGTGATCACCTACTACATTCAGGTTTTCCCCTTTTTTTATCATTTCCAGCTGGTGAGCTCTGATGGTAGAAATCCCTATTAGTCTCTAGCTTTTCGCTGGACTTCTTATCAAATTGTATGCTATTTTACTATCTCAGTTCTTCAAGTCTTCAGTTCTTCTTGTACTATAGTTTATTTCTTCCCTGTTGATGACACCAATCAAGTTTGTCATCCGCAGATTTGATTAGTATAACCAGCCCATAATTTAAAATGCAAAACAAAAGCAGATCTAGACCAAATCTTGAGGAATACTGCTAATAACCCTGCTAAAACCTAAACTTCCTTTTTAAGCACAAACCTTTGACATCTTGTCTTTACTCCAGTGCTTACCTGTCTACTAATTTCCATGTCTTTCATGCTAACTTAATCTTCATGTGATACCACACTATATGTTTTCATGACTTTATAGTAGATCTACCACATTTCTTTTGGAAAAGAGAAATCATTTTCCTGGAAAAGACACAGTTAGTTTGACATATTTCATTTTATCTTATTGTCCATTTAGCTCTAAAGCTGCTTTTCTCCAAAACCTTTTCACAAGCCTTACATACTGCTGAAGTTACCCTAGTGTTCCTGAAGTTATAAAGATGACTTTTCCTATTTGCAAAGCAGTAAGATACCACATTGCCCCTCTTCAACCTATATAGGATCACAGTAAACATACTCTTATCATGGGGTTTGCATTATGATATGCTCACTCCTTCAGAATTCTGGAATGAAAATGACCTCATTAAAAAAACCCCAACATATTAACAAATCCTAGATTCCAAGTGCTCCTTCTGCACTGCATGTACTGATTTCCTTTTCAACATTCTGATGTCCAAGAGTCACCCTGTTTTTCTCCCTGTGTTGAGCTGACTCTTCATATTAAAATCCAAAGAAATGTATTTAGTAGGGTTTAGGAAATGTTCGCAGATATAGATTGCTGCATCACCTAAATATATTTGCACCTGTATGCAGCAGGAAATACCTGGGAGTTTGATTAATTGAATCTATCATTATTTTCAGTGAAGTACACACAGTTAGGAAACCTAGCTCTTAGATCTGGAGGCTAAGACCAAGAGCTGAAACAAATTTTTGTTTTGTTTCTACATGCTTGTGTCAGTATCAGACAGGAAAATCAAGCTAGTTAACTAAGATGATTTGTGAAGATGACAAGCCATGGACCAATGCTGTCTTCACTTACAGGAAACACTGTCATAGCATGTCTCCTTCACTAGGAATCAAAGCTAACATAAATGTAGCTCCATAATCCTCAACACCCACCACTTAATCAGATCTGCCACTGGCAACTATGAGGCAAGACCTCACTTTCTGGGACTCACTTTTATTTTTTTCATCTTAGCAGGGCACTGTGGCAAGATGACCAGCTGATGACTGTGATTGGTCACAATTCCTGTCTGTATCCCTTTATGTGCTCCTATCATCCCCTACCCCTTGCCAAAACAGCAGTATCAGAGTAGAATATTGAAGGAAATCACCAGATCTGTAATTTCTCTCAAATATGCAATGCTTACTTCAGCTGCATTTATAGCCTTAGAATTCACACTTTTTGAAACAAGAGAGAAGAAATTAACAATCTTAATTGGAGGGAAAGGCTGTAAAAGTAGAGTGAGTACTCTTGACTGAGAAAGCATCTGATTGTAGCAGAGAATAAAAGAAATGAAAGGGTAAGATTTTTGTCCAAAAAAAGCGAAAATCTGTAGCAAGTTTTCTCCCAGCCATCCTAAGAAGAACAGGTTATCTGAAATATTAAGCTTGGTTCTATGTGTGAACCAGACAGACATATACACATACCTTTTATCCTTTGCAACAGTGTCCCATAGCCCATATCATACTGATAGGCAAATATAAAGCTTAAGGGAACTATTGGCAGTAAAACTCCTGGGTTCTTCTTCCTTATTGCTCTGTTTAAAATAAATTAAAAAAAAAAATTATTTAGGACATTCAGCACATCAGTACTGTTTAGGTTGACCTTGACTGTCTAGGACTTGTGTGTCCTTCTACAATCTCTAATCAAAGAACAAGTCTTTATTTCCTCAGAAGCATTAGTCTTCTGGTTGCTTTCTTGCTCAAATAGCAACCCAAGGATATTTTAAAAAATGCTTCAAGTGAGTTTTGAATATATCTAACAAAAATGGGATTATCTAACTCGTGTCATGCATGTGCACATGCATATATTTATCCAGCCACATGCAACATGTAGCAATCAAGATACTATGTTCAATTCCAAATGCATCTGCGTCCACAGAGAACACGTAATGCATAAGGTTCATTTAATCTGTACTATGTACACAAAATCACAAATATTTCCTACATTCCCTCTAATCATGTTATAGCACAAGTAAAACATGCTACCAAACAAAAGGCCTATACGGCAAGTTCTTCCCCATGCAATACAGCTCTATTAGCCAGGGTTTTTTCCCACTGGGTTAGTTTTTTTATCAAAATTTTAAGTGAGCAGATTTCAGAATATGTCCACTTGTTCACTGACATATTAAAAACCCCAGATGATGGAGGATTTGTTGCTTGCTGATAGTTCATTAAATCACAATACAGTCAGGAAAATTGCATGGCTTTTAAACAATCCCTCCTGTTCCACACAGAACTTTTATTTTACATTGAACTTTTGGTACCTCAGCTGCATCATTTTATTGTCAGCTCACATGTCTCTGCTTTTATCTAAGTCTGCAGTACAGAAATAACCAAAACACATCCGGAAGCAGACAGAAATCAGAGTCACTTTGTCATCTGATCAGCCTCTGAGCAGTTGCTGGATGACAATAACTACCTGCTATAATGCAAAAGGAAGATCCAGCAATATAGAAATATAAGTGTAATATTTTTGCTAGGAAATAAACTTCATACCCAGCTGTTAAACCTACAGCAGCAAGTCCAAAAAAAGTCCCAAAATATTTGAGAAATTCCCGTGTCCAAGCAATCTGCAAGGCTGTTTGTCTCTCTCTCATCTGGTTTTGCATCAGTAGTTGCCTTTCCAGCTAAAGGAGAGAGAGAGATTAAAAGAAATTAAGTAATTCATTTATGTTAAAGATTGACTCAATCTCTCATTGGTCCATAAATCCAAAACACTGAGGTTTCTTTTTGTTATTTTACTTCAGTCATTCATAGCTTTTGATTAGGAATGGTCTTTAGTAATAACTCAGAATAGTTTATACTAGTTTATAGTTTGTAAGAAAGCATTAGGTCAATTAGCAAATGTTTTAATGCAGAATCTTTCTAATGCTGCTTCTCCAGGTCAAGAAAACAAAAATACCAGTGTTAGGTTCCAAGAGCTCCCCAAATATCAGCAGCACTCCCTGGGTTCTCTGACCTTTGCCTTTCCATGGTGATCCAAAGGGTATCATCTAGCTGCTTTCCAATTTATTCTGTTTGATTTTAATTTCGCTCATATTATCTTTAGAGTAAGTCTTGACACCTCTTTGAACTATGAGGATTTCTCCATGATGCATGATAAACCTAAACACTTTTGAAACACCATAGTTTACAAATACAGAAAAACCACTGTGAAGATATCAGATCTTTTAAAGATACTGGAATACATATCAAAAGTCCATGAGAAAATAATTCTACAGCTAAAATTAAAAACAATACTGCAAAAAGTACAACCTAGACTGCATATTCACACATTAAAGTAGTACTTTCTATGGTGCATAACAAAAAAAAAGGAGACTACTAGATTTTTTTTTTCAATTACATGACACATCTAAACCTACTGCTACGTTTCCATTAAAGTAAACTTAGTATTTCTTGTAAGTTCCTCTCTACTGTACAGAACATCAAAAAGAATAATGACCTTTCCTCCTTAGAGTGATGCAAAAAGTAAGAATTGTGCCAAAACCAAGCAGTCTGAAACCAGAGTACAGAAGTTAGTTGACACAGAAAAAAGTCTGCTTCTTCCCATTAATGTTTGTAACTCATTTCTTGGGAAAAAAACAGAGTACCTGAGTTCGTATGTCTAGCCTGGCTAACGAAGTTGGATAAAAAGTCCAACAAGGTACAGAAAACAGAATACCAGCTGCTTAAAAAAGTATATTCTAGAAAAGAAAGAACAAAGTGAATTCAGAAAGTTCTCTTCTCATGCATCTATAAAAGTAATTAAATCTGTTCTTTTCTCCTGCTTTCTAATTCAAGAATAATTTAAGGGATTTGTAATTAGTTAAGGTTTCCACCCACTTATTCATCTCCATTACTATTGATTTAGCCTGAACAGAACAATTTCTGTTAAATTCTTACTAATTATTTCTTCAGACTATGTTGATCTTGCTGTCTTATTTACAAGCTCATTCAGTACCTAGATAGGGAGAATTAATTTTTTAGACAGCATAATAAAAAAAGGACAGATCTAATTACATATAATTGTACACAGTAGGAAAAACAACATTCACTGTAGTCTCACAATACTGTTTCATCTGTTTCTCTTTCCTCAAGACTTATATTGCAATTGTTCTCACAAAAAATATCAACAGGCTCTACCTTCCTGATATCCATAATTTTCAGATCACTTTTTTCAGAAGAAGTAATTATATAATGGCTGACAAACCACTTAATAAAATATCAGAATAATTAGATTTTATTTTGTCATCTATGAGATATTTGGAAATTCTAAAGTAAACTAGCACACCGCCCGTTAATTATCCCCATTGTGGCCTCCAATATTCTAAGCCTGGTAAATTGCTAAGGGTTGACGTGACAAGATAAAATAATGACACGTAATATCAATTTAATGACCTCTATTTTCCCCTTCCATTTGATTACGTGTGTAGTTTGCACAAGTGTGAAAAGTATTAAGGGATCCTTTGTTTGCCTGTCAGCACAGATACGGAGCCTATGCTTCCAAGATACACAGCATTACCCTAAATGAGCTTCAATTTGAAGAAGTACATGGGGAGGAAGTGGGACAAGGATATGAAATATGGGTCTTGCTAAAAGGAAGCTTAATGAAGAAGAAGAAAAACAGACAGTTTAATATGCACAGAGCATCAAAAGACGTAAGCATGGAATAAAAAGAAAGCTGTAAGTTTAAAACTACAAGAGTAAACTAAAGGATCCTGACAGTTTCTTTAAAAACAAAGAACCAAACAAAAGAAAAAAACCCCTCACACAAGTTCTACTTTGATAGCTCTTTAAAACCCAAGTACTGAAAGATAAAAATAAATTCCCAAGTCACAGAGACTAAGGTCAAACAAACACCTTTCTGTAGGAGCCAGTCATATCAAATTTCAGAAGCCCAAGGATATTTTCATGTATATCTAAAAGTAATTTATATAAATAACTTAGTATAAATGAAAACAACTTGTTTTCTATAATATAAACAGCAGCCAGATAACATAATCAAACAACTTTCCATATTCTTTTCTAACCAGAAGAATTTTTTTTTCTACTTAAAAAAACTCAATCCTCAACATTTTACATGGTGCCCCATCCAAAAATAAGGCTGGGGGGGGGGGGGGGTTGGGGGGGAGAGGAGAGAGGGAAACTCGTAGAAAAATGCTTATCATTCCTTTCCTTTGAGCAACCTTCTTCAATGTGTATGTAAAATCTTACCTAGATGAAACACAATACTGTATTTAAATTAATTGCCTAAAAAAAGATGTGTTGGAGGGAAGCTTTAGACTGATGAATCTTGAGATGAGCATTTTATGTGTACATGGGGAAATGTGGCATAGCCAGGAGAAGGTTTCAGAGGAATCTTGATGCACAGAAGGCAGTAAAAAGTAGATCTAGTGACATTTAGCTAAATTAATAATTTAAATCTTGCTACTACGTAAGTTGCATGTTACAATGAACAGTTTACTATAAAAGATCTATTTTGTCCATAAACTTAGTGTAGCATCCAGAAAGTACTGAGATGTTTTTAGGGATGCTATGTAACCTACAGTACTGATGCAGAGGTTTGTTTTTAAATAAATTTTTATTTGCTCGTAACTTAAATGGAGAAAATATAATAACATACAAACATCACTAAATGTGCTCCAAAATCCCTCTATACCTATGCAATTTTATGCCAAATCCAGGAATACCAGTCCTAATCACCAGAAATGCCCTTTGTTCTGTCATCCTTTATTTTGAAAAAAATCTTACTTCTTACTCTCCATTTCGGAGGTCAGGTTTGTTACTTGGCATAGTTTCATCCTGCCAAAAGACTATATTGCTGCAGCTGTAGAACTGCAACAGGAATCTGCGTAACAAAGAGATTTAGTCAAAGTGTTCCAGGGCAATTCTGCACTGACTTCACTGAATTTCAAGCTTTCCTTAAGTAAAAGGGAAAACTGAGCAACAATTAAGCCAAGGCTGCCCAGAACATACTATTCCATCCCTCAGCTTAAACTTAGTGGAATGACTGTAGAAAAAACAGTTTGGAGTATGCCTGAGCTCTCTCCAGAGAGCACCACAGCCCCTGCGCTGCTGAATGATGTGTATCAGTGCTGCCATCACCTTCACCCATGGGCTCCAGCAACTGCGTTCAGCACAGCAGGAACACCCTTTGCGCGTTCTCTGACAGAGCAGATACAAAGCAGAGCGCCTACCTACCCTGTGTCATCAAAGACTGCTTTAGCATGTCCAGACCAGACACATGATCAGCTAAATAGGTTTATGAGCAGTGTTAGACACTAAAATAGCATATGCATTTAAATGAATTTTGGATGCTCTAAGCAGCAAAATTAAGCACCTATACGGGCGCTCAAGCAACTCCCACGTACCCCAATCTTTCAAAATTTAAAAAAATTCAGAGGCAATATCTATGTGCTTATCCATTTAGCTTGCCAATATGAATTGAACATCTTGAGTTCTGACAGTTTTGAATGACCAGTATACACTGCTACTCTACCTTTACGCCTGCAAACAACTAGTGGTAGATCATAAGGCAAAACTATTACACTAAGATTATGTTAACCTTAAGCAAGTCAGAATTTGAAAGCAGACCTATATAGAGGACTCAGGAGTCCAGAAGAAAAGGTGATTTCGAATTAGATGAAAGATAGAAAACCAAATCATGTTTGACTGCAGTTTGAATCAATATCCCATTTTCAGCTGTTAATTTCTTAGTAATTGTGTCTTATTGTCCTCCACATGTGTCCTATTGAAAATGCCAGCCACACTGGGATGGTGAAAGGGTGGAGAAGACTTTTGACCTATTAACATGCAGATTTTATGACAAATGCCAAGTTCTGTTCCCTTAGGACACGATGTTTAAGATGACTTCTTTTCCGATTATAACAGAATATAACAGTAAGTATTCACTTTACTGCAAACCGTAACTTCACATGTAGAACTTCACAGGTAATAAGATGAAAAAATGTGTACTATTCAAACTTAGCAGAGGTGTGCTGCAATTTATTTAGAATAATTCACCAATGGGAGAAGTTGGTTATTGAGGAAACAAGCCACAGGTGCACATCATACACGAGGTGAACAACAATTCACCATTCAAGTGCCATGTCTTAGGGAAGAAATCCTATTTAATTTTAAATACTTAAGCCTCACATCTATATAGCTGTAAAAACTTCAGTAGGGACTATTTACATGCCTATGCTTGTATAAAAGCTATAGGTAAAGAGTCTCAGGTGCAGATTTGCAATGGAAGGAAGGGAGAGGCTGTAGTTTTCCCAGCCAGGTTGCTGTGCATGGCACAAGAGCTGAAGCAGTGATGTGGATGCATGGGTACACATTCAGGTACACTTTTCTATTGCTGTTAAGAAGTCACATCCTACAACAATTAGACCATGTTTTAGAGACACGTATACAAGTACAATTAATATCCTCTTCTTAAAAAAAACTGTATAAATTTCTGCAAGCTTAATTCCATAATGAGCAAATTTTCTTAAATTACAGTAACAACTTCTTTACTGGTCATAAATATTGACCATGTAATTTTAAAATTTAAGTCCGTATTCCAAAATAAATTTGTACTAGTAGCAAGTAACATTTTATAATTTATAACACTCTCAAGAGGACCCAGTTAGAAATAACTTTCCCATTTTTCTTTAAATACAGGTAGTTGTTTCTCAAGACCATGTAAGAAACTGTAAGGGCTTATTAGCATTTGAAGTCTGCCACATACCAACTGTTAGAGTAAAAGGAAATCAATATGACAAAATGAAACATGACAGATGAAGAGAAGTGAGGCGGAAAGGGAAAAGGTCAGTTACTGTGAAACTGATAATGCTAATAAACTAGTCAGTGGTAACCAACCTTGTCATTTCTATTGATTATCCTTCAGACTGCCACAATGATGTCAAACCACGGAAAAGAGCATTTATACCATCATTTCACTGATTAAAATTCAGTGGGAGAAAATTCTCATCTGAAATAATTTAACCAACGTTGACAACTTGCAAAAAAATAAACAGTCCTCTCTGGATTACAAACCACATCAGCACTGGTAGGCAGACTGGAAATTTCTGATAGTTTAGACTCTTGTTTTCTCTCTTTCTTTCTTTCTTTCTTTCCTGTTTCATGTTCATATGCTGTAGGAAGGAACGCATGCTAAGTTGGTTTTGTGTTAAGGTGGTACACAAAGCAAAACAAATGGGATGCAAGGTGGTGTGCTCAACAGAAATGCAAAGCAGAGCCAGTGCAAAATGCTCTCCCTTCACTGTCCATGCAATTTTTGTGATATATTTTGTGCCGATCAAGATGTATCTGGAGAGGAGACATAGGAACCACCCCTGGATAAGGCCTCTATTTGCAACCTGATATATTTCTGAGAAAATGCTCAATTGCTAATGATCAGTGGCTCAGACAGGATGCGTTGTGAAGCACTTTTTATTATGTTCTTGCAAGACCGGGCGCCCCACCAGGTGGATGCACCTGGCAGCCATCGTGCGATGGTTCACATCCCTGTCTCCAGACCACAAATTCCCTCCCCGGATTCCTCACTGGCTGAGTACTACAGGGTCTACAGACTTCCTGAACCACCTACCGACAACCCCCTTCATGTATGTGTTCGTACGTGGCATGTTCATGGAAATTAACTTTGGCTCTCTCCAGGGCGGAGAAGTTAATGTGCATGGACTCATCACGCAAGCGTACTAAGATGAAAAATTCAGAAGTTCAGGTTCCCCAAGCCTTTCAGTATCTCCGGCCACCTAAAACTAGTTCCAAGTACTGGGTTATCACAGTTAACAAAAGGACCCCTTATCTTCTGGACACAGGCTAGGTGTGAATCGCTCCTCCTTTATCAGACTTGTTCTGTGAAAACAACATTCTTTCTCTCCCTTACATATTTAATGGCTCTCCTGGCAAATATGTCATTTCCCCTAAAACCTCTAAAACAGTGGGCAGGACAAACTCTTGGCTTCAGAGTGGTTGTGTCAGTAAACCTGTTTAGGGAACTGTATTTCATGTCACCATCATTAAGACATATTTATGGTGACAGCCTGGTAAACAGATATTTAGACTGAAAAGCAGTCTACTTTAGACGGAATTATGAGCCAGATAAATATACACCATCTCTGCCTAAATTCCAAAACAATCTAAAGCTAAGAAAAGAGAAACACGAAGAAACTCTTGGAATATCCTTACAGTCATGTTAAAAGAACCTCCAGTTTTGTCACAGACTAATCTCTTGCACATCTGGTATAGGCCATGACTACTGTGCCTATAACAGGTTATTTTCACTTCGTTTTTCAATGATCAGAGACTCTGAAAGCATTCTTTAAACAACTAGTAACTTCTAACCTCTGAGTACTCAGAGGCACAATGAAATTAAGGCGTAATTTTTCAAAAATATGTCACACACAAAAATCTCCAAGACCCTTACAAAACACATATAAAAGTTGGTGTGCAGGTAGTATAGTGAAGTAACTGCACAAACCCCTTGCACCTGGCATTTCGTAAGCAGACGGAAGATTGAAGGCTTATGTGACTCATCCTAGGTGTCATCCTTCCTAATCAACGTGCAAAACCAGAAGCTGCTGCAAATGGTTGTTTAGCAAAAATAAATGGAAAATAACATAGTGATACCTATGTTTACACCTCCATTGTAAGCCACCAGAGTGCAATACAGAGACGATAACTTGTAATAATTACACAGTGTATGCTTGGTTCTATGAGCAGCATGCACAAATAAGTCAGGAAATGGGCCTCTAGATCAAACAGTTAAAATAAATCTGACTTAAATGTTTTATCCTGCCACTTCAAAGCTTGTTTGCAAATATTTTTCAAATAAAGTAAACAGAATGATTAAAATTATTAACGTGCAAGAAACTATACTGCTTAAAAATAAAATTCTATTTTTAAAGCTTCCAAATGCAAAGACACATTACAACATATTTACAAGCTAAGAGTGATCAGAAAAAGAAAGGGATCTCACAACATTAGCTGGAAGCCAGAATGTAAGCTGCGCTGAAAAAAAAATCCTTTATATTCCTGTTGTCATCAATAAGTTACTGGAATTACATGACATATAAAAAGAAAATAACATCAAAACCACCTAAAACCATTTGACGTTTTAAGCTGTGCAAAGAAGGGGCTCAATCCAACGGACTGTGATTTCTTGAAAATAACCCCTCATTTCCATGCTCCTGCTGTGTGGCCTTTGGGCAATGAACATGCAGAGGAGTGAAGAAAGGTGTCCTCCACCTGCATTTAATAACATTAGCTACAGAGTAAGCAAAGTTTTAAGGTGCTATTATTGGTGTTTAGAATTCTCAGTACTTTTATACACTCTCTATAAAGACAAACCAAAGTGACTGGATGACCAGCTGTGTAAAAACTAAGTATCCATGCCGTAGGAATAGTAAAAAAGATGAAGCAGCATATGACAAAGAGTTAACGTTACAATATCAAGTCATTTTGAAATCTGACAAATAACTGAATAAGTAAGAACTATTCAATTTGTTATTCCCATCCCCCAGTAATACCTTCACGTATATTCCTTTTGTGCCTCAAACCTGTTTATTAAAAGAAAAATAAAGACTCAGAGCATTTAATCCAAAATGAAAACTGGTAGAAATGGATGTGAAATTATATTTTGGTATGAAAGGGTGTTATAATACCAACAAAATCTGCAAATATTATGCTTCTTCCTATCCATTTCAGATTCTGACTTGCAAACTTTCTGTGGCTCTCTTTACACCATTTTTGTTATGGAATTAAAATAGGTACAAGAGCTCTTTACTTTCCCATTGTACCTCCTGGGCTTTTAGGAGTTCTGCTCAATACAGGTTTCTCCCCCAACCCTTTTTATTTTTTTTTTTTCTTTTTAAACTTAACATTCAATAAATAGTATTTTGTAGCAAAACAAATAAATGGTCAGATTTTACTTCAGTGGACTTAATGGCAGAGGACTAAAACAGTAGGTGTGATCTACTAGGAAGGAACTATGGAAAATTCATAGAGTTAAAAGAGGCAGCCTCAGAAGGCATTTCTTCTCTGAAGTCAGTTAAATCCCCCCAACAAACTAAGTTTACATGTGTAACAGTTAGCTGCATGTACACCTCCAAGGAAGACAGAAGTTTTACATAAACAAGCTGCATTCAAAACGATATGTACTAGTCACAGATACTCCCCAGTAAAAAGACCAGTAGAATTGATTCCACTGAACAGATTTAATTATCATTTATCTCATTACTGGTGGACCACTCTGTTTTGCATCTTTTGCTGGTAGTGTTTGCGTGTTAGAAATAGCTATTAAAATCTCTTCTTTATAAACCACTGCGTTTATTTCTTTACAGTGATCACGCAGAGTATACAATCTCCCAGCTAATACCAACCAAACTGGCTTTTTTCCTTTGAGATAGATTGTTCTAATCTTCCTCAGTACAGATATCATTCATCTTGTTCTGTTCCATTTGATACACACAAACTAATAAGGATATAGAATTGTTACCAGAGAGCATTTATTTCCTGAATTAAGCCCAGATCACCTAGGGGGCAAAACAATTTTTCTAATGCTTCAAGACAAATGCATTAGAGATGCCTTAAGCACTACTAGTATCTTGTCAATAAAAACTAAATCTATCTATTTCCCACCCCAAAGGGAAAAGGATGAAGGCAGTCAGGAAAGGGAAAGGTTGCTTACGTTTTACTTCACACAGAAGAAACAGAACAATTATTCTAATTGTAACAGAACTTAAAAAAAATCCTTTTGACTAATTCTCAGTGAAAACATTAGAGAGGAAAAGGTTAGGGACTTACAAAACCCTGCAGAAAATTACTTTGTGTCTAAGATACTAGGAAAAATTAAAATTTTCAGGTATCATCATGAAGGTGGCTGATCTTTTACTAACAAATATAAGTTTGCAAATCTGTAGATGGAAAGAATGTCATCACACAAAGTTTTATTAGGCACAGGACTCTACAGAAAGCAGCCTATGCAGAAGCACGTGTCAGTTCTCTTTTTTGATCAATGAAAGTGATAAAACATGAAAATCAGTTTTATTGTTCAGAAACTCATGGGCATTTTAACATTAGCCATTCTTATTCCTGCCAAGAGTCAAAATATAGCACACATATGCCTTTCAACAGCCATCTCATTTTATGATCAACTGATAAATGATCAATGGTATGTTAACTAATGGGTTAATTGAATTTATTGAGAAAATACCTGACAGAATCCCACAATACTCTTTGCAAATATACTTCATCATCAAACAAAACAGAGACAATCTCTCCCTGCCCTTACTCATACTTTCTTATACTCTCTTTTCTACTCCTCCTTTTAGCACATCACTCAGAAAGCATCCTACAATAAAGACAGGAATATGTAAAAGATACAGGTCCCTACCATGAACAAAACAATAAGCTTATTAGGTCAATTCACCTTGCGTGTCTAAAGATGGAGTACTCTTAGTCTACTACGTATCTGACAGACATTAACATTTTCCCTTTTCAAAAGTTTTGTTTTCTTCTCCTCTGGTTTTCATTAAAATTTTGCATCTGTCTTTAAGTTGAATTACTAAAACAAAATGTGGCCCAATGTTTAGTTTCTCGTAAAACTCATAGAATCACAGAATGGTTTGGGTTGGAAGGGACCTTAAAGATCATCTAGTTCCAGCCCCCTGCCATGGACACCTTCCACCAGACCAGGTTTCTCAAAGCCCCGTCCAGCCTGGCCTTGAACCCTCCCAGGGAGGGGGCAGCCACAGCTGCTCTGGGCACCCTGTGCCAGTGTCTCACCACCCTCACAGGAAAGATTTTCTTCCTTATATCTAATCTAAATTTACTCTCAGTTTAAAACTGCTACCCCTCATCCTATCTGTATACCCCCTGATAAAGAGTCCTTCCCCATCTTTCCTGAAGCCCCCTTTGAGTACTGGAAGGATGCTATAAGGTCTCCCCTGAGCCTTCTCTTCTCCAGGCTGAACACAGGGGAGGTGCTTCAGCTCCCTGATCATCATCTTCATGGCCTCTTCTGGACCAGCTTGAGCAAGTCCATGTCCTTCTTATGTTGGGGACTCCAGAGCTGGACATAGTACTGCAGGTAGTGTTTCACGAGAAGAGATTAGAGGGGGAGAATACCCTCCCTCGACCTGCTGGCCACACCTCTCTTGAGGCAGTCCAGGACACAGTTGGCTTTCTGGGCTGGGAGAGAATATTGCTGGCTCACAGTCAGTTTTCCATCCACTACTACCCCCAAGTCCTTCTTCACAGGGCTGCTCCCAACCCACTCATTGCCCAGCCCGTATTTGTGCTTGGGATTGACTCGACCTATGGGCAGGACCTTGCACTTGGCCTTGTTGAACTGCATGAGGTTTGCACAGTCCCACTTCTCCAGCCTGTCCAGGTCCCTCTGGATGGCATCCCTTCCCTCCAGCGTGTCGACCGCACCACACAGCTTGGTGTCATTGGCAAACTTGCTGAGGATATGCTCAATCCCACTGTCCATGTCATCAAACTCCTACTACCTATCTTGCAATAGCATCTTTATACTCTTAGTACATTTTTAATTTAATTGAAATAAAATTTATGCATATAAAACCTTCATCTCAAATACAAATTCTTTCCCAGCTTAGAACTAACTGGGGAGAGAAGGGCAGAGGAGATCATCAAGGTGTCTGATAAATAAATCGGGTTTCCCTTATTTCTCACTCACAAAATTCTCAGTATCTGCAGTAGTAAAGGAAGTTCAGCAAAGTGTTATGTATTAATATATCCTAAGGACAGTAGAATCCATTATTCAATTCAAATCTCACAAAAACAGTAACTCAAGGAAGGTGTATAGTTTTGTACATTTATCTTAATGCAGGTACAAATACTGCTTGTACTTTATCTATGCTAAATGAGTAATCTCACTTTTCACTTGAACATATGTTTAAAATGCTTCATCTGCCTCTTTCACTATATTCTGTCATATGTTACTACAGAAACTTTTGTTTCTGAAAAAGTAAGAACTTCAAAAATCACTAGGAGGATAAGTAGATTATCAGATGCTTCCCAATAAGAAACAAACCTAAAACTCCTTTTGGAAGTTTTAAACTTATTTCTTACTGGGCATATATAAACCTTATGATTGCTGTGTACATTTTCAAAAAGTAATTGAGATGAAAACCAAACACCAATAACAAACAGCTGTGTAATTGAAGTTACATCATCTTGTAATCTCTGCTTGACAACAATCTCACTGGTAACATGATATAATATAATAGTGAATATAATTTCACACAGAAATCAATGTTAAGTCTGCAAAAACAGGTATTTTCTGTATTAAAAAAAATAATAACCAAACAAAAAAACACACAAAAACCCACACCAAAACTAAACTAAAAACATCTATTCATGTGTTTAAGCTGGTTAGAAATTGCAAAATTGGGAAAGAGATGTTGCTACGGAAGAAACGGTATTAAGTTTAAAATAAAACTAGAAGAAAGAATTGTTACATATTAGCTAGCCCTTGGTTAAATGGACCTGCATTTTCTTCAGGTACTTCAGCCTCTGTGTTTGCATAGTCATGAGGATAAGGCTAGAAAGTATATTCAGAGGTCCTTTAAAGTTAGCCTGAAATAGACATTTATTTATCCCAACCAAAACCACCTGTGACAGATTTCACTGCTTTTCTTAATAACCCATACAATGGCAGTTAAGCACTCAGTCTCCTAATATTTATCCCAATTCTTTCTTGCTTGCTTTTGCAATTGAAAAGACTCAGTATCTCTGGAAGAACGTATGAGAAAAATGAGTGGATTAAAAACCCACCACCAATACATACAGAATTCATAACAGACATGTTTATAGTGTCAGACAAATACGATTTTTTCACCCTTTCCTCATAGATTCTAATGCCTTTATTATTCTTACTACCATCCACTAAACTTTTCACAGCTTACCTGCTCATTAAAAGAAGTGCTAAAATCTTCTTCCCAGCAAAGTCATCAGTAGTGAAAAAGCTGTAATTTTATCCCCTAGTTAATAAATCCACAATTACATTTGTTTTTTACAAGAATATGTGCTGTTGAGTCAGCTTATATATCAGCATATATATATATATTAAAAAAAAATACACCATTATTTATGCACAAGTATATAAAACATAGGTCTTTTTTAAGCTCCTGAAGTCTGATCACTTATACTTGATTAATCTATGTAACTCTTCCTTCTTGGATACAATGTTTTGGGCTGGTATTTATTCTATTACCTATTATACCATTGCTTATTATTTCAGGCATTTTCCAATTCATCAAGACAATCAGAATACTAAACCAATCTTCCAATCTAAATTTTTACACAAACATTTCATAGAATTATGGCCAGAGTTTATTTTGAGAAACTGCTGAGAGTCTGGATATAAACTGAAATGTTCTGGTTCTTTTCCATCACTTATAATAGGACTGACTTTATTTTTTTACTATTATTATTACTTTAATTCAGAAAAATATCCAATATAATTTGGTCATAAAACATGGCCTATTTAGAAACTTGCTACAGGGTACTTCTATACTTTCATTTCAGATTTAAGGACAAATTGTTGAACATGGAGAAAACTGCCTCATTCCTTGCATTTACTGTCATTCAATACAAACCACTTAAGGCAATACAACCCTGGCAAGAAAGTAACTCAATCATGCTGTGTTTTGCCTCTAACCAATTGCTGACATTGTAGAGGAAGGAAAAGTTTTATTTATTTATGCTTACACTGACTTTTTGATAGTTTTTCCAAATAGAAATACTTTTGTCACAAATCTTTTATAACATCAAATTACAGACTAATGAAATTAATATTTACATATTATGATGAAATAATGTCCCAGAGCATATTCTTAGGAGACCAAGAGCACTAGAGCCATTTGCAGACATGGGAAACACTCAACAGTAGTTCCACTTCAAGCTGAATCATGAATGCATGTGGCATAGCTCGTACATACAGTGTAAAATGCATACATCTTTCTCCATAGGAGAGAAGTGAAGAACAGATTTAATTAAGTTATTTCTACAAGTACAGAATCTGCAAGAGTTAAACATGGTTTTGGCATATCTGTGTTGTGTCCAAAGCAACTGCTTTATTCTTTTTCATCTTTAAAAAGTCAGACTATGTATTATTGCAATGGAGGATGAGTTTCCCTAGCAATGTTTTATATTATTTGCCCAGCTATACAACTTAGAAATTTTTACTAACTTGGGAAAAAAAGCCTCTAGTTTCTATTTCCCTTATTATTTTGCATCACTGCCAAAGCTTCAAAAGGAGCTGTTAAAACAAAGCAGGAAAAATCCCAAACCACCACCAAGGGGGGGAAAAAAAAATAGAGAAAAGAGCATATATGTATCCAGTCAGGTACAGGACTGCAGAGGAGCTTCAATACCACTGGCTGGCCCTCATTAGAACAGGATAATGTGGTCTTCCCGTAGCTTGACATGAACCTATATGACATTGGGGAGCCCCTAAAATGGGGAAAATATTTGAACAACAAGGAGAAGCTGACATGGATTTTCAGAAAAGACCTAATTGCACTGCGTTGTCAAAAGAGAAAAATCAACCCCTTACTTTTCCAGTTTTACTTGATACTGGCATTTTTTTCACCAAGGAGTACGGAACCTTTCCCATGCCCACATGGGGAGTATACAAGGAGCAAGCCTATAAGCTCCCAAACTGCTATGAAAGCAGATCTACGGCTGTTTCCCAGCTAGCCAATATTACCTCGGGAGAAGAACGCACTTTACAGTCTGACATAATAAAATAGGAAGAGAGGAGGGATGGCAGGGGAAGAGGAGTGAGACTATCCAGAGAGTCATATAGAAGACAGGAGGTTATAATCAAACATTTTTATTATGGGTAAATACAAGATTTGTCAGAAGTATATTATTTTTCCTAGCCTGTTTATTTTCTCAGAGGTTATGTGGCTCTCATTAAAGATTAATTTGGAGGATTATCTCTGACTCCAGAATGCAATTATGCTTTCCCACAGAGAAGATTATCTTTTTGTCTGATAAGGAATTCTCTTATTGGGAAAAAAACCCCAAAACTCAGCTGAACAAAACTTCAAATTACTCTGAACTGCTATCTCAAAACAAAAACAACAAAAATCTGTTAGCTACAGAAATGACATGCCCTAAGCACTAACTAGTCTCTTTCCAGCAGTTTCTGTGATTCTGGCTCCTACTTTCTCCTAAAACTTACATTTTTCAAGAATTCCAGTCCTCCAGTCTTCCACTATTATCAGTCTAATCTGCCCCTGAAAGTCTAGCAGAGCCAACCTGCTGTAATCTAAGACTTTTGTAACAAGTTTTGCTTAAATAATGGTTATAGCTTTTTACTGGAATTGCAGATGTTGACGAATTTATATATGTGCTACCACTGGATACATAATATTAAGCAGTATTGGGGAAACGTACTTGTGAATACAGCAATATATATTATAAAAATTTCAAAATATACAGGAGATTGTACAATTTGCTTATATTTCAAGTAAATTATTCCCACAGACAACCAGATTTTTGCTTAGTTTTTGAAATCTGACATGCAGGGCACACCGAGGCTTTAATTCTGAATTCCCTTCCTTGTGATATTACTTCTGTATCAGTATGGCTTACACATACCTAAAGTCTAACAACTGTCAGTTAAAAGTTAGATAAAGTCACAGCTTGTTTCAACAGATTGCTGCTGTGCATGTGGTGCTCAATAGGAGTGCAGACATCAAGAGGTAACTTGTCCTAATTCTCAGTCTGGGAAGAAGATGTGAAGAAATCCTACCTCCCAGGATCCACAAAATACAGTGGGACAGTCTGTGCCTGGTGGTCAGAGCATGATAGAATAACTAAGGTTGGATGGGACCTCCTGCTTAGAACAGGATCAGAGCAGGTTGCTGAGGGCTTTATCCAGTCCAATCTTGAAAATCTGTTGCACAGCTTCACTGGACCTCTGTTCCACTGCTGCATTGTCCTTCTGGGGGAAAAGGTTTCTCCTTATATTCAGTCTGAACCGCTCCCAGTCTCCTATTTCAATGTATACCCTCTATCTCTCACTCTCCTGCAATCCACTACTGTGAACACCCTGTCTCTTTCTTGATGACCTCCTCACAGTTGCTGGGGGGGTCTGTTGTTGGATCCTGCACCCCAGAAGGCTTCCCTCTCCAGTCTGAAGAAGTCCAGCTCACTTGGCCTCCTCTCAAGAAGTGCTCTTGATCATCTGCTGCTAAACTTGTTCCTTTTCATCTAAATTTTTCTTGTATTAAGGGAGAAGGGGTGCAAAAAACAGATGCAGTATTTAAATGTATTTAACAAAGCATTGCACAGAAGACAATAGTCATTTCCCTCACCTACTGGCTGCACCGCTGCTTATGAAGCCCTCATTGTTGGTCCTTTTGACTTTCTTTGCTGCCAGTGCACACTGCTGGTTTATGCTCTGATTGCTATCTTCCAGTGTCCCCTCCATCTCAACAGAGTCACTCCCCATTTGTCAGCCCCCAGACTGTACAGTTGGCATGGTCTCTGTCTCACCAGGGACACTAGGAGGAGGTTGCCCTTAAACATGTCAACTTTTCTGAACTCCTTTATCCTCCAGAGGTGCTTCCTATGGCATGTCACCTACCAGTTCCATGAATAAGACATCTGCTCTCCCGATGTCCAGGGTCTGCACTGTGCTACCTGCCTTCCTCAGTCTCTTCAAGACCCTGATCTTATCACCACAACCAAGACTGTCTTTGGTATTACATCCCCAAATCAGTTCTTCCCCATTCGTAAGTAACAAATCCAGATGCACATGAGCCCTGGACGGCCCATCTAGTACCTACCTCTATCAGTTATCCCTCACATTTTTCAGAAATGTACTCAACTGCTTGCTTATGTGCTGCTTTATGGCCCTCCCTGCAGATGTTAGGGAGGCTGAAGACTCATGAGAACCAGAGTCAGTAATCCGGAGGCTTTCTTCAGTTGTTTAAGGGCTTCATGTACTTTGTCACCCTGATCAGTGGTCTGCAGCACACTCCCACCACAGTGTCATGTTTTGTGGCCTCTCCTCTGACCTTAACACACAGGCTACCCCTTCACATCATTGGCAGCCCTTCTCCTTGTCTTCCCTACCTGTCTTTCCTGAAGAGCTCCTGTCCCTCCATTACAGATTTCCAGCTGCATGAGCTGTCCCTACCACATCTCAGTTATTCCCATGATGTTGCTGTGACCAGAAACAGCTCATGTTCTTCCTGCTTATTTCTCAGGCTGTGTTCATGTGTACTTGAGCATGTACAAACCTCCTTTCTCCAGAACCATCTACACTACAGAAACTCCAGCACACTGCCACTCATAAAAGCTTCTGCAAGGACCAGATATGTTCTAGATTTGTTTACTTGGTATCTGCTGTGACAGCAAAATGCTGCTACAGTAGAAACAATTTTTTAGGATGGGGGAATGTGATTTATTGTTTTGCTTAGAGAAAACACAGTGGTTTTTAATTTTCTGTGGTCTTTTTTTGGTTTTAGGTTTTTTTTTTGTTTGTTTGTTTTGTTGTTGTTTTTTGTTTGTTTTTAACAGAGTAAAAATGCTGATAGTTTAGAGAATTCCTTGTGCTCCAAGTTACTGGAGAAGGAAGTTCGTTGTTTAGAATCTGATCAGTATTACATTTAGGAATTCAACAAAACTATGAATTACTATTTTCCACATTGCTTAAACTCCAGCTACACAATTCTTGCTTTCTGAGTTGACCTGCCCTCATTTACATCACTCCACTAGGTAGTCCCCTATACAACAGATTCTTCCCTTCCATTCTCCAACCAAAATCAGTGTTTCTCTTTCTCCTCATTGCTTTTTTTGTAATTTTTTTCCCCACAACAGCATGTAGGTGAAAACTTCAATAGCTAGAAAATATCAAGAGAATGCTTAATCCCCCAGGTATGATTGTTACACATAAAGATATCATAATCAAATCAGTCAGATACTGCTTTCCCGTTTTGGTCATCTCATGCTAAAAAAAAAAGAAAAAAAAAAAAAAGACATAACAAAACTATAAGCTAGTCATCAATTCATATCTCATTATTAATGATGTTGCAAGCTAATATATGGAAGACTAAAAAAGCTAGTCATTGAAGGACTCGGTATACCACCAATTTGTGGAGTTCCAATGAAAAATTTTTTTTCTCACTAAGAAAACACCTTATACACTGAGGTATAAATGAAAACTGTTATCAAGGATTTCAAATGCTATTAGGGACTTAATTTTTTTTTTAACTCCATGGACTAGAAACCACTGTTTACTATGCAGTATTATTCCCCCACACATAAATATATCTTTATGTCATTAGACACTCATAATACTTCTGGAAAAATAACTCCTGATAAAACAAACTCTCAGCCTCCTCCTCTGAAGTGTTACTTTTCATGTAGTTCACTGAGCACTTACAGACAGCCTACATACAGGAAACCTGGAAATTGTCTTGGTTTCCCCTGTGTAGAGTTTCCCAATAAAAGAAAGGAAAAGCAACTTTTTAGAGCCAAAAGCAGTATTACCTCTATAAAAATAACAGCTGAGTGTAAACTAAAATCTAACTTGTAGTGGGGGGAGGAAGGGTGTCATAGTACTGAGTTGGTGGGGTTCCATTTAAAACAAAAGAAAGTGGTTTTGATTCCTCTACATGCATGAGAAAGCATGGCAAAAAAAAAATCGCAGGAGAGCTTAGGCTTTTTTATGTCTATAACCTAAAGTAAAAGTCTTTAAGTTGCACTCAGAATGCCTTTTACACATCAGCATGAAAATATTCTTCTGTAGTGCAAAGTTAATTTAGTAAGCTGGAATGGAATTCATTAACAGTAAGAAATTAAATTTAAAACTTTAATCAGCACTGTGCCATGACCTTCTACCATGATTTTGCTTCTTATCACTCTAAATAACACTATGTATAGATTACACAAGGCTATTTTAACATTTTTTAAAATTATTTGAAGACAGTGTACTTATATTATGCATTAATTATAGTTAAGCCTGTCTCATCACAATAAAGTCTTTAGCAATCCTCAAAGTATGTGATTTCAGACAATTTCCTATGAAGAGACACACCTGTTGGTCAAGGAATGTCACAGTCTAGAAATATAAAATTTAAAAAGTTACATTTAAGTGTTGTAATCCATACTGAGGAATGAATAACCAGCCACAAATATAGCTGAATTCTTAGTTTCCAGTTTCAAAACGTGTATCTTTTTCCAAGTTGCCTTGTACAGCTTAAAATGGCTTTCTTAGTAAATAGTTATTGAAATAACTTTTTCAAGGTATACATTTGAGTTGTTGAAAAAAATGGCAAGGAATAAAAGTCTAACCAGAACAGAAAGTATAGAACATAGCACTTCAACAAAAGAAATACATTAAATTCCTGCTTTTTATTGTGTTAAGAGCACCCACATAGCTCATGAAAATAATCTGCTATGAAAGATCTGAGACTAGGAACCTCCTCTTACCTATTCATCCACACTAAATCACTTAGCAAGGCCATCTGCTAGGATTGAACTGTAGATCTGACATAGTAAGTCTTTAGAAAGAATTTTGCAAGTTATACTTTAAGGAACAGACTCATGATAAAAATGAAGCCCCAACAAACTTGTATCATAAACAGTCTCCACTTGATACAGACTGGTATTTAATTCTGGAGCCACACCAAGACAACACAAACAACTGGCAAGTCCTTCAACATCAAGGCAAACTGTCAGCTGAGTTTTTATTTTTCTTCCAGAAAGCACCAAGATATAATTTACAAGGCCACAGTCCCTTCTCTTCAGAGTTATCCCAAGAAGGTTATAAAGAAAACAATATGTACACAACTTTACAACACCTTTTAACATTCTCTTATTCTGAAGTAGTCAAGCTGATTTGGGTGTCCAGCACAGATCAGAACAACTCTAAAACTGACCGAGCTTTCTCATGTACCAAGGCTTGGGATTTAGAGAGGTCTTCTTCAACTTCTGTCATGTTACTTGCCTTCCTATTTTTGCAGTGGTCTCCTTCCAACCTACAACCCTCCACAGAGGACAAGTCTGAAGAGCTTTGTATTTTCTCTCCATTCAGAGGAAAGCATGTACATAATTTTATTTTTCCTTTAAAAAAAAAAAGTGTTCTGTCACGCCAGCTGATATCACAAAAATCCTATTCCAAACAATTTACAGTAACTTTATGACTCCTCCTCATCTACAAGGAACAGGAGAAGCCTTAGAACCCTTCACAGATTCTGTGTCACCAACACCTGCTGTGGATTGTTCCAGGTCAACCCAAAGACCTACTAGTTCTTTTCTAAGCAGTGTCACACCATTATTGCTAGCAGGGAGGGTATTCTAGGAGAAATAATTCCAATGACTTCTTGATTCACACCAATTGGCTTGGAGTAACAATAGTACCATATTTCCTCAACATTGTAATCATAAGGCACTGTCAAGTACGTTCAGAAGCTACAAAAATCTCCACGTTTCAAACTCACATGTTGTTTTGGGATAGACTTAAAACAGATCTGTATTTTTGAATCTCTCATACCAAATATATCATACTGCTTGAAGTGGAAGCTTCTATTTTATTAATAAATATGCTGGTTTTCCGGGGAAGTTGGGAGAACTGATAGTATCCAAATCCTAGTGTTTCACCAGAAGAGAATATCTAAGGATTTAACTTAAGGTATTTTGTTCTGGTCCTAGCATGACCTAACTTCTCCAGGTATTTCTAGACACAATTTATGTCTAAAATCAAATAATCAAGCTCTATTATTTTCCACAAATAATAATAGCCTGAAAGTTGTGTGTCTAACACTAAACTCCAGACACATCACAGGTTTTACTCACATACGGAAAAGACAACTGTCAGCCTTTTCCCTGTGCTCTCCTTAAGCTCAGAGCAGAGCTACTTTCTTCCATCACCTTATGACACAAAATTTAGTCCTCTCCTCACTCTCACTGCATGTTTCACACCCGACAGATGCCCACGTTATGAATTTTTAAAGGATGAGAATTTTCTAGTACAGCCGATATGTCTGCAAATATAGTATAAATCAGGTATGTTCAGTCATTTGTAGTGTTAGAAATCTACTATGTTTACTGTTACTATTGTCAAAAAGAAGAAATACAACACAGAGAGAGTTCCTAAAGAACAACTTGCAAAAATTTTGTATGTGATCTTGAAAGGACTTTTTTGTAGCTTTTTTGTAACTGCCCACCAAGTTTATTTTTTATGTTAGCCTGAGCATTTGGGCTAGAACTAGAGTTGTTAGGCACCTGGGGTGAAGAGGCCAAACACTGCCATTCAAAACCCATAGCACTCTACAAATGCTAGCCTGAATTCAAGCTGTTTCCTCAACTCTTGTCATTCTGCACAGCAGAGAAGCACGTAAAGCAAGCTTCCACTTTAATTTCATCATCATATTCTCAAACTGAAAGCCTTCTTGTCATTTGCATTTCCAAAAACACTTTGGGGGGTCGGAGGAACCTCTCTGTATAGGGAAAAAAATAAATTGTTTGAACAAAAAACTTGTGCTTGCATCTGACAAACATAACCAGCACAGAGAGAAAATGTTTACAAGACTTAAAAAAAGTTATTTTTCTTTGAACAGTTAAGAGTTGTCCTGTACTTTATTATATCATCTTTCCTTATGGCATTTTTCTCCTTGGACACATTTCCAGGGTCACATCCAGAGTTCAGCTTACATGTGATCCTACAAACCTTACTGTGTACACACTGCTTTGAAAACTAGAATATGCCATCTACTGGCAATTTAATAAATTGGAAGTCCATCCATCACTACTGAAGTTTATGCGTATTCAATTTAAACACAAAACAAACGGGACAAACTCCAGCAAAGCCCTTCAGATTGCATTCTAGCATTTAGTATATAAACAAGTTACAGATCATAAGATACCAAACAACAAAGTTAGGAAGCTCTAGCTAGTGCTGCACTAACTTCTGTTCAGCACAACTTTCTGAACCTTAGTTCAACTGGTTTTCCTTCTCTTTCTCAGCTGCTATTTTATTATGAGAGGGAATAATATATTGCCTATGACCTATTTAGTCTGAGGTTTCTAGAACAATGAACAGCTGTGTAGTGCCTTCCTAGTAATGTGGAATAACTGCAGTTACCTAACTGAACCTAAAGAAAGAGTTGTCTGAAAGATTTTGTATAGTGGAAGAGTTCAAACATATCTAACTCACGTGCTTTAAGGGAACAGTATCCGTATTTTAGTAACCAGTTCACTTTAACATACATATGTCTAACACTGCAATAACACAATTGTGCTTCAGGGGACTGTTCAGGGTAAGTTTCCAAAACTGTATTTTTAAAGCCTGGCTAGTATAAGGGTAGTTTCCACCTATGCAATGTAGTAACACAAACTTCCGAGAAAGTGGTTAGACCCAGAGAATAGGTGCTTTACACATCTGAACCTGCTATGTTAGGTGACCACACCGGAACTGTCGGAGCGTGTAAACGGAGCACCTTTAGCCCTGGGAGGGGAGCAAGCCTCGGCAGGTGAAGCCGCAAGCCCGGCTCTGCGCGGACAGCGGGCCGGGGGTGACCTTCCCCCACACCGCCGCCGGCGTAGGCGTTACCTGGAGCCGCGAGTTCACGAGCATGAACTCCTGCTGCGCCTTCAGGCTGTCGTTCACGGACTTCGAGAAGACAAACCCCATAGTGCCCTGGAGCGCCGCGGAGACGAGGCAGGAGCTGCCGCCGAGGCGGGCAGTATGGCGGGCGGCTCTCCCCGGCCCCGCCCCGGGGCGGTGGCGGCGGGCAGGCCGCGGGGCCGGGCCGCCCGGCGGAGCGTTGCGCGGAGAGGCCCGCTCGGCTGCGCGGGCCGCTCCCTGAGGGCGGGCGGCGGCCGCCCGCCATGCGGCATGGCTGTGGGGGGGCGGGGCCCGCGGGAACGGGCCTGCGGGTTCCTGTCGCCATCTCGCGCTGTGCTTTTTGCGGACTTCCTCTTCGATCGAATTTCGAGTAAACGATCTAAAGTCCTCCAGCAGTGGGAAAGAAATGCGGCTCCGGTCAAATGGGACTGGCACCGCACGTGCTTTTAGCCGAGGAATTGAAATGGCGTTACAGGTTTGAGGCAATTTAGGAACGTAAACGTGGAAAAAAGCCATGGGCTTCTTGCTGGTTCTTGCAGCTTGTGTGGGTATTAAAAATGCGCTGGATGGGAAGTGCCAGTCCTGCAGGTGTCTGCACGTCGGTTTCTTTTTTCTTTTATTATTTTTTTTTTTTAAATACTTCATCTATAGAAACTGACCCAAGAAAATTAGAGGAATTAATCTCCATGTTAAATGTATATACAGGGCCTGGCAGGTTCACATCTCGGGCATGATGCAACTGGGTACTAAGTACAAATTAGCAAAGAAAGGGATGAAATGCCTTCGACACTTGGGTTGCTTGTCTTACTCTGCCTTTCATCCTGTGTTAGAATGTTTTCATGGCGGCATCCATAATTAAAGGCTGACTTTGAAATCCAAATTTACTTTTCATAATTAAAAAAGTGTTGAGACAAAAATTATGCTCTGTCAGTTGGCTTTTAAAACAGAGATACAAATGCTGGATAGGATCCCCTGGAGTCTTTTGTCACTAAAGGGTATCTCATTGAAGTTTCCAGTGCCAGTCCATGAGAAAATACGGCACTTCAGATACCACCTCATAGTGGAATTTGACATCTCACAACAAGAAGTAATCATCTTTTTCCAGAATGAGTCTTCTAGTTCAAGATTCAGATGTAGTGAGTGTTGTTTTCAAATACTTGCATCTGCTAATGTCTTGACGTGCAAGTGATTCATAGTGTTAATTAATTTTCTAAATGTATATGCTTTTGCAAAGGTTGTGTTTTAGAAAAAAATGTCTGAGAAAACAGCTGTCTTCCCATTTTTCATCTTTCCCTGTTATTTAATGGCACGATGAAAATACGAGTAAGGAAGGAACAGTTTTTTTTTCTATTGTGAAAAATTGCTTAACATCTTTACTTCAAGTCTTTCCAAGAACTTGATTTTTTTTGGTGATATTTTGAAAATGCCTATGACTTTTAAAAGTATTTTATCTCTTAATCACACACAATTTTGGTTTGTAAGAAGATACAAACTTTAAAAACATAGTAGTAGGTTGTATTTTCAGCTCCAGAGGTTTGGCAAACTGGTCCATGTCAAGCTTTTACTGTCAATTTACAATACAGAGTAAGTGTTGATTTAACTGCTTGTAGATGTAAGCACATACAAGGATGAAGGCATCTGACCCAAGATTCTGCATACACCTTTGAAAGCAGGGTTTTTGCCCACAGTTAATAGTTTTACTGAAGGTATTATGTTGTTCCCTTTAATAAAAATCCTTGTGTGAATCTTGGTTTATCTAAAATAACCAGATGCCAGTCATGGGAAAGGAACATGGAAAATCCCTGTTCTGGCAAACTTCTCTGGGGTATCATATGTGCATAACGGTGTATCTAGATTCAAAACATTCCTTGTCATTAAGATACACTGAAGAACAGCAACAACCAAGGGAGGGGGAAACAGGGAAGCTGACTCACAAAATTGTAATCCTGCACAGAGAACTGGAGGATGCATTGAACTATGTGTACTTAACTCTAATTGCTTGTGATCCAAGAAGGTAGTAAGGTTTTGTGGAAGGATACATGTGAGTCTGTTAAATACATGAGTGATGGGTGGTTGTGTAAAATGTTACAAAAAATTAAGATTAGTATAATTATGGGAAGGAACGGAAAAAAACAATAGATGGTGGTGTACTGAGGAGGGAGAGAGAGATGCTGTAAGAAATGATCAGAGAGGGCCAGAAAAAAGTATAACTGATAGTTGAAATCACGCACTGCTGATAACAGACCTATCCATCCGTGAGCAGGAGAAGCCATCCTCCAAGTACGTTGGAGTAGTGGCTTGTCTGATGAACACAAGTGGCACAAAACTGAAGTTTTGCCTGGTACTGGTGCAGCCAAGTTCCGCAGTAGAAATTTCCTGCTCCTCGCAAGATGGCAGTACTGCACCGGCAGCCACTGACAGAAACTTCTTTAATTAGGCTTCTTCGGAGGAAATAGTGATTGATGGCTCTCTCACTAGAAAATTTGAGAGAATGTAATTTTCTTTCAGAGCAGGTTACCAAAGATATCATCCACCCCCGTCCACTGAGCCCCTTGCAGCCAGGCAAATCATTTTGTTCTGTACGAATTTCTTCTTTTCAGCAGAAAGATACTTCAGAGTGCAGTAGACCTCTGTATTGCAGAGGTCTGGTTTCTGTGGAGGGCCAACATGATGGGGCAGCAGATTTCAATAATATACAAACAGAGAATGGGGAGGAACCTGTGGCTGATTGCTAGGAAAACTGGGATAGTTTCTGAAGAAAGGATTAAGGATTTAAGAAGTAGTAGAGTGAGTGGAGGCTAGTTTTGCATACGACATAAAGAGCCACTGTCATTCATGTATGTGGAGTGAGAGGCAGGTTTCAGTTACACCAGGCTGCAGACACTGGGATGGAGCCCATCTGCAACAGGGGCTGTAGTTCTTGCCTCTCCTTGATGATGCCTGCTTGCTGCTCCAGGCACAAGCTGAACAGTATGGTTTCGCTGATACTGCGAATATTCACCACACTGGGTGACATAGCCTGTCCTGTTCCATTTCCCATACCCCCAGCCACATTGCTGTTCTTCATCTGAGTGGGTGTCACAGGAAATTAGAAACACCTCTAAAGAGCCATAGTCAAATCCAGAATCTCTGTCCTGCATGGCTGATTGATAGGTATGTGTCTTAACGCTCCATCACCATCTTATGTGTTTCAAATAGATAATGAAAAACAAGAGCTGGGACAACTGGTGCTGCCAAGTCTACTTCAGTACAGCACCTTATTCATGATGTGTTGGCACATCATTGGCTGGGAACTGTCGTCCTGTGGAGTAGAGCCATGTGAAACCTGGGCTTAGTCACGGGCTCTTGTTCCAGTACTCCAGGCTATAGCCTGTTGACTACCAATCTGTCAGGTCATGATATGAAATGCACAGAAAAAAATCAGAGAACATCACATATTGCATGGTGCTGTTGGATTGTTGGCATTTCAGAAGTCAGGCAGTGTTCCATTAATCAAGAAATCTATAGGGACTGCTGCCATTGCAGAAGACCCACACACAGTCATAAAGACATTTTGCAGTAGTGCAAAACTGGCAGCCATTAGATCAGCAGTCATATCTCCCCCATTCTTGTAATCTTTTGAAAAAGATTTAAGTTATAAGATGTATTTTCTCCACAAATAGTTGGTCCAAAAATAATTAAATCTTAAAAATTTTGGTTGAGGTACTTGACTGAAAAAAATAAGTAACCTAAAAATGAAAATAACTATAACTTGTGCCAATCCAGATGTTTATTGGATAAGTTAAATGTGATTTTTCCATGACAAGAAAGAAAAAGGAACATAGAAGAACAACCAGAAGTGTTTGAAAGAAAGCGAGCATTCTTTCTCGTCTTTATATATAGTGCACTTGGATGAATCAATTTTAATTTTACCATAATGATTTGGGTGTAAAACAATTATCCATTTCAGTTTCATAATCCAGATTACAAAGGAAGCAAATCATACTAGAGGTAGACTACAGAGTTAGCATTTGGAAAGGAGGCTACATCTGCATTAGTCTGCCTGACTGATTCATTTGAACTGGAAAGATTATTGACAAAAAATTCCAAAGTCTTCCAATGTTTTCCCAAATGGAACAGCAAATGCGTTATTTAATGACTTATATCTTTAAAGCTGCTGGATCAAAATAGTTAAATAGTTTAAAAATGATAAAAAATCAGTGCCCTAAGTTCATAGTCTTTAGCTGACTGATTTCCCTGTTTTACCATAGTGCATTTATTTGAGTACACTAGAATTGTACTGATTGTAAATACGTAAACTTTTTTAACCCTGTGATATTAAATTCTTTAACTTGTGACAATTGCTTATTTTTGTTTTGGGAATGAGTGTTCAGCAAAAATCCAGATTTCTACTGTCTTATGTTAATGACAAAAAAATTGTTACGTCCTTGATGATTTTTGGTTTTTGTTTTCCTCTTACTGTTTGACTTTTGAAAAAAGGAAGTGCGTGAATATATGCAGACATGAGCTTTGAAAATCCGAGCACATAAACAGAGCGAGTATAAACCTTTAGCTTTGACACAGCATTTTTTGTTTGAAATAAGGGAAGTCCCAATGTTATCTAATCCTCTTAGTTAACTAAAATGTTTATCAGCTTACTAAAGTTGTTCTTAAACTAGAAGCTTCCACTTCATTCTGGGAATGTTTTTGTAGTAATTTTTTGTTCTAACCAGAAGGCGACTTCTCAGGCTGGTTTGTGACTGTTTTGCCTGGTTTTGTGACTGTTTTGTACCTTTATTTTATGTACACTACCTAGCTGTACAAGTAAATTTTCCATTTACAAATGTCATGTTTATTATTAAGCAGTATAAAGCTTATCAAAATACAAGCTGAATTAGTTGTACTGGTTACCTTCATGTCTGGCACCAGTTCCCATGTCCAGTGTACCTCTTTTCTGAACCACAAGGACAAAACTGCGTGGGTAATTCTGCTTCCTACTCATCAATTTTTATTTATTTATTTTTTTTAATAAAAATCCAAAGTCCATTGTTAATTTGGGTGGTGAAATCTGCAACTGGAAAGGAACCCAATGGGTAACAACATTTAGAATAGACTTGTATTACCCCACAACTTCAAAGTGAAGAAGTTACCAAAGAGATACACTGATGCTTAATAATTCCCAGGGATAATGGCTGCTCAGCTCATATGTGCTCATTTTGTTTTTCCATTTGGAAAAGGATTCTTACATCACAAGTGCTGTAAATGCTAAGCAGGTGATACCCACTCCCATGATCTGATTCTCTTCTTCATTTCTAGTGGAATTTGATTTAGTGTTTACTAGAAAGCATTTTCTTCATTATAAGAAACTGAAGAATAGAGAAGTGTTTAACATTTCATTTTTTTATTCATACTGTTCTCATGTTGTCACATTTTGTTGATCTAACAGAGCCCTTCAGGATCTGGTCATGCTTGATACCATTAATGAGGTTCCCCAACACTTCTGGATTATCATTATGGAGTTTATAGAGGTTGCTGTCCTCTCCTTCACAGTATGTGCAGAGGTCACAGATGCTGTTGCTGGTATCACAGTGGGCTCTGGTTACCCTCTGCTGCAGCCCCTGTGGATGTCAGAAGGATTTCCAGAGAACTAGATGTGCTCTGAGGCATGGTCTAGTAGATACTGATTGGCTACACCATACAGAAAATGGAATTAGTTTCAATGCATGCATTATAGAAACTCAGACTTGTCTATAATGTCAGATTCAGCAAATAAATTCAACTAAAACTGTAAACCAATAACAGAGTAGGGCATGTATTAAGGTTGAGGTAGACAGTGATCATTAAGTCAGTAGGCCAATCAGAGGAACAAAGGTGGAAAGATGAATTTCTGTACAGAAAATAATATATGATTTTCAAATACAGCTAGTAGTTTTGCAGGTGTAAATTCAGTAGTAAATTTGCAGGTAAGTGCATAAATGTTGTTCAGAGCATATGGCAGAGTACAGTAGAACATTCCAGCTATTGTATTCTAAATATAGCTGTGTCTTTTGTTTTGAAAGGTATCCAGCTGTCCTAGTTTCAGTTGGGATAGGGTTAATTTTCTTCCCAGTAGCTGGTGCAATGCTGTGTTTTGGATTCAGTGGGAGAATACCATTGGTAACCCACTGATGCTTGAGCTGTTGCTATGTAGCACTTACTCTGAGCTGAGGACGTTTCAGTTCCCCCTGCTCCCCCAGCGAGGGGGTGCACAAGAAGCTGGGAGGGAGCGTGGCCAGGACAGGTGACCTGAACTAGCCCACGGGCTATTCCATACCATGGAGCGTCAGGCTCAGCGCATGGGCTGGGGGGGGAATTGCTGCTGGGGCATCGGTCAGCGGGTGGTGGGCAGTTGCCCAGTGCATCACTTGTCTTCTCTTGGGTTTTATTTCTCCCTCTTTTTGTTATATTCCTTTTCATTACAATTACAATTATTATTATTATTAATATATTTTGTATTTAATGCCCACGAGCTGTCCCTGGATCCCAGTCTCCTAGTCTGGCATCTAGACACATGAGCCCAGCAGGTCTGCAGCCCCTCCCCCAGTGAGGCTCTCCCCTAGAAACTCCCCAGACCCTATGGTCTCTCCAGCAGCTCTCTGGGACTCCCTTGGTCCCGGCAGTAGGGTCCCACCTCCTCCTGTGATCTTGCCTTCAGAGGTGCCCACCCCTGCCTCCCAGGTCACCGCACATACTTCCCAGCTCATCCAGCTGGATCTTTCCTCATGCACTCATACACCCTCTTGCCCTGGACATTGCACCCAGGGAACACGGGCCTTTGGTCCGAGGAGCTGGCACTTTGTGTCACCCATCTCTCCCCAGCTGCCAGCACCCAGGCACAGAGGCCCTCTGGCCCACGGTCCAGTCCAGCTGCTGCCACCACAGACAAAGGGCCTCTACAGCTTTGCTGGCACTGAAGTCCGCCCACTCCAGTCTCTGGTTGCTGCACCATGGACATACAGGTCCTCCAACGCATGGTATGACTCCAGTTGCTCACACTCAGACTCTTATGTACACTCCCCAACCCCCCCAAGTAGAGTCCCTCACCCATGAAAAGAGTCAGAAAACAATTTAACAAGAAGAGAGGACAGACTGCACAACTGGGCATGGGGCATGGCCAGAAAATTGCATTGGTCAGCAACTATTTATATGCAGCTGGTCTTGTTCATCCACTTACCCCTCTATGTGTCACCCCTGTTCCTCACAAAATCATTCAGATCTATCCCTTTGGAACCTTTGGTTCTTCCCCTGCGCATCTCATAATAAGGCCTGTGCAACATCAAAGCGCTCTTCCCCTGCATCCCATAATGCGTCCCACAGCACACCACCAGGCAGCAGCTCCCTCAGTCTCAAAGGTGCTGTGGTGTTGGCTCATCCAGGTGGGCTTCAAACTGGGGCCTTAGGCTCTCTTGGGAGCCCTTCCTTCGAGTCTTTTATTTGGGTTCCCACCTGCCTTGGGGCCTCTGTGCTCCTCTGTGCTTGCAGAGGTGGGTCTTTTATGGGCCAATATCTCCTATGATGGGCCTGGGAGCAGCATGAGCAGGTTATTATTATTTGGCCTCCCTGCCTGCCATTGCTTGTCGGGGGCATGCAGAGGAGCTGTTACCATATAACCTAACACTCGCAACACCCTCCTTTCTGAGGGGCTCATGTTGTATGATTTTGGAAGATTTGGATCCAAGTCAGTGAATGAAACTGGTCTTTGTCAAGCACGTCCACAGCAACGTGCTGTGTCAACAGAAAACCCGATGGCTTCCAAGTAGGGATCCTGGTGGCTTCTCAACCACCCGTTGGTTTATGGACCATAAAAACATTAACTGTGTATTGTACATGGCGGTACCTGACACTTAGGGCACAGACAGCCATAGGGGTTTGGGTGTCCTTACCCTCCTGCTGTACACACCTCTGCCACATGCATGCTGCCATAGGTTACAGTTCTGATATTGCTTTATATTCCACCTTGTAACTGTACTCACTAGTGAACTGTGCTCACAGTGGCTCCTTGGTTCTTTGGTAGATTAATGCCCTGAGTAATATTCTTATGTTGGGGTTGCTTTCTTTTGGGAAAGTTATGGCAGAAGTCATGTAAGGGTTACATTTCATAATATGAGAAACATCACAGCAAAGAAAGTGTATACCGCAGTATATTGTCAGACTGTATCATCAGGTCATTGAATTGGAGTTTATCCCTCAGCAAGCTCTTTAAGTATCTGGGAACAGAGCTATTTAAATAAAGTTGGATTGCTGTTGTTGGATTGTCGTCTGTGGTGAAGCATCATGTAGCTCCTGGACTTCATGGCCATCCCGGATGCTGTGTAATCCGCCGGATTTCCAGTCCTTTGGTGACAGTGTTCCTGCACCTGAGTAGATTTCCTAACGCAAGCCATCTGTTTGGCGCGTGAAGGGTATTATTTCACCATGAAACAGTGTTTCCTGTTAAGGATTAAAAAAAAAAAAAAAAAAAAAAAAAAGCAAGCAAAAAGCAAAAGAAAGCAAGCAGCCACGCTGCGTGGGGCGCGTGCCGTGCCGTTCCCGCCGGCTACCCCTTCCCCTGGAAAGGAACAAACGGGGAGCGGCGGTGGCAGCCGGTTTCGGTTTCGTTTCCTGAGAACCGGCGGCTTTCAGAATGGCAAACCTGCACCCCTCCGGCTAAGCCGCCGGGACACCGCTCTGGGAGCACGGCGCCGGGGCTTTTCGAGACGGCTTTCCGCGGCGAACCCGCGGTAGAGCCAGGTCGGGAAGGCCCGGGCCGGGGTCTGAGGCACCGGGTCCAACCGGGGAGGGGCGGGGTGAGCCGCTCCGCAGAGCCCCCGCCGGGGGAGGCGTCCCGCAGCGCCCCGAGGCTCTGCGGGGTAAGGGGGGAGCTGGGCCGGGGGGCGGCCGGGCGGGTCTGCCCCGCACCACCCGCCCGGGCCCGCGGCCTGCGGGGGTGGGAGCCGGTGTGTGCCCGCGCCCCCGGCACCCCCTTCGCCCGGGACGGCGGGAGGCGGCTGGCCCGGGAGCTCAACCCGGGGGCGCGGCCCGGGGCTCAGCCCGGCGCTGCGCAGCCCTCGTTCCGCCGGGGCAGCAGCCGCAGCCCTCCCGGGTGCCTTCGCCCTGAAGGCTGCTGCGGCCGTATGTTTTGGGTGGGAGTACCCAAAGGCGGGCAAGACTGAGGTATTTGTCTGGAAGGTCTGTTGCAGAACAGAGGTGAAACAAACAGGCAAGCAAGAAAACACCAACCGCATTATGTAACGATGCTGTAAAACGTGTGTGTATATTTATAAAACAGCAACAAAAACCCCCTTCAAAACCAAAAAGAAAAAAACCCCAGCCCTGTCCTGGTCCTTTATTTGCTACTGAATACTTACATGGAAAAAGCAACCCTGTGACCTCAAGGCAAACAGTGAAAAAGAAGAAACTAAATTAATGACACTGAAAGCTAGTTACATCAATGGCTTCTGTGGTTTAACATTAAGTATTTTACAGATATTGTTTAAGTTTCTTTTGTTGCTTTTTTTTTTTTTTTTTTTTCTGAGAAAATATCATTAAACGTGTTTTTAAGGACAGAAGAAATCAGTGGAAATTAACCTTCAGCAGTCTCACCTATTGTGGAAATCCACCCCCTCAACCTCCTGTGGTAGTTTCAGGTTATTAGAACCTAAATGTTACATTCAGCTATTTCATATACCACTGTTTCCATGTTCCTCCCACACGTCAAGTAAAAAGGTTAACTCTTGCCAGTTATGTGTTTTTGCTTCCATGACAGATACCGTGAGTAGCCTGTCAAGCGGAAAGAAGAAAATATTTCTTGAAAATTTCTAAGTGGTTGTTTCATGATATTTTAACTCTTCTGAGAATCTCAGTCCTTTTGTGATATATGCAAAGACAACATAGGTGGATGAACTTTCACTGAAACATATATTTAGAGTTATATTTTGTGCTGTTGACCAGGTTATCCCACTACGGTCCGCAAGTTAATGTGAGTACATCCTTCAGATTTTTTTTTTTTTTCTTCCCCCTGTATTCTTGAATGACTTCTAAAATCGAGAAAAAGATAATGCTCTTTATTTTTTGCTAAGCTAATGCATGGGCTTAACAACTCTTCTTGCACTACACACTAGCAAGGCAAGGGGCCTTCATTATGCTCATATCTTGGGGAGAGAATATCTGTTCTTACTGGAGGAGGGTAGGCAGTGCTCTTCCCATTACTCTTATGACCTTTGCAGACAAAAGTAAGTTGTGTAGAAATTTCTAGTCATTGTTAGCAGCTGTTCGGCACTGCTTGAGATTAATACTGTAGGGATGCTAAGTTTATGTGGATGGATGACTTCTTGCTACCGGTGTTCCAAGGACTGTTGCTCACATATGGCTTTGATCAGATGACATGTTTCTTAAAATGCCTGTGTCATTTTATGTACTAATTTTCCCAACATTTTTGTCTCTGGTTACAGTGAACCACTGTTAGCAATAGAGAATTTTCCCTAGTGGGGAATTTTCCAGTAATGGGGAAGTGTCCTCAAGAGTTACATCAACATTTAAGTTCTGTCACAAGAAGTCTTTGGGCAAATAGTTCTGTTTTTCCTGTCATCTTCATTTGATTGTGAGGGAAACATACAGCAACAATAATGAAGAGCACTTTACACAGTGAATATTGTTTTGCTTTTATAAAAAGGTGTTTGCCATAGATGTCAGAAGCCAGTAGGAGAAGAGAAGGGGCACTGTGGTAGGTTCTGTAAGAAAAGTAATGAGAAGATTGCAGCTTTGGTAAAGATCTTTGATTGGCATCTAGGTCTCAAGCTACTTCAACCGATCCAGCCAGGGGATCCTTCTGCTCAAGGTGAAACAGGAGAAAGGTCTGCAAATAGTTATTGCTTTTTTTTTTGTTTTGTTTTGGTTTTTTTTTTATTTTCATGCTCATCTGGATTTGACCTGGATCTACTTTTTTTCTGTCTGAAAGTGAAAAATTGAGTACAGCATCAGACTATCTCAGTCTTGAGGAGTTTTGTAAGTAGTCATTCTTCTTTTGTGTGTAGTAAGGTTTATTTTCCTCTACAGTGGGAGAAAGCATGCAAATTAAAGTTCAGCAACTGCAGGATAGAAGCATGGGTCTTAGCATCCTTGTTGTCATTTGTCTTCTAGGAGTTAGTCAGAACACCTCTCCGGGAGTTCATACCAACGTTCAGATTTCTTGACAAAAAAGTGGGCAGGGGTTGCATGCGTGGGTATGGGTGCCTTTCTGTGACTGTAGTGCATATGCTATTTGTTCTGAGCAGTTTCTCATCTATAGCTTCTACTTTAAAAAAAGTAGAAGGTATTTTGGGGCTGAGTGTGCTACAACTCAGGTCATTCTGACACGGGGAGTGCAGAGAGGTGCACAGCTATACCCTTCAGTCTCAGTGCCTCGCTCTTCTGCAGGCTTCCCTCTAGAGTGTGACCAGAATAAACTTGTGAGATTGGTATGCCTCTGTCTGGTTTGAAAAGCTTTACCCTGGAGCTCAGCTGGTGCTCCGGACTGCCTGTTACTTGGGCAGTGGCATCATGATGGAGGCACACTCATGCATACACATCACCAGAAACTCAGGTACCCATAGGAGTAGGCAGCAGTTTGTTAGTGCTTTTAAGAACATCACTTGCGGCTAAGGGATTAATTTGGTACCTAACCACATTAAGAAGCCTGGGATTTATTTATCAATGAAACAGATCCTCAGAGTGAAAGATCTTACTTGTGTTTTCCTGTCCCTGTTAGCAGAACATCCTTTTTGTAATTGCTTATGCCTGCCTAACAATGTATGAGATTGACTCCTTCTCAGCTCCCCTCTGTGTTGCCTTCTGTAAACCTGCTATTGAGATCAGGCAGCAGCAATCAGAGGAAGAAAGTAACTTGAATCAAATTCTTATGAGGAGTCCAGCTCCCTTAAGCCACAACGTGTCTTATGATTCAGGACAGTATTGTTACTTTATTATCATCTTAAAGTTGACAAGCAGAAAGACAAAATATCTTGCCAGAAATGCTGAGAGTTGCAGTCCAGATAGAATTTAATCAGTCAGGAAACATAACGGGTATTATAGTTCCCTAATTTCTTATGCAAATGCTGAAACTACCACTAGAAAACAGTTGAAGGCATTATTTCCTTACTTTTGTGGCTGTTCAAGTATCCAAAATGAGGACTTTATTTAGATAAAAATCTACAGCTCTCTCTACTCACAGAAGACTTCCATTACAATGGGTTTGAATTTTTCCTGGCAGTAATTTGAAAATTGATACTAGTATTGCTCTGACTTAAAATACAGACTTAGCAAGTACAGTGGATGTGTGAAGGTTAAGTGTATGAATTGACATTAATCAGTTTTATTATGTTAAATTGTTGTGTAGGAGTATAAAAGCTATGTCAATATGGAGGGGAAAAATTTCTGACAGAAAATTTAAGTAATTTACATGTTCAGAGGTAAAGCAACAGAAATTAAAGAAAATAGATTTTGTTTGTAGGCTGACTGTTTTTGTTGCTGTTTTACAAAGACACTATTGTGTAAATACTCATTAAGTGATTAATTACTGCATGAACTCTGTTCACAATGTATGTGTCTTCACGAGTCCCATGATAAGTACTGGGAGGCCAGGTGTTACAAAACACATTATGTTCACAGTATGTTGAAATAAGGCAAACAGGTGGGGGAGAACTAAGTTCTATTTCTTCCACTGAATGCATATAGAAAACTCCTCCATTCTCCTCCTAGCAGGAGCAACACTCCCTGCTGCAGTTTGGGAGAACAATAGGGTATTTGTGAGTATTTATTTACAAATTCAGAGATAGAGATAAAGCATGTATTTTGCCATAACCAAGGACAAATGTTTAAAGCAAATAAAATTAGATGTTCTTCCTGAACTCATGTAGGACGTTTTCTGCCTGATCATCTACTGTAGTTAAAGGTGCAATTTTGTCGTGTTTTCAGATAGAGTGGAATTCAGTGCCTTCTGTCTGGTTCTTCATGTGGAGTGACTACAAAGTCTATTTTACAGTGCAAGTTAGAAAATTATCAGGTACTTACATTTGTCTATTACTTTATCATTTTAGGTTCTGTCTACATCATGGAAAAGCCTTTTCTTCTGTATGTATTTTTATTCTACTGGCATTTCATAAATGGTAAGAAGCTCAGTTGTGAGAAGCAGTAAAACAGTTTAAGTATGTTCCCTTGCCATGTATAAGCATAGAAATGTTAATTCCTCAGTTTTCCTTCAGGTGCTATCATTTGGGTTTTTTTTCCTTAACGTTTTAAATAAAAAGGTGTTAGCATGCTTTTACATTAAACTAGATATGTGTGCTTGGATGTGGGGCCAGGTTGAAATCCGTCTTGGTGTTTCAGCATAGACACCATTTCAGGCAAGGTACCATTTGCATTACACAAAAAGTTTTATTGGCACCGTCAAACCTGGGAATTGTCCTGTATTCTTTAACACTGTGTAAAAACAATTTACATTTATCTAGAAAGAACATTCCCATCCGAGCCACTAACAATTGCCTGTTACTGTGGCAGTGTTCTGAAAGCAACAGCTGTGCACACACGTTTGCCTGTTTTTAGTACAGCGTCACACTGCATGCATGCACAAAGCAGGTGTCTGCAGGTATAAATAGCCCAGTTTGTCCCAAAGTTGGGCAAGAGCATGCAAAAATGTTTTAACTTTTCTGAACAGGCCAGATACTTTTGGTCCTTAAAATGTTCTGTGGATATGGTAAGAGATGACTTCGAAGCTTAGGCTTATAATTGGAAAATTAAGTTTTCTTCTAAATTTTGTTTTTTCAGCTTTATTCACAGTTGAAGCTCCCCAGTCACTCTACACTGTGGAACATGGGAACAATGTGACCATGGAATGCACATTTCCAGTGAATGGGAAATTAAAGTTCAGAGATCTAAGTGTCAGCTGGGAAAAGAAAGATGAGTTAAAGAAGCAGGTTTATGTACTTCTTAAAGGAGAGGAAGATTTCAAAAGTCAGCACAGTGACTTCAGGGGAAGAATAAAACTGTTGAAAGAGAATCTGAACTTGGGACGATCTCTGCTTCACATCACTGATGTGAAGCTCAGAGATGCAGGGTTTTACCGCTGTCTTATTGGCTACGGGGGAGCTGACTACAAGACAATCAATCTGAAAGTTAAAGGTGAGTGCGCTACTGCAGGAAGTGCAGTGCTATCTGATACTGTTAAAAGATTTCAGAGAAGCCCCTGAAGTAAGACGTGTCTGGGTTAGCATTTAAGGAAACCTCTCCAGAGACAGGAGCTGCCTCATGGCCCTTGCACAGCTGTATAACTGTGTTTCTGTCTAAGTTGAAACCATGTTCTGTCCTTTGTTTCCCATAATGACATATGAAGAATGGTGCTGCAAAACTGTTTAGACAGGAAAAAGACCAGAAAGCTAATACAATTTTCTAAACAGTGTCAACGTTGTAATAAATCCTGTACCTCTGGTTACTATGGAGAGACACAATAGTGATATTTACTTTTCCTGTCAAGATCATTATCTATAAAATCCAAGCTGATGTACAGAAACTTGACCCAGGAGCAGGGGATAAAGGAAGATGTCTTGCTAATATAGGCCGTTCTTCTAGCTTCCTACTAGTAATCATTTTATTCCATTTGTTTAGCTCCTTATAGAACTATAACCCATGGAGTGGTGAGCACAGGAGACGGTGAATGGAAGTTGACATGTCAGTCAGAAGGATACCCACAAGCTGAAGTGATATGGCAAAACAGACAATATGAAGATTTGACTGATAAGGCAAACACAAGTTATGAAACTGGAAGTGACCAGCTGTATCGTGTGACAAGTACTCTTACAATCAAAAGTAGAATTGATGAAACTTTTTACTGTATATTCTGGAATAAAGAGCTGCAAGAAAATACATCTGCCACTTTACACATAGCGGGTAAGATTTCTAAATGTCATTTATGGTAATACACTTCAAGATACTATGTCATTTTGTCCCCATTGAATCAGCCATGATTTGTTTCTCTTTCCAGTCTAATTTTGAAAAGGCTAAAAATTTAAGTTTTGTGTTGTTAGGTTTTGCTATTAGTGTACGCTTGCAGTGTAATAACATGTTCATCATGCATGTATGGACAGAATTCAAGGATAGGAATTTTGCATGACCTACAGCTATATGAAAGTCGAGTTTGAGAGTTAGAAAAAGTTCCATTATTTGACAAGCACATAGCTTGGAGCCTAGAAATGAAATCCTCCCATATGAATGAAACACATCTTCCAATAATGTTCTGCTTTGCTGATGATAACTGTCAAATGAATTTGAGCAGTATGGTCTTTTCCTGCCACTACAAACTTTGATTTGAGCACATTTAAATTTAACAAATTGTACACAGATTTTTTTTTTTTTCTCATGAAGTCTGGATTGAAGGAAGATGCATGAATAGAGAAGACCAATACAATTTTTCATTAGACCTTTTAACTGGACACCACCCCTGCTGCTTTTTTTTTTTGGTTATTCTTTTAATTTCTGCATTGTACCCTGATATGTTTGCACAAGCTTTCAACCAGACTGGAGATCTGATCCAACTCAAAAATAGTATTTCTGTTTATCAGAGTGTTACTTGGTCAGGTCATTTCCCTGGTCCTGTTCACCATGCGGTTTTAAAAACGCCTGTGCTGGCAGACTTTTTGAGACTGACAAGGGGTGGAAACAGGCAGCTGAGAGTGAGAAAGCCAAGTCATCCTTTCAATGAGTGGTGAGTGGGCAAGTTTGGTTTTAACAAGAAATGCCTATGGGATTCAAGGAGGTCACTTATCCTTTGCATTCAGAGGTTTAACAGATGAAAGGGACTCTGTTCTCTTTCTCAGTCACGTCTTTCTTGTAGCCTAGATGGGAAACTAAGCTAGATGTAACACTTTGTACCTTGGTGGCAAACAGGATTTGTGATGGGAATCAAAGCCACTATCATATGGAATGCAGGAAGCAAAGATAAATATGAATACATTCTATCTTTTTTTCCTTTATTGGGATGAGATACAGTGAAGTGCACTATCAGTGCCTGACCTTAGGCACAATCTGAAAAGCTGTTACCATGTGTGAACTGGTCATAACAGAAATAACATGGTGAAAATGAAAGGAAAAGGGAGAAGCTTATATAATTATGTAATGTCTTTCCCCCGCTTGTTTTTCTCCAAGATTCAGCTGGTGATGTTCTGTGGACTGAGAGCAGACGCTTTGTTGGAGCAATTCTCATTGTGACTGCTTTGTTTGGATCAGTGCTTCTATTTATGCTCTGCGTAAGAAAAGGTATTTCAATGATTTATCTTAGTGTACCTCAGTTATTATCAATCTGTTAATTCATCCTTGCAGAGGTGAAATGAGATGATAAAAGACTGCCTTAGATCTTTCATCCTGAAACCATTAGATTTTTTACCACATTTTTTATTTCTTCTTATTTGTCTGACTTAGTTGAATACTAGCAAGTTAGCAGAGTGGAACAGATTGTCAGCCCCTCACAAACCACTTACCCATGCGTGTCAATTAGTTTTTCTTATACATAATGATGCAGAGCAGTAAGATTAGTGTTCAATCTATGCAAACATCAAAGCACAGCTTATATACCTACTGGAAATGGAAGTTTCCTATTCTGTGTCTTCCCTTTTGGTTGGAGACCAGAATGCTGGGAGCAGACAGAGCACTGGAGTTTTTTTAGGGTTTTTTCCTCCTGCATTCTGTGAAAAATTTCACGGAACTGTGAGCACATGTTTTTTAAAGTGATCTAATTGTTATGAATTCTACATGCATCTTTATTTTGGTTAAAGCACCAAAAAAGCAGTGGACTACTTATGAAGTGATATGACCAAGGGTTTGAGCCTGAAAGATTTTTTTTTTTTTTTAACAAGAGGGAATATTCCCATTGTGGCTTCATACCACTTCATTCATTTCCTTGTTAAGTGTTGAGCTTTTTCAGTTTACTTCACTGACTTGGACATTTTCAGCATCACAGAATGCTGAGGAGCTAAAGCATTTGTGGTAATTTGTTTTCACTTGCTAGCTAAACAAAGAAAAAACTCAGAGAAATCATTTTTAGGGTATCTGAGCATGAAAAGAATATGGTTTGCCCCAAAATTGAAGAAAAAATGTTTGAAACATGTTGCTTAACCTGAAGTAAGTACTGTTACATTTTTTTTGGTTGGTTGGTTGGCTGTATTCTTTTTTTTTTTTGTTGGAGGGGACATAGGTGTGTTTGAGGATTTTATATTCAGGGGTATTTGTTACTCTTCATTTTAACAGGTACAATAAAGTCATGCAGATCTCAGAACATCCATAAAACTCATTTGAAAATGTTAAAATGAAAGTGGTTTTGCTGAACATTCTGGTTTTGGCCAGAACTCTTCCTCTGTATAACAAACTTGTGGATTTTTTTAGCTGGTGTGTCGCCACTTCTTTTTTTCCAAATAACATTTTGAATTTTTTTTTTTTTTTTGTCAAGTTGTCTGCAGGGAAAAAGTACAAGAGGAATTGAAGCTGATACAGTACTCTGAGCTTTATAATATCATACTGACATGGCTCTGTAAATTATTACCAGAAATGCTTGAAAAACCTGAACAAGACAGTTGACTGAAGGCTCCTCTCAAAATTCTTGAATTTTATCGGAGATGTAAATGTGTGTAGCTAGCATGAAACTCAGCTGAGATTAATGCAAAGGCTAGTTGTACTGTCTTTCCAAGTGGTATCTCAAAAGCTTACACACTAAGAGAGGTGTACTTTATGAAGTGGTATGGCAGACCTGTTGGTTTTCCTGTCTGCCAGCTCTATTTTCCACAGTGAAAACCAGAAACAGCCCTAATTTCTATGTGGAAATTTCACAAAACCATCTATAAGCAAATGCCACGTTAAGCGTTCATGTTCTAGTTCCACAAAATAAATACGAGACAGAACTAAATGTTGATATTCAGTGTTTTGGTCACAAACTCATGTCCTGCAATGGTACTAGGGAAACATGTCCTGGGAGAAGTTTTCGTAAGCCTAACAGGCTTGCACGTGATGCTGACAGGCTGCAGAAGGCCTGCAGATAACCCTGCATGTATAAGAATGTATTTATCCTAAGAACATGATAGGAATAGGAGCAGAACATGAAAGTGGAAGAAGGGACAGCAAAATCCTTGACTTCTCAGAAGATTCCCATCTGGGGATTTCTGTGAAGGTCAGAAGTTTCCTAGGTTGCTTGAGTAATATTTATTGTTTGTGTGTATACATGATAATGTGTATATGTCATGATGTATGTGATTATTATGATTATGTTATATATATATGTGCATGTGTGGCATAAGCTACAAGTTAATTCAGAATCTAGAGTAGTAGCAACAGGTTTTTCTTTTAAAACCCAAGCTGTCCTAGATGATCAGAAAGTGATTATTTCAGAAAAGAACCTCCCTGGAATATTGGCTTTTTTCCCATCAAAAAGCACTTAGAAGGTGATCTCCTTCTTGTTCCCTCTTGTTCCCAGTGTGTTCAAGTTCTGGGTGAAAATGTACAATGGAAAACCATTTGAACAAGTATTTTCCAGTGATGTTAGTGTATGGTATCAGTACAGTTCTGGCTTAGGAACAAGGAAAGGAAATTGGAAGGGAAACTGACATACTGAGGGAACTGAAGAGGATATTTTAAAGTCTTTGAAGAAATGGGGTGTTTTGAGAACCAATGATTACATTGTGCTAAGTATGCCCTTCTCACCAGCGTGCTTATGCCTCCGTTAGATCTGAAATAAGTATTTTGGTTTCTTTTTGATTTTTCTCTCTTATTTTCTTTCAGCTAGAGCAAATAAGGACAACAGAACACTTGTGATTAGTTCATCAATAGCAAGTATGTACATATGGCATAAATCTATCTCAGTGTGATTCTTGTGGAAATAATTTATTGAGAATTTCCTTTGTAACAGTGACAAGCAAATGCAGATTTCCATTCAACTTTAATTTTGCTTTCTGCTTTTCATTTATGTAACAACTATGAATTACAATTGAAGAATGACTTTTCATTACTGTATCAGTTTCCTGAAAGGAAAATGTGAAAGAAAAGTATACTTGTCCCAGAAGCAGATGCAGTCCTGATGTGCACAAGAAAAGGACAGAGTGTTGTTCTGTGTTTTGGAAAGTCTATGTTAGGATGGGACATGCTCCCTGGAACATATGCTTCAGGATGGCAGGACATCCTGGTGTGCAGACTCGGTGCTGCAATTTGAACCGTGTTGGCATGATCTTGTATTTTCTCCAGTATTGCAGTGTGCATTTGAGGGTCTTCCTCACAACATTGAGGACACAGGGTTTGGCCCCATTAAGAGAAATGCAGGAAGAAGCTTTATCTTCCCTAAAAGTTTCTTTTTCCTCCTGTTGAGATACTGATGCTATTTGCTATGAGCTAACCTCAGTAAATGGTCATGTACCACCATGACAGTGGGAAATGAAGGAAGGAGTGGAGAGACTTAATACTTACAGTGAGACAGAAGAGATTCAAATCCTTCAGCCTCCTCTCATGATGGCTCATGTTTGTTCTTTTTTAAATCTGTTGTGTGGTTTTACTTGGAGACCACTTCAAATTAGACTGTTGTGTGAAAGTTAGGTCATACTGGCAGTTGGGGTTTTTCATGAGAAAACCTATCGAGACTACTCGCCTGAAAACACACAACATTTAGTATTAATTTCTTCTCCTGATATGCATTTAAGTTACATAGTTCCTGGACAGCCTGAGATAGCAATGTTTAACAAAGATTTATCACTACATGAAAAGTTTAAGCTATGCTGTTATCTGTATGTATGTTTTTTCTTTAAAGAGCTATCAAAAGATAAGGATACACATGACTGCAGAGATGCTTCTTTGGAAGATAAAGAGTTGAAATGTAAGTATAAATGATAAAGGCAAAAATAGTAGCAAATTGCACACAGCATAAATCATCTGTGGTTATCAGAGCTGTAATTCATGGCTGGTTTATTTAGTCCCTTGTTTCGACAGACAGAGCCTTCAAGAGAAGCACAGCCTCCCATTCTATCTTACAAACTCACCATCATAACTCACTGTCATAACCCATTGTGTAGTGGGAGTTCTATCAGATAATTAATCTGGTTTTAAAAATAAAAATGAGAAGGAAAATGTGATAAGGAGATGTATAACAAGCCAGATTAGTCTTTTCTCTAGCTCACACTTCCATTAGAGAAACAGTTGTGCCAGCACAACTGCAGGAATGGTGATGGCAACGGGGAGGGAGACCTTAACCCATCACGGCCACTTAAGGAAGTTTCAACCCGTGAGATTCTGTCTCAGCAAAGCAAGGAAATAAATGACCAAATCTCTGAAATCTCTGGAACATACTGTGGGGTGGAACAGAACACTAAAGCTATTGAAGGTTTTCTTTCACATTATTCTTGACTTCTGAAGCACTTACTTATATTAATTACATCCCAAATCCCTCCCTGCTACACTTTACCATAGTAAACATAAGCAAAGGTAAGCCTGCTGGTCCTGAAGGTGTAGATCTCCAAGTCAAAAAGCTAGGGCCTGGCGGTATGCTGCTAGAATACTGAAAGATAGCACACTGAATGTATTTGAAAGACTTTAAAATAAGATTTTAAAAGGTTGGGGGACCTAAGCCACAGCAATTTCACTGTATTTTCTAGAGAGCACTTCCCACCAGTATGTTTGAACTAATGCATTATTTTCTTCCATGATCTTCATTTTCTGTTTGACCTTTTAATTAATTTAATTTTAGATTTTTATTTTGACAATTAAGGAAAATTTTTTGGTACCTCCAAACTCTAGGAAAGAGTCCCAAATTCATGAAATGTTATGTGACTTAATAATCTTGTAATTTGATCATTTTTTCATATAATTCTTCCTTTTACAGATATGCAAATTGAGAAGACCTAAAGAAAGCAGGGGAAGCTTTTTTCTTCTGTGGTGAAGGTTTGACAGCTCAGACATTCTGTGTTCTGTCTATTAAAGGGGATATTAATTTTTTGTTCTTATCTGGCATGGCAGCCTTCTTCTATATTATTGTAACTCTGTAAAAACTGCAATGAATTTAACAGATTTATTATCGCATAAACAGTCCTTGGATTCAGGCTTCTGTATATGTGACTAGGTACAGAGGTATTTATTTAAATATCCAAGTTTCTGCTTTCTCAAGTTTATGCACTTTCCAAGACAAAATATCTTTAAGGTAAAGCACTTTAGGTCTATGACCATCATGAATTTCATAGCTAGTTCTTGAATAGGCCATCTTCGGGGTTTGTTTGTTTGTGTTTTTGTTTTGGTTTTTTTTTGTTTGTTTGTTTTGTTTTGTTTTGTTGTTTTTTTGTTGTTGTTTTTGTTTTGTTTTGTTTTTTTTTCCCTTCCTTTCTTTTTTCTGTCCTCCTCAGTTGAGCTCTCTGTTTCCTGCAAAGCTTTTGTTTTCCAGCTTTTGAAGAATTTTTTTATACTTTGATCCTCATAAGAGTGTAACAAGACAATATGCCATACAGGCAAGGCATTTTCTGTAGATCTTAAAAAAACAGATACTCACAGCTAAGCCTGAAATAAACGTAACCATCTTGGCAACCGTAGTTTGGAAATTATTAGATAATATGGAGCTTCTTGATCTCTTTCTCTGAAAAGTGTTTGTGGGATTTAATTTCCTTGTGATATAGTTGGCACTAGTTGGTTACTGCCCATTACTGTTCTGATGTACAATTTGGGGATAATGCAACTCTTCAGACATTCAGGAAGAACAGCTCTTGATTTGCACTGCCTTTTTGTTCATCTTGGGAATAGAAGAAAGAGAACCTTCTCACTTCTAGGATATGAAATACATGCTCCTGTGACTACTTAAGAAATGCTGAGGGAACATGCTCCTGGATCCCATTTCTTAAGCTATTGCTTTGTAACATTTTGCTAGGTGCATAGGTTTTTTGGGGGTTCTACACAGATGAAAATTATTTATTACAATGCTATTCACAATTATTTTTTTTTTAATAAAATGTTTTGTTTTTCTTGTGTTTTTTTCCTGCTGTTTTTGTCTTGTCAATAAGTAGTGCTGAACAGCACTGTTTCCCTACTTGTCCTTTTTCTGGGGAAATTAGGTATCCAAGACTAATGGCTCCCACAGAGAAGAGACAGTGGAGAGCTGGAATCTCATTGGCCTCAGGTTTTATTTTTCAGTTTAAAATAAATGAATCTGTTGTGCAGTCCTAATAACATGAATGTGGCCCTCTGCCCAGGGCTTTGCTGCTGGCAATATTCAATCTAGCTAATGTAAAGTTGTGCTTAATACGTCTCAGCAAGCTGCCTTATATAGTAGGATAGAGAAATGTGTCTCATAACCATAATGGAGTTGGTATAGGTCAGTTAAGTAAAATAGTCACTATAAAGTGATTTCCCTAACTCATTGCAGAGCTTGCATATCCTGATACTGATTCTTGCTGTTTGATTCTTCAAGGATGCTTTGTGAACTTGAACGTCCCCTCCTGTTTCCCAACATGCTTTTTGAGGCCACAGTCCAGGTGCCACTGAATTTGATGGCCAATTTTTAGTTATTCCCAGAGTGCAAGAATAGCTTTGGAAATATTGGGGCCACTTGTAGAAGAAGCACTGACTCTCCTCAACACACTAATGTAGTTTCATATCACCACATAAATATTTCCCCTTCCAGACAACCTCTTCATTTTCTGCTTCCTCTTTGAGACTGCAACAGCTGTTTGCATATTAAAGTAAAAGTGAAAAGTCTACTTCCTTTAGTTATTACCAGCCTTTGCAAGGCAGTGCTGTTAGTGCATACTTTGTATGATGAAACTGAAGCTGATGTCTTTATCAAGCTCCACCGGACAGCAGGAACTGTTACATTTATCTTTTCCCAGCAGGAGAAAAGGTTACTGTTGACAGTGCTGTGTATCAGATGAGTAAGATAATGAAATGAAGGGATATAAATATATTTTTTCAATTCTGTAGCTGAACTCTACTGTCCAAAATGCCAGTGCTTGAATTCCTGAGTGGTTGATAGCAAGCTTGAAATTTTGCTACTTCATTAGAAAAGCAGGATATCTGGTGAATAACAGATGATGTGAAAAGACCTGTCCTCCCTAAATAATGTTTCGTATTTTTCTGACAACCAAACCAGAAGTTGTCTAATCAAATTTTAGTAATTTTACAAATTAGGCTTTTAGGATAAGCTAAGTCTCTCAGCTTCATTTGTATGAATACGTGTGGACAGGCCACCATGCTTATCCTCCAATGCCATGAGTTGTTTTAGCACAATTACTTTCCACTCATGACAGAGGGACAATACACACCTAACTGAAAATACAACACATTTAGGTAATGAGAATTAGATAAGAGGAAATCCTTCCTATCCTAACATAAAAAATGTAGTTAAATGCCATATTTATAAAAATATTTTTTCCTTTAGTTGACAGTTTTTGTATTGGTACTTCACTGGGTTTGGAAAATGAAATTCAGCAGGAAGTGGGAGTGGACTCAGCTTCAGTAAGCTGCATTTTGCTTCCTAATGGCCAAGCATTGTTAGATGCCCAAAAGTGCTCAGAAAACCCTGGTTCATGTGCACAATCTAAATTGGCTTATTGCTGTTTGAGTTCAGGACTTATTAATTTGAAAAAGGTAATTATGAACCAGTCTGGTGGCCTGTTTTGTGATGTGGCATTTAACTTTGTAGAATATGAATGCTATTACTAATAACAATTACATTAAAGAATAACTAATAATAAGAAATATAGAATAATTGCTATTGACCTGCATGTCTTTTCATGGAACAGTATGCAGGATATGTGTCCCTTTTTGCTTTTGGCCAGAAAAATAACATCAGTGTCCTAGAGTGACCAGTACCAACGGTGCATCAATCCAAGTATGGGCTAACCAGCAAAATGGCACAGATGCTAACTGTGGAATTTCTGCTTTTGCTGATGTTAACAGTGGGACTTCTGGTTTTGCTGCATCTTCTCCCTGATTCCCTGTCTCCTTCTCCATATTTCTCTGGTCTTGCAATCTAGGTGATTGTCCCAGCCAAGTCCCTGGCAGCTACTGCTGGGTTCATGAGATGCTCAGAGCAAGTCACTGACTCTTGGACAACTGCACTGAGCTTTCTGTCTTCCTGTCCCAAAACCGGAACATATGAAGAAAACCTACCGTAGCCAGAGCTGGCCCAGAATGAATAAAAGATGGTGATGGTGACTGTGAAATAACTTGGGGTACCTTTTCTGTCAGGTGGGAAGAGGACAAGGAACATTTTTGCTTTCCTTCCAGAAGTCTCAATACCTGGAGGGAAACTAGACACCTAGATGCAGGGGAGCTAGAGATTCCTCAACAAACAAGTGAGGAAGTTGTGAATGGGGTAGGCAAGCCCAGGGGTAATCAGAAGAGAAGGAACATAACAATTAACAAAATGAGGCTTCCCTGAGGATTTTATACAGGTAGAGAGTCTCCCTTGGTAGGACACTGGTATTAGGCAAGGGCATTTACTGGGAATCACCATGACTCCAGCTGGGACATCCATCTTTTACAATGTCTCTTGCAGAGGGTTATCTCCTGCCTTTCCCACCTCAAAATGCCCATGGGCTCTGCGTGACTTGCACATCATTCATATTTTTCTGCCTTTTTCTTCATTTTACTGTTAATAAATAATTTAAAAAATGTTATTGCTTGCAAGGTGTGTTTGCATAAATACTTCTCCCTAAATAGGTCATTTGTCTTAGTGTGGAAGTCCACAGAGCAAACAAGGCCTTTGAGAGTTGGTGGCAGGTGGAGGAGGATAAAGATGGAGTTAAGAGAAACAGTAGGCATAGGCACCCGTCAGGAGGAAGTGCCTTAGGAAGATTTAATTCTCCCATTCTCACATACTTACAAAAAAAGCACAGATCTCAGTTTGCTGCCATCTTTCTCCCTTTGCTTTTACTGAAAGTGTTAGGACATCAGGCAAACTTGATTTTAATTGCAAATCATAGATCAAGCTCAACTCTGGCCCTATGGACTTTTCTCTCTCTTTCAAGTGTCCAGTCATCCAAGCCACTGACTTCTGACAGCTGCCAAAGAGGTCACTGGAGTTTACTGGAAAAAGGTCAGGCTACCCAGGAATTACTTTTTGTGATAGGGCTACACAGGGTAAGTTTACTGAGGAAATAAAAATACAAATTAAAAAAAAAAAAAAGTAGTGTAACAGTGGTTTAGATGGATTGCTGTGCACCAGGCAGCAGGAGACAGGATTTCATGGTCTGAGTCAGTCACAAAATCATCATACATTGTCCCAAGTCAGCCAGGATTAATGGGACTAAAGCCACAACCATTATTTATGTGGAGCTAGAGCATAATTCTCACAAGTGGTGAGGAACTAACTGTAGACAAGAGAGTATGTGTGTCCCACCTGTAGCACCAATGCATCGGAGAAACCTGGGAAAAGACCACCGCATCCTCTTTTATGTCTCTCACTCATGGTATGGTCATAAACTAAAAGATAGAGTGATGAACTGCAGTATGGAAGTAAATAGTACCCAGTAACAGTAAAAGGTACAGAGACATTCACTGGTAAGGTTGTTTAATAGAATAGAATACTTTATGTTGGAAAGGAGCTCTGGAAGTCACCTAGTCCAACCTTCCACTCAAAGCAGTGCCAACTTAAATCCAATTGCCAAGGCTCTGTCCTGTCAAGCATGGTATATTTGCAAGGATGGAGATTCACAACCTTGCTGGGCAACAATGTTCAACTACCCTTATTGTGATTTTTTTTTTTTTTTTGTTAAATAATATGGATATAGATGAAAATGCACAGGAAATATATTCTGCAAATGTTAGGTAATCTCACGAGGAATTAATGTAAACTTGATCTGATGAAGATGAAGAAAATGTAACTTGATAGTTTAATGAATGCAGAACAGTACTAGTAAATGCAAGTTCAGATGTCAAGGCTGTATACTGCTCTAAATGCGTATAAATCCAGGAAAAAGAAAAAAAAAATGGGTGTAATTAGAAGCAGAATTTGAGCGTATAAACTTTACAGAATGCTTTGAATAAGCTTGCTTGGACGCACGTTCTCATTAACGCAGAGCAGTGAACTAGAGTACATTCAGCATAGACAAAATGAAACAGAGTGAAACTGGAACTGCTCACAAATTCCTAAGAAACTTGGTGGTTTCCTTTTAACACAGTCAGTTGTTTTGTGACATAAAGCCTGAACAAGATCAGCCTACAAGTTGTGCTGTCAGTGCATGTTTTAAACTGATCATGACAGTTGGATAGTTTCTGCTATCACACAAATAGGACAGAGCTACTTTGTAAAACTTTTATAATCTTAGCTGTTTTATGAACCTGATTCTTCCAATGACTGCATAAAGATCTGATGTGAGTATAACACTGCTAAAATGCACATTGATATTTACTGTATTTCTGACTGATAGATTGCAGATTTTTTCCTATTAAGATTTTCTTAAGTTAATTTTCAATTTATCTGTAGGGAGTGGTCTCTGCTTACTTTCTTTTGGTTGTTAAAAAAACCCAGCCTGCAGATGGTAGGTTGTTTTGATTGTACAGGAAGTCTGGAGACCTTCACTTTCTTCATTCCCGGGAGAAGCACAGGCTAGGAAGAGGAGAATTTCTTGTGCTTCTCTGAAAAATATTTCTTTCTGTAGAAGCTGGAGATATAAAAGAAAATATGCAGCATATCATGCCAAAGTGTTAGCCTGTGTTGTTCAGTGCTGCTGCTATTAGAATTATTGTATTTGTCATTGAAGAAAGAAAGTAACAGTGAATAAGATATAACAGGTGACAGTTAAACACTGCAGGAAGAGTGAAAATTCACAAGGGTGAACAAAGAAGCAAGTGAGAAATGATATCTCTTCACCTGAAAGCTGAAGTGAGATGGAAAGCAGACCAAAACGATGCAAATAGGCTGTCCCAGGTGATGTGAACATAAGATCCAACAGCAGCTTGACTGCATAGTGAGGTGGACAACAAGGGACCGCAACAGCAGAGAAGGAACAGCAAGTGAGAGGGTGTGTGGGTGAGGTGGGTTGGAGAGAGGACGGGCAGAAAACTATCATCACGGAGCATACTGGGACAGGCCTGGGAAATGGACTTTGAACAAATGTTAATATGCTTTGATGTTTTTTTTTATGAAATCCCTGAAATGGAAACAAGGTACCTTCTCTCTGATGGTGAGATAAAGAACAGATGTAGTTTGTATGAGGATCTAATGCTGCTTTTTTTGTTGTTTATTTTCTGACCCAGGATTTTTAAACTGTTTTTTGGTTTAACGTTTTTTGTTTTTTTGGTTTTTTTTTTTTTTTTTAAACTGGATCCTCCACTGAAAGGAAAATCAGTTCAGTCATTTAATGAGGAGGTTGAAAAAGTTGTGTCTTTTTGCATGTGTGAGTGTTGGAAGGAAGCTTTGGAAACCACAAGATGCACAGAAGACAAAGAAGTATCAGTAAGAGAGAAAGACAAAAGCAAACAGTGACTGGGACCACTCAATCTTCTGTGTGCACGTGTATGAGAAGATAGTCTGTTTTCCAACAAAATGAGCATAAAGCTCAGTTTCATGTTGGCAGATCTGAATTACCCCAAAACATGAGAAGCAGTAGTCACATTAGCCTGGTATTGCTCTGATGCTTTCTTTCATTCGGCCAAATGGAGCCAAGCAGATGCCATGTTAACACAGTTTGATTGCTTCTGGTATTCAGATGAGTTTCTCTTTCTGGGATATTTCCAGAGGGCACTGCATTGTGCTTTGTGCAGGCACTACCTTTGCAGTACAAAAATACAAAGGCTGTAGGAAGAGAGGGAATAGGAGAAGAGTGATCTGAGCTGATCTCTGTGATGTTATAGAGTATGTCAGCAGCAGAACAAAAATGTTGAATGTAGGAATGAACAAATTAATTGCAAGAGTGCTGTTTCAAATCTGTAATGGGGTCTACCAGATGAGAATTTCTCACCAGTCTTTCAGGTCACCTGCAATACCTTGTTTGCTAAAGTGCACTTGACAGCTTGTGTGGAGGTTGACACAGGCCACCTGGCCAGCCTGGTGATGTTACTGACTTCCAGCTTCCAGCTGTGGAGTGCGATGTCCCTGCTTTCTTCCAGGAACTTTGTAAGAACACCTATGTTATACCTGCTAAAACTGAGCATGATCACATCATAAATGCTGTCAATGTGCTAACTTGGTCTGTAGAGAAATAAATACAAACGAGGGTCTGTCTACAATACCTATGCAACTTTAAAAGCACCAAATACCCTTTTCTTAGTGCTTTAACCCTTTAATCTTTCAGACTGACGTCTGAGTAATTATTGTGAATTTCTATGTATGGCTGAATTCTGCTTTAGACCCAGAGAACTGCTGGTGCGCGTGGAAGCTTGTTTAGGTTTTCCAACCGTTCTGATTATTCAAGCAGAAGATACGGTCTTGGTCTATAAAACTCTCCTTGCTCACTGCTGTTAAGTGTCATTATGTAAATGCTAAATGTGTTTACTGTTCTTAATCATCCATTCATTGGAATATAAATATTTTAATAGCTGAAATGATGCTTCCAGGAAAAGCTTATCCATGATTTCTCGGACTATAAGGTCCCTGAATCAGTGACTGTGCCTCTTGTTGTGCTCATTTAGTGGACAATACATAGAAGAGTAATCTGGCACAGGATCCTTTGTTATCAATTGTGTTGGCAGCAATAAATCATAGATTCATGGAACCACATAACTGTAGAATCATAGAATGGTTTGAGTTGAAAGGAACATTTAAAGGTCATCTAGTTCAACAGCCCTGCCATGGGCAGGGACAATCATAGCAAGGCTACTGACCAGAGGTGGTGCCAGAGGGTCTTGTACTAAGGTCTTATACTAAGATGCTCCTTTTATTTAAGAAAAATACTATGATCCTTCAGGTACATGAGTGAAAGGAATAGTATTGAACTCACAGTTCACATTATTCATAAATGGGTTTCAATTGTTATTGCTAAGGTGTGGACCGCAAAATATTTTGTGTTTTCAGTGTTCCTTCGCTTACAAAGCTTCCTGGAAACTCTTCAACATGGTCAAAATTGTGGGAGTTGTCACTAATAGAGGTCAAATCAATCCTAACAGCTCTGACTGGATTGGTGCCAACTTCCTTTGTCAACTCACTGTGGTTCACAACCTGAGTGTTTCCTGAAAATAAGATCCAATAGCCATAACAATAAATGCATGCCAAAGAGATCTACACAAAGCACAGCTACTTGAAAGAAGTATCCCAGGCTTTGCTCAGGAGCTCCATAGTTTAAGCATAAAGCAGAGTTTGATGTTCCCCTTTTGCCACCACTTTTACCTCCTGAGAGCAGCCTTATAACACAGTGCTCCGCTAGGACAAGCACCTCTTCACTTCTGTCTGTAAAATTGAAAGAAGTCTGTACATTCATGTTGAAAATTCAGTAATATGTTGAAAACAATACTGTGGTCTGGAGCATACAGTTTATGCAGTTTGAAATGGAAATGCTGAGTCTAAATTTTCTGAGGGAAAATAAATATCTTTCTCACTCCTTACCAGGAGAATTTTGAGATTTTATGTGAACTGGTGCATTCCATTGGCCAAAAATGACCTTTTTTTTTTTTTTATGTGAGTATTATAATCCCTGTGGATATGTGAGGTGGGGCCAGGACTAAAGTCATAGACATGATCAACAGAATCAAAAGGAGGAAAACTATACACAGTGTTATTTTTACATTTTGGGGGAATTTTAGCAATATTATCACTTCCCTCTGGATTTCACTCAGCATTCACTAAAAAAACTTATCGGAATATGTTCTTTTTGGGTCAAAGAAAGTCAAGCAGGGGTTTCAACTTAGTACTTTCAGTAAAATAAATGAGCTGTATAAAAGGAGAAGATTACATTCCTCTTTTTTCCCCTTCATATTGTCATGCCTTTGTTTTCATTGTTCCCATTCAACTTTTTAGTCTTGGGCCCTGCATCCTCACTGGAACTACTGCAACTCATAAAAAGCCATAACGGTTTGTAGGTGTCTGATGCTATGGTTTTCATCACCTCAACCCTCAAATGTTTATTCAGCTTCCTTTCCATAATCACACAGCACTGTGTGAAAACTTGCATTTTTCTTCTGCAGGTTGGTCTGGGAAATTCATTTACTGACAGGATCTGAATTGGTGTTTAAATGTCATGCGACTTCCTCATGTTCTCAGATGTGGATTTCAATTTCTGACCACTAAGTGCTGACATTCATGGCGCAGTGCTCCTTTGTTATGTCCCAATGAAGTTGTAAGCAACAGATGATGAATACACTTTAGAAATGGCCTTTTGCCTAAAGGAAAAAAAAAAAACAGTGCTGTGCATGAACTTGTTAGGGTAGTTGTGTACAAGCACTACTGCATAGCAGAGCATGGCATATGTTTTACAAAAGGTAGGGAGAAAATGGGGGCTATTGTGTAGCACTGTGAATGGTTAGCACTGCAAGCTCAGAAGAAATCACCTACCAGATGCTAGTGCAGACCTTCTTTATGGAAGTGTGTCAGGATGCCTGGCAGAGCCACATGATTAAGTAACATGGGTAGATTGCACAGAGGTTGCACAACAGCTTGATATCCACGAGTAAATGGAAATAAAGGATGGCTTCTAATACAGATCCTTGCTGATCCCCACAAACATGCCACAACTCTGCTTTCAGTATCACAAGCAAAAATGTTTCCCTGTTTGGGTTCTTCTATTTATTTATGGTATGTGTCATGCTCCTGTCATACTAACCCATCTGGTCAGGCAAGATTTAATTATTTGATACTTAATAATTATGATTGCTATCTGCTGGGGCTTTGATGATGTATCCCCTTATTTTTGTTCTATCCTTTTACTCTCAGTAATATGTGTATTTTGAAAAGTCCCATCCCCTATGTTATGCAAGATATATCCTCTGCTTTCTCAGTATAGTCTGAGCTATAAAAAGAGTAGATCACCTCGAATGTCCCAAATGAGACTTATCCAGGGATCTAAACATTGACGTGAAATACTGTTCCATTCTTCATTCAGTTCTTCCCTCTGTGTTCACCTGCTTCTAGGTAGGCTGTGTGGAAAAGTGAGCACAGTAGCACGTTGAGGATGATAAATTTCTTTACAGTATCAACTGTGAAACACTGGGGTGGCTACAGGAGTGAAATTTAAACTGGTTGTCAGGGCAGTACAGGATCTTTCTTTGAGCCTGCAAGAAATGGAGCTGCTGATGTTTATTAGCTCCTTTCTCATACAGGTAAAATAATTATGATTTATCACACATTAATTAGTGGCAACTCAGTCAGTCCTCTGATAAAGGTAACTAGCTTTCATTCACATGTAGCAAGTCTGCTTACTGTAGTTTGCATATCCACCTTTATGGTGACATAAAGGTCACCTTTAGCTGTGACATCAAAAGATTAAGGTCTAAATTTCCAGGAAAAGTCCTCTCATTTTGTCTGCTAATTTTGCTAAAGCTTGAGCCCAACTTTCTCAGGTACTCGGAGGTGAAAGTTGGAAGCGATCAGAGAAATGCAGCATCTGAGAAAATCAGAGCCAGAATATTTCAAGTGGAGCCACAAATGAATGGGGAACTAAAATTAAAAACCTTCTTCAGTAAGTCTAATTCTGAGGAAGTCTAAAATTGCTCCTTCTCTTGTTTACTTCCTTATGCTTATTTCTGGATCTTCTTCACTAACTTTTCAGATTATACTATATGTTAGCATGCCTTATTCAAAGTGATACTTCCTTCTTTTCTATTATCTCATTAGTTTTATTATAAATGCTGTCCCTGTTTTGGTTTTTTTTTTTTTTTTTTTTTTTTTTTTTTTTTTTTTTTTTTGCTTTTTAGTTATATTGATCTGTAGACAAATGTATGAACAAGAGTTTGCTTTTTACTGGAACAGGAACATACTAGAAAACTGGACTTTCTCCTTTTGCATTATTTCAAGGCTGTTGGTTTACTGTCAGTAATACGAGGTAGTGTGTTTCAGGCACTGCCACATGCAAAGTGAAAGAACTAGTGGCAGTATATCTTCATATCTAATCCATTCTGAAGCAAACTAATTTACCCACCCTGAGGTTTCCAGTATTTCACATTGAGTTCCTGGTATCTGCTGCTGTTGAGGTTAAAAAACTCAGTAAGTATCCTCAAAAAATTATGCAAAGCAGAGTTGAGACAAAATCAGGGTTAGTGATCTTGTAAACTAGATCAGGTTAGCACAAGCAGTTAAAAAAGTCTGCCTTTGCATATTTGTGAAGCTCTCCTGCACATGAAAAGACAACCGTAATTGCTTTTTATTATTCATGGGTGGAGTTTCAGTGTGAAGTTGTTGTAAAAGCACTGCCCTGCCAGACTGACTGCTTGCAAGCTACAAATCTTGAAAGCCTCACAGGTGAATTTGTGGAAATGTTTTATTTCCCTTCATTGCCACAGGTCAGTGGTCTATATTCCATGTGTGTGCACGGGTTCTTTTAATCAAGATTTTCCTTGTTTCTAGTGGTAGTTTGTTTTTACTTTTGCTGATTTTTAGCTGCTATTTATTTTGAAGGCTAGCATGGTTCTAATACACCTCAGCAGAAGGTAGTTGTTGCAAGTTCTGATGCAATTCTACTTTTGTTTCAGATCCACCAGAGAAAATGTTCCAGATCCTTTCAATGCTGTTGCTGGAAACACAGCTCTATGTGGTTTCAGGTGAGAGAAAAACTACCTTTCAATTCCAGCAGCAGAACCAATGCAGCAGATACTGCTACACCCTCAGTACATGGGCTTCAGGACCTCCAACCACACTGTCATGAACAGCCAGTGATGCTGGGAGCCTCTGCTTTGCAGTGTCTTACAGAAGGCACCGTGTACTAATTGAGCACAGGACAGGTGTCCGACACTTTCTACAGTCAGGCTTTAAAATGTATTGACAGCAGAGGCATCCAGCATTAGCAGGCATGGATATGAGAGGGAGGAAAAAAGCAACCTAAGCCCCTTGTCTAGTAGAACAACGTCAGTGTGAGGCAGAGTGGAGTAAACCCAGGTGTACTCACCTGCCTATGCCTGTAGCAGGATGAGCCTGGCTAAAACCCAGAAGGAGCTTGGCATTTTTTCTTATTATTTTTCCCCTCATTATGGTTGTATTTAAGCGAATAAACAAACATTGCTAAGGGGAATTGAAGCTTTCCCTGTAAGTATTTCACAAACACATGAAATAAAAGGAATGCATAAGCAGTTGCATGAACTTCTCTTTTGAATGTCTCTATCAATACTGGCATGTGCTTCTAAATTAAATCCACCAATATATTGTACATCCAAAATAGAAAGTAGTAACAAGGTATATCGAATGATGTATCATAACTAAGTCTCCTCTATCAAGTACACTTTAAAATGGCAAACTGTTCATAACGAGTTTCAGATTTGGTGAATGGATAAGAAGATTATTGTGATATACTTTTTGTAATACTGTTGCATGTAACTGAGAAGATGCATGGGATCAAATGGTGCTCACATAGTCCCAGGCTTGTGGAAGACTAATTGCTACATAGCAATTCTTCCAAGTTACATGTGCTTATCCAGGGTAACTATTTTTCACAGGAGTTACACCAGATTTTCTCTTTGTAAAGCATAATGAAATTAGATTTACTATTTCCACAATTGACTGTTGCTTTTACAAGAATCTTAGGACATATGAGATACAACCATAGTTTCATAGGAGTGCTCCCTGTGTAATCACTGACTCAGCCTTAGGTTATTTCTAAAATGTGAAAAAAAAACCCTTGCTCATTTTGTCCTTGTTTTTCAGGCTCTGTAATCAATACAAAATACAGATGATTTGCTATAAACATTGATGACATGGTAAAAATGTTAGTGTGAGTAAGAACAAAAAACGCTTAAAACTTTTAGTCAAACCAGTAACTATATGCCTGACTACATGACACCTCTTTGCCCAAATTTAAAGAAAATCAGAACATATTTTAAGAAAACAAATTAAACTGTTTTCTTTTCCTGCTGTAGCTTTATTTACAGTTGAAGTTCCTCAACAGCTATACGTTGTGGAGTGTGGGAGCAATGTGACCATGGAATGCAGATTCCCTGTGAATGGCTCGTTAAACCTACAACTCCTGACTGTTATTTGGGAGCAAAAAAGGCAAGGCCAGTCAAAATCAAAAGAGGTGTACACACTCCGCAATGGGAAGGCATTCCCTCCATCCCAACATCGCAATTACACAGGGAGAGCAGCACTTCTGCACAGTGAACTGAAGCAGGGACGAGCTATCCTTCAGATCACCAGTGTGAAGATCACAGATGCTGGATCTTACCTTTGTCTTATTGACTATCAGGGTGTGGACTACAAGTACATTACTTTGGAAGTAAAAGGTTAGTGGCTGAATTGAATGTAAGTATATATTCATTGACATGTGTCTACTAAATTCCTACAGGCTTGTCGAAATTGATTGATTTGGAGGAATTTGTTGCTAATTCTCACCAAGACCTTATGCTCAGCTCCCGGGTGAACCAAAGCAGTTGTCTTAGTGCTGGCTGGTCTTTGGTTCAACTGCCAGCTGAGCTTCTCTAGAGCAGCCTGTGCTGGAGAGGGAGAGAGACTGCTCCCCCTTCATCCTTCCTCCCTCCTCCTCTTTCTTCTTCCCACACCCTCTTCTCCAGTGCTACCACCCCGCACCTCCCATTTGACCCCCTGTCCCCTTGGGCTACCTCTGGCCATTCCCAAAATTCTCTCAGAGGTGCTTTAATTTACTTATGAGCTCTGCTGCAGCTACCCAAGTGGCTGGGAATTCCCTGAGTGACTGCAGCTACCAGAGCAAGGATATATGATTTTCTGTGTTTGTCAAAGCCAAATGGACATTAGTAATAAAGGCATACGTTACTGTATAGTGTGATAGACCTGTCCTTTGAAAAGCTTCTGGTGTTTCCCACTAACTGCAGAATGTCCACGTGATACAAGGCAGCATTCATTTCCCATCCAGGCATTTAAATAATGAGCTTTGTCGAACGCAAAAATGGATACAGTCATTTTTAAGACCCACATTGGTTCCGCTGAATTGTCCTCACAGAAATTCTAAGTTCATTTTGTTCTAATATGACAAAAATATCACACTTATGTATAAACTGTGGTAAAATAAACATTAAAACCAGCCTCTATCTTGAAGTGGCATATTCAAATAGAGAAAATAGTGTCCCATGAGACTTTACTTGTTTCCTCTGTATTGAAATTATAAATTCAGTGCCAACTGCTTATATAAAGTAGTGGAGTGAGTTCTGTCACTGTAGGCTTGACAAGGATTGAATAACAAATACTGAATTGTTCTAAAAAACATCCTTCATAATTTCAAATAAGTGCACCTCAGATACAGCCATAGGCAAAATATGGCATTAAAGGGAAAGAGGAAAAGTGAAGTGGGAAAATTACTATTGTTGCATAAAGTAATTTTACTCAACTTCTTCTTATGCAGCATCCTACAAGAGAATAAACACTCAAGTAATGAGAAAACCAGCTGAAGACAAGTTTGTTTTTACATGCCAGTCAGAAGGCTTTCCTCTGGCAGAGGTTTTCTGGCAAAATGAGAAGAACTTCAATCTCAGTGGATCTGTGAATACCACCTATACAGTGACCACAGATGGGCTCTACAATGTCACCAGCATCCTGACATTCAAACCAAATGTGAGTGAGAACTACAGCTGTGTGTTCTGGAATAAAGAACTGAATGAAGAAACTTCTGCTCGCATTTCCACTTTAGGTTTGTATCACCTTGAACTTGTACAAGACAGAGACTGTCTGTAGATACATTGTGTCCTATAATGCACCACTGGAATTCAGTTGTAGAAAACAGTGTAATATTGACACCCTGGGAAAGAAATAAGCCAGTATTACTCATGCTTTTAAAGGCTCAGCTAGCTCACACTCCAACAAGCCAGTCTGTCATTTCTCTATGTATTTTAATTTTATGGTACCTCCCATTATTTGTCTGCTGTTACGAAATAAATCTTTAAACTGTGTGTCATCCCTGATCTAGACTCATAAGTATTTGTCCTTCAAATGGGATATAGAAAAATTGCAGTAGTGCTCACTCAAATGCCATACAAATGAGAGATCTGACTAATTTTTTGTAAAGCTTCTTACAGTAATATCACAGAATAAAGTATTTGTAAAATGAGTGTAAAACACTATGTTGATAAATTTTAAGAATCTTTTGTTCAGTCAGAGCAAGACTTTGGAGAATCAGGACTTCCAACTTCATAAACAATGCCTGTTTTGTAAATTATAAATTTACTTTCTTTTCATGTTGTTGACAGCTTTAATGAGTACACAGTACAGCGGGCAAAAATCCCTGATCTTATTTGTCATCCCCATGTGTGTGATGGTAGCTGTCCTTCCCTCTGCACTAATAATCTTTCACAAAAGAAAATCATTCAAGAATGGGCAACCCAAAAAAGGTACCTTTTACTTCAGATAGTGGATCTTCTCCCTTATTTTTTCATTTTCCTGTGAATGACCTTTTGGAAATTTTAGTAACTCTAGGGACGCTTGTGACTTTGGTCACATTTTATTTCTAGATGCACTCTGTTCTAAAATGAGATCTTGGATCTTTTGAGTTGGGTTTTATTCTCCTCACCTTGTTACTTATGTGAGACATGGTATATAGGAAGATACATTTTTCTATCTGACCAGCTACTATTCTGTGAAGAATGCTAACAACCTTTGGCTTGGGTAAGGAGGGCTGTAAAAACATAGCCTGAATAGTGGTTTTCTTCATGGCTACAAAGACACTGTAGCTACAGAACTGTTATTTTCCATCTCCATTAAGGCTGTATAACTGAAATGGTATGCTGTACTGGACGATTACAAATAGTGTTTCTTTCCTTGTTTGCAAGTGCAATAGTGGAAAAATAATAAATCAAACAGGCTATTATTCTAGTCTTTTCTTGCACATGAATAGACACCGGTAAACTCAGACAAATGTATTTACAGTCATAAAATAGAAGCCTTGCTATTAAGGACTGCAGAATTTAGTTCACAAATTGTAAAATAAAATCGCAGAGAATCGTATGTATTTGGTAGAAGTTAATAATAAACTTAAATGTGCTTAAAGTTCAGTTTAATCTAAGAGTTTGTTGAGTTGTATTGTTTCTTTAAAATCTATAAATGTTTAATCTAAATTTGTATATATTTACTTAAACAGACAGGAAAAGAAAACTGAACCCTAACCTGAAAGATGAGAACAGTAAGTCATGGGATTTTCTATATTTATGCTTAAAGATTTTTCTTTCTTACAGCTAAAATATTTATAAATCTGCAGATGGCAACTTAAATAGTGTTACATCAAAATAGAGGCAAGTTTTGAATTTATATTAAACTTTTCTTCATTTTTTAAAAAATGCAGTATCTAACGTTATGACTTTGTCACAGGCAATGTAAAAATTTATATATGTTTGTTCCTTTTCAGTGAGATACAGATAGCTTGCATACCTAGCTCGGTATACACCTCTGTATACTAACCACAGTTTTAGTAGCCTCAGCTGAGTAGGATATGCACAGAAAGCTAGTTGTTTTGGAAAGCATCAAGATTTTTGTGGTAATAGTCTGATATACTTTTGGCTCAGGCCACAGGTTTTAATGATACCTCATTTATCTGGAATATTAGATCATCCACTGAGCCACATCTCATCTTATGAGTATGTGACTTCCCTAGACATACAGGAATTTTTCATGTTGCAGATGGAAGGTAATGCCTAAAAAAGTATCTGGATGCATATCACTGCCCTGTACTAAAATTGAACTGAAAAAGAAAAAGAGTTATAGAAAACGGTAAAGCAATATGATAAGAAAGCTCTTAAAACACTTGCTTATATAAATAAGTTTTGCGACCCATAAATAAAAGTCTGACTGGTTAATGTATTGTCAGAGGGAGTCTGTGGCCAGTGTTAGGTACGGTGGTACTGGGTTCAGCTGTAATTACTTGGCTTCCAAGCAGACCCTAACACAGCCCATTGAGGCCAGCTCCAATGTGCTCAGGAATATGAATGATTCTCCTCCAAGGAGCAAAATTGGAACAAAACTGTGATGCAGCTGACCAAGCAGCCTGAAGAAACAATACGTAACAGTTTCTGGACACATAGGCAGCTTTGGGCTTTCCCAAGGACAGGATTTACTTGCTAAGCCACCCATGTTAATCATGGCCGAAAAAAATGCATCAAGAATTCACCAGCTTGAAAAATAACTTCTGCAGGTGAAATGAAAACTAGGGATCGGCTACAGAAGTCATGAATTCACTGATTCCTGCATCACCTCTGATTGTAGTGCTTGCATTTTACTGGCAGCTGTCCAATCCACTGCCATCAAAATACCAGTCCACACCAGTCAAATAACACTTTCAGAAAAACACTTTCACCTTTCAGAAATTAGCACTGCTGTAGTCAAAGGCCCTTTCTTATTTTTCACATGATGGTGTGAAACTTCAGTGGAGTTATGCCATGTGCAATTAACAAAAGCTCAAGGCAAGTAACAATCTGGAGGACAGTGTTGGTGCATGTCCGGACATAATTCCAGTGCACATTGTCTGAGCATGGCGTGGCTTCCCATGACTTTTTGTATTACTGTTGTAGAACTTTTTCACTTTGTAGGCCCTAGTCTCCTCTGTGCACTTACCAAAATGAAGAAATTAAAGGAGAGGTAGCTGCTTTTTGTGGTTTTGTTTTACTTCTTCATTTGATGACCGAAATCTTTGTGCAACATGCAGTAAGTCATATGACAAACATTTATATTTCTCAGCATCATATATTTTTAAGAAACAGTGGAAAGAACCTTTTTTCCATGATGAGTAGGTAGCTGGAGCACAAAAGCCACAGATACTTTACCAGAGAGCCTTGGAAATGACCCACATGGCCCTGGTTACAGGAACAAGGATTGTTCATGTTATCATTTTAATTTACAGCTCAAGCTGTACCAGCACTGAAGATGTAGGAAGTTTGACCTCATCACTGAAGTTCCAGTTCTGCAAACTTTTATTTAAATGCACAGATTTTACTGACAAGTATTCCTGTGGATGCTATCTAACCAGATTTCAGTTTTGTTATTTCATTTTAATGGCTGATAGTCAGTGATACCTTTGATGTAATAGAAAATTCAGAATTTGGACCACAGATAAGAGAGAGAGATAATTCTTCACTCTGAAAAAATTGCAACAGGATGTCCTTATAATTAATGGCAGCTTTAAGGAGCCATGGTAACTTCAACACAGCCAAGCTTGCATACAGTGAAGATAGGGCTTTCACTCTTCACCACTTGGTTGTTAAAATCAGGCTATTTATTTCCTTAAATTACTGCAGATTTTTAAAATAATACTATTCCATTTTCTTTCTTTAAGGAGATGATTTTAACTCTCAAACTGAGGCTTTATACTTGTCAACTGTCACAGCTTCAAGAGAAAGTGGGAGTGTGGGTCTGTGAAAACTCTTCATCTCACATGCCGTAATTTGCACTTTTTGTATCTGGTTTTGGAGACTTCAAAGGAAAGTCACAGCACTTTAGCTTTGGGATGAACAGTGATCTCATGGGGATCTATTGGCACTGCAGCAATGAAAAGCTATGCCTCTTCAGATACCATATCTTGAAGTTACTGAGAATTATGCTGTCATGAAATGTGGTTTGCCATTGTGAAGATGTTATCTGAGTGCCTTTGATACACTTTACTTTTGGACTTACTGTTGCTCAAGGAATTTTTGTTTAAGAATGCTTCTACTAACTGTTCCAGTCTCAGGAATGGTACTTGAATTCAAACATCTTGTGAGAATTTGAATAAAAGCTGTACAAGCTATCTTATGTCTAAACAGTCATCTTTCAGGTGAAGACAGCATTACATGTCTGTATCTCATTTCCAAACTTTCCAACAAATTAAACTGGAAATTAGCACAAGTACCCACCAGCATGGCAATATATGGAAGGTGGTTCATATCACAAGAGCAGTAAGAGGTTGAAGTTAAATTAAAGGACAGACCAAAACCAGAAATCCCAACACTAACAGTAAATCAACATTATGCCACAGAAGAGAATTTTTATGCACAATCTATGTAAAGTCCCGTAAGTAAGTCAGGTAAAAAAACATGAACTGTGGTGGTATGCTACATGACAGTAAGAAGTTTTACATTTAAACTGATTACTCAACAGAATTTTCTTTAGGAGGAATTTGGAAGCAAAAGTGAAAATGAAGCTCAGCCAGATTTCTCCACTGATTATTTTGAAACAGTAATTTTAACTTCTCTCAGAGGAAAAGTTGAGTCTTTTCCATGCTAGGCAGTTACCTGCTTTACTTTCTGTTACTGGAATGCCTAAAAATTCCCCATTCAACTCCAAATATGCTGTGTGCTGCATATTTGCATATTAGCTTCTACAGTGCCAGTTTTGAAAAAATGGCTAACAAGCAACAACTTTGCATCTTAGATAGTCATCAGATAGTGAAGCAAGGACACCGGGTAGGATTTGTTTTTCATATATTTCATATATGAATTTCATATTATTTTCAAAGGGCATTGGCTCCCATGAGCTGCTTTTTCTCCTAAGATAGATGTAACAAGATTGAAGAAAGGTCTTCACATGGAAACTACATTTTTCATTATCTTGCTCTTGGAAAAGTGCTATCTGTTTCACAAAAAATACCATTATCTGTAACATTAATATTTTTTTCATAGCACTTGCTCTAGATTTGGATGGGAGCTGCTTCTCTGGTGTCACATGGCAGCTATTTACTCCAGAACAGACTGGACCTACAGTGCTGCTATGAGACCAGAAAGACAGCATTCACACCCTCTCCTGTTTCACCACAATAGCTAATTTTAAATAGCAAGACTGCTGTTGATTTTACTTGTGGAAGAGAAAAAAAAATTATATCTCTGTTATCACCTTCTACTTTAATATCTATATATTGTACCTTTAAATATTCACTTGTAGCCAATGGATTCAGCCGAGAAAAATCCACACAAGTCTTGCTATGTCCTTGCTGACACGGCAAATCAGGTAGATGTCAGAGAATCAGAGTCAGCTTCCTGAAGCATTGCTTAGCTTCAGATGCAATAGCAGCTTGGGGACTGCCCTGGCTTGCACCATCTAGCAATACCTAAGGGTCAGTGCATAAGGTCAAGCAGTTTCTCCCTGTGCCACATCTGTATTCTGCTGGGAACTGTGAGCCCCTTCTGTCAGCCACGGTGAAAAATTTAACACGCCGTGTTTCTGGAAGGACTTAATTTTGCTTTGTTCCATTACATTTTTCCTTATAACCATTAAATGGAAGTAATTAAAACTGAATTTATTTGGGTGAACATAAATAGTATGTCACAGCCTTTGAAATTAGATTATGGTGATTATCATTGTTCCTTACTGAAATGAAAGTCATCCTGATATTATCTTATGCTCCTGAGTAAATGTTGTCTTTGTGTGGGCAGGGAAGACCAGGTGTGGGCAGTGCTTCCTGCCCATTTCACAGGCACAGCAAACACTGCCCTGCTTTCCCTCTTAATGGTCTGTACACTGAAAGTTTCACCTGACATCCCTAGGCAAAGGCAGCCCAGCTTTGCACAGCAATCCTATGCCCTATTCACTCCATTTCATATGAAAGGAGCAATAGTACTATTTAATGTAATAACCATAAGAATATCCAGAAACATATCTTGGTTTACAAGTTCCTATTTTTACCAGGTCTCACTGGATACTTATGAACTGCAATAAAAATAAATCATGATGATTGTCACATCTTAGTATGTGAAAGTTATCTTGTCAGCAGTTTGACCAGTCTATATGTGTCCATGAAATCATGCATGAGTTGTTTTTTACTGTAGACCATTGAGCATATGATATGTGTGTGATACAATGAGTCTGTTCTTTCTGCTTCAGCTACTGTTTTACACGCTGTTATCTTGCAACAGCTGAAGTAAGGGTTCTCATATACAGACAAATTGCTTGCAAAATGTTTGAAGGATTTGTTTGGTTTTGTTGGTTTTGTTTTGTTTTGTTTTGTTTTTTGTGTTTTCTTTTTTGTTTGGTTTTTTTTTTTTTTTTTTTAATATAGTTTTGAAGTTTTCAGAGATTCAAGAGCTCATATTATTAGACTATAAAATATTAGATATTTTTAGATGTAATATAGATTAGTTTGTAGAGATTGGCTTTAAAACTCAGTTACATTCTCAATTGGCATTTTAGACTGGCATAGTGAATAGCTTGCATTGGAAGCTTCTGTTACCTTTTCTGATATGTACCTCCTCTATTCATCTCCATACATTTGTCCCAAATAGGAGAATGTCATAAGCAATAGCATGTTATTGTACTGCATAAAGGTATGGATTCAGTTAAAGCTGGTGGAGTGTTTGTATGAAAAGATGTGCAAGGAATCTACTCACTTGTTTATAGTCATCAAAAACATAGTTCACTGAATTTTAATGATGACCATTTTTCACAAGCAAGTATTAAAAAAAATAGTTTTGAGGTATTTAATTCTTCTTGTATGGCTAACGAACAACACTTTTGCAATCCTCTGACCTGATTTACTATTAAGCAACATAGTTGCCATTTTAGCACAGCAGCAACTGGCAAATTGGGCGATTAGTCTTCCTGCTCATTCCTCACCTCTGCTATTTACCATAGATTCTAAGGGTTTGCAGTATATTAATCTGTACTTTTCTATCACAACAACATTTTCAGTACCTGTGAGTTGCAGCTTGCTCTGTCAGCACAGACGAGTAGGATTAGCTCTGTTTTGTACCATGTTCACTTTCATACTGGCAACAGCCTAAATCCACTCAATTTACTTGATTTCCATTAACACAGACATGGCTGAAAGCAACAGTTAACATCAAAAATGTTAGTATCTTTGGGAGAAGACTGAAGTGGAAGAGGGATTTCTAATGGCCAGTTGAAACATAAGTCTTACACGGCTTGCATCTGCATACCAGGAAACTACCAGCTGGTTCTGACCATGGCTTACTGGGAGCAGTTGAGAATGCCTTTTAGAGGTTTGGATCGCCAATGAACAAAGCCCTGTGTTTTTTTAAGAAATGGTGCAGAATTTCTTCCTTCACCTGACAGAAACATGCTTCTTGCCACCAAACCCAGTATCTTCTTACTTCACAAAACAGCAAAGGAGAAAAGTTTTACAAACCATCTCTATACTGTAAAGAATCACTGTTCCTGGAACAGATCTAATATCAAAGTTGGCTTTTATTTCTGTGGGTGTGGGGATCAACAAAGTGACCTTCAGAAGTCCCTTCTAATCCAAAGTGACCTTTGATCGTAAATCTGTTGTTCTAATTAGCTTCCGTATCCTTTGCAATTATCTGACTTTTCTTATACTCTGATGAAAGTGTGGCCTGAAAGTATAGCTTCACATCAAAGACTGCCATCTGGTTTGACAAGGCATCTTAGTTTTCCTCAGCATGTTGTCAAGTGTGCCCTGAAATACTATTTTATAGCCACTGCACTATTTCAGTCAGCTTCAATATGTAGCAATATAGTAAAAAAGTAGTTGACACAGGTAAGTGCACTGTGCAAACATTGTTAAAAGCTGACTTGAAAGAAACATTAATCAAGTTCAAATGTATTTACTTTTGGCTTTTTTGTTTACTGCCCTTTTTCTGCAGCTGAGGTTTGTTTACTCACAACCCTCTTTCCTTAATGGGCTTTTCCAAGTGAGAAGTGAAATGTCTTTCATGCAAAGTCTGTGTTAGAAACCACTTTACATAAGGAAATAAAACAAACAATATGCAGTAGAAGTTTGAAGAGTGGGTTTAAGTGCATTCCTTAAGCACACATGTTTTTCAAGCAATGGGACAAGATAATTGCATGAATTTCAGCTGCTGATGGCAGGGCTTTCTTTGGTGAGGTGGGGAATCTATCTAGTCAGAAATTTAGAGTTCTAATTGCAGTAGAAATGCCACTAGCAAGAATATTGTTGTGCTACTGGATGACTGCATTTGTGTATGAAATCCACCTTTTTTTCAGGTGAGATGATGAACATACTCTTCCCAAATCTAAAATAGACAATTGTCAATCTTAACAATGCTTCAGCTTGTCAACAGCTACACCAAAATGCTAAGATGACAAATGGTAAAATAACTCTTTCCACATTGTATTCATGGAGCAGTAAAATAAAACCTGGCAGAACAAAGAAGTCTTGTATTGGTGAAGAAACATAAACCTGAGAAGGTCACTGAGAAAGGAGAAGCTTTTGGTGGGAAAAGGGAACAAGAGAAGGTCAACAATTTTTGTTTCAAGAGGGGCCCAGAATTTTTGTGAGAATAGTAAAGTCAGATGAAGCATTGGGAGCTCAAAGAACTTCCTGGTTCATATAAGAAGCTGTGAACTGCTGAGGAATGCTTCTGTACATCCCCAAAATATTGCAACCCTAGTCCATGGAGCTGTCTCAAACTGGTGAGAAAACTGAGGCAGCAAGACATCTGTAAATTTATTGAGCAAAAGCAACATGTTTAGACCTCCACACAGGGTTGTTGATTTTCTCTGTGTTTGCCATGCACGTGCCATATGCTCCTAAAGAGTTGTGAAGTAAAATGTAAACCACAGAGTGTAGACCTTGCTGAGATATAGGGGAAGATGTCAGCAATAGACCCTGCTTCTGGACTTGATAAATGCTAAAAGACAGGAGAAGAATGTGATTCAGCAAATTTAAAGATGGAGAAACTGGTGAATTCCCAGATGAGAAGCTTATTTACACGACAGTCTAAATTTTGAAGATCTGAAGATTACTCCATGCTGTGAATGGGAATGATTTCTGCCTTCCCATATGTTCTGCTGTTGACTTAGGTTTAAGCATTTAACTTCAGAAGAGACCACTGGATCAGTTCTTTTAATTGCCACAATGTCACAGTTTATGAAGGATTGTTCAGGTTCCGTATAACAAGCCTCAAACTTCACCTTTACAAAGTTGGTTAGTTTTCCAAAACTGAAAATATGTATGACAACTGCTGCAAGAGGGCAGATCAGAACCCCAGTTGCTTCCACTGGGAGTAATTTGGTTGGGGCAGGATCCCCAGGATTTCTGCAATACTGAGTTGTACAATTGTAACCCACATTGGAGAGAGGAAAGTGGAAAAAGCCCAAGGGTGTGAAAAATTTTTTCGCATCAGTCAAGACAGTCTTGAACAAGACATACCCTGGAGGACATTTCAGGGCATGAGCCAACTCTGCTCAGTTGGTCATTGCTGACTTTGCCCAATCTCTGGTATATCAGACCAGGGCACCATTATGCCGGAGGCCAAACTGCACTGGGATAACTTAACATTCCTGGTGCTTCCAGGTGACTGGCTACAGTCTGAAACGTGGAAATTTAGTCATATATCTTGCCTGTCAGGAGAGCTGCTAATGGGAGACGCTGAAAGGTTGTTGACTCAAATAGGGAAATGTATGGAGAATTGTAGGAAGTGTTTAGCAAAATTAACTAGACAGGTGGACTCATAGTCCTGTAAAGAGAAGGACAATTTTCTCAAGTTAAAGGTCATCAACCTGTGCATCTTCTCTGTGCTGGGTCTTGATGTAAGTCATTCATCCTTTGTTGATCTGCGTATTTTCAGCTTCATTCTTTAATCGGTCTGCCTTGTGTACCCTGTAAGTTACAGCAGCACAACTGCACATATAATTTAGCTCCAGTTCTGGGCTACACATATGACTTGCTCCTTGATGTGTTATTTCAAAACAAGGTCATAACTGAGATAATTAAGCTTCCTGTTTCCAAGCTTGTATGGTTGTCCTTTTTGTTATTGACCTTTGTAGTACTTGAGTATTCCCTGGATTTTGCCTGCCTGCCTGGGAGGGAAGACAGGATTGCTGTTAAGAAAAATATCTCATTTAGGTTATTGGAGGAATAGTCCACCAGGATGGAAAGGAGTTGTTTAAAAGTCAAAAGTGTGATAGAAACGAATGAATGAAGTGACTCTGTGCCAAATGCAGTATAGCGATTAGGCTTCTTGAGAGTTTTAGAGTAGAGAGGATCAGAAGCTTTTCAGTGAAAATGGTAAAGCAAACCCCAAACTTGTTTACAATTTGAGCTCAGTAAGTTTGTAGAAGAGTATGACTTGGGTCTTGTGACATCAGGGTCCTGGACATGGTAATCATGAGACCTTGTCCAATTCTGTGCTCCTGTCTTAAAGTTCACACAAGCACTTTTTACCACATGCTGAGGTCTGTGCTTGTGAGGACACCAGCTTCCCTGGAGTTATGAATTTTGAGACACCGTTTCCCATTCAGTAAGTGTTGCCTGTATTAATTTTCCCTTATAATCCCATTTAATAAACAAGAGTAACAAGCTGCAGTTACACACTACTGAGTTCCTGTTCATAGACTCTGATTGCTTAAGCTTATAAACAAACAAACAAAAACCGTCTGTTTTAATAAAAAACTTTTGCCCTTGGTGTCTGGCCAGACACTTGTTCAATTCTGGGTTTTTCCCAGGAGAACAAGAACATGTGCACTCTTTTGATATACATTGAAACCTTACTTGTCATGAGAAACAACTCTTGTCTTGCAGTGTCACGAAGTAAATGTTCTAGTAAAGGGGTCTTCTGCTGGTTTAGAACCAGAAGACTTACATCAGGAATAAGGAACAAGGTAAACCTTTCTTCAGCCCTATGTGGTAACTGCCAAGAGCTAGTAATTCCCATGTGCAGGCAGATGCTCAGGCTTGCTCCCCGTCAGCCTTTCACTTCATAGCTGTCTGACAGTGAGATCACTCGTACAGAAGACAGGTACGAGTTACTGCCCTGACAGCTGCTTCGATTCTGCAGGCATCAGCCAGATAGCGTGTGCGTGTGTGCCATTCACAGGCACAGCATGGTGTGGCTTTTTGCAGAACTGGGCTCTGTGCCATGAAGGTACACTCTGTGAAGCGCAGCTATAAAACCATTTGAAACAAATAATGCCAGCCAGTCTGTGGGAGCAAAAGTGGCACAATCTGGTCTAAGCCCTTCCTTGTGACTATGAACGTCCCTGAAAGTCTTTTAAACTGTTAATTAAATCAAAAATGCCACAGGGAGCTAAAAGAATCAAATCTGGAATAATTTAGGGAATCAGGCTTGTATTTTCAGCCTAATTATTTGAATTTTTCCACTTTGGTAGATTTAAGTTGAACTTTTCTTTTTATTAGTGTTGTAACAGGACACTTTTGGAAATCTACTTTTGTTCATGAAAAGAGAGGTTCCTCCTCTGGCTTATGGAAGGCTGGGATAACAGGGTAAGATTGTGCTTGTTTTCCTCCAAACACTAGTAACTGGAGATCTCAGTGCTGCAAGCTGCTTTGTATAAGCAGATGTGACATTTACAGAAGCCCACTGAAATACAGCAGACTGAACTAGAGCAAATATACTTGAATTCAGGGAAGTACTCACCTGCTTTCATGAAGTGTCTGCCCAAACAGCAGGCCATGCACTCCAGATTCACAATATCATGCTTATTTGAACTTCTAACTTTGGGAAACAGTTGCTGCTAAAAGTGGCAGCAAAATATCTTTGTTCCTCAAAAAGTAGGTGTAACTGCACTGAAAACTCAGGCAGCTGCTCTCAGAAGGAACAAGGCAGCCTATTTTGGCTCCCTTTTCTATCCTGGGTATGTTTTCACATAAGAAGACTCAAGATAGGGACTACTTTTTTTTTTATTTATTATTATTGATTTTTGCAATTTGTTACCTGATCTATTTCATAAGAAACATAAAATTTCCTGAGAAAGTGATTTAATTAGCTGACTTCATGGTTTTGTAAGCTAGTGAAGCACCAACACAGTATCTTCTATCTGGGAATCTCAAAGCGTTTTCCAAGTGTATGAAACACTATCATAGTATTTTACTGATGGAGAAGGCAAGCATGAACCTTAATAAAAGCAGACTGAAGGACATCAAAAGAATAAAAGCCACATCTCTTGAGGTTTCACCACCATCCCCATATAACTAGTTTTACTATCCTTGTAGGGCAAACTAAGTGGCAGTGAGCTGCAAGAGCAGGGCTGCCCCATGAGGGGCTATGAACCAGGAGCAGAGGACAACCTCAGCAGTATGCCCTCCCCAGCAGGGCACAGCCCCACGGTGACTAAGCAGCGCCAGGGCTGATGACACAATCTCTCAACAACCCCTCAATAGCCAGGGTGACGAATCAGGTCCAAGACCCACTCAGGAGAGACGGTTAGCCACAGCCAGCCAGGGCAATCTACAGCATGGGACCACAGTCCAGAGAGGAAAAGCAGTCAGTCAGGATGGCAGGGGACAGGGCTGGGCACCTACAGCTCAGCTCAGGCAAGGCTTGGGTGCCTGAGCATGAGCTTAAAGGGGGCTCCTGGGCCCACGGGCAGAGGGTGCATGGGGTCACCAATGAGGCTGGCCAGGGCAGCTACAGCCTACTATTGCATGTAGCCCCCTGGTAGTGAGGAGTTCATTGCCTTCTGTAAAATATCCTGTGTTCATTATTACTAGTTTTAATAGCAATCGTGTTTGTACAAGAGCAGGACATCTCCTGTGACATCTATTCTTAGAGCAGCCACTTCTGCAGTATCTGTGCTCCTTCTGCTTTAACTGTCATATTTAAGTACAGCCCTGCATATTGCTATTTTTAAATATTAAAGGGTTTTTTTTTGCAATAAAGAAGCACAGATGCCTAGAACTATTATATTCATAGTCAGATATAACTGTCTCTTAACAAAAATTAAAAGTCAGTTAACTTCCAGTTGCTCTTCATTGAACAGCAGCACAATTTTTTTTTCCTTAGAAGAGCAAGAACAATCTGAGCTCCAAGCAGAGATCTGGAAAACTCTGAGCAGAAATATAGCCAACTTTATCCCTGTACCAACTTTATCCCTGTACCCACTCAGATGAACTTCTCTCCCTGAAAATATGAAAGTAATCAAAAAATAAAAGTTGTCCCAACTTCTCTTCAGTTGAGCTCTGCTGTGCTGACCACAAAACTGCTAACAGATCTTATCTCAAGTTAGTTGGATTAGTTACATGCTTTAGTGACCCATTCACTTCTCTCTTTTTCAAAACAAACTTGGTTAAATCTAACAAGATGCCATCTCAGGGCCGCTTCTGACAGCTACATGGCATGACTTTGCAACTTTGCTACTTGTCAAAAAGCAGCAGACCAGAAGGTCAATAGGCCTGATAATGCAATAGCGTGTGGTAAGGACCTTCCTTGCACTAGCTCTGCCTTTAGAGAACAACTATGCACAGGCAAGGCCTTTTAACTTAGAGTGTTATACAAGGTATCATGGTATGGAGCCAAATGATTTTCAGTTGAACTTATCAATATCTCAAATAGTACAGAAATACCTAATACCAAACAGGATAATGGAGAATTATAAACAAGATCTCATAATAAGATTCTATCATTTTTAGAAAAAAAAACACAGAAAAATGCAAGTACAAAAGCAAGTACTATTTAAAAAAGACAATGACAGATGGTAACTATGATAATTCCCTCCCCCCAAAAAACAGAATAGGTGGCTAAAAATCTGAAGCATGTTCTAGTAAGCAGCACTGAGGATGTGAAAAGAAAATAGTTTCATAGCTAAGCAAATTGTGTTGCTATTCAGTTATTTTACTCCTGTCCTGGATGTTTGGCATGTAACCCTGGCATATTGTGTATCCCAAACAGCAACAGGATTTCTATGAGGGTCTCTAATTAGGAATTTGCTATCAAATTAGTAAAACCTTCTTTGTATGCTAGACTAATGGTTTTCGGTCCTATTTTCTGTCAAGTTCCTCTCCTCTCTCCCTGCCCTCCTCTGTGTATTTCATATTTCAAATTTCTCTTGAGTAGTATGTGCCAACAATCACACACACAAAAAAAAAAAAAAAAAAAAAAGCAAAAATAAACTAATAACACATTTGATAATATTTTAACCTATATAACTAACATCAACTCAGTAAGAGGACCACTGGCCACTGTCTCAAATAATCCCTTTTTGCTGTCAAGTCTCTAAAGGCTCTGTTTTACAAATATAGAGATCTGAATATTTTATGCTATTTGACTAAGGTGCTATTTGAAGTCAGACTCTATAAACACAATCAGACAAGTTGTCTGATGTCTAAGCACTGTGCTGTCCAAGGATGTTGGGTGTGTGTGAGGGCTGTTTCTGAATGCCATGAGAACACCACCTCAAGTTGCTTCCGTTAGGAAACGTTGAAGGAAATCAACCATACCACTGAGAGATCTATTTTTCTTTCTTCTTTTTTAAAAAATATGACCTATATCTTTCTTCTTTTTTTTAAAAAAAAAAACCTATTAACTGTGCACTAGCAGCATGTGTGCATTTTGTATCAAGGAGACTTGGAATCCAGCTCTAGTGTCCTTAGATTTAATGACAACTAGCCCTCATCAAACAGGCATAACAGTGGTACCTTCCATTGCTATTGACATGAGGGAGGCTAGTATTTTAACTGTCATTCACATGTTGAAACACCAGATTGACAAGTGGTTCCACCTGTTTCACCAATAATAAAATTATAATGTTCTGCTCTTGGTGGAAAATCCTGTATTTCTGTACCTATTGTATTATTCTATTGGTGGAAGCTCAGTTTTCAGTTCCTTAATTCAGATTTTCACATCACACTTGTACACTTCTCTTCAGAACTTTGCAGCCACATTTGCGACACAGAGCAGGACTCTGCCTGTAATATGGGCATTTTATTTTGCTGTCTCACCAAGAGGTATATTATTTTGAAATCCAGTTCTTACTGGGAGTATGAAGGAAGGACAGATGAAATGTCAATGTTTAAAGGACTGTTACAAAACATCAAGAAGAGGATCACAAGACAGAAGCTCCACAAGGCCATGAATCTCACATGATTCATGACAGCATGTGCACATGAATCAGCACTTCTTTCAAATCTAGATTTCTACAGATTTTGCTGAGCAACGGCACATCTGGTTTTCCCATGCAAACATAGAGCTAAATCCTAAGGGGCATCGAGTTCTTGCAAATCCTTTTATGTTCAATGGAAACTGCAAAAACTAAACATTTTCAAGGCTTAGACCAGTACATTTAATTTCCCTAGTGGCTTCAGTCATGCATTGTGGCAGGTGCACCCGCCCGATGAAAATGTGGCTCCCTGGCTGGTGAAGCTTTCCTGGGCCCTTGTTCTCAGGGCTTTAGGGCAGTTGGGGTCCTTGGCCAGCAGGGGCTGGTACTGGCCACAGCTCAGGTTCGGCTCGGGTATCAATGGAGTCCCGGGGGGAGCCATTTGGAGCTCGTCCTGCCCGGAGCGGTGTGCTGCAGGTAAGGGCTCTCCCCTGGGGTTGGGATGCCGCCCAAGGGAACTCCTCGGGCTTCCTACGGGTTGGGACGCTGCCCTAAGATGTTCCTCAAGGTTGAGAGCCCTCACCTTGTATTAGGTGAGAGATTGAGGGTTCTGGGTTGTTGTTAAACCTTTGGAGGGTTTTTTGGGTTGCTGTTAAACCCTAGTAATTTGTGTAGTGTTAATTTGTTCCCCTCTCATGGACATTTGAACCTGTTTGTATGTCTGCGGAATGTTGATTAATTGTGCTGGAAAATAAATTTTACTTTTATTGTTTTTTGTTTATTTCAGAGTTTCCACAACATGCATGTCCTGTGGTTGCTTACAGGCCTTTCAAGCCTGTAATTTTTTCCATCTGAAAATGCAAATTTTGCAAGAGCAGTTTTGCCTGTGTGCCTTCCTATAAACTCTCAGATGCCTATCAGAGGAATTAAACAAAAAATTTAAAATCCATCTATTAAATATGAATTTGTAATTGGTGAGTCACTAATGTTCCTTTTTCATGTCAATAGAGATACATCAGAATTTATCTATACATGGTTTCTGGATAAAAAGTATAATCCATCAAAGAACAGAAACATGTCATTGTGAAATGTGTTGCCGGAGCAAAAGCTTAAGGAGAATCATTGGAGAGCGTGCATGAAACATTACAGTTTTGCCTCATTTAATGTTGAGGACTGCTATAATACTATGTACTATGCATCCCAAATGGAGCTGACACAGAAATGATGGTGATTTTGATTCTGGGCATTATGATTTTTATTCTATTTGCAATCTTCTTCATGTTCTTCAAGGAACGATAGATGCTGGCTGATCCACCAATTTTGGAAAAAAAAAAAAAAAAACAAAACATAAAATGAGGAGAAAATATTTCTGCAACATAACAGCCTACTCATGAAGCGGACCTACTGACTTCCTCCTCTTTTTTATTCAGTAGCTATCCAAAGGCAAGCGTCATTGGCTACTCCCTAGGTCTTACACTGGAAGGGACAGTGAACACCAGGTCCTTATTCATACCATCGATTTTGGATAGATTTTGCAATGCTTCCCCCTCATCTATTCCTTCCATGACTCCCATGTAAACACAAACCACACTCACATACACATGGACATTGATCCAGTTCCTCCTCTCTGGCTGATCAGTCTTGAAGGTCAACAGTGTAACATAGGCATGCCCTCAACTCACACTTCTTACATGCGCATTCACATTTGCAGTCCTTTTCAGGTCATGCACAATAGTTTTCCACATTCTGCTCACTGATCTTAGTCCTGGGTCAGATGCTAGTCAGCAGCCTGCAGTCCTGAGGCCTTTGACCATTCTTGCTGCCCTTGGTGCCCTTTTTGACGTAAAAGGGTGAGAACAGCCAACAGTGTTCAAGTGACAAGAACACCCTGAACTTACACACTGATAAAATAATTTTCTCATTACAATGAGTAAAGTCATACTGAGCTAGCATTTGTTAAGTGTCCTAATTAGAAAGAAAATTAGGTCAAAACATCAATGATTAAAAAAGTGTTTAAGAGTTGATATTGTAGCCCTGGTTTAGGAGTGCATTAAAAACATGCTTCACTAATTTTCAATGTGTGAATAAAAAGCTCTGCTCTTTACAGTAGGGCACACTGAAGTGTTTAATGTATTTAAGTACCACTGAAGCCAGTGTGAGGTACCAAGGCACTTAAAGCACATACTTGCTAAACTGGAGTCTTCTGACTAAACATCTTGCTGCAACTGTCCTCTATCAGTCATGCACATTTTCAGTCACAGAGATTATTTCACTGTATTCAGGGCTGTCCAACAATTTCTGTTGACCTACATAAGTAAAACAGAAAAATAACTCTTAATACGGAAGTACAGTATTCTTAATAAAACCTTTTAATAATACTGTAAATATGCCAGTCACTCTGAGACGTGTTTTCCCAGGATCGTTTAAGAACAGTTGGTGCTATGTTTCATCATATGATTCCCAAAAGATGAGTAATGGAAACATTCCTGCTTGAGCATGTCCTTATTTTGCATCAATTGTCCTTTATTTACTATAAGTATTAAGCCAAGTCATAATGTACTATCCAAGCTGGAAAATTGGCATCCAATGATACATAACATGTTTACCCAAACAAGTAAGCGTCGGTGTGCAGAATTGTATTTTGTTCTGCCAGCATTCCAGCCAGTTTGCTTTCCAGTCAGTAGTTTTGTGAGTATGGTCTACAAAAGTTTAAATGCTTCTCTTTTATTTATTAAGGTCATTTCACTGAAAACAAGTGCTTTGATTACATTTAGGAAAATATCTATTTAACTCTGTCAAGGAACTGCTGAAAGGTTGGCATAGTTCAGTGACTAAAAGAATGTGACTACTGGAGTGTAGCCTAAAAGTAGAAGTTCATATAGCACTTCCCCTTTTATTTTGCTGTTTCGATGCTATCTAATTTACACCTCCAGAAGAACAAGCTCTATAGCTCCACACAGTGTTTATTTACAAACATCAAACCTCTAAACAGGCCACAGGATAGAGATTTTTCTAAATGTGAATAAAGTCAAGCAACTCTCTGTAATTTTTCTAAAGCATTCTTCTTTAATGGGTTTATTTTTCTGATAGGTTATTTAATATTTGTGAGGACCATCTAAGAATATAACCAAGAGTATTCACACTTTTTGTGTGTGTGCATATTACCAGCTAGTCCTGATGTTACATCTTTTGCCTCTTTAGATCTTCAGCTGAATTAAGTACAAGCTTCTGCTTCACAAACAACCTGGAATCTGTCTCCTTAACTACTCTGCACATGTAACAGTTTGGTGAGGCACATATTATTAGCAAGATTTTAACAACAAAGACTTAGCTGACTTCCTGGAGACCACACAGATGTCCCTGCATGGTCTCAGACCAGAAGTCGGAATTCTTGGCATGTAAGTGTCCTCACTGCTCTGAGCCTCCTAACTGGAAAACACATTTTGTTTGATGTGCAGGGGATAGGCATGAAGAAGAGCAATTTACTCATAAATATGGTTATTAAGAGACTCTACTGTGTGCTGATGATATTCTTGCATTGAATGGGTTACCAATTAATTAGTGATGATTTGGAACGGGCAATCAGTTTTCATGTAATTTACCAAGAGATAAATGATTTTTGAGTTTTGATCTGCAATTGAAAGATATTTTAAGCCGCAGCAGATAGATCATTAACAAATAGGAAAAAAAAGCAGGGTTCAAACATAATTTATTTTTACATTGGGCTTGAACAGGAAACAGCTCAAAATATGCCTTCTCTGACAGCGACGATTTCACTTGTACTTGGGGCTGTATTTTAGGGATGTTGGGACAGCTCTACCTCAGTATCAACTTTGCTGAATGTGATACAAGGCCTTTACAAAAAAGCTGATTTTTTTAATTTTTTCTGTGTAGACACTTATCACAAAGAACTAAAAACTGAATTGGTCACCCATTTCTTTCAGACATAGCCAGGCCAGTATAGACAGAGATGAGCTCCTAGAAGGAAGGGAGATGGAAACTGGGACTCCTGTTGCTCAGGATGCTGTACAGTTCTAACACAGAAACTGACAGGAACCCAGGCTCTTGAAACAAGTGTGTAATTTGTTTGCATAGCACTTCGTGGATGTTCACTTACAGCACTCTGTGTTTGTTTCCAAGAAGCTTGGGAATAAAATTCCGAAGTTCAGATGTTGCTCTGTTAGCAAAATATTTTAAAAGAACTAGCTCAACCAGTATAAATATGTAATCAAAACAGAGGGAGTTGCTATAGCTCTCTTTGTCTTACCAAACAAAAGCCTGCAGAGGGCACTGCTAATGCTATAGGCACCTCCATACACTGTCAGATGTTATTTAATATGCACCTCAGACCAGACAAGTGCCTACAATGAAGAGACACAGAAGGTGAAATTAAGGTTAATATCTACTAATCATATAAAAGAAAATTAATCCTTTTTCTTCTTTTCTTTTAGTTTGTCCCTTATACCCACTCAAAAAGATACTTGCAAATGTGTTTTGCATCTTGACACCTGTAAGTCAGGATCTTGCTTCTTGGATAGAGATGGTGTCCCATGCTGCAGATGATCTCCAACAGCCTACCAGATCAGACTCCTGCCTCCAACACATATGTTCTCCTTTGCTGTTCATCTTCAGACTGAAAACATTCTTCCACAGCGGAGTCACAGTATGATCTATTACAGATAATACTGTATCTGTAACACAAGTGTTATGGACAACATGTATCGGTATAATATGTATGGTGTGCTTTTGTGAGTTTTAGATGACACAATACAGCAGATGTTCTCAAAATTCCAGAAACACCTAGTAAAACCAGTAATTTAAATGCATAACATATGACGAGTCTATCTATAGAGCTCCTATCCTGCCAACCGTTTTGTCTGCAATTCTAATATCCATGTAAAATACCTTAAATGTACTGTGTACGCCGTACTTTGACTAGGGGATGTTACCTGGTAAAAACATGCAGCCATCACTCCAGAAAAGCTTAATTCATTTTTTTCCATACATGGCAGCTTGCATGATTCTTTGGTCAGTTTGCATACAGTGAACAGAAAATGTTTTTCCAGCACTGGTTTACACTGAAAATCATGTTAGGAAATGCATACCAGAGTAATTTAGCTCCTTCCACAATCACTTTTTCTGCTTTCAAAGCCATATATGATTTGTTTATAGCCTCTTTATTTATCAGAGGTGATCCAATCCAATGAAACGATCTGCAGTTCATAATGTTGGTGCTTTCCTTAGGAGGCTGCACTGTGTGTTGCAAAATCTAAATGGATAAACTTATTTCCTAAAGCCAAGACTTAAAAAATGATCTCTGTTCCTGGACGTTTTGGCTTCCTAGTATCAAATATCAAGCACCTTCAAGGAATGCAACTTTTTAGACATATTCAGAAACCACAAGGGCATTTGGTAAAGCAATTGCATGCACAGAGCATATACTTCAGTGGTAGGCTACTCATGAAACTAAGAGCATATTCGTCAGTCACTGAAATGCAGATAATAAAGTCTGAAAAAAGATAATGTATTTCTAAGGGTATTTTCACTGACATAGAGGTTTTTTTTTCTAAAAAGTAACCCCCTACTGAATTTATAGCAGTTATGAAAACCAAACTGAAGTGCTCAGGGTTGTTTCTATACAGATTTTATTCCAAAGAATCCAATTCTTCTGCAAATGTTGTGGTAGCTGTGTTAAATCTGATAGCCCATGATTTTAGTACATATATTTATTGACTCTGGCAATGATTAATCCATTAAGTGATATGGGTTGCTTTCAGAACTTTCAATTCTTTTTCTCCCTTCACATTTGGCTTTACACATCATGTATGGTTCTGCTTTGATTTTCTATTTTCTCAGAGACAGGTAAACATAAGAAGGTATTTTGGGCCCAAATTTATTTGATTTCTAACCTAACTAAATCATAACTACAACTTTATTGTAATATGTATCCACATATATTTCTGCTCTGTAATTCACTAGCAAATTTACTAACTTATCTGCAAGTTTTAGGCTTGGGTTCTTGAATGCTTGGTGAAAGCCGCTTCTGAATAATATATACATTTCCAAAATTCAGCATAAATGTGTGTCAGTTCAGTTCGTCCACTGGAAAAAACCCAGTAACATTATTGCAAAACTCTACTGCAAAACTTGAGAAACTGAGTTCTAATGCTACTGGTTTATACTGCTGGTTAGTTACATAAACTGGCCTGTGAGAAACTGAAAACAGTACTGTGTAACTTCTGTGAAATGACATAACACTACAAAATGGATGGTGAGTATTCAGAGATGATTAAGAGAATGATCTGAAAACAATAATTATTGATTATATAAACTTACAAATTATCAAATGATAAATAATGTTGCCAGATGATTTTGTGACCATTTATGAATAATTGATTGCTAAGAAAAACAGATGGAATGTATCCAATTAATTTTATTATTGGTACTTTCATTGCTCAGAATTAGCTTTTTATTCTATTTAACTGTAGCTGGGTGTAAGAATAAAAAAAAAAAAAAAAAAAAAAAAGAAAAAATTGACAAAAAGTAAGTATAAACATAATGATTATTCCAAAAGAACTGTAGTGGTATATTCCAGAATGTTTGTTTTGTGTGGTAAAATGATGGAGTCTAGCTATTGTAAATGAGTGTTGTCCCAGTATTTCAGATCGTATACTGTATATAAGCACAAATTGCTGACTTTGATTTTGCAGTAATAATAGAATAAGCTATTCTTCACCTTCTTTTTAACAGTCTCTTCACGGGAATATTCCTTCCATCTCTCTTGGCTGAATTCAGAAAATCTCTGCAATAATGAGAGTGATTTTCTCTGTGCTTCACTAAAGCTCATGGCTTTGCAGCTGATTAGCCTTAACATTTAATCCACTCTTTGGCATTATTTTTATTTTCCTTTTAAAATACATAAAATTTTCCTGTGGTGTTAGAGCAAGTAACTTCCCTTTTACTATTTGGTTTTTGTTTTGTTTTGTTTTTAATTTCTGATATTAATGTTTTGATTTTTTTTTTACATTTCATCTTTAAGGATGGCAACAGCAATTATAATTCATCCTCCGAAATTGTCCCTGTGGATGGTCTATAGGAAAATGAGTTGAATATCTGGCCTACCTTGTTCTGTTTATACAGATTGGTTCTCAGTGATAAAGTCAGCATTTGGTGGGTAAAATGATTATGAATAAAACAGGCAGTTTAAATAACAGGCTAATCTATGGCAATCTTCAGATTTCAGCAGCAGAAATCTCCAAGGTAAAGGACTTGTTTATTCTATATCCAGTTTTAAGAAATCAAGATGACTTAATATTTTGATGTACATAACCCAGATGCTCACACATTGTCACACACCTCCTGTGGTTTACATGATATAATGCCTGCATCTGTAAGCAGCATGGCAAAGACTTCATGCCATTGACTATGACCCTGACTCACTAACAGTCTTTCTCTAAGTTTTTTTTTGGCTTTGAGCTATGTTGCTGGTAGTGATAACATTGGGGAGAAGGGTAATTTTTTTTTTTAAATTTCACATACAAGGACTGACCCTTCATAGTTGCTCATGCAACAGCTGCAGATATAACATTAGGTGAGAGCTAGCTGCACAACCTAAATGGCAGTTTGTGTCAAATCAATGCCAGGAGTCTTAACAGTGGCAACTGTGCAGAATACCTGCCCTCCTGCAACATTTTAATCCTAGATCTACTTTTGCCACCAGCAACGTCCCCTCTTTCCTTTCAATAGCCTGCTAATATCGAGACTTATGTATCTAGGCTTATGATAATTCAATGTTCCTGGATGTTCCCACAGCTTTACACGAGCTCTTCCTTTTCAGGACACGGCTGTCTCAAGAGTGCAGCTTCCAAAACAACATGACTGTCACCCAGTAGGCAGCTGCAAACAAGTCTTATCTTCAACTAGGTGAACTTGATGGTAACAGACAACTGGACCTCTGTGCATAAAGGGCTTTCACAAGTATGTCAAGCTTTGTTATCATAGTCTTGCTGCTATATCAGGTAACTGTGCCTTGGCAGCCACTGCCAGATCTGTTCAAGAAACTGTGGGCTTGGTCCCATGATGCATGGTGCATGCAGTGTATTGGAATGTGTTGGTTCATGCAATACATTTCTACAGAACTTTTGCATCCCAGGGTATTATGAGTTACATTCCCATACCACATTGAGGAATATGCCTATGTTTTTGTACTCAAGTACAAACAGCCTATGATTAAAATAAGTCTATTATTACCAAATTACTATACTAGGCATCTAAATATGTTCTGGATTCAGCCCACAAAAAATGTACGAAAAATGACATAGTTTAGGTCTTATTCATATCACTGATGTGAGGATTTTGATAGTCACATTTTTTTTTCTAATTTCAGTTATGTGCCCCATGCCTCTCCACACAGAAAGCAGCAATGCAAACATTACAAAGACTTCAGTCTCTTTACTTTTTGCACAATGCACAGTTACAAAAGAATCCTACAATGCAGTTGCTGTTAACAGCAGTAGCTGTTTCCTTCATTAATGCTGCTCTTAGCACACCCCCTGGCATTGTTCTGCAGGATCAGCATGAGCTGGCAGCAGGTTTGTCTCTGATGTGTACACATGCTGTAGCATTAACTAAGGAAGCTACAGAGAAGTATAAAAGACATGCAGGTCCCTTACTAACTGCTTCATGGATTTTGAGAAATTTCTCTGTACTTTCATAAAATAAACTTGGCAAAATGTAATTAACCCAGAAGAATGATTCTAAGAGTCATACCTGTTCTTCAGGATGTATTTTGTGCCATTTATTTTGTAACATGAGGAATAGAAGGGGAGTTAATAAATGAGATGCTGCTACACTCCTGAATATTATTTCCATTTCTTAATTTAGAAGGCTAGCTATCAAAAAAAGCAGGCCAAAAAGGGTTCAGAGAAGAGACTATAGCAAGGACGGTGTTTGTAGCAGATGCACTGATTGGCATCTGACAGCAGGGGATTTAATAGTAAGGTATTTCCAAGTTGCCCACTTAAAAGTCCAGGGTATTAACTATCTTGGTATTTTGCACCTTTACTACATTTTAACAAAGTGTATTACAGTTTTGCCTGGATTCAAATATATATATCCTTACAACTCACTTCTCTTTTTGTGTTTGTGTCCAGATGGAAATATTTAGAATGTGGTGTTCATATGGTAACAATAACTTATTACCAGAAAGATGTTAGGAGAGAGGAGGCAGTAGGTGTGGGGACAGACCATGTTCTTTGAAGGGAAGTGGGTAATTTGCATGCAGTGAGACCTGTTTCAAGACAGCTCAGTCCAGAGGAACTCCACTAGCAAGCAGTGATGGGGGACTGATGCAGTAAACTTTCCCGATTATTTCTAACAGTAGCTATTTCTTTTAAACATAGGTACTGCCCTTGCAATGGTGTGGATATCTACGCTTCATTCTCTTCCACCTTATCTTCCAATTTCAAGACGAGACTAACAAACCTTGTTCACTGTATCTAAAACTGTAGTTTTTACATTTCATCCTTCACACAACATGCACCTGCTCTCTCCTTAATATGTGAACAAAACCATTTGGGCAATCATGGAAACTAGATTAAAGAACAGGGTGTTGGATGAAAATAACCCAGTGGGGTAAAAAAAAAAAAAAGGTGTTTTTTTTTTTTTTCCTAAGATGTCCTGGGTTGAGTGAGTGGTGGGGTTTTTCTGGTGGCAGGGGAGGGGGCTATAGGGGTGGCCCCCTGTGAGAAGCTTCTCGAAGCTCCCCCAGCTCCAAGTCAGCTCCACCTCTGTTTGGGAAATTGAGCCAATCAGCTGCGCCTCTGCGATAACGTATTTAAGAAGGGACGTGGTGATGGACAGTCGGACTTGTGAGGAGAAGTTGCTGCAGCTGCGTGAACACCAAGGTCAGTGGAGGAACGGAGGAAGAAAGGAGGGGGGAGGTGTGCCGGAGCAGAGACCCCCCTGTATCCTGTGGGGAGATGGCAGGGCGGACCCCCCTGCCACCCATAAAGATCTACAGTGGAGCAGACATTGATTTATGGCCTGTGGCTTCTGCTTGGTATAATCAAGGTGCTGTGCCCGAAGAAGGCCTGGGTCTTGTGGGAAAAGGTAGCCCCGCTGCTGTAATTCAGCACTGGGAGGATTACAGCATGCGGGGGTGTCCCATGCTGGAGCAGCTCGGGAAGGGCTGCAGCCCGTGGGAGGGAATCCAGTTGGAAAAAGTTGGTGACCCACGATGGAGCAGTGTGGGGAATGCTGCGGCCCATGGGAGGAACTCACGTCGGAGAGAGTTTGTAGAAGACTGTCTCCTGTGAGAGGGGGACCATAGTGGAGCAGGGGGAACAAGTTCCAGAAGCTCCCCCCCCCCCAAGATGGAAGAAGCAGCAGCACTGACTGCACCCCCCCCCCCCCCCATTCCCTGCCCCTGCGCCACTGGGGGGAGGAGGTAGAGATATCGGGAGCAGAGCTGAGCCTGGGAAGAAGGGAGGGGTGGGGGAAGGTGTTCTCAAGATGTGGCAATGCTTCTCACTGTCCTACTCTGTTATGTGTTGTTAGTGTCTGTAATAAATGTATGTTCTTTTATTTTCTTCCCCTAACGAGTCTGCCTTTTGCTCGTGACCATAAAGAGTGATTTTTTTCCCCATCCCAGTCCTATCTCAAACCCCAAGCCTGACTCTCTGTCCCTTCTTATGGCCAGAAGAGAAGGGAGAGAGAGCCACTGCGTGATGGTTGGCTGCCGACGAGGCTCAAACCATGATGTAAGATTAAACACATCCTTGCTTCGACTCATCACTTGTGAGAAATATTTGTGCCACCACCTGGCAGAAGCTTGATGCCAAACCCAGGATGCTGTGCACATGCTGCATGAGCAACTGTTCCCTGTGCCTGTGCTCAGTTTGCCCCTGAAACACAGCCTCGATGGCAACATCTTTCTCGCCCAGGCTTACGTTTATCATCAATAGCTGCCCCCCCGGCCCCCCTCTGCCACTCAACAGCCTCTTCATCCCCTAAGCCGCAGGCTGGGTGCTAAAGGGACCCGCTTCACGTAAAGGCCCCAACAGCAGCGAGTCCTGGCGCAGTCCCGAGGCCTCCCAGGACTGCGAGGCGTCAGCGGCCCAAGCGGCGGCCGCAGGACCCCGAGGCGGAGCCGAGCACCGCAGCCCCGGCTTACTTCGATACAGTTTTTACCACTTTACAGGCAGCCCCACGCCCACGCCCCCACCGCCCACTCGCGGCGACCGGCCCCCCACGACGGGGGTGGGGTGGGGGGGCGGCTCCCCGCCCCCATGGCCCCTCTCGCGCATGCGCAAAACAGCACCCCCGCCCCTCAGCAAAGTGGCGGTCAGCGCTTGCGCAGAACACTCCTCGCTCCCTTCCCCTCCCCCCCACGCATGCGCACGTGCTCACTAGCTCATTTTCTGCCCGCCCCTCCCCCCCCCCCCCCCGCCCCTCGCCTCCGACGCAGGCGCGCGCCTTTTCGCCCGGAACCTTGACACGGAGCCCCTCGGGGCCGGCCGCCTCTGACGTCTCTGACGTCACTTCCGCGACCTCCCGCGGACGCGGCCAATGGGTGCTTCCGCGCGGGGCCCCGCCCCGCCCCCGCCCTCCCCCTTCCTCTGCCGCGGGGCCGCCGTCGCGTTCGGGGCCGCGGCGCTCAGAGGCCGTAGCGGAGGAGGAGGAGGAGAAGGAGGAGGAGGAGGAGGAGGAGGGAAATGGCGGCGGGGGCCTCGGCGGCAACGACGACAGCGACGCGGAGAGCGGGCGGGCGAGGCACCCGCAGGAGGGAGGAGCCGCCGCTGCAGCCGCCGCAGCTTCCTCGGGCCCGCTCGGAGCAGTGACGGGCCGCCTCCCCCGCCGTATCCCTCAGGCCGCGGCCGGCTTGGCTCTCGCCCCTCCCCGCACACGCCTCCTCCTCTTCCCCTCGGCGGCTGCGGCTTTGCCCGCCCCTACGCCCGCCCCAGAGCACCGGCGGCGGGGGGGGCTTCAGCGGCCCCCCTCCCGGGCGCGGGCAGTGGTGGTGAGCCGAGGGGCCCCGTCCCTTTGCGGGTGATTATGCGCGGTCGGCCCCGGGCCGGCGGTCAGAGTCTTTCGCGCGGAGGCCGTCGAGCGGGCAGCGAGCCCTCCTGCATCCCCCCCTCGGCTGATGTCCCCGCCGCCCCCCGCTTAGTCTAGAGGAAGCTGAGAGCCCGCTTCTCGGGAAGAGGGAAATCTGCAGCCATGTATTTTCTCAGCGGCTGGCCCAAGAGGCTGTTGTGTCCTCTCGAGTCCCTGGAGCAACCTCTTCACATCCAGACGGATCCCCAGAGAGCTTTCTTCGCAGTGTTGTCCCCGTCGCAGCTAAGCATCTGGTACTGCAGGGTGAGTGTCTGTCCTGTTAGCCCTCAGACCCTCCTCTTCCAGCTGAAAAACCCTCTCACCCGTAAAAGATTATATTGTTTTTTTGTTTTTGTTGGGGGGGGGCTTTCTTTTTTTGTTTGTTTGTTCCTGTTCTAGAAGGGGTTGTAAAATTTGGACTAAAGTTTACAGAATACCTTGTTATTTGTGAATTAGAGTGGTTAAGCCACGATATTTACCAATGGCAGTGCAGTGTTAAGAATAAACACCTGTTATTCCTGAAAATGAGACTTCTAACCGATTTTTTTTTTTTACCTTGACTTTAGCGCTTAAGCTTAATATAGAGCGTTTGTAGCAGTGCTTTTTTTCATATATGCTTTATGTCTTCTGCCTTCCTGTGTTCTGTGTTTTATGTAAAAGAACATATGGATGTAGGAGAGATGAAATACATTTTTTTATAAAACACAGAACAGGCTATAACATTCTCTGTAATGATGTAACACAGAAGTTCATAAGGTTTTATTTTTATGAAAAGTTTAAAACTTGTGGCCCTAAACAGAAGAATTGTCATGCCTTTTGCATGGAAATTGTAGCTCTAGCAACATCCAGTTTGAGACTACACGAATAATTGACATTAAATACCTTGCTTTTAATTCCCTTTGAATTAGTGTGGTAACAAAAATGCTGTTTGTCAGTTTGATTTGATGCAGTCAATGAAACATCTGTGATACTGGCTTTAAATTTTGATGCTGTATTCTTTTTAAATAGTGCCCAGATTAGACCCTAAATCTGTCTATAAATATCTCAAATTCCTGATAATTTATAGAGTTCATCTCAAATTACAGGAGAAGACTAACAATCCAATTTTAGAAAGCTGCTAGTGAATGGTATCAAATGACAGTCATAGCCCTAAAATCTTGTTTTGAGTTATACTGAGATTTCATCACCTCATGTTCTCTTGCACTCTGCATGGCTATTCATTCGTTGCTGGGCGGGGTGCTGATCCTGTTTTTTTTAACCTATACGAGTATCCAACTAGGACGTATCAGCCCAATAACTGTGAGGTGTGAACATCAACATGTGGCCTCTGTTTTCTTAGGACTGGGGCAAATAGTGTAGATAAAGTACATGCTCTACCAGCATAGCACAACTGCTTTTTTTCCAGGAAAATACATACAAAAAAGAACAGGCTTGAATGCCTCTGAGGATGTGTCCTGGTGTTTAGAATGTAGTTTATGGTCTGTTTGTGAGGATGATGTTCATTAACTTACATGCTTGGACTTGTTTTGAAATGCTAAATGTTGTATAACTAGCTACAGACAGAGCACTGAAAGAATTCACTTGATGCAGAAAACTTGAGCAAACTTACAGGTCATTAAAATTTTTTAAGTACATCTTAATTCAGCATGTAATACATGCTTTTGAGGAAGGTGCTGACTTTGCCAGACTTGATCACTGACTGATCGTAGATGAAAAAGCGTGTTACAATCTCACCACCTCTGTGGACGTCCTGCCATTAGCAAACTCCTGTAAGACAAAGGTTTCTATTAAGGACATTTTTAAAGAAATCTCTTGCATAATTTTTATGTATATAGCTCTGGTTTTGGGGGTGTTGTTCTTGGTTGGTTGATTGGTTTTGAAGGATTTTGAAGTCATATGTTGGACTTGTACAAAAGAAATTATTACATTCTAGAAAATGTTTTCATTTGTCAGAATTGTTGCCTTTGGAAAAAGGCTAAGTTCTGGTCAGGTTGAACTAATTCAATTTCTTGAAGTAGAAGAGCCTTCAGGCTAATGTTCTTGTTAAAACTTATTACTATCTCAACTATATATGAAAGGTTTAATGTAAGAGTGAGGTGATGAGGCTGGTGAAGTTCTGTTTAGAATTTTTCAAGAACAGGGGGCTTTTTGAAATACTTCTAGGCATGTGAATTTACATTCAATATGTATATTTTTCAAGTGAGGTGGTACTGTTTAAAGCTCCTTTTCACCTACTGTGTACTATGAACTAATGGAACTAAGAAAAGTTTATCTCTAAGTGTGGATTGTTTTCCAGTTTGGAAACAATATAGGTATTAAGAATAGAAGCAGATAAGTGGTGTAGGTAAAACCAGATGGAATTCTGTTAGTATTTTTGAGCCCAAAAGTTCTCTACTATTTTACATGTTATTTTGTAGGGAGAGATCAGATTGTGGCTGGAAAAGACCACTGATCAGCAGTGAATGTTTTTGATCATGCACCAGTGTTGGTGAAAGATTTTTGAGCATGCACCCCCAATATGTGTGCATTTATTTATTAATCATATGCATGTTATACTGTACGAGTATGCACATGATCAAGCATAAATATATAGAAATTTAAAACCAGAGTGGAATAGAACAGACTGTTTCAGTCAGAGCGGACCCACAACGATCATCTAGTCCCAACTGCCTGACCAGTTCAGGTCTGACCAAAAGTTCGTTGTTAAGAGCATTGTCCAAAAATCTTTTAAGGACTGACAGGCTTGGGTCATCAATCACCTCTCTAGGCCTCTTCCAGTGTTTGAAAAGAAAAAAAGGAGAATGAGGTAAAACTGAAATAAACACATTTTTAAATGTTTATTTATTAATAGTACAAAAAAATATTTTCTACTTGCACCTCAATGGATTGTATTAAATGCCACAGTTTCAGTTATTTTTCTTAAATCAGAAGAAATTTTTGGCCTAGGTACCTCAGAAGAGCTCTTGACACTGAAAGCCAATGAAACTGTTTTAATTGACAGCATTGGAAAGCTTGTCAGTATTTTCATTTTGGTAATGTTAAGTACTTGGATGCTTGAAATGAGAAACTTCAACTCATGAAAGAAATGCTAAAATTGAGGTATTGAAGTTCAGCAGGTTGACTTGGGAACCAAAGGTGAGGTTCCAGGAGGCAGCTGTGCAGTCCTAAGTGTTGTGATCTTTCCTGCCTGCACCTGTATTTTAGTGGCTTTTACGGTGGACTAGTGATGGCTTTTACATTGTTGTTCAGTTTACTGAACAAATAGAATCCTCTTTTTTTTTTTTTTTCATCTTATGAAAGGATCAAAGGAGCATTGTAGTTGTCTAGTTGAAAGTGTTACTCCTTTAACGGTAGTGGCTTTTAGTTCTAAATTGGTTTGGTTATCTCATGCAATAAGAGCTTGAGGCAGTATGGGAAATTCTAAATATTCACCCACAAGCCTCTAGATATTAAGGGAAGATGTAAGGATGTATGGTAGATGAGTGGAGTTCCCCACGTAAGTGTTGAAGAGTGAATTGTGTGCAACAGGAATAGCCTGATGATGTAGTTGTATGTATAAATATAGTTCAGCATTTCCTTTCTTTAATCTTAACAAACTTGTGGCAATGACAGGAATAAGTACTGGCCTTGAATATCTAATAGAAGCTCTTTGAGGTTGTTGGATCATCTGCTATGACTCTGCCAGTCAAAACCAGTTTTGTAAGTTCTTTGAAGCCAAGAGTAACTTGCCCCAGCTACTCATTTTGAGGAGCATTTCTTGATTACCTGGGTGCTTATCAGCTTATGATTTACATCTACCCTTGTTTTTAAACTTAACTGTTTTTTTTTTGTGATGATCTGATGTTCAATCAAATCACCCGTATGAACTACAAGTTTATGGGAAAGCGTGCATGTCATAATCCTAGATTGCCAGATAATCTGTATTCATTCTGAATGCTGAATAAGCCTATATAAAGACAGCTCTTGTAACGCCACCATTATGTGCTTTTCAGTCTCTAGCTGTTGCAGTATTAGAATTGAACTTTATATGCGCTTTAAATCTAAGCGTACATGTTACTTAAACAAATAGGACAAAGCAGGTGACTGTGCTTGTGTTAGAGAAGTTACCTCTGTAACCTGGAATTTTGGTGTGCTATAAGAAGAGTTACTTGTGACACCGGTGCTTATAGGTCATTCAATATAGGAATAAATATATTTTAAGAATATGCAGTTGTTTTGTAATCTTTTAATAAAAAGTGTCCATTAAAAGAAGAAAAAAAATATGTTTTTACCATGCTTTCAGGATTATGTTTTCATCTCGGCACTGTAAGAAGAATAATTTACTGAATTATTGTATGTGGCCTTTCCCTAGGTAGGATTAGATACAATTTCTGTGGCATTTTTAGCTGGAATTTGATTGCAAAATGGACAACAGATGTCTTGACAATGATGTAAGTGGTTGTGTATTGTGAACAATATGACACAGATAGTATCAGTGCAAACTAAGATGTCTTGTCTCTTCTGCTGTGTTATTTTCCTCAGTAATTTAACCCCTGAGATGCTAACCTCTTACTGATACCCATCAGACATTTGTCAGAGAAAGCCATTTCTTTTTATACGTCAATAACAGTAACAGTTGTGCTTCTATTATAAAGATGTATTTGTGGTTACATAATTAAAGAAATGAGAAATACCTGTTAGACTTATGGTATATCATGTGAAATGTAAAATTGTTGTGAATATTCAGTATACCTTAGCAGATTTTCAGTGTCTCCCGTATTAATATAAAATACATGACTCCTGAAAGATATCTCAGAATTACTTGCATGAAGAGAAAAGCATTCTCATTTATGAGTGTTGACTGTCCAATCGGTTGCATATAACAGAGTCATTTGCCAGTATGAGATCAGAGATGAGGTTAGAGAGTCTATTCTCCGTCACGTGCAATTCCATTTAATCTAAATTTAAGCACTTGAAAATTTACGGAGCTGAAGAGCAGCAAAGAGCTCTAGAATATGGCCTTTCTTGTTGGCAACCTTTATGAACAGTAGGTTAACTGAAAACTTTCACTTGGGAGAGATAATGATTGACAGTTTTGATGCACTTTAGTTTTTTGAATTCTTTCACAGTAGCTTTATGTGAAGCACAGTATTGGGAGTCTGTTCTGTTTGTTGGATGAATACTCTGCTAATTCTGAGCTTTCCAGCTACTTTTAAAACTGAATTAAAGGACTTGTGTTTTTGTTATTAATCCTGCTTTTAGAAATTCCTTTATCACTACCTTACATCTCTGTTACTGACAGAATGACTTTTTGTGGTCTGTTTTTTTCTTCTCGTCTTTACTAATGAATTTTCCTCTTCCTTGTTCAAGCATGCATGTTTTTCTTTTATCCATCTAACCTTTCTAGTTTATTAGTTTATAAACCTACAAAGCTTCAGCCTTTAAAGTGAAGCACAGACCATCTAATGACAAAATAAAGTACACAGTGTCTCCCAGTCCAGCTTTGTCACTTAGATTGTAAGCTTATCAGAACAATGTGGTTTTGATTTTATTTTTGTGCCTACAGCCTTATGAAGCATTGAAGGATTTGTCTTAAAAAACTAAACAGATCATTTGTGGTTTTGAAAGAAATTGCCTCTTGATTCTAAATTAGATTAATCTTTGATGTCTAGAATACTAAATTGTTAGGGGGATGAGAATACTCATATTTTAACAACTATGTATGGCCATGCAGGTGCTTGTATTGGTGCTGTATTAAAAAAGCAAACCTGTATGTAACACTGTGTTGTCAGCTGCTAATACTGTTGCATCCTCCCAGCAAATACAAGAATCTTCTAGACTTAACAGTTGCGGAAGACTGCTAGTATCCAGATATTCAGTGTTTGAAAGCTATAATTAAATGTAAAAAATTATTTGGAAAGTAAATTAGTAATAGTGAATTGATAGAATTAAAGATGAGGAACCTTTAAAAGAGAGAAGGAAGTATTGAGGATTGTGAAATTTACTTCGGTTTAAAATTCAAGTTACTTTGAATTTCTAGTTATAATAAAAAGTAAAATAAAGAAATAGAGTTCAGAGCTGAACATGTTGGCTGTGGGTAGGCTAGGGAAAGCATTCAGAATTTATGCAGTTCTTGGGTATTATTTGGATTCAGTGCAACTTATCAGTATTTTAAAAAATTATCTTTTTGCAGTACGTAAGAATTTGAGTATGACTGTACCAGCTGTTTGATGCAACATTCTTAGGATTTAGGCAAGAATATGATTTTGCTATGCATATTTAATACAGATATAAAAACTACTTCTTCGTTTTGCATAAAAATCGTGGGAGTGCTGGTGTCCCACAGGAGCATACGCAGGCCTGAGGAAGAGTATTAATTCATATTTTGAGTAATTTTTGGGGTCACTATAAGCAGTTGTCTTCCTGTTGTGCTCGCTTTCCTTCTGGGTTCCTGTGAATTAATGGTAAGAGAGCAACTAAGAATACAGGAGCACTAAGAAGTTTCAATGTCTGAATGTATACATGCTGTTAGGTATTTGCTTCTCAGACTTAGTGTAGTAGTTTTCCATTGTATTTGCTGACCTACTTAAGTTGTTAGATCCATTGTATGCATAGTTTGTCATTAACCTGCAGCAGTCAAACCAGAGAATCCAAATTAAAGAAAACTATTTTTTTCATTATTTTATATTCTGTCAAACAAGCAGTACCACTTTCCAATCGATTAATGTACTACTTTCTTTGAAGCCCTTCAAACATCTCAGTTAGGACAGATGGCTATGATGGCTGCTGTTCAAGTCTGTACTACTTGTCATATTTAAAGACGGCCTGTTCAAAGCAACATTCATGTCTTAGTTTAGGGTTTAAATGTCTAGTTGATTTGCATTTACATCAAATGTGGTAGAATGTTTGTGTTTAGAGAAATGAAGCGGTAATATCGCATATCTAAGCTTGCTGAGAGAGTTTGCTGTGGAGTCTGTGTATCTTGATAGATTTCTTCATAAAAAGTAGTTTATGTGGTTTGGTGGTTGGAGGCTACTTATGCTTCTCGTAGTTACGGCTTAAAAAAGGGAAATGGGAAGGATGTTGTATTTCGTCAGGTAGAATTAAGTAAAATAGTAGCAATTTTAAGTTATTTTACCATGGGTTTGGTTTTGTGTGTTGTTTTGTGGTAGTTTTTCTTAATTGCTTGTTTAGGTATTTTGTCCTCATGTTGATCCAGAGCTCATCTTTCTTAGTGCAAAGTCCAAAAGTATCTTTAATGTACAACAACAACTGATAATGAAATGAAAGTGAGTTTTAAATTACTTTGTGTTAGGGAGTTTTGTATTTGCTCATGAAGCTAGCTTGCTACCCTTTACTTTTTTATAAATAGTGCGATTCCTCTGTTTCGGTATTGGTCATTTAAAACATGTTTGCTTTAAACTGTCTGTTGTGAGTGTTGCCATAATTTCACATCAGTAAAAAAAAGGCATGTTTTGTGCAAGAAAGGCATTGCTGAGAAGCATAAAGATTTTGGAGTAAGAGCTCTAGGGAAAGTGCTCTTGTGAAAAGGTAGCCAAGGTAGCTGAATGATATGTAAGAAGGGAAAGAGATAAAGTATATTAAACTGGGAATAGAAAGTTCTGCTGTTCTCTATTTGGTAGCATTAACTAGAGCACTGGAAAATTTGTTTACTCTTTGGTATTGATACTATTATATTATTTTTAAGGTTATCTTTCTTTTTTTTTTTTTTTTCTTTTTTCCTTTTTCACAATTTTTGTTATCCTGTGAGCATCCAGATATGAGCGACAGCTTCTGTTTTGCCTGACCTTGCATTCCTCCTAAGAGTCAAAATGTACTATATCAAAATGCTAGGTTTTCTCTGCAGCAGATTGTAAAATGCCAGATATGTTTATTATCTTTTTTGGGAAGCTTGTGCTAGTTTTAAGTTGCAATCTGAGTAGAGACTTGCTTACTCAGATCTTTCTTACACGATCTTCTGTTCTTCCTTAAGAACAGAAGGTGTTTACTTTTGTTCTGTAGACAATTTTTTTTTTTTTTTTAACAACTCTATTTGTTATGTCTCTTGCTATACTTCTGGTATCACCAGTTTCTCAAAAGCTGTGGCTCCACCATTAGTATTTCAGCAAGTGGATTTTAAGCATTATAAGGAAAGAGGATCAGTGTCTTGGCTCATCTGAGAAAGTGTACATGTTTCATTAGTTGTGCTTAACTAGATTTCTTTATAACTTTTATAGAAGCATGCAGAACTGTGAAGTGGAAAAAACCAAGGAATTTTCATGAAATTGACACGGAAAGTTGTTTTTTCCAATACAAACAAATATAAAGATTTAGAGAAAATTATGTGTAATAGAATCTAAACCCCTACTGTTTCTGTACAAGCTATGAGTTACATATCTAAAACTAACCAGGCAAAACCATTGTATTAATTTTTGTTAAAATGTGTGTTTAATGTCTTGCTCTGATTGGGGCAAGTAATTAAATTTAAGCTGATACACTTTTGTTTATAGAACATACTCCTGTGCCATTATATGTCTTTGGTCACTTCAGTTGTAAAATTACTATTTCTCTTGCATGAGCAGAGTAGGATATCAAGCTGCCCTTCTAGCTTTGTTAACCTTATAGCAGTTCACACTTCTGTGGGAAGCTTGTAAATGGGGAATAAAGTTGTATTCTAGAGTTTTCCTCACGTATGAAATAATGCTTTTAAGTTGTGGAGTATGTGCAAATAATCTGTGTCAGTGAAATATTTATGGTTTAACCATTAACTAGGTAGCCTTTGTGACCTGTTGAAATAGAAGTGGGTCTGCTTTCTAATAAGAAAAGAAGCTACTTAAACTGAAAAAAGATAAAAATGATTGCTTGCACTCTTAATGTTAACTCCTTTAGTCCTCATCTGTAAGGCACAAAGCATGATCAGTCTAGAAATCAATTTATGTAAATTTTATAGCTGATGTGTATGCAGAACATTCTTCCAGGTTCTAAGGTGTAAAAGCAGCTTTCTTGTGAATAAATGTCACGAGAACATTGCAGTATAAATACTGTCATTATATTCTGTAAAAGCAGCAATATAGAAGGAAAATCACTGGCTATTAATGAGCTTATATAGCATTTTTCTGCCTGCTGCTAAAATACTTGAAGCATAGAAGTGCTATAAGATCGGACTTCAAATCTATTCTAATGATGCACATTATCAAGACTGTACTGTCACAAAGCACTTTTCCTCTGTGTATCTAAGGCAGTTAAGGTGCATCTAAGCCAAATGGTGAAAGGCTATGTAGTTCACGAGAAAAATTAATAGGAATCAATAATTAGTTATCTATTTAAGGTTAAATAATTTTATTTGCAAATATCTGCAGAAGAGGCCACATGAACTGAAAAAGCTGGTATAAATAGTTCTTAGGGTAAAAATTACTTTGCTTCTTATACCTTACAGTATAAATATTTAACTTTATTTTTGATAATTCAGTTCTGTGTGGGTGTGAAATTTAAGTAATAGTGCTGTTTACAGGATGCAGAGTCCTACTATGAATTTACCAAGGCTAAGATTCTGTGACATTAATTCAGCTCTTTATTTCTATGTATGGTGAAAACATTTGATTACTTTTTTCATACTATTTTTCTATTTTAAATTAATTTGTTTGTAACTCTACTTTTTCTTAAGGGAATCTGAAGCAACTGATTCCAAATATGATGGTAGTTAATACCAAATTCTGGTGTAGCAGACACCCACGTGATTTCTGGGTAGAATTAATGCTTTTAGATTTGTTGTATCAGCTTCTGCTGTTTGAGCAAGTAAACAAAGAACAATAGTAAGTTACCATCTCTTGTGGTGCTAGTGGTAGATGGCAAGCTTTGCCAAGTGGTTTCATGATTACTTTCAGCAAAAAGAGTGATGGCTGTTTAGCCTTTTGGTTCCCTTCCAGGGACTGGAGATGTGTGCTTTTTTTGGTACAGAGTCTGCTGCTACAACTCTGAAGAAAAATTGACATTGATAAATTTAGGGAAAGCATCTGTTATGACAATGAGGGGAAACTTCTTTTACAAAAGAAAAGTGTGACTTGTTTAATTTAACCGAGGGCTGAGGAAGTACAGTTGTCATCTGACTAATATGTATGCGTCCCCACCTCCCAGTGATGAAGGGTAGCAGAGGGGGGAATACCTGTCTAAGCTGAAAGCTACTTCTGGTTCAAGAGCAAGAAAGTACAAACAGTTCTTAAATATACTTAAGGAGGAAGAATGTTCCTAAGTGCTGGAGCAAGGAAGGGTAATATTGCATTACGTTTTTATGTCACAGCTTGCAGCTGGTTTTGTGAAAGGGAATGAAGGCTTACTGCCTATGGTAGGTTTGTCTGGGTTTCAGGGCCCGAAAGTTTTTTTCCATTCCCAGAAGGAAAGGTGCTAATGGGTGCATCTCATCATATGCAAAAGCTTTTCAGCAAACTGTAGAGGTGGATTTTCTGCACAATTCCTGACAATCTGCTCTTAAAGAGATATAAAAGATTTCTTGATTATCATTCTCTTTAATACAACGGCCCATCCATTTAGTAGAAATTAAGCAAACAGATTGTACCAAATACGCTATAGAATATTTCCTCCTAGTTATTTGACAGTAATTTTCATTATAGAAGTCTGTTTGAGATGCTTTTGTTCATTTTAAGCATCAGTCGCCCTTTGTCTAACTCGAATTCTGTAATGACTCCTTTCTGGGCAAGTGAAGTATTTTATTTAAATGTCCTGGGTTTGAAAGAGTGAAATTAAGGATGACAGTGTGGCTGGAGTTGTGCATAAAATCCTTTTAAAAGCACCACTGTGTAATTCATTGTCAAATACGTGCTAATTTTTTAATCTCCCTCTTCAAGGAAAAAGTGTGGTTGGTGTTAGGGAAATATAGTTGTTTGCAGTTATATCACAATATAGCAAACATCCCATTCCTTGTAGATAGGAGATGCAGTGTGTAATTTTATTTTTTTTTATTTTTCTTCCAGCCCAGTGTATTAATTGTAAGCTACAAGGAACTGTCAAAAGCAGCTTCTCAGTTTGGACCTTATAAAGAAGCAGAATGGCGGCCTGACAGCACCATGATAGCTGTTTCAGTAAGTAGGATTTTTACTTCTTAGTGTGGTTAAACTATTGCAAAGAGTTTTGTATTACCATTTTCTGTGTTTATACAAACTTGCAAATTGTTTATACACTTAATTGGTGTGTATCTTGTTAAAATATATAATAGTACTGAAGTTCTTTTGGATGCTAGAAGCTTGCTTTAGTAGTCTTCATTCTTCAAGGAAAAAAATTAATGAACTGCAGTTCTTTGTATTAAAATAACGTTTACGTGTATTGATGGTGGGTGATCCAGCATCTCATTACTTTAGTAATCTGGTCACAAAGAAGAAGGGAATTTAAACATATGCGAATGGAAGAAATAGCTGAGGAGTTTGGTGGTGTAAGTATCTTTTGCTTGATAGATAGGATTTACATATGTTTCAAAAAGTTGGGTTTTAAGAGGGTGAAGCCATGACTTTATTAATGTGCAGTTTCTTTTGGTGATTAAAAAAAATTGCAAGGCACTGAGAATGCAGAAACAAGGGCAGTGACAGGTGATACATAGACTCTTCTGTTAAAAGTCTTAAAGGTACAGATGAGATCTTGCCTCACATGGAAATAAAATCTTGTTTTGTAGCTGGTGCTGTGCTCACAGCAGTAAAGTGGACTATTCAGCACCAGTATTTAAAAATTCAATGGGCAAGGTAGACATAACAAAAATCAGGTTAGAGTTTATGGGACTCAGAATATGGGATGATACTCTTGTTGCCATTTGGTCAGGCCTTAGATTAGAATGAGGTCTAAAATTGGGAAAGTTTCTTTTTCTAGCTTTTAAAATCAAGGCTATTCTATTTAAGATCTTATTGTGAGAATGTGCAGAGAAGAATAATTTAATCATTAAACTTCCCCATCAGGAGTTGATTTTGTGGAATTACAAAGTGGATAACAACTACTGTATTTATTGGTGCACTGACTTCATCTCCTAACATAAAACATCTTTTGTGCTTGAAATGATGCCTGTAATGCTTTGTAGTTTTTACACCAATTAGATATTGTTATCTTAGTGGAAAATACCAGATGGTTTATGGAATAGTTTGTGTCTCTACCAATATCATCATGACTCTAAATCAGCTAAACTTCCTGTGCTCTCCTTTTCTTGTGTGTAATGCAGTGGTAGACTTTTCTGAGTAGTTGGTTTAGAATATTTACATCACCTAAAACCTGTATTTAATTAGGTGTATTATGTTTTCTTCTTTGATGCTGGGATCCATTTGCTCAAGAGACCTTACGGTTCAGCTGACCGGCAGACTAGCTTTAATTTCAGCCAGTTCAGTTAATGTACTAGCAAGTTTCTCTGCAGCTAAATGTATAGTGTTCTTTTTGTCAGATAATGTCAGAGTCTAGATGCCCATAAAGTCTCAGTTTGTAAATTTCAGTTTTAAAAATTGAAATTCCTAACAGTGAAATGATTTACAGAATGAGTGTCATGAATTTTCTAGTATTATTCATGTTTCTTATGCTTATATTCCATCTCCTGGGTGTATTTATACACATAATATAGTCAAGCATGCTTGTTATGGTAGCTTTAACACCAGTTCTGTTTTGCAAGTTTCTTTAATGTGCTTTTGGAATATACATTAAGTTCAATTTGAAACATAATGGGTCCTACTGAAAGACTACATTTACAAATACTGGTATTTTTGTTGTAGAGAAACAGGGCAGAAAGGCAGTTTGGGGAGCTTAATAAATAAGGTATTCCTGCTAGTTTGTGATATTTTTATCCCCAGGTAAAACTGTGAACTTCTTTCCAAGAGAATAAACATTTTCTCCCTTCTTTGCGACTTTTTCTTAAGGAGAAAACTAATGAGTATGAATGAAGGAGCAATAGCAAGCAAGATATTAATTAAAAAAATAATAGTTTGTACTGCTAGTTTTGTTGAACTGAATTAACTTCAGTTAATTACTGAAGTCCCGTGCAACAGCTGAAAATACTAGTTTGAAAGCTGAGTTAGGTGATTTAGTTGCTCACCTGTTACTACCTGTGCTCTTGAGTTTCTTGTAGTAGTTTTATGTAATAATAAAATTGTGTTTTGCTTTGTTTTTAAGAAGGTAAACAAAACACTTAGTATGGACTTATCAGCCAAGTGCTACATTCAATTTTTATTTATTTATTTATTTAAATTATGTAATGATGGGGAGTGTAGTCGGGATTTATGTCCCCTAGAGCAGTGGTATACAGTGTTTTTTGTTTCTGGCTGCCGGAGTGTTCAGAGTATCTCTATGAAAATAAATCACTTTGCAGGATATGCTCTGAGGTAATTACTGTTTGTACTGAAGGCAAACTTTGGTCTAGTATATAGTATAAGGCTTTATAAAATACCTCAGGTAGCTTTAATGGTGTGAAGTTGGACAAACTTAAGCAGTTCTCACACTGTCATGATCCCCTAGCAATTCTAACTTCTTTTACTACTAGTATCTTCTATTACCAAACTGTTGGCACATTTTCTAAATTGATCTTTTTCCCTGATATTTTGTAGTTTCTTCTCTCATATTGCTGCATTTGTAATGTTTCCAGTGTTACTGGGAAATACTTTGTGTCTTGTCTACTCTAGTATACCCAGGGTGGCTAATTCTAGTAGTTAATCTTGTGAATTGGGTCAGGATGCTTCAATATAGAAAAATATGCAAGGCATTTTAGTTCTTCTCTTGCTACAGGCAGTCCTCTGATAGACTGCTCTTCAGTGTGCATTCCCATAGCTAAGGCAGAGCTTTATTAAACATTGTCGCATATGGGAAACCATATAGTGAAATCCCTTGCAAGGCTCTGTATGTTTATACTTTTGACTCTCAGACATGAATCTAATCAAGGAATGTATGACAGTGATGGTTATCTTAGTAAGTTTCATTACAACACTAACATTTCCAAAGCAATGTAGAAACTTAGGTGAACAAATACAATCAGTTTTCAGGAAGTGTATGGTTGAATGCTTCTGCATTTCATCTAGCTCATCATGGAATTTGAGGTTCTATTTAGAAATGAACCTGTAACAATAGCAACTTCGTGCTTTGAATGGTGTTCAGTAAGGCCCTTTGTACCTTAATATCAGTGTAAAGGTACTTCACAGTATTGTTTTACTTTTCCTTCCAGGATAAGATAACTTACAGGTTAAATATTTAATGATGTAATGGAAAGAACCTGTAAAGATGTTAGAAATGAGCACATTTCTTTACCATATAATACCTAAACATGATATTACTGCACATAGAAAAAATTCCATTTATTTTCAGCCTGTCTCAAGCTCACCATTAGGGACTGGATTTTATTCTTGCAGGAGAAAGATACTTGCTTTGAATGAGAATAATTGTGTTTCTTGGACTTTGAAGCCAAAACACAAATTTCTTTCATGATAAAGCAAAATGTTTGACAGAGGAAAAACATGGTGTGTCTGAACTGATAAACTAAGCTAAGAAGAGTGTTACTTTTCCCTTTATTCAAAGAAAAGGAAACCAACCTTACAAAGCAGCATAACCATGCATTTCAGTGCCTCTTGTCTCCAGTAATAGTACTTTGGGTACATGCCCAGCCCATATTGAAATAGTTAGATGGAAGCACTTTTTAACCAAAATTCATTTGGCGATAAATTTGTGCTTTAAACAAATCATACTTCTTTGAACAGCCAACCTTATTGGTCATCTGCTTCTCCTGTGCTTATACAAACACCTGATCAACATCTAGTCATGACTGGAACATCTGATAACTAAATGATTTATATTTGTTCTCTGAATAACATTAGTAGTTTGAAGTCAGTCTTTTAGAATGACAGAATATTACTTGAGATTGAATTATAGTAGAATTTTTTTCAGACACCAGAAGATCTTGAAACAGTGTTATGGCATCTAAAGATACTGCGTGACATGAGGATTTTTTGAAAACTACCTGGATAACCAACATTGAGAGGCAATGCTTAGCTTCTTTGTACTTTGTACAGTCCATAAGTGTTCAAACACCAGGAGATCTTGTTCTGAAGGCTTGCTACCTTCTACATGCTTTCTGCATTAATTCTCTCAGTTGGTGAGAATTAGGTGCCCAGCTTCTAAATACCTGATGTAGCTATCTGGTTTTATGTATTTATATGAACTGGAGGAAAATTTCTGCTAAAGGTATACATCAACAGTGGTGTTTTCCCTTTTTTCTACCTACTGAGTGATCTAATCAGAGGGGTTTAAGGGCTAGTGTGGATTTTACCTAGAACGAATTGCAATGCACAGTTTTTTAATATATCTGAAACTTAGTATGTGTATGCTTGTGTTCAATATGAGACATATATAGAAATCACAGAAGTCTGTGTAGATTTGACTCATGCAGATAGACTAGATACATATCTTACCAGTGTTTCTCTTTCAGACTGCAAATGGATACATCTTATTTTTTGAAATCCCATCATCAAGAGACAAATATCTTTATGAGCCAATGTATCCCAAGTAAGTATTTTAAACTTCCTTTGCATTCCCACAGCGTAAAAAAATATGACAAGTCCTAAACAGATTTTATGATAAAAAATATTTTCTTCCAAAGTATGTTTTAAAACCTGAAAAGTATATGAAGCATCATTCATATGAGTTAGAATCAGTTCAGAGGAGTTTTTCTGATTGATTTGCTGTGCCCTGGTAGGATTCCTTATGTCCATGTTATAAGCTCTCAGCATCCTAAATAGTGTGGTTAAAATTGTCTGATTTTATAAGTTGAGGTAGTCTGAATTCATGTACTGTAACAAGCTTTAATAATTCCTTTGAGTAACTCAGTTGAATAAGTCATGCTTCTTAGGAACTATTAATTTTTGAATAGATTCCTCTCTGCCCCCCAACTTTGTAGTAACTTAAAGATTTTTGAAACAAATAGGGAATAAATTCTAAATATTTTGGAAAGAATATGAATAATTTTTAGTAAGAATATACAAGTATTTTAGCTGCAGTGTGCTACCTTTTCATTATCATCTTATTTTCCTTACTTTGAATGACAGAATCTATTTTATGTGTTAAAATTTGACTGTGTGTTGGATGTCAACTTAATTTTAATTTATTTTAGCCTTCCAAGCTCTGGAATTAAGTGGAATTTACTGTTGCAACCAACTTGTCTATTCTCCAAAAACTCAAGACTCATATAGACAAGTTATGTTACTTTACTTGCCTTTTCTGAGACCTCAGTAAGATTTTTAAAACTGACTTTTCACATCTGACTTACTGTCATCAGGAAAAAAAAAAAAAGCAGACAACCTATTGCTGCAACCTGTTGAAATAAATAAAGGGATAGAATATCTTCCGCTGTATATAGTGCAAAAGACTAAACAATAGTTTATGGTATGTTCTTCTTGTTCTATTTGGAAAGTTGTTTTTTTTAAATTGGCAAAAACTGAAAATATATGGAAGTATGTATAAAATACGCAGTAAGAGTTGAAAAAGAAGCTTTGGAAAGTTTGTTTAGACGTGCCACATGTAGGAATGTTTGAAAATATCTATTAAGCAGTTAATGACTAACCAGTCTAACTTTGATGTAAAACATTGTTAATTGATTTGTGTTGTCAACCTAAAAGTGTGTATTCTATAGAAAAGTCTCTTAGCTCTGTGTTGAATGGTCAGGACTTTAAGATATATTTGTATAGCCCAAAAGGGTATAATGCTGATTCTGTGGATAAGACAAGGTGTTTGTCCTTAGAGTGCTTATGATAGGTTGCTCACAATCTCCTACGACTAAAGCCTGTGCTTAACTTCAAGATGATGAATGATCTCACTGAACTTACTGGGATTAGTCTGTCTATATTTAGCACTCAATTTTGAAAACCTACATAAAATTACTACTGTTCTGGTTATAGTCGATCAAAAAGAAGACACAAGCATTTATGTGTGAATTATGCCTGCTGTGATTAATGTCAAATTATTTTTATAAGCTATTGTAAAGGGATGAACTATTTTTTGGTGCAAGTATGGTGCACTTCCCTTAGGCAGTTTCACTCATTTGCTTTGTAGATAAAATACTTTAAAAAACAAACAAACAAAAAACCCCAACCCAAATTAAACAAACAGACCAACTAAACTGAAAGCTCAAAACTGAAACTTCTAACTTTCTCCTGGCATATGCTCATTTTTCAAAGACATTATTTCACTGTAATGCTTGGATTTCATCTCTGCTGGACAGAACAATACCAAATTAATTTTGTTAACTCTGAAGCCATTCAAAATCAGTGAAAGGCCTTGTATATGACTTGCCTTGTGCTGTAAAGGGGACATCTTACTGTTTTCTCCCACTGTAACAGTGTGTTCTTGGCTCCTTCCTCTATGTTGGCAGCAGCGATTATGCAGCTATGCCTTAAGTAAAGTCAGGTTGCTGACCCGATGGGGAAACTAAACCTGTCAATCTCCCTTCTTTACCTCTCTCCGTCCCCTCCCCCAGATTCCAGTAGCTTAGCTTGCAAGTTTGCATATAATAAAAGACTGGCATTCGAAAATGATAACCTTGAAGTAACAGCACGAGGAAGTTCAAAAACATGGGAGTGACTTGTCAGTGGTACTCATATGATAATTCTTGTATGATACTTCGTGATAAAGCAATTACTTGCATCATTTTAATTCTCATGCAGGTATTAATTATGACCTGTCCAGCTCTGTCGTATATGATTATTTACCTATATTAAGCAAATTAAGTGAGAGGATGGTGATTTTTTGCAGGGAGCACAAAAATTATAAGGCTGTCCTTGCATTAGTGGTATGATAGGATGGCTGCTGGAAATGAGTCAGTAGAAACAGTGAAATTGATGGACAGCAGGTTCAAATGTAGGTCTCCACACTTTGCATATTTGAGGTAAAGGTTCTACTATCTACCATTCTTCTCTTTGGACACCTCCACAGCATACCAGAAAGTTAAGAAATACTGTAGAATATCATCACTTGTGGGGTTCTTTTTGTTTGTTTGTTTGTATTTTTAGCACACTTTTGTCTTACTCTACTTTTTAAAATTATGAATAATTCTTAATGTTGATGAACTGTCCATATCTACTAACTTCTTGTAAGCAGAATGAAGCCTGTTCTCTAGTATCTTTTCTTTAAATAATAATGGCCGTTTTTGACATAAACATAAAATTTCTATGTAGTGACCCCAAAAATAAAGGAAAACTCTCTTAATACAACTTCAGGTTGAACAGAATTTTTAAGCAGTGCAGGTCAACTTAATGAGATGGTCGTGCACTGGGAGTACACACCAGTAATATCCTAGTTGCACCAAGAACCCTGGTGCAAGATTTTCTAGTTTAGTCAGTATCCTGAAGTTGAACTTGTGGCTAGGTTTGATCCCATACAGGTGGAGACATTGAGAAGGGTTGTGGTTAAATTCTGCTGTCAGCTAAGCCGTCATTTAAATTAAATGTGTATGTTTCATCATAAGTAAAAAAAAAAAAAAAGTCAGAAAAGCGACTGATAAGATGTATGATAGACAGCCACTTTCATGACTTCAGTTATTTTTTCAGTCTTCCAGACCAGGACACTGGTAGCTGCAGTAAAGGTATGGCTTTATGTGGTATTGGTATTTCTTAAATGATCGCTTTAAAATTTGCTTGATAATGGTTTATCCTTGATTTTAAGAAAAGGACCAAAAAAAGTTGCTGAAAATAAAAATCACTCCTTATTTGCCCATATGGGAGAGGGATGTTTATAGACAAAAAGTACAGTTCTCCCAATTTAGAGTTGTTATTACACAGAGTTGTTACTATATATGGCCATTGAGCAAGATGATCCAGAGCAGCTTGCCTGTATTCGATCTGTTACCAGAACTATTCTATCATACAGTTAGTGTGTAAACTGTAATTAACACTTGCAGAAGTTTTTTGGTGGTACAGCTTGAACAGAATATCTCAATGTAAAGAAAAAAGAACCCACAAAACTGTATGGGAAGTGACAGAAACGCTTTTGCTGTTTTATAACTCAATATGCATTGCAGTATATCAAATCAGAGTATGATTTTTTTTTTTTTTTTCAGGGCCAAGTGTCTCTCTTCTCTCCCAAACTAATCAACACATGTTTAGTAGAAAAGCTAAATCATGAGTTGAGGCTAAACTTTCATCATCTTTGAATGCAAGAGTCTCTGCATCCCGTTACCTTTTAGTAGTGTGAAATAGGTTCGGAAAGTAAGATTGAGTGAACTCTCCCTGCCCCTTGTTATTTTTTGTTTAAAACCAGACAGGATCAGAGTCTAGAAAAATTGATTTCCTCTTTAAAAATGCCCTCTTAGCACGACTTCCTTCTTTTCATATCAGTCTACTGTAATGGTCTTTATATTCTGGAATTCAGTGCTTTAATGGAAGTGCTGGAATTCAAGATCATCAGTATCTGAAACTGGAGCCCACAAAACCTTTTAAGTCTGTTGTATCGATAATTGAGGGCATAGCTGCTACAAAATCAAGAATATATTAAATACTTTAAGATGGTTGAATGAAAAATTATTTTTAAACGCTAGCTATTTTACACCCTTATTTTACACATAATCAGTTTAAAATTTACTTATGTAGATATGGTAAGGGTTAAGGAACTGACTTGTTGCACACTATGCACATTTGATGTAAAATCTGTTATTAGATTAATGTGATAAATGCTCATTTAATAAGTGCAGCATTCTGTCATGAATTCTGAATATTTATAAAAAAGGGAAGGTTTGAAAATTTTTGCTGAAGTCAGTTGATAGTTTTTGTGAAATTGTAATATTTTAGAAATGTTGTGGATTGCAGTTGTTCTATTGAAAGAAATATTTCTGTCTCCATTGATATTTGGCTAAGAATTGCTAGGCTGTTCTTGGAGCGAACAGACATTTGTACTCAATGAAAACATAAAGTATCCTGCTTAAAGTGTTAGACTAAACCCAGGAAAAAAAGCAGTAATTGTGTGTTTTTTTTATTTTTTAAACTGAGCCAGAATAGTCTGCAGCTTCATTCCAGCTCTTCGAGACTTTGCTCCAGCTCAAAGCAGGCTTGGAAGAGAATCAGTATTGGCCATTAGCCCTCGTTCTGGGATACTTTCCTGCAGTGAGCACAAGTACAAAGTCTTGCTTCAGTTAGTTCAGTCTAATTTTATCACCATATTACTAAAGTGATTACAAGATAGACCATGAAGAAAATGTATGTATGGTAAGATATTAGAGTGGTGAAATAAAATTAATCTCCACCTGTGATACACTTAAGAAAAGTGACAGTGCATACAAGAAAATTTGTAGCTTTGCAAGCTGTGGCAGGGTACGGTAATATTTTTTTGAGGAGTTTCCAAAGGATTTTTTTCCTTTGATTCACAGTGAAGAGATGTGTAACACCATCATAATAGAGGCTTCCCTGTACTGAACTGATAGTTATTTCTGTTTAGAGTTTTGGCAAGGAGAGTGACTTCAGATTTTTCACTTGGAGGCAACGTGCACTGACTTAATGCTGAGGATATTTTTGCCTTTAAAAAGCTGAAAACCTAAAGAGCTTACATGGCTAAGAAACTAAACATGGGAACTGCAGATTCTTTTGCCTGATTTCTTTAGATCTTCAAGTGGAGCCTGCATTTGGGGGGTGGGGGGAAGTGATATGAACATTGTGTAAATTTAGAGTGAGACCTTAATGCTGTAGATTCTTAAGTACCTGAAAATGCTTTAAAAAATTGAAGTTGTTTTCTAACCAGTGTGGATATGTGAACAAACTAGTGTTTATATTCTGGTTTACAATGCGGTATTGTTGCTTATATGTCTGGTTACTGTATTCATGTCCTACTCTTTCTGGCATTTTTCAAAGCTTTTTCCTTTTCTATAGCAAGATGGTTTATATGTACCATAAATTACCTCATCAGTGGGGATTTTTTTCCTGATTCAGCGAATTTAAGATTAATGTGTACAAAGGTTTTGACCTTTAAACTCTGCAGTGGTAACTGATGAGGTGTACAGTTAATTAACTTACTAAATAATTTTTGTTCAAAATTAAGCTTGCACTAAACTTTAACAGTGTGGTTTTCCCTGGAAGTTGTTTTTGGCAATATTTGGAAAATGTATTTTAAAAACTAGATTAGTTGTAGAATTCTTATTAACCATTATGGCGCTTGCTAGTTCTTGATGTGGTTCAGGAGGTTTAAAATGACGTCAAGAAATCTTTGCAACTGGAATAATAATTTGGTAAACCATTTAGCTTTTTTACAGTAATAGTTGATTAATATGCTAGCTAGCTGTTTCTCTTCTCAAACCACAGAAACCTATTATTACTCAGTTGGGTAGAAAAGGCTGTACCAAGAATTACTTTTCTAAACCCTTGTTCATTCTCTATAGTTGTTTCCATAAACTCTCTGTAAATTTTTGTTTGTCCAGCTCTTGCCAGTCTGTGTGCTTGTAGCTCTTGATCCAGCCAGACATATTTCATCTTTATCTGCAGTGTGTGGTGGTGTAGGTTTAGGTGTGAGAATGTAGGTTTAGGTGTGAGAATAACCTAGTAGTGTGGAAATCAGAGCTCACGGTGTAACTTGTTTTACTTGTTTAAGAACCATTCCTGAAAAGCATAGTGGGCAGTGAACTGTTGGTGAAGAATCACATGTTTAGAGGTGACGATGCAGGCTGTTTGAATTGGGAATAAAATAAAAAAAAAAAATTAAGCCCTCAGCCATACAAATGATTCACTAGCTGAAGTCTTCACATGAACCATTTAAAAATGGTTAGTAAATATTGTGTAATTGTGCTAATGCAACAATAACTGTTGTCAGTTTTTTACTTTTCTGCCTTCAAAGAAAGCAACCCTGAGTTCTTGGTGGTGTAAATTCGTTTAGAAACATGGTGTGCCCTGTTTTTCACACATGTATAATGCTCTTAATAGTTGAAACACCACGATGTTGGAATTTTTTTCTTTTTATTTTTTTCTTTTCTAAAAATAACTACTGATGAAACCATTTTAGCAGCAACAATTAAGAATATCATAGCCCCAAAGTAGCATAAAAATAATTACCTTGACTGTACTAAATATTTGTTCTAAAGATGTTTACTGATGAGCAAGTGTAGAGTCTTTCATTTTTTTTTTTCAATAAAAATGTCTTCATTACCTCCCAAGCAGTTGTGATGTGACCAGTGGGAGTGAAAGCTACTGACTTGTTTGTTTTTTTAATGAATGCAATATCTGCGATTAGCCACACTATTTTTTTCTTTTTTTTTTTTTGAAGCATAATATTATTTGACTGTGAGAGCATCTCTGAACTTCTCTAAACTATTATCCAGCCATAACAGCTATCTGTATTACTATAATTACCCCAGAAAGTAAGGTGGAAACTTAAATCCTAATCTAATGCTATTTGTAGAATTCTCCAGTAATAAGCAGAAAACAGTGAACATTATTTTGAAAAATTGAAAATTATTTTGAAATACTTAGACTAAAAAAGATGATGTGTTACATACCTTAATTGCAAATTATAAAGAAATTAAATACATCTTTTCAGATTCTGCTGTAATTCAAAATATTTATCAGTTGTTTCTGCTAGCAGTGACTAAGTCTGGTAATGATTTTTCTGAGTGAGTTTTGTCCATGGATCATGCTGTATCACTTAACTGCTGTGCATGTCGTGGTAGGATGTAAGCGCAGTACTGTGCTGCTAGAAGAATTTGCTGGCTGGTGTCCTGTTTCCTCCCTGAACCTCCCCCCACCCCGAAAAACAAGCTCCAAAAAAATTCTTCCAAGTCAGGGGAGCCTGGCCGACTGTGCTTTTGCATGGTGCTACCTCTTTCTTAAATTTAGGATGCTTAGGGTTTGTTGTTTTGTTTTGTTTTGTTTTGTTTTTTCAGGGGAAGAATGGGGGGATGGTGTTAAATACACTTCTCCATTTTCTCATTGTTGTGTCTTGCATCATAGTTTGAGCTTAGAGTTTGTTCTAACAGAATCAAGGTGCCAAAGTTCCAGAGCTAGTTCTTCCCCTCTGAGAAAATCAAATAAATACGAAAAATTATGACTTCATGCTGAGAATTGTAGCAATTCACTCATTCATAGGCTCCTCTTTCATTTTTTGGGAAGTCAGGTTAGAACTGAACAGCAAGAGAAGGTTAATGTGGGGAACATGAGAATTGGAGTTTGGAGAAAGAGGGCAAGCCCTTAAGGTAGACTTGTATTTGCCATTCCTCTTTACTGTTAATTATAAGGTGATTCATGACATACAGTTAGGTAGGTTTTCAACATTTGAAAGACATTTTGTTACTCTGTATAGTGCTGTTTTATGTGAATAAGGGCATCACTGATAGCATGCTAAATAGGGAATCTGGAGATTTAAAAAAATACACCTTGATCTTCAACATCTGAAACTTCCCCCATAAAGCTTGTATTCTACCTTTAAAAAAACAGCCTGGCATTCCTATTCTTCTCATGTTTGGGGGTTTCTTGGATTGCAGATATAGTGGGAGATTTTTCTCAATTCTGAGTGTTAAGAGATTTTATTTGCAAGTTTAGTTACACTAGCAGATCTGGTATGAATAGAAGTGAAGTAATTATATTGTTTTGACATGCAGCTTGTTGGTCACTGGAATGTGTCCATTTCTCTCAGTTCTGTGCAAAAGTGAGTGACTTAAAGTTTGGCCATAACGGTAGCAGATGCTGATGTTGCAACCTAGACCAAACATTTTTTCATGCTTCCTGTCAGCACTGCACATTCTTCGTTTAAAGGTCAAAGTAACTTAACTAGTAAGGCTGACTCATGCAGATGTGGACCATATGAATGCAGTGTACTTTTGACTGCACCCCCCTTTGCACCCATAGTAAGGATTTATTTTTTAATTGATGAATTCAACATAATCACAGGCAATTAATTAAAATACTGACATTTTGAAGTTTCAGTCATGGTGATAGTTCCTCAGTGGAAAATAATATACTCTGCAGATGGTAACAAATTTGCTGAAACTAGCTCATGAAACTGAAAATATTCAAATATATTTTTTTTCAAACTATTTTTATCAGAGGTGTTTGAAGAAAAATAAGCCTGCCCACATGGAGACTTAAAATTTCTCTTCCAACAAAAGATGTCTTTTAAATAATTTTGTTTCCATTCTGGCTTTATGATTTGTGCTGTGCAGAAAAAACTGTGTTTCTACTTGGTTATGTGCCTCAGTCAGTTAAAACAGACATGCTATATGGTGTGTTATACATACATAACAGTAACGTTTGTCCATTATGCAACTCTTTTCTCTCAATTTTAGCTGTTTGCTTACAAGATTCAGTTGTACCACTGATTCTTGATAACCCAAAGTAGTTTCATTTGGGAGTATACTATCTGGGCTTGTATGTCCACATGGGTTGAAAGGCATGTCTCTGAACACGTGAGGTTTTGTAAGTGTTTATTCAATGCAGATTGTTCACTTCAGATGGTAACATAGAGATCTGAAGGAATTAATCCTGTATGATACGTTTTTTAATCTGTGAAATCCCTGACTCTAAAGGATACCAGGCTAAGTCAGGTGGATTTGGTTTCATGAACTTCAAGGAATGCAGTCTCATTTACCATTTAAAAAACCTCACAACCACTCCACAATACTAGTATTAACTAGTCAACTTTTTTTTTTTTTTTAATTTTATTTTATTTCAAGCCTCCTGTCAGTCCATGATAGCTAGCTTACATGAAGGGTAAGCTTTCCCAAGACATCTGCATTTTGTAGTTAATTTTATTTTGAAAAGCAAAACAAGCATTTTGATAACTTAATGTTTATACAAGTTACTTTATGTGGGTGGTGGATTAACCTTACAGTATTTTTTCTCAATTTTTGCTATAATCCTTCGCAGTTCCTATGGTTTTGTTCTGGAAAAATGCTACTACTTCCGTCTGCTAATTCCAGAATGTCAAAGGTTGCCTTGGCCTTACCTTAGCTAGCATATATCTTTGTCCTTGCTGCATAAGAAAAGATGTAGTATCAATTAAAAAATAACAGATATTAATTTCATGGTTTGATATAAAATGGCAATGGAGTTAAGGCACTTGATATCAACTGAGATAACCAAGGCAGGAAAGAGATTGAGGTATTGTTGTGGTGTCAAATGTATGTAAAGCTTCAGCTGCTTTGGTCTCTGCCACATCTTAGGCAGTTGCATTGGCTACCCTGGTGTAAAATAAGTGTTTTTTTCAGTTAAAATCCAGGTAAAGATTACACAGATTTGTATACATATCTGTTGTTTCTGATTAATGATGTTATACTAAACTCTTCAGTTGCCTGCAATACCTGTTTCATGCATAGCTAGCTTTGTTCACTAGCATAATGCTTATGATATGGATGAGCTGGTTGACATGTGGCAGTGCTTGTGAATGTAGGTCAGTTCTCATTCAAAAAAAAAAAAGTTAATGAAACACATGGCACATCTGATCACCCAGACAAATAATGAATACTTTAATGATGCTGTATTGATTTTTAAAATAACTGCATTTCATTAGAAAATGAAATGTGGAATTCAAAATGTAGAAAATAAAAATTGGAATCTTTCTACATCTAGAAGTTAATGCTGTGTAATGGTCTGTTTAAAGGAAGAGAATCAGTGCTCAGTCATCTTTTCTTAGTAGGTCTTAGGTTTATTGTCAGTTTGCTATAGGGAGATATATTCTTATGAATTACTGTAATAAATGTTGACCTGTTGCGTTATGCATGCTGAATTAATAGTATAAACATTGATCTGGGAAAAGGATCTGAAAAAACATGAATATTTTACGGTCTGTGTCTGTAATGAATCTTGGCTAAGAATAAATTGGAGATACTTAAAAGTTAAACACATTTAATTAATGGAAACAGTTGAACACCATTTTATTGCATCAGAATTTGCATTAATATATCACTTATTTTAGAAATATTAAGACAGGCTACACAGCTATTGTAATGTTAATTTTTGGTTCATTGACTTATTTGGCTTACATACTCTTTATAGGGATATAGGATGATATGACAGACTAAATTTATTGCACTGTCAGTTATTACAATTACACAATTATGTCCTGGATATTAAGTGCTGTTTGTAGGAGGCTGCATGTGAGTGTCTGGTGTATATAAATTTATAAAGGGGGAAAAAAACCCAAGGGAATTTTAGTCACTAGCTCATATCTCTTTTGAGGGACATCTCGTTTCAATTGTAGTATTTCACTTTTATTTTAGAGGAAGCCCACATCTGAAGGGAACCCCACATTATAAGGAAGAACAGTGTGCTCCTTCATTAAGCCTAGAGATGAAGAAAGTGCTGGACTTGCAAGCCTCTGTAACAAGGTATGCTCACTAATCATGTCATAAGAATTTTTTCTCATATATCAGTTACTTGTTAAAAAGTGAGGGCAAACTAGATGGAAAAAAGAAGTAGTAAGTTTTTAGACTTACTGGTAGTAAGAACTAGTAGTTACTAATAGTAAGTCTAAGGAGGTGAAAAAGTAAATTGCTGTTTAAGAGCTCTTTCTGTGCTTGGCTATGCTGATATTTTTGGCATATAGGAGTATATAGCACATGTATTTTCAGTATTACATTATTTTACTATAAATGTGTTTGTCCTTGGGTTCAAAGTGTGGATTGTAGATTTCATGGAGACAGAAGTACGTAAGAGCAAAACTATATGTGGCATTTCATAATTTTTCCAGCTGCTGCAGAAGGTTCCCTATTTGTCCTGAAAAAACTTCTTGTTTACCTCTTTTTCTGTGGTGATTTCTTTCCCTGTAAATAAGCTTTGAACATGCTAAAGAAGTGTGTGTGAAAAGTTGGTGAAACTTTGGGAAGAGGCCACATAGGAGAAAATAGGTCTTAGGAGAAATGCAGTATATACTGGAAAAAGCTTTCCTGGAAAGCTGCAGGTTTTTACCTGCATGCAAATAGATTAATAATAGTTTTCAGAATTTTGGAGATATTTGGGGAAGGGTTTTGGAGAAATCTAATTTCTGCTTCATCAGTGAGCATAGACCATGGGTTAGAAAGTGTTGTGGGTTATTTACAGCCTAGGCAATATTGGTCATTTTCTGGCATAGATGGATAGTTGATTGTTGGCAGCAATGTCTTACGTTTAGTCAAAAGTATTAAAATTGTGTTCAGCAGTTCATATACCAGTTAAACAATTACTCTAACAATACAGACCTGTTCATGAAATCTGATTCTTGGAGAAAAATAGAGACATAAACCACATTTTGTCAGCTTGGTACCTTTACCATCTAGAGGACTTAGACATTTTGTAACTTACTTTATGTAACTTCTCAACATAGTTGCTGATACAAAAGGCAGTAGTATGGTGTCCCATTTACTGATTTTTCTGTGACATTGATTTGAGATGGAGTGTTTTAAAGAATGACAAATACATTTGTTAGTTTGCAGTCCATGTTAGAGGATCTACTTGTTGCTACTGCTGATGGATTTCTCCATCTCGTTCACTGGGATGGTATGACCAATGGGAGGAAGGCCATCAACCTATGCACAGTTCCATTTTCTGTGGACCTGCAGTCTTCTCGAGGTAGGTCTGGGGGGGTTTGTTACTGTTTATGGTAGTTAACTATTGGCGAAGTACCATCTGATATAAAATATTATCTCTGTTCTCAAGCAGAAATGAGAAAAATGTGCCTTCTGTAAATGTGAACAAGATAGCCTGTTTAAATTAGTTTTTTTTCTGTGAAGTAATAAGTAAACAACTGAAAAGTCTATTGCCTTGCAATGTCACTGTGTTCACATATTTTTAACTTACCGATATTTTCTCAGCAGGTTCATTTTTGGGCTTTGAAGATGTTTACATCAGAGATATGGAATACTGTGCCACGCTTGATGGTTTTGCTGTGGTTTTTAATGATGGCAGAGTTGGTTTCATTACACCAATGTCAAGTAGATTCACTGCTGAGGTATATTTCCTTTGGTATTTCTAGCATGCACTGTACAATAAATGTGTTTTCCTTGGTCTCTGCATTTCAGTTAGCTTTCAATTTCTGTTCAGCTGCAAAAAAATTTAGCAACTGCTTAAGAGATAACATAGCAACAACTATATTTCATACCATAATTTGAAGTAGATTGTTCTAGAGCTAGTACCTGTCTATGGGAGAGCATAATGGACAGTAGATTTAATTTTTGTTTACTGCTTCAAAATGTCATTATAGTCCTGAGGTGGTCTTAGTGTCTTTGTGACAGACTTACTATTGATAGTTATAAGTGGGGTGTTAAGAAGTGGTTTCTCCTATGGCAAAGTATTATAGGTGCTATTTCTGTCTTTTTGTTGTAGTCAAGTCTAATTCTTCTCTTAGTGAAAAACATACTTCAGAATTGGTTTTAAAGGAATCTTTTCCAAGTTAGGTATTTTCTTACCTGTAATTCAGCCTACAAACTGTACTACATTTTGTCATTAGATCTCTTTATTTTAGTTACAGAAAACCCAGAAGGATTTATGTAGTCTCTCCCCAGCTCCTTCACACACTTAAAATATCTGCTGTTACAGATGGGAATTTATTTTCCTGTTTTGTGTTTTGTCTTCATTCTTAGTACCATCTAATGTGTTGTGTTTTTTTTTTTTTTTTTATGCAGTATCAGGGATACTTCTGCCTTATAGGTATTGACTTGCTTTGGTTATTCAGAGCTCTGATAAACACTTTCTTTACATGCTGGCATCTTTCTGTAATTTTTATTAAGAGCAGTGAAACCAGTTTTACATATATTGGATTTTGTTTGTGAGCCATGCCAATTAATCTTGACATTTGCAGTAAAAATTTCCAGTGGGGATGAAGATGAACTGGCAGATCTGTAATATGGCATACATGGGTAGAAGCTGACTGTCATAAGTAAAAGCACTGTTTAACCAAAAATTGTGTGAATTCCTTTCTTTACAGCAGCTCCATGGTGTTTGGGCACAAGATGTGATTGATGGAACTTGTGTGGCAGTAAATAACAAATACAGGCTAATGGCATTTGGATGTGCCAAGTAAGTTTTGTAAGGGTGGTTGAATGTGGGGGGAAATGATTTAATTATAAAGCTTTAAGTACTAGTTTCTTCTTACCAAGTTGTGTTGCAAGAGCTCTAAAGATGAAAATGGTCAGTCTTCCTAGAGATTGTATAACCTGCTCTGTCAGGAAGGTAGGAGGGAAGAGGAAAGATATGATTGCCTGCTTGAACTGCAATTGAAATTGATGATTGCTGTTCAGGTCTGGAAAAAACCTAAAAAGGTAGCTGAACTAGTAGATTGGAAGGTGCTACTGTTCCCAGTAAATGTCAAAGCAGGATTATAAAGTCAGTTTTAAGGAGTTAATTGTAATAATATTGATCAAGAATCAGTACTTTTTCACCCAACTGAGAAAATGCTCTGTGAAGTTTTGATCAGGAAAACTGTTGCCTTTTTGAGTAACTGTGACTATTTATAAATTAAATGCTGCAAAAGTGCTTTTAGTTGTGTTTTACTTATTGCTCCTTCAAGACAGTTCCTCCTGTATAATACTGCTTTAACTGGTCTAGAGTTCAGATTTTATTTGTGTTTTTTTTTTTTTTTATAAATTGTATTTTATTTGTGTTTTCCAACATTTCAAAAGGTATGGGTAGTTTAGTCTTCAGCTGTCTTCTTAAGTAGTATTCTTAGTTGTAGTAACAATGCAGTGTATTGGTGTTTGCCTGTGGAACAGGAATAGTTACTGTAATTCATTGATTTTTGGTATGTGTTAGTACACTCCTGATTAAACTTTAGCATTGAGTGGATACTGACTTCCCTCATGAGTTGTCTTGCAGCTGGTAGCTATAAGTATATGCAGATTCTGTGTGCATGTGTATTTTCAGAGAATAAAGTGTAGTCTCAGTCCATTGGCAGGCTGGTTTTTGGGTCTTCTGCTGCCTTCTGGAAAGTATCTTATAAATTTGTTAAAGTTCTTTGGGCATTACTTGACACAATGTTTCAGTTCTAGAGAAGTTTGGTATTGGTGAGGAAGAAGCAGCTTTTCTTAACTTGTTGAAACTGATGAGAAATCCAAATGGTCTGTACTGTAAAGCATGTGTAATCTCTTGCAGCGGCTCTGTGCAGGTTTATACGATAGATACCACCACTGGCGCCATGCAGTTTTCTCATAAATTGGAACTGACACCAAAACAATATCCTGGTGAGCTACTTCTATTGCTAGAATTTTCCAGCTGTTTTTAGGGTATTAAAGAATATTTTTATCCTTGGCTAGTTAACAACTATTTGTTGTTTACATTCTTACTGATGGGATTAGTATTTACTCTTGCACATTGGTAGTAATTTACTCTTGCACATTTGTTCTTTCAGCTGCTTGCTTTTAACTCACTTCTGGATGTCTCTCATATGTGAGGGCCTAGGGTTGGTTGTTTTGGGGGGTTTTGTGTTTTGGAGTTTTTTTAACTGAATCTGAAAAATGTGACTCTGAGTTAGCAGTTTACAAACAGTGCTGCTTCTGGTTGTTCCCTTTTAAATGCTGCAGATCTTAGTTCCCACATGTAGTCTTGAGATTACTTTTCCATTACTCACCTGAGACAATGAGAGATTATTGTCAGAACTGATAATTAGTGTAATAGAGGTGTGAATTAACTTGAAACAACTGACATACAGCATACAGAAAAAAATTCAGTAATCCAGCATCCTGCTTGAACTCCGGTGAACCAAAAGCTCGGCGGAATTTTTCATGTAGCAGTGATGAGTATTGCAGGTTTGAGAGTGAGGAACAAATAACGTAGGTAAATTGTGTTCTCAACTGAAAATATGTGTACCTATTACATTTCAGCAAAAAAATTAAATCTGTAAATAACAAAGTTGTATAGTTCTGCTGAGTGCCAAAGGAAGAGGTTTCAAGGCTGAGTATAAAATCTTCTTTTGTCCTAAAAGTCATTTTACGAGAATTGCAGTTCTGTGGTTGTGTCATATCACAGTGTATTTTTGGACTGTTTTTATGTATTCTTACGTTTTCCATGAAACCAAACATGTATTGGAAAGAAAACATGAATTATTCATTTGATGCTTACCCGTTTTGAGATGGTCAGTTTGATGTATGCAGCAAAGAAGTTAACTGAAAAATCAAATACTTATTTCCATATATTTTTGTTTCTAACGCTGAAAGCAGTTGAAGGACATTTGATGTTTCTCACATGGTATTTTATTGTCTGTTTTTAAACAGATATTTGGAATAAAACAGGACCTGTTAAACTAATCAGATGGTCACCTGATAGCTGTGTTGTGATGGTGACCTGGGAATGTGGAGGCTTGTCCTTATGGAGTGTTTTTGGTGCTCAGCTTATCTGTACTTTAGGAGGTGATTTTGTGTGAGTATCTTTACTGAAAATTGTAGAATATTTTATTAGAAATCTTTATTTTTCTAATTAAAAGCATTTAATTAGAAACTAATTCAATGAAATAGCTTCTTAAAATCCTTTTCCATTATAGTTTCATAGATATTGGAATCATTGAATAATATTTAGGAGGGGATCTTTTGAATATAAATGAAAATGTATTGTTTTCTTTTTGTAGTCGTCTTTTTGGCCTAAAAGCAGATTACCCTAAAGGCAGGTTTTAGCAGGCAAGCATTAAAATTCCCTCAGTGCCAGTATAAATTTGCTGAAAATGTGCTAACATCCAGAAGTCACAATTCAAACAGTTTATGCTAGACATCTGACAACTGCATTGCCTTTTGTGCAGTGTCATGGATCAAACAGGCCTTATAGTTTGAGGTGAAGTTCAGTATATAACCATATGACAACACAAAGATAGGAAGATAATTTTATTTTGATGAAGTTATTTCCAAACTCAGACTTGTTCGGTTCTGTTTTTAAGGTATCAGTGTGATGGTGCCAAGAAGGATCCTCTAAAGGTCAGTTCTATGGTAAGTACGAATGTAAAAATACTGTGATAGCTGTTACTTTTTAAAATTATTCTTAGTGAAACAGATTTTCAGAAAATTGAACTGACTTTCTTTACTATAGTTTATAACATCAGTGTTGTATTGAAGGAAGAGGGAAAACAGTATAACTGATGATTTTTCTTTTTTTTCCCACATATATGCCTGGTCATGAAGTATGCATGACATGCCTTTTCTTGGCCTTGCTCTTAATATGAAAAATGAGCACTTGTTTTTCCTTAATATTTGTTGGGGTTTTTTTGTGTGGTTTTTTTTTTTGTTGGTTGGTTGTGTGTGTGTTTTTTTTTTTTTTTTAATTTGATGCTGTATTTCAGAGTACAATGAAAAATAGAACAACGCTAACTGTAAACTAACCTCCCTAGATTACCAGTTTACCTCTGTCTGTTGAAATATCTTCACTCAGAGTATGAGTTCAAGAGAAACTTAACTGCTGTTGTTGTAATACAAGCTAGTTAACATGAAATCCTGCTAGTCTCTGAAATCAGTAGATGATGATAAATATCAAATATGATCGTCAACCACTCTGTCACAAACGCTGATGAATTTTGTACAAAACTTCTAAAACATTTGATTTTATTTACATATAGCCTAGTTACTATGAAGATTGACAATTTTAGACATGCATCCCAAGAGGGTGTACATCTTTGCAATGACAGCACAATATACTTTTTATAAAACCACAAAGACTGAAATTCTGATACCACTAAATTAGTGTAATTTTGGGTATCAGGATTTTTTCATACCTGATCCTGTTTGTGGATTTTTTTATTAGTGGCTTTAGCCTTCAAACTAAAGAGTTTTCATCACTTATGTGGACGTCTTGTAGTTACTTTCCATTTAATCAACATTTTTTACATAAAAAAGAATTTAAGTTGGATTCTGACTGTTCCTTGTGGATTTTACTGCTATGGGTTACTTATGATGATACATTTTGGAACACCAAACTGTGTATTTTTTTACCAGGCTCGTGTCTATCATAAGATCATTTACAGTAAGTTTCTGTAATTCTCATTTCTGAGAATATATAGTGTTGGGTTTGGGTTTTTAGCCTTGTTATTCTTTTACATTCAGACCTGGGGATCAGAAGGGTATCATCTGTGGGTTATTGATGGGAATTCTTCATCAGACGTGAAGCCTGGAAGAGATGCAAGTAATGAAGCTTGCCAGTTTGGTATTCTGCAGTTTCATTTCATCAAGAGTGCACTCACTGTAAATCCTTGTATGGTAAGTTTTTTGTTCATAAATATATCCTTATTTCTGAGCATATTTCCTGTATTCAGGTGACCTCTGAGTTATTCTCTTAACCGATTTTAAGTCTGTTTTGCAGCCATTTGACTGGTCTTCCTTTTTTATCATAGAGCCTGTAAATTGTTATGTTGAAAGTACTGCCATGCAATAATGTAACATTAAACCTACCACTACATAGTGATAACAAAAATGTAGAACTTTCTTAACACTTATTTTTCATATTATTTACATAGAACCTGTTAATATATTGATCATGTGTTTTCCTTTGTTTTCTGTATATGGAGTAATGGTTGCTTTTGGTTTTTTGTTGTTTTTTTAATGTAGAGTAACCAGGAACAAGTCCTCCTTCAGGGAGAAGATCGATTGTATTTGAACTGTGGAGATGCAGCACAGGCTCAGAGTCCCAGAAATACTTCAGCACACTCTGAGCATAAGCCTACCAGGGAAAGAGGCCCATTTTCAGATGGCAGTTTAGATTCTCAGGGTTTAAGCACTTTACTAGGACACAGGCATTGGCACATTGTACAGGTAATTGTTGCTGGTTGCCCATATGTGCTCTATGCTTGTGAGAGTTCATAGGACTGGAATTTGCAGCTGATCTCATCCCTCTCTGCCATACCCTTTTCCTCTAGCATGAGATTGTTGCTTTCTTACTGCTTCTTGGGTTTCCCCCGGTACAGCTTTTTCATACAACTAAATGGTAAAGCAGTGTTGGCCATCTCAGCCTTGCGGCTATAAGGTTTGATCCGACCCAGTACAATAATCTGAATGTCTTTTTGACTTTGGGGAGGAATAGTTAAATTACTTTCCAATGCTTTGAAAAGGAAAATAAGTGCAACATGCAAGAAATCCTTCAGGGATTTGTTCTGTTATTTATGCAAATTGATTTAAGCATATTCAAATGATGAATACAGCCTTTGGACTTTGGCTGTATTTTCAAGCAGTCTTAGATGGCATCAATTTAAGCATGTAATTAAAACTTCATAATATCAAGCCTGGAAAGAAGAAATTATTTCCAGGGTTAGTAATGGGACAAATTCTATTTTCTCTGTAATATAGAGGAAAAATGAAATAACTTTTAATGTGTAATTCTAGTGTGTGTTCTTCCATGCTTGAATTGGTAGATATTTTTCTAAATAAAGGTTTTTAAAAGGTCCCCAAGATTTTGTTTTTCACATCATACATGAATTGGTATTATTAAACAGCATTTGACTCTAGTCATGTGTGTCAAGTTATAGATACGGTTGCATGTCCACTTGAGCTGTCCAGGTGGCCCTTCTGTCTTCTGAAACTGGTGTAGGAGGGGGAAGTCCTCATTCTGTGGAGAAGTAAAACTAACAGTTGAAATTACTGTGGGGAGCAACATACCCATGAGAACAGCTAGTGGCTGGGTAGTGAGAGCACCTACCTGCCTTGTGTCAGACCGAGGACTGGAGTTTGAACCTGGATTTGTATCTTCCCGTGGGACGTGAAGAATCCAGGATCACAATTTAATGTGACATATCCCAGCTCTTATAACAAGGCTTCTAAATGTGCTGGTGTGTATTTCTGATGGAAAGAGAAATTTCATCCCAGCGCTGAAAGTCCCTCCTGAATGCTGTGCTTATCAAAACTTGTATGTTCCTATGAAAGGTTCTGATGGAGGACAAGTACCTAGAAGGAGAGAAGAGCAAATTTTGACTACTGATTTGTAATATAGTATTAACTGTTGTATGTTGTTAATGCATTTCTGTATTTCTTGTATTAAAAACATGCTAACATTTAGGTTTCAATAACTTTCTTGGGGGGGAGAAAAAGGTAATTGTATTTAAAAAAGGAATCCCAACATTTAAAACCTTTAAGGCAGCGTTTTGGAAAACATGGACATTGTACAAATTCCTTTAGAACGTAATTGAACTTGGTGCTTGGTATAGTTATGTGGTTCTGGTTTTCTCTTTGTTTTTAGATTCATTTTAATAGTGCTTGGTATAGTTATGTGGTTTTGTTTTTCTCTTTTTTCTTTTTTTTTTTTCTTTTTTTTTTTTTTAGATTCATAGTACGTATCTAGAGAGCAACTGGCCTATAAGGGTGAGCTATTTTAAGAATATGTTCTTGCTTCTTTAAAAGTATTGGGTTTTTATAACTGTCCTTAGTGTTGGATGTGCTCTGGAACATGTAATTGTTAAAACCCATTGTTTTACATTACAGAAAAAAGAATGTGTTGGGCAGTAAAGTAAAAAACATCAAGATACTTTACAAGTTTTGACTCTGACATTATATGGACTTGTAGTGATTATACTTGGATGGGATATATTGTTTAAATAAGTTCCCTCCTGAGGTTCTGGGTTTTTTCTCTTTGAACAGTTTTCAGCTATTGACAAGCTTGGACAGAATGTAGCTGTTGTTGGCAAGTTTGGTTTTGCACATTATTCTTTACTCACCAAAAAATGGAAGCTGTTTGGAAACATTACCCAGGTAAGAGGTTATGGGACTTTATTCGCATATACTGGGGAAGTTGTCTTTGTTGGAATGTGATTCTTGGAGATTATTTAAAAATATTTCTTTCAAATAAACAACCTGTAGACACACTTGGGATCGCTGGTTTTGCATGTGTTTTGCATAAATGGCTGGAACTCTTATCTTGTGGCTTTGGGACAATAATTTATGTCTGATTATTAACAGGTTTCCAAATCTGAGTGCATATAGTCAGACACTTATTCCCCTATGTCTTACCTGAGAGTTTGTGAGACATGGCTTTGGATGCCAGGCTTGTAAATTCTGGCCAGAAACAGCTAATCTGAGAGAGTTCAGTAGCATAAGGAGTCATGGAGCTGTGTTTTGTAAGATGATGTTTATCCTTCACATATTATTCTTTAGTACTTTGTTTTTTCTAAAAAAAAAAAAAAACTTCATGCGCATAGATTGGCTTGCCACTACCAATAAAGCTGAGACACATCATGTATAGCTTTCAGAAACAGCAGAATTAGAATGTAGATGCGTGTATGTATATGTATATAAAAATATATACGTGTATGTAATTTGCTTTCTTTTTTCTTTTTAGGAGCAAAATATGATGGTAACGGGTGGCTTAGCTTGGTGGAATGACTTCATTGTTCTTGCATGTTATAATTTGAATGATCATCAGGAAGAGGTAAGGTATTTTTCTTCAAAGTAAAGAAATCGTGTTTACTTTGTTAACATCTCATCTGTTCTACAGAAGTATTATAAATACAAAAAGCTTGATACATAGGTGTCTTTTGGTCATATTCAGAAACTCTTTACTAATATGTAAGTAATCATTTGCAGAAATGTCTATTATTGCTATTAAAAACTATTTTCAGCTGACTACCATGGATCTACTCATAGTTCTGAAAACCTCTTGACTTTTTGCATGTTAACATGAAGCCTGTTTTGAAGTATCTAGTTACAATATTTTGAGGCACTTTTAAAAAATTTTAAATTAGAGGGGCAGAGGAGCTTTACTTACTCTTTGCTTTTTAAAATTAATGAATAAAATTCCCTCTTTTTGTTTGTTGTTCAGTACTTCAGATTTGGCTGTCCTGTTCTTTAACCACTTCAGATGCAATTATACAATGCAACGGATAAAACATATGATGAAACAAAATTCCAATAATGTGTCTTGCTAGAAATCCTTGACAGCCATTCCACAAAAAAGAAAACAATTGAACATGGAATTACTGTTAGTTTGTTGGTAAACAGAACCTGTATTCAAACTACTCCTTTTCCTTGTAGCTGAGAATCTACCTGCGAACGTCTAATCTTGACAATGCATTTGCACACATCACCAAAGTGCAAGCAGACACATTACTACTGAGTGTCTTCCGGGACATTGTAATATTGTTCAGAGCAGATTGTTCCATTTGCCTTTACAGTATTGAGAGAAGGCCTGAAGGGTAAGTATCAGTATGTAAATCTTTTGCAGTATTGTGCTTGTGAATCTGTTCTCAGTCTGATTAAATTCTTACGCAAGTTTGATAACTTGTGGAGTCAGATTTTTAAAATACGGAGGGGTAACGGTTACCTGTACGCACAAGTGATAGTTCATGAGTGTTGTCACTTGCATACATGCAGATACACACATTAGGTGTGGAGGTATTGACGGAGACATGCACGTTTCCAGATGTCTGTACGAACATTTTCTAGCTAATAGGAACTGGAAAACTGGATGTAAATAGAAGAAAAAGGTACTAAAATGCACCCGCATACTTGAATATTTTTAATAAAATATGTTTATAACATTGGAAGTAGGTATTGGTGAGGGTGGTAGTGGAATAACAAAGGTTATAAAAGAAAAAGTTCTGTCTGTGGCGGTGTTGTGCAGGGCTATTTTGGTGCAAAAGCAGTAGCAACATAAGAGCCAGATACTTTCAGTCAGTTAAGATTAGTGAACCTAATGAGAAGATAAAGATTACCAGGTAGTTTTTTTGAAGTGCCTAAGCAGGTGGATTTTCTTATGGTTACAACATCTTGGTTTCAGTAAGAAGGGACTGACTTATTTATTTATTTATTAGCAAAAAGCAAGCTGTTGATCTACTTTATAGGAAAATATTTTCAATGCTTTTCAAAAAAAACTCCCAACAAAATTCAAACCCTGAAATTGTCTTATTGAAGGGTGAATAGTCTTACTCTGAAGTATCTGATGTTGTCTTCTACCCAGTCATAGCTGTATTCCCCAAAACTATCAAGATAAAATAGCCCAGCTTAGGTTTATTTGGTAACTTTATGTAGAGTAGGTATGTAGGCCTGTGGGATTCATGGTTAAAGGAAAGTCATTTTGGTCTGTAGAGTAAACTGTTTGCTGAGGTTAAGCTGCTTATTTTCACTAGGTTTACTTCAAGATACTCATTTTATGTTAAATACTATTTTAAAATTGCTAAATGTGGTCGTCTTTCCTTTCAGTCTTAACCCTACTGCCAGTATCCAAATTCTTCAAGAAGTGTCCATGTCTCGGTACATTCCTCATCCTTTTCTTGTAGTGTCTGTTACATTGACATCAGTGAGGACAGAGACTGGCATCACCTTGAAGATGCCTCAGCAGGTAACAGGTCTACAGTGCTCAAGATTTAAAATAATTGGTGCCTGGATTTGTTACCTTAGTACTCAAAGGTTACCTTGCTGATAAAGGAATCATAAATCATTGGTTCCCCTATGTGGTAAAATGCAGAACATGTTTTTTCTATAGACGTTTTATTTGTGAATGGGGGGGTGGTGGAAATAAAATCCAAACTTTAATTTCTATTTCATATCTTCTTTTGTCATCTTGTAAAGTTTGGGGCAAAATCATGGAGGACAAACTAAACTTAACCATGACAAGGGTATGTTCCTCTGGTCTGTATTTAAAGTTGAATGGCATTTGGAAGTGCCTTTCTTGCAGAAACAGGTCCATTACTCAAAGGATAAATGGAAAAAAAGGGAGAGTTGGCATATGACCCCGTAAGGTTACTTCTAGTCAGTTTTCTACTACACTAAAAAAAAGTAAGATAATCTCTCCCACTAGTTATGTCAGGAGGAAGGCCAACAGCCAAACAATGACTAAGGTGTGAAAGAGAAGCCTTGTCTTAACTCCAGAAGATTATTCAGGCCACTGAAAGCGCAGTGCAAAACAACTTGGATTTTTGTTGTCTGTGGCATAAACAAATTATGCTCAACTATTTGAGTAGCTGCAGTATGAAGCATATTTTCCTATCTGAGCAGTTACCTTGAGATAGATAGGAAGTTGCACTGTCTGTGAGGAAGGCCCATAGGTATGTGACAGTGCGTATTTTTCTCCACATACCAGAGCCACTGGCAGATATGAAGGCAATGCCACAGGTGTAAAATCTGAAGGCTTGTGCTTGCCTCCTTCAGTTCATTCTAATTCAGTGTCCCACAATGGTGAACATGTGTCCTGAGACTTTGATACAATCATAGACAAGGGCATAAAAGGCGATGTGCTTGTGGTTTTCCAGTCCATCTTGCTGTGAGACAGTATCCTTATTCCTGAACTACCTGACCTATGTTGTTTTCTAATTTTGAGAAAAAGCTACTGAAACTTTTTAGAGCACTAGTAATACTTTAAACTTAGCTTTAGACTGAACAAATATTACCTCTTCTCTAAGAGCCCCTATCTTCAAGCTTCATCAAACCTCCTGATCAAAAGAAAAGTATTAATGTTAGTACTGAATATGACACTGCACTGTAGACAAAGCAATGTGTCTGACCTAGTGGAGTGTGTCAGTCTTTTCAGTGGTGTTACCTACTAGTGATCTTAACCCTTGATGCTGCAAATTTACCATGCAGGCCCTCTACCCATGTATTTTAAAACTAAACTTGATGCACAGCATGGTATTAGCTCCAGTGATTTGATATAAAACTAACATGAAGCAGATTAGAAATAAATCTTCAGAAAGAATTCTTTGCTTTCTTGATATATCTAACTAGAAATAATTTTCTCGAACTGCAGCTTCTAAAAGTTCAAGATGCTGTACAAGTGTGGCTAAACTCTTTTTGGCTCAACTTCTTTTAGCTTGTGTACCAGTGTTAGTCTTTGCAGTCAGATAATAGTAATCATTTAGTGGTGATACCGATAAGAATACAGACCTTTATTTTTCTTAAAATACTGGTGGTGTACCCATGCCAAGAGGCATAGCTGGAAAAAGCCCATATCAAATAAACATGTGGAACGAGTCTAGTGAACATGAAGCCTTCCAGTATTTACTCCTTTGCACAAGAGCTACATGCATGAGTCTATGTGTAGGTACATGGTTCTACTTGATTTTTCTGACTCCTGCACTGTATTTGGTTGTTAGTCATCTCTGTACAGCAGTGCAGTTAATTTACTCTTTTTATTCTGGGTTTGTATTGTGGTTATGGATAAAACGATGCATTCAGAAAGCTTAAATAATTTGCATAATGCTCTTTTATCCTTAGGCTTGTGAGGCTGAAAGTATTATGCTAAACTTAGCAGGACAGCTCATCATGTTGCAAAGAGATCGATCCGGACCCCAGATACGAGATAAGGATAATAATCCTAATCAAAGGAAGCATGTGAGTAAATATATGTGAAATATTGTACATGGCTTCAGAGATGTTGTCAGTGACTGAAGTTGTGGAAGGGAGTAGTCCAGGCATAAAGCAGTCTATAATGCAAGGCAGTGTTTACTCTGGCAGGCTGAATTGTTAGCTGGAAGTAAATCACTACTCCCGTGATTTTTCTATTTTTTTTTTCTTTAATAATCTGTGAAATGCTACTACTTAATCATGTGAATGTCTAACTAAAATATTTACTACTAAAATTTTTACTAAAATTTACTACTAAAATATTTACTACTTGTGTTTACTACTGGTATTGCAGTGAAAGATAGGACATGGAAGCATAAAGGTCTTGTGCAAAATTTAGAATGCACTAAAGAAGGAGATCTCCAGTCTATCTAAAACTGTTCTGTATGTTTATGGAGCTTTATCGTATTTTTCAGAGTACATTTACAAAGTTCCTAACAACAACAATAATAGAAATCAGTAACTGAACTTTTGAATTTTTCTGTGCTGATGAAAAACAATTCTACGTGAAACAAGCATTTTGGGAGAGTGAGATCTGGAAAGTTTAGATGAAGAGTTGTTTGCAGCTCAATTGAACACTAGCAAATTTAGTGTCTGCAGTAATTTTGTCAGTTCTAAGTTGGACTCTCGAGGTAACTGAAGAAGTAGAGATGAGGTTTTTATTTTTTCCCTTATTCTCACCCCTCTGACTTCCTGACTAAGTAAAAGGAGGTTAAAAAAAATAAATGTCTTTTGAGGTAATGTTATAAGTAGTAAGTGGTATTTTCCCAGATGCTAGGGTGCAGTTAATGGGTAAGAAGATTTGTTTTGTCCTTGTTAGAAGAATAACATGTTTGAAGAGCGTAGTTATTAGCTGAAAAAAGAGGCCTTGTGAAGGATGTAAAAAAAAAAAAAAAAAAAAAAAAAATCCTGATTTTTTTTTTTTTTTTTTCTTAAATAGCTGCCTTTTTGTGCTCCAGTTGTCCTAGCCCAGTCTGTTGAAAATGTATGGACTACTTGTAGGATCAACAAACAGAAACGCCACTTACTAGAGGCTCTGTGGCTCAGCTGTGGTGGGGCAGGTATGAAAGTCTGGCTTCCCCTGTTTCCCAGAGACCATCGAAAACCGCATTCCTTTCTGTCAAGAAGGATCATGCTGCCTTTCCACATCAACATATATCCATTGGCTGTTTTGTTTGAAGATGCCTTGGTTCTTGGTGCTGTTAATGACACTGTGCTCTATGACTGTTTATACACTCAAACCAGTGCTAGAGAACACTTAGAGGTTCTCTTTCCTTTCTCCATTGTTGAGAGAACCTCTCAGATCTACCTCCATCACATTTTACGCCAGCTCTTGGTTAGGAACCTCGGTGAACAAGCCTTGCTTTTGGCCCACTCCTGTGCCACATTACCATACTTTCCTCACGTACTAGAACTGATGCTTCATGAAGTGCTGGAAGAAGAAGCTACCTCGCGGGAACCCATTCCCGACCCTCTGCTTCCCACTGTGGCTAAGTTCATTACAGAGTTCCCCCTCTTCCTGCAGACAGTTGTTCATTGTGCTAGGAAGACAGAATATGCCCTGTGGAATTACCTTTTTGCTGCTGTTGGAAACCCGAAGGACTTATTTGAAGAGTGCTTAATGGCCCAGGACTTGGACACAGCTGCCTCTTATCTTATTATCCTACAGGTAATGCTACCTCATATATTGCAAGAGAGGTGATATTTACTAATGTTGCAGTACTGAAAAAAATACTGTCATACCAAAGTTATGGATGTTAAAAAAATTTTAATTGAACAGTTTTCTGTTGAGATTATGTCCAGTTATAAAGGGGGGGAATATCATGTAATGTAAGTAGTTTACTGTTGTAAAAAGGAAAATAATAGCATGAAATTTGCTTCTAATCTCTGGTATACTTGAACATGACATGATGTGGCTTGACTTAATAGTACTCTTGCTTGATGTTAAATGCAAATAACTAAATTATGCTTTGCTACTTGCAGAATATGGAAGTTCCAGCAGTTAGCAGACAACATGCTACTCTCCTATTTAATACTGCCTTGGAGCAGGGAAAGTGGGATCTTTGTCGTCACATGATCAGATTTCTTAAAGCCATTGGCTCTGGAGAAACAGAGACACCTCCAGCTACACCAACAACTCAGGTTTGTGATGAAAATAGTAAATACTGTGCATCAAACCTTGTAAGACTGATCTTGCTATTATATAGCATGTTTGCTCCTTTGACTGTATGTTTGGATTTTCTTGGTTTTAGGAACCTAGTTCAAGTAGTGGCTTTGAGTTCTTCAGACATCGCAGCATTAGTTTATCCCAGTCAGCAGAGAATCTCCATAGCAAATTTAACTTGACAAAAACACTGAGTATGCCCGCTGGCCCATCTGGAAAAAGGTAACTGGTCGTAATGTTCTCTCCTTCCCCATTTTGCTAGGTACTGTACTAACTCTCTTAACAATTTAAGTTATGGAAGTACATTATATGATAGAGTTAGATTTGGTACTCTGTGTATGTTCGTGTGCGTGCGTGTTTGTTATATGGATATTGCTGACCAAAAGCCTCTGAATCCACTGGACGCATATGTAGGAATTTAAATAGCTAGTGAGACTGCATGCCTTACCTTTGAAGGATCAGTTTTGCTGAAAGATGTCTTGAACAGCACACAGTACAGCATCTTGATCTAGCAGTGTGTTGCTAAGCCATAAATAGAGCCTTTTACACCTTGTTGTAAATCCCTCTTAAAACTGCTGTATGTAGAATTCATATTGATCAGTATTACTGTTCAGAAGCAGCACTGAGTTGGGATTCACTGTTATCTTGGGTTTGGCATTTTTCCCCATATAAGACCTTCAAAACAATCCTAGTACAAATTCAAATGCTTTCATTTAGCAGTTTTTCATAGAGTGTACTATTTTAAGATTTTTAATAAGAAGGTTCCTAGACTAATGCTTCTCTAAACTTGTTTCTCAGAAGTCACTTTGCAGTGGCATCTGCCTTTTATCGTGTCTTCTTTGCCTTTTTTTCTACATTGCTAATAGTTTAATACTCTGTGGACACTGCTGCTGTTGTAACTTCCTTCCCTTCTTTCACTTACCCGTTGAGGCAGTGGCATCTTTTGGAGAACATAATCAGCAAGGAATGATGGAAACTGCTTTTGTTGGTATATAGAAGGCTCCCATTACTACTCTGGACAGTTGATGTACTGTGGTTATGGCTCACAGACTTTACAACTCTGTTTCATCAGTCTTAATGTCACTGTTCTCTGGTCTGTCTGTAGGTGGAGTAAAGACAGCGACTGTGCAGAGAACATGTACATTGACATGATGCTCTGGCGGCATGCTCGGCGGCTGCTGGAAGAAATCAAGCTGAAAGACCTTGGCTGCTTTGCTGCGCAGTTAGGCTTTGAGCTGATCGGCTGGCTGTGCAAGGAGCGAGCAAGAGCTGCCCGCGTGGAGGATTTTGTGTTTGCTTTGAAAAAGCTGCACAAGGATTTCCTCTGGCCATTTCCTGTCATACCGGCTTCGTCCATTAATTCACCTTTCAAGAATGGAAAGTACAAGACAGGTGCTGTAACATCTGAATTGATTTCAACTAGGTTTCCCTTCTGCAGTCCTACATCCATCAGTCTGAATCTGCCCCTCCTCAGTTCATCGAAGCAGGGAACAGGCTGAGGCTGGCCACCTGCACAGCTTTCTCACACAGGGTGTTTTCTGAAAGGATTCCATTTAGCACAGACAACATCTCATGTGTAGTCTGATTTACACTACTGTTCTTGTGGAAGTTTCTTGCCTTCTCAGGTGCACTGAACTGGCTATCACTTGTGCAGATGTTGAGTTAAACATACATGTTGCTCTTTGATGTAAATTCTGCTACAGAAAATTACTAAAATCAACATTCTTATATAGGCTTTAGATGAGGTTTTAATTAACTTTCAGATTTTAAAAAGTAATGTTCCTAATGTTCGAAATTTTATGTAAAAGGGTAAGAATTTTGAGGACTTGCTGTAAACTTTCTTTGTATTATTAATCTCTCAGTTCACTAATTTATCTTCCTAGGGCAAAGTTGATACTAGCTGCTAAGTTATCTTCTTTTTGGTAGTAGCAGCAACATTATTTAGTTCTATCGATGCTATACTTTTACGCCAGTGCTGACATAAAAAGCTCATCAGAAATTCCTGAAATACCTAAATTTGCTGCATTCCCTTGCTTTTGGTGATCCTTCAGCAAACTAATTGAATAATCACTTACAGACAAGTCTTAGCTTCCTGAAATGCCTGGAGAGAACTTTCCAAATTTCTTTTTTGATGGTTACAAGACTTTTCTTTGGTGGGTTCTTGTTTTTAGCTGTGGGGGAGCAGCTGCTAAAATCTCAGTCTGCAGACACCTTTGTGAACGTGGACATAGACACAGGGGTTTCAAACACTCCTCGGAGTCGCAGCTGGCTTGGCACTATCAGCTCCTCTCAGAGAGAGATTGACACAGTTTCATCCCATGGACCACACATGCAAGATGCATTCCTTTCTCCTTTGCTAAATAAAGGTTAGTCACTCTTCGTTCTGTCTGCTCATTGGAAGAATGCACCCAGAAGTACGCACTTACATGTTTATATTTGTATGCCACTGCTGTATTGTTGCTGCATAACTGATAACCATAATTCAGGAAAAAAAAAAAAAAAAGACTTGTTGAAAAGTGAACTGAAATTTTTACAACAGAAGTATAATGCCCATGTTACACATCTTTAGAGTACCTGAAGTAGAATAAGAAATTGATATTTGCTGAAGTTCCTGTCTGCGACGGTAACTTTAATATTTTTACAGTCTGTCTGGGAAGTGTTCTGAGTTTTTATTGAGGAAGTTGATGAAATTACAGTCCCATGTAGTTTTCTTTTTTTCCTATGGCTTTGTTAAATCACTTTTCTAAAAGCTTAAATGTATGATCAGCTTATGAAAATACAAAGAAGAATTTTATTCTCTGTGCATCTTTTCTGACCACAGTGAGAGACAGGAAATATTTGTCTGACAATTCATTTCTTCTTTTACTCTTGTCCTCAAGCATAAAGCAACGTTTTCAACAGTGTCTACGTCATGTGGTTTCCACTTTATTAGGGGAAAGACCTAAATAGCTAAGTGTGAACTACTGTCTCCCCAAGAAGCTAGAGCCTCCTGTGAGAGTCAGAGCACCTGGAGCTGCTCTTTAACAAGTTGATAGGCTTTAAAAAATGAAGAGTGAGGTTCTCTCCCTCTACTAGGGCACTGCCTCATTCTATTTTCACTCTTATTTCTCTTGTTTATTACTTCTGGAGACTGCTAAAATGCATTACGATTAAGTAAGTTTGTTATAGAAGTCTCTGGAAAAGTATAGTTTAAATGGGGAAAATCTATTTCTCCTTTAATTGCGCTATCTTGTACTGCTGTCTGCCACTACTGCTGTTTCTATAAACAAATATCTAATTTTTTTCTGAGCTGGATGTAGACCTTTGAGTTCAATGGACTGGTATGCATTTCGAAGCAGTTTATTTCTAAAGTGAAACTAAATTAATAGCATTTAAAATGTTGTCAGCTGAATTCTAATAATAATTTAACAAATAACTGATCCAGCAGTGTTATTCATGGACGAGAAGCTAATGAAATAACTTTCTGATTTTCCAAACCTTTTCCACAGAAAAGATGCATCTACTTTAATATAGAAATTGTTCTGGAGGGTGGGTGCCTTTGTGACTCACCACTGTAATGGTTTTAGCTTTGCTGTTACTGTTCCTGTGGAAATTCTGTGGCTAGATCTGCTCTTCATGTTTTTATTAGAAACGCTGATTTCTTTTTGTAATTAGTGCAGATAAATATTTACATTACCAAGCATTCAAAATCTTCAGGGTTTTGTATGAAGAAAAGAACTTGCTACTGCATGTTCATTTTTAACAAAGGTTAAGAAAGCAGGATCTTTAGACAGGCTGAACCCTTCCTACAGACTTTATTCTAGGACTATAGTATGTAAGAGGCTGTCACTGCTCTTACAGTGATTGCCAACGTATCTTTAGGATCCCTTATTGATATTATTTTGTACAATTACTTTTTTTTTGATAGAAAAACTACCGCATTCCTGCAATAATAGTTCTACCATATAGTGTGACAAGAATGCTGAAGTGGGATGAACAGTATGCCTGAAGTAACTTCTTAGCACCTTGATACACAGCAAAGCATTACTGTGTAATTTGTCAATTTCTATAGGAAGTAGTTCAGAAATACTGAGTCTTACTAAAGTAAGTAGTTTCTTTTTCCCTTATGTTTCTGAGTGTTTTTGATAGGTGATGAATGCAGCATTGGTTCAGCAACAGACCTGACTGAAACAAGTTCTATGGTGGACGGTGACTGGACCATGGTGGATGAAAATTTCTCCAGCCTAAGTTTAACGCAGTCAGAGCTGGAACATCTCTCTCTAGAGCTGGCTAGTAAAGGGCCACACAAGTCACAGGTCCAGCTGCGGTAAGTAACGTGCTGTTTGCATCTGAAACATAAAATGACTAGTATGCAGCATTAGGAGAAAGAATACTGTCTACAGAATCACACTGGGATTTTGTCTTCAGAGTGGAAAAAGAAATAAATGGACTGTTTTTCCATACAGATACTTGCTACATATCTTCATGGAAGCAGGATGTCTGGATTGGTGTATTATCATAGGCCTTATCCTCAGAGAATCTTCAGTAATCAACCAGGTTTTTGGTATAATGCAGTCCTCTGATATTGATGGAGAAATCTGTCAGAATATCAAGACTGGCCTATATGCTGTTGACAAATGGGCTTCTACAGATTGGTAAGTGTTATTTTCCACCTTCCTTTTCATTCCAGTTGTAGATAACAAAGTTATTTTTTAGATAGCTATCTATCTCAGCCCTAGCTAAAACAGTTATTTAAAAGCACTTTTCGAGAAAATTTCAGGACAGTCACTTAATGCAGTTGTGATCAAACTGGGAAAAACCCCAGCAAACCAGCCCACTCCTCAGCTTTCATTGTTGGATTATGCTTGCCTTTCTATCTCTGTTTAAAAAACCCCAGAGTTTCTAGATGTGAAGGATTATAGAAGATACCCATTTATATTAAACATCTCCCAAGAAAAGCTGCTTATCAGGCATATGACAGAAGTACTATTTTTTAATTCACTCATGGTGTTCTGTATCTTTATTTTCCTAGCCCTGGGTACAAGCCATTTCTAAATATCATCAAACCACAGATCCAGAAACTAAGTGAAATAGCAGAAGAGCAAGTACAGCCTGAAGCTTTTCAGCCAGTGAATCCTTCTAAAGTTACTGAACAAGCAAACCCCAGAGCTGAGGAAAGCAGGACTTCATCTAGCCATGGCACTAACCCTCAGAGTGATGCTGGCAGCAGCAATGCAAGCAGGCATGAAGAGGACAAGTCTAAGACAGAGGATGAGGATTCATTCCAGGAAGGCAGTTTTGACTGTATCGTGTCTTAAATGGAAGATAAACAACTTCCCAAGCATCAGGTGTGAAAGGAAGCAAACCAGCTCTTAGACATGCTTCCATGTTTTGGATGTGAACTCTTTTTTTTTTTTTTTTTAATATATTTCAATCTTTGAAATATTTAGTGGGGATAACGAAGCAGCAGTTTCATCTAATAACTTCAAAACAAGGCAAGATTTTTTTTTTTTAATTCAATCTTCAGACTGCGGCTTTAGGTTTTGATACTTAATAGTGTTGAGAGACAGTGAATATAAATGGAGCCAGGTGTTCAGCTAATGTTCATCGGTATCTTTACATCACCGACACACGTTCTGAAGAAAGTATTTATCTCTTGCTTGAGTTTAAGAGGTGATGAGGGGATTAAATTTAAAAACTGTTATCCTTTGCAGATTGCCTGCCTAAGAAATGACTGGTCAATGCAGTTCGGATTGGTTTGATATCGATATTTTGTATTAAAGGACTGTAAAATATATTGTATGTTTTTGTGAATACTCTTGTATAAATACTCAAGGTTGTGCCTCATTTGAAGGTACCTATATGCATTGTGCATGTTTCTAGATGACTAGTAAAGTTAAAGCAGAGTTGCACTTCTTTCTGGATGAGGCATACTTTACTGACCTAACATTGACACAAGGTGGCTTACCTGTTTTTTTACTGCCACTTACAGATCTTGTAGTTGGGTTTAAGGGATTGCTGAAGGTTATTTATTTCATTGTAAATTCTTTTCTGAAAAACGGATTTTTAAAATGTAAATAATCATCCTATACTCTTGCTATGGAAGATTAGTTTAACAGCTCATACTTAAACATTTTTCAAACATTTTATAATATGCATACTTGTAACTAAGACATATTTAACTTTCATACAATGTTATGGAAAGCTGGCTGCAGAAGTCTGTTGCTTTGAGGTACTTACTTTTTCTAGCTGCTGTCCCTATGTAATAACTACCTGTAACAGTATTAATTTAGATATTAGCTTGTTTGTACTGTGCAATCTGAACAAAAATGCAACATTACTCATTTTATACAAAATAAACTAGTTTATTTTTTATAACATCACTTGATTACTGACATGGACCAAACTAGTTATCATAGGGTAGTTGCAGCATCTGTTGCTTTCGTAGTGTAGTTACTAAATGCACATCCATTTAAACGCTGAAATTAAGAATATTCACAATTAAGTTGAAATAAATTGTGGTTTTATCATCTTTATTTCTTTTGTAGCTAAGATCAAGTGCTTTAAAATGTACAAATATTAAACTGTTGCTTTAGAATGGCTTTACTAAGCCAATACAACCAGTACAAGTGCAATAATTGTGAGTATTACTTGGAAAGCTGGAGATTTTAGTGAATGCAGCTTAAATTTCCATTTAAGAGTTGAAACTAATATTGAAGATAAAGGAAGGAAATCCGATTCAAGAGTCCAGCATTAAGCTTAGTCTGTATTGTAGCTACTGGTTACAGATAATGTTTATCATACCTACAAGCCTGTTGTGATCTGATGTCAAAATCCATTATTGTTATAAGGGGATACTTAAAGCTTTTTTATGATAAAAACCTGCTTAATCTGTTAAAAGAAATAAAAACTGTGCTTCAAGTTAATATTTTTCTGTGGTTCTGTGGTAATGATGTAAGCCAAGCCCATCCTGATCAGCTTTCTGCTGTTCAGGTTTTGGATCTGTACAAGTGAAAACACACATTAGCTGATATACTAACATTCTTAATCATTCTTAATATTAGTATCCTACTACTGTGCTACTGTTGTTTAGCAGTTAAATCTTTTTAGTTGTGAAATTTTAGAAGTTTGTACTTCTTTAGTAGTAATTATCTCTATGCAAATCTTACGTGCTAATTTTGTATTTCAATTTCACTGCTGTTATACCTGTAATTAAAAGACAAATGTATTCAACTTTACTTGAAGTTACTCCTGTGGAAAATAACTATTTCTGAGTTCAAGCCACTGACTGACAGTAAATCAGCAGAGTTAGAGTTTGTCTCGGAGAAAGCTCTCACTGAAACTTCCTGAGGAAGTTTGCCACATCATTCCCTGATGGCCAGTTTTACAGGATTAAGGTATTGGGCTTCAAAGTTAAACATTACCTTATTAGTGCATCTTTGAAGTTACATCCACCTTTTGAGAAAAGGGGTATTTGGTTAGGGGGCAAGGGTGGGGTACCACGGGGGCAGCTACAGGAGTAGCCTCCGTAAGTGGAGCTCAGGAGCTGCCCCAGTGTCAGACACAGGCAGTCCCAGCAGAGCCACAGCTGAGCCCACTGGCTGAGCCGGTGCCTATGCAGGGTAAAAAAAGAGCAGAGCAGCAGCTGTGAGAGAGATGAGTGAGGGGGGAAAAAAGGGGAGGAACAGTCCTGCAGAGAGCCAGGCCCCTGGAGGAGGAGGAGGTGCTGCAGGCACTGGAGCAGAGGTCCCCTGCAGCCAATGGATCTGTACAAGTAAACGCCTATGTACTGGTTTAACCTCAGGCAGCAGTGCAGCTGCTCCCTCACTACTCTCTGCTCCCAGGGGGATGGGGAAGAGAGTTGGGTAAAAAGTAAAACTCATGGGTTGAGATAAGGACAATTTAATAACTAAAACGGAACCCCCCAAAAAAAAAAAAAAGTAATGAAAAAGTACATAACAAAAAAGTGAGAGAAATCGATCCCAAGACAAGTGATGCACTGGGCAACTGCCCACCACCTGCTGACCGACGCCCCAGCAGCAATTCCCCCCCCAGCCCATGTGCTGAGCCTGACACTCCATGGTATGGAATAGCCCGTGGGCTAGTTCAGGTCACCTGTCCTGGCCACGCTCCCTCCCAGCTTCTTGTGCACCCCCTCGCTGGGGGAGCAGGGGAAACTGAAACGTCCTCAGCTCAGAGTAAGTGCTACATAGCAACAGCTCAAGCATCAGTGTGTTACCAACATTATTCTCCCACTGAATCCACAACACAGCACGGCACCAGCTACTAGGAAGAAAATTAACTCTATCCCAGCCAGAACCAGGACAACATGCATTAACTGATAACACTAACATTCTTAATATTAGTCTCCTACTACTGTGCTACTGTTGTTCAGCAGTTAAAACTTCAGACCATGATGAAGCAGGCCCCCCCCTGAAACTGACTGTGGAGCATGTCAGAGCAGATATCCACGCTGCAGCCTGTGGACAGCCCCACGTCTGCAGGTGGACAAGCCCTGAGGAAAGCTGCAGCCCGTGGAGAACCCATGCCAGAGCAGGTTTTCTAGCAGAAACTGCGGCGGGGGGGGGGGGGGGGGGGGGCACCCGTGCTAGGACAGTCTGTTCCTGAAGGACCACACCCTCGAAAGGAGGATCCACACTGGCGTGGTTCATGGAAGACTGATTCCCATGGGAGGAACCCCAAGCTGAAGCAGGGGAACAGTGTGAGGAAGGAGGAGCAGCTGAAAGGTTAGAGACTGACCACGGCCCAACCGCCCACTAACCATCCCCAACCCCTCTGCACCACTGTGGAAGAGGAGGTAGAAGAGTGAAGCTGATTCGAGTAAAAAAGGGGAGGTTGGAGGAAGGCGTTTTAATTTTTCTCTTTGTTGCTATCCTACTTTAAATTAATTTATTGCCCATTAATTTTCCCCAAGACCAGTTTGTTTTGCCTATTATGGTAACCAGTGAGCAGTCTTCCTGTTTCAACTCTTGAGTTTTTTCACATTTTGTCCTCCTGGCCTGCTGAGAGGGCATGAGAATGGTTTGGTGGGTGGCTGACAGCCAGACAAGGTTAACCCACCACAAAAGGTTTATTCATCTACAACTATGCAGTAATACCTCATCCTAAACACTAGAAAAATGGGCCATTTAACCAATTGGAGGTCAACATTTTCTGTGTAATTCCAACTCCCTGTCTCTCCTCTCACTTTGCCCATCCAGCTCACGTAACACTGGCTGCCCTGGTTCTTGCCAGCCTGGCCTATTTCAGTGTTTAACATTTAATGGCATAGAAAGATGTCAGAATTCCCCCTACACCAGCATTTGCATATCCTGAAGTTTCCTTGATCTGGTTCTCATCCTATACAAAACTAATTGCCTCTGAAAAACAGCAACAAGGCTGGCTTCCTTGCTACTCATTTAAAAAGTCCTCTCACACAGGGTATAATTGCAAAACTGCTTGAGTCACATTTCTAAGGATAATTTTCACCATCACTTTTGTCAATCAAAGTAAGCTCATTTTTCACTAGTGTGTTTTAGTCCAAATAAACCAATTAAACCGTTTTAGAGCTGAAGTGTCTGTAAGCTACAGGTTGAGATTCACTGCTAAGTAAACAAATACATGAATGCATAAACTAGCCAGAGCCTGTACTGTCCTGGGTTGAGTGAGTGGTGGAGTTTTTTGGTGGCAGGGGAGGGGGCTATAGAGGCGGCCCCCTGTGAGAAGCTTCTTGAAGCTCCCCCAGCTCCAAGTCAGCTCCACTTCTGTTTGGGAAACTGAGCCAATCGGCTGCGCCTCTGCAATAACGTATTTAAGAAGGGACCTGGGAGGAGGAGTTGGACTTGTGAGGAGGAGTTGCTGCAGCTGCGTGAACACCAAGGTCAGTGGAGGAATGGAGGAAGAAAGGAGGGGGGAGGTGTGCTGGAGCAGAGACCCCCCTGTATCCTGTGGGGAGACAGCAGGGCGGCCCCCCCTGCCACCCATGAAGATCTACGGTGGAGCAGACATTGATTTATGGCCTGTGGCTTCTGCTTGCATGATCAAGGTTCTGTGACCAAAGAAGGCCGGGGTCTCATGAGAAAAGGTAGCTCTGCTGCTGTAATTCAGTGCTGGGAGGATTGCAGCATGCGGGGGTGTCCCACGCTGGAGCAGCTCGGGAAGGGCTGCAGCCGTGGGAGGGAATCCAGTTGGAAAAAGTTGGTGTCCCACAATGGAGCAGTGTGGGGAACGCTGCAGCCCATGGGAGGGACTCACATCAGAGAGAGTTTGTGGAGGGCTGTCTCCTGTGAGAGGGGGACCATGATGGAGCAGGGGGAACAAGTTCCAGAAGCTCCCCACCAAAGATGGAAGAAGCAGCAGCGCTGACTGCACCCCCCATTCCCTGCCCCTGCACCACTGAGGGGAGGAGGTAGAGATATCGGGAGCAGAGCTGAGCCTGGGAAGAAGGGAGGGGTGGGGGGAAGGTGTTCTCCAGATGTGGCAATGCTTCTCACTGTCCTACACCGGTATGTGTCATTAGTGTCTGTAATAAATGTCTGCTCTTTTTTTTCTTCCCCCAACGAGTTTGCCTTTTGCTCGTGATCATAAAGGGGGATTTTTCCCCATCCCAGTCCTATCTCGAACCCCAAGCCTGACTCTCTGTCCCTTCTTATGGCCAGAAGATAAGGGAGAGAGAGCCACTGCATGGTGGTTGGCTGCTGACCAGGCTCAAACCATGACATATACAAATGCAGTCCCTTCTCATTATAAGCTGAAGGGAAAAGTTGTCTACAGCTATAATGACATTATGAAAGATGTGTAACTTGTTCACCGTGGTAAGCTGGCTTCAGCTGAAGGAATGAGAGCCCCGATTTAATGTCTCGTCAGAGTTTTCTATCCTAGAGCTTAAGACTGTTGCTATTCTGGGGGGCAGTGAGATGAATGCCAGTTTCGACCGAGTGGCAAAAGTAGCCCATTAAAGGAAGGAGCTTTCTCATACCACTCCGAAAGATACAGCTGGCTCTTACTGAATTTTCTATGTATCATGTACCACCTGAAATAAGTAAACTCAAGAAGTTTCCTACCAGAGAGCACTGAGAAGAGACTTTACAAAAGCCCACAACTGGAGGATGAAGCTAGCTAAACAATTCAGACATAAGGCAACTAATCATTCTTTCATATCTTTTTTAATTTACTGCTTCCTATCAAAAAGAGAAACACCCTACCACCAGACACAGAAAAAGCAATGCCCCGGAATAAACTGTGCTTGGAGACCTTCGTAAGGCAGTTTCTTAAATTCACCTGTAACTACTGGCTTTGAAGCTTGTATTTGTTCCAAGAGTCTCAGACTAGACTGACAGAATTATTCCTTTCTAGATGAACTACTGCTAACTTTCAAGACTGATTCTGAGAAATTTCTGAAAAAAAATGTTTTGTCATTGGCCAGTGATGCTTGACATCCTACTTGAAATATAGGTAGCAGTGACTAGACCTCCCTAAATTGGCTTATACTGCCTGCTCAAGTCTCAGCTTTATCCTTGGCATGTTCTCCAGCTGCACCTGCAGCTCTGACAGAACCATTAGGTGTAGCCCAGTAGAACTTCTTCTGCAGTGAACAGGTAAGCCTGACTAATTTCTGGGACTAATTTATCCTCCAAAACTGGAAGAGATTTTCATGAAGACTGAGAATCCATGTTCTGTCTTCAAACAGAAGTCACATTCATGCAACTTCGCATTGTCTAACTGCAGTTTTGTGACAGCACTTGGTTACTGATTTTGCATGGCTTTTTAAGCATCCTTCACTAAGACCAGTCATCCCGCAGGATCCCTTCCATACTGTTATCAAGAACCAGATTAGGTTTAACCCTCAAGGAAGAAAGTACTGAACAGCTTTACCATGCAGGTGAATTCTTCAGCAGGTATGTCCCGTATGCTACAAAATTAGCCCTGTATAGACTTGTTAGATCTTGTCTATTTGATTAGTGTTTTTCCAACAGGCTTGCAACCCAACCTAAATTGAACAGACATTAAAGGCAGGTCTTGCTAACACAAAACAGCTCAGCTAAGCTCAGTAGTCTGTCACTTCGTGTATGATAGCTGAAAATCTCCTGTTCATTGCACCTATACCAACACTTTCTTTCTTCAAGTGCATGCTTCTACTTGACAGGCAATCTGAAGGTACAGAGATACATTAACGCTGCATTAGATTTTATAACCACAACATATACAGGCCTTCTTTGCAACCACATGCTTAAATTGATAAAATACGTATTTCTGAAGCTCTTTTACCTACAGATATGTAACAGAGAACTATGTATTTTTATAAAGAACATAACAGATTCTCAAAGTCATCAAAAGTGAGGGAAGAACTCTAGCATTAGGGAAGAGTAAAGCAATTTAGAAAAGGCTGTGCTTTTAAGTTGCTTCAGATGAACGTAGGGGAATTCCAGCCAACTAGCTGCTTACTGCCCTCAGTAAGAATAAAGACTTTTCTAGTCCCATGCCCTTCTATCCCTAAAATTTCCAGCTGCTTGCTTTTTGTATTTTTCACAGAATAAGACACATAATACTTTTAATGATAAATAATAAAACACAGTAGCAGAACACTAATATGCTTGTACTGAAAGGGGAAGCAGATGGATACTGAAAAAGCAAAATTTTCCATTGTTTTTCTACCTGTGATCAACTCAGTTGTGCAAAGAATACTTAGCTTTGCTACCAGTGACTCTTAGATACACCTTGTTTCAAGAACCACATTCTTCTCCAGGCAACAAGCCAGTGCCCTCATTTTAACATTTCTCAGATCAGATAATTTTTACATTTTTGAGGCATGCATATTTTCCACATAGCTCCAACTCTAGCTGTCTAAATGTGGAATCATTTAGCAGTACTTCTACTCCAAGCTTAAACAAAACATTAGTGCAATGAATAAAGACAACTCAAATATGCTTTTTATCATGTTGAAAATCAAGTTTCACTGATTAATTTTTATTTACAAAGACAGAAATTTACAACAAATTTTATATCCCTCATAATTAAATTATTTAACAAAGGCTAAACCCTGAGTTAGCAAAAGCTATTGCTTCACTGAAGTTTCAGAAATTGCCAACAAACATTTTTATATTTTTGGCTCCCAGTACGAATTCTTCACAGAGCATTTTCAAAGCTTTAAATCAGAGACAAAACATAAAAATCAAAACCGAGCAAGATGATAAGTATCAGTGCAGCTTTAGTTAACTAGCTGTGCATCAGCTAGAGTACAGTACTAAACATTTGTTGAGATTCAAGACACAGGAGTTATGAACTACAACTCCATTTTTCAAATCATTAATAGCACTTTAAAAAATAATACATGCATAATATAGGGATACTAGTTTCAAATCAGATACAATCAAGCGAGTGATGATTAATGCATATGTTAATGTAGAAAGACCTATTGGTTTTAAAATACTGTGGCCAGTTCATTATGATTACAGTAATCAAACTTCTTACTCTAGCCCATGAGTCAGTTGACAGTCTTCACAAATGTTCTTTGCAACAAATGAAACTGGTTCTTGCCACTATTGTAAACTACTACAGAATCATTTGAAGGAAAAATACCCAACTGGGGAGCTGCTGTCCATCACAGCTCACACTAATTAAAGTGTCACAAAATTTTCTTTCACATGCCCTGCAAACTTCCCAGTACTGGCATGTTTTTACTCAAAATGATGATGCATGCACAAAACCTGCTTGGCATGTGATTTGGCAATACTCATGTAATGAACAAAATCTGTACAACTTGTAGCATGGTATTCATATTACAGAATGTTTTACATATAGTGTGGAAAAAAGCATGACAAAGTCTTTTCAGGAACACAGTTCTTTGAATTGCAGAAACAAATATCAACTATTATACTGCACTGAAAAAAAAAACCTGGGAGTATGAGAAAACCCCAGAGAGGTCAGTGGCTTCTGAACTCAAAGCTTGTCAATAATAACTGGAAAATATTCTAAATCACACAGTCATTTATAAAACCCATCCTGTGGAAATAATACAAGAGCAATCCAGAGATATTAGACATCTTTTTAAAGATGACACTTCTTGGTGTTTTTCCTTATGGAAAGCAAACCGTATTTTAAGAAACGGTTAAATGTATTAGCAAAGTGCAATACTGTCATATTACCAAAAGTCTCTCCAGAGGAGATACTAAAAATTAGCCAATTCTAATAAATTAGAAGATAACTTGAAATTTAGAGTAGACTAATGATAAGACATCCACATAAAGGAGTGGGGACTTAGCACTGTTACATACAAGAAAGCAAGTCACATGCTTATATGCTGATACTGAAAGATCCCAGCTGGAACAAAACCACAAGATGATAGTCAGGTCAAACCAACCCACTCGAGTTGTAACAATGAAGAGAAGGGCAAAAGGGTAGGAACTAAGTTTTTAACAGAAACATTATTTGGAAAAGATAATCTACATAAATAATTACCACAGTCCATCATAATATAAATTTTTCTGCATTGTGCCTTTGCCAAGGAATGCAGCTCACACAAGCATCATAGCTTTCAGTGACTTTATCGAGTAACAAAATCAGTATTTAGGACTTTGCCACCTCTGTCCCCCCACCATGTGAACAGCATCTTTTAGTTGAAGGTCATACTTTAATAGGACGGGTAGGATCGGTAGGTGTTAGTCCCCACATATGTAGGAAGTATGGTTATATTTTATCAAAATAACTTCATGAGGCCCTTTCATTAAAATTGACATCACATTAACATTACCTTCTCAAATGCAGTTTTCATTTTAAGAAACCTGCTAGTCAAACTGCCATTTCAGTGGCAGAACCAAGGTGAACTGTATTCACATTAACACAAAGTTATCACTATATCCCCAAGAGAGCAGTAATCTTTAAATAGTCACACTGCCAACGAAACACCATTTGTGGCCAAAGTACTTTAAATTCTTGTGAAAGTCTCTGGCATCTTGTTAGAAAGTGTTTGCTACAACAGCATTCTGCATCAGAGATTACCCTATTAGTGCTGCATTACTGTCAACATTAAAAGACAAAAAGGTCGTAAGTGCAGGACCAACCAGAAGAAAACGTCCAGTTTGGAAACCTCTCCAGCAAGGCAAAGAGTTGCGGTGACTTTTGATCCTCCCCAAAAAAGTAATGTGCTGCTATGGCGAGGGAGACTATTCCATCAGAATGCTTTTCTGGGGTCTGAAAGTGAGAAAAGGGCAACAGAGTCTTTATGATTGTTTATGGCTTTTAAACGTAAGATCAATGCAGATGCAGTTTTCTACAATCTTAGTATCTATGCAACAAACTTCATCCTGCACCTGTTAAAACACTTCCTATCTTCAAAGGTATCAGTCTGACTACGTGATGAGTTCACTTGGAATTGAACATGCCTCTGACATGCTACACAGCTTGCATATGCTCGAACTTCAATGTTTGTATCTGTCAGTTTTGCTGATAAATTCAGACATGGACTCTGTCACAGTATTTATACTGGTCTTTCTATTGTGAATTCTTAGGATGGAAAGCCTTTTCTGCCTAGCTTCGCCACGATCAACCTCACAAAGCTTGTCACACTGCAGACTCCTGTCTGCCTTTATCAAGTACCCTCAGAGGATCATTTGGTTAAGTATTCAGACTGCCTGATCCAGGTGAGAACAAAGGACTTTCTGAACTTTCAAAGGTTCTAGTAATATTTACTCAAAGAATAAGATACTGTTAAACACGTAATAAAAACATACAGATCTGCAAAAAGTTTTTCACTGGCAAGTTAATAGAGGGGACCATAAATCCCATTGGAACAGCAATGCTGGAAGCCTTGCTTCCAACTGAAAATAATGTAAAAGAAAATACAGAAAACAAACAACTCTCTTCAGCTTTAAGACAGATAAAGTTTCCCACCAAGGACTCCATATAATTTCCCAAGACCAAGCAAAAATATATGAGAAGGAAACTACTCACAATAGGAAAGAGCTCTGAAATAACAGCAATAAAGATAAAATTTCAAGAACCATGAGGTTTAAATCAGAGAAATCCAAACTAAGACCAAGACAACGGAGACAAGGAAAATACTCTCCCTTTAGCTATCTGGAAAGTTAGTGGACTAAGCTTCAAAAATGTATGTGAGCTGATATATAAAGTTGAGGAACAAATTAAGAGAAGGAAGCTGGAATTAGTATCTATTAAATAAAACAAATCTTAAGAAAGTTATTATGATATTTTTCATATAAGAATGAAGAAATGGTGACAACAGGGCACACCAAGGGAATGCCAGGTTTCCAGCAGCAGCAGACTCACCGTAAGTTCTACCCAGAAGTGCCACGGTGTAGCCTGCAGTCCGTGGGAGTAAAACACAAAGTAGTCTCCTCCTAAGCTAGCAACTGGCGTACCATCCCCAAGAGACCACGTGGACAGAGCTGACCCTTCATGTGGCCGAACGTACAGAGACATGTGACTTGGACCTGCAGGGACAGGGATACTTACCCAGAGGTATCAACAGGTAGAGGTAAAACAACCTTTAATTTTCCTATATAGTAGAATTTTATCTGTGTATTACTATTCAGGTCTTCCAAACACCATACAACTGTCTTCTTTACAGAAGAAGCTTCAGTTATTTCCAAGCAGTGAGATAAATGAGATGATGATGTAAGGAGAGGGACAGAGTTATAAAACGGGCGTTAAGAAAGGACTTGCTATAAAAAGATCAAGGCTTACTCAAAATAAGCAAGGTTATCAGTTGTCCAGGTAATAACTGCAACACAACACCTACAACTTCTAGTGTGTTATGAAACTGAATTAGTTCACACTAATCTCACAAAGCTCACTATTTTGGGAATGGCACTAGAACCTGCAGTACTGGAGTCAAAACCTGATTTATTATGGGCATAAAAATAAACACAAATCACAAACCAGAAGCTTCAGTCACTCACCAGATACTTCAAAGCTTAACCTTACAGAATTCCAGGGCATCAGCTCCTTGGACAGAACTTTAAATTGAATGGGTCTTCTAGGAAAAATTTCTGTACCAGGAAGATACCAGTTTTTCCTGTTCAAAAAAAAAAGCTGGTGCTAAATATGAGAAGCCAAGAAGTAGTTTTCTATAGTATAGATGACTGCTGTTACTAAATGAAATATTCAAAAACTACCAATTCTAGCAGAAGGCAGGAAAGTTAGCAGCTTGTGGCCAAATAAATATTTAAAGGACATATTAATAGCAAAATAGTCACCAGTGTATTCATTCATTACCTTCATCAGCCTTAATTTACAAAACAATAAAATAAGTAAAAATATCTGCACCTTCAAACTGCTACACTTCTGCTCACAAGATTCTTGGGGTATGAGAAATAGTCACAGCAGCTAGTTTTCTTCTGTGGAGACCAGCTACTTTAGACTTCCTCTCATGTCAGCTGGGGTTAGCAGGGGAAGAAGGGAAGAGACACACATTTGCTTACTCTGAACTGCACTTTAGAAGGTCCCCCCTTCTCCTTTTTCGACACTGGTGCTGACATCCATTTTATACACATCAACTTCTACAGCTCCTGCAGCAGACCCAGCAATCTCCTGCAGAGATTCTGGCAGAAGACAGTGCACCTAGACAGAAGTTTAATTGTCTTCTGAAGTGGAAGGATAATTTACTTTTAGACCAAGATCAGCCTTACTTTTTCTCTCCTTGCATAAGTGAAATTGCATAAATGACTGATGTGCTTTGGCAGTAAGTGCTCAAGTAAAGCAGTGTTCTTGCCAACCTGAACATGAAATGCACTGGTAGAATCCAAGGAAGGCCACAGAAAGGAGCTTGCTCCTCGCATGGAGTTCTAATGGTGTCATTGATTTCAGGTACATGCGGAGTTATGTGAGATATTCCATTATAATCAAATCCATTAATCCATATACCAGAGTCACTTTTAACCACATTTCCATCTAGATCATGAAATCTTCTGCTCATGTGCTAGAAGAAAGATACACAAGAAGATGATGCAGCCTGTGCAGTTCGCAAGACTCAGAAGTGAGTCTGAAATTATCCTCCATATCAATCCCTAAGGTTTACTGCATTTTCAGTATGCACAAACACATACCTATTTATGAATATATAGAGAGAATTATTCAAATAAAAGAAACATACCATGAAAACATCTACATTCAGACGATGACTATGCCTGTAAGTAACTTCTCATCTCCTATCATGTTTAAGTTATCATTGCTTACTCAACTCTCCTACTTAAAATCCCCTAAAAAACCCCTGCTCTTCTGGCACAGATGACCTGAACACAGAGCCTGAACAAGAGAAACATTTGCAATTCTTTCAAATCTGGGAATAATTGTTACAGTTTTTATATCAAGCAAGAAAGAGAAAGTTACTCTTTAAGGGGAAGGGGGGTGGAGAGGGTTAAGCTTTGGAAAAAAAAAAAGCTCTTGGAACCAACAGAGGCAATATGATATGCAAGGCTTTTCTTACCTGGAGAAAGACTCGCTTAGGCTTTGGATTAGCTGCATCAGAACTGTAAGGAAAGAAGATTCCACTACAGACAAGAATCAGAGTGACTGCAAACACAGTAGTTAGAGCTATTAGCGTTGCTTTTGTACTTTTGATGAGGTAAATGAAGTTAATCTAGAGAATAAAAAGATGGCCCAGTTATAAAACTGCAAGACTTCAGAAATAAGATACCACTCATTTAGCTCTAAAATCCAATTATGGAACTGAAAGTACATTAAAAATGGTATCATTGCAAGTACTACCTGCCACAAGACACTTTTTTGTAATCTCAGTATTTAAAATGAAAAGGAATAAAGTGAGTCCTTCCTGGAATTTTAAAAAATTTCTTATTTTTTAAAGTATCTGTCAACAAAAACCTAGAACCTTTGTAGCAAAAAACCAAAACAAAACACTGAGATTTTTTTTTAAGTGTAGCACATGTATTGTTCAGTCACGTACTATACTTCATCTAAAATTAATGGCAAACTCCAGCACTGAATTGCATATTTTAAACCGAGCTTTAATACATCATCATAGAGCAAATATATTTTTGTAACCCATTCTCCAATGGCTTTTCTTTGACCAACACAAAACATGGAATCTTTGACATGGTTCATGGAGTTTCCTGTAGCATTTAAGATATTGTCAAATTATCATTACCTTCAAGTATTAATATAGAAAACATTGATTCTAAACTCCAGAGAAAGTTTAAGAAGTTTAAATAACATTCTACTTACGAAGTAGGATGACAGAATCATAGTGATGACCACAATAAATCCTGCCAACACCACATCTGGTAGAATTTCTGAACCACTTCGTCCCATGATAGGCGTAAACATTTCAAATACAGTCCAACTAAGATACATCATATACAGATAGGGAACAAACATTCCCAGCATGTACATCATGACAAATTTCATTGTGGCACCTACAGGGGATAGGAAAAAAAACAAACAAACAAACAAAAAAAAAAACAGTACCACCCATAAAAGCTTAAAAGGAAAACCACAGAGCTTTACTAATATATCCATATACTGCTGCAAGGCCCAATACACAATACTGGTCCTCATCCCTGATATGAATATGGAAAGGGGATGTCATTTTGCATAGCCAATGCCAATATAAGTCTTTCAAAAACACCACAAAACTATTCTTATATTACAAAAAAAGAACGTAAAGAGTTCTGTCCCAAATGCTGTTTAGATATTACAGTATTTTTTAAACAATCTTTACTGTCCATCAAAGTATCTGATCAGTTATTAATAACCCCATATAGCATTGTTCTTTTTAGCCTGAGACACAGGATATTATTCAGTGTATTGTTTTTTAAAGAGCTTCTCCATAGTTTCAAACTGTCTTTAGGTCAAGAACACTTTTTCTTGTTACAAAAATCTCACGTTTACTTTGACTATTCCAGTTGAAAGTTTGGGATTTCTTTTGCTTAAATAATAGTTTGGAGGAAAAAACTCAATAGCAGGGGCAAAGATTTCAAAATACAACCTCCCCCCTTCAAAACCCATACCTTTTTGGCTGAATTCTTTATGGATCATCATCTTAGTGAGTAAAGGAAATGCTACCCATAACATACAAATGAATGCTGAACAAAGGCCCATCTGAGTAATCATAGCCAATGCTATAGACCAAATCATCAATGAGGCATCAAAAAAAGTATCTCCCAGGTACAGTTCATTCACGTTCTGTAACAAAAAAAGCAGCTATACTCATTACTGAGCATATTCCATGTATCACGTCTCATGAAAACACACAGAAGAATCCTTAATTCTTGTATATAACTGTTTTCCTTGGACAAAAGAATTTTGACAAACATCATCTCACCATTCTCTTACCATCCATGGCAGTATATATTTTTTTAATTCTTTAAATCCGCTCTCACACAGCTTGGAAAAGATTACATGGGCTGGGGCGGAGGGGGTATGGAAATGTACAGGTGACAATACCAAGAAGATGGAAGGCTAATGACTCAGGTACAAAGGCAAGAAGGGCCTTTTTATAAAAAGCATTGGTATTCATGAAGCATATAAGAAAGTTATGTAGTACTTAGTGTGACAAAATTATCTGTATCTCCTGAGATTCAAAAACTGGTTTTGAACAGCAGATGTTAATGTACTTCTTATACAAGCACTGTTATTAGTGCACAAACATTATACACATATGTTGTGCCACAGCTGTCACTTCAGAAGTCTGCTTTTTTAAATGTATTATTTGTTTTGAAGAAAAGACATGCATGGGTCAGATAATACACAGTATGTTTTCAATAAAGAAGGAAGTTTAACCATCAAAAATGTGGTTTGTTTTTGTGGTTAAGTTACTTGAGCAATGCTGCAGTGTTTGTAGTGCAAGAGTCTTAACTGTGAATCCTGCTAGTAGCAAGGAGGGCTGCCTGCATGAACAATGGTGACTAGAAAGCACCTAGTTCAATTTTGGGCTGAGAATAAAAAAATACGAAAAGGAGGGGGGGGGGGAGAAAAACATATGAGTTGCCAAACCTATTTCAAAACTAAAAGCTTATTAATTCACAAGTTCTTGAGCCACTAACAGAAAACACCCAGGCATTGCCTGTGATAGCCAAGAGATTAGCTTCCAAAATTTTTATGCAACTCTATGTACAATGTAAATTACAGAGGCAGCATAAACTGTATGGTGTACTGCAAGCTACATCATGCAAGAAAATGAAGAGACTCATGGTATCAAGTTGGTTGATCTGCTGATCAGACAATTAGCAAGCAAGAAGAAGATCCAGGGCCTGGAACAGCTGAATATGTAATGAAAGTATGCTCTTCCTCAGCTCTTGTGAAAGACTAGAAAATGGTAGCATCACATCTATTTTATAAATGGCTCACCTTTTCCACAAAAGGACTCCATCACATACATATATTTGTTAACATACACATATCTGTTAAACCTGACCCCAAAAATTTAAAAACCCACTTCCAGATAAAGACATGATGGATCCACCCAGAACTTTCCATACAATCAAATTTCACTAAGTTCTTAAAACTTCTTCAAATACTTGGATGAAGCTGTCTTTGTCTGACAGCTTAGGCTTCTTGAATTCCCTTCTCTAAACTTGTACAAATGGCCAAGAAGACAAGTAACAGCAAGCTGAATGACTAAATATTACTGGACCTAAAACCAAAATCTAACAGGCTCTGGTAGTTGTCTTCTGCCTTGGAAGAGTATCATCTGGGCACCACCTCAAGGCCCTGTTTGTTTTTAATACAAAACCATTAAACTATCATCTAAACATATGGGATTGTGATGACCTATAATTAGGAAGTTAAGTCGTGTTTGTTAGTCCATGAAAGAGAATTCTAAGCAAAAAATGTAGATGGGACAGTAATCATGACAAATGACAGCAATGGAGAGGTAACACACTAAATCCTCACCAAGCATTGCAGGGGCCTAGATGACCTTTACCTATTGCAGAAAGGAACATGGCCTATCAAGAGCTCTGTTCCATCATCCAATGATTAGAGGATCACATGCACCCTGATGAAGTTTGCTGATGATACCAAACTGAGTGGGGAAGCAGACACTTTGGAAGGGAGAGCCACCCTGCAGGAACACCTGGATAGGCTGCCTAAGTGGGCTAAGAAGATCCCTATGAAGTTCAGCAAAGACAAGTGTAAGGTCTTACACCTGGAAAAACATAATCCAGGAGTGCAGCACAGGCTGAGATCTACCTGGCTGGGGAGTAGCTCTGTGGAAAAGGACCTGGGGGTCCTGGGGGACAACAACCTCAATATGAGTGAACAGTGTGCTGCTGTGGCAAAACAAGCCAACAGGATGCTGGGTTGCATCGACAAGGGCATCACCAGCAGAGATGAAGAAGTCATTCTCCCATGCTACTCAGTGCTTGTCAGGACAGACCTGGAATGCTGTGTTCAGTTTCGGTCCCCACAATACAAAAAAGATACAGGCAGGCTGAAGAGGGTGCAGAGGAAGGCCACAAAGGTGATTAAGGGACTGCGAAGGCTGAGAGAATTGAGTTTACTCTTCCTTGAGAAAAGAAGGCTTAGGGGAGACCTTATCACCATGCTCCAGTACTCAGAGGATGGCTACAAAGATGGAGACTGCCTTTTTAGGAGTCACATGGAAAGGTTGAGGGGTGATGGGTAAACCTTACTCCTGGGGACATTCCAGTTGCACACAAGAGGAAAATTTTTCACAATGAGACCAATCAGCCATTGGAAAAATCTCCCCAGGGAAGTGGTGGATTCCCCAACATCAGACACTTCCAAGATACAGCTGGACGGGGTGCTGGGCCACCTTGCCATGTCCATGCTTCTGCCAAGAAAGGTTGGACCAAATGATCCTTGAGGTCTTTTCCAACCTGGTATTCTATGAGTCTATGATCTCCGGCTCTGGTCAAAACAACTAACAATCAGAATAATCATAGAGGGAAGGGCGACTACTCAAATTTTTACCACAGCTTCATTTAGAAAGTTCTGTACAGCACAAATTACTGTATTAGAAGAGAGCATAACAGAACTAGAAATTCTGATAGATATAAGAAAAAAGCTCTTATATGAACCATATAAAAAAACCCATGTTATTTGCTTAGAAGGTTATGAATACAAATGACATCAGCAAAACAACCTGCTTAATAAAACAACAGAATAAAACAGAGAACTGAAATTTCAAGTTTCACAACAAAACGTAAATGATAAATTAGATTAAAAAAAGAACAAAAAGATTAAAAGATACATAAGGAGGTACCATACCAAAGTAAATTATTAAGTTTAGGGAACCTGTCATACAAGCACATTCAAAGGCAAGAATCTGGTAAAATTCAAAGAACATTCAAGTATATATATAAGATTCCATAATTATCAAGAATATGGAAAGGTATAAATAAAAAAAAAAAATTCTCCAGCTGTTGCTCTGCTCTCTTATCACTAAAGTGATGGCAGGAAGGGAAGGTGCAAATAGGCAAAGAAACAGTACCTTATATTGTATTATACCAGGCTTTTGCCTTTTTTTCCGAGGCAGCTCTTGAAGGTCATTAGCAAGGAAAAAGCCTTAAATGACAAAGCTCTTAACTCTTAGTAGAACAATTCCTATGCTTAGATGAGGCAATTTTTACATCAACATTTTAAATACTTCTGCCCAATACAGAAAACTTTTTGCATCTTTTAATCAACATAAAAATTAAGTCTTTCACAGATTAGACACTACATTACCCTTCAGCATCAGCAACAAGGTCAGGCTTACCTTGTAGAAGAACTTCTTGGCTAGTGTATGCACAAGAATGAGCTTAGCTGCAGCTGCAGTGCCATACAGAAACACAGAAACATAGAAATGGGTGTACCAAGACAGAGACCGTCCAATGACAGAGACAAACACCGCCACTATAAGGACTGTCACCAGTGTGCAGACCCAACTTAACAGTGTTAAGCCAAATGCAATGAAGAAATTCTTCAGGTTATGAATAGCTGTGAAGAAGAAAAAAGAAGTTTCATTCAGTCATGCATTCTACTGCACACTGTCATCAATTGCAATCAAGGTTGCAATTATCCCACAGTATAATTGCTTTAATGACCAAAATAAAACTGCTTGAGGAGTCCATTCTGAAGTTTTCTTAACAGCATGGTCTTAGCTTGCTTCTTTTCAAGTCTTTTTGCAGTCTTCCCTACTGGAAGATTTATTCCCAGAGTACCAGTATATTTTGCAGATTACCATGTTCCCAGTAGTAAAAATTTCTCTAGGGAACCAGTGAAGCCACTCTACTATCTAACCATCTTATCTGATGGTGAAGAAACATCATTCTGAAGCCCTACATCTGAGAACAAAGAGTTTATATAGATAGAAAGCAAATCTTTTTTTTTTTTTTTTCCATTTTCAGATCTTTAGAAGATTTAATTTTAATCTTCAAGAAAGGAGAAGAGATATAATCATGATTCATAAATGACAGACAACTAGGCCTATCATACTGTTTCTTCATCGCAATTACTCATAGTTGAGAGATATAAACACAAAGCAACTTCTGTGGCATGCTGCACACCTGAAATTTACTTCCGAAGTTTATCTAAAAGGATGTCATGATGACCTGACCACTTCATCTACTAATTGCTATTCGCTAAAAAGTAATGTGATTGATTTTTTTTTTTTTTTTTTTTTTTAAGAACTAGACTTACCTCTAGTTTTGGGCTGTATTATTTTCTTGCTTAAATAAAGAAAAGCAATTGCTGCTGTAATATGATTCATGATGGTGCCAACACGAGCAGGATAAGCCACAACAAATAAACCAAGTACATCAAAGAACACAACATTTCCATGTCGGTACTCAAAAGATTTAGCCAGCATATCTGATGTTGCCAGGTATTTTAGGACAGCTAAAATATTGTCACCTATTAAAAAAGCAGATACACAACATAACTACATCAGCGTTGATGAATCAGTACACAGCATTCTTAAAAATAAAACTGTACTGTTTATACAGTACTTATTTATATATTTTACTATTTGTAAAAATAAAACTATCCTCAAAGATATGATATACAAATGATTATTCTGAAACGGGTATTCGATGGTACACACAGCATAGTATTTTCATGAGTTAATCTATCCCTAAATGAGTGATACTAAAATAAATATACTTGTCACTAAAATAAGTATACTTGGGAAGCTTCATGTATTTAAACACTGTTGCAACGAAGGGAGTAATCAAGTTTTCGGTCCATAAGCCCTTCTTCAGTTGATATCAAAGCACTGGACTTCAAGTCTAACCCATAGAAGAGTTTGTAAATTCTTAATCTTCCTCCTCTTCTCCTTGCCTCTAGTAACCCCTTTGTTTTCAGTGACTATGAATTACATGTCCTTCTTTCCCTAGATGACTGTAAGGTAGCAGACAAGGAAGCTATATTCTATTGTAGCCTGCAGGTACTAACCACCTTTTCCTTTCCCACAGTACAGCCAAATCATGTGTAATCAAATGAGAACAACTGTTGCCAACCTTTGTTTTGCTTTTACTTGACCTGTAAAAGTGCTTACTGGCTAAAAAGGTTGTGTGTCTTGTCCGTCCCCACCCCCCACCCCCTTTTTATTTTTTTTTAGCTATGATACGTTTAGCAGGAGATGTTCTATGTAACAACCATGACCAGTAAAATCATATTTCTAAAAGGAATTTAGAAGTGTTACTTTCTCTCTTGAAACTTCATTGGTGCAAGAAAATGTTTAAAACTCTTATTCATGCTGGTCATCTACGTCGGCTTCTGTATAAGCTTAAAGAGGGAAATGGTCAAAATTCAGTAGACATTTAGGATTATGTTAGTTTTCCCCTGGGAAATTTACTGTCATTTTCTTTACTGCAGTCTGTCAAATAGCCTGCTATAAGCAAAACCTATTAGTATAAAATAAATCCTGTTTATCTACAATCTGTGTGCTACCATGTAAGTTTGAGAACCATTCTAAAACAAAAACCTCTCTTGGGAGATCAGTCTCTGTGCCATCAACTTAACCATAAGCTTCTCATGATGAACATCATTAAGGGACTTACTGAGAGAAAAGGACTGCAGAACACAGAACAATCAGGTATCAATGGCTAAATTATAACCTTAATTAGATTCCACAGTTACTTTCAAATCAAAATCACTGAATGCTGATAAAGCTTATCTTCCCAAGTTGACCAAACCTTTGTATTTTAAATAAATGCATTTAGTTAATTCTTTGTTCCTTAGAACATGCCTAGCATGTTCTAAATATGTAACTAAAATTGTTAATTTCTTGCAATGGTAGTCTTACAGCAAAATGAAAAAGCAGCTACAACACTACTCTTTAATAAATTACCAAATTCTTGAAATACCAACCTGCTCTCTGAATGGAATCTGTTAAAATTCTGTCTGACGTGTCATATTCTGTATGATAAATGTAGCCATTTTCAATAAAAGCCAAGTCTATTCCTACAGAGAGAGAAAAACCATGTTTGAAATAATGTAAACCTAAAACCTCGAAACAAACATATGAAAGCCTCAGATATATTTCACACAAAATGTCACTCTACTTTATAGCCCACTCACTATCCCTAAAGATGAACAAAACAGTCTTTTTGGTAGAAGGAAGACTAACTGGGATTCTATGTATAATTAAAAAAGGACACTTTAAAATATCTGTCCTTTCTAGTGTGTTGATTTGCATGACATCTGTACAGAAACTGATCTCTACTGGAGAAGCATGGGAAAAACCTTAATCATTGCAGGCTCAGAAAAGATGTACAATGTGCATTCCAAACATTTACTAGTAAAACATCAATAGAGATCCACTCTGAAAAGTAATGAAAAGCAGAACTGTGGAACTATAGAAACACCTTCTCAAAATACCAGGTATGTTCTTTTTACTTCTAGTTTGTAAAGAGCTTCTCAAATAGCCAGTCTGAAAGCTCATGATTTAAAAGTCAAAATAATTTATAAAAATAAACAAAAAATATTTACCAATAAAAAAAGGTTTTCTGCAAGATTAATTATACATTCAGTGCATCCCAAACACATACCCCCTCAACTGCGTATGCAAAAAGTTGCTGTCTGCAATCTGTATCAGAACAATTTTGCAGATTTACCAAATCAGACCTCAGTTCTACCAGTGGACAAAGAGGAACAAATTATTTCTTTAACTCAATTATTTCATTTCTATTTGTTTAGAAAATACAGGGGTCAGTGTGAATTAATTTACCATTTATGATCCAGGTACAATTCTGAACAAAGAAAGAACACATTGCACAAAATCAGCTATGTTATTTTCAGGCTAGAAGCGTACTTTGGAACAGTTCAGAATATGCCAGCATGTTTTGTTCAAAGAATCAATTCACAAATATCACTTTTCTTGAAAGTGACTCCAATGGCAACCTGTGCCAGACAGCAAGGACTTTACAGAAGTTTACACTCCTCTGAATTGTGTTCACCTTGTGTGTTCCACATTTTTTCCTACCAGTGATTCTCTGCAGAGTGGATAGCAAACTGTACACTGTCATGGCTTGATCCTGGTCAGCAGCCAACCACCCCACAGCCGATCACCCACCCTCCCCCCTGCCTGGGAATGGGGGAGGGAATTGGAGGGGTAAAGGGAGACTCACAGGCTGAGATAGAAACAGTTTACTAATGGTAATAAAATGAAAACAATGACGGCATTATAAAATATAAACGGGCAATGCACAATGCAATTGCTCACCACCTGCTGATCAATACCCAGCCCGTTCCCAGCTAGAGATCCCGAAACACCAAGATCCCACAATCGCAATCCTGGAAGTGAGAGAGAGAGAGGGCCTCTTCCTGACCACCCCTCCTCTATATAGTGAGCATGACATTACAAGATATGGAATATTTCAATGGCCAATTTGGGTCAGGTGCTCTGGCCGTGCTCCCTCCCTGCTTCTTGTGCACTTGCGCATGAGCAGAACATGGGGAGTTGGAGAGTCCCTGAAGTCTCGGTAGCAGCTGAAAACATCAGTGTGCTGCCAGCATTCTTCTCATACCAAACCCAGTGCTGAATTTAAAACACAGCACTACTCTAGTTACCAAAAAGGAACATTAACTCTATTCCAGCCCAAACCAGGAATACCGATTAGCAAAACCAAAGAGCTGCTGTCCTGTGCTTGAGTATAACAAAAAAAGAGTAATGAAAATGCATTAATTACTAAGTCACTATCTTTAAAAAAGATGAATTTGGTTTATCCATTAGGTAGACATCTAATTCCTGCAAGGAGGTTATTAGCATAGTTACCAAAATGTTTCAAACTAGAATATTTAATAGTGCCCTATTAATTCCTGGAGTGATTTCCCAAATTTCAGGAAACTGTTCTACCATGTAGTTTCTTTCAGGAAAACAAGCCTCCAAAAAACATCCTAAAGCAGTCTCCAAAAAGCAAATATAAAGGGTCTGGCCTTAGCAAAAAAAGCAGGAAAATTTGCTCCCAAACTGAAGGACAAACCAAATTTGAGAACTTTCACATAGTCAGCTGCAGAACAGTCTCCTTGTTATAAACTTAAGATAAATGGTTGCATAATGCACATTGACATGTCTTCTGATGACATACCTGGAACATTGCCAAAGTCCCTGTAGATACGGAAGTCTGTATCTGCTGGGATAATACCACTCTGAAATATTTCCTGTGCCACCACAGAGGCAAAGGGATGTTTGGCTGCAACTACGTATGCCTGTACCAGCCAAGGATTCTCAGGTCCTAACAAAAGATGAGCAGAGTTCACAATAAATACTTTTGAACTTCAGTTCAGATATGTATCTTTACGGTAACAAATAAGTAAGGCAAAGGAACTCAGAGTTTTAACACTGTTGTCCCACAGGGTATATACTAAGTGCATTTGTGTTGGCTGAATGACTCACACTTGAGAGAAAGAATTAGATACGCTTGGCGGGGTGGGGGGGGAACCACAACCACTGATGCCTTGAGTGTTCAGTGACAGAGTAGATGAGTCTTTTTTGGGAGATGGCTTAACACTGATGAAGAAGTCACAACTTTCAGCCGTTTCCAACTTATCTTCTATGTATCACACCTCAAAACACTTATTTAGAGAAAAGTCTCTCCACTAAAGCATTCAATGCAAGTAAAAAATTAAGTAGCTCCAGCAGAAGGAAGTCTGCAGTCCAACTAGGGCAGAGCAGTTTAACTGCAGCCTGCAAAACACAGAAATTTTGCTGCTTCCTGAGCAACAGATGGAGTTCTAATGCCAACATCTCTCTGGAAAGATTTTGAAATAACTGCTGTGAAAAATAAATGAAGTATGTGAAAGCATGAGTATGCAAGACATGCAAGACATCCAAGTCTCTTTTTCTCCTTATTACCTTGATGTAAAAGGGAAATACAAATTCTGTAACTCTGTTCTACACTGTCTTCCCACCTATGGGGGAACTTCTGTGGCAGTGCTTTAGCCCACGTGTATCTAAAGAGGGAGAGCAACTTACTTGCTGCACAGGGTTAGGAAAGAGGCACAGAGGTTCTCCTGTCTTTTGCTTATGAGTCACTTTCAATACTCCCCCAAGTCTATATTGTTTATTATCAAATTATCCTAGTGTAGAAACTGGACACAATGCAAGCTCATACCTGTTTGAAAAACAAGCTCTTTTCCTCCTACACCTGCTGCCTCGAGGTTAATAAAAGCTCTAATTGACTTGGCCCACTCATGTTGCGTAATGAAGCCGTGACTAGCCTTGATGGGAAAAAGAAAAAAAAATAGTTCAGGTATCTTCCATACCAGCCTAGATGTTATTTTCCCTCATGTATGATCATAACTCAAGAATGGACAAGGCAGCCAGATCAGTTACAACACAAACAGATGCAGAAAATCAAAGTCTTCAAATTAAACTGATATGGACAATATTCTTAATCTATGTATATTTTTCCCTTTGGAATCAAATACGTTTTCCTCAGAATGTTAAGACTGGCATTTAACTAATATGTCAACAGCTTAAATACAAGCCATATCTGCCGTTACTCTTCCCTCTGTCAGTCTTAATACACAACTTTGATGTGTATTTTATAGTTCTGGCATATTCAGCATATTCTCACCTGCAAAATATTTTCTTCTGCACCATTAAACAAGAATATGACAGCATGCTGCAGGGGCTCTGATGATTTTGAAAGCGTGTTAAGTATTTCAAGCATCACTGCGCAGCTAACAGCATCATCACTGGCACCTTAAAATAATCAGCAGAATAGTATGACTTACAACAAACACATAGAATTGCAAAAAGAAGAAAAGAAGAAGAAGAAAAAAGCTTTATGCTATCTCAGTCCCTTAATCTAACTGAGGTATAATTATGTAAAGTTTTAGTATATTTTCTGCTATTGCTTGTACCCTGTGTCTATACTAGTTAAAAGCAACAGCAGAAAGAAAAATAATGTTGAAAAATTGTGCAAGTGAAATACAAGATATCAGATCCAATACCAATGTTCAAGAAAAGTAGACTAAGCATGTTACTAACCAGTAAGCAAAGTGATCATTATCTATTTTTCTAAGAATTATATGAATAAACAAGAACATAATTTTTACTTACAGGATACTAAAATTTTAAAAAAGAAACATTCCCACACAAGTCACCCTAAAGCGTTCTACACCGTTACAGTGCACTCAATTAAGTGGGTAAAACCTCAAAGCAACATAAGGCCAAGACTGTAAAATAAAGCAAGGGAAACACCAGAATTCGCATCTTTAAAACATTCTTAAAGTATACATTACAATACAGTATTTTAATGATCAGATACTTCCCACCACCCTTCTTTCTTTGCATAAAACCGCTTTTGATCTGAGATCAGTAGTCTGTTCTCAGAGTTCCTCATTCAACACTACGCTAGACTTAACTTCCTCACACTTCCTTCCATTCCCTGCCATTTAAAAATCTTGATTAAGCATCCATAATTTAGTCAAGGTCTCCCATTGTCTCATTTCTCTCACTTTGGTGCAATCTGCAGCAACTCCCAACCCAACTCTAATCAATAAAATTTGGGAACAAACAGATAAATTTAACCTCACCCCTTTAGACCTGGGTTGCATATATGATCCCAACATGCTTGAAGATGATGACAACCGAGTGGTCAGGACTCAGCAGGCTATTAGGGCAGACTCATTAGCTGCTAAAACTGTTTAATTTACATATAATACCAGCATTTCCAAAGCATGTACTTTGGCAAAATTTAGACATATCTGCCCTTTCTGTGAAAAGGGCATATTCCTGATATGAACACAAATCTCAGTCAAATTTTAGCCTTAGCTTATTGTATGGAAGTACTTTAGAATAAATAAACAAACCCAAAATCTTTCAAATACAGTGTTCTCTAACTTATTTCTCAGAAATTAATGCCTTGTTCTGCCAAAAGCTTTCCAAAAAGCGCCCCCAAATTTCTGATTTAAAGCCCTGATTATATTGATACCCAAATTTATTAGTAGCCTTCTCTTAGCCACACTGAGCTCTTGTATCTAACTTACATTGTGTTGAAAACTCCGCAGAGAAGTGATTATAGTTTCCAGCAAGATTAATCACTTACCTGCCTTGCTGTGAAGCTATGAAAGGTAAGTTATTGGTTTCAACAGACATACAGATTCATATGTGATTAAAGCAGCCATGTAGCCATAGACTATGACACAAGCTCACAGTGAAAGTATCATCCTCAAATACTTCCTTTACAGCAAAACTGATGGGAGGTTAAAACAGACTTTCTGGCAACTATCAGTAACCTAAGAAAACACATTATTAGCTACTTCTGTGATTATAATTTTAAGGATGTTTCTGCCTTCAAGTTTATTACAACAAGAGACATCTTTCAGGAGTTTAGAGTTTACATTTTTCCTTCACAAGGAACTCAAGCTTTCTAACACTGAAGCTCTAATGATTTAATAAGCTTTGTTTTACTCATTTCATATGCATAAGCATCAACAACAGATTATGTTTTATTATCTGATTTTCAAATATTTTACCCATCGATAATTGAGTCCTGCTGATTCTGGTTAACTACTACATTTTCAGTAATGGAAAGAAAGCTGCAAGCAAATAACTTATACAGGAGCATAGAAAACAAAAGGTTCTTTCTTAGGTTATAGTATAAGTTTCACACTAAGGAAATGAAAGACAGAGTAGATCCTCTTAGTTGTGATAAAGGGCTAGGCTGTTTCATGATTAAAGGCAAGCATATAGGCTGATTTTTAGCTCCTCCACAGACTTCTGTATAATGCTATACAAATCACTATTTTTTGGCACCTCTGCGCAAGGCTGGTGAAGTATTTACTGATTGAGTAACTGTAAATAAAGTAATTGATGTAGACGTAATCCTGTGTTAAAACCCAAAGAAATGGATACACAATTTACATAGGGCTGGAATTTAAAGATGGTTTTTGATACTTATTGCGTTACGCTTGTGAAGTATCATTTCTAAGTCTAGGCAGCCGTATTTAGACTATAAATATGGTAATTAGCATCTCTGCAGTTCCTAATTCACATAGCATGTGTAACAAACATGCAGTTATTAAGCTAAGTTTGGAAACTCTTCTTGCCCAAATATGATTGAGGAAAAAGAAGTTGTGTATACTATTTGCTGACAGAAAAAAGGCACCATGAGTATGGCAAGTGCTTTTTTTCTCTAGCTAATACTCAACTGTTTTCTCAATAATGAAGACTATTTGCACGTGCCAAAGAGCAGAAGTTTACCTCCAAAAATAAAATATCATGTGGGGTGCAAACTAAGAAACTTCAGTAAAACCTGAGCTGTTGATGACTGGAGTCTGTACGTATTTTTCAACTGCAATAACAAAAATACACTTGCAGCTGAGTGTTACAGCAGCTTCCCAGCACTGTTAAAACTATGTATTTACAAAGCTGTTTACACCCTTGTTGCAATAATTAACATGATAAGATTTATAAAAATGCAGAGGGACAAGAATGAGAGAGTATGCACAGTGACAGTGTAGCAGCGAAAGATGTACACACTACCAAGACAACAGGACCTTAATCTTTGATCACTATAGTCTTTTGAGGCAGAAGCTTTGAATGAAGAAAGAAAAAACCAATAGTTTAAGGATATCGCACTAAAAATCTGAGATAAAGTATGATAGCAGCAAAGGGAGGGGAAAACACAGACTAGTTAGTAAGGGTGTGAACAGGCTCTGGCACAGAGCATCCTGTGAAAGGAAAGCCAGGATTAAATCCAGGATTAAATAAAGTATGGAAAGACCTGAACAACAGGTGGAAGCAGCACATGAACAACATGCACAAGCAGTGAATTACAAGAAAGGCAGATAAAACCAAACTTTATAGAAACCTAAATATAGTATCTGTAATTTGCCACCTACCAGAAAGTGCAAGTGAAATCCTGACTTTAATAGGGCCAACCCGTCACTCTAAACACTGAAACTCACTGAAATCAAGCAGACTAGTTGACATGTGCAGTATTCTAGCACGTGGCTATAAGGCTACTCAGTATGTGAAGACAGAGAGCCAAGTCCTGTGGCCTATGTAATACACAGGAACACAGAATGAACACGAGGACCTACCCGGGGTATTTGGTACAGAATCAAAGTGACAATTGGATAACATTGCGTGCTCAGCTCCATGTCGGGGTTCCAGCTTCACTACGACATTGGTTATGTTTGCGTAGTAACTAGTAAAGCCTCCTAAAAAGTCAATGCTGAAGGAGCCTGTGGGCCTCTGTATGTCTACAGATATCTTGTGAGCATCTGTGCTTTCTTTTTCTATTGCCCTAATTTGCTCTAAGAGGTAGTTTACTGCAAGAACTTCATTTTCCGGACTTCCAACTGTTCTGGGCCCAATTGCTGTTATGCCGTCAAGATATCCCCTGTAAGAGATAAATTACACATTCAGCATCAATGCATTTTACATTTAATGCGTAACTTCACAGTAAGTGGAAGACACTAAAGCCAACTAGATGGTGACTGTAGTCAAGATGCCAAAGATCATTATGGTAATGGGCATATAGTACTGACCTTTAGTCAGGGCTCCTCATCCTACCTATCATGATATTAAATCAAGCTAATAGTTTTCCTGTTTAAACATATGAACCCAAAAAGAAACAAAAGAGTGAATGGAGATTTGATCTTTAGCAAGGTTCTGCATGTGCATACATGCTCTACCCCCCCCCCCCCATGCCTGAATAAGCACACCCTTAGTAAGATTTACACCAAGTAGAAATTTGCAAAGAAACTTTCACAGACACTAAGTCCCTTATAATGCTACAAGAATTAAACTATGGAAGACGCATTATTTGATTAGCCCCCAACAGCACCTTTGGGAGGCAGCCGATACGAGATCTGCAGCCCTTACAAAATTTTCACCTACTTTCTGCAAGCATCCAAGCGAGCGCAGAGCTCTCGCCAGGGCAGGAGAGACACCAGCGCGCTGCCAGGGCCAGCGACCCACCAACGGGCGAGGGAAGCCGCCAGCGGCCCGGCCAGCCGCCGGGACCCCCGGAGCGCACACCCGCTGCACCCTCACCAACAACGGGGCGCTCCGCCGCCCGCAGGCAGGTCCAGGCCCCCCCCCCCCCCCCCCCCCCCCCCCGCCGGGAAAGCAACCGGCAACCGCAGCTGCCGTCGGTGCAACCCCGGGCGGACTCTGCCCCGTGTGACGGGAAGGTCTCACGGCTCCCCGCCGCCCGCCCGGCGCGTCCTCCACCGCCACGGTGAGGGCCGGCGGGGCAGCCCCCGGCCCGCCCCCACGCCCGTACCTGGCGCGGTGGGCGCTGAAGTCGCGGGGCCCGGCGGCGGGCGGCCGGCCCAGCAGCTGCCGGTGCGAGACGTGCACCAGCGCCCGCAGCGCCAGCAGGTACAGCAGCACCGCCGGCGCCCCCCGCGCCTCGCCCAGCGGCCACCGCCGCGAGCCGCCCCGCTTCTTCCCGCCGGGGTCGCGGTCGCCGTCCTCCCGCGGCGGCGGGTGCCGGCGGTCGCGGTGGCCGCCGGGGGCGCGGAGCCGCCACACCGCCGCCTCGCTCCGCTCCATGGCGGGGCGGGGGAGCGGGCCTGGCTGCCGGCGTGAGCTCCGCCGCGCAGACGCGCGATATGGAAACGGACGAGGGTCAAAAAGCGTCCCGGTTTCCACCCCCGCGGGTGGGGGCAGCGGGGCGGGGGAGGGGGCGTGGGCCCGGCGAGTCACGGCCGTTGGGGCGGGCGGCTGCCGCCGTGCAGGCCCGAGGCCCGGCCTCCTTCTGCGGGCGGTCGGCGGGGGAAGGGGCCGGCCCGGTGGCGCTGGGGCCGCCCTGTCCGGCCGCAGCGCCTCGGCGGGCAGCGGCCTGACCAGGGCTCGGACCCCGGGGCGCTGCGGGCAGCCTCGCCTCACTCACAGAGGCGTGCGAGTCTTCGTGTTTCCACAGCGTTTCCCAGGTTTGGTTCGGTTTGGTTTTGTGTTTAATACAACACAAGGGAAAGTGTGCAGAAATCGCCGGGGCGTCAGTAAAGTGTGCCACGAAGCGCTGTACCCGGCTGTTCCTGAAGGTATCCTGGAAAATACTTGTCTCTTGTACCTTGTGTTGTAATCTGGAAACAAAATGAGTGATGACCTGAGCTGGAGAAATGGCTGTTTCGGTGTATCCAGTGTTGCAGATAAACACTGAAGATTGCTGCTTTCAACCCTTTCTCTGTGTTGCCACATGGAAGCTTGCTGACAGGAGTTGCAACACGCTTTGGGAAGAAAAACTCTCAAGGAGAGGTGCAACAAAATGTGATGACTGTGTTCTCTGTACACATCAGGTGCTTTAGTAAATTTCCATACTTTGGTTTAGTAAATTTTCTCATTTGCTTTACTGCACCCTCAGTACAGACAAGATTATTGCTTACAATTTATGCTTTACAAATGCAGATTATGTTACTACATTTAAGACCCAATAACATAGATCCAGGTTTGTTATATTCTGTTTTGTTCAGTTTTTCTTCCTGCTTTTGTTTCACTTATCAGTGTTACCTTCCTCTTTGCAAGTAGACAAACATACCCCCAGATTAGGTTCACAAAAGTAGATTTTACATGAGAAACAGCTGTACTATGAAAAATTTCAATGTAAATGTTTTCTTAAAAAATACAATTGCATAATAAATCCAGTGAAATGCTTGCAAATAACCAAAGCTAACTAAATATAAGCCCCCCCTCCCCCAAATGCGATGGAATGGAAGCTGCCCTGTGAAAATGTCATGTTAATAATCTGCATGATGGTAAGGTAGTATTACTAATATACGTGACAAAATGTGGTTTTAAAGAAAGATGCAGCTAGAGATTCAGTGTAGATCTGCATTTCTCCTTTGAAATTCCTAAGTAGGTCGTGAAGTTGTATAGAAAGGTCAAACAAGAAATCAAGTACAGACTTTAATCTTTTATGTTGATTTCTTGTATAATGTCATTATTGCTAAAGCACTGGGAGCCACCACTCCTGAAAAACTCACCTAAGCATCTTTACGCAGGGGCAGTTCCTCTCCAGCAAGACGTGTTGCTGCATTTCAATTTGACTATGCCAGAACAAGCTCTGTGTTATTGATCTGAAGGGTAATACACAGTTTGAGAAAATAGGAGCTGCACATCATTCATTTATTTTGGCTCTGTGCTTACTTGAGGGTGAGAACTGTAAAGGAATTTCATCCTTTTCTTCTTGGTCTTTTTCCTTTCATTCCCTGTGCAACACTTGAACATTAAAAACCCTTCAGTTAAGAAAAAAACCTGACTATACTGATTTTGGTGACAGTCATATTCCACAGGTAAAAACAATTTTAAGTATTCTGTCAATTCAAGATTCAGAAGTAATTTTCTGCTTTAGAAAGATTTTCTGCTTTTAGAATTTTCTGCTTTTAGATCAGAAAGGCTTCTGATGTTTGGAGTACCAACAGCCCTTCTATCATCTGTTCTGAGCACAGCATTTGATGTGAATTAAGCTGGAAGTATAATGGAATACACATTTTGACATGACTGGAACGTCAGGGTCAACTTCATCAACAAATGCAGTGCCTGTCATTCCTCTGTTAGTCTGGAATGACCAATTTAAGATAATTGGATCTAATTTCCAAACAAATTATTCCACATAGATTCGGTTTGACTTTATGTAAAGAAGGCTGATGCTTAATCTAGTATATTGTAATCCATGCTGCTTCATTTTGTCAGTTCACAACAGAGGGAAATCCCTTGTTCACTGAGCATGAATTACTTGTAAACTACATTTTAAGCAGAAAAATCCAATCTCTCAGCCACTATGAGCCCGTTTTGTTTTCTAACATAGTAGCAAAACCAAGATAAAAGACAACAGGATAACGTTTCTGCGTACAAAGAAGTACAAATACCAACGTTTTTTAGGCTGAGTCTGCCATCAGCTCCGTAGGTTAAGAGAACTAGAACACTGTCTTCAGAATAGCATTTAGTTCGGATTAAAAATAAACAATGATGAAGCATCCATCAAGTAACTGGTAAATTGTTCCCATAGTGATCTTTCTCATTCCAATGTGACTTATTTGTGGCACTGATTTCTTAGCTTCAGTTTTCCATCCATTGGATCCTCTTACATCATTGACTGATACATTGAAAATCCCTTTGTTACAAGATTCCTGGTCCACTGTGGGTATTAATACATCATAATCAAGACTCCTCTTACATTCATCTTCAAGCTTGAGCTTTTCCAGCCCTTTCATCCTCCTCCTAACTGTTCTCTAGTGATTTCCAGTTTTTCAGTAACTTTCCTGCATTGCTGAACCAAAAGGTGAAGTGGTATTCCAGGACTTACACCAGTGCCAAATACAAAGGTAAAATAATCACTACCATGCAGGGAGGCAGAGCTGTTTCTTTGCTTTAACATAAGCATGCTGACACAGTTTTGAAGTGTCAGTTCTGCCCAACTGTTTTGGGGATCTCTTTCTGTCACTACAGCATCTTCCAGCCATCCACTCAGTGTCCCATAGATTCCCTGACAGGCAGGATCTTCCAGACCAGCTTTTAGTGAAATTGGAACTCGGTAGGAAGCAGAAACCCTGTGAGGAGGAGAAACCAGATTTTACATTCTGAGTTTCCAGGGCCTATTGTGTCAGCCATTCCTAGTGACATCCATGGGTTTGGAAAAATCTTGCTTCCCTGCGCTGAAGCCAGTGTTGAACCACTGAGTATCTGAGTCCTTCTGCTGCAATGGAACTAGATCTTCACTCTTCCTTCAGGCATCGGATCTATTGTCTCTTCGATCATAAACTCATCAGTCACCTCACTCCCGTAGCCACAATGTTGTAACTGGAAGCTTGTATTGAATCAATTTTCTACTCTGTCTTCAAGGCTTTTTTTTTGGTCATTACTACCCACAGTCCAGTCCCCATCCCTTAACCATGGCCCACGTCTGATTCTGTATACTGCAAGCTTGAAAATGTTTACTTTGCAGACTTGGTAAGCATTCAGTATTGATTTGAATCAACAAGTGTTCATTATCTGTAGCTATCTTAATCTTAAAAATGAAACCAGGAAGAATATTGTAAGAACTCAGTGCAAGAAGCCACCCTCGTAAAAATACGGGGCAGTCTTGTGTAGTCTGTATTCAGTTCAGATATAAACAGCTGTTCACTTTGAGAATTCTTCTAAGCAGGCACGCTTCATGCTGTCAAGGAAGTTTGCATTTCTTCTTCCTGGTCTCTATTGCCTCGCTTTATCATGTAACTCCACAGTACAACATCTAGCTGTGCAACCATTGCATATAATAGTCTAGTTTAAGAAAATGGCACAGGGAGTCTCATGAGTTTCTATTACTCGATGTTTGTGCTTTCAGATGAATCCTTGTAAATTATTTCCCAGACACTAACCAGAGGACATTTAGGGCTCATTTAGCCAAACACATCCATCTCTTTCCTAAGATACAAGGACAGAAGATACTTCATCAACATTCCAGACATGCCCAAGAACTGGGCATTCCCACCATCATCCTGTAGTTAAAGCAGAATGATTAAACCCAGGTAACTCATTTCAGAAAGAACCACGCACAGATTCTAGATTGATAGGGCACATATACAGTGTTGTTTGCATCAACACTTCTTTTTTTTTTTTTTTTAATAAGCTTAAGCAGTGCTTTTCCCTCTTTCCTGTTTAACAGTACTCATTTTCTGTGCTCCCTCTTTCTTACCCTGTTATTTTGTAATGGGAGCTGTAATCACAACCAGTAATTACATAGAGAAAATTAACTGATTATTGCTTGTCAAAAAACAAAACAAATAACCTGTCTTCAGATAGACTTACCCTCTGTTTGCAGTCAATTCAGGCTCTATATCACACTCTTTCCTGTGGATGCTCTGCCACCTTTTCCATGCTGGCTCAGCATTTGCTTGATTATTAAAGGAAGGCCAGGTCTTACCCTGGAGGGAGGGGAAGGGGCTGATCAACACCCCCTGCTGTGATTTCAGGACAGAAGGCTTTTTCTTCTTTTGCTCTCAGCCCGGAAAGGTTCAGTCAATCATAAACTAATAATAATTTATTAAGTTGATAATAGGATAACCAGAACTCAGTCCAAATATAAGCCTTTAATTCTTCCTTTATCTATTAAATATCTCACCTGTACTGTCTGACAGCTTCTGCCAAACCCTAATCACTCAATCACTTGATTGCTACCTCCTTCTGCTCTTTAGCCCCTCTGATAGCTGCCAGCTATCCCTGCCAGCTATCCTATCTCCACAAAACACAGGCACAGAAATCACCTACTTCATCAGCCTAACAACATTATGCAACCGAATCACCTCCCTGGTTCTCCTTCTCTAATCACATCAAGATTAATCTCTTTTTTTCCTTCAAGATGTCAAGTCTCTCCACACTCACGTATATTTCTTACCCAGTTTGGTTTAGCATCCCATGTCAGCTGTTTTGTCAGTAATGTCAGCCAGTTTAATTCTTCCATAATAGTTTCCCAATCCTTTCACATGCTAACATCTCTCTTACACACAGTCCTCCAACAATTTGTGTTCAGGCTACCCATATTACATCAGCAATCATTTAACACCACATACCAAAGATACAATCATTTTGATTCTGTCATTTTGATAAATATTCTCTTAATTGAGAAATCATGTGACCTGGCAGTATTTTATCTTGTTTTACTATCTGTTTATAGGATCCTCTCAGAAAGCTTTGGTCAGTAAAAAAAAGTATGCATGTGATAAGAGCTGGTAGTTCCAGGTGGAGTGACAAACCAAGGACTGCTGAATGCAGGAGACATAAGCTATCTGTCCTTCCATGTCGGCCCAGCTGACTGCTAGAAGACTTTGCCAGGCTCTGTGTGTATTTGTGGCAGGGTGACCTTCTACATTTGTGCAGTTTATTTAAATGAGAACTACACTCCAGAGACTTGTTTCCTACATGTTATGTATACTACAATAACAATAAACAGCAAATAGATAGATATATTGTATCTTCTTCAAAAACACCCCTGTTCCAATGGAGAAATTGGTGAAGAAATTCTCTGGTGGTGAAAGAGGTGAAATAACTTTGAAATCAATGGATCTGAAGCCATTTACAGCAGCAGAGAATATAGTCACTAATTTCAGTTATGAGATTATTGAGAAAAAGGCATTTTGAAAAGCATGTATGGCCAGCCTCTGTTTAAACCATTGCCAGTTTTGTTCTACAAGCCTAATAGTAAAAGCCAAAACACAGCTAACTCCTGAATGGTTAAATAATTCTTTATGACTTGATTGGACAGAATTTAAGCACAGTGTCTTCCTAATCATGAATCATTGGTATTCTCTGAAGTATGGATGTTCCAGGCAGATTCTCATTTCACTTCACACCAAATATTACATGTAGCAGTCTACCTATGAACGTATTTTGTGCTTACTCAAGCACTTAAGGGGAAAGCTGGCCCTTGAACTTACTGAAAGCTGAGCTGGCAAACTAGATCTGAACAGAAGTGACTTTTCTTGCCACCTGAAATAAACTGTTTTCTCCAATTTATGAATGGAAATCTGAAAGCTCTCAGGAGTTATCTAAAATGATTAAATACTAAACAATAAATAATCTAAGCAGTATTTATAGAAATACAGTCTACATTTTTTTTCTTATTTCTTAAGGAGAGATGAGAGAGACTTAGATTTAATTTTGGAATGTGAAATGTGGAGAAAAACAGTAGGTGATCAGGGAGAACTGGTGTACAAAGCTACAGGTATAACAAAGTTTCCATACGTTGACAGAAAATTGTGAAAATAATATTTTAGCCTGATCAGCTGAGAAAAAGCTGCTATGGTAGTTATTCATAATAGTTATGGATAACCCAAACTAAATGATATGACTAAAGATTAAATGTATGTAATAGGAAGGACTGTAGAAAGTGAATGTACAGAGTACTATCAGTAAGACCGTTTGTTTTTTTAAGCCACAATCATGACAGGCCATGATGATATGCCTTTGCACATAATTTCCAATAATTTCAGTGAATATAATGTTAAAAAATAATCTGATTGACTGATGAATTATTCCAGAGATCATTATTTTGTCTATAGACTTGAATCTCCATGACTAAAATATAACACAGTACTGGAAGAATTAAAAATTCTTCATGAATAACAGACTCAAAATAGCAGTGAAGTCTTTCCAAGACTCTACTACAGAGAGTCCTGCTCTTGTCCCATATATTTTACCAGATACAAGAATTTCTCATTTTGATTACATGGCATATCCTTACTTAGTAGTTCCTAGGCTTGGCAGCTTCAACCTGCTATTCTTCCTCATTCACTAAGCTATTATACCATTATACCTCATTTCTACATTGCCATATTTTCTAAGGGATTGAACAGAAGTTCAGTGCAACTGGGAAAACAGACTTCGAGACTCTCTATAGGCCAGCAGTGGGCATATGAAAAAGTGTCTTTTGCCTTTCATTGGGTGGCACAGGAAAAAGACAAATGGCCAAAGTTATAACCTATGGTGAGGAAAATTCAAATAGTTATTAGGGCAAAAAATCACAATGAGAGTGGTACAACACTGGTACAGGTTCTCCAGAGAGACTTCATCTTTGCTATGATGAACAAAAGCCATTTGGACTGCTGTTTGTCTGCATCTGGTTTACAGCTCTAACTGTGTAGGAAATCATAGAATCATAGAAAGGTTTGGGTTGGAACGACCTTAAGATCATCCTGTCTCAAACCTCTGCCACGGGCAGGGACACCTTCCCCCAGCCCAGGGTGCTCCCAGCCCCGTCCAACCTGGCCTTGAACCCTTCCAGGGAGGGGGCAGCCACAGCTTCTCTGGGCACCCTGTGCCAGTGCCTCACCACCCTCACAGGAAAGAATTTTTTCCTTATATTTAATTTAAATTTACTCTCTTTCAGTTTAAAACTGTTACCCCTAGTCCTATCATTATACTTCCTGTTAAAGAGTCCCTCCCCACCTTTCCTGTAGCCCCTTTAAGTACTGGAAGGCCACTATAAGGTTTCCTCGGAGTCTTCTCTTCTCCAGGCTGAACCCCAATTCTCTCAGACTGTCCTCATAAGGGACAGTCTTATTTACAATGATCAATGCCATATGCCTATCTCTCTGGACAATATAGTTTAGTGTCGTCCGTCTATGCGCATACAATTGCTACATAGTTAATTTTTTTCACAGTGGCCCCCAGAAGGTAATGTAGGTCTACAAAGGAGGGAGAATAAGCCTGTGACAGAACCAGACATGCCAATCCAGTTTGTATATATCAGGATATAAGAAAATCCAGCATAAAGATATCTTTCAGCTCCCAGGTTTTTCAGATAGAAGCTGTGCAGCAATAGAGCACAGAACTCCCTCCAGCGTGGCGAGGAAGGAAGAAGGGAGACATGAGCAGTGCCACAGCTGAGAAGTTACTCTGAAACTTTGTCTTAAAGTCAGTCCACGATTCAGTTATCGTTCCTCATTGGCGTCACTGGATCACCTGCCTTTCCTGGTCTATAAGGCAGAGTCTCTAGGCTCACAGCTTCATGGGGTGTGTGAATATACTAATTGTGCTACAATTCCTATGTGAATTTCTCCTCTGGACTAAGCAGCCCCACCTGCCAAGGTTCATTCCTGGCCACTTTTTTCTGCCTTCTGCATTGTGAAGGCACACAATGAATTTCTCCGAGTCGAGGAACTGTCCCAGCTCAATGTTTTGCCCAGCTGGGTCAGGTCACTGGTCTCGTTCCCTGAATAAAAGCCCACATGGTAGCAAGAATGCGAAGAAAGGGTGGCATCAACTTTTCTGTCAGCAGTGAACACTTAAATACATTTCAAAAACTACCCCGTAAGTTTTCTTTACCATGGTTTTGGCTTCTCAAGCTCTACAAACAGTCTTAGAAAATCCTCTCAGCAAAAGAAAATTGGAATGCCACCACACAAACTTGCTGACTTCTCACTTCAAAAATGCCCTCTAAAATACTAAATATATCTGTTTCTTAGTTATGCAAGTCAAATGACCAATCCATATGTTCATACTTCCCCTTAGCACACACAAACTACACAGATTACTGATCAATTCATCAGGTCAGCACACAAGAATGTAAATAAAAAGACTGCAAAAAGTGACAAGTTTCTGAAACAATGCACCCTCCCCCCGCAACAGTTACAATAGCAGGCTATAGCCACCATGAGCTTAGTGCAAGGCAAATTGCTAAGAAACACAGAATCAGCTACAATAAACTAGCAGTGAAAGCTGGGAGATAAAAGTTTCAGGAGATCCAGCAGTATATAAGGAATTGGGAGCTCTTGAAAAAACAAATCACACAACAAAGGGACTGCTCTGATATGGCAAAAGGTTGTCACGATCCACATTGCAGGCTTGGGACTGGGAAAGCATATTCAGGCTTCCTATCGTTTTTGTAGTTGCTGCAGTCTGTGTGATTCTCAGCTGTTGCCAACATCTGCCCAACAGCACAATCATGGAAAAGTCACAAATTAATTTAATATTTGAGGAAATGTTGGCATTACACTGGGTAATTTGAGGTCGGCTGACTCTTCTGAACTTTCTGGTTGGCCCAGTAGTTGAGTTCAATAAAAAATGTAGACAGCTGTCCAAGTCTAGTACAAGTACAGTGCAGATATATTATAAAGTTTGCCTTCCTTCTCTTGTTCCCTCCACCTATCCCTGAATTTGCTTTCTTAGATCTCTAGTCAGGACAGAACTTTGTCTTTCTGAGCATAGGGGGAATCAAATGATTTTGGGGAGGGGAGGACAAGATTCTTATAAAATCTGACATCTTACACATCCTGAATGAGACAGATAGGTTTGTTCAGCTAAACTGTGCATACAAAGATCAATGAGTAAAATGACCTCGTAGTTTGCAGCACAATTCAAGAACTTACATATAACTGGAAGGTGAAGGAGGAGCTTCATACCCCATACAAGTCCGGGTTACCAGAACAAGTTAATTTTTTTATGCTATACTTTATTTTTGTTACTTCAAACTGGTTGCTCAGAGCATTCAGCCCCTCTTTTCTATCCTGATATGCTTTGTCAGTAAATTTCATCATAGATTATATTCATTAGATTGGCTCTTACTAAAATGCTCTCAGTGAAGTTAGATAAGAGAATTTTATTAGGAGGTCCTCCTGAGTCTGCTCTTACTGAAGAGCAATAACTAGCACGGCTCTCTTGTATTTGAAGCTTTGGTGGCAAGAGAACATCAGAAGAGTCAGACTGAGTGTTAGATGAAGACCACAACGTATCAGAGTGTGACAAACATAGTAAGTACCTGCTCCCTGTCTGTGTATAGAGGCACATGTGTGAAGGAAGTTTCAGCATAAATTACAATTTCTTTCCATATTTCTTTCCATCTTTCTTCTAATACAGTAATTAAAACAAGATTATATTAGTTAATCTGCTGTCAATTTATTAAATATTTACATTGTATTTAGTTTTATGTAGTTGATTTTACTGAATAGTTCCTGATTCAATGTAGTCTAGTTGGTGGTCCTGTCCCAGTATCAGCCTTTGCTAAAAGTAGTTTTGCCTTTGTATACATCAGGTGTGTTTTTCTTCTTTTTCTTTGCTAAGTCCAAATCTAAGATAAAGTACCATGCTTGTACTGGAAACCCAAACCAACCTCCCACTAACAAGTCACATTTCTTCATCTAACCATGGGAAAACATAATACTTGCCTTTTTTGTCTTCTTGGGGAAGCTGTTTCAGCAAAGCGCCAACTATCACCAGCTCATAGGGAGCCCACCCAGCCTCTAAGAAAGAGTGAATACAGTTATTTAGGGAGCTTTATGTATGACTTGCATAAAAACAAGAAGACTGCAATTTGTGGCAACAACAGTCTTTTCTTGACTCTACCACCAAGTTGTTCTGCAATGCGCAGCAAATATATTAAACTCATTTGCTATTCTGTAAAAAGCAAATGAGAACATGGAACAAAAGATAACCAAGTAACACAAGTACTGGTCTTCACAAGTTTATATGGCACCCTAAAGTGCAAGCAGTCAGACAAGCTTTATATAATTTCTTTTTATTATTGTCTGATAAAACTTCTGAATCCTTGACATGAATAAAAGCAGAAATGTCTTGGAGAACTTGCAGAGCAGTAATAGGGAAACACCCCCAGTGCCACAGGAAGTGCCTTTGTAGCTATCCAGCTGCAAAGATAAAGGTTGCACTTTTCCCTGCATGTTCTTTGTGGCCAGTTTCTCCATAAAGGGAATGATACTACTGGCAGAGCTGTCTGCTCTTGCTGATGCACATGCCAAGCACAGACAACATTATTGTGTCTTTCCGGATTGAAGCCCCTGTCTCACAGGGCATCCATTCCAGCTGCCATGGGGAAGCTTGGAGGTAGGAGGCAGTGAGATGCTGGGCAGAATGCTAATGGCTTTCCATACTTTGAGGGATTTTGTGTGTGGCCAAGCACAACAGGAAGGGCAGCTTCCCTATGGGTTTTCCCTCCTTTCTTTTAAAGGGTTAGTTTTAGGGTCAAGGGGAGAAAGTGAGGACATTAAAACCTTGCCATTTACCATTATTCAATAGGTAGGAGCAAAAAAGAGATCATGAGTGGGTTTTCATCTTAGTTTTCCTCAATTACGTGGTGGTAGTAAACTTTCACTTGCAAGTGACGGAGAGAAGAAAGCAGAGTATAGTGTCAGAAACAACATGTCCACCCATGACAACATCTACGCTTTCTTCTATGTTGTTCAGGTATTCCAGCAATTCACTACAGTATGTAGCTGTACTGCTTTGAAATCTGTAGGGCTCCTAGGAGATAACGACCACATTAATTAATCAAACAACTGAAATAGTAATTTCATTTTGGAGTTGCATGTAACACTGTGATCATTAAAAGCAACTGGAGGCTGATTTCTGAGCTGTGACATACAAGATGCATTTGTGGTCAGGAAAAAGAGTGTTCATGTAAGTCTTGTGAGCGGTAGGGTTCTGATTTATACTCTTCCTAGGGCAGAGTTTGCCCAATGAAGGTGAAGGGTGCTGGGTGGTGTCAGAAAGTAGTAGATTTTATCATGCCTGTTTTAGTCTGGATGCTGCCTGCTAAGTAGCAGGACTTCTTCTATCTGTCTTGCAGCAGAAATGATAATCCCTTGCCCAGGCATGTCTATGCAGAGTGCAGTAATATCAGTATCACTCTGCCTAGGCAGGCTTATTTAGCCTGAGTGTTGCATCCTTTTTTATGTTCTCAAGTGCCTCAAAACGAATTACGACCATGCTACTTGGGCCCAGCAATATCAGAAGACATGGCTACAGCTTGATCTAGTTCCCGTATTTCAGTATCTGAGCACTAATACAGGTATTAACATTTTCAACCTCACAAAATTAATGAACTTCGAAAGTATTACTTGCGTTTAACAACAGAAAACAGAGGCACGGCAAGATCAAACAACTTTCTCACCCAGAGGCTGTGGGAATGAAACCCAGGTTTCTTCATATAGACCTCAACCACAAGGCATTCCTCCCTCTCTTGTGGCTGAGTTTTAAGATTTTCAGGATGTTGTCTCAGACCTTGTGCAACTGATTAATCTGTCTGGCTGTGTCTGTCATGCAAATGTGTCCAGTGCCACATGTTAGTCTGAAGTTTGAGCCAGACACATGGCAGCAGAATGATTTTGTCTTTGATTCCTACGAGGCTCTGACAGCTTCTTTCCCCCACCCTGCTGCAGTGTTTTAGGTCCTCCTGAGATCACATACCTCAGTACAGCAAATCACAGGACTGGTGACTGCTACTTTGTACTGCATGGCTTCTAGTGGTATGGATTCTCTTAGTCCTCGTCTTTCCCAGTTGCACACAGGGAAGATAAATGTAAGTATAGTACATCTTCAGCTATCTTTAGTTCACATTTTCCCACTTAGAACAAAACTCCTTCCCATGCCAGGTCTTTTTTGGTCTCTTTCATTTTGTACAACATGCCCACTCAGAATTTAGTGTCCATGAAGAAACAAGAGAAAGTAGGAATATTTCCCTCCCTTGTCCAGATCCTGTGTCCTCTGTGCACTGAGTGATTACTCCAAGTTTGTCACAAAACTTCTAAGGGGAAATTCACTTTTTCAGTTATATGTTTAATAAGATGTTCTTGCCTGTTAAGACACTCCTTCACAAGGAAGCATGTGCCCCATTTTGGCTACAAATGCTTGGCAGTGCTGAAGCCATGAATGTTCATAAATGCTCAAATGTTGAGGACCCTAAAATTCTTATGCAGTGTTCCTTGCAAGTTACTCACACTATAAAATGGCTATATTGGTTCAGGCCAAAAAGGAGTGTTTATGGTTAAGAATAGACTAAGCATAAAGTGACACTTCCCAGTTTCTGGCTACTTGCAGCTTGGAGGCTTGCTGAGCCAGGGACCATTTTAAGCATTCAGTAATTCTCAACAGTTTTGTACAGGACAGATTTGTCTAATATTTTAATGTAAAGTTTTAATATCTGTAGTATTATGTGTCAGGGACCTCCAGTGTTTCACAGTGTGTAGGTAGTGTTCAGATGTCCAGTACCATATCTAATAATGGTTTCCTAATACACTCCTCAGACACCAGAGTAACCCAGTTTCATGCTGAATACCGTTTTTGAGATTACACTCATCCTGTTTATACAGAGGGAAGACCTGCTGCCACTGGAATTACTAAGACATTATTGTCATGGTTCTGAATTAGAGTATTGCTTACAACAACAGGAGTTAGTATTAAGTTTATACAGTCCCACTCCTCAGTCAAAATTGCCACTTCACATGGGATTTTAGGGACAAAGCACAAACAGAAAAAAACAGGTTTGCAGTATTCCTGGAACTTATACAGTGATTAAATAGACAGTGTCAAGGTTGAGAGAATCCTCTAATCAATACCTTCAGCTTGAATTCTTTTAGTTTTAAATGTCATTTTGGTATTTGCTGAATGAAAAGTGAAACATCTGAGAGGCTGCCATTTCAGGAACGGAAAATCTACTAGGTTCAGACTTCCAGATAAGTGCAGTAGCTTCCATTTATTTCCATTTATGTGGATACCCAGAAGATTGAAACTGAGACATTTCCTGCCTTTTTAAGGTTAGGAATCTTTTATTTTTTTCTACCTCTTATTCTGTCTCACTAGTGATACCACTCATAGGAGCAACTTAGCAAACATAATTACGCTTTATCCATACACACAATTATGACAAGAGGCCGATGGGTATAAACAACTTCCTTGGTGGCTTTCAGGTTCATTACTGCAATGCCCAGAGAATGTTAGAAAGTATGGTATCCTGTCAGGCATTTTATTTCCTAATTGTTTACTATAATGTATTGGTTGAGAAGTGGGTGGGATAAGGTTCTTGAAGTTAATAGAATGAGTGGGATCCTGGGACTATTTTTGAAAATCTTAGTGTCTGGAGCATCTCTTTTCCCCTTATCTTCTGTCCTGTTTTCGCATTTGTATGCTTCTTTTTTCTGCCCTCCTTACCTGAATATTTTTCCTTCTTTCCTTCATTTTTTAACTTTCTTTGCTTTACTTTCTAGACTGCCTTCTGTCTTTTGGTGCATCTGTTTTCCAGGTAATATTTTCAATCAAACCACTGGAATGCGTATTGTGTTTTCACTTGATAATTACTTGTGTAAGTCAGTCCTAGAATCTTTTAATTAACTTCTTTAACACTGGGACTTCTTCTAATTTTCAGATCTTCACCACTATCACTAACACACTAGCAAAAAAACTGAGAGAAAATCTGGTAATGAGAAAAGAGGCAGGCTAAAAACAGCAATCCACCAGGTGGTGGCTATGGGTGGGTTGTGGTAGTGTCAGCCTTCATGGTGATGGGCTTCACTGCTGCCATCCTCAAGACTTGTGGTCTGTTCTTTGTTGAAATCCAGCAACATTTTGATGAACTTGCAAGCACCACTTCCTGGATCACATCAGTAACTATTGCCATCTCTCATTTAGGAGGTAGGTAGAAGTACTTCTTTAGCACTTCATTTTAATGTCTTAATTACTCAAGAAATTCTGAAGACCTGTCTTAAAAAAAACCCACAAAACAAAAACATGTAAGGACAATACTTCTTTCTTCTGTCTCTACAGAAAATTGGCATTTGCTGCCTCAGACATGGAATGAGTTAATGAGGACTGTATATATACTCAGGAATCTGATTGCCTTAGAGAACTTCATGTACCCAGTTTCTTACAGGCTTAGTATCGAACACATGGGAAGTAATCCTAAGAACTTCAGAGCCTGTTGGAGCAAACTCTTAAACCAGTTTGTGCAAGTTCACTGATCTCACAGTGACTGTCACTTTTTCAAAGTGCTTTAAGACATAAGGACTAGGACCCTGCCTAGCAGATAAGCTATCTGCTACCAGAATGGTGACTTTCGGTTCAGCTTTCCCCTCACTTCTCCTTTTTGCCTTCACCAAGATCCCCCTTCCTTTCATATATTGCCAGTTCTGGCTCTCTTTTTTTCCCCCTCCCCCTTAGAATGATTTGCATGTTACTAATCTAACAGAAAACTCACTGAGTTAAAGAGAAAAAAAATTCAGCTCACTCATAGAGAGCATTAGAAACACAAGACCACGCAAGCAGAGAGCAAGGGAAAAGAGAGTGAACTATCCCATTCAAAGGGAATGAGCTCTGAGATCAGGTCAAATAGCACACTTCACCAAACAATGGAGGGAAAAATATCAAACATACTGCATTTCACTCAACTTAGTTGTTTACGGAATCCTTTGTGTCCTTGTAAACTGAACGATCCTTCCCATTATGGTGAGGATTCCAAACATGTTCAGGCACGAACTGTACAGAATTTGTAAAGTCTACTCTATGTGTTCTCATATAGATATATAGTTGCAACAGATAAGTATCCTTATGTAATAGATCATAACTTTGTTTGTGAGGATGCTTCATTGCATAGACACTATATAATTATATGCATCCTACTCAGTCCACACCTATCAGTATTATTGCTTGTAATTGCAGTACTTCCAAAGATCGTGAGCAACTGATCTTTCTTTGAGAAATGTATTCAGAAGAAAACAGTAATTCAAAGTTGAAGTAAAAAGATAAAGCAAGTCTTGAGTTGAAAATATTTTATCAGTTCCGTAAACTTCTCTTCTTGATGATTGATTTGCAATATCAGAGCTTGTTCCATTCTGAGAGAAATATTTAATTGAAAAACCAATGAAAAACCTGATTTTCCACCTACTGCACAGGCTGTGGAAATGAATAGATGGGAATCTGACAATTTGGTTTACAAATTAGACTTAGAACTGACCTATTGTGATACTATTTTGTCATTCAGGCATATGAACTTAATAAGAAAAAAAAAAAAAGCCAACATAGGAGGATAAAAGACCTCCAAGTCCTGGTTTAGGTAGGGGTTTTTTGTTTGTTTTTTGGTTTTGTGATTTTTTTAAATGTGTATTTACATTATATAGGAATGTATCAAGGATGGATCATATTAAATAATATCAAGTATAGACCAGCAAAACTGTATTTGCCTAGCCAGGTGTGAGGCTGGCCTACTTAAAAGAAGGCAGCTATATTTTTCACCAGAAATTGTTTTTCATCTTTTGAAATCCTATGAAAATAATTCTCTTTCAGTGAATACATCTTGATGGCAAAATGTTCCAAAACCTTTCTGCATAGCAGTTCATGACATCTTGGGTCAGTAGGTAATTTTCATTATCTTCGCCTGCTTTTGCTTCATTTACAGGGAGCAGAAGACATTCTGCTGAAGATCATCTGAGCTCCCAGTTTTTGAGCATCTTTCCTGGCCTGACTTAATCTTTCTTAATATGTTCCTCTGGGAAACCTTCCATGTCACTTGGCTCAGTATGAAGGATGATGAGTGAATTATTAATTTTTCCCATTTGGATCCTTTCAACAGAAGCTCTGTGTCTTGTGTGGAAGGAGAGCACATGCTTCTACTTTTGGGGTTTACACCTGCAACAGGCTGTTCAATTTACCACAAGGATTATGGCTATTGAGACTTAATTCTCAGCTTCACCCATCACACACATAGGCCTTTTCTTGGTACTGATGTACATCTCCCATCACCTTACTCTTTGCATGGTGATTATCTTCCCTTTCCATTGTTTATAAGTTTTCTGTGTATTGCCTTTTATCCTTTCAGACTCTGGACCCTAGCTATCTTCTCTGTTTCTGGCTCTGCAGATAGCTTCTTTCTTCCTCCTTCAACCCCATGTTCAATTTCTGCTTATTTCTTCTCATTTTCTATTAAAAAAATTGCTTTCTGGTAATCGTTCTGCTCCAGCTGCAGATCTTTCTCTTGTCTTTAAGCACTTCCATGGATCTCTCTTGTTATCTTGAGTCTGATTTTGTCTTCTTTTGTTCATCATATATGTATGATTCTCCAACTGTACATGCTTTATCCTGTCTCATCCCTTTCACTACCTCTTACAGACCATGCCTGACTTCCAGTATCATTTTTACATGCTTATCAAATCATTGTGTTTTTGCTGTAAATGCTGATGAGACATTTGGGTTTTATATAACTTCTGACAGCTACCTGCTGTCAGTGTACATTCTGCAGATCTTGCAGCCATTCATATCTCTCTGCTGGGTTTTTTTCATGTGTCCTAGCTACCAAATTCTCTTCATTCTTATCTTACTTAACACAGATGAATGCACAACAGGCCCCTACAAACTGCTATAAAACCTCCCTTGCTGATTTCTCTCTCTTCATTGATCCCCACTTATTTCAGTTTATAAGCATTTACAAGCCCTTGTTAACAGAATTTCATTTCATTCCCAAACTCCGGTTTCCAGAATATCAATGAATTGTAGGGAGCTGAGTCCCTGTTTGCACTACAGAACCCCACCGAGAACTGGTGGTATCAGGTGTTGCTTGGAATCCCTCTAGTGGCCATGGTTATTTTAAAAAAATGCCATATGTGGTGTTTGAAACTATCCCCATACAACAGAGAGTGCCTTTCTGCGATAGGAATGGCCTTGATCTTAACTCTGTGTTGCTGGTGGAGAAAAATTCAGACAGTGTAACTGATCCTTAATTAAGCAAAAATATCCCTAACATTTCAGGTGCTCCAGACAGTGACTAGAGACCAGTGCTTTGTTTTCTGGAGTTGCTGCACCAAGTCAGATCTGTACCTGGTACAACTTTGCCCTCCTGTGTTGAAGAGTTCCTGCAGTCTGCTGAGAGAAACTGTACCACTGAAATAAAAATTTAAGAAATTAACTGCAGATTTCCTGAAAAAAATATTACCTCAGAATAAATCTTTATTCTTGGTCCTTTATAAAACATTTGCAATTCCATGAACAGATGATTTTGCAAAGCTCTAGAAGATAAATTAGTTTTCTCCAAAAAGTTTTCACGCCAGCCATATCCATAGCACACTCTCAGTGACACATTTTTTATAGATTAACCTAGAGATTATATGGCTTGGGTTACACTTCCTGATAAATGCTACATGAATTTGTCATGTTGCTGGTTGTATCCTTACATGAAACTCAGTAGAACTGCTCTGCAAGAAGACACTGATATGCCCTTTCTCTTTAAAAAAGTCCACATATTTTGAATATATTTTAAAATCTGTGCCTCAGGGACACTCATTTCCTTATCAGCAAGGTTCCAATTTTAAAATCTTGATTGACACCCCCCTGCCCACCCAATCCAGCCTAATTCAGGCTGTCTGAGAGAAGCATTATAAGGGTATTTCTCCTCCAAATGCTTTATTTGGGTGTTTGGTCCTGTTGATCAACTTAATGTTCCTAACATATTTATCTTTATCCTATTTTGCTGTTGGTCCAGCCCCTGTTGCTAGCTCACTATGTGTATGATACACTCATCGGACACTTGTGATCACTGGAAGACTCCTGGCTTCTTCAGGAATGGCACTGGAATTTCTTGGACTCAACATGGTCTAGATGTATGCAATGACTTGCTTCCCACAGGGTGTGGATTTATGGATTTATTTCACCAGCAACTCAGAATCCTTATTTGAGAGTGCTAATGGTCAGAGTTTTAAAATCTGATTTCCATTTTGATTTTATGAGCAACTAGAACCAGCAACTCTCTTTAAAGGTCATTTCCTTTGCATCTCACCTTGGAAGTAAGAATTTGTGCTAGCAACCTGCAGTGACAAAGAAGGTGAATAATTAGGTGCTAGTAATTTTTACCTGCAAATTATATGCAACCAGAAAATGAAAAGTGTTTAATTATTTACACAGAGACAAGAACTCTGTGGAGATTTAAAGAACCTAAAGGGTGCTGAAGTACATGGACATAGAGATCCCAAATTTTGTACTTTCTATCAAATAATGTTATGTTTTGAACACAGGCCCAGGTTTTCAGCTGATTCCAATACTTCCCTTTACTCCAGGTGAAAACAGGCCAGAAAGTTGTCTCCAACAGCTAGCAGATTTTCCTGGAAGCGAAGCTGGCAGGGAATAAAATAAACCATTCCCAGTTCCATGCTGGATGCCTGAAAATGTCTGGAATTTGAGCCCTTTGGCAGTCTGGGGCTGCCAAATAGTTTCTAGGGAGCCATTAAAATCACTGTAAGTTAGAGCAGGTTTGAAGCCTGCTCAGAGCAGTCAGGCAAGAAAATGAAGAGCAAATAGAGGTAATACACCAGCTTCCTTCATGTCCTCCCTCACTTTCTATCCTGAACACAGCTCAGTTTAATCTGACAATCTGATCTAGTACCAGCCTTATTAGGACGGCATGGACACTCTGAGATCTGTCTAGTTTCAATCAGTGGTCATGTGATTTGTCACCCAGTGGCAAATTTGTCAAACCAACCTGTTTTGGTTTGTTTTTTTATTATTTTTTTTTTCACAGTGAGAGTATAATAGTGTATACTTCATACTTCTGCTTTTTTTTGCTTGAACATACGTCTTATTCATACAGAACGTACACCACAAATACACTCTTACACACAGTATAGCTGAGCTCCTGCTTCTACTAGGAACAAAAAAGTTTTTCTTTTAGCAGTCTTTAATTTTGCAGATGTAGGAGCACTGACTGCTTTGATTTCTGCCTTCAAAAAATACCTCAGTAGTGTCCAACTGGTGCTATTTGTATCAGTGTTTTTCAGGGCTCAGGATTTCCTTTTAACGGACACTAGCCATTAGCATTGTTAGCCATCATTTCTCCCAGAAAAGAGCTTTGGCCAATGCTATTGCCAGTGCCGGAGAATGTGCCTTTGCATTCACATTTGGGCCATTTTTCCAGTGGTTGATTAGTCAATATGGATGGAGAGGTGCCCTCTTGATCATAGGTGGCAGACGACTCAATATTTGTGTCTGTGGAGCACTGATGAGAGCCCTGGCAAGCCGCTGCCTCCTTGAGGCTAGCCATTCTGAAACTGAGACACCACCTGGCAATGGTGCATCTAGGACAGACAAAGAAAATAAGTCTCCCATCACACACAAAACCTGCGACTGGATGCTTGTGAGGCGACCGGAATTTGTACTTTATGACATTTTTGGCATATTAGCTGCTATGAGGTTTTTTGTTCCTCCATTACTTTTAGTTCCACTTAGCTGCAGCCTGGGAATAGATGAATTGTGGACTGCATCCCTCCTATCCACTTTGGCAATGACTTTGTGGACAGACTGCAGTTTGGCTGGTATGCCACTCTCCACATTACCAAAACTGTTCATCTGCTGACAATGACAATTACACTGATCAGTACTTCCCTGATGCTGTTGCCACTAGCTAACAATTACTTGTCCTTGGCAATATTCACTGGCTTCTATGGATTATTCTTTGGTGCAACAGTTGCCGTTCACATTACAGTGCTAGCAGATATTGTAGGCATGCCAGATTTTGACAGCGCTGTGGGGCTTTTAATGCTCATTCAAAGCACTGGAGGTTTTGTGGGTCCTCCTCTTGCTGGTTAAGTTAAGATGATACTCTGCCAAATACAGTTTACAAGAAGAAAGGGGGATGGTAACCCAAACAGAAAAAATCTGGATCTGGACCCAGATATCCCCCTTTTTTAGCTCAGGGGTACCTTAGCCAAGAAGTGTATAAAAACAAAGAGTCAGTTTAATTCTGTTCCGAAATATCTTGCTCCCTCTCTTCTCTGTGGTTTTAGAGATACCTGTTCAACATGAAACCAGGAAAGAATGGCAGGGTTCTCATGGTGGTGTTCCTGCTTCCTGAATCCCACAGAATCCCACTTGATGGATTCCAAATGTCTTGCTGTGTAAGTGTACATAAGGGACAAGCAGCAGATCCATATTTTCAGACAAGAAACTGAAATTTGAGGGTAGTGATGTTGCATAAATGCTGGTATTTTTGGGAAGGTTTCTACAGAAGGTCAAGTTGAACAGCTTGAAACATTAGGCTTTGTGAACCTCAAGAAAATATTCAGAGATGCCTGCTGTTTTCAGACAGCATTTGAGCTAACCAGTGTAATAAATGGGGGAGGCAGCACATAAAAACAGTGGGAAGAGAGAGCAGACAATGAGACAGCACATGGATTTATCGGCTGGCAATGAGTCAAAGTCATCTTGGAAAAATGCAAGACAAACAAGTTGCAAGCTGTAGGGACTTTACAAAGTCATATAGCAGAAAAATGACCAATGTGACTTGTAAAATGAGGATCTGAGTCCTCATCCAAAGACCACTGCTCACGCCCTACAGTGATTTTTGTGGTAATGATGCCACTGATAGGTTGCAAATGGGTCAGACTGAATACTGGAAGATTATAATTCACTTTCGAAAATATAGGAACCAGGGAGATTTATAGAGAATTTGAGACAGAATAGTATCAAAAGTATGTTGGGAAGATCTAAATAAAGTACAAAGATAACAAGACATTTATATAGTGGCTGGTCACTAGTACTGGTTACCTGAGGATCTATATATTGACCCCTTTGTCTATATATAGTAGGCTAAAAAGAAGTTATGGAAGAGGAGTGCTTCTTGAGCACTCGCCTCCTACTTTAAGAGTAAAATCGAAAGGATTTGGGTGCAGAGTTTCTTTGCCTAACAAGACTGATGTTAGATTAGAACAAGGGCTAGATACACTAAATATGGACAAGCTTTTCAATGGGAGACCAAGCAAACAGCCTTTATGAGTCCACAAATGAACCTGCCATCATACCTACAGAGCAGCCGATACTACCACATATACTGCTGCAGCACTACTACTATACTCCTGTTTTTTCAGTGTTATGCAATGCCATTAGGTATGTTGGTTGGCTTAAATCTACCTAAAACCCAGGGTATTTTTGTTAACATCTGTGACTCTGTAAAATGATGAACAGGAAAGTCCATAACACTGCAGGCAACCTCTCCAACTGTGTCTCCAGCAGAAGCCTCTCCTTGACTTCTTTAAACTCTTCCATGCTGGACAGTTATGGTCCAAATCACAGCAACTGATGACAGCTACACCATAGAACATGAGGTTACTCAGACACAAAGCTGCATGATTTTTTTTTTTTTTTATGGTATTACCTTCATTGTCTGCCATATTTTAGGTTGGAAAGTGCTTCAAACTGTAGAGCCTTTTGTTTTACTAGCAATTCACATATGCAAAGTAAATGAGACGTGAATTGTGGTCTGAATTTTGAAATGCTATAATGGGGTGACATTCCATGCACTCATGATGTAGAAAGCTACAAGACAGGTATGTAGCCAGCATACTCCCTCTGTGAGAGGGTATGCTCACACTGCTGAGCTAATTCACATTAGCCTGTTTTCTATCATTCACATTGCTGTCATTTGTTTCTCCCCAGGTCTGACTGTGGACATGGCTGGAGATTGCAGAGCAGGCTTCTACATGGCAGAAGCCACTCTCGTCCTATCAGCTGGATTTTTAGTTGCTTTCGATCAAGTCCAATACAGAAAAGAAAGAAGACGCCAGACTAACACTAAACCAGAAAAGTCAACGTTACCCTACCATTCCCTCCATCTCCTGAAACTTCAAAGCAGAACGTACTGAGAACATGACATAGTGGTGTGATTAGATCAGGCATTTTTCAGCATTTCAGGACATATGGAAGTGTTTTATTTTCTCCAAACTCCATATTAGTAGGATTTATAAAATGATGGAAGTTTTGGATAGAAATGTTTGAAACTGCAGAAGAAAGGCATTAGTTTACAAACAACCCACACTAGTAACCATTATAATACTATTTTCATGTTGAAGTTGCATCTTGACTCTACAAGTCTTCAACACAGTCCCACAGGGCTGTGACAAGCAAACTAGAGAAACTATGGTCTAAATTAAATTACCATGAGGAGTGTATACAGCAGATAGAAGCTGTCCCCCCAAATACAGACTGCAGCCATCACTATCAAACAGAGGCATCAGCTGACAGATATTTAGCTTGAGGAAGTAGTGTTTGGTATTTGCAGTAAACAAGTTGGATATGAAAGCAAGAGTACTTGAATATAATTTGAGCGAAAGGGCTTGCAGGTACTCTACAGATCAGGGCTGGAATCTGATAAATAAATAAACCTGATAACTGGAGAAAGATATATGAATAATAGAATTCAGTATAGAGAAATGCAGTCCTAAATATCAGAAGTGAAAAACAAGATACACACACATAAAATGGAGAAGAATTGATGAAAAACAGCGTAAGACCTAAGGCTGTAGTAGTCTTCAAACTAAGAAAGAATCCCAAATGGAAACTTATAGTAAAAATAGTAAGTGTCTTTCTGTGCTGTGGTAAGATAGAGGAGATAATGATGCTTGTAAGCTTTCAAATCCGTAATAGGTTGAGATAAAGACGACACAATTAATTCATTTTCTTGTTCAGGCAATTAGTAGTTGATGCCATTTGCAGCAAGGCAGAGTTATATAATGGGGAAAAAACATTGTAGTCTGTTAAGCACAGAAACAGACTGTAGGGAGAATATGAAAACATAGAGATATCAGAGAATAGATAAGACATGAGAGAAAATCTAAATATATTCAGTTGTGCTTCAGAATAGTGGGGTGGACTAGATGACCTGAGATCCTCTTTAGTTCCACATTTCAACTATCCTGAAGCTCTTTGAACAAATATTTGATTTATGAGAATAAAAAGAGTCTCTATCCAAGTAACTTTTTCTTTTTTTTGGTCACTTTATTTTATCAGGGGGAAGAGAGAATGTAAAAGGAGGGAGGAAGGGCTGGGTCACATTTTAAAAGAAACAGTAAAAGGAAAAACATGGCACTTAAAAGCTTTCAGAGTATTACAAATATCATAGCTATCCTAGTCATGATCTTGAGAAATTTTTACCATTGAAACACTTTATCTATGAAGCCAAGTTTAACATAAATCACTCATCCAAAATAATCATTCCTTGTGTCATAAGAATAACAATTATTTCAAAAATTTAATTTAATTTACAGGAAACTAGCTGAACCACTAATAAATCAACTGTGAGGGGCTTGATTGGAGAACACAGATTGGAAGGGACACAACTGGGTGGGCAAAGTCTTGTAGCAAGGCCCTGAAATTTCTGACAAAACATTTTTCAATCCTGTCAATTGAAAAACTTGGATTTCGCTAGAAAGTGTTATTTTTAAACATTCTACAGTGTTCCAATGTTTAAAATAATGCCTGATTTTATAAAATGAAAGGAAGGGGAACTGTTTGAAGTGGGGAAGAATGGAGAGATGTTTAACAGATGCAGTTTCCACTTCTGACTTTCTGTTAAATTCTATATTTTATTTACATGCCCTGCCACCAGTTTCTGTATTTTGATATTCTGGCACAGGCAGTAAAGAAGGCTAGTGGCATCCTGGGCTGTATGAACGGAGGCACAGGCAGTAAATCAAGGGAGGTGATTATTCCCCTCTGCTCTGCAGGTGTGCATCCTTCTTGGGGCACCGGGTGTGGGAAAGAAGTTGATAAATGTGACTGAGTTCAGGAGAGGACTCACTGAGAGGCTGCGGGAGCGGGGCTGGTTCAGCCAGGAGGAGGGGCAGCTTTGGGGGCACCCAGCAGCATGCCCAGCACCAAGGGGATGGGAGGGATGCGGGGACACAGCCGGGCTCGTCACAGCGGAGCATGGCAGGAGGGTGAGAGGCAGTGGCACAAGCTGACAGAAGAGAGGCCCAGGCTGGAGCCACAAGGACAGCCCAGCAGTGGAGCTGGGGCCAAGGGAGCTTGGGCCCTCTCCATCCTTGGGGGCTTCATGCCCCGAGCGGGCGAAGCCCTGAGCAGCCCAGTCTGAGCCCACAGCTGTCTCCGCTCGGGGCAGAGGCTGGGGCTGGAGCCCTCCGCAGGTCCCCACCAGTCTGAACAGGATCCCGTGACCTTGTAAAGAGAGAAATGAAAAGCTGTCATTTTTTATTTTTTTTTTTGCTAAATGCACTGAATAGTATTAGTCACCTGGACACTCTGTCAGCTGGTGACTATGTATCTGTTTAATAGCACGGAAAAAGTAGCAGGTGTTTGCATTCATTCTGAAACTACTTTTACTTCAGCTGTAACAGCCAGTGTTCAAGTTTCACTGGACTATTACTGCAGGGATTACTTGTGTGATAAATAATAGAAGAATTTTGCTTTTGCTAAAAGTAATTAAACAATTACTTTTATTGAGTTAGGCTAAAGCGATTATTAGTACAACGATCCAAATTTTAAGAAAAGTAAAAGAATTTACTACTGGGAAAAGGGGGGGATTGATCTGAGGAAACACCAACCCAACAGCCCTCCCCTTTTCTTTGGGATGCTCACCAGATGGTCCATATCAAAGGGTGGTAACTCCTTTGCAATGGAATCAGAAAGAACGGGGTGGGCCATCTCTGGTATCCCTTGTCCTTGAGATAGGAGAGGAACTGAAACCACTGAGCCATAAAGACAAAGGAGCTGCAAATTGGCCCAGACTTGAAGGACAAGGTGTACCTGACTACAGGACTGAGTTTGCGCAGAAGTAAGGGTCAACGAGCGAACACAGTGAAGAAGACTACGAGCCTTCATTTGAAGACCCCTGCCCACGACCACCAGGGAGCACTGCGCAAGCGCGATGGGAGGCTGGAGCAAGGAGAAGAAAGAAGAAGATAAGATTCATTTCAAGGGAAATAAATTAATAAAAATCCTAGGATCTTGTCTTAGAAAGATGGAATCACACTGTAAACAGCATAAAAATAACTGCTGTTCTTTTTAAAAGATCAGGCTTGTTATTTTCAGTTACACTAGCGGCATTCATTTCATACCTATCATCAAGATACTTCAGAGCATCCTAGGCTTACCACAGGTTGTTGGCTATCACAAAAGGCCTGAGTTTCTCTGAGGTTTCTCCTAAGTAATCCTTCCACCCTCATCTCCTGAAATGTTATCTTTAAAAAGATAACGCCTATGGAATTCATATGTCAATTCCAGTGACTTTACGCTGATGGAGTTAGCAGCCTGATCTCAGAGAAGTAAGATTTTGTAAAGAAACTGAGATCAGAACCAGGACATGGTGTTTCACCTTCTCGTCTATTCAATTCCTCAATAGCAGCATTGTGCTTTTACATACCAGATGGCATCACAGATCTATAACAAAGTTGTGGTTTTTTCCCATTCCTTGCTATACTATTAATAAGAGATTCATTCAGAACACAAACTATTTGTTCAGTTGACATTTTGCCCTCCACACTGCTTGAGGCAAGGAAGGGGCAGAGACTGGTTTTGGTATCACATGGACTTTCTGTATGTCTCAGTTTTGATTCTGACAAAGACAATATCCTTCAGTTATCATCCTCTCCTAGAAGTGAAGTTTTCTTCAGGAAAATATATGATAATGAGCTCTATGACATTTTCAGAGTACTGTACGAGGGCTAGCATATTGCTTGGGAACTCAATAGACTGTGATGGTGTATGCTTACTGTTTGACACACATGGGTGTCTACAGAAATTTTCCCTCTTTTCCTTCCAGAAACTCTTGCACTTCGTTCACCTTTGAAACTCCCAGTGAGTTCATCTGCAGTAATGTAAGAGAAATACTGAACCAACTGGCCAAATGAGCAATCCTCACTGGTGTTCATTCTTCTTCCTCCCTTTATTTTTCCCTCCACAAAAATATGTGTTGTTTCAAACTTTAATGGGTATAGCAAAAACAATTAGATCCTCCTGGTGCTAATCACAGAATGACGGAGGTTGGATGGGTCCTCTGGAAGTTGTCTGGTCCAATGCCCTGGCTCCTTCAGGGCCACCTACAGCAGGTTGCCCGGGACTCTGTCCAGATGGCTTGTGACTCTTTCCAGGGTGGGAGACTCCACAGCCTTCTCTGAGAAACCTGTGCTAGGCCTCAGTCACTCTCATGGTAAAAAAGTGTTTCCTGATGTCCAGAGGGCACCTCCTGTGTTTCAGTCTGTGCCCATTGCCTCTGGCTCTGTCACTGGGTACCACCATGGAAAAATATCCAAAGATCAGATTTTTACCATAATTAGGCAAGATACACAAGCAGAAAAATGGTCTGGCTCTTCTTAGCTCTGTGTTAGCTAAGAATATTGATGTTAAGTCTTTTAATCAGATTTCCTAAGGAAACAGGTGTTGATCTCTCACACTACCTGTTCTTTCCTATTCACTTTTTAGTCCTTTCAATCATTTTCAATCACATTTAGATCCAGGATCACAGGTTCAAAGATAAACAAAAACTTCTAAGTTTTGAGTCCTTTTTTTTTTAAAAAAAAAAAAAAATCTAGACAGGATACAGAGGCTCAAATTAATGAATCACTGGGAAAAATGACAAGTGGAACATGGTTCTTCTAGCTTCATTTTTTTTTTTTTTTTTTTTTTTTTTTTGGCAGTAACTAGCACTGCTGGCCCATCACAGTATCCAGACCTCTGAATTAATCACAGACTGCCATTTCTTGCCTGGTGTTGTAAATGGAATTACTGCAGTGTGAGCACAGGCAATTCACACAAATCCATAGGAAACCAGGCTTCATTAGTTCTGCAGCCCATGAGACAGACTCTCTTTTTGTTGCAAAATTTGCTTACCAGTACAGAATTAAACTGTACTTGCCCCAAGACACTTCTATCATGGTATAACAGCATCCATCTGTGAGTTTTGTTCCAAATATACTAGTTTTGACAGTGTTACAATGATGCAAAAAGTGTGCATAAACAAAGCTATAGTTGAACACATGAGAAAACACCAGCCCTCTGTCACAAAATAATTGGCCCTAAATCAAAACTGAATTTAGAAGCAGTCCGCCCACTCTAGAAGGTTGTACCGATTAGACAGGTAAAATGGTGTTGAGCCACTTCTCAGATGGTATGTGATAAATGATGAAATAACAGATTTTTGAGCTCCTTACTAGGAGGGATGTAGACTGTAAGAAAAAAATGAAAAGTTGTCTCCTTGCCTCTTTCATGCTAATTAATGCATTCAGAAGCTGTACTGAAAGGAATTTAAACTCGTGATAGTCATAAGAGAACAGATCAAAGAAGAAAAAAACAGACCAAGTCAAGGAAAAGAAAGCTGTACGTGCCTTTCAGTTAACAGACAGAGTACAGGTCTGAAGGAGGTAAGATCTGTATTTTTTTATTCTACCCAAAATTTTCTTGGTTGCTTCAGAATTATGCTTCAGAAGAGGCTTGACTTATTCTAAGTGAACTCTGAAAATGTTTTGTTTCCTTGGCTAGAATTCTCTTCAGTAAAATCATTGGGATTTATACTTTGCCTGTGTAAGGTAGGTAGATTAGCTGGATACTATCAAGTAGGATCTGTTGTTGTGCTGTTTAAATGACAAAAACATGATTAGCTGTGGATTTCTTCTTGACTACATTTGACCAGCTAGCTTTTAAAATGTTCAGATTACTTTTAGATGGATAATTATTCCCTTAAAACCAGAAATTAAGATTATAATATAAATTCCCTTCACATTGAAGTATAGAATGTCAGAAGGCATAAAATAGAATAACCATCTGAAAATCAACAGAACTCTCACAGTTTACATTGATTGAAAACCTGGCCCTTGAATGTTTACAGAAAATAACAGAAATAAAGAAACAACTTCTGGTAAGGACAATATTAGTTTTTCTTCTTCTGAATGCTTTTTCTTGTCCAGATGAATTCCTTTTCTTTCTACATTCCTGAGAGATTTTACTTCAGGTATCTGCCATCACTTAGTACCTGAAGAGACCATGTCAAATTCTTCTCTCTTGCACTCAGGTGCAAACACCTTCATGTCAGCGGAGCTATTCATATGTAGACTATAGTTATAGAGTTTTGCCTTTAATTGGCACAGTTGCATATGTATATTCTATATATGCATATGCATATTCTATCCCATAGGTTTGAGCAGGACCAGGCTCACAAAATGCCCAGAAGAAACCACCATCCAGATGGCAACTTTTTCAGAGGGAAAGGACACAGCTATCTTGCAGCAGAAGAGTAAGCATAAACTAAACTCTGTGTTAGCCTGTAAGCTGGTGAAAAAAAATTACTTTGAAAGAAATATACAAACCAGTATCAGAAAAAGTCACTGTTGTATAGTGGTAGAGTGATAGAGTGCATTTTAGCTATCTTGTAGGTGTCTCTAATGTCTGTCATTGCAGAATCATAGAGCCTTCAATGGTTAAAAAATATAAAAAATGCAGAATTCAGGAATCTAGAGTTTGATTGTATGATCAGAAGTCTTTATAATAAAGTTGCCATGTTTATTGAGGCTTACTTATAATTTTATTTTGAGGCTGTTGCAAGGTGATCTTTACACTAAGTTTTATCTCCAGATCCACATACCTCTCTTCAGAGCCTCAGAGGGACACTATGTCATCCTAAATAATATAAGGGAAAACCCCACAGAAATGGTAGAATACCATCAAAAAGCAGATGGAGACATGAATGCCATAGAAATGTGACTCTCGGTAAATTGTTTCTGGGTGAGGCTCCACTTGAGAAGAACTAATTCAAGCTAATACTTTGTTAGTTTTGTCTTAAAATAAAATATGTTTGGTCTTGAATTACTAGAGACACCATTCCACTGGGGATGTGTTATTACTTTAGAGAAACACTTCCAATGCTCTTGGGATATCTGTATGTGGAATGTGCTTCTGGTACTGGTTTATTGGCCCCAAACTTAGTAACTTGTTCCACACACATGTGCATACTGTGAGATGTTTGTTTCTCCATGTTCAGAGAGAATAAACAAAGGAGAAGGATCTCTCATAGTCCTTCCAAATCAGTGCAGTTCTCCAAAAGAAAAAGCTGAATAGTCATGTCTCAGCACCTGAAACTAAGCATGCTCGCCTCTAACTGCTGTGGATTGCAGCGGCTGCACTTGTAACCAGTTTTCTAAATATGGGAGGGAAAAGTGACTCCCTCCTTCCAGTACCAGAAGGAGCATTCAAGATATAAGCACAGAGTCCTAATAGGACAGCTGCGACTTTAACTGGAATTGCAATAAATTGCATACGTACTTTTCCTACTACCCTCTGAATAGGTAGGGAAGGAGTTAGATGGCAAACACACAGTTAAAATCACCAACTCCAGAAATTACATGCATTCTGTGGGGGATACAGGCCTATTAATGGCTAAAACTACCGAGCACATGAAAAGCAGAAAGCAGTCTCAAAATGTAGAAAAGGCAGCAATTGCTTGGAGAATTAGTCTCTCCAAGTTTTATCTGTTCTGAGGGCAGTAACAAAACCAGAAGAGCCATCCCATAATTTTGAAGATCAGCTGCAACATGGCTGCACCAGGAAGTAAGTGAATGCTGCGAACGATATTCTTGGGTCATACAGATCTCCAGAGATCACAAAGTCTTGAATGGGCAGGAGCAACTTGCAAGATTCAGGTACATGTGGAAAACAAAATCCCTTTGGCTCCAAGGGGGTTCATGCTTCAAACAGCACACAGGCAGGTCAGACAAAAAGACAGCCTGTTCTGGCACATGAATCTGCATGCATCTTCGTCCAGGCTTTGTAGGTCACAAGGAAACACTCTTTTACAAGACTCTGAGCCAGTGAAAATGATAGCAAATAGATGTAAAAGGCTTCTGGTAAGTCACATACTTCACTCCTCAGTCCCAGTGGAAAAGCCTGGTGGTAATTACTGCAGGGCAACTGGATATAAGATATATATATAGGAAAAATGTTAGAATGGGTTTATCTTGACTCATGTGGTCAATTTTTTCCTGTCCTCTTTTCCCTTTAAGCATTTTAGAGACTCTTCTTTGCCTGTTCAGGAACAGAACAGGATAAAAAAATAAAAGGGGAGTGAATTCTGTATCTCTTGACAGGGAGGATATTAGCACAGGAGGAAGGGGTTTTGTGACCAGGAAAGTTGCAATTACTTTGTCAGCTTGCTTTCTGACAGTGGATCTGTGCTTCTTCTCCCAAGTCCCTGGTAAGCAATGGAAATGATGTTTTGCAGCAGAGTTTGCAAAGCCTGCATTCCCTAAAATGACCCAGTGACACCAATCCCATGCCTAGTACGTCATGGAACAGAAACTAAAGAAAAACAGAGTTCTTTCTGAATAATTTAAAGGTTCTTACTTGGGTTTTGAGGTTGTGTAGTGGTTCATATATCCCAAAATTCTTTCGGTCACCAGCAGTTGTTGCAATATAATGCAGTTAGGACACATTTCTCAATATTTGCTGCCTAAAGAAATTTAACAAATAAACATGAGCTGTGTCTCTGCAGGTGTGGCATTTAATTTATTTCACATTCTCTTACAATATCGCAATCCTGTTTGCTGGATTTACAGGCAGGAATTTTCTTAGAAGCAGTAGTCACTGGTAGATTATTATCTTCAAAGTAATCTATTCTTCGTTTTTAAAATGCTTAATAATTCGGCAGAGAATTTAGCTAGCTGATTAATCTACAGAGACTGGCTGAATTTATTGATACTTTATCTATTTTATGAAGTAAGTTCTGCTCCATGCTTTCCTCTGATATAAGGATACCGATACATATTGTTTCTCTAATCATTCTTGCTCCCAGAAGAATGCATCTAGTTCTGGTGTTAATTATTTTGTTTTGCTTTCGCAACAGAGCTCTGGGTATTGGACTCTTCATTTTGGTGCTGGCAATTTTACTTATCGTTGGCTGCTGGTATTACAAAAGACGTAGTGGCTATAAAAGTCTGCGGGTAAGCATGGAAGCTCACTTTCTAGCATGCTATTATTTTGACAACATATTATCATTATTTACATTACATTAATGTGGACCACATCAAATCTGTAATAGGACATCATTATCTCAGGCAATATATACACTGACATATACACAGGTAAAACCACACAATATGAAACACACCTTGCCCTGAAGAACTTGCAAGTCAGGTGAAGAGGCAAGAGGAAGCAGAAGCATAGGGAGATGAAGCCAGTTGCTCATCTTTGCACAACACATCAGTCGAAAAACTGATCTCTAGGAAGCATTGAATTTAATATTTACACAAAACCAAGGTATGTTATGTGTATTTTCATTTAAATAAAAATAACATATTCAGTACTCATAAGACTTACCCCTAAATACGGACAGATATGATTAGATCTAGGAAGCAGAGAAGAAAAAGAACTGTTACAAGTAACTGAGTAAATACTGTGTTCCTGTATGGGTGGTGGATGATTTATTTGTATAAAAGTTGACATGCAGTTTTAAGATTCACAGAAAAGCAGGGCAGGTTTGAGGTTTGCTTTCTACATGATGCTTCTAAAAAATTCTACTTTGTGTCTTCTTAAAAAATATATTAAAAATGTACAATTCTGGTAACATCTGCTGTTAGAAGTCTCAAAGCTTTGTCTTTGAAGTTCTGATCTCTCTCCTATGAAAGGGAGGCCACTTTTAACCCTTTAGAGTGACAATTTTATCTAATTATACGTTTTGCAATAAATACTTTTTAGTTATCCTAATATTTCAAAAAAGATGTGACCATTTCAAACAAAGAAACATGCCTCCATCTCAGCCAGCAAATCCATTTCCCTGCTGTTTTCAATAACTTTGTCCTGTTACCTTTCCAGTGATCTATCCAAAACATATATCACAATACATAAAATCTGAACTTTCATAGTGAAACACTGCAAAATGAAGGTTATACTCAAAAAAAATTTCAAAAAGCAAAGCACAATTCTTTCATGCCTGTTTTGTACATCATCGCAAAAAGCACAGTCCCTTTCTTAATTCTTTCTCATTGCAGATTGATGCTTTCTGGTTTTGAAAACCAAACTTTGTTAGATTTTTTGGCTAGGGGAGAACTGGTACAGAACATATACAAAAGAAATGGTGGAAAAGTGTAAAAAAAAAAAGTTGGAGATTAAAGAAAGAAAGGGGTGGGATAAGAAAGGAGGAGGCATTCGGGTTCGTGGAAAGGTGTCTGTTTCTGCAGCAGTCCTGGACCTAAAAAATGTGAACCTCATTTTTTCTGGCAATGTAATAGGCTAATACATGAGAGAGGGTATGTCTCAGCAGAGACGACAAGAAGTGATGGGTAGATTACCTCTCTTACTTGTTGGCTTTGTGTCTGGCCCTAATCCCAGATTCTAATGCATGATGTAAATGTGCTGTCAAATATTAAATAATGCATAATTTCCTCCAACTTCATACTCTTCTTCCTTTCAACTTCCTCATATTTCCTTATGATCTGTCACAGAACAAAAACTCTAGTGTGGGCACAATACGAACCATCGTAGGTGAGGGAACAACACTGGACTGCAAAATGGCTCTGCAGGAGTACAGAAACTTTAATTCTGTGGTAAGTTGCAACTCAAGGTTTTGTTTATTTACAACATAGTAAGACATCTTGAGAAAATCTTGGTAAACACCCATTTGTTGATGATTTCTTCCTTGGGATGTGCTCTCTAGATTGGGTGTTATTATTAACCACATTAACTACATTAACTTAAAAAGTAGTATTTTACACAATTTTTACTATGAAAAGGGTTTTTAAGATCTACTCTTAAGAATTCTTTTTAAAAATTCCCTTCTTTTACCTACCTTTATTCTTTAATTGTATGATCATCATGCAATCTATTGGAGTGATGTAACACTTGAATGCTGAAATATACTGAATAAACAAACATCTCCCTAATAGATGTTCCACCATTCTGACAGACAACAAGTGGACTGTGTCTGGTATACTATACCCTGACAAAGATTGTCAGGGAACATTATAAAACTTCAAGGTGTTACCTAATCCAATCATTATGGAAAGATGAACATTCAAACCTATACTTTAAAAAAAGTTAAAATAACTTGCTTGATAAATATATATGTTGTTATGTGTGTGCTTAAATACTTTTAGAATAGGGAGAAGAATAATTTACAAATAATTTTAAATAACATGCCCAAATTGTTAACATTGAAAATAAGACAACGTACCTGTATCAAGACTCCTAAAGAAAAATTTCAATACTAGTCTGAATCCTCAATATATAAAAAAAATTTCCTTCTTTAAAAAATTCCTGTACTTATAACACTGAAAATTCTCTCTTTGGATGAATTATACAAACAAAATTGATTTAATCTGATGCAAAACCAAAAAGCATATTAGCAAAAACTAACCTTAAAAGATAAAGACATAAAGAACGAGCTTATTTATTTTAAGCTGTAGTACCATACCTGATATGAAGGTAAATAGCTTGCTTCATCTTTAATATCATTTTCTTGTACCTCAAATGTTTTTTCAACTTTTCATACCCATTTTCTTTACCATAGGTACCTGATGCTCCACCAGCTTATGACAAAATTGCTGCAGATCAGTCACCACCACCTTATTCACCATAACACAAAATCTTCAACTCTGAACATACCGATTCAATTTCTTCATGCTCCCTCTTCATTTCCTGTACGTGCTTAGCTTTCTTAAAGCTAAAATCATTTAAAAAATTTACATGCTTTCATTAGCAGTTGCTGCAAAATATTCCTGCTCAGTTTACAGAACTAGTTCTTGAAATGCCTCAGTAAATCTGAAAGTGCTTTTGTTTTAACTTTTTAATTTCCTGTGGTCAGATTAATACACTATATTCAAGTTTGGGCATCTTGCATCCTTCATAGTTCTACCAAGAGTAAGTACACACCATTGGGTATCAACTAGAGTAGAAAGCATTCGCACCTTTGTTTTATTCTTACCCCTTTACTCTGTCTTTCTTTTAAAAAGACATAAAGAAACTATTCCTTAGAATTTAATGTGCCAGAATCTGTCATAAAATGGACAAAACCATTTGACTACATGTGTTATTACAAAGACTAACCTTCCCATTACCAGCAGTTCTACAATTAACCTGCAAAAAATGACTATGTTTTACAGCAGGCTTTTACCTCACATCACTTGTTTATGTACCTGTAATGAAATAATTCCTCAGAAACACACAATACATGCAACGTAGGCATTTCTGATTAGAGTCCATATTATTTCCTACCGGTCAATGGGTATAATAATGATCACCTTCCTTCTGGCAATCTTGTGATAAAGCAAAAGAGTTTGGTAGAGATAAAGCTTTATGTGTCATCAGTTACTAACATGATGAAACAATATGAGAAAATTGTGTGAAGTCCGTGTTCCTTGAAGAATACAGAAGACAGAAAACTCCAGGATGTTAATTTATCTATGTTGCCAAGACACTAGCAGTAATAGAAAACAAAGAATTGTGGTACACATTAGGCTACATACATTTTGGCAGTTATTGTTTACTTAGCTTTTTTTGTTTATTGTTTACTTGCCAGATACCTAAGATTATATGCAGATCAACAATTTATACACAAAGCCTGACATCTCACAGCAGGAGACAGTTAAAGCTCTACAACATTCGTTAAAATGAAAAGTATTTACAGAAGAAAAGTATTTTCATAAACCAATTATTAACTACTATTAGTATAGAATCCAGTTCTTCACCACTAAATATGCAAACACACACAACTTAAACCAAAAAAACACTTTAAATACAAGGTAGATTTAATTGCCTAATATAAACTCCATATACGGTGATAAATAATAAGACACAGATTTTTAGAAATGTTTCTTTTGTAATAAAAATGTGTATATAGATAAGTAAAATTACATACTTCTTGGAAGGTAACAAATATCAGTATTTGCTGTGAATGGTTATATTCAATGTATCTGGTTTTATAAGTTTACTTGATACATAAATTTAGTTGATATTTGTATTTAGAAATGTAGAGAGGTCCTTCAGCCTAAAAAGTGGTCTTACATGTGTCATGTCCAATATACACCTTTAAGGAAAAAATTCTGTGGACTTGTTTATTGACAGGAAGATGATGACACAGGAAAATAGACAAAATGCCGTCAGTTTATAGCTAGTAAGTGGCTGAGATGTAGAACATGATGGCTGACTAATTTTTTTTGCAGAACTGGTAAGCTAAAGCTTGAGGCTAATGATCTTTAACAACTCTGTACTCTGCAACACTCTTCCCTGGGGCAACATCCTTTCAAAAGACTCTGTGGTGCTGCAGTTGAATGGAACTGACATACACATTCATGGCTGAGAAAAAAAGTAATTTCTATAAAGGTTAATTACTGTAATTCAGTAGCTCACGAGGAAGTTACACTGGCTAAGTAGAAACATTATTTTAATTTCAGAACTACATAAGACAGCATTGCTGGAACTGCTCAGCAGTCAAATCTGGAACTATTGAACTTTGACACTAATTTATAGATATTTAAAGGATAGATAAACCCTCTTGGAAACCTTAGTTTTCAGAAAGTCCTCCCATTTTTCCTCCCTGTGAAAGCAATATTCTTTACAGACACAGTTAGACAATGGTCTCAGATTTTAATTAGTGCATGAAAATACAAGCAAGAAATAGAGGTTTGCAGAGTACTATGTTACATAGGTGGAAGCTAAATCAGTCATGCTAAATACTCTCAAAATTCCATTTTTAAAATCTGGCTCTATGCCCAATGAGGGTATGCTGGAGAGGCTGGCTGCTGGTTGTCTTGGTTTGGGCTGAAATAGAGCTAATACTCCTTTTCAGGGACTAGATGAGTGCTGTATTTTGGATTTAGCTTTGGGTTTGGTATGAGAAGAATGCTGATAGCACACTGGTGTTTTCAGCTGCTACCGAGACTTCAAGGACTCTCCGAGTCCCCATGTCCTGCCCGTGCGCAAGGGCACAGGGAGCAGGGAGGGAGCACAGCCACAGCACCAGACCCAAACTGGCCAGTGAAATATTCCATATCATGGAACGTCATGCTCACTGTATAGAGGAGGGGTGGTCGGGAAGGGGCGCTCTCTCTCTCTCTCTCTCTCTCGCTTCCGGGATTGCGATTGCGGGATCTTGGTATCTCGGGGTCGCTGGCCAGGAATGGGCTGGGGATTGGTCAGTGGGTGGTGAGCAATTACGCTGTACATTGCCTGTTTATATATTTCTTTTTGTTTTCCCCCTATCATCATCATTGTTCTCATTTTATTGCCATTATTAAACTGTTCTTATCTCAGCCTGCGAGTCTCCCTTCACCACTCTAATCCCCTCCCCCATTCCCAGGTGGGGAGGGGGAAGGGAGGGTGATTAGCTGCGGGGGTTGGTTGCTGACCCGGCTCAAACCACGACACTGGTCCACTGAAAAATACCAATACAGGAGAGGTCAGAACTTGAAAGCAAGAGATCTGTAATTGCTGAAGTCGCATGCTGGAAGAACTGTCAATGTTATGTACTTTCTGTATTACACTCAAACATGCTGTACTTGACCAAAGACTAGCTAAAACTTTCTAGGATGTCTGTCCCCTTAAAAAGAAAGATAAATGTATAGAAACCTCTCCGCTACCACACATGGAAAATGTAGTTTAGAGTTTTCAATATTTCCATGAAAGGCTTTCACATTACACAGTCATATGACCCCAGAGTAATAACTGATCACCAAAATTCAGATTTATAGTTTCTCTGGTGTGGTCATGTGCGTACAGAGAAAGTATAAAAGTCAAAGATACTCTTTTTTTACCCTCTTTGCAATCAGATGCCTTGTTTTATTGCTTTATTGTCTCCCACCAAATAAGCGAATGAAGAAACCCATGGGCAATCTGCCTTCTCCCCCAGGATGCTGATGAAGATGTGGCTGGTCACAGCTGGAGCATGAAGCTCTGCTTGCTATTGGTCTGCATTAAACTGCTTCCATCAGAGAAGCAGACACACTTATTAAAGCTCATCTGAGCAAGATGATCTGAGCAACATCTCTATAGCTCTGCATGCAACCCTTATGTAGATCACATGAACAACTTGAAAACCAGGCCTTTCATTAATGGTGTGTTTTGGTCAGACTGGTAAACTGCAATGGCTGGATCATCTACTTCCTAATGAGGTTACAAGCCTCAATTTAGCCTTAAGAGCCACACTGCACAGAGGTAAAATGTATCAGGTCCTGACAAGTGCCATTTTCCTGGCACACTGAACCATGTAGCAAAACATTGACTGGAGCAAGAGCCATAGGGTATATACCACATATGTCAGAGAGCTATGATAAAAGAAGGTAACGAGGACTTTCCACAAGCAGTACTTGGTTTCTCAGAGTCTCATCAGTCCACTGTAACAGCTTTGGTATAAGCAGCTGGTTGTCAGGACAATGCAGTGGAGTTCGCCTCTACAATCTGACTTAATACCTGCTGCAGTTGGGGCTGTAGACATATTCTCTTGGGCCTCAAGAACTGTATTAATATTAGCCATGTTGCTTGTAATTTTTCAGTTGAATATTACATTGACAGCATATTTTGATTTATGTTTAATACTGGTAAAATATCCATTACTTTGTTGGTGTGTGTCCATGTATTTATGTGACATAAGAGTATACTTTCTTACCTTTGAAAGCAAACTTATCTTCACTTCTTATGTAAAAGAAAAGGTTAATCAGTTTCTCTGTGCTTTGGAGAAGTAGCATTTATTAAGTTGTATTTTTCTGTGGACTGTATATTAAACTGTGCAACAAAACTGAAAGACTGTTGTGTGTTCATACCATTTCATTAAACATATTTTGTTGCTCAATAGATCTGAAAAGTGTTTGAAGTTTCCAGTGTTCTCTGGCCACACATCTGCACTGATGTTTACATCTAGTAAGAAAGGTAAACTAGCAGCAGTATGAAGTTAAAAAAGCTATCTGTAGCTACTGTCTACACATCCCATACATGCTGACAGCTAAAAACCCACCCTTGTGCACTTTTTGGAATTGACCCTCTGTACTCTGCATCCTTACACAATTCTCTGATTTTCACTTTACTTCCTTTCTCTAGAAAATCCTTGGCTCAAAGGTAGCTTAGTTTCTAATAAGCAGAAAGAACTATTACTTCCCATGCTGCAAAAATCTAGCTGTTCAAAACACTTTGTCCACATAGATTCTATTCTTGGACCAATGCAAAAGACCTCATTTTTGGGGGTAGCAGTGTTCCTATATGTCTTGTGGTCACGGGAATATTAAGCACAGACCCATGTCCATCTCATCCTCATCCACCCTAAAACATCTCTCAAATTGACTCATCAAAAGAGAACTAGAGACTACTGGGCCATACTTTACCAGGAAAAAAAGGGCAGAATGTAGAATCCACTGTGACATCACTATTGACACCTAAGCTACTGTCCTGGGTTTGAGCAAGTGGTGGGGTTTTTGGTAGCTGAGGAGGGGGCTGCAGTTGTGGCCGCTGTGAGAAGCTTCTCAAAGTTCCCCGGGCTCCAAGCTGGACCCAGCTCTGCACCAAGGCTGAGCCCATCAGCTGCGCCTCTGCGATAACGTATTCAAGAAGGGATCTGGGAGGAGGAGTTGGACTTGTGAGGAGCAGTTGCTGCAGCTGCGTGAACACCAAGGTCAGTGGAGGAATGGAGGAAGAAAGGAGGGGGGAGGTGTGCCGGAGCAGAGACCCCCTGTACCCTGTGGTGAAAGGGCAAGGCGGCCCCATAGCAGATTAAATCCCAAAGGCAGCCGGAATCCTCTGGGAAGAAGCAGCCCCTGCTGTTGTAGTTCAGCACTGGGACAACTGCAGCTTGCAGGTGTGTCCTACACCAGAGCAGCTCAGGAAGGGCTGCAGCCTGTGGAAGGGACTCAAGTCAGAGAAAAGGTTTGTGGAGGACTGTCTCCTGTAAGAGGGGGACCACCCTGCAGCAGGGGGAAGGAGTTCCAGAAGACCCCCCCCACCAAGATGGAAGAAGCAGCAGCACTGACTGCACCCCCCATTCCCTGCCCCTGTGCTGCTGGGGGAGGGGGTAGAGATATCGGGAGCAGAGCTGAGCCTGGGAAGGGAGGGGTGGAGGGAAGGTGTTCTCAAGATGTGGAAATGCTTCTCACTGTCCTACTCTGTCTGTTAAGTGTTGTTGTTGTTAGTTCCTGTAATAAATTTATGTTTTTTTTTTTTCTTCCCCTAATGAGTCTGCCTTCTGCCCGTGACCATAATGGGTGATTTATCCCTCCCTGTCCTACCTCAAATCCCAAGTCTGGCTTATTTTCTCCTCAGCGCTGGGGGGAAAGGGAGAAGTGAGTGGCTGAGTGGTGCTGAGTTGTCCTCTGAGCTCAAACCACAACAGCTACAAGCTAGTTATCGCTTTCCCTAGTTCCCTAAGAACACTCTTGCCATGTGGTGATGGTAAATCCCACTCTGGCTGGACTCACATGGGCCAAAGCCTGAGCAGTGCTTGAGCAGCAGTGTGCCTTCACATTTCCAAAACATTTTAGTATAGCCCCAATCATATGTTTGGAACACATGCTTTGTTTGCTCCTGCCCTGAGAGGTACACCGCATGAGTGGCGTACAAATCAGTATGAGACAATGGCCTAATATAAATACTTTGAACATTTAATACTAATTTTGTAAGGTCTTTTCAACTCTGCTAGCTTCCATTTCTGGATGGGAGAAACAGACTGCTCAGCTGCACATTCACTATGTTCTCTGCTTAGACAGAAAAGCAGCCTTCCTTCTTCCCAGTTCTTTTCTGAATTTACCTTATCGTGAGCTGAATTCTTGTAGCTATTAGGGAAAAGAACCAACTCATTTTTGTTGAAGAGTATTTTCTAAGAAAAAGGTCTAATCTTTCCACTTCTATCAGTTTGTCCTTTCCCATTTATCTTGGCAGAAGTAATTGATTTCCATTTGTCTGTACCTTCACTTACATCCCAAGTAACTCTTTACTGACACCCAGGACCAAAACAGCTGCCCTTTTTAGATATTGTTCAGCACTAGATTTGCTATCTGCAGTTGTTTGCAGGAGGAACTTTAGGCTTGTCATCTGGAAACCATATTCAGAATAATCTTGAAACTGCTTCAGAATTTGTAGTAAAGCAACAAAATCATATGGTAAGTGTGAATATTCCCTGAACATTAATCTCCTATTGAGGCATCCTTGCAAGGATTAAAAGGTACCAGATGCCTAACGTGTAATAAATTACTTCTATTTCTCTATCTCCAGACATCTCTTCCTGAACATTTTTGGTGTTGACTTACATTTAAGAAGCCTGGCTTTCTTACATTTGTAATCCCCAGGATATGCAGTCCACATGTGCTACACCTCTTGGTTTTTGGCCTCACCAACAGGAAGAATGATGATGGTATTTTACAGCCAATTCCTCATTCAAAATTTCTGCTTTTCGGCAGGATTCATGCACCTCTCCTGCCACTTGCTAAACTGGAGAAACTGCTATACTAAAAAATGCTTTTATATCCACTCTTTTTTCTGCTCTGCTTCTCTGAATTACTGCTTACCTTTTTCCCAGTACTCAAATTCTCTGGCTGCAAAATCGGTTCTTTCATGTCACAGACAAGTCCAGATAGAGTTGACAAAGTTCTCTTGGAATTACTGTTGGAGGCTGTGTATACGTACCAGGGAAAATTAATTCATTCTCGAACCATTTCTTGTTCTTCCCACTAAGCATTCTCTATTGGCACTACAGTGAGATAAATGCCCAGTCCAAGGTCCAGCTCATACAAGGACTGGACTGCTGTAGCAGCCGCATCACCTGCATTCCATGTGCTGAAGTCAGAAACTCACTTTCAAATATGGGCTGTCTTCTAACAAAAGGTTATGGTTTTGCAACAGTTTCTTAGACCATGGAAGGAGGAAAATACTTTAGGACAGGCCTCCCCCACTTTTTGTGTTTGTCTATCGAAGGTTCTTCTAAGATCACCTTGCAGAAAAGCACTCTATAGGCAAGAACAATATTTTGAAGGTATAACATAATAGTTGAACTGCAGTATACTGGCCAGAGAAGCCTCAAACTATTTTAATTTTAGTATTGACATGTTGTGGACATGAATTGATAAGGTTTTTTATAAATAGATGTAGCAGTTCCTCCTCCCCAGTAGTTAAAATTGAATATAATGCTAAAAATACCTGATTTTTATGCTGTGTAAATTTACTCCATAATTTCAGTTTCCTTATTATAACCAAGACACCCTGTGACCCCATCATTAATTGCTCTCTGAAATTCTATTTTACTGCTGCATGTGATTAAAAGAAAGGGACTGAGGAATGATTCTACAAGTACCAGAACGCTGTGTGTACAGAATCTCAAGGTATATGCCTGTACTAGGTGCCCATGATCTACAGATAGGCAAAGTAGTCTAATCTTGTACATTTACTAGAAGGAATCAATATGAACAACTAATTAAAGAAGTACATTGTCTCTTTTTTATGACATCAGTGTTGACAAGCAAAGTTCTAGTGCCTGAAGACAATCACAAAAATAAATTACAATGGTTCCTTTTCTATCTCGTTTTCCTGTGCTATTTAATTTTTATAAATGCTACCTGTCAGTGCCACTCATTCTTGAAAACAATTTGATTTTCTAATTAATTTTTCTTCTTTGTAAGAAGCAAGAATAGGGGGAAATGAAGCAGCCATCCAGTTATCTAATCCTTAGTTATGCAGGGATGCTGGAAGAGGAGTTAAGGGACCAAGAATCCTAATCCCAGTTCTTCCACGTTGCTATAAGAACTCTGTATTTCATTGTCTTCATCTGCAAAAGGTGGAAAATCATATTTATGCACATTTTAATACATCCTCTGTGTAATAAACTTAATTCCAAGAAATACTATAATCAATTATTTATATTTGCTTTCCTTTGCTTTTACATACCATTTCCATTTAATGTGTTTAGTTCAGCTGAGATGACTGAAATAAAAGATATTTTAAGAACAGCAACTTCCTGCAGAACTTCTGGACCAATCATATATGAAACAACAAAGTATCCTGGTTTCCAAGGTTACACCAGACATCCAGGTATGACTATTGATCAGCAAATTCAGTATTTTGAGAGAACAAGAAAAGACATTTTTATCAAGATCTTAACGTTTGTTTTATGCCACTGCAGTTTCAAGGAAAAATATTTAAAATAGAACATAATCTGTATCACATTTGCAAAAGTGGCCTCTTCAACAACTCAAAAAATTTAATTTGGGTACAAATGTGTATAAAATGATCAAGAACCTAATAAGCTTATATTCTATGCACAAAAATGAGAGCTTAAAAAACCATCATGTTGAAAATCATTACAGCAGTTTGTCCTACATTTTCAAGAGAGCTAAAACAAACAAAAGAAGGCAATGTACACAGAGAGGAGAGTGCCAGACCTGCACTGGTTTCAATAATTCAGTTTAAAGATCATGTCTTTACAGCCATAATACTCTGCAAGTGGTATAGTCTTACAGGATAAATTGAATTTATTTTGACACTGCTGTGTATTTGGTTTACAATTGATATTTCTAGAATAACGATAGTACAAGGCCAAATAATAGTAAGAAATTGACCCCCAAAATTTCAAATAATTATTATGAGAGAAAAATCATCATCACACTGCTAAATAGATTCGCAGTGCTTTTAGAACATGCACTATTCTGGTTCCACATCTCAAGGACATATTAAAACTGAAAAAGGTACACACAGCAATGACAGTAACTGATTACTTCCATGCAAGAAATAGTTGAATTGACTATGTCTCTTTATTCTAGAAAAGAGACAACCAACATGGCAAAGGTCTACACGGCAAAGGTGACATAGGCCACATGGAAAAATGAATAAAGGCTTATTGTATTTTACAATATGAATAGTTTGCATCAAGTGAAACTAGCAGGTGCCAGGTTCAGAAACAAACAGGAGATTTATTTACACACTGTGTGAAAAATTCTTTACCACAGGATGCTGTGATGGTAATAGTTTACACGTGTTCAAGAATTCTAAAAAGGATTGGTCAATTTAATTAGAAAAAAATACACTAGAGGGCTATTAAATTGAAAAAAAAATCACAGCTGTCTGAGGAAGACTGGCTCACAGATTAGTGGACACTGGAAGAGTATTCAGGCCTGTTATGCTATTTTGGACTGCTTCAGGAGACATGAAGCTAGGATAGACAGATCTGGTAGAGCATTACTGATCTTATTTTGAGTCAGTAAGTTCACTTCAGGTGCAGCTCACAGAGAACAGGCTACATGAATTTACAAGCACCTCCTTCATGAGCACCTCCCGCAGTTCTTTTTAAGGTAAACAGCCTTATCATAACAAACATTTGTGCTTTAATAAAAACGATTAATTTACTTTAGAATCAATTTGAGCTACTAAAATTCTGCACTACCACAAAATATAAGCAAAATGAACTATGAAACAAACTCTGTGATGAGGTTATGGACTTCCCTCACATGCTGGATTTTGATAATTTTCTGACCTATGTATATGAAACAGTTTCTCTTCACTTATTTATGAATTTTTGCTTCACTTTTCACATTGTACTCCACTATGTCACACAGTGAAATCTGAGGGAGTTTGAATGACTTGACAGTAACATGCTTGGTCTGAACAGGTACTTCTATGACTCTAATACTTGTGAAATTTAATTGCTTCTAGTATGGTAGCGGCAGAATCCCTAGAAGAAAATGGCATTACAAACACACATGGGTTTGAATAGTGGGGCAAAATGAATGTAACTTTCTACTTGAAGCAAAACAAAATTATTTTGCAGAATATGTCAAATTTAGGTAAATATCAAAGGTATCATCCAACATGTTGAAAGTAACTAATAAACCCAGAGTTTTGTATATCATACAATGTGTGACTGTCTGTATATAATATCTGAAGGGGTCTAAAAGCAAGGCATTTTACAACCTCTGAGAAGTTGAACATGTTTTCTTAAAAGATTGATTTATATATATTTGTTTTTATGTGTAATTAAACATCTTTTTAACTTCAAGATGCAAGTAGTTTTGCTTTTTCATTCCATCTGTGAATATAATCTACTTTTTGACAGTTATTTTTGCGCTATAGGTAGCACTATATATCTGGTATAGAGAATAAAAGATACGTAGCAAATTGTTGATGGCTATTTACTTTCATTTGAAATAAAGTCTTACTCTGACTGACATATATATTATCAGAGAAGAGTGATGGGAAGAGGAATTTTATTAATGAAAATGCCTAAAATTTGTTTTTACAAAATAATGAATCATGCAAACCCATTACATAGCAGTCTCAAGCCTTTCTCCAATAGGATCTGGAATTTGAACATGTGTCCAGTAGAGAATAAAACTTCACAAAAATTCAAATAAAATTGAATCAAATGTTGTATGTTGCAAAGTTCATGCCTGCCAAATTATAAAATATTTATAAAATAATTATAAAATATTATCACACTAGTTCAGAAAATTTCTAAGAAATCATTTAGACAAGTAGATTGAATTATGAGTTTCTCAATTAAACTTTTCTAACTGTTCTCTTTATTAAAATTTATTATAGCATAAATCTTTCTACTATATTACCACACAGAAAACTGTCATGCAAGAATTTTTCTCCATCCAGGCTGCCTGCAATAGTAAAACCTAGTCTTAATGTTTCCAAACAACGTAGATATTCACTCTACAACAATCATAAATAAAAATTAAAAAGGAAAACCAGACAATGTAAGAGAAGAGAAAAATCCAAGAAAGTCAGTCCCAAGGTTCCACCAGTGAAATAGAGATTAAATATGTTGCTGGTGTATATGGTTTTAGAGTACGTAAAATGTCCATGAAGAAATAGCCATCCTCTGCCATCTTCCTTTGTTGGAAAAAGTCACCTGCAGCATTCAACTGCAAAATGCAGGCAGATTTAAAAAGCCTTAATACTGTAAACTCTGACAGGCAGATACCACTTACTACTAGGTGTCTTCAAAATCAATTACATAACACCTTAAATGAAAAGCAGGGAAAGTGTACCAGTTCACTTTTTCTGAAACAAAAACAAACCTTCTCTCACCCCCAAACTGATAGCTTCCTTCTTTTCCATCCCTGAGATAAGTTGGAGATTGCTGATCCAGAAAGAGGCAATTACCCAATTCAAATTTTTTAGTTAGCACAGAAAGGGAAGGTACCTATAGAAGGCACAAGCCTGTCTTCCACTCACTTTCCCAGAACTCTAGTTAACTAGCTACCAGATTACTTTTCAGAACAACTTAAAGGGCAGCCAACACAGTGGGAGTAAGCTGTGGTCTTAATTCTTCAACCCAAGATGCAAACTGCCAAACTGTGTATACCAGATGGGGAAGGGAAGGAGAAAACTTGACAGGATGAGGAGCAAAATTTTAATCTTTGTCTTGATGGAAATCAGTCTAAGAATGCTGCTAAATATATATATGTAAGCTTTTATCCCCCTTTTAAGTCATAGCTATTAAAAAGGCAACTAACATTCATGAATTTTTATGAAATCTTTCCTACTGGTTTCTAAAAAAAAAGCCCAAAACAAGCAAAAAAATCCCAGACACACAAAGATGTTCAGCCTAAGACTGGATCTTCCAAGCAACTACCAGAGACTATGACTTCAGACTTAAAACAGCACCTCTAAAATCATCAACTTCCCTAAAATATGAGCTGCTAGATGGGCACTCTTTATATCCTGTCTCAAAAGATACCAAAAAACGCCTCCGTTTACATGAACACTGCAGCAGGCACCTGTGAACTCAGCTGATCTGCAGAATATAATCCAAGGGATTTATCAGACCAAAAGCTGAACCTCAGCCACCATATATTGAATACACTGCATAAAAAGGGAAAGTTTATGTAATATGTGAATTATCCCCACTCAAAGCACTAATAAGGCCTCCTTTAATACTGTGTGATGTTTTAGCACTATCCTTCCAGACAGACCAACTAAAAGCTCAAGAAAATATACAGATCTAGAAAGCATGGCTGGTGAAAAAACTAGATAGCTTGTTACAGCTAGACAGAATATCAAAGAGTACCCTTGTTACAGTTATGTGGAAATGCATGCAAGGCTATAAAAAATAAAATAATGAACTGTTCCAACAGATCTATGAGCTTTATGACAAAACATGGTAGTCTTCAACAACAACCAGTAAGACTTAGACTGGTGTCTGGGAAACCACTTCTAGCCTTACCACATCACTGGAGATTTTAGACAATATAACCAAACATTTATTAAGAATGGATGAAGTATATGTTATCCCATCTTGTATCAGGATGATTAACAAGATGCCCTTCCTTCCAACTATTATCTGAAATGCAAACCACAATGAAGAGCAGAAGAGATCAGATAATTCCATTCTACTATATTTCAAAAGCTGAGATGCAACTGTGTTAGGTAGGAAGATGTATATATATGCATTCTGACATGGTGTAACAGATACACAAATTTTTAAACTACTGCCAACACAAAGCAGTACAGCAACTTGATTTATTATATGCAGATTCTTCTGCATTGTTGCTAAACAATACACTGGTCCAAAATTACTAAAATACTTAAAAAACTATACATTATGTAAACAAAACATAAATAAGACAGCATAGTTTTTTGTACATATAGTTTAGTACAGATCGTTAAGAACTAATGAGTATGTACAATTCTATATCAGATTGCATTTTTACAATGCATAAATATATTTTTTTACAGGAACAAATCAAAAATAAATTTCACAAATAAAAAGGGGATATATACTGTCATAAACACACTGGAAAACAGTCCATACTGTAAGATGGAACATGTGCAAAAGGTTAGATTTCTTCAAACTAAAGTGTTTAATGAATGTACTGGTTATTTCTGACCTTTTTACTAAAGAATTCTCTGAAATCATCTCTCTGACAAACTAAATACATTTTTCTTCTTTCTAACCTCCATAGGTGAACAGGAAATCTTAAGTACTTTTGAGTAAATCAACTGTTTCAAACAATATAAGAAATTATTCAATAGTTACAACTTCCAAAGTCAGAAGAATGCCCCAAAATTTCAAAGTGGCTCATTTGCGCTAAATTCAGGATGCAGCTTTGTCAGGTTTATCAAGGCAAGATGACTGAGATGCAGGGAAGACAGTGGTAGGACTTCTGCCTGTGGACACAACAGAAGGCAGTGACAAAGACAGCGAAGAAACTTTTGATGCTGGAGTATTTATAGCATTCAGAATGGCTCCCTCTGGACTGACCAACAGTTTTTTGATAGAAGTGTCCAAGTGAAACACTGAAGTGTTGCTTGGTAAATGAGATTTCAGAGGATGAACAGCAGAAACCACAGAAGATGTAGTTACAACATTTACAGGAGATTTTATCACTGAAGACACAGAGAGCGTCGCTGCAGACAGTGGAGTACATGAGCTAGCTGGAGTACTAAAAACCTGGTGTGTTGCATGTACAATGGGTAAAGCATCTGCAGAACCAAAAGAGTTCACAATTTTTGTAGAGCTTGTCAAAGCATGTTTTGATATTTGCCAGCTTAATGAATTACTTGGTGCTAGCATGATTTTTGAGGGTATGGGATTAACAATTGTTACACCTTGAGCCTCTTGACTATGGTTAATAATTGAAGGAGGAGTCTGTTTTGTATTACAAGAGAGAAGAAGAACATGGCTGCCAGCTCCAAGACCTTGTGGCGGAACAACAAAACGGGTACCATTAATCATTATCTGAGTTCCAGGTGCCAAAGGCATACAGGTGTTAATGACTATTTTCTGCTGAATGCAAGATTCATTCAACTGACCTCCTGCCTTGCTCGTTACAGGTGGTGAAGCTGCAGGCATCTGAATGGTAGAAGCACAAGTATGAGCATGACTTTGTTTCTCTGTACTGGGAGGCATCTGCTGGCCTTGTAAGGAAGAAAAACTGGGAAAACTAATGACTTTACCAGTATTTGTTGTCAGAGGGGACAACACACTCTGAGGTTTGTGAACACCTGCATTACTTGGCATAGCAGCTGAAACTCCTGATAACTGAAACTGAAGAAGAGTGGGCAACTGACTTTTTGGTACTAGAGGAGGAGCTGGAACTGCTGCCAACTGAGGAACTGTATGTAATACTTTGTTGGGGGTGGCTACAGCTCCAGGCAAGCTAATCACTGGAAACTGCAAAGCAGATGCTAAGTTTTGAGGAGTTACTGTCGGCTGCGTTGTTGAAATCAGCACAGATGAAGCAAGATGTCCCGTTTTCACAGTTGATATTCCCACAGTATTTCCAACATGTGATGTACACAGTCGATTACCCAGAACTGGCCTTATTCTTGAGGGATCACTTCCACCCATCAAGACAGTGGGCTGTGTCCCAGAAGTGCCACTTGACGTTACTGAAACAGATTCTACACATGCATTTGCTGTTGTTACTGTAAAGGCATTTTCAATTTTTGTTGCAACACATACAGATTCATTAACTGACACAGCACTTTGACTCACAAAACTTGGAACAGGAACCAAAGTACTACTACTCGTCAGAGATTGTGCCAAGCCTATGCTCTTTTTGTCTTCTCCCTTAGAAATGGCAGGGTGCAATACATTAACTGGTGGAGCCTGTTGTGCATTGCTTTTACTATTTACAATGGTTTGGCCTATATTTAGTCCAATTTTCACATCTTTTACTTGAGCAATAGTTGGTGATGAATTTATTCTTATTGGTGCTCCTACTGTAGACGGGATCAGAATCAACTGTGGTTGCTCTGTGGCACTAACCAAGGTTTTGCTTAGGGAAGAAGGAAGGTTATGTGTCAATGATTCTGCAACTAGATTGGTGGTTGATGGGCCATTGGCAATTTGTGTGTTAATGAAAACCAACTTCTGAGCATTAACATCAGTGGATGACAGAGAGGGTATAATACTGATTCCCGATGCCCCACAGGGTGATAAAATAGGTGGGTTTGTGACTAATGTAAGTTTCTGGACTGGAGTACCACTGATTAAATCTCCATTTGTTGCTGAATTAGTCTCATACTGTGTAACAGGACTTGTTTTATTTTTAAAATCACCTTGTTGTTGCACAGAAGAATTTGGAGTTACGACAGTGTTATTTTGTCCAGTGTTAGCCACACTAACAGGACTGTTTGGAGGTGCTGACATCAAATTGCTAGCTAATGAAATGGATAAAGGAGAAGAGGACACATAGCAAGAGTTCTCTATTACTTGACCCAAAGTGCCCCCAACAGCAGGCTGCTGCAATGTGAATTTGATATTCTTCTCCATTGCCTGGGTAAAATCAACTGGGAAAGCTGGAATGCTAATAGAACAAGCTGTTGGTGGGGAAAATCCAGAAAGAGACGATTGTCCAGTATGTGGGAGACCAGACGTGGCTGTTGCTACAGATGGAAGAGTAGAGCATGATAATGCTGCGGGTTTTGGCACAAGAAAGGCCTGAAGTTGAGGTGCATAAGTGAAAACTGAACTAGAAGATAAACTACTAGGTGATATCTGGTCTGGGTTTGTTTGCACTTTAACAATTCCTGTGTTTCCACCCCGTGTTGTGACCAGAATAGATTGTGATTCTCTTACGCACACTGTCTTTAGCTCTTTTCTACTTTCAAAGGAGTCGATGGTCTGCTGTGATGCAAGACTGTGACAGGCAGAAGCAGTGTCTGTAGACCCACTTAGTGACGTTGCTGATATCAAAGACTGGCTAGCTGTGGAGAGAGTAGGTGGAGTCAAAGACACAGGGAATGTGGCAGTTGAAAGGGTAGTCTTGATTTTGTGAGTTTCAGTCTGGCTCACCTGAATTGCTGATGAGGTTAAGTTACCTGCTGAAGTTACAGCAGGCAGTGGTTGTGTAGTGTTCATGGGACCAGTCACTTGTGACAAGTGGGTAATATTCTTGTTAAAAATTGTACTAGGTGACTGAGTGGTAGCATTTGCAGGGCCTGTTACCAGAATAGGTGTTAAAGAAACACTGATATTTGATACTTCTGGTAAAGTTGTACAGCGTAGCTCAGATGATTTTTGTTGTAGTGACTGAATGTCCTTGGACACAATTTTTCCTTCCTTCTGCTGAATAAGAAAATTCTTAGGTAAAATAAGAACTTGTTGCATGACTTTTTCTCCAGTTTTAGGGTCAATCATGGGTTGTATTTGAATTTTCACAGAGCTGTTGTGAAGGTCTATTGGCACACAGTGGCCACTTGGCATTTTGTACACCATTTGTAAAGGAGTCTCTGAACTGGTCTGACAGGGCACTGCTGGTTTTATCGGTGATGATTCCAAAAGTGATAAAACTGGCTTTTCAGAAGTAGATACAGTTATGCCAGGAAGAGGTGACAGTTGATTTATTAAGGTCACTTTGTTCCCCGAATTCTTGGCAAGCAAGGCCTGGATGGGTTTGGTCCCTTTCAGAAAGTTTGATACTGATGTCGGAGGATCTGTCAAGGAAAACAGTTCTATAGTTGACCCTTCAAATTGTTTCAGCTCAGTCAAGCAATTATCTGGCTGCTGGCTACTTTCTGAACTGTGGACCACAGCCTCACTAGTGCTCAGCTTAGCTTTCTTCCTTGGTGAAAGCTCATTAGTGCTTTGATCCAGACAACTATTTTGCTTGGACTGTCGTTTAACACATTTGGGTAGTGTCTTCTGCATTTCTTTAGAAGCTGATTCTTTCTTGAGAATTCTGTTTTTTCCTGCAGGTAAATTCATCTCTAATAGTTTCATTTCATCTGCAAGTATATTAAAACATAAACTGTGTTTTACATGTTTGCAACTAATACTTCTATATAACAATTTTACAGTGTCTAGCTAAAGGCAAAATGCTAGTTTGCAAATGTAAGGATATGTGGAAAGAGGTGATCTGCTTCTTTAAGTGCATCTAGTCAAGGCTCTTTTTCAATATAAAAAGTGGGTAATAAGGGAAGGAGAAAGTCATAAACAAGAACATACAGGGACACAAACCTAACCAGCATGTGACACAGTAAGAAAAATCAAACCTGGCCATTCATACTAATTGATGAAGGCACATGAGAATGTTTATTTCAGTGAGGTGATCTTCAGGGGAAACAGGAAGAAACCAGAAAAAACCTATACAGAGACACAGACCTAACACAATGAACAGGGAGACACTGGCAAGAAACAACCTCATCAATCACACCAATTGATGGGCTATCAAGAAACTGCAGGTGCCCCTTCCAGGAAGATCAACCTGGACTTTGAAACTGATATGATGGTATACCAGGGGAGATCCTGGACACTGGGCTGCAAGGGGTGAGAGAATCAGCAGAGCTATATAAACCCATGAATGGATGGGCAGAGGAAAGGGGAGCTGCAAGGATAGAGCAGGTAGTCACGTCCTCTGTGTCTGGTGCTGGCTACTGTGGGGTGCGTGTCTGTATCTTCCCCAAATCCAGCATGTATGGGCACAGTGTTTGTGTATTCACTGCCAAACTTCAGGCCAGACTAGCTAGTGACTAGCAGGGCCTCATGTCCGGGCTGGTGTATCAGGTGGACTTGCTAGTGTTGAGTGCCTGTGGGACAAGGGTGTAAGTGCCACATGTTTCATACTGATCAATGAGCTGGATCAGTCAGCAAGCAGGGGACACGAAGTGAGTAAGAGGGCCCAGGATGCAGGCAGGGGTGACAGGTGGACAGAGGGGCCATGCACTGAGGTTTTGGCAAGGTTTTGGCAGTGTGGTGCTGCAGGGCCTGTGTGAGAAAAGGCCTGGAGCTGCCCTGTGCCAGATACAGCTGGCTCCAAAACAGATCCACTGCAGGATATGGCTGAGACCACCAGCCAAGCTGGTGACGCCTCATGGAAAATGCTGCACAGAAAAATGCTGTGACAGAGAGGAGGGAAAAAGTAGGAGAAACAACCCTGTAGACACCAAGATCAGTGAAGGAGGGGAAAGAAGCAGTCCAGGTACTGAAATGGATTCCCCTGCAACCTGTGAAGATCATAGTGAATCAGGTTGACCCCCTCCCATGGAGGACCATACTGGAGAAAGTATCTACATTGCAGTCTGTTGAGGATTCCATTCCACAGCAGGTGAACATACCCTGAAGAAAGCTGCAGCCCATGGAGAGCCCATATTGGAGCAGGCAGCTCCTGACAGGAACTGTGGAAAATGGGGGACCCATACTGGAGCAGTCTTTTCCTGAAAGACTCCAGTCTGTGGAGAGGACTCATGCAGCAGCACTTCATGAAGGGCCATCAGAGGGACCCCACACTGAAGTAGGGCAAAAGTGTGAGGATGAAGCAGCAGAGACAAAGTGTTATGAACTGACCTCAACTCCCAATCCCCTGGGCCCACTGTGCCACTTGACAGGATAGGAGGTAGAAGAATTGGTAATGAAGTTGAGACTGGGAAGAAGGTGGATGTGGGGCAGGGGGTGGGGAGGTGTTTTAGTATTTGTCTCTGTTTCTCACCATCCTACTCTATTTTTAATTGGCAATAAATCAAATTAATTTTCCCCAAGTGAGTCTGTTTTGCCTCTGACAGAGACTGGTGAGTGATCTCTCTGTCTTTATCTTTCCCATCTTATTTTCTCTCCCTGTCCTGTTAGGGAAGGGGCTTGAGAGAGTGGTAGGGTGGGCATCTGGCAGCCAGCCAAGTCAACCCACCAATAAACGTATGTTCTGAGCAGGCCTACTGTGTTATCACAGAAATAGTTAAGCATAAAAATGGCAAAACTTGCATTAATCAGAATTTTCATCTTGGTGATGTCTGACACCTTCTAATCTACATCTGTCAGACATGCATCACAAGCTATTTCAATATTATCACACTAGTAGTTAAAGTAAAAAGTAGGACACAAACTCACATGGAAAAATTAAGCTCCTGAATCAACTTGATTCAGGTACTAAAGCAGGTTCAATGTATCAAATTCTAGTAAATGCTTACCACTGTCTGGGTGATCTGTTTTGGGAACTTCCAAATGTTCTGCAGCCTCTGAAGATTTACAGCATACTACTGCAAAAGAATCTTTGCCAGAATCAACTTCACTTTCATCATTACTCCATAGTTCTCCAGTAAATTTATCATGGTCTGGATTTCTTTTAAAGTCATCATAATCCTTCTTCAATCTAGACCTTGAAAATAACAAAACTAACTTTAGTAAAGGACTGCACTGTTTTCAGTACTTTTTAAATTTGTATTTGCTGCCACACAAAAAGTTGGTATAGAATCAATTGCCTCTGCCCTTCAAAAAACTTCAGGGTAGCTCTGTCAGCACATCTCTACAACACAGAAAGTGTGAAGTGACAAAAATGTCCCTTCCATCACCAAAACAGAATTCTATGTTAGTAAGTCTAACAACAGGCAAAAAGATTGAATCAAATAGGACCATCACTGTTTTACTGCATCCATCTCCTGTTTCTCTCGTCATCTTGCATTGTGACAAATGTATCTGTATGGATTTGAGTATTAAATATAACAAGTCTACTCTTTCCTCTGAAGGCAATCCCAACTACAGAATTAAGTATATCTTGTTTTTCTTAAATGCATCATGCTTTTGGTCCAGTTATGGGACTGTAATGTAACTTTCTCTGAGAAAACTTTCTTATCCCTGAGCCATTAGAACAGCTGCCACTATCATTTCCATGGGCTCACACTCCACTAAAGAATGTGCATATGATGGAAATACATAGCTGCTTTACTCATTTGAACTCCGTTCAGAAACACACCCACTTACCTTGATACTCCTACATATTTCCATTGTCCCTTCTTCTAAACCATTGTTTAGATGAGATCTAGCAGGTATTTTAGTGTATAAATAGAGTGAACTTCAGGATTCAGCTGGTGGTAACCAACACAATATCCAGAAAGATTATTTAGCAAATGAATAAATGGATTATAGCAATTAGCACCTCGTGTGGAACAGAATCTAGACTGTAGTTTGGATCTAACCCTTATGACAGTAAGAATAAGACCATATATTTACCCATTCTTATGCATTAAAATAACAGTTGTTTGCATTGAGTGCAGCAATGGCCAGCTGCTCCCTATGGGATGGAGAGGGAGGAGCCAAGCATGTCACAACTGTCAGGGCATAAGCCTCACCAGCCGGGACACCATACCACAGTCCCTGAACGAGGGAACAGGGCAGGCCTAGTGGTGGGAACTCAGTTCAGCCAAGAACTCAGATTAACAGACAAGTTCCTGGTGCTGAGGCAGGTCTGAGGTCAAGCTGGGAAGTCAGTTCACAGGTTCAGATCAGCATCAGGCCCAGTGATGTCTGCCAAGGTCAGGACCCAGTTGAGTGATTTCTGGGCAGGTCCACAGTGATGATGAAGGTCCAAGGTCACTGTGAGGGTCAGTCCAGATTAGCAGGACTCGTGGCCAGGCAGGGTAAGTGCTGTAGTTGAGCTGGAAACTGGCATTCATACGGCAGAGATTGAAGGCTGCAGAATTACCTGAAATAGGGATCCTGGGGCCATGGGGAGGTGATGTGGATGGAGGCCCAGGTGAGGCAGGTCAGGGTCAGTAAGACCTAATAGTGTACTCACAGCTTTGACACTTTCACTGAGAGAAGACAATCATGAAGTCTACATGAAGATGTAGTATGGACAATACTTCAGCTCTGTCATTATGTTTTTGAGTTTGAAGCCTAGGTGTGGAAGAACTATAAGACACTAAGAAACCATAGGAGGACACTAGGGAACCACTACCATAGTAAAGCTTCTGGATGGGAATTTCCTTTTTTCTTTTGAGGAACTTCTGCTGTGGGGCCTGTTGAACAAATGTGATCAGTGGGCACAAGTAACCTTTCCTTTGAAACCTTGTTGCTATTCAAATACCATTCAACATCATAGTCTGTCATAATTTTGACAAGACTGGAGGACCTTTCAGAAGGGGGAAAAATGATTTTTGATCATAAAGAGCACTCCTATTAATTAAAAACAAGAAAAATGGAAGGAAGGAGAATGCCAGACTCTTATTCCATACTGAGGTCTTACACAGAAGGAAGGAGCTCTGCCCAGCCTTTGACAACCTAGAAGGCCAAGACTGTCCTTCAATTAGTAGATGTTAGTAGCTGGCTGAGACACCCTATAGACACTGCAACTGCAGCTACACTTGTGACAGTGCTGCTGTTTAAACGAGCAAAGCAATCTTTACTCAGTTGCTTTTTCCCTTTCTTCACTACTGTCAGTGGAGCTATACAGCTGCCTAGCAGCTGAAGAATGAACCAGACAAAGACACTGTTCTGGTCTCCCCCCACCCATTTCTCTTTACTCCCCAGGATTTGTAAAAACTGTTTTTCAGCTGAAGCTGTTCCCTGGTATACTATGTGTTTGTCCAGTTATGTCATGGAAATACCCATGCTAGTATTGCTAAATAAACTAGGGTTACAGCCTAAAATACATCCTGAAAAATGTAAGTTAATCTCAGAAATTATCCTCCACTCTAGGCGCATGCTACTCTAGCTGCCAGCACATGTACATGCAAGACCTCAGACACCCAGCTTCAGACCAGAATTTATTCATATATAGTATGAGTGCGGCACACGTCATATATAGCATTTCTATGCACTTTACAGTTCTACTTATGTATTCTGTAACCACATTTAGCAAACAAGAACTAATACTGGGCACCAAACCATTCCACAGCAGGATTTACATAAAGGATAAAACTGGAAACCCCCTTTACAGAAAACTGAAATCCTTTCTAATAGTATTACTATCTGCCACATTTCCAAAAGGAGTCTGAACTGCTACAGACAGGAAGAAATGAACAGCTAACAAAAATGAACAGAAACTTGAATAGAAATAAATAGAAAAAAGCAAAACTTGTGCTTTGGCTCAGTATTTAAAGCAAAATGTTCAACATCATAAATTTCCAAATAAGGATTTTAATTCATACATGATATCCACAAAATGAGCCACTAAGGAACCAACTCTTCATGGTTCTATCTGTTTACTGTCTTTTGTGCCATGCTGTTGGTATTCTTAAAACTTAATACCTTTTAAACTTTTCGGAATTAGATCTGCACCATGTCACTGTGTAAGTTGCTTCCTTCACACTCAACATTTTAAGCAGCTAACTTTACTTATCATTTGACAGAGAGTTCGAGCTTGTAATCATTAATTGCTCCTTACATTTCTATGTGGAAAAACTAATGTCTGATTATGTCAACAGCTGTATGGCTAGCAGACAACAATGGCACCAAGATTCAAAACAGTGATGATACCAAGTCAATACAATCTCTCTGGGATTTAGAGTCTAGGTAGCACCTTCACTACTATTACTACTACTACTACTACTTGTCCTTACTAGATTTAAATCAGTCACTACTTCATTCATATTTTTCATGACTCACCTCATTCCAGAAGCATTTCAAATTTGCAGGGTTACAAAGACTTCAAAAGAATGTTTTAAGAATTGTTTTGTGGAGAATTCGTTAACAATCAACTTAGGTAGCTTTAGACAGTAAGCAGTCTGATAAGAAGTCCTGTTCTGGTTTTCTAGATACAGGTTTTCAGCACCCATTAAGCAAATAAACAGCAATAGAAATACTAGCTGGATTGTGATACAACTATTGATAGGCACAGTTAAGGATTCTAGAGCATCTTAGAGGAAAAAAATATTAGGGAATTAAACTCAATTTTACTTAGAGACAGTAAGTTTGGAGCATAAAATAATTCTTCCAACTAAAGCACTGCCAGTGCCTCATTTCTCTCCTGAAAGTATTTTCATTTAATTTATTTGAGAAGCCAACTTATTGATTAGTTTTTAAAAGGTGAATTTTGTTCTTTTTTCAATCCCATGCACTATTGTTAAAAAAAGAACAGCTAATTACCTGTTTCTTTGAAATGCTTTCATTAGCTTTGGTTCCCATGGTAACAGTTCATTAAGTAGTCGTATCAACGTACCATGTAATTCCTTTACTGCTTGCTTTCGGTGGTACCACCTTCCCTGCAAACATAAATACCATTTATTTAACATTGCTTTAGATCTGAATCTTGTTATAATGTATTAGTACTACAATAATCCTGGTAGACTAATATAGTATATGAGGAAAATACCTGGAAGAAAATATTAGTATGTTTCACAGTTACCCTTAACCTACATAAGACATTAATACTTCTACCTTTTTTTATACCACAGAGAGATAATGTCCTAGTTAAAAAAAGCAATACTGCAAAGATGTTATTTTTTTACAGGCCGAACTAGAAACTGAAGTAGAATCCTATGAACACACTACGTGTTTAAAATTACTTAAATCAGTAACTTACGCAGGTAGGAATCCATCCAGGTCAGGGAAACCAACCATGTATGTACAATTTTAATAATTAGAGATAAAATTTCTACAGAAAATCTTATCATAATCTCACTTAACATAGATGATATAATTTATATCATTATTATTATTATTTGCAAAACCAGTTTACTACAATTTTCAGGGATAAAAGACACAGGTTTTGTATTATATTTTTGTATTTTATTTGAAGTTCTAGATACATGTTTTTTAAAAGATAAGTTTTGTAAATTGGTCGTTTATGAAATAACAGACTATGCAGCACAGACCACTTTTCCAACATAAAAACTTTAGGGTTTTAACTCAAATTTGTAATTTTTTTTTTTTCCAAACTGATACATGTATTCTTATGATATTCCATGAAGAATTCATATTTTAATAAATCTGGAGAGGCTAGATGAGGATAAAAGATATTGGGAAATGACAATTAGTATGTATATACATATATACAGTACAAGCATGGTGGCCAGAATGCTACAGAACACATCTCTTAACACTCTTAGACATCCCTTATAAGTACTTTCCAAAATTTTATTCTCTAGTTTATTACACAAAAGACTGAACAATGCATATATATGTAACAGCTACAAAGAGAGATGTGGTGTACTCTGGTACTCCTGCCACTCTACTAATTCTGTGCATTTTACACAAAAGACAATTTTCTGTCTTGACTTGTCAGAAAGGATGTAAGACAGTAAAGAGACTATGGTTCTGCAAGAAAAAGCAGCAGGACTTGGGAACTTATTTATTTCATATACATGTTTAGCTTTTGACAGAGCTCATATCCTTCACAGCTTCCTGTGGTCCAGCATACCAAGAAATGTAGGGCAGGAAAAGCTGGATAAAGCTTGACATGGCTGCCTTCCAGCAGTCTACAACAATGAATTTTCTGTGGACTTTGAAATAATTTCTTTCTACACATTTCAACAGATCTTTCCAATGTACAGCAAGATCAGTCAGGCTGAATGCTTGTTTGAAGACCAGGTATCTATTTTTCATGGATAATAATTTATATGTTACATAACAAAATTAATAGCTACTCCTTCATTCTTTAATTAAAATTACAAAATCAAAAATTTTACGTAGGAAATTATGCCATATTACCACATAATGGTTAGTGTCAAGCACAAAGACAAGCCAACAAACTGCTTTTTAATTTCCTTCATTTGTGGTCAGTCATATTTGCACATGTAATGCACTGCAGCACAAAACGTGCTGCTGAGCACTGCAACAGAAAACAGCCCTTGTGGATACTGTAGCCTACTGAGGTACCTGGTATCACCTCCTGATGTTAGCAGTCAACAGAATTAAGTGCCAACATATGGAAGAACACAATGAAGATAAATCTATGCACATTGTCAGATATACAAAACATTTCACAGTTCTGAAAGGATGAATCTCTATACTACACAGTATTAGTGGATTATATCAGAACAAAAATCAAAATGGCAAAAATAAACAATACCACTACTAACAGGATATAGAAATGCTGTACATGCATTTGATATTGCAAAGGATGGGATGTGTGAAAATGCAGTATTAAAAAGATATGAAAAATTACTACAGAGTAAAAAACCCCAAGTAATTATTAATTTCTGAGTCTCATTTATCTTTAAATAAGGTTAAAATCTTGGCGTAAGTAGAAAAAAAGAGTATTTATGAGCCCGATAAATATCAGCTGAACACTGAATAAACTTTGAAGTGATAACCGTACCATGCATTGAATTGCCAGACACAAGTAGAAGGCTTAGTCAAGACATCAAGACTTTACTGACTTAACACTTCAAAGAGGAACAAATAAAAGTCACTCCTCTTCTTGCTTACAAAAATGAACCAATATATAACCAATCCCCTGCTCCCCAAATTGTAGTTTTTAACAAAAATAGTGTCCTCTGGATGTAATCTCTGGAAAACTCCACATTTGCTTCCAAATAATTTTAATGCAAATATTATTGCAACTTTATTTTTAAAATGTAAATTAATTATTTCCCTGTATTGCAATTTCTCGTCTTTCTTACTAGTGTTTAGGAGCTAACCATAAACCTGTTAATGGCAACATACACAAATTTAAGCCTTAAGAGAAGAATTTTTGTTCCTCAGAAATAATTGGGGCAGAAAACAAATATGGGCCAAAAAAGAATGGGGAAAAAAAATCTCCTTATCTTTTCAATTACTGTGGTTCAGTTAGTTTTCTGTGCAAACATGTAAGATTTCTGCAAAGTCCAGATGTTACACAAAGGATCTGCTATTATTCCTTAAATATTAAAATAGTAAAATGAGATGAACATAAAAAAAGAATCTATAATCTTAAAACACATCACTACAAAATCTAGTATTTCCTTTCCTATGCCATTTAATTCTCTAACACAATCTTGTGTTTTTTCCAGGAGGAAAAAAAAATGCAAATCAATCATTGATAAAGCTATGACTTATCTCCCTACCTCAGGATTACACAGCTACCTACTAATTTCCAGAGATAATAAACTTGCCTTTACAAACGTCTGTCTTGTGAACTCTTCTCAGTAATACCAAATGATGTAATGCAGGAGAACATCTACAAACTGAAGCTTAGGATGTTCAGGCTAGATCTTAGAAGGTATATTTTGATCAGAAACATACGGCATTAGAACAGGTTGCACAGTGAAGCTGTTCAATCTCCATTCATTCTTTCTTGTTTTCAGAACTCAGCTAGTCAGGTCATGGATGGCTCAGTGCAGCACTGACAATACTCCTGCTTCAAGGTGGGGAGACCTTCAAATGCCCCTTTCAACCACTGACTGCAGGGTTCCTTACAATCAGTATGACCTGATGGGCTATGGGTTTAACAAATAAATGGAATGCAACAGCTAATGCACAGAAGGAACTGACGACAGCAGAATAGCTGTGACTGTTCCACTCAATCAAAATATAGCTGTTCAGGAAATTCCACGAGAAGCGGCTTAATGGAATGGCAGGGCTAGTACAAAGGAATAGCTATTACAGACCCATAGTTCAGTCCTCTTGTCAACAAGGGGTCTGCAGAAATGGAAATATGGATGCACTGCCTTTTGTTGTTTATGAAATCCATCAGGATTTTATTAGTGAACTAAAATTAACCAAGTATATCAACCCAAGACAGTACTTTCTACCTCTAAAGTCTTTTTCTATCACTGAAGAGCTTGTTTGAAATAGATGTGTGAAAAAACTGTTTCCCTTCAATTTACTTGAGCTAATTCTAAGTTTCGTAAGAGCCTGCATTTCTAACTGATTAAATAGAAATATCCAGTACCTAACTTAGGTGTGTACTGCATTATATTCTTATGTGGTCTGTAATTCACATTCCCAGTCCTACTGCTTCTATACCTTGGATCTGACTTCTAAAATCATAGTATTGTTTAGGTTGGAAAGGACACTTAAGATCATGGAGTCCAACTGTTAACCTAGCACTGTCAAGCCCACCACTAAACCATGTCCCTAAGCACCACATTTACATGTCTTTTAAAACCCTCCAGGGATGGTGACTCAACCGCTTTCCTTGGCAGCCTGTTCCAATGCTTGACAATCCTCTCCCTGAAGAAATTTTTCCTAATACCCAGTCTAAACCTCCTCTGGCACAACTTGAGGCCATTTCCTCATCTTATTGCTTGTTACTTGGGAAAAAGAGATCAACACTCAGCTCACTATAACCTTTCAGGTATCTGTATAGAGCAATAAGGTCCCCTCTCAGCCCCCTCTTCTCCAAGCTAAACCTAGTTCTTTCAGCTGCTCCTCACAGGACATGTGCTCTAGACCCTTCAACAGCTTCATTGCTCTTCTCTGGACATGCTCCAGCACCTCAATGTCTTTCTTGTGGTGAGGGGCCCAAAACTGAACACAGTATTTGAGGTGGGGCCTCACCAGTTCTGAGTACAGGGGGACGATCACTTCCCCAGTCCTGCTGGCCACACTATTTCTGATACAGGCCAGGATGCCATTGGCCTTCTTGGCCACCTGGGCACACTGCTGGCTCATAATCAGCTGGCTGTTGACCAACACCCTCAGGTGCTGTTCCGCTGGGCAGCTTTCCAGCCACTCTTCCCCAAGCCTGTAGAGTTGTGGGGGGATTGATGTGACCCAAGTGCAGGACCTGGCACTCATCCTTGCTGAATCTCATACAATTGGCCTCAGCCCATTGATCCAGCCTGTCCAGATCCCTCTGTACAGCCGCCTTACCCTCAAGAAGATCAACACTCCTACTCAGCTTGGTGTCACCTGCAAACTTACTGAGGGTGCACTCAATCCCCTCATCCAGATCACTGATAAAGACATTAAACAGAACTTAATTACCATTTTGTTCCAGGTAGTGATAAACGGACACTATTTTCTTCTGGAAACACAATGTAAGGTATTAACAACAGAACAAAAGAAGAAAAAGGGCTAGACAGAGGACAAGTATAAAATGTGACTTTCATCTGTGTTAAGTACATTTTAAAAATGCTAACAGAATAAAAATACATTTTAGAAATGTGCTGAATGTTTCCATATAAACACAGAGAGACATTCAGCACACTGTCAGCTGAAAACTTACCTTTTAAGATAAGGTTTCTGACATCCAGAGCAGCCAGGAAATGCTCACTCCACTCTCCATGATGCCCCAACACATAATATTCTGGCATACTTATCATGGAACCCCAAAGCAGACTGGAGCCAGGATATGGATATATGGGGGAAGGACTGAACTTTTTAGGGGAGCTTTTGTTTTGTTTTTTTTTTTTTTTTTGTTTTTTTTTTTTTTTTTTTATTTAAAAACACACACACACAACCACAATATTATGCAGTTTTATAAGATTTTCTTTAATCTTTACTTTATATCCCAGGGATATAAAATAAAGAAAAGTAGAATTCTTATAAAACCATGCAATATTGTTGAAAAGGGGTGGTGGTGGAGGGAGAAAACTTACCTTACCCTTAATAGGCCTGCTCCATTCTGCAGCGGGGTTCTGTGGTATGTGTGACATCACCAGTCTAGCAGTATCTAGTGATGTCACACAGAGAGGGAGTTGGTGATCTGCAGCTGCTTTGGACATCAGATACCTAAAGAAAAGAGACCGATAAATTTTTCAATTCGGATATGGATAGATATTGAATGTTCTCATTAACCAATTTATGGGCCAAGAACTAGAATTTCAGAAAGTTATTTCAATGACAATTTTGACTGAATAAGAATGCATGATGAGATTATGTATTCATACTACAAAAACTCATCTATAATTGAAAGTGTTTTCATTTTGAAAATGCTTAGTGTTATCTTCTACAGTAAAAGTTTCTGAAAGTCAGTGTCTTGTATATTACCTTCAGCAACATAATTCTGAATATTGTAAGTATCTATCAACAGCTAACCTCTGCTGTTATTTGAAGACTGGTACTGAATACAGTCATGAAGAATGACTTGTAGTAAATCATGAAAAAAACCCTCACTTATGACATCCCTTAATTAATTTTATCTTTGAGCATTTACTGGCAACTAATGAAAAGATATATCAGCCCTCAAACTCTTTTCTGGTTTTTTTTTTTGTTTGTTTGTTTGTTTTTGTTTTTGTTTTTTTTTTTAAGACTTCAGCTTGCACTTCCATGACCTAGGTATTTGATCACATCAAGCTACATCATAAAATGGTATCCCATACTCTTACTAAACATTGCAAACAAAGGAAGCAAATACCCAAGCAATAAAACTCTTGCTACTGAGAATGTCTTTATCTCATGATTTAGTTCATTACTATGAAGCCACTTTTCATTCAGTCATTTAGCCACATGTTGTAATTTTCTTTAGGCAACATTACTATACAATCATGATTGCATTGATTAATTTACCACATTTATTTTAAAGATATAAACCAGAAAAATGCAGGAGAAAGTTTATTATCAGCATGACCTTACTATCTTTTTGAACCTAACTCAGAACAGTGAAATTATCCAGCACTGAACTGTCACATTTTACTCTTCATTAGAAGAATTTAAAGATATTAACATATACTTCTGTAACTCTTGAAGAAACTGGTTGTATGTAGTATCTTAAACTATATACAGAAAAGCTGTGTCTTAAGAAATTATGGATCTTACTTAACTCCCTTTCATATAGCTGAATTTTTCATCTTTTAAGCTCTGGATATGTAAGTATTTCGCTATTTTTCCGCTGAAAATCTTGAAAACAGCTGTTTTGTTATAACTGTGTGCTGACAGGAATGCCTTCAATAATTTTTTTCAAAATAATATACTAACTGACCAAAATCCAAAGCACTGTTAAATGTTCTGAATTAATGATTAAATGTATGCATACACATTCATGTCTTTGATGCAGAATCCACACTTTCATATTTGGAACTGTAGAAAGATCCATGATAAAAGTGGCTTAAGGAAAGCTTCTTAGGACACATTTATTGGAGACCTAGCCACACAAGAAAAGGCATGAAAGATCATGGGAAGCAAAGAGAAAAAAAGTTATTAAAAAAACTAGACAATATAACCAGAAAGAGAGATACTGAAGGAGCTAAGAAAAACTCAAAACTGGGCCAAAAATATTGAAAGCTACTGAGATAAACAGAAGACATCAATACCAGAGAAGAAAGAGTAATTACTGTGGAGAAGATTTCAAAATTTGAAGTCTAAAATTGGCTTTTTTCATTCATATTATACAATTAAATAGCTGTTGGATTTCCAAAAGCTCCACATGCTCAGTCTCTCCTCAAAAGTACAGGAAACTACATGGATGTAAATGTGTAAATTTCAGACTCAAAATGCAACATTTTGGGCTCCTATTAGTGTTTTTAAACGATGCAGGCAAGCAAGAGAGAAGCAGTAACTACTTGGAAGTGACTAAGGTACAAATCAAGTTTTTGGGACAAAGAATGAAAAAAGATAATATGTTAGATACATTACAGATTTAGATGCACAGTAACACAGAACCTAAAACGAAATGAAAAGAAAATGTTTCATCTGCAAGACTTCAAGCAGGTCTATTAAAATTCTGTTGTCCTAAATATTTATCAGAATAAGCATCTCTTCATCTGCAGTTTAAACCTGCAAATATGTGTACAAATCCAGAGTTCTCACACTGTAATATTATTATTTGCATGTACATTTATGTAAATATAGTAATCCAGATGAAAACAAGTATAACTGAAAACTCTTTACATGCAAAAGTCTCAAGCACGGTACATATTTCACTGAGGAGGAAGGAAGAGAATAGGAAGAGGAAGGAATGAGGAGAAGGAAGTCCACCTCCTGCTAAAAAGTGAAGATTTAACCCAGTAATAACTAAGTTTCCACAGGGCCCAAATGTGAAGACACTCTCAGTTTGTCCACTTCACTGTTTGTAAAGTTGAGGTCTGATTCACTAAAATCTAGTGCCCTAATTACAGCCTTAATCTATTGTGGATGGCTACATGAATTTCTGCTGATCAATCTTGGGAAGTCCCTGTACAGTCTTGTCTAAACACAGTTTTTCTACCAAACATTTTCAAACATATGGCAGTATTTCCCACTTTCTTTACTGCACGCAGAGGAAATATTTTGTAAGCTTCTATCTAGTAAAGGAGACATTTTGCATTATTTTTGCCATTTATTAATTTTTAAGTGAAGTGTAGCAAATCAATTAAAAAAAAAAAACAAACAACAAAAAAACAGAAAACTGTCTCTTCTCTTACTTTAAATACTTCCATTTCCTATGAATAAATTTAACAGCAGCCTGTTCGGAATTTCAAAAAAAGCAGACATAGAAAATACTATGTTCCTGGCTCAATGTATTCCTTTGCATAGTCTCAGTATCCTACAAGTTAAATTAGTCTGAGGTTCCATTTCTGAACTGAACCCATGGGTTTTTAACACTGAATTTTCAGTTGCATTCTGAAATACATATTTCTGCAGGTGATATGAACTTAAAGCTGCTGAAAATCTCAGTTTGCTTTCAGCCCTTCTGACTCACCTGCTTAAAAGGTATACTCACTCTCAAAGACAGACAATCACCTGTCTTGGGATGTACAACTGTCTAACTGAACAGGAACAACATTAGAAGGTGGCAGAATCCAACACCTTTAGGAAGCAGGTTTTTACCTTTTTTACTACTAAGTCAAGAACATCAGTGTGCTACTGACTTCGGCAAAACAATAAAATTTTTAATGTATTTTCTCCAAACCCTAATTAGTCAAGAACTTGGCTAGTGTCCTTTGACTCAGTAATTCTCATTCGCCTGACTTCTCTCCCTGTAGGAAGAGTCTGGTCTCCTTCTCAGGAAGGTACTACACTTCACCCATTTTAACCTTGTCAACTTAACTGCACAAATCCTGGGCTCCAGCCTCCCTTCTCACTCCCCAAACAGCAGTGCACTTACCAATCAGAATTGCAGGGAATTATTCCAATCCAAAGGTGCTACCAAAATAAAGTCTTGCATTCCAGTAAACAAGCAATCTTCAGAGTTTATGTTCTCTCCAAGACAATCTATGCTTTAACACAATCAGGACAGGGTCTAGAATTAACTGTCCTTGTGAAAACTCAGTTCATTTTACAAGGAACATGCTTACTACAAAGTCAGCTTGCAAAACAGCATCTGCAAAAAAGCCTGAAGTTCACTATTTGATACAAGTATCTGTAATTCTGTCAATTTCATACTACAGAATGGCAAGAGGTATTTTTTAAAGAATCAAGTTCTGTGATGATATGCAACAGTTAAACACATACAACTGATCTACAGAATAGCTTAATTAACAGTTTCACACACACACAAAAATTACTTCAGATCAAAAGAGAAGCTGATTATCTGAAAGGCAGTAAAGAGATTTCCATTCAACACTGCAACTCCCACAGATTTTACCAGACACAGAAGGCAACAGGGTAAAATGGGATCTGAAATGTCAGAAACTGATAGTTGTTATCTTGTGTACTGATTAGGATAGAAGGTGTTACTTTACCATCTCTTCTCATTAAAAAAAAATCATGTATTAGACAGAAGCCTTTATGTTATCCTAAATATATTTACAAAATGCTTCACCACCAAGTAAGTTTGTCAAAATTATTTTTTCATCAATACTGCTAGCAAGGAGATTTTAAAGTGGAATTAGGCTATTCTGCATGTCTTGATCAATTTGCTAGTTATGGAAAATTTCTAAGAGCTCACATCCAACTGAACTGCCATGTTCATATATACAGTCTAAATTCTGAAACATGAGGCTAAAATGCAATAAAATCTCAATAGAAATTTCAGCCAGTATGTTCTACTTCAGTTTTATAATTGTCTACTGACTGCTTGTAACTTCCCCCATGTCAGCATTAGTAACAAAACAGACATGACTTTTATTAGAATCTAATTCTTGTTACTGTAAATTCTGTGGTTTTTTCTATTAATTCCATTTTTATTCTAATTTTTAGTCACACAGCTCCAAAGTGAAAGGATGACACTTCACATGTCCTAAAGAACATAGGAAAGCTAGAATATCATTCCAAATCACAAAGCTATAATGTCTTCCAAAGCTAGAATGACATCTCTTAGGGAGACACCCTCCATCCTTTCACTAGGCAGTGCACTGAGCATTAGACTCAAGTCCTTCAAGCTCACTTTCTACACCTCCCTCTTTCTGATTTTCAGTCAGGCATTCAAATAAACAGTAAATCTCACTAACTTATTCTCTCCTTCTTGCAATGTAGTAGGTGGTAAGGAGAGGAACTACTTAGTAGCTGAAGGGATAGACTTTTTACAGTGCCTCTGATTGTGATATCACATACAACTTCACCTGCCACAAAATGCCACTTTTCTTGTCAAAAGCAGTCCCACTTTCTTTTGCTCCCAGATGCTCATTCCATGACACATCAAACTGTGGCAGAATACAAGCACAGGTATTTGTGCAACTGCATGATGAACTGTGCTAAAAAACTGATACAGATTACATACACTGCAGCAGCAGTAAAAAAGTAGTTACATTTACCACAGACTAACTTCCATGCAGCTGAACAAAGAACTTTGCTACACTCTCTCATGGGGTGTCAGAGAAAATAGAAGCTGCCAGAGACACGGAGCGTAGGAACTTTTTATTTGGCAGCAGTTCTGGCATATGTCAGTTGAAAGCATATGTGAAACTGCAGTCTTGCTTCAGAACTGTGGCTAGAGTTCCAAGAACAAAGCAGTCCAGGAAGAGGTAAAGCTAAGACTGAGTTGAACTTCTGTTTAAAGAACTGAGGTCAAATTTAATTCTCCTATCTAAACAGTTATGACAAACTGGCACTAAAGCAAATCTCATCATTGTTACAACAAACTCACCAGTAATGAAGAAAAAGTGCAAGACTTTTAAAATAGAAAAATAGTGTTAATAGTTAATTTAAAAGACAACACAGGTGTACAAAGGAGTACAGAATCATACAATTTTAATCAACAAAACAGTGAAAATCCTTTCCAACAGTTTAATTATTTCATTGTTGTAGAAGAAATGGTTAGTAATACCTACACTTAAAATTACCCACGGCTTCCCATTACATAACCCTGTTCTAATTTGCTTTTAACTTGCCAAACAAAACTTGTTTGGGCTGGAAATCTCTCATGTGATTTGTTGGCTCAAGCTGATGTTCTGAAAAGTGTCAGATCCAGCCAGTCCAACTACCTACAAAAAATGCAGGAAAACAGTAAGTTTACTAATGTTGAACAAGTCTTACAGCTCAGCTCTTTCATTACAGCCTCCACTATTTCCAAGTTCTGGATAAGGAATTCCTTTTACATACTCTAGAATGGTCTCTTAGGAAACAAAGGGAAGCTATGTCTAAGAAAAAGGCTACATTTATCATATGTGTTAGTATTTAACATAAGCTTTAAATTTTGCCTTGAGGGTTCCTCTCAATAGCATATGCTAACAACTACTAAAACTGGAATTACCAAGCAGGTTAGTCATGAAGAAAGATTCCTGTGGCTTCACCTGGGTCACTATTGCAAACAAAACAATCAATGAAGTTACCATGAATTAGTAAGAACACCACCATTTTTGAGTCAAAACCAGAAAGGTCCACGAAGAGCATCCAAATGAATACCATCATATTAAAACAAGCTTTCACATTAGGTCAAATTTTCACCATCAAATTAGATCAATGTTTTACTTAACAGACTTCAGAAAAGCTGAAACAAACTCTGAACTGCTACTGGAACATGCTTACACATAGTGTAAGACATCAAAAATTAAATTCTAATGATCTCCCTTGCAAAGTAAAACCTCATCTTAGCAAGTCAAGTTTATTGACTATTCAACTGATTTAACATCTTGTCATCTGTATTTTTAAAAAGTGATTATGAAATTTGCCCTACAATTATTTTTTTTTTAATCAATACTTTACTGTTTCCTTATACTCACTTCTTCAGCAATTAAGCCTAGCCTTTTCTCTTTACATGAAGTTTCTAACAACACAAGCATTTAGAGACCCACAATCATGATCTGATAGATCTATATAAGCACACAGAAAGATTGTCCTTACCTCACAACTTCTGAATGTTGAATGAATTGTATCTTAACTCCCCCGTGTTTGGTTTTTTTAAGACGGTGCGACTAGAACTAAACATAGTATTCCTGCTGAAGTCATGCAACTTATTTACATAATGACATTATCAGATTTCAGTTCAAAGAGCAATTATGACATATTTAGCATTTGTCTACCCTTGAAGAAGTCTTGTGGTATGGTTTTACTAGTAGACCAAAAGTCTTACCTATACTAAGATTATTGATATGCTGATGTGTACTCTCATTTTTGGCTTTTTCTTCTATTGTTGACATAGCCTTTCTGATAACCTCCTGACAATCTTATAAAACCAATTTGCAATTTAGCAACTACAAAATAATTTAAAGTTAAATCTGGTTTTATTCCTTTGGGTATTTTAATAACTATTATGCTAAGTATCTGCACTGAAATGTGTCCTTCAGAGTCCTAATTTATATTGCACTTCACCTACCATATCTCTCTCCTCTATTTAAATAGTTTAAGAATAAATTGTTTCTGCATCAGACTAAAGCCATTCACAGAAATTAGCCGCCTAAGTTCTCAGGTATAGAAAAAGTAACATTTTTAATTACTACTGTTCATAGAAATGCCAAAGGTTTAACAAACAAAGCTACAATGAAAAAGAATAAGTAATAAGAAGAGTTGGCCGTAGAGGGCCATTTAAATGAGTACTATTCATGTATTTAAAACCATCTACCATCTTGAAGAGAATCACTGCCTCCTACAAAACCCCAGATGTCTTGGATTCTCTTATCTAATCATTATTCTTTTGAGGTTTTCAGCTGCACAGACTGAGTGATCCAGTGTACATTGGTAAAATTTGTATCTCAATGTTTGTATCAAAAGCCAGATAGCATGCCTTCCCGTACAACCTACTTGAATAAAAAATAAACAAAGCTAATTTTAATAACTTGTGAACAAAACGAGTTAGAAATCCTAATAAGCAACATAACTATTATCTCACAAGAAGATCTGATCAGCACTGCATAGGCAGATATAAGAACTCTATCCTATAATTGCTTGCTGGGTAAGTTTGTCCTCTGGGAAGAATGGTCATACGTTTAATAGAAATTAACTACTCCTTCTAAGGTATTACCACTATCCACACTGAAAAGTGTTTAACACAGTTACAGAATTTACTTATCATAAAAACACTGACAGAGCACTAGATACAGAAAAGATTAAGATTACAGTCTCCAGGTATGAACCCTATGAGGCTTCATGCACTTACTGAACAGGCATTAAATCTTCAGTTGACAGGCCTCAGCAAATAATTGGCACCGTTTTATACCCATACAAGAGAAAGCTTTTAATGTCACATACCGATTTCTTTTTAATGTCCTCCAGATCTTTGAGTTCATTCTCAATCTTTGTGATTAATTCCCTGAGTTCATCAAGATTAGTGCAAATAAGCTAAAAAAACAAATGAACACAAACACTTGGTAATGTGGGACTTGGAAAATGTACAATGAGGTTAAATAAAATGTAAAAGCACATGTTATTACTTAGTGCCACCATTTGATTTTTATTTTCTTATAGCATTTTTAGATGTAAAAATGTAGGACTGTTTGAAAGGAAGAAAATTGAATAGAATACTTCATTCTTCAGACATAAATCACATCTCTGCCTGTAAGCTTCCATTTCAAAATGTAGGTATTTTCTTAAAAGGTCTGTGAATGACAACTACCAAATTTGTCTCAAATATAGTAATGAGTTGGAACCGGTGTGAGTACCAGACAGCTCTCTGGTGACTTAAAGTATGCTAGTTTTGGACTACGCTGTGGTTATAACATAATTGCACTTGTTACAACTTTTTCCTGAACATAACTTTACACATTTACACAGACTATTCCTGAAAAATAATCTAGCCAAATCTACCTGCCTATCTACGTCTTGAAAAAGTATTATATACTTCTTATTCCTGTTTCTAGAAAACAGTTCTTTACATTTTTATTTTCAGAATACGTATGCTATATTCTTGAAAAAATCAAACAAAAGTAATCTGTATGTTTTAGTTTACCACCACTTAGGGCAATTATAGACTTAATAAACTAAGAATGTTAGGTTCTTTCAGGTTATCATATGTTAAGACTTGCTTTTTTCTGAACACCATTAGGTGGAAATGTTTCCATTACTACTGAAAACATGTTGAAATAGTTTATGAAAACCAAATCTGAATAGAAAAAAAAACTCACAAAAATGCTTTTATCATACAATTGAAAGTTTTAAATTTATTTTTTTCCCAGATCAGTAATTCCTAACAATATATTTTTACTTCAATTACACATGAAGTTTTAGATTTGCAGCAAAATCATATTAAAAGAACCTTTGTTTCACTGTTAAAACACAGAACTGACACTTTTACCAAAATACATAAATTTCAGAAACCTCTAGTGCATACATGCCATTATTTACATAACACTGTACATTTGAGAGCATTGGAAAACCGGAGAGAGTAAAACTAAAGTTTACAGTGTTCACATTTATCAAATCTAAAATAGCAAATGAATAAAGAGACTGGCACTGTCTTGCTGTAGACAATGTATGTGAAATTAACTTGCAAAAGGTTCATCTCAACCCAGAAAATGGTATTGCTGTGTGTAACTCTACTAGGTTCAACATCCACATCTTTCCCGCACCTAAAGAAGTTCTGAACACATAAGATGTAAACTGGAAGCAAAATACTGGCTTTTCTCTTCCCATCTGGTCTGCAAAGAAATCTGATACTGCATTATTATACAAAAAGGTACAAGTTTGTCACATCAAAAAGTCAATAAAGGCATTGACAAAGATTTTCCCTATGCAATTATAATCCACTCCTTTGATTACATTCTTGACAATACAGTTTTTAAACTTTATCATTGCTTTTTATTGTCTCCTATGAGACACATTTAATTCAGTGTACCATGGATCAAAGATAAAGCAGGACTATGAATCAAAGAAAGATACTGTCTTCATTTGCTAGAAGTGGGTGAATTTCTAGGAACTCACTTCTAGAAAGGCAAGAGTTTGCAAAGAGGATGATTTTGCTAATGTTAGTTGGATGCTGTCCTGGAAATAACAACTCTATCTTTGACTCTATCATAAAAACCTCCCACATGTCATCAGACAATTCATGCAGACAAACCTTTCACAGGTCACAGCCCTGTTCCTCGTTTTCAGAACAGTCACTCAAGACGTAAGGATCTGATTTGAAGAACTGTCAGTGTGTACCAATCTAAACTATGTCAATGGAAAAAACAATGCAAATATATACAGTTTAGTTGTCTTGGGGCTGGGGGAGACCAGGAAGGGTAATCAAATCTCTAAGGCCCAATCTTCATCATAAGAAGTGTATCTTTGAGGCTAATATCCATGTGCCAATTACCCACTGGTAAAACAAGGAAGTTAACAGCAGCTCAGCTTAGAGGATTTACTGTCAAAATTAGTTTATTATGTGTAATATTCCAATATTGTACTGAAAACCACTATAAAAAGGTTCAGGAAGAAATTTTTATTTCTTCATTTCACAGTAGGATTTGAGACGAGGTACTAGAGATGCACACTGATTGGGAAGAAGCTATTTCTGAAAATTCTCTCACCTGGTTAACATCTCCCATTTTACAGAACAAACCCAGCATTTTAAAGGGAAGATGAAAAGAACAGTAATAAAAAAAGTGTAGTGTATTTTGTATGATCATTTTGATATGGAACGTAGCTTCGATTTCTCATGAGACTGTAATGTATATCTCAGCGTTCTTTGCTCACAGCTATTAATTGGCTGAATTTAGCAATTCAATTTTCTGTAAGCAACACTGCCTTTCTAAATTATTTGTATGCTTTAATAGGTAAGTTAATGTGAAGGCAAAAAGAAAGTTATTAATGTTACAATCTAACCAGTCTGTCATATTCCATGGTAGCTTCACATACTGCTCTTAAAAAACATGCCTTCCAGTCATCTATCATGAGAAAAAGAACCTGAAGAGAAAAAAATGTTTCCTTTATGACTTATCAAAGGTCATGGAAGATTAGTCCTTATTCTCTAGAACACTATATGGTGGCTTAAAGATTCAGGCTGTCAGTATTTCCATTAATGTATAAGTCATGTAATTAGTTATGTGCATGCTAACTACCGCACAGACATTCTCAAATCAGGCACAGTACTTACTATATATAGTCTTAATTTTCATAGGCAATAAGTATCCTGGTTTTTAAGTAAATACAATGGAAGCCTCACGTACTCAGTATTCCAGTAAATTTTCAAATTCGATGTTCTACTTTCCTGTTAGGATACAATCTCAGATCTCAGTAACTTCTCAAAGACCCACACTGACTCCTAGAACTTCAAGGAGGAAAGACAGGAAAACTCTCCTGATTTTATGAGGCAAGACAGGGGGACCAAGCTTGATTCCAGCTTGGAATTCTCCTGTGATCCATTTCTCAAAATTTATAAATGAACTGTTCATCATTATAAAAATAAACCTAATCTGTGAATCTATTAATAATCACAAATCTAGTATACTCCTCAGATCACTGATGCCCCCTTTTTCCTGCTGCTTAACTTCAGTCAATCTTTTAGCATACTTTTTACTCACTTCAGTGGGGTCTTGTGCTTAACTTCAGGTTATATGTTTAATGATTATACATTATATTTTTATTTCCTATGAACCTGTTTTTTTATTGCTTCCATCTCTGTGTGGTAAATGTCCTAATAGCCACCTTGTATTTAATATAGACTATAGCTGATAAAATTGAAACTGTTAAGACACAGTTAAACAGAAAAAGCTGAAGTTAGTCCAGTTTCTTAAAATGTGTGTGTTCCTTTTTTTTTTCTTAGTTATAGTACATGTAGGTCTATATAGCTACATGAGTATATATGTGAGGGGAAAGGAGGAAAGACTGAGGCAAAGCACTTACTACCAAACCTTTGTTTGTAACTGGAAAAGAAAACCCCCAAAACCTGGTACTTTGTAACTGAAAAGAAACCCCAAAAAAACACATTAGTGTCCCTTCTGTACAGTAACATAATTACTGTAATTTCTTTAAAACATTAATGAGCAACAGTAATAACTTTGGAAGTCAGAATTTCTTTTAACGGAAATATACAACAGCCAACTAACTCATGATCTATGAAGCTATAAACTCACTTCTCAATTTTCAAAATATTAAAAACAGGACATGTTTTTTATGTCTTTGGTAAAGAGAACTTAATTTGCATCTGCTTTTGTTTTGGGTTGGGTTTTGTTTTGTTCTTTGTGGTTTTGTTGTTTGACCTTTTTTTTTTTTTAAAGCAGCCTTGAGCTAAGGAATTAATGTAAGGTCTGAAATCACATACAAGGAAGGAGTGAAGTTCACTGACCTACGCTTTTACTGCTTTGTCCATGACATTCACACTATGATACAGAACAGAAAAACTGTGCAGTATATTTCCTCAAAAGGTTGTTTAAAAATGGCATTATAAATGTTAGGATTAGGATTAAGCAGTACAATTATCTCCTGATTTTTTTTGTTAATAATTGATTTTAATGTACAATTGGGCCCACTGCACATACTGAAAAATGTATTAATTTCTCAGTTTTAATGTCAAGTTATGATTTTCAGGTTGTATCGGTTGTATAGGATGTATACTTAAGCACAGGATCTAGTCTTATGAAATAAAGTGCCTTATGGCCTTTTTTTTTTTTTTTTTAACATTTGTAGAATGCAGGCAGAAAAAACATCTTACAATTTTTCACTTATTAACTTTATTACCAAAAGACCTGTTTAGATATTAATAGAATATTCCTATAGTTATACCCTCCCTGGCATACCTTACAGGGCCTGTATAGACTCTAGCTGTTTTACCAAATATTCAAAGAAATACACTCTCACCTTCAGTTACATAATTTCATTAAGTTTCGCCATCCATGTATGTGGGGAAAAGTATCACGAAGCATACTTTACTAGGCTCTAAAAGACTTAGTAGCATTCCAAATATAAATGTTTTAATATTTGCAAATACTGCTAACAGTCATACCAGTCCAGTCTATCCTCTTGAAAAAGGCAGGGTAAATTATTAAAAAGTTCCCTAATAAGATTAAACTGCTCATATTAACTGATTTTAGCTTCACCTAAAACAGATGTAAAGCCTAGGTTTGATCAAAAGAGCCAGAATTATTTTGTTACATTTTAAACATTTTAATTAAGATTTTACATAGGTAAATGTGATAATGTTAATTATACACTTATATAGATATCTTAGTGTACAGATTACCTTGGTTAGATAGAAAAGTTGGGCTAAGTTTTAGATAGTGTTTTAGACAGAATACTTAAATGCAGTAGTTTAATACAGTAGGAGAAGATTTCTAACCCAACTATGTACATCCATGGCATGCAGTTAATGTGCTGGGAAAAAAAAAAACTTTTCGGCTTTTTTGGAGCTGCTAGGAAACATTTTAGACACTACCATTAGAATATAGATGAAAGTCAGTGTACACTTAAATATCAGTCTTTTCTCAATATTGACTGTTATTAACCCATTTTATAACCAGAAATTCTACTAGCTCCACTTGAAATACATCATCATTGTGGAATAAATTGATTCAGTGTGAGGGTTTTACAGAACAGTCATGATTTAATCTATGTCCATTGCTCAGAATAGCACAACTTATTTTCTAAAAAAAAAAAAAATATAGCCGAAGGAGAACTTCAATCCAAGCAGGCATGCATACATAAATTGTGATTTAGTACTGTTAACACTTCTATTACAATACCATAAAAACACTGGATCATAATTAGCACTTTCTTAGTGCTCTCTGTTCTAAAGGTCAAATGCAGATAAGCAACGAAAACAAGATGAACTCAGGAGCCTACAAATTTTTTGCAAGTCCTTCATTAAATCAAGCTAGATTTCAATTCAAGGACTACAGTGCCTCACTTCACACAAAACCCAAGTAATTTTTTCCCCCCAAATTATATCTATCTTAAAAATTCAATGAACAACAACTAGTTTTTACAGGTTTTGTCCTGTAATATATTTATCTGGAATACTGACCAATACTGTGAAATAGTGTGCAGTCTGCCATAATAAAAAACACTAAGACATTCTCTACCAAGAAAAGGTGAAATGCACTTTTGAAAGCACCATCAGATTAAACCTTTTGAACTAGAAGAGGAAATTCACCTTTGATTAGGATTTTCAAGGTTTCTATCAGAAACTAAAGAACTTATTTTACAGACATTCAGATTTCAAGTGCTTAAAACAAAAATGAAAATAATTTACCTGAAATTCTGGTATTGTAGACTTTGTAACACCTTTCCTCTTCTTTGTGATTGCTTTTTTAGATACCGATTTTTTTCCTTGTAAGATTAAAAGAGAAAAGCTTCATAATGCTGTTTGTTGTACTTCATTAGTAAAATCAAATTACATACAGACTTGAAAGTTAAACTATAACTAACAGACAGCTGATAGTAAGTCATATAAACTTGATGAATCAGAACTAGATTCAGCAAAAGCAAACATTAAACAAGTATCTGTGGTGTAGGGCAGACTTTTGGCAGGGGGGAGGGTGGAGGGGGTTAGAGGGGAAAAACAAAACAAAACAAAAGACCCCCAAAACAAACCCACTACAATACCCATTATATAACACCTACAAATTTCAGTCAGAAAAGAAACACTCACAGCACTGTTCTAAAGGAGTGAAATCCAGAACTTATGCCACAACCTTAAGAAATACAGCATCTTACCTGCAAGATTTGTTTTCTGACACTGTAAAGTGAACCATACATTAGGGTCTGGGACCTCTGTATCTTAGTAAAAAAGACCCTCCAAGCACAAGCAATACCTAGAAATCCCCAAATGAACATAATGAAGTTACTAATGAAATAAGATTGCTGATTTGGGTTTTTTTCTGGTTGTGGAAAAACCTAACATTTCAGAAGAAAGTAAACACCTTCCTATAATGCCCCTCACATACAACTGTGCTATATAAGAACAAGGATGTAACTGAAAACCTCCCTGAAGGTAACACAAGTGTTTTACTGCCTATAGTACCAGGGTTCAAGTCACATACATTTCTAAAATGAAGTAGTTATGTCACCAAGCCATATATGCAAGATAAGTTTGTTGTATGGTGATTTCTACATTCGCATGGTAAATTGAAACAAGCTTACTTTTAGCCTGTTCGTTCAGACCAAAACCATCATTCTAAGATTACTACTGTGCTCACATTCAGGGGTCCTAGACAATCATTAAAAACAAAATCATACAAGGTACACGGAACTCATCGTCAAACAGAATCATTGCAGACACTCGGTAATAATACAAACACAGGTAGATCTGGTATTTATATTAATAAAAATATTGGCAGGAATGGCATTTAATTTTCTCCTAATAGATGCTTGCTTTTATGTGCAAATGCATATGTACATATATGTACACCTATTCTTAGATGCCTAGGCATCTGCATTTTCAGCTTATTACACTATCTTATTTTCAGTTTATTACACCGTGAGTTTCCTGAACACCTTACCTGAATCTGAAATAAAACACACATAAGAGACAGGGCACAGGGCTCAAAGATCTAGATTTGAAACTCCACGTAAAAGCGAACCATATAAAAAACAATAAATCAACCTAGATTTGAAACTCCACAAATTGAATACATAACAAATTTCAAAGAGCCCTCAACTATCAAAAATAAACACTCACAGATTTCACATTAGAGAACAAGTGATAAAACAGAGAAGCACGTTTATTAGAACAGTGACTGAAATGTTTTGACAATGGGCAAGAAAAGTCAGTATATTTTGTTATATAATTAATGAATTCAGCTACATTGAAAACATAATTGCCACTACTGAGAACAGTGCTGCCCACTTAACCAACTAAAGCAGACATCTAATATAAGCTTTTTTGACAAACTGGCTCAAAAAGAAGTCTGGTCATATGGTGGTTTCTTGTTACAACCCTCTAAAAGAATGTTATCTGGCAAAAACATGAAGGGATAAAAACATGGGACAGCTAGACTGTCTTGCTTCTTTACAAAAAGAAAGTATTGAATATGAATAAAATTTTCATCTTATTTTAATATTTTCAACATACTTTTCAGTAACTAATTAACATTTTCAGCATCAGGTGCTCTATGATGCGGTGTACTTCAAAAAATAACAGTTATATAACAGAAATATACTCTATTTTCGCCAATATTTCTTTCTGAAAAAAAGAGGAAAAAATTAGGAAGAATTATAATTAATTACCCCCAAAACAAAGTAAGTATTTATTCTTTTACAGCAGTATCTGAAAAGCATGCAGTAGGGAAGATATGGGATAACAGACAGAACAGGAATTAAAAAAACTGACTAGAAGCACAAGGAAAATGAACCTTACCTTCTGTGTAAACTGAATCAGGAAAAAAAAGTCTTGAAAATAGAGTATGACATATGGGTTATCATAAGGCATGTTTACTAGAATACATGTGCATAAGACTTACACAATTTCCAGGCTGACAATTGCCATGAACAGAGCAGCACCACAGTCTCTTTCCCACTTTGTGACTATACACACCAGATACCCTATTGTGAAGGCACATATCAGATCCCAAATAACAAGAAAACACTACAGATATTTGAACAATGGGAGAGAATTAATATATATACAGCAACTAACTCTGGCAAACTCATCTTCTACCTTAGTAACATCCTTATAAAATACCAAGTTGAAATTCAAAAGAAGTTATATCAATAGCACTGATAATCTCTCTCTTAAAAAGCTATTTCTGGTTTTCCAAAAGTAGTATTTCTCATTTGACAAGTTTCAAAAGAAAAATTTTCTTTAACAGCTTTTCAAGGAAAAAACTCAAAGATGATAAAGGAACTTTATTTAGTACTCCTGAGACAGTGCAGCTGCACCGGTGTCCAATTTGCAAACTGACTTTACTACCTAAAAATATTCCAAATCACTTACCTTTAAGTGGAAAAATCTTTGCATAGAATTAACCAAGGATCAGATTTCCACAAGAAAAATCTATCAAGATCTGCCAGTATACATTCTCAGACCACAAGCTGACACATTCAACAAAAACAACAGCAATGGTAAGGAATGTTAGCCTCTACCAGTTAGCTGCTACTGGCCCTGTTGCATGTAACAGCCATGTGAAGAGTTCAGCCATGTCACCATGAAGCAGTCACTTAGCTCCAACTGCCAGGCTGAGGTGGGCATAGATCCTATATGGAAGGTAAAATCACTAACGTGTTGTTGAACAGGCATCAACTGTGAGTGGCAACTTCTCAAAGCAGTCAACTGAGGTCTACTAGAGCTCCTTTGTCCCTAATTCTAGGTAAAGAGACTATTTAAAATGGCTTAAATTACTTATTTCAGCAGATGAAGTAATGTCTCTGACAGCAGCTAGACAGATTTTGAATCAGCATACTGTACCTTTCAGAGCATACTCAAAGTACAAATATAATTAATTGATGGCTAAAAGGGATTAGTTAGAAAAGCACACCTAAGAAATAATTAAGGAAAAAAATAAACAGTTCTAATAAGGAAGCTCATATGCATTATCTCTTCAGGTCACCTATTCCAGTTCAACATGCCCTGCTTGCTTCCCACCTGTCAGTCCCCAGATTTTACTAGCTATAATTTATAAACGATTTAACAGGAGTTCTACACATAGACAAAATAATGAAGTCATTTCAGTGGAAAAATTCCTAGAGAGGGAGAGGGTAACAGTGGCTCAATAAACAGAATTCCATCTTTAAAGGCCTTCAAGTCACATCTGATCTGATCTGGTACTTGAGACAGTCCTTCAAACAAGGAATGAGACTAGGTGACCTACAGATGTTCCTTCCAACCAGCTTTTCTATGGCTGTCCTAGGTTTGAGTGATGGGGATTTTGGTAGCAAGGAAGGGTGCTACAATGGTGGCCCCTGTGAGAAGCTTCTTGAAGCTCCCCTGGCTCCAAGTCGGACCCACCTCAGGCCGAGGCCAAGCCAATTAGAGATGGTGGCTGCACCTTTGTGATAATGTATTTAAGAAGGGGAAGCTGGGAGGAAGAGTTGTGACATCAACATGAACACAAAAATCAGTGGAGGAACAGAGGAGGAAAGGGGTTGGGAGATGTGCCACAGCAAAGACCCTTCCTGTCACCCATGGATGTCTACAGTGGAGCAAATACTGGAATGCCCTCCCAGGTGACTGTGCTTGAAGTCAGCCGGGACCCTGTGAGAAGCAGCCCCCGCTGTTGTAGTTCAGTGCTGGGAGGATTGCAGCATGCAGGAGTGTCCCACACCGGAGCAGCTCGGGAAAGGCTGTGACCCGTGGTGGGGAGTAATGTCAGAGCAAGTTTGTGGAGGACTGTCTCCTGTGAGAGGGGGACCACGCTAGAGGAAGGGCAAGAAGTTCCAGAATCTCCCCCCACTGAAGATGGAAGAAGTGGCAGCGCTGACTGCACCCCCCATTCCCTGCCCCTGCGCTGCTGGGGGGAGGAGGTAGAGATATCGGGAGCAGAGCTGAGCCCGGGAAGAAGGGAGGGGTGGAGCAAAGGTCTTTTCAAGACATGGTAATGCTTCTCACTGCCCTACTCCACCTGTTCAGTGTTGTTAGTGTCTGAAAGTTCCATTTCAAATATAGTCAACACTTCTTTGGAAAAAGAAAGAGCTTCATTCCCCCTTGACAGAATTATAACATAACATTACCAAATGAAAATAATGGTTTGTAGTCAAATATATACATATCAAAACACTCTCTCTCTATATATATATATACATATATATATATAAAAATCTACTTTGCTGCAAATGGCATTGTTCTAAAGCTAGGACATGTCAGCCTGTATCATTCTTGTGTAATGTTACATTCACCCACTAACACGATTTTACCGTGCCACAGTGACTAATAATGTCTTCACACTGCTTTTTCCAACTGGCTCCACACCTCAGTTGGGTTTCAGTTCAAAGGGGAAATGACTATGAGACATCTTACCTCGGCTAGGAGTTGTAACTATCATCTCCTTTCCTCTCCTACGCTGCAGGAGAGGATCAGCTCTTTTTATACCACCTCCAATACTGACAGAGATATAAGCCGTTCCTGAGATTAGGGAGGGCACAACTACAGACACTCAAGGCAAGAGCCCTTCCATATTCAGTGGACAAATCAGGACCGTGCAACTAATAAAGAGTCCTTTTCGTTATCTACCAGAGAATAAAGGGAAAATGCACAATCACTTTATTCTTCAAGCAAACTACAACACATCTTGTCCTAAATTAAACTATAATTCAGTTATCTGTGGATCTAAAACAAAACACATTATTGATTTGAGGTATTATTTCTCTCTAATAATATACTACCAACCTACATCTAAAGCTGATAGCATCAGAGCTCAAAAGCTCAATTTACACATATCCTGACTTTAACTGCTGAAAGAAACCACTTGGATATTAAATTGAAACAAGAACACTGTCAAAATGCATTCAACCTGCAGTAAAGGACAGTGCAGTTGTGTAACATTTTAGCTATCATGCCACTGGTTCTTTCTGAATCAAAACAAACTCCGTCTTGCAGCAGGAATGCAGTAAAACACAGGTTTTCTACAGTAAACTTACTTGAGCAAGCCCTTCCTCACCTGCCAAAAGCTGAAATCTGTATTAAGCAGACACAAGTAACACTGACTTCGATACTGCCCTGTCCACCCCAGACAGTGTTCAGTGCTTGAAGGATGATGAGGACAGAAACCTGTATAGTACGTATTAGTATAAGCCAATAACAGAGGTTAGTGAAAGCACCAAATTGAATGTGAAACATATGCTATTTTGAGAAAAGCTGATTTCAAAGTAAGTGAATGTCATATTGGAAAGCACTGAAATATTTGTACTGCTTGAAACAGTGTACTCCAGGTTTCATGTATGACTTAATCTCAGGGTAAAGACAGTACTTTATATAACAAACCAAACCTAAACCAAAAGAAATGAGTTAAGTAATTAAAAGGTGAACAATCTTTACATTACTGTGTTTTATTTTTTAATGCTAAATTAATGACAATCACAATAGGTAGAGAGGAAGAAATATTACTTCCCTGAATTAATACTGTTGTGAGTTATCATCTGTTCTATTCTCAATTCCAAGAAACTGGATTATTTCATACTTTTAACTGACAGTTAAGAGCTGTTTTTTATCCATTTTCGTTCTATATATTTATAATTGTCATCAAATAATTTGCTAAACAAACTCATTGCTGAAAGCAAAAAACAAAACCAGATCTACGGTTCTTTCACATTTACTCCCATTAAATAACATCAATGTTAGAACACTTCTGTTCCAAGATTCACTGGAAATCAACATTTCACTAGCCAAGAGCCCCTTAGCCAGCTCTAAGAAAATTCTTAGATGTTACTTAAGCAAATCCAGAAGATGCCTGGCCAAAACAAATTTCACAGATGTTATCACTGAATAGATGTGCAGGCAATTAACAAGGTAGCATAAAAACTAGGGCCTGGACACTAGTTATGAGCATCCAAAAAACCCACGAGGGAGATTAGATGCAACTAAAGCAGAAGCCAGCTCAAGCCTGTCTTGCCACCTGAGGGTGAAGAAGAATAAATAAATAAATAAATTATATTTCAGATCTCTTCCGGTCCTATTTTAGAAGCACAGAAATTTAGACAAATAAAACACTAAGCTACAGAAATCCTCTTGACATTTGTAGATTACCTCAGCAAGGACAATACAGCTCATTTTTAGGTTATCATAACATTCTGACTTGAAAACAAGAACATTTTTTGCAGATCTAATAAATATTTTTGTTATGAACTATGATATGAATCCTTGTGGCTACTACTTGAACAAAAATAATGATAATCTGTGCTTCAAATTATAAAGTGACAATATGGAGGAATTTTGAATAAAAATTTATTTTAATAATATTTTTTAATAAAAATGCGAATTAAGCATTACTATCGACTTCTGATGCTTCCACACGGACACAGTGTATGCTTTTACATGGTCAAAACAACAAAGCAGGTCTGAACAAGAGCATTAATAATGCTGAGTTAGAAAACAATGGAAGTAAATGCAATAAAACCTCAGTGGTACATGTTTCTGAAGATACTGACACTGCAGCTCAGTGCACCGAGTACATTGTTACAACTTGGTAGAATGACTGATTTAATGTTTTCAACATGGTTAGACAACACCACAAGGAAGTTTTTACAACTCTGAAGACAAAAGTGAAGTTTAAACTCCCAAGGGCAGCACACCAGACACTACAAAACTGCTGCCAGGCTGCTAAATTAATTTCTTCACATTCAAGCAATGCTTGATTTTATACAGAAAATGTAATGGTACTCTAAAGAAATAAAATATACTGTCAAATGGACTTGAACCAGGTAGACTGCTGTAAGTATAGGGTATAAAATTTACATCAAGGTTCTTCTAAAAGTGTATGCTGTATTAATGTTTTCTACATGAATGGGAACAAAAGAGATTCAGTTTATGCTTACTTCAACCTCTGTTTCAGGCTCATCAGTTATTTAAAACAGCTTCTGGTCCCTCCTATTTTCTCAACCCTATGGATGTTCTGAATTTCATCCAATCCCTGTTTCAAGCAAGCAATCACAGAATTCTTATGCTTTTGTACTGTGCCTTGCACTGCAATCTTTGTTGTACCCCACAATTTACTTCAGCATAGTTTAGTCCAGATCCAATGAGACTATCATAATTGTCAGAGTCTAATTCAATTATAACCTAATTTATCTAACTCCAGTAATAAAATAAGATTTAAAATGGATGTGTAGCATGTAAGTTGCTTACAGAACTACTCTCTCTGATTCTGTGTATCCATTAGATTCAGTACTACTCTGTCAATAATATTGACACAAAACACTGCCATAGTAATAATTATCATGCTTCAAAGCCACAGATTCAATAAAGTGGTTACATCTTCCTTTTTGTAATCTGGTAAGAAAACCTCATAACTACGGCAATGCTCATGACATGGCTGTGTTCTCCAGCAAGTTTTCTTCACAACAGTTTAGTTTTCAGCTAAAAAACTTGTACAACCAGTCTATATTAACGAACAGTATCTTTTTGGTACCACTGCTACAGCAAGCCAGGAATGTGCAAATCATCTCATTAGAAACATGAACTGTAACTTGATTACATTTAGCTGCCTTGGAGAACCAAAAGCAGAAGAAAAAAAAATCACCTTGTTAAAAATAAAGAAAGGTACTCACTTTTACTTTCCTGATGCCCTCTTCTACCTCCTGTACTTTTAGAGAACATTGTAAGAGTGATTATGGCTATGATCAAATTTAAATCAAGTGGTCAGGACAAGTTTTACCAAATTTCTTTCTCTCTTCTACTTTGTAAGAGTATCTTTAAAGAGAAGATAAAATTTCAGAAGAACCTTGAGAAATACTACTTAACCTTAAACATGATGAAACATTACAAAACAATAAGGCACTAGCATTAATTCAATCCAACCCTATCCATTTCAACCTAATAGCTACAGGACTAATGGACATTTGTCCTGGGTTGAGTGAGTGGGGTGGGTTTTTTTGGTGGCAGGGGAGGGGGCTATAGGGGTGACCCCCTGCGAGAAACTTCTCGAAGCTCCCCCAGCTCCAACTCAGCTCCACCTCTGCACCAAGGCTGAGCCAATCAGCTGCGCCTCTGCGATAACGTATTTAAGAAGGGACGTGGTGACGGGCAGTCGGACTTGTGAGGAGGAGTTGCTGCAGCTGTGTGAACACCAAGGTCAGTGGAGGAACGGAAGAAGAAAGGAGGGGGGAGGTGTGCCGGAGCAGAGACCCCCCTGTATCCTGTGGTGAGACAGTGGGGCACCCTGCCCCCTGCCACCCATGAAGATCTACGGTGGAGCAGATAGATTTATGGCCTGTGGCTTCCACCTGGTTGATGAAGGTGCTGTGCCCGAAGAAGGCTGGGGTCTCATGGGAAAAGGTAGCCCCGCTGCTGTAATTCAGTGCTGGGAGGATTGCAGCATGCGGGGGTGTCCCACGCTGGAGCAGCTTGGGAAGGGCTGCAGCCTGTGGGAGGGACTCCACTTGGAGAAAGCTGGTGTCCCATGCCAGCACAGTGTAAGGAAATGCTGTGGCCTGTGGGAGGGACTCAGGTTGAAGAAAGTTGGTGGAGGACTGTCTCCTGTGAGAGGAGGACCACGATGGAGCAGGAGGAGAAGTTATAGAAGCTTCCCCCACCAAAGATGGAAGAAGCAGCAGCACTGACCGCACCCCCCATTCCCTGCCCCTGCGCCGCTGTGGGAAGGAGGTAGAGATATCAGGAGCAGAACTGAGCCCAGGAAGAAGGGAGGGGTGGGGGAAGGTTTTCTCAAGATGTGGCAATACTTCTCACTGTCCTACTCTGTTAAGTTTTGTTAGTGTTTGTAATAAATGTATGTTCTTTTTTTAATTCCCCTAATGAGTCTGCCTTTTGCTTGTGACCACAATGGGTGATTTTCCTCTCCCAGTCCTGTCTTGAATTCCATGCCTGGCTCATTTGTTTCTTCTCGTTGCCAGAAGAGAAGTGAGTGGCTGCATGGTGTTTGGCTGCCAACCAGGCTCAAACCACAACAACATTTAACAAGCATTAGAAGAAAAGATCTTTCTCATAATACTGTAATACTTCACAAAAATTACCTCCATCAAGGTCAAAATTTGCAATGAAGTAGTAGTCAGAATAAGAAGGGAAATGCCTCAATGTATTAAGAGATAAAGGACAAAAGACTACCAAAAGAATAGAACCCTTCATATCATGCCCGGGACAATGCCTTTCACCTGCAGATGAAAAAATGTTTTTATGCCCTCCACCTGAATGGAAGTGAACATGCCATCTGAGCGTAACTTAGACTATGAGATCCAGCAGATCAAGTAACTAGAGACACAGGAAAAGTGTAAGTGGAGAAAGAGGAATTTCCATAATTTCTCACTGAACAGACACACATGATGTCTCCATGTGCAGTCAGGGTTTCAAAACTGTGGAAACACCAACAGCATTCAGGACAGAAAACTTTGTTACTCTTTCTGGATTTCCACCTGCACTGGCACATCTTCCTGTCTGAAACTGACAATGAAAGGCAGTAATAGTATACCTTTAGTGTTCTCTGATGATTAAAATAGGTATAATTAAAACCTAAGTGCAGATGATTAATGGCATCTGGTACTGGTCTACAGTTACATATTCCTAACAAAACTATACAGTAACGTTCTCTATTAAATTACGTTTGATAATGTTAAGCTCCTTATGACACAACATGGAATTGGGAAAACAGAGGTGCATGGCATTCTACTCCTGAACTTGCTATTCAGTCATTTAAAAACATAAATTAAAACTGAAAGAAGAAGTGTTTTAGCTCTGATGTTTTTAGTGGTATGAAACACTAGCTTATTTTATGATAAGCTTCTGAAACATATCTAGGTCCTAAAATATATTCTTGTAAATCTCAGCATAAAGCACAAAGGATGATAATTGGATAAATAATCACCATTATAATCCTGTATCAGATCAGCATTAGATGAGCCTTCATACTAAAATATTATAAAACCCAAACTTTTTTAGCACTTCAGAAAACAAAACAAACTTCTTGCAAGAAATGGAGATCACATAATAGCTATAAAGGTCAATATATGTAAGGTAACGGGGATAATGAAAGCCAGGGATTTCTATTTTCAGTTTAGCATCCATGCACCATATGCAAGATTCACAAGGAAACTGAAGGAAAGTTCTACTTGATTCCAGTTTTATTAATGAGCTTAATTTCTACTATATCAATTAAAAGACAGGAATTTTGAACCAAAATAACTGCCCACATTTAGCTATTATGGTTAAGCATATTACAGTAAGCACTACAGTTTCCACTAACAGTGCAGGATTTAGTCTGGGATCTACTCAAGACCAAAAATTCTTTAGTGTTTCAGAGTAAAAATTAGAAATTAAAAATATGAGAATTTTCACTGAGATTATATTATAGAGTATGTTCTTATTATAAATATGTTTATTCTGTGATTGCTGTTCATGATGCTTTTCTTTAAAAAAAAAAGTTTAAACTCACATGCCAGTATTTACAGTTCTTCTAACAGCACTTCAAAATTTGTCTCTTTTCATCTTTAAAAACAAAACATAACTTGTACCTGTAAAAAAAATTCTGCTAACATGCTATTAAGTATATCAAGTATCAAGATGAAGGCAAATGGGCAGCTTATTTGAACTTTTGTTATTTTTATGACACATATAAGAAAAGCAGTTATTACAGTAAACATCATCTCTATCAGTTAACCTCAAAAGCTACTTTCAAATATTGCCAGTCTGTTTTGCTAACAGTAGTTGTCTTTCAAAACAATGATCTATTAAAAAATGACACATGCTGTTCTACAGGCACTGCTTAATTCATAGTAAGTTGATTTTTAAGCATCTGTTGTAAAATAAGGGTTATGAAGATGGCAACTTACTTTAAAATCTTTCACAGAAAAATAAAGCACACTTGGTCTCCAATTTTTCTTCAATAGTTCTCTAAATTAAAGAGCCCTTTTTGCACTTTGGTTTATTATTAATTCTGATTTTGTCTGGTTTTAACAAGAATGAAAACACTGATACATTTGAAGAGCTAACAGTCACAAAAGTGAATGTAAAATACATTACTTTTGCTGAATACTACATGTATGAATTTCAACTGTAACTCTTACAATTTATGTTTAGAAGTGAGCACTGCAATTTTTTGGAGGGAGAATGTGATTTGCATGTTAAGACAGTTAAAGAAGTAAGTATTCTGCACAAATATTTGGGATCTAAACTTGATTAGATTGTTTTCTTAGCTTTAAACTTATTTTTTTCTTTTAAATTACTTGTTTTCTTAGCTTGAAATTTCTACTCAACTCCTAGCTAAAATGCACTGGTATCAGATCTCTAAATTCTCTCACCCTTTAGAAGATGTTTTGTTACACAGATTTTTGCTTTTGGCTCTCTACTTTTCAGCTGTAATCCAGTATTTACCTGTCAATCTATACTGTTGTGAAAATAAGCCTGTCTCTTCAAAAAATTTAATGTTTGAAGCAGTTTGCTAAAATCGAACACAAACAACTTAGCCCGTGAGTCAACAGGATAGCAGATCAAGCTCTACAATGCTTCATATGACATCAAAAATACTACAACTATCTGACAATTTGAAATCAAGGACTTCGTGAGTTAACTGAAATCTAGATCATCTATCACCTACCTGGAACACTTAACTAGATGCTGCTCATATCTGTAATAAAAATTCCATCTGCATAAATTCTGTACCTCAATTGTTGGACTAAAGAGAAATGTGATCAGGCCTGCAGTCAGAGCAGTGTTGTTTGGTGACCCAAGACTGCCAGTTCCACTGAGAATGATTTTAGATTCATGATCTCATATAATTACTCTGAGTTTCTTTGTAATTTGGATAAGGTAATATTATCAGAAAGGGGAGAAATATTTCTGCAACTGCTATGATATAAGACAGCATAAAACAAATTCAAGCTACACTCTGCCATGCTAACCAATCAGACTCATTCTCCTAATTATTTTTTGTAACAAATTATTCCAATGAATAAATTTCTCTAAAGATACATTCTGTAAGTTAATCAGTTTAATCAGCTGATGAGCCTGTTTTATATGCTTGTGTTATTGAACAGGAAACGTTCACGCTATAATTAACATCATAAAAGTCTAACGCAATAAGGCTGTCCTGTTTCACAAAATAAAACGTAGACTAATTAGCAAAAACAACAATTAAAAAAAAAAAATTTGTAACCTCATTTTTACTACAGATAAAAATGTCAACTTACCAGACTTGTGTTTCTTGTGTTTTGCTTTCTTTTTAATTATAAACAACTTGTTCTGGATCTCAGATTTAAAAGATTTGAATGGATGAATATCACGCTTTCTTTGTAGGTCATCAAGCTTTCTCTGTAGATTTTCATTTAGAATATCCTTCAACTTCTTTTTTTTCTTCTTCTTCTTTTTTGCCCGCAACTTACTTAGTTTCTTATCATTTCGCAGTGAGTTCTCTAGCATTGTTTCTTCAGCAGATTCATGGTAATTTATGTCTTGGTTGTCAGGAGTGCCATTGAGATGCATTTGGCAAGCTTTCAGTGTGTTCTCCTTGAACGGACTGATCTCAGCTTTTACTCTGGCCATTTCAGCACAACCTTGTCCGTTCCCCACAGCCCTTACTTCTCCTGAACTAGGGCCACCACCCATACTAACAATCTCTCCTGAACTGACCAAATTCCTCAAGTTCTCTTTATAGCAACCAGTTTTTTTGATGTTGCAGACTCCTGAGGTCTTGATTTCACAGTTAATCTTAATCTCCTCTGTAGTGACTCTAAAGCTACCTAAATGTGGCTTTTTTTCTGGACAGATAACAGAGTCCACACTATTCTCTACTTCTGTCTTGGAATGACGTAGCAGCTCTTCTCTACCACCAGAACTGACCTGCCCGTTACTTTTGCTTACATATTCGTGTTTTACTTTGTCCAATTTAATACGTGACACTTTTTTAACTTTGATGGGAGGAGATGGGAATTCAGGGGCCCGAAAAGGTTTTTGTTTGTAAATCCGGACATCTGCACCACAGAACTGTGGAAAATGAACATATGCATTCTCCAGGTAGTCGTAACCAAGAATTACTTCTCTGCATTCGTGGATAGGCTGACCCAGCACTGCATCCTGAACATCCTTTTGTGTTTCATACACAAAATCACAGAGACCTTTTAGTAGCCACACTTTTTGGTAGAATGGTAGCTCATGAAATGGTTTTTCCTCTAAGGGATTAACTTCTCCAAGGACTTTGAAAAACTGGGGACACAATCCAAGTTTTTCTGCAGAGCTATTAGGATTGTCAGTCTGCCCTACAACAGTATACCAGTGTTGTACTTTCTGTCTGAGTGCTGCTTCCCAAGTCCTGTAAGAAAGTGTAGGCCTGCGATGTAATGTAGATCTGCGATGAGGAGGACTTAACAAAGAAGTCATTATTTTAGATAAAAAAGCATTACACTGAGGCATCAGAAGACAACGTTCCAATTCATAGAATACTATTTCAGGTAAATTTAAAATCTGTTGTGCTAAACAAAGAAAATGACCAATAGCTGGAATCTCCCACATTGTCTCCATCCTTGTAGGTGCTGCTTGAGCTAAAAGTGACTTTTCCCATTCTTCCATTTCTTTCTGACTAGCTTCTTCTGCTTCTTTTCTTTCTTGCTCTCTCAGCCTATTAAAAGAAAGTTCATGAAAATCCAGGTATCAGGGGAACAAAAAGAAACTGTGGAAAAAAAAAACAGAACTACAGTATGACAAACATACTTATCTTAAAGTAATAAAGAACACAGTACATAGTTTTAACTCAGTGTCTTAGTTTGGATTACACAATGCATCACTGTACCAAAATAGGAAACTAGTCTTTTATTTCTATCAGCACTAGTTAAAAAAAGGGAAAAAGGTGAGAAAAACCCCCTGGCAGATACCAGTATTTCTGGTGGTTTAGATTTTTCTAAAAAAATGTATTCCCTTCCCCAATTCCTTTTTGCCACGATTAAACATTTCCAAAAAACTACCCTTATGAAAATCAATGAAAACAAATTCCAGATAAGTCTTGCTTTCAAACGGTTGCCCTGTGGCTTGTTTCACCTACCTTGTAACTCCCTTCCTCAGTACACAAGTATACATGCCTAACTGTTAAGTGCTTCATTCACATACAAAAACCATTTTCCCCCCCACCCATAGACGTGTTACTAGTTGGTTTGCAATGGTGGTCAAAAAAGGAAACAAATATCAGGATGCATGAAGAATGTGATGGAAAATAACACCAGAAATAAAATGTCATTACATTAATAAATGGTTTGCCCTCACCTGAAAAACTGTATTCAGTTCTGGTCCCCCTATCTAAAAAAAGGATAGAGCAGAAATAGTGGGTATTCAGAGAAAGAGATTATCAGTAATAAGAGGCCTGTAAAAACTTCTGAAAAATCTGGGACTCTATACAAAACACTACCAAGAGGAAACATGACAGCAATATACAAAACTAATATGATAGACTAGGAATTTCTATTTGCTTTTACTTATAAATTCATCATGAAATTTAAAGACAACAAGTTTAAGAGGAAGAAATGCTTCCATTTCAGATAATCAATCACGCATAGTTCACCATCTAACTTACTAGAACATAGGATATGTTAACCCAGTTCCAAAGTGAAAAACAGGACATCCTCATGAATCACAAGAATATCAAGGGTTACCAGTAACAGGAGGGATTTTTCTTTAATGTTGCAGTGGTAAACTAACATTTTTGCCTCAAAGCATGACCATATTCCAAAAGATAGGATTAGGTTACAGCTGTACCTACAGGAAAAATTTCTAGAGCTCATCCATATCTTTTTCTCTGCAGTTTCTAGCACTGACCACTGCTAGACACAATCACCTGCGTATATATCATTAATGTGACCTGTTACTGGAATTCACGTCCTTCCTGCCAGATTGCTACCCTCCAATTATATTTCTTTGTATACAAGTAGCAAATAAATGCCGTCTACTCATTCAAAGCATGAATGCTTTGCCAAGTCACCCAAAGGGTAATGGTATATTAAAATGTTTCTTTTGACAACATGGTGCTAATAGTGGCTTCTAGCATGAAGAATGTGTATTTAAAGCATTAATTATTGACTATATATCTCAATTATGTAAAAAATGCAACAAACCTAGTTTAGCTCACATTTTTGTATCAATACAGGAGATATATGCCATGACCACAAACTTAAAAGTTGTATCCTCTGTGTATGCAAAGTCACATAGAGTACAATAAGAGTCCACTGAATGCTTTATATTATATAATTTAATTTAAATTTCAACTGACTTGTTACCATAATTTGAACAGAAATTTTTAATACCACATACATGCATCCTTGTTATTTATGTACCTACCAAATGCAGAAAGAGATTCATGTAAAACAAAATTAAAACGTAAAAGGAAACAGGTCAGTAAATTCTCAATTTCACTCTCCCAATGCAGCTTTAATTTTACTGTATAATGGATGGGATCAAAAGACAAAATCCTACTTTGCAGCACTAATTTAAACATATAATGACTATGGTCTAACAACAAAATCCCATTTGCCATTCTAAGTGAATAAACCAGTAAATTCAAGTTGTATAGGTAAAGTGAACATTTTTTTTATTCTGACTTTTTTCTATTACCATGCATTAATATTGTATTACTATAATAAAAAAAAATACCTAAAAATAATAACTTGCAAATGGGGCGGAGGAAGAATGATAGTAAGTAGAAAGTGTTCTCAAAAATAAATTACAAAGCACTCCTGAATGCCATTCCCTCCCCCTTCCTAACTGTAAAACATACTCCCAAATAACCTGCTGTCCCCAAAAGGTGTGAACTCTATTAAAATAGCATGGAAATAAGTTTAAGTATGAATAGACACACACTGAGATAGAACATTCGTAGAAACAATCACATTTCTGTATCATTTAATAAAAATCCCAGGCTGTAGACGATCTAAAAAGGTCACCTTTACAAGCAGTTTCAACTTATGATCAATTAATAATTTAAATTAAGGTAGAATTCTCAAAATAAATACAATTCCCTGGATTTAAGTATCTTGTATTTCATAAAATGACAATCATTACACTATTTTAAAGATCTTTTTAAAAAGAAAAACATGCGTTGTTTCAGTTGCAAAAGGTTTGCCTTTTTTTTTTTTCTTTAAAGCTATAATTTTTTCACAGTATCTGTAATCATTCCATTCTCAGTAAACATTAAAGAGAAAATGTAAATAATAGCACACTTTCATATCTTCATTATTGAGGTCTTCCTACTAGCTGCCCATCTTTTGGAGGGCATAGCTTTTTCCTGGGCTGTTTCTTTGAGTGGGAGGAGGGGGATGAAGAGGGGTGAGAAGGTGGGGCAAGGGAGCTGGGGTGGAAGGGCAGGGGTAGAGAGAGAGAAAGAGAGAGAGAGAAACATTTGATTTTTAGCAGGACAAATATCCTTACATTGAGAAATTCTCTGGACAAACATATTTGGCTTTTATGCTGACAGCAACTGTAAAAAACCCATTGTTTCATACTTTTATTTATCTTTTTCAAGAACATGTTTGTAGACATTTATTGTGTTTACAATAATAACGCAAAACTATTCTAAGGTTCAGCTGACATTTCCAGACTACAAAGGACAAACTTTTTCCTAGAACATGCCTGCACCAGTTGTTTTGCAGCTCGAGTGGATAAAACCATGGCACCTGACCTTAAAACTCAGCGGAGACGCTCCCCAAGTAGAGATACCACCTGTAACAGAGGCCAGACGTAACTCCCGTCTTTTCTTAAAAGACGGCCAACACATCTCACCAGGTAACTCCTTCTCACTTGCAACAAGAGATTTCACTTGGAGGGAGGAGGAGGCAAAGACTAGGTTTCCCGCCCCTCAGTTACCACTTCTACCCCACTTAAGTGTTGTGTAATTTTTCACAGGTAAAAGGTAAGGCATTGGAACTCTGATGACAGGGTACAAAGAACTGTTTTAATTCTACACTAACTTGTTTCTACAAACATTCTTTTAAAAATAAACTAGAAAGGTACATACAAAATAGCAATATTATGCATTATTATAAATTAAGATATAATAGTCAGAAGAAATTAAATTTAGAGATGCCCATGTGACCTTAATTCTGTAATGTCTTTCATTGTATTATGACATACTCTATATTTTTCCATAGGACCCAATTAATTCCATGCTTACATCCTCATAAAAGGCAAAACTGACTGTATATTCATACCTCATTCCACAATGTGCTAATTTAAATTACTAGCTTGCAATCAGAGTTGAATTCTTTAAATGTTTTAATGAACATGTCTGAAACTTATGCCAGGATCACATTTCCAGAGCTGCTTAGCATAATTTTCAACAAACCGAAGTCATACAGATACTTTCCATTGAAATCAACCAGTTAATTACCTATCAACCACTGATGGTTTTAAAAATTTCAGTAGGAATCTACCTAGGTGTTTCAGTATCTAAATGACTCTAAACAGGCAAGCATTTCCAATAATATAATAATTCCACAATTATTTATTGTTAACTAATATGTTAGTATGTATATTGATGTTACTTAATTAGCATGTAAACAAGCAGCTGAGCAGAACCATATGGAAATGTAACTAATAATCCACGAAGATATTCAATATTCTGATAATTAGAATAAATGAACAAAAGGGAAGCTTATAAGCAAGACTGACAAGAAAAGTAAATCAGATATTGTTATATATATACACATGGGGGGAGGCGGGCGGTAAAAGTGCTTTAGCTGCTGTACAGAAACTAAGCTGCACAACAGTAAAATCAGCTTTGCAAAGACATTTTCTCAGTTTTCACATGTTGAGTCTACCATGATGTATATATGACTTTGGGGAGGTTATAAAACATTAATTAAATAAAAAATGAAATAGATCGTGCAAGAAATTAATAAACTACAAGAAAGAAGAAGAGAACCCTCTACAAAGAATACCTAAATAACAAAAATAACGGAAGTGTATGGAGTAGGATTTCCATGAAGTTAACTACAGAAAATAAAATAAACATCATACTTCAGGATATTCTTCCAAAATCTGCAGCTGAAAAAAAGCTTGTAAAATCAATTTCAAGGATTTGGGGAAAAAAAAAAAAATCAGAATCTATTTTAAAGATTTCATTTACTGCAGTTCTTTCCACTCATCAGAAGACGCCTCTGCCTTACCAGAATATCCAAATATCTAAAGCAAAGGATTAGATATTAACTTGGATTTCGATGGACAATTTCTTTATGTATGAGGCTAAGTTTTATAGGAAGGCACTTGCATTTGCAACCTTACTTATCTGGGGCTCAAAGTTTGTAACTACCAGTGAAGTGGCTCAACCATCTAAACTAAGATACTTACTAGTTAGAAAGTACATGTAAGCTGAGTGGTCAGCTAGATGGCCAGAAAGTGAGCACTTTTTAATGTTCCTGATAACTTATCTGCAAAAGCACAGCACTGCACATTCCAGTGAAACTACCCAAGTCTGCAATCTAGCATACAGTTTTGAAAGTATCTATTCTGTGCCAACCTCAGTGTGCCAGATTTCCAAAAGAAAGAAGCTGAATAACAATTTTCACTTCTTAACAGATGATAATATATTCGACATAATCTGTATTTTAGCAATAATCCAAAGTAAGTTTACGAAGTTGTAATATATTTTTTAATAAATTAGTGTCCCATCTTAGTGTTGTAAGTATGTGTATTTATACATAAAACACACTGAAAATTTATATATGCTCTATCATATGATCTTCACTGGTAATATATTACTAATTTTATAAGCCTTCCAATTTCCAAGACTTTTTCATAAAATACCTCTACAACGTACTTCTGGAACACTAGCATTTGGAAACAATCTGTATACCGAAGTTGCTTTGAAAACATGGTAGATCCATTAGGAAATAAGACAAGTTAAGAAGCTATCTGATGCATGATTATTTGAGATCAACAGCTTCCTAATAAGTGACATAGTTCAAAATTTTAGGCCATAAAGAGGAAAGCTAGTTGTGATCTTTTTCTGTTATTGTAAAACATTCTGTAGAATCAACCACCATGGAGTATCCTTCGACCAGGATCTGGGACTTTTGAGTACATCCAGGTACACAGATCTAACTGTTAATTACTATAGTTTTGCAGGAATATGCAGGTGTGTGAATGCAAAATCTTTATTTCATCAGGTAATATGTTCTACTGATTCTATGGGTGAGATAAAATCCAATCAAAACGTCCTTTTTCACGACAGCACTATCAAGTTCAGAGATCCAGAACACAGAGTTGGACAATTTTACCAGAGAAACAATAACCCTGGTGATCTTTGCTTTTTTGCAAAGTAGGAGGTGGATTAGAAGAAAAAAGATTCACCCATTTCTAGGGAAAATTACTGTCTAACATTCAAGTCAGCCAAAACTGCATGGCTTCAAATCTGTTAAAAATGAAGATTACCTGCAAAATGAGAGTGAACTGGTTCTATATTGGAAAAAATCTCCAAAACTGTAAACTTTGAGAAAAACTGGAAATATTTTGCTTCCTAAAGCTAGTACTGTCTTATCTTCTTGCTCTCTCAAGTTACTGTTAAAGTATACAAGCTCATAAGCTAAAAGTGAAACATATCACAATCAACACTAAACACTGCCTGGAATTATATACCTCAAATTTATGAAAACGACAAAATCCCAGAGTTAATTACACATGCACATTTTAAATTTGTTACCTAAGTGACAAGCTGAAATGCCACATCAGTGAGATAATAGGAGTGGCACTGGCAGAGATAATTGCTTCTGGCTATCAGTGAGGAAAGCAGTGACAAGATCATAGAATTAGACTGTAGATAAGCACTCTGGTAGTTTTTAATCTAATTTTTGCATGGAAAACAGTCCAAGAAGCTGATGACTGAGCTAACAGGAAATTGCTGTGGATGTTTTCAGTTACTAATAAACTTTTCATAAGCCTAAAATAACAGCAGCCTTGATTTATTTTAAAGCTTATATGAGTTCAGCAATTTTTCAAGAAGGTGGTAAATCAGAAACTAATTTCTGGCTTTGTGGATGCACTGTATTGATGTCCCTAGGTTCATTCTTGAACTTAAGACAAAGAGCACTGCAACATCTATTTACCTAAAAAAACTTTAATGAGCTATCCCCTGTAAAGAACTAGAAAGACATAATTATTTTAAACCAAAACAAGATAGCATTTATTACCTCTTTTCCTCTTTTGCTCTCAGCTGTTCCTCTTGTCTTAGAACCTGAACCATCACAGACTCAAACATGCCTGTTGACAAGCCTACTAAGTTGCGAGGTGTGGAACGACGTCTTGTTGAAATGCATGCTGTTCCTTTCTCATCTTCCAGCCCAGAGCATCCTCTAGATGTTACAGCTATTGACGTTTTCTCTCTTAAATGCCTAGAAGAAAAAAGCAAGCCAATTAACAATGTCCCTTACCAACAGCACTGCAATGCCTACACTACCAACCACAGATCAAGTATATTTACTCAGAAGAAAAGCTATTTTTCACCTGCCAATTTTTCAATGTTGAAAGTTCCTTTACAAAATTTTAAACTTCAAAGCAACATGTTAATATGAGCTATGTTTACACATCTGTTAAAAGTGGTGAGTATTTATCTCAAGTAACCAAATCTTATTTAGAGATTGAATTTCCTACATTAGTTCATAAATATTTGGAAAGAAAATACTTCCACAAGACCTGAGCCAATACACTATCTTTTTAGAAGACACCTAAAAACACTGGGCGGGAGGAGGAGGGAAAGTGCACTTGTTGGTTGAGGGGAGTGTATGTTAAACAGCAGTTTAGTTTTGTTAAAAACTAAAAACGGTGAAAAGCAAAACAATACAAATTTAGTTGTAATGTTACATTTCATCTTACACTGTTTCAAAGTACACCAGCAACACTAGTATGAGAAGTAACACTATCACACAATCTCTGAAAACTTTTGAGAAGAGGGGAGAAAAAAATCCAACTTCCATTCTAAAGCAACCTCCATTCTAAGGTAATTTTCAGGGGTTTGTGATATCTGAGAATCATACAACCAACACCGATCACCTCCTTTGAGTCACTTGATGGGGATCGCTGAGGTAAATACTGCTCTCTAACAAAGCAAGAATGATTATTTCACTAAGTAGTTCTTAAATTTAATTTTACTAATAAAATTAGTTCTGTTAAACGCTTAAACCTGTCTGATCAAAAACTGAAAAACTTTGAGACTTCTACATTCCATAGTCTTTCTACATACAGCTCTTAGAAACTTTTACCAAGCTAGTGTACGCAGACATACTGAAAAAATCTTTACAAATATCCAAAAAGTTAATGTAAGAGAAACTTATTATATCCTGAGGTACGATTATTTTTATCCAGTTTAGTATTTCTTTTTATTTATTTGAACAAATGCTGAATTTGTGAAAGAATGACACTAGCAATTTTTTTCACTAAATACATATATTGCTATCTGATGACACCGTACATAAAATGACTTCACTTTTTTATGGAGTTTCTAATAAAAAGGCATTAAGCATTCTCAGGTCCTACCAAATCCAGTAAGTAGTCATATAATTCAACAAAGGGCCTTCAACAAAATGCCCTTCGGCTCAATACAGTCGAGACGTTACAGTCATACAATATACAGAAATGAACTTGGCACAAATCTTCCAAGCTGCATCTGGTTAGCTATTTACTTGCCAGCAGTAGCTCTTTTAAGCCAGGAATTCTGTTTTTTTGGGTTTGGGGTTTTTTTTTTGTTTGTGGGGGGTTTTTTTGTTTGTTTTTTTAAATCAAGTTTTACTCAGTCAAACCAGCAACATCCATGCCTCATTAGGTTCAGCTCCTTCTCTTCTACTCCCTAACTGCCCCCAAACTGCCATTATGCAAAACCAGTTTCAAATATAGCATTGCTACAGGTGTATAACACAGAATACATTCACTCTGGCTTAGTTGAGTTCTGCACCACAGTCCTGAAGTGTTCCTAATGCACAAGCTACTTGCAACTAATACTTGTGTGTCACTAGCAAGTTTAAGGTTGACAGACATTCACAGCTTTATGTGTTTCCTAATGCTGTTCCTTCTTCACCTTCATCAAAAAAAATCCTCTTAGTTTTTACATGCAGAATATTATGGCACACAGAAGACTGGTGGACCTTTCATTGTAAGAAGCCACCAGTTTTCTGAGTATGACTAAATTAAGCCTATGTCAAACTTATGAAAAAGCATGTATTTCAGTTGTGATCTAAAATGGGCTTTCTACTATATGGCTTGACAGCTTTCTATGCTTCAGCTGCTTTGGCTGATACACAAGTTCTTGCCACGGACTTATATGTAAACATATCGCAATTTCCATTTTGCCATTTAAGACTATAATATGCTATACGTTACCTTTCATTTTATGATTTTCAAAAAATACACCATTTCAAATTAGGTACGTTGGCTCAAGATTTTATTCCTACTTATTTTAAAGACAGTAAAAATACCACAAACTGTAAAAATCACAATTTTGAAGAGACAGATGTTCACGCAGAGTTTGAGTAGTTTCACTTGCTTTTGACAGCATAAAATAAAGGAGCATTTGACATCTTGTCTAAACGACTGTGTCTCGAGGCTCATAAAAGGCTGCTTTCAGAAGGAAAATCTTAGCCAGGAAATGCTGTGCCCTGTTTTGCATTTTGGTATTTTTGGGTTTGGAATCTCCAAAGCATTCTGAATTATGATTTGAATAGTTCCCAGTAGGAGACATTCCTCTTTGTGAACATATTGAGAGTCTGAGAACCTTACTGTGGATTTTTTAAAAGCCATGCAAATGGTATTTTTTACATAAAGAAACATGCTCTCCAATTCTACTTTTATGTAAATAGCATGTGGCATGGCCCCTACAGAGTTTTCTGCACCTACCGGGACAGCAGCGCCAGCTTCTGTTCCAACATCATCTCCAGCTTCTGGGCCTGTTTGGAGAGCCAGTGATCTACACCATGCAGCCGGTAACATGTCTCCAGCATTAGGCGGAAGTCACCCACAAAATCTGCTATCCCTGTGTACTGCCCGCTGGAAAATTTCTCTTCCATCTTCAGCAGCCACATTCCAGCTGGCGACTGCTGAAAGGAGTGACTGCTGCTACGAGCCGAGAGGCAGCCAGCTCCTTCTGCCCCGACGGATGCCTGATCCACGAGGGGCTTCAAAAACGGTGCTGTCAGAGGCCGGTACTTCTCCAGCAGAAACTCGCGCAAGATGCGGTAGCCCTGCTGCAGCTCGGGATCCAGGCTCTGGTCCCAGGAGCCGCCGCCGCTCTTCCCTCCCGTACCATCTCCCTCCTTGGCCGGCTCCTCCTCCTCGCACCGAAGGCGGCTAGCCGCGGGCCGCTCCGCCGAACGCTCTCCTCCCGCAGCGCCCGGAGGGTCCATGTCTCCCACCCCGCGCACGCACAGGGCCTCGCCGGCTCCGGGGGGGCTGCCGGCCCCGGCCCGGCTCCTCAGCATCAGTTAGGGACGGCCGCGCTCCCCCTCGCCCAGCCGGCGAATCCGCATCGGGCTCACCTACGCAGAGAGACACGATTCAGTCCCCCGCCGCGGCCTCGGCCCGGCCCCTGGCTGCGGGGGGCGGAGGCAGCGGCCGGCCGCCGGCTCGGCCCGGCCCGCCTCTCCCCGGCGCCAGCCTCCCCCGGGCCTGCGCGGGAGCCCCGCCCGCCCGGGCACCGCGCCCTCGCTCTCAGGGGCCGCCTCCGGCGGCGGCCGCCGCCGCATCCCTCCGCCCGCCCCCCGCCGGCCTCGCTCCCTTCCCCGCCCGCGCCGGGACGGGGCCGCCCTCCTGCGCTTGCCCGCCGCGGGGCGGCGGGTTGCCGTCTCCGCGCTGGCCGCTACCGGCCAGCCCATGTCTGCGCGGCGAGCGCTTCCCTTCCCCTCCTCGCCTCGCGGCGCAGCCCCGGGCCAGCGCCTGGAGGCGGCAGCGGCATCAGTTAACAGCCGGCGGGCGAGAGGGGGGGGAGGGGGCCCGACGGCCCGGGAGAGAGTCGAGAAAATGGGAGACGCGCCGCCTCACCTAGCGCGCATGCGCTCGAGCGGCGGCGGCGCGGTGGGAACGCGGGGCGCCAGGTATGGGGACGTCATCAGAGGGCGCCTGCCGCGGAGCGGGGCGCGCCGGGGGGGGGGGGGGGAGCTGAGGGCGCGTGCGCGGAGCGGGGCGGGACGGGCACGTGAGGCACTGATGTCGTCATGAGTGAGGCCGGGCTGGCCGGGTGTCGTCACTCGGCGCCGTTGTCGATGCGGGTGGTTGAAAACGCCCGCCAGCCTCGCCAAAGCCTGAGAGGACTTTTGCCCCTCTGCGGGGGGTGGGTTGCCCTGAGGGCCCACTAGTGACCGATCTCCCGGGTGTTCCAGCTGTTTCGTGAAACACGCTCGGCGGTGGGAGTGGGGAAGGCGGTGGAAGCGTTCAGCCCTACCCACGGAAGTTCCTCCCCGAGGACTTCGTGTTCTGTAAGTGGGAGCGGCCAGGCCACCGCGCTGAGCCGCGGTGGGGGTGCGCTGGCAGTCCCGTCAGGTCTGCCCTGAAGCGGCCTCCCGTTCTGCTCACCCCTGGGAGGAACCGTGCCCGGGCTCCCGGGGGCTCCACAGGAGTAGTAGTAAGCACCTGAGAGGCAACTGCTTGAGCTTATGCCTGCCAACATACATAGCTGTCTGAAGTGCCCCGGGTACCTTGCAAAGAGAGAGACAATGTAAGTGGGGAAAAACAAATCAAGTTTTCTTTGACCAAGCCTCTGCTTCTGTGGGGGCGTTCTTGTGCCTCCTGCAAGGTAACTTTCTGCAGAGATCACTCCAGAGACCTTGCTTATGACACTGTCTGTATGGAAATAACATACAGAAATGTGGCACCACTACCGTGTCGTTACTATGCTTTTTCATTCTAAGGACACCAGAAAATTTCCATCCCCTTCATCCCTGTTGGGTCACAGCCAGCTTTCATAAATGCTTCTGTCAAGCTGTATTTGCAGAAGGGGCTTGAGCAGATGCTGCGGGTGTGGTAGCCTGCTCACGGTGCTATGCTTCCCACACTGGCCATGCCTACAGCACAGAAGTTTGGGACCCACAAGGTTAGCGAAACCCCCTTCCAGTCCTGTTTTCCAACGCCAGTCTACAAAGCCTCCGTACAGTGAATGAATGAACGTTGATCCTCAAGGTGCTGCCATCTCTCCTGATCACTTACTGATACTACAGCTACCTGGTTTTATCCTCCAAAATCTCTTCTTGAATTGCAGACTCTGGAGAAATGAGGTCAGGCCACTTGGCATGCGGGGTGCTGGCTCAGAGGCTGCAACATGCCCCCACATTGGAGGGAGGTGATCCTGCCCGGAGGACTGTTGTGCATTGAGACCTTAGTGATCCATGCAACAGTTAACTCAAGGGTAGGCATGTACATGGCCCTCAGGGCTGCAGCTCACTGTTAGAGGAGCTGGCAGGCAGCTCCCGTGTACCAGCGATCACACCACCTCCATGAACTTGCATCTGTCTAAAAGTGCAGCAAGAAGTTTTTATGTAAATATAATTTCTGTTTGACAGTAGAAATGATGAATAGAGTTGTTTTCTTGTAAAAAATCCTCTAATAGCTTGGATGACCACAATGGGGTAGCCCTTCCACAGATAGGGTATTCAGAGGCCCATTTGATGCTGCACTACTCCTGATTCACAGCTAAGATAACAGTTGCCTATTTCTTTATGGTGTTAACTCTAATAAATTGCATTTGAAATTATGCTTTGCAGAGGCTGAATACCTTTCTTACTGGAACCATAATGGACTAGCATGTCCTGGTGCAAAACAGTGGGAATGCAGGCTTGGGTTTTCTTTAATAACTTATCTCAGGAAGAGTGTTCAGCTTGTCTAATTCCCACTCCAAGCTGTGGAGGGTCATCATCAGGGGGACAGAACTGGTGGAGGGTTTCCTGCAACATACGTGGAGATGAAATCACCTGTAGAAAAAGCATGATTGAAGATAATGGAAAGCAGCCAGCTGAGTTACAGTGGGAATTTCTAGTATAAAAGCAGTTTAGACTGGCAGCTCTTTTAGCAGCTTTGTGGCTTTTGGATGTTCAGCCAGTGACACTCACTTTCTGGTACTGTTTGGTCAGTCAAATGGGAAAAGTCACCCAAGCAGGACTCTTAGGCCTCTTCCCATAGGACCCTTAAGCAGTGGCTTACCTCCACCCATCAATTATTGGCCTGATAACATGTAAGGCCACAAGTCTTCACAAGTCTAGAGATCAGGCCTGCCCTGGATTAACGAGGATCAGCTCCCCAGTAATCTTCAAAATAAGGCTTTTCTTCAGGACTGTGAAAGTCTTTTTCCAGTATTCCAGCCCCATTGAGATGCATGTTGCTTGCAGCCTCCCTGCTGTGGGACCTGCTGGCAGCCAGATGCTTTGCAAGAAATCTGTTAGCTGTGGGAAATGGCAGAGTGAAAGAAATCTTAGCAAGATTATAGACAGTCCAACTATTTCAGCTGGACCAAACAGATACTGTTGGAGGAGAGGGGAATTTTAAGTCGTGTTCTTCTTGCTTGGGTACTGTGGTACTGCATCTCTTGTTAGTGAGCACTCTGACCTGCATGTCTTGCTGTGTTTCTCTGCTCCTGGCTAACCTTCGGCTCCCTGACACATTATACTGGTCTACACCTGCTTGTGATTACCCAAAATGTGGGAGGTGTGCTCCAAGGGGCTTCTTTCCCCCTGAAATACAACTTCTCAAAGACTAGAAATGGCAACAGTAAAATTTATTTTACTTGTGTCAGCTAGCCAGTTACCATCTCTCCAGCTGCCTGAAAGCTCTTGGTGCACAGGTACCTGTTATGTTTTCTTCAAGGTGGCTGTCCTCTTAATGAAAGAAAAAGAATTTGTAGCATCTGGAATATACAGCTTGGTCATGGGGAGAGAGACTATAATGAACTACAAAGCCAGTATCTGTTTTCCACTTTTTTTTTGCATTCCAAGAAGTTAGAATATTGGTTCAATGCTCATCCTTTGAAAGCGTTTTGTAGGTCTTCCCTGTGAGTCAGGGCTGAGATAACATGGTTATATGTTGCATATCTAAATGAGTAGTTTTTTTCAATGTATGTTTAGCAGCTTGTTGGGCCTGGAAGCTCATTTATACTTTCTTCAACAGTAGCTTAATAAAAGTTGTTACTTCTTGTTATATGTCTGGCCTTGCCCTGAGGCTACAAGAACTTGAAGTCAGAATTCTGCATTCTATTTGTAGACTAGTAACTGAGAAGCCACAAAATATGACATCTGTAGACTGTGGTGTGATAACTTCTCATCTATATTCCGTTCTGCCTTGGAAAACAGATCTTTCAGTCTATGGTAATGAAAGAAATACAGATATCATGATTACACTCTGAAATTAAATTTACCGTGAAGAATGGGGCCACATGACAAAACAAGATAATATTGTTTATTGGGAGCTGTGACTTGGATCAGCAAAATATTTGAAAGAGGATATTTTTTCTAAGTATGCAATCAAAGTAGGATAAAAGAATTTAAAAACAGACAAAAAAAGTACCCAAAATTAATTATACTTGCGAACAGATCATTGTGTCTATCTATGAAAACTTTTATGTGTTATTCTGTTTTCTGTAATGAAAAAATACATTTAATTTAACCACTCCCTTAATACACGATCTATGTATTTTTAAAATCTTGCCACACGGGTGCACTGTTGAATAAAAACCATACCCCCATTCCTTCTTTAGTTAGAAGTAGTACTATGTTTCGATGTAACCAGGATATAACTGCAGGAGCAAAAGCAAATAAACTTTAGAAAATATGTAACGGTGATGAAATGGAGTTGTGTTTTACCACATTCAGTATTAATAATAGGAGCTATGACCCACATATCAGAAAAAATACTGTTCAGAATAAATAGAGCTGATAAATTTAACACTTTAATGAAGCTTATTCTAATTTCTCTTCATACATCTGAATTTGATATACAGTTTCTGTAAAATGTCATTATATAGATTTACATCTTTTTTAACCATAAAAAATAATTGCAAATGTGGATCTGCATGATCTTTTCTAAGACAGAAAGTTACACTAAATGAGCCCCTCTGCATTCATGTTACCACAAAGATGGCAAGAAATTTTGCAATTTCAGTGTTATCCACAGTGTCTGGGGTGTTTAGGGAAGAGTGCAAATGTCATGTGGATAAAGGTGTACCGTGAGGGAGAAGTGTGATATATGCTTGGGGAAGAATCATCTTCCATGTACATGAAGGACAGGATGATTTTGTAAAGGAATAGAGCCAACTACTAGACATGACCAGTATCCTCTACCTCTGATATGATTGTTGTGTGAAGGAACCTTATCAGGTCATGGAGGTCAAATTCAGGGTTCTAAAGTTGAGAGAGTATGACTTAGGCTGACCATGAAAGCATCCACAATCTCTTCAGACACCCACTGGTGATGTAAATATTTAGTCTCTTCCTGAAACTTGATTTGAGTATTATTATAATGATTTTATAGTGTGCCCTAACCTGATACTTTGCCTTTATATTTGCTTTCAAACTGAAATCTGTGTTATTAGACCACAAAGGAACATCTAGTGATTACAAATATTATATAGAGAAAGATAAACTACTAAGCAAAAGCCGAAAGTTTTAACTCCCTGAATTAGTTGCAGTCGTTGTCTATATTTAACAACAGATTTTATGTGCATTCTTAGAGATTTATACATAATTCTTAGAGAATGGGTAAAATATTTTACAAAACCTACTCTGGACCTCTTAAATCCAAAGGCCCTCTAGCTCTGGTTGTTGTCTATTCTAACCTTTTCAAGAGAACTGTAGCATTTTTGTAAAGGAGGATATCACCGTTCCACCACCCTCAAAGAATCATTTAGGCTGGCAGAATAATAATAGGTGTTTTAAGACACGGGAAGGTTGTGTCGTAACAGGTCAGAAGCTGCCTGTTTCAGCATGTGGGATGAAGAAAGAAGGATGATCTCTGCAGCAGCACTACAGAAACAGTGTTTAGAAAGAAGAGTAAAGTTGTTTGTTTCTTTCCATGAAGCCCTGAACTTTCAGAACCTTGAATAATGTTATCTGTTTGCTTCTGGTGCAGTAAAGGTGGATCAAAAAGTGACGCAGAAGTCTCGGACACAACATACACGATCAATGTGATCAAGTTAATGCCACTTAATTAAAGGATACACAGCAACTTATACACTAGCACAAAGCACACGCGTTACCTTTTGGTTGCTAATAGGTTAAAGCTGCTTGTTCACACACCTTGCTCTGCTGTACCTACATTCTGTTTCTCCCTCTTGTTATCTTGTTTTTTACATTCCATCCTCGTTACCTCTCTGCAACATAGACAGTTTCTCAAAACTCCAATTTCATTATCTCTTTCGACCTTGTATACGTCCTTCACAACAGCTGCAGTTGTGAGGCCCCTCGGTCTGGATCGCTCATAATATGCCTATTTTCTTCCAGCCACTCCACAAAAAAAGTATCTTCCATCTTCAACTCTAGGCTACGCTTCACATAATCAGAAAAAAAATTTGTTCTTTATCTAACATGTCCACTCAGTGTATAATTTTCTTCTTCTCTTGGCAATGTCATAGCCAGTGACTGATTGGCTTACTTGGCCTTCATTCTGCTTCTTTTAGTTCACACATTAAACCCAGAGGTCCAAAAATTCAATTTCGTGCTACTGATGACCCCTACAGTGACATACAAGACAGCCCACGTCAAGGGTCCTTGGAGCTCTTCTGTGATGTGACTGAATTAGCATTGCCAGCAGAAACAGTTGAACTGTGTGCCCAAGTAACTGTGTGATCCTTTTGGTAACATAAACTAATGGTAAATAAAACCAACACCAAACTCCAGAGAACACTACCAAGGGTCTTTTCTTTTGAGGATCTGCCACCTGAAGTTTCCTTTTTATCAGCTGCACAAAAATTCTTGGGGAACAGGGGCTCTGGCATGTGAAGAAAATAATCAATCTTTTAAGTGTTCCAGATGAGTTGTTCTGCTGATCTCCTCATCCTCTCACATGTCCCACCAGCACTACTCTGATCCGCCTCCCATTTAGGGATACAGTACTACTTTTTATTGCTAGTGCTGTCTTCATTGCCGATTAGATATACAAGCTGATACAAAACAGAGAAAGCATCCTAGAATTTTACATTTTAGAGACATTCCCTCTTTTTGAGTTCTCAAAGCTGTAAGCTGTTTTGCATCCAAAGTTCTGCAGCAAATAGTGTTGAAAAACTACAGTTCTCCCCAAAACCAGTCATTCTCAACGACTTCAATCAGAAGTAAAATTTTACAATGTGTTGCAATGCATCAAAAATCCATTTTTTTACAAAGACCATGAATAAACGTTTACTTTCTATTATTATGACATGATAGGATTAAAAATTCTGTTATGATGTCTTTTTAGAACTAGAGAAAAAAATAAAGCAGTTTAACAAACTCAAATGTTTTTTCAGGATTACAGATTGCTTTTGAAGTCCAGTGCATGAGCTAGTTTCTTCTGATTAGAATGCTAAACCAGGCTCCTCCTGAAAAGCAGTGTAATGGAACTTGCCATCTTTATTTTATTCTAAAAGTTTAAAATTTTATATTCTTTTCCATTTCTGTGTTTTATAACTAACCTAATGACAGCTACTTTTTCTCCATAACACTGCACCAAAATTACTTTTTGTCACCTAAACGTGTGACAGGCAGAACAAAGGTATCCTGAACAGTAAAACTAGTCACAGCTGGTTCCCCTGAACAGCCCAGTGCTGTGACTGGTTCAGCTACGTACATGCTCACCAGTGCTACAGATGAAAACATAATTAACTGTGAGTGATAAAAGGTGTCAGAATAATGACTGCATGTTGGGGTGGTGATAAAACTGATCTTTAAAACTCTGAAGGACAAGACTGCTACCAGTTAGCTGCAATTGGTAAAGGCTGGTTGTAAATTTTGGTAATATCTAGAGAAAATAAAAGTATCATGTCATGAACACTCCAACTAATAAAGAGATAAAACCACTAGTCAGGAAGCAGATCATGCATTGTGCTTCTGCACATAGACTATCTGGATTTAGAAAACTGAGGGCTTCGGGTCCTGGAAAGAATAGCTGGCTCCAAAAAGAAGTGTCCCTGAATACAAGTGGTCACAGAAAGTAGAAAGGGGCCCAGAATGAGGAAGGTGAAATCCTGGTTGGAGGAAGGATCATGGAAGTGGGGAAAATCCTGGACATCCGTGAGCTGTGTGGAGATGAATGATGTGGGATGCCCAGGGACCTTGGCCAGTAATGCCTGAGACTAGAGGCTGCAGGAGGTGTCACAGCAACAATCAACATGATTTTCTGTCTCACCATCGCAGACCATCAGGGACCTTCCTGCAGAGGAGGCAAGCTGAGACGTAGGAAGGTGACGTGAGTGAGTGGTTGTGCTGGATAATCAGCTAGGGTAAAAGCTCTAATCTCTCCAGTTCTGAAATAAACTCCAGTGTTCAGATCCAGTGTGGGTTGTCCTTTACTCTGTTCCACCCGGACAGCTGGATAGCCAGTACATACAGGCTGATAACTAGGTCCTTAGCTGAAGAGAAAGGATAACTTGAGATCAGGCTGCAGTTTGTCATTCAGCAATGTACGTCAGTCTGTCTGCTATTCAGCTGCTGATGTTCACAAAGCTTGAAGGAATGTGCATTTTTATTCAGTTAAGCTTCCTCCTTCTATGCCTTTGCCAAACTATGTCAAAATTATCCATCAGGGTCAAAAGTGATTGGAGAGGACAGAGAGACAGACAGACAGCAAACTGCATAAGCCTTAGTTCCTCAGAAAATCAGGGTAACAGGAATTTAGTAATCTCCAACACTGTACATTTTTATTATTCTTTCTGTAATTGTGCAACACAAGGAAAACAACCACAGAATTGCTTCATACATACTTAACATTTATTTATGTGGAAGGTTTTGCAATTATAATTTACTATGTCTAATTGCAGAGCTGAAAGTTTTAATTGTCCTAGTATTATAAAAATGGCAGCTATTTCCTGTTCCCATCCCTGAAGAGTGGAGAAAAAATACAAGGATATAATTTTAATAGCAAAGAGAGATTTTGAGAGAGGCTAGATGTGGACATTAGAATTACACAGAGAAGCCATGTTTAGATGACTAAAACATTTGCACTGTTCACGGCCCATTCAGTTCCTTTATCATCATTAACTATGAAGACCATGTTCTACAGTATCTGAGAAGACATATATCCCAGGCCAGGACTAAAACTGCAGTCACCCAGATATGAATGTCTGCTTCTGGCAGGGGAAAAGAGAACTCCAAATATGTTCACATTATCAACAGTTATACAGTATGCATTGTATGTCACTGTGCCTGGTGGTTTGTGTCAAACAAAAGAAGCCATGGCAGTGCTTAGTCACCTTACACACAGCACACATACAAGACAACATTTTGTCCTACTGTACCTGTCCATCAGTGAAAAATGGTGGAAAGACCGGGCAATACTTGGAAAATATAAATTAAAAGGATGATCTATATTTATGGATAACTACAAATACTGATGCTTATTCTGAAGTGTTTTCACTAAAGTTATAGAAATCCATCAGTAAAATTTGATTAAAATATAGCAATCTGCAGTCTCATCCAACTATATCTCTTCTATACATCTGTTTTGACTACATTCAAATTAAAACCACAATTATTTCCAAACAGGAGATTTAGACATGTTGGTGTAAATCAATAAATCAATCAATATAAATAATAAATATTTTTCTTAATATTAGTTTCACAGAATCACATGATAGTTGAAATTGAAATAGACCTCTGGAGGTCTGTTACCTCCATTTCTTCATTCTCGAAGCATGGGCGACTAAAACAGCTTGCTCAGGGCCTTGTTCAGTTAGGTTTTGAGTATCTTCAAGGGTGGAGGCTCCACAGCTTCTCCAGTCAACCTGTTCCAGCTCTGTCAAGCTGCTTTCCAGTTAATCAGCTCCAAGGCTGTGCTGGTGTGGGGTGTCATTCCTCCCCAGGTACAGCATTTTGCATTTCCCTTTGTTGAACTCCATGAAGTTCCTATCAGCCCATTTCTCCAGCTTGTCAAGATCCCTCTGAGTGGCAGCATCTGGTGTATCCATCCGGCGTATCAATCACTCGTCCCAGTTCTGAGTTGTTTGCAAAATTCCCAAGGGGGAACTCTGCTCCATCATCTAGGTCATCAATGAAGATGTATCAACCCATGAGTGACTGGCCTCTGCAGTAGACTTCATGCCACTGATTACAGCCCTCTAAGCCTGACATCAGTTTTAAACCCACGCCACTATCCACTTATTTAGTTCATATTTCATCAGTGTGTCACTAGGTATGCAATGGGAGACTGTTGAAAATCTCACTAATGTCAAGATAAACAGCATCCACTGCTTTCCTGTTATCCACCGTGCCAGTCATCCCATCATGGAACATTATCAGGTTGGTCGGGCATGATTTACCCTTCATGAATCCATGCTGACTACTCCAAATCACCTTCTTGTCCTTCATATACTGTAGAAATTGTTTCTAGTGCTTTGTTTCATCTTCCCTGGGATCAAGGTGAAGCTGACTGGTCAGTACTTCCCATGATCCTTCTTCCTATCCTGCTTGGGAGTAGGAGTGGCATTTGGTCTCTTCCAGTCCTCAGAAACCTCTCCCAGTTGCCATGACTTTTCAGAGCTAACCAAGAGTGGCCTCGCAATGACATTGGGCACTGCCCTCAGCACTTGTGCACTCCATTAAGTCTAAAGGGCTTGTTTACATGCAGTTTGTTTAAAAGTTCCCAACTGGATCCTTCTATACTGAGGATAAGTCTTCATTGTACCTCATTGAAAGTCACCACTGAAATCAAGACAACTATAGAAGAAGAGAATGTATCTCTTTTTAAAGATACATCATGGTTTCACTTTGTGTAACTTTTAATATGAAAATGTAAACTTCTGGAATGTCCCTGTATATTGTACCACTCCCACTCTCTTTTGAAGTTAACTCTACTATCATTTGGAATAGAAGGGCGAAAGCCCAAGTTAATGTGACTCCATTTTGCATGTAAGAAAGAGAAGCTACTGTAGTCTGGGGAGAAGTCCTAGCAGCCTCCAGGTTTTCCTTTATATACAGTGAAAGTACATGGCTTATAACACCTCTGGGTATTGCAACATATTACTGTGCAGTGGACCACTTTTGCTGAACCCCTTCTCTGGACCTGTGTGTCCCCTCGTGAGTGAAGAGAGCACATCTTTTCTGATCTCAGGTTCAAGACATGTCATCCTTCTGTTATTCCTGAAAACACTTAAAATGATGTAACCCATAATGAGTGAAAAACAACTGCAGTGACATTCAGTGTAAGAATTCTAGACTTTGAGAAGTGTTTAAAAATAGCAAAATGGCATTGGAGCAGAAATAGCTTCCATTGATACAGCACCATTCTTCACTTTTGTGTGTATGTTTTTAAGGACAGGTTTTTCAAAAAAGTGTTAGACTTTGCAGCAGTGGTCAGCATAGGCATTAGCAAGTCATTAGTCTTCTGTGTTATATAGAAACGCGTGGAGGTTTAAATAAGTGCCCACTGTTCTGAATAGGGGAAAACTTCACAGTAGGACCGTAGTACAACATTATTTAATGACAGTTTGGAAGTACTGGGAGCAATAGATAGGCTACAGTAGACTTAATTTAGTCCTACATATATCTTTGGCATGCCATGTAAACAGGATGCGAAATAAGATAAAGTTGACTGTTACATGTTCATGTTAAAATGTTCTTAGAATATTAAAAACTCCTACAGTTTCCAAGAAAAAAATGTATTGGTAGATTGCCATGTCAGTTTGTTTCAATAAGCTGCTAAATATATTCTGTATGGTATCTTCATGCCTTTGGGGGAGAAAGACCTCAATGTGAAGAAAAAGAGGAACTTCTCATACAAATACTAATATATGTTTTGATATAATGGACATACTATCTGTATTCCCTATTAGTAAGTCACTGGATTTTAGACTAAAAGCTCAGTGTTCAAAACTAGAGCAAGTATTTTTGACCTGACATCTCCAAAATCTGAAAATCCTATCTTTCACATGTGTTTTAATGTTTTCAATCACTTTCACTGAAAATGTTTTTGGGTAGGCTTTCTTTAGAAAGTTACTATTTGTAATCAAAATTTTCCCCAGTGTAAATCTGACAATACATTGTAGTCAGCATTAGAAATAAGTTTTTATATCTGATCTTTTTTTTTCTGGTGCAGTACAGTCCATTGTCTATGTTTCAGTTTTGTTCCAGCTTGAGAGACTTTGAGTTATGTCTCCTGCATTTTTTTTTTGCAAATTAACTGGCTGATAAAATGTAGTTACTGGTATTTACTCTATGCTCAACATTATTCATGCAATAGCATGTGGCACCAGGAAACTTCTTTGTTCCTATCACTGTAGCAAATATTTACTTTTTGTAGATGAATATCCTCTTACCTAAAAGAAAAAAAAAAAACACCAAAAAAACAACAAAAAAACAGTTTTAGGTAGTTGTTTTCCTTGTTACTTTCTATGCCAATAATTACAGTAAAACTAATTTTATAGTAATTTTGTTGACATTTTTCTCAATATAACTGTTTTCTAAAGCTATTGCCTTTCAAGATAGTTTAATACAAGATACTCATTTGAATTAGAAGAAAATGTTGAAGGTATGTCCAGTGGTGGACTGGACCTAGCATAGTAACTGTAGGGATACAGTTATTAGTGGGATCGGTGGCTGATGAAATACATCGACTCTGATGGTGAAGCTGGGAAAAGAAAAGAAAACAAAAAACAAGTAAGGAGTGTGAAAGATGGAGTGACAAAAAGCAAAAGGGAGACATAGGTGCCAAGAAGGAGAGAGAAAGAGAGATAGAGGTAGGTGGGAGGAGGGAGAAAGAGACAGAGAGAGAATGGAAAACACTTCCCAGTGGCCAGCCAGGAAGGGAAGAATGTGAAGCTTCCTAGATGAGTGTCCTCTCCCTGTTCCCTCTCCAGTGGAGCAGGTAGTTCCCCTCCAATGGTACTTTTCCCATGATACCTTGACATTTTTCATCAGGACCTGCACAAATTCCCTGTTGGTTGTTCCTACTTTTGATGCTGCCATTGCTGATGGGAGTGTGTGCTGGTCAGGGAGGGTACTGCACAGCTGCTTCATTGATGAGCTTTCTGCCAACACTGAACTTTGGGATACAGTAAACTGAAACCTCTATTTATTATGGAAAACCATTACTGACCTGGATTTAGAGAGACTCTTCAGATCCAGAAATGCTCAATGACATAGTCAGCTATAGTCTAAACAGCAATAATTTTAAAATAAACTATAAAGACTAAGATGGGAGGTTGGCTGCAATGTGGATACATCCTCGATATTTACATGGCTTAATCTATCCATTTAATCTAACTTGTATCAATTACAATTAGTTTGAGATTGTTTCTTCTTGTGGCTGCTGATGGAATATGTTACTACTTAGCTATTCTGCAGTAGTGTTGGTGTAGTGCATTATATGTTCGTACAGTTGGTAATTTAAAAGAAAAAATTGCTCTGTGCTGTGGCTGTAGGGATCACAAACACTTCACTTAAACCTGGAATTTTATCTTGTGGCCCGGGAACAGAAACAACCTGTAAGGCAGGTTCATGTGACATGCAGTCAACATCTTGCAGCCTGGACCTATCTGCTCCTTGCCAAAAAATGCAGCTGCTGCAGCATCATCAGCATGACACAGTATACAAATTCTAAATAAAAGTAGTAGCTCCTTGATTTTAAGAAAACTCTGGCAAAAAATTAAATTGTTATTGTTTTTAGAGTAGTTTCACTGTTTCAGTGAGGTATATGGAAGTGTGATTTACTCCTTTAAAAATGCAAGGCTCACTTATTGAAACAAATATCGTCTGTATGAATAGAGAGGACCAATAGGTGAGTGAAGGGTTAGGAATGTATATAGGTGGGTAGATAAAGCCAGCTGAACATGCCAGGTGTAATAATGAGAGAGATAGTTCTTGTATGATAAAAACCATTATCTGGACTTTCTGGGCAAAGAAATACAGCACGTGCTTTAAACAAGTTCATTCATGTCACAAGCAGTCCAGTTATTGACATTGGTGCAATGCCTGTAAAGCCCATTTAATAGCTGGGTAAATGTTTAAACAGTGAAGTTGTTTCAAGCTCTCTGCAACTGAGGCTACACTCCTACTTTTAATACGTCTATATTACCATAAACCCAGCATCTGCCCTTGAATCAGCCTTGGAAGGAGTGTTAGATAGCAAGAACAACATCAGTGACGTAAAATATCAGAATAGTATTTATGAGTATTTTCAGGCATTGCACAAAACTACTGGCTAAAATTTTCCATGTAGTTCTAGGTAAGACAGCTTCTGTGGCATTTTAGAGAACCAGATGTTTAAAAGTTTGTTCTTACTATTTCCAACACACCTGGAATTCCAGCAACAGTGAGAATTCCAGCATGAGAATATTGATGTAAATGAGTGAATGTAGAGATCTAAAAGATTAGGTCCACGTCAGACTTTTTCTTTTGTTTAGAGGTTTGGCTTCCTGCCATGTGTTCAGGCAATAAATTGGCTGTAACAGAGCTTCTTCTAGCATTCTGCTGAGAAGAAGTATCCCAACAGAGACAATAGCAGGCAAAATAAGGTAAGCAAGAGTGGAAGGTTACAGCAGGATTTTCAATAGGCTTCAATTTAAGATTTTATATGACTGCTTGTTTAGATTCTAGCAAATAGTGATCTTTTCAGTTGACTTCAAAGTTTTCTTCTGAAATCTCTTCCTTAGTATAGTTTATGTCTACTTTTCTATACTCCTATATCTAGTTTAGAGTATAGATTTCATAAAGTCTGTCTGATGTGAAAGAGATTATAACCTCATTTTTTATTAGCTATAGGATGCCAAAAGTTCTTTTTAATCCGCTGTTAAATTGTAACAAACTTGGACAAGTTACTTATGTCCTTTGGAAACAGGACAGCTGCAACCCAATACACTCAAGAAAAACAGTTCTGATCCTTTAACAGTCTTAGAGATACCTTGTTATGAATGTATCTATATAGTATGAGATAATACTTGGATCTTACCACCATGTGAATGAACTCCAAAATTTTAAATTCTGTTTTCATGTACTGAAATTGATCTAATTTTATGACCAGATGTGTGTGGGGATTAAGTGGGAGAGAGAGTGATAGCTAAGAACAAATTAGATCATTAAGGGTGCAAGAGAAGCTATAGACCAGATTTTCTTTGCTGCCATCATATAAATGAATTGCTATAGTCTATGTAGCAGGAAAAAATTTCAAATTCCCTGTGTTTTTAGGGTGATCTTGTTGCAACTGGCCACAAACTTACTCAAATATACCTGTTTTCAGCAGTTTAAAGATCTATAGCTCAAATTTTCTGCTTCTTTTGTACTTAGCTTAGGTGGAAAACAATGAAAAACAGACCAAAGTTTCCAAAACAAACAGTGGTTAACTAGGTCTGCAGCCAAGAACAGTTTCCAGCTCTTCCTAGCCCTCTTCAAGCAGAATGTATTTTACAGAAGAGAGAAAAGAACTAAAGAAATGGGTGTGAAAGGCATTAAAACAAAGAAATATACATAGGGAGAGACACACAGCATTAAAAACTGTGAATAAGAGTAAAAAAAGTGGGAGTAGGAGACATCTATGTAAGAATGTGGCATGAGAGAAATGGCTTATTGAGATGGGAGTATTTCTATGCCACTCAGTCTTAAGGGACATGTAAGCAATTCAAGCTATGGCAACTTTTTGTTATTTAATATAGAGAGCTTTATTTGTTCTGGAGCTAACAGAAGTGAAGTTCTACCAGAGACTTTTCCATTTTCTAGTTGTTCAAACAAGCCAAAATAATTGAACTTAAGTACAGTCATTCAGAATTTCAAGACTACCTGTCTATCTTTCTCCATAGAGACTATTCTAAGAGTTTATCCACTTCCTAAATATGCTTCTGAAAATTTCTTTGAACTGGCCTGCCCTCCTCCGGAATTCTTCAGGGTTTTGACTTGTAATCATTCTCCTTCTTTTCTTACAGTAGTGGGTGCAAATAACACAGATGCAAAACCGAATCTAGATGGTTTACATTGGTTCTCAAAAAAAAAAAAAAAAAAAAAAAAGAGATTTCATTAGGCCTTTAGGACTAACTCAACATAAGTTGACATTAGTAACTGCAGTATATGAAGGGTAAATCTAGCAGATGACAAGTCCCTGACTACTTCACTGAGTATAAAAATTAGGAATTGGGATCTTCAGAACTTCTGATCAAGTGCAGCCAAACTATAATTGCACTTATGTTTTCAGTAGGAATGTTCTATAAGAGAGTAAATGTCTTATTTTGAGCATCCTAGATCTAACAGAGTCTTGATGCTTTGTTAGTGCTGAACTCCTAGCACACTAATGTCTCTCAAGATCCACAAGCTGGTATTTCCTGCCCACATACTCTGCAGAGCCTGATTCGGTTAAATGTTTGCAGAGGTCAAGTCCCAGTTAGGACTTAGTGGAAAACTAGAGTCTTCTCTTGTTTAGCATGCTCAGCGATAAAGCAATTTCAGCAACATGAAGAAAACCCAGCCTTCACTTTCTACCTCTGACTACAAGTTATCAGACATTTGAAAAATGAGACATCTTTACTAGGAAGAATAAGTTAATTCTTTCTAATATGTGTTTTACTTTCCAGTGGCCTAACTGAATGTTTAGTTATAGGTAAAGAGCCAAAGAGAGTGAAAAAGAGCCTTAGTTAGCCTTCATAGTCTAGTAAAAAGAGAATAGCCTGGGACAGAAATTTTTCATTTCTACCATTTCACATAAATACTTCATGTGAAATTCTGCATTGGTAGATTGAACCAAACCAGAAGATAGAACTCCCCTCCCCCAGGTGAATTCACAAGTCATTATGCTAGTGTCAGAGCCATTATCTCTGGCCTAACTGATATTTATTTATTCTGTGCAAAGCTGCATGGGGCTAAAATTACTCCCATCTTCACGTGATTCATTCTCCAAGGTACCAGACAAAATTCAAGCTCTTTGTCTTCTTTGGTCTGTGCTTGCCATAAACAGTTATCATAAACAGTTGACTTCAGGAGACAGTGTAGACTTTGAGCATTCCCATTTCCCTTTCTTCAAACTAAAGTAAGATCCTTAGCTTTTCTGAAATGCAGTAATTTAAGCTGAGTCCTCAGGATATCTTAATAGCTGCCTGGGTGGTTCCTTAGTTAGTATTTTTCCCATTCTTATACACCAGCTTCTCCTTAGGATACTTCGCCTAGGTAATGTAGCTATCCTTTTATTCAGCTAGCCTTCAAAAACTGAAGAGAATTATTTTTTGTAAACATAGTCACAAATACAAGATATTTTGAAAAATGCAGAGCACATTGAAGTAAAATTATTGAATCATAAAGGAAACAAAAATTTGAAAATATGAATGGGTGCTAATGGTAGGAGATTGATTTTTTTTCTGGTCATTTGTGCTATTCACTAATAATTCTAACATACTCTTCAGATTCCCAAACTCCAGTCCTCATTCCTGAGGTAACATTTCCTGAATGTTGGTTTAAGACTGCAATATGGCAGCATGTCTTTACTGAAACTCAGATTATGCTATGTTGAAGTTAGCATAATTTTCAATCACTTATGAATACTTAGAAAAATATCTTAGACGGTATTCAGAAGAACAAAAATAATATGATTTTTCAATTCAGCTAACAAAGTGTAGTTAGCTTCCTATATTGAGAAACATAAATAAATTAAATTGAAGTCACATAAACTGCTTATATTTTATCTAAGGGGAAATCTTTTAAAATATATTCCTTCAACACAACTCTATTCATGATAACCTCCATCTTAGTGGAAGTGTAGATAGACAACTGATTTACTGTCACTGGAAACACACCATTTTCACCTTTCAAGACACAGACTTGGGTCATGCAAGCAGTCAAACATTTACTGAGTTTATCCTGCTTCCTTTAACTGTTATTTATCAAAATTATCCTCTTTGCAAACTTGTTTCTCAACTGAAACATGAAGTATTGTGACAAATTCTAACTCCTACTTTAGGACTGGAAGAGAGGCAACTCAGGTTATCAGGATTTCTTGAGTTCTTCTGCAATGCTGCTCCGCTCGGGCCGCAGAAAGCCATATGAAGTGTCTCTCCATGGAAGGCATTCTGTTAAGAGACAATCTCAGCTGACAGCTGTGAAAACAGCTTCTGAGAAGTCAGGTAACTCTTTCCTGATTGACAGGTATGTTTGTAATCTTGGAAAGATGATTCCAATCCAAGGCAGAGTCCAACCAAATTAAGTACCTGCAACAGCTTATCTATAATGAGGTCAAAAATAAAGATGCCTGGAAGAAGAAAATAACGCAAGCTGCCTTTAAAACAATCATTACAGAGATACTCCTCAAAATAGAGACATTAGATTTTCCACACCACCAAACTCAGACCAATAATTACTAAAGTATATCTATATCTCCCTGGAAAAGAGTGAATGATGTAGCAGGCCTGACAACCATTTTATTTTGGGCACGGCACTTGTTCTTGTAATTCTATTTAAAAGTAGAATTCTTACAATATAATGACTATAGCAATTTTTAAAGGATATGCTGTATTGATTATTGTAGTTGTTGTTCTGTTGCTTTTTAGAGCAACCCAACTTTTTTCTGGAAGCCTGATAGCCTTAGTTACCAGCCATTTGAAGAGGAGGCCTTTGCCCACGCATAGGTCAGCTATGTACATGCTAAATGTCCAGCGCAGGGCGTGTCAGACCTGCCACATCTGGAGGGTGTGACATGGACTGTCAGGGTGTGCATCATCCACCTCTTTCACTGACTGTACATGCAGAATTTCTTCTCAGCCTAAACAGGGTGGAAAGAAAGCGTCTTGGAAATAACTCTGTTTTTCAAAATGTCTGCTTAAATATAGATGTTTCAGAGGAGGTACATCAATATAAAATGAGTAACAAAGTTTTTGTCAAGTCAAGCACTCCCAGAACATTATGTCACTGCTGGTGCATTTTGAGTATCCTGTTGTTTCATGTGTCTGATTGTTCTGGTGAGGAAAGGACTGTATCTTACAGCATACCCTGCAGGTCTGTATGGTCTCAGAAATGTCTTAATTGGATTTGAAAGTAGTAAACCTATTCCAGTAAAACAATGTTCAGCCTAACATAATAAAAATTGTGCCTTAGAGTGTTATTCTGTAAGCTGTCTGACACCCAAGTGCCTGGACCTACATCCTTCTGACATCCAGAACAGCATGGTTGTGTTCAGTAGTAATAGGGAACAAGTTCCCTCCTGACAGCTTTTAACTACAAAGACATGGGTTCTTTTCAGTAAGAGATGTCAGGTCTCCAAAATAAAAGCTTCTATTTTAGGTAGCCATATGCACTCTAACCTAAAACTCTTGTCTGTACACAGATCCGATTTTCAAAGTGCAAAACCGGGAAACAGGCAAGTACTTACCTATGAAATAAAGGAAACTAGTCCAGAAACAGTATTCTGTAGAGATACTTTCCCTGCTTCACCTCTTCTCTTCTTCAGAATGAAAATTTATAACTTAACTCTGTGTTTTTTACATCTCTCCCCAGGTGCAGGCTTCTGTGCGCAACCTTGCTCTGGCTCTGGCTCCCAACAGCGCTCTCTCCCCCACTGTAAGACTACTCATTCACCAGCAAACTGCTAATTTAGGTCCCCCCTCTCATGTTCAAATTCCTTCTGTTCCTTTCAGTGTCTTTCAACACACCTATCTTCAGGTTGTCCACAATCCCCCTTCTTAACACTATCCTTCAGGCTCTTGGGTTAGAAGCCATTTTTTCAAGATCAAGTTTTTGCATATGTTAATTCTCCAAAAGGTTCAGCATACATTTCTTCTCACTGATATAACTTTCAAAATCTTTGCTTTCCTTCTTCACACCACCCAAGCCCCAAAACCAGCTCCTTAAATCCACTGTACAATTTCTATTCTATGTTGGCTATACTGTTCTTAGTTCAAATATACATAGATTGTCAAGCAAAATTGCTATAAAATACACTTGTTCTTTTTATTATGGAATTTTACCTTTTTTCTGTTGCTAGTAAAATTAATTACAACTCATTTTTGAATAGTGTTTAGTCTGCGAGAAACACTGAAATGCTATATACTGACTGAAGATTCAAAAACAGTGCATTTTGACATAGATGAAGATGGTCATCATGAAATATCAACTAAAGATTCACAATCCCATGAAGGTAGTGTGCTTCTTATACCAAAGCTCACCAACCATGTGTGTAGTACTACAGGACATTTTAAAATGTACTATTATGTGTACTGTGTTCAGTTTTGGGCCCCTCACTACAAGAAGAACATTGAGGTGCTGGAGCATGTCCAGAGAAGAGCAATGAAGCTGGTGAAGGGTCTAGAGCACAAGTCCTGTGAGGAGCAGCTGAGGGAACTGGGGAAGTCTAGCCTGGAGAAAAGGAATCTCAGGGGAGACCTTATCACTCTCTACAACTACCTGAAAGGAGGTTGTAGTGAGGTGGGTGTCAGTCTCTTCTCCCAAGTAACAAGTGATAGGACACGAGGAAATAGCCTCAAGTTATGCCAGGTGAGGTTTAGGTTGGATGCCAGGAAAAATTTATTCACTGAAAGTGTTGTCAAGCATTGGAACAGGCTGCCCAGGGAAGGGGTTGAGTCACCATCCCTGGGGATATTAAGAAGATGTGCAGATGTGTCACTTAGGCACATGGTTTAGTGTTGGAGTTGTCAGTGCTAGGTTAATGGTTAGACCTGATGATCTGAAGTATCTTTTCCAACCTAAATGATTTCATGATTCTGTGTTTTCTCCAGTCATAACATTATATTGCATATTTATGAATAATGATAATGATATAAGAAAACTTTTATTCTAGTTTACAGTAGGTACATAATATACTTAACTGATAAGGAGATTATTCACTCCCATTTGAGGTAATGGGAAGTCCAGATGCTTAACTATTAAGGGAGTGAAAGCAAAGATAATCCTCAGAGACAAGGGCAAACTGGAGTAAAATAGAGAAATTTGGGGAATTTGCAGGATCATTTTATTTTTCCTGGAACTCTTCTTGTATCTCAAATGGTGCTTCTCTACTTGATACCAAAAATTATATCACAACTAACAACACAAATGTAGTTGTTAGAGGGTATTCTCTTGTTAGCGAAGAAGCAAATAACAACAAATGCAATTATTCTAGAATTAAACATTTTCTAGAAATGTGAAATTAGGGAGAAGAAACAATAAACCATATTTCTAAGCAAAATACAGGAAAAAAGTTGAAATCTGTAATATAAGTATCAGCCTACTGAAAATTAATTTCTTTCAAAACCCCATCTTTTACAGGAATGAGAAGTCCATTATATATGCTTCAAATAAAGACACAGAAAGGCTTGTTTAATATATTTATAAACTAAAATAATGTTATTTTTATTCTGTTGAATTTTGTGAATAATGACAGCTGCACTGATAAGGTATTTAAGTATGCTTTATGTCTTTTGAAGTATCTTTTACTTGATAATTTCATAAAATTTTGAAGTAACTCATACAATATTTACAATTTATGAACGGAAACAAAATCTGTATAGTTATACAATAGAAGCAGTTTGGGAATAGATCCATAGTGTGACAATTTTGATGTAGAAGATACTGATGTTCCTAGAAGAAAAAGAAAAGGAAAAGGAAATGCTATGTGATATTCTTGTATATGTAAACACAAGCACCACAAACATATATTCATGATGATACAGCTAAGACAATACCATATTAGCTGTAACGTGGATGATACCCTCCTCAGATAGCTGACTACATGATTCAGGCTGATGTTAGAAAAAACAGAAACCCCCTGCTATTGCTACCTGTTACTTTATAATCCTGTACATTTCATATTAGGGTCCTCAGATCTGCTGCCAAAGACTTTCAGGCTTCTCTTCAATAGAGTTTTAGATCTTACATCTCATTACTGACCTCTGTTATCTCAAGTGCATTCTCTTTTGCCAAAGTTACTTAATCAATCAATACATATTAGTAGACTCAGAGTTCAGATTTCAGAGTACTTGTTCACAAGCCTAACTGTACAGTCTTCTGGGTTTATATGGATTCAGAGACCTGTGGGAATTGAAGTCTGATGCCTATTGCTATTGCACACTCTTTCTCAGATTATGTTTTAAAACAATTATTTAAATTGTTTGTGAAGTTTTTAAATTTGTAGAATGTAGCTATCTAATTCCACGTACTTGTTTAATACCTTCTATTTTAGATATTGCATGGTTAAGCGTGTTCACAAGGAATGAACCGACAGTTACTGGTAAGAGTCCTGTGGGAAGAAAAGGTACCATTCTCTTTGTTAGAGTTTGGTTTTGAGGAGATGTTTGAGAGTAGGAAAATAAATTAGTAGTGTTTTATACATAGACTTGACATTAGAAGTAACATAATATTCCAGATTTTCATTTAGGCAAGTTGCTGGAAAAGTCTAAAAATGAAAGAATCTTTCTGTGTTTTATAAGAAGAAATCATCGAAGTCAGAAAATTTGCCTTAGCAAGTTTTGAGAAATGGCTTGGACTGAAGACAAATGTATAGGAGGAAATAGAATGTGTACAAGCTATAAAATCCAAATTTTTTAAGGGAAAGCGTGTGTGCTCTATCTCTGGCTTATGGGTCTTAGCTAGCAAAGACCTGTTGTAACAGGAGAGGAGAAACAAAAATAAATTAATATGAGGAAAGAAGAGACACATTTTTGGAACTTTAATATTGTAAGCATAGGAAATTATTGGGAAAATCAAAGGTATATTAGTTCCAGGTATTACAGTAGAAGAGAAATGTATTCTGATTTCAGCCATAAAGGACTGCTGTAATAGATGAGAGCAAACAGCGTCTGTGTCTTGAACAATGGCCAAATGAGGATTTCTAGGTAACAGTATAAAGTACTGATACCCTCACAAATCCCAACACTTTGCATTTCAGGGACACCCCAAGCAAGAAGTGGTTTCTTGTATTTAGTTAATTTCAAAGGATTTCCTTTGCATGAATTTGTAAAATTGCCCCTTAGACTCTGGTAAGGTTTTAGGCTAGGTAATTCATCCAAAGGCCATCAGGGAGTGGAATTATCACATATGAAATCATGGAAAAGTTCCTTACTTTCCTTGCCGTTCACTGTCTGCCTGATAGACCACTTGTCATGTTTTTCAGAGGTGACAGGGAAAGTTAGATTCCTTGGGATTTACTCAGACTAAATAATGTATAAGCAAGTCACAATAAACTCTATAGATGGAGAAAGCTAAGGATAGTTAGGATGTAACTCATATTGACATATGTCCCTGGTCAGCTGTCTGGACTCCTGCATCCCTCTTTTGTTGCCACTCTTACCTCTAAGTCAAAACACTCTCGACTTGGATATGAAATTTCTCTTGCCTGCTGATGGGCCTCATACATGCTTCAGCTGAAGTTGGACAATTGTGGCTGAGGTAATCTAAAGGGATGTCACAAAAAGTAATAAAAACGGTGGAATTTTAGACCTTTTACATTCTACTACATTTATCTGAATACATGTGTAAACGGAGTAAAATACACTAGGCTGGAGTGTGTCTCAACTTTTAACAAGGATTTTTATGCTATTTTCATGCTATACCTGGCTCAGACAAAATTTCTTCAGAGGGCTTTCACAAGAGCATTACGGTTAGGGTAAGTTAGGGCAACTAAAATCAGTGATAGGATTAGAGCAGCTAAAATCAGTCAGGTGGGATGAATATGATCTGCTGATTCTGAATATCCTTCAAAGGCTACAAAATACCTTTGTTGATATGAAAAACATACCTCCTTAACTGCAATTGTTAATGCATAATTACTTAACCTCTGTAAAAATTGCATTCAGTTACAGCAGTGATGGACATATAGATCAACTGCTACTTTCTTTTATATTTTTTGTCTTAAATGGTGCAGCTGAGATAATTTTACAAGCACAAGTGGTATTATTTGAAGTATATCTGCAAGGCAATCAGGTAGTTATAGCATCATGGATAGTTACTAGTTTCACAGGCTTTGCTAGGTAATGCTCTTGTATACCGTATCAGATAACAAAGTGTATGTTAATTTATTTACTTTTTGCTGTTGCCTTGAAGTACCAAAAGGTAGAAAATACTGTCAGTCTGAGGAGTATCCTGTATTATTGATACACTGTTGTTTCCTGCAGCTGAAAAAATAGTACGGTCTCAGAAGGGAGTAAATATAATGCACCCAAAGTTATGATAGTGGAAAGATTTTGACCTAGTAACCATGCAGAAAATAAAAGGGAAAAAATCCTACATTTTCCATAGTGATATATACACAGGACATTACATAAACGTGTATATTATGAGTTAAATACTAATATATATGCCTCTCTATTTCCTATTATACATATTAACGTATAACTGATATTCCATACATTAACTATAAGTATAGAGAAAAAAGTCTATATCTGGCAAATTTAAAGCATCATAAAGGCATAGACTTGACTTTTCAGAAGTGAACGGTATCAGGAATGCTTACATTTGTTTCTATTCCTATGTCTATTCATTTAAAGTGAACCTGAATGTTGTCTCTTTACAAAATATTTTAATCTATGCTTCATTTTACAAATTCATACATGTTTTATTACAATATTCTCCTCTATGTAAAACAGATTCTAAAAATTTGGTGATCCTCACGCAGAGATCAAAGCTTAATGAATTTGTCTTGTTGTGCAAGGGTAAGAAGCAGCTCTCTCTGAAGGTAACAAGTTGTTTATTTCCTCTGTAACTTGTGGGTGCTCTTTAGTACTCTAAGACAATTTACCCAAAAGACCTCTTCAAATTCCTTTTCCTTTACTTACCACCTTCTACATTTCACAACTTCTGACTACCTTCCTCTGTTCTGTCTGGGGAAATATTTAAAGTAGATTATTGCAAAAATCATTGGGTTAGGTAGTTGGCTACTGTAACTAGAAGACAGGGATATTGGGTTCCAGTTTCTGTGGAGGGAGAGGGGTCTTCTTAACCAGAAAACATGCAGGAAATAGAAAGGGAGGAAGAAGCAAGAACGCTGCCTAGGAAAGAGATGAGTTTAAGAGGAGAATTATTTACTCCTAATCAACGGGAATTACAGGGCAAGGAATGTGATGAAAAGAAAATACAGCTGAATGTAGTATCCTGTTTTCAACATTTACCATCTGTTGTCAGCGTATTCTTATTTTCTGCAGTCTTCTGAAGGTTTGTTTTGTTTTTGTTAGGAAGAGCAGGCAAGGATAGTTTTCCCTATTGGAAGGTTATAGCCATTACTAAAATCTGTCTGAGGGAAAGTGTTACATTGGAATTTACCCTCTAAAACAGGGCAAAGGTCTAAGAAGCTCTGTTTACACAGTTTATGCTGAGATAAAGAATGACCTTTCATTTAATACTGGCTATGCATGATGGTGTAAATCACCAAATGTTTCCTCAAATTAAGTCTTTGATATTTTTCATTTGTTTTTAATTTACAGATGACTTTCCATAAAATCTGTTTCCTGAAATTATCTGGGGAAATGTATGTTGCAGGATACATTAATTATGTTTATATCCCACTGGGACTTTCCTTTCTGTTCTTGAAAGAGCAACTATATAAATATTATTTTTCTGGTTCAGAGATTACCTTTTCATAAATCAATTGCTTGAAAAGTATCCCACCAAATCAGAGAAAAAACTGACTGTTGAGACCTCATGGATTTGACTGCCCAATCCCCTATTTTAAAGTACCAGGTTATATCAGACTATGTATCTTGACATGGTAAAAAGCAGTTCTTATCTGAAAATGAGGTAAGACGTATCTATTGTCTCCCAAATATGTAAAAACCTTGGAAAGATCATGGACCTTTATTTTTCCAGAGAATACAAATAATTTTCTTAGTCTCAACAAGAACTTTGATTTGGAAGATGACAAGGCTCTTTAAAAAGTTCTGGTATTCTGTTACAACATGGTTCATTCTTGGCTGCATTGCAAAATAGAATCTGGGTGTTAGACAGTTTGAAGGACTGTCTTCAGTATTTGTTTTCAACCCAATTCATTTTGCATTGCAAATGGTAAAAGAGGAATCTATTAATGGAATTGTTTTGAGAACTTATCAAGTTACTAATTTTGAATAATTTGAACTTAATCATTAATGGACTTTATTTTAAGAAGAGATTTTTCATTAGAATTAATATTACATTTAGTGGATTAAAAGAGCAAAATTACCATTGTGGGTGGTTGTAATCACAGGTCTTAAAAGCATCCTGTTCAGAGCCAGATTATCCTTCAGTGGAAAGCTGCAACATGAAAACATGCAACCACGAAGATCCTGACTTCAAACAGGTATATAATCATGATCAAGCAAATCAAAATTGTGTGAAAGAGTGTGTATGCAAACATAGGTGTAAAAAAAGTGCAGCTAAATGCATCGTGCTCTTACTTATTGGCTGTTTACTTTCCTACTTCAGCCGAATTTTAGTATTTCCCTCAGAAAAAGGAGAGTAACAACTTTTCCATACTTTTGTCTTGACTTGTATGTATGAGTACATTCTTCAATCTGCAGGCAAAATATCTGACTTTCAATTAAAACATGAAAGATGGAGATGTTTCCTGTATTATTATGCTTATATAAAATGCAGTGAGATACCAAGTAGTTTTCACTTGGTACAAATTCTTAGAAAAGATCTAGTAAATCCAGATAAGTATATTAACAGATCTAGAAGGGTCAGACTACAAGAGTAATGATGTTTTTAAGAAATAGCTAATCCATCAGTCAAAAACTTCCAGGAAGTAATAAAACCATAAATCATATACATATATGTAATTTAATATAAATAAGAAATTAGAAGAAAGCAGTCCCTGATGTACTTTCAGACTGAATTCTGTATCAGCAGATGATTATAAACCAGGAGTAATGCACTGTGTATAGAAATAAAGGTAGCCAGCTGGTTTCTTAAAATGTTTTTGTGACCAAAGCTTGACTTTGTTGGCTCTTCTCTAGATAGAAATGATAAAACATGGTGAACAAAGGAAGGAAACTACTTTAGTTGTTCTGTAAGATATCTTAGACACACACTCTAACCTAGAGAAAATGAAAAACTAAGGAAATGTAGCCAATCATTATTTTTGTTAAGGTTGTAGTCCAGTGGATTTACTATTCAGGGGGACTGAAAAGACAATCTTTCCAATTTCAGTGAGCAAAATTAAAGCTATCTGTGATCAGATAACATTCAGAACTTCGTAACAGCAAATGTGAAATGCTGAAAACCTAAAATTCCCAGCCTACTATTTCTAACATTGCTAATATTTCTCCTAAATCAGAAATTAATTCTGGTAATTATAAATTATGACAAAGAGTTTCTTGTTTGAAGTAATTCTGAAATGGTCTCTCAAAGGTATGAGCTACAGTACTATTAAATTTTTAAAAATAATTAATGAACAAATCTCCTGTATACTGAGCCTGGAAAATTCAAGTGGATCCTTCAGTTTAAGGTCCTGCTGAGGTACTTGCTTGCCACAAGTATTCCTTAGCTCTGCATAAAAGGAGAAAGCTACAAAGCTTAGGAAATTTATAAGGCAACTTCTTGTCCCCTCCTTGTATGATGTAAACTATCACAGTCGTACTGCATTCTTCTAAAATTTATTTCATACTCTTTTTTATAGAAAAATATATGCTTTCATCTGTGGTGCTGTTCATAGGGAAAGAAATAGTGTCTTGATGGCTGCAAGTTTTGGGGGGCAGCTGGAAAAAAGAGGTGTAACAGTTGTCTGTAGAGACCTATTCATGACTCTGGGTTTCTAAACAGATAGTTAAAATGAAAAATTCATTCTGAGAACTCATTCGTTACCTAACAGACATATAGTGATCTACTCACCATGATTTCTTGCTGATACCTTCAGTTAGAAGAATAAAAACATTTCTCATTTGTATGAGAAATCATCAGCCTGCAATTGAACCACATCCAGTCAGGCCAAGAGGCAAAATCATAGTGAAGTCTGAATCATGACATTCTTAATAAACCTTCTAGAATGAGTGCACTGATCAAGAAATAATTTCTGGTGTGATGAATAAAGTCTCTGCTATCCTTAGAGTGAAAAAGTGTGTGAGTAGTAGCCTGAGATGGAGAAATACTTCTCATGGCCAATGACAAAGCTATGTGGTGCTGCAATGTGATATTTAGTCTGCTAGGTTCTAACAGTAAGTCTTAAAGACAGGCATTTTCCCTTTTTTATTGGAAGACTGCCAGCAGAATTACCAGAAACATGAGAATCTGTGGAGCCTGCTGTTATACCAGCAGGAAGAGTTGCATAGAGTGTTGTAAATTTCCATTTCTGTAACGAACGCTTATGGAGACACGGTTCACAATATTTATTAAAACATCTTTTATTAATTAGGCTGTTATTATCTCAATAAATGAATAACAGCTTCTAACAGCAAGCAATAGTTTATAATAAGATCTTCTTCTGATAGGGGATTAAGTCAGGAAGGCAACACAGATCACAAACTGTATTTGTTGCAACACTCTGCTGGTAACAGTGGAAAACTGTTTGCATTGTACATGCAGTTACTGCATCAGGCAGTGCACACGTGTGTGGTCACCCAGTTGGAGCAGCAGCGGAGAGGCCAACCCCAGCAGCTCACTCAGTAGCAGGTTTACATTTACTTATAACTATAATTATTTTAACTCTATAATAGAGCATGCTTATCATAATTAATAATATCATACAAGCAAATGCAGTTAACCACACAACAGGATGAATTAAGAGATACAGAACAGTATTTCCCTTTAACTCCACCACAGAAAAGGTTTTCCTAACTATCTCCCCACAACATGTTGACAATGATGGGATGTTTCCCACTCCTTATATATAATTCTCCCGCTAGCCAATACAGTCTCTTTCAGCACAAGCAAGATTACGTTTATAAACTTTGTCACTTGATGTAGCCCCCATGCAGGAAAGTGTTAATCCTAGTCATTGCTGAAAAAAACAGTATATAGTTAGGATGCTGAAATGAGTTTTATTTATCATTCACTGTTGACATTAATGGCTTGATTTAACCTAGAGTTCTCAACTAGACTGCTACTGTTTCATGCCCTTCTTATCTTCTTGCAGGCTATCTCATAAATTGTCATTTTCCTTACAAGTCTGGACCAAAATTATGCAGCCACATAGTATGAGAGCTGGGCCTGTATCCTTGGGACACAGGCAGCTAAACAGAGCGTAAAAATAGGGAGTACAGGGGCAACAAATATTAGAGGTGGGAATTATCAAGGAGAGCTATTAATTTTCTGTGTTCTTACATGTATATATATGTTTTAATCTTCTCATTTTACCATTTAAATTAATTACATATAAATTTATACCATTTCTTTTTTACTCTTCCAAAAGTTTAGGGTTTAGTGATTATGTGTTGGTTGTCAGAGAAGTACACATCTCCTTCGGTACTTATCTGTAGTATCTCCCTTCAGTGTTACTTCTGTTCTGGTTCAGCTGTAATATTTTACTATTCATGATACATTACCATCCTCAGACCTTTGCATATATATACTTAACCCTCTCAGCTCTTATTAAGTACTATCATCACTCAGTTTTCCCTCAGCTTCAAACCTTCCTTTCTCTTTCCTTTTTCAGTTGATACCCCTCCTAAATTCCTTCTTAACACATTTGCTTAAAAGATTACAGAAGTCATCAATTATATCACTAGATCTGGCAGCTCCCCTTCAAATTGTTGTCTCTTGGTGGATAATGGCAGGGTTATTTAAATTATTATAGCTGGACAGCAAGTCAGAGGTTAGCTATGCTGTCATGAAAGAACTTATAGGACTTACTCTTTGCTCCAGTTATATAGGCCAAAATAAAGAAAATGAAGCTCCAAACAGGCAAAATATGGCAAGTGATTTCCACAGTATTATCTTTGTTCAGAACTTTTGACATTGTCAGTAATGACAATGCCATGTTTCCTGTGCTTGGCTGCTGGCTAAGGGCAACCCACCACACTCCTTTTTGGTGCTCAGCATGTAGCTTGAGGGGGGTTTTTGGCTCCGTAAGTTGATTCTTCATCTATTGGAGAGCCAGGGAGTGATCAGCAAGTTTCACTCACCCTTCAGTAGTCCCATATGGCGAGTGTGAAAGTCTGATGGAGAGTGGAAGTTAACAGTGGACTATCCTGGCCTGAACAAAGTCATGCCACCATTGAGTGCTGCTGTACCAGAAGCCTTAGAGCTCCAGTATGAATGAGAGTCAAATATGATGGAGAGTATTCTACAACTTATATTGCCAAGGCATTTTTCTTGATCCCTTTGGCAGCAGAGTGCAGGCCACAGTTTGCTTTCATGTGGAAGGGTGTCCAACACACCTGTAACCAACTGTCCCAGGGTTGGAAGCATACATAGCCTACTGTTTTTCAGGACAGAATCAACTGTGAGAAAAAAACCACAGAGGTGTCTTGGCCCCACCCAGCAGCCAAACCCCCACAAAGCCACTCACTCAATCCCACTCCCCACCAGTGGGACAGGAGAGAGAATAGCAAGAGAAAAAGTGAGAAAACCTGAGTCAAGAAAAAGACAGTATAATATGTGAAGGTCAGAAAAAAACCCAAGTGATGCAAAAGTATTTACTCATCTCCTCCCAAAAGCAGATCAGTGCCTAGCTAGTCACTGAGCAACAGCCACCTGCAAGCGAAAAAACCACCCTCTCTCTTTATACCAGTCTTTTTGGCTAATCATGACATTATACAGCATGGAGTATACTTTCGGCCTGCCCCAGCTGTGTTCCCTCCCAGTGTCTTGCCCACCCTCAGACTACTCACTGGGGCAGAGTGGGGAAAAAGAGAAGGTCTTGATGCTGTGCATGCACTGCTCAGCAATCGCCAAAACACTGGTGTGTCATCAACCCTGAATTAGTCACAAATCCAAAGCACCATATAATTAATTTGTAATACTTTTCAAGGTCCATAGTTTCTTTGGCAGCTCAGTTTTACTAGTTTGCTTACCACTATTGCATGACTCATGTAGCTTTCAATCATATAATCATTTCCTTGTTTCTTCTGAGGCAAAATGTAGGTTGTAGTTCACCCTATACTCCTTTGTGTAATGACAATGTCAGATGATCAGTTCTGTTTCAGCTGGCCTTCATACCCATTCCTTTTTTATCTTTTAACTGCTTCCTGGTTCAGAGTGCAGCAGTTGAGCTTAGCCTGGAGTTATGATCATTGGTTTCTTACTCAAATTGACTTTAAACCATTTTGAGTCTATTTTAAAACATTTGAAGCATTTTTCTAACATAAGCAGTTGAAGCATTTTTCTAACATAAGCAGACATATGCTATTGCAAGTGGATTGTGAATTACCTATGGGATGTGAGTAAAGTTGTATTTTTTTGTCGCTAAATGTGAAACCTAACCCGCAGATTGTTTCCTCATTTAATGCAATGACAAAGAAACAGTCAGATCTGTAACTGAAAACCAGCTGTTTTTTTCTTGGAACTCGCAAATGATCTCTTGGGAATGCCTGTTGCCGTAGGAGCTGTTCTCAGGATGAACTTCATCTGGCAGTAGTTCACCATATTCTCCAGGTTTTCTCATCAGGCTTCTTAACAGGCCATAATCAAAAATCATCTGTGTCATGACTTCTTGCAAAACACCTTGTTCTTCAAGGACCTGCTGCAACTCTCAGCCCTAGCAATGTTTGGATATGCTTCTACACCCAGCTCCTCTTTCTTCTCCCAGTCACACAGTATCATTCCCCAAATCATCTTCCTGTGTTGGCTCTCCACCTAATTTTCCATCATTCATGCAGATACAGCAGTTATTTTTAACTTTTTCACCGTGATCTGCTTTTGCAAGCACCTAATTTTGGCTTCACATTTACCAGATCCCATTGGAGTCTTCCTTGCTCTAGGATGAGTTTCTGCATTGTACACATCAATCCCTCTCCTTGCTTCTGCAAGTTTTCTTTCTTCGTTTTTTTCACCCCTGAAGTCACTAGATTCTCTTATTCCATTTCTATTTCCTTGTTCCCTTGTTGAGTTCCTAGAAGGTATTTCTTCCCTAAAGACAAATTGTCGTCAACTTTCTTAACAGTATTTTTTTAAACAGAATTTTTTGATTGAAGCTGCAAATACTCTGCCATTACACTGGCTTGATCAGGACAGAATGTTTTAGCTGCTTTCCATTTCAGCTCTTCTAATACAGGAGGTGTATCCTCAAGTTTCTTTCATGTACTCTGCAGTAACTGCAGGACATTTCCTTTCTGTCCCTTTTTGTCATATGGGTTGAAAGGACACATTCCTCCTTCCATGGAAAGGTGGTTATTACTGTAATCTCCAGCATAGCTGGGCCCCTTTAATATCCTCCTGCTTTTCCCCAAGCATTCAGTTTCATTTTAGAGGTCCCCTTAAGCACTGTGCACAGTGATGATACACCAGGCTGGTCAGACTTAAAGAACTGTCTTGTGGGTAGGATGAGTGTCTTCAAACAGGTCGCTCAAAAGGCAAGAGGAAATAATTTGAATATGATGCATTCATTTACCATCTCATTCTTCCCTAAAAGAAGTTATAAATTCCCTGCTCCCTGGCAAAAGGTTGAGTTGGGGAAAATAAAAACTTTAACCTTTTATTAATTAAGCTCTTACCATTAGCAGCAGATAACTATTCACACAGTCTTCTCAGTTACTCCCTCACTCAGTGCCACACTCAGGATCGTGGGCTGGTACCCACACCCCAGGTGTTTCCAGGCAGCTGTGCACGCTCGCACACGGGGTCCCTCGCTTCAGCGGGTGTGCTTACACACACTGCCCTGTAGCCCTGGTCCACCTGTAGCAGCCGCTGCCGCCTTGGATGTGGTGTGGGTTACGTGACCTGCCGAGGGTGCCAGTGGGTGCTGGAGGCCTTCGGCAGGTTCTGCAGCTCCTTGGTCTCCCAAGTTTGTAAATTTTTGCAGATTTAACAGTGCTACTAGTCTCCCGGGCTTACGTTTCCAGAGGCTACCTCTCAGCACATACTCCTCCTCTCTCTGGCGTTTTGTTTTCTGTTAGCTATTTCTCCATCCTCACACTGATGTGCCTAGAGAACCCAAACACATTCACACACACAGAGGGGATGTTTTGATAATAGACATTCCTCTAAAGATTGATCTTAAAAAAAGGGTATTGAAAACTGGAGATGTACAGAAAAATCATAGGTAATAGAGCAGTTGTTTAAGAGTAATTTGTCCGTAATATTCTAATTTTACTCCAAGAGAGAAAAGAAAAACTGTGGATTAACATTTTGTTGCTAGTGGCAGTTGACAGGGTAGGTATGTGGTAAGAAAATAACTGGATGAAAATCCTAAAGCATCCCAATAACAGGTGTACCACAAAGGAAAACTACTGGTCTTTTTCTGAAGCCAAGGAATGCAGCTATGGGTCTGGAAATACTCAGTCCTCTGAGGAAGATGGGTATTATTTTATTCACAGTTATCACAGAACCTCTCTCAAAATGGTTGCCAAAGATTTATCTAAAAAACCTCTCTGGTGTTGCCAAAGATTTATCTAAAAATTGGTAAATGTGTGTTATTAAAGGAAAGAATTAAAAATATAACAAGCCAGCAACTTACATGAATTTTTGTCATATGAAACCCTATAGAAAGGCTTGAGAAACATAACGATGTTTACTTTGTCTATTTTCATAGCTGAGTGAAGATAATCACTTTTTCATCATGCATTACCAAGGAGATTCAGTGCAGTTCCAGTGCTATGAAGATACAAGTTACTACCTGTATGTGAATGATGACTCACTTGATATTCGCAAACCGGAAAACGAAGAACCCAATGAGGACAAAAATTTTTACTTCAGGGTGTCCTATTTACAGGAAAAGTAACTTGTCTACCTTTCAGTGAACTTTCAGTGTCCATACAACTCCTACAGTAAGCTAACACGAGACAAGGAAGGTTGAGATCAACTAATTTCCATTTTGGCTTAATTTTTACTTTTTTGTAATTTCTCGAGTCACCATTTTGCATGAGTAACATCCTTTATTCTTGTGCTTTCAATAGGAAAAGACAAAAGCTAAGTTTGAAAAACATACTAACTGATCAATCTCTTTATGTCTTACCTGCACTGTTACGGTTTTAAGGAGCTGAATTCTTTTGGAAGGGGAAAAATACAGAAGATATTTTGAAGATATGGGAAAAAGAAGGAAGCAGACCTGATGTGAAATACAAAGCACAGTTAGTTCTCTATGTGATAAACACTGTACTTTTAAAAAAGTATCTCTTATGAGCCCACAGAAACTTGAGAAGAAAACATTCAAAAGTTATTAAATGCATTTGTGCATGTCCTGACTGACTGACTTTGGGAAAAGAGTGGAAAAGGTGTCTCAGGTCTAACTGAGAATAAAGGAAGAGGCTGAAGGTTAGACAGAAGATCTTTCTGCCCCGTAGCTCCAAGTTAGCTCATATACTCTATCATCTATCCATCAGGGCAGTTCTCTAAGAAAATGTACACAGAGCATCAGACTCACAGCGTACAAAGGCAGACGGAGGGAGGCACATTGAACTGACAGGGCATAACAGATGCCTGTGAACACCAGCAGAAAGTTGCTCTGACATACTGGCATCCATCTCTGAATCACAGAGGGAAATGCAATCGTGTTCAGCTGCAAAGCAGAGCGCAGAACAACATATGAAAAATAATTAAATGTTCAAAATGACTAAATACAGTAAACACTAAGTGCTTATGTGGGAGCAGTAAGCATACCTGCCTTTTAGCAACAAGGTCTCTCAGTGTGAAATGGAAGGTGTTGACACTTAATCATCCATAGACCATGCCCTGCAAGGCACAAAACATTTGAAATACAAGAGGAGACAAACCAGAAATGTACAGATGATCACTAGGTGTTAAAGATCTGGTTCTCCACTGCTGTGTGTGGAGTCCCAACTGGGATTTAGTGGCAATTTTCTCTGATGCAAGTCATTTGGGAGCATATGTGTATAAATGATAGGAATCATGCACCTATGCCAAGTTGTCACTTAGTTTCAGTGAAACAAACTGCAAGTCATACAGCACTTGCAGGAATTGTGCTGTGTAGGTATAATAATGCATACCTGAAACAGGAATCCTAATGACAGTCAATCACACCAATGCACATTACAGTAAGGCATTTATCTGTAGTAGACAAAACTCCAAAGACCTGTGAGACCTTAAAAGATACTCCCCTGCCACTACCAGCTGTGTGGAGTTTCACTGCTGGGCTGCTTGAATTCTTCAAGTAGTGCAAATCATTCTGTGGCTTCTACTGCTGACCGAACAGAAGACAGCTTTTGAGTATTCCCTAAATAATACTTACTTAATCACACTTCTAGATCTATTAAGACCTCAGTGAAGTCAGTGGGAAGAAAAAAACACCCAAACTCTGGTTACTGACTTCGGCATACATTACACTAAACTATTTTAGCACTATCTATTATGTTGCACAAAAATAAATTCAATTAGGTATCAGGCACAATAATTTCACAAACTGATACACTAACACTTCATAGTCATACCTTTATTATTGGTAATGTGATCACCTTACTGAATTACAGAACATACTCTCTAGATGGTAAATTGATGAAAAGATGACAACTCATCATAAAGCTTGTACAAAGCATGCTAATGAAATCAACATTGCTAATGTCAGCAAAAAAGTAACCTTGACCTGAGTGAGATTTTCATCTATTTTATAGTTAAAACTTAGATTATTGTTATATGCATAATTTTGTATTTTTTTCCATCTACCTTAAAAATAAGATTTTTTTAAACAGTTTGAGGGACAAAAGCCCTTATGGAAAGTAGTGGTAATTTTTTAATGTTTCATAATTGAGATATAATATAGTAATGTCATCTGACAATTTCTTTTCAATATTTTCAGCCATTTTTGTAACCATAAATATGTACAGAAAAACAAGTTAACAAGTTCTGGATCCTAGTTTTTCCTGGATTGTTATTGTGCTCATACAAACTCTTCAAACTGACATTTTAAAATTCTCTCTAATCTGAGTGTCTCATGAGTGGCAGATAAGTTTTTATGTTGTGAGGTGGAAAGCCCATAGGAGTTTTATTTAGAAACAGAAAATGAAAGCCAGTGAGTCTTTTAGAAAAATATAGCCTCTAACAATTTACTATACAAAAGCCATTTATCCAATGTGTCTAACAGCTGAATGTGAAATGTAATTACTATTTTGCAGCTTATTTTGAAAACAGTACTGATATTTCTTAACTTCTACTTAGCAGATGTGGTAATTATTAAAATACTAATACAAATATTTTGCTTTTATTTTTTCCTCTTCAAAAGCTGTGCCTTAAAGAAAATACCATGTTGTATTTGCCGCAAAACAATTTAATGCAAATATTCTTCATATATCACTTCTTCTGTTTTGACCATATTTGTGACTTGTTAGAATAAAACTTGTGAGAAGAACATCAACAACTGTGAAGAATGTGATCCTTGTGTTAGTTAAGCTGACGAAAAGCTAATCAAAATAGTGCATGTGATAAAGGGGACCAGATCTTCTTAGGATCTATGTGCTAATTTTTTAGGAAACCAGAGTTCTTTCAGCAATGGAGAGAGGAATGGTCACTTACAGTTTAAAAAACAAAACAAAACAAAACAAAAACAACACACACACACACACACACACACACCAAATGACAGTAAAAACCACTGAAGACTGGTAAAAGAATGACTGCAAAAATGACTGAGTTTAGGAACAACTGTCATATGTTAAAGCAAGAGACTGGCAGCCAGCCTTGCTAGCCCTGAAATACATGCTTAGTACACACTGTTACATACACCACCTTCATTATGGGGAACCAAAAGAACTAGATATGAGAATTATAAATTGTTAGCCCAATGAATGCTTTTACAATCTAAACAAAATATAACAATCTAGCATTAGTGCAATTGCAACACTACTAAAACTTGTAAGTAATCCAAACCATACAGTTTCTATTAAGGATCTTCAGTAACACAATGCATCAATAGACAAAGACTCATTTATTCCTCTTCCCTGGTGTGAAGTTCTCACCCTTCCAATCACTCATAGTCTGAAGTCAAGGGCCCTTTTTTCTTAGATGGGATGATGTGATGGCGTTACCACTACAATAGATATAATAATATATATGTATCTCATAGTTCCCCACTGATTTAGACAGAAGAGTATACTGTCTTGAGTGTTGTTGCTTTTAGATATACATGACATGAATTTTTAAGCAGAAGGTGTGTATAAATGGAGATTTTTTTTAATGTTGTCTTGCTTTTGTTTCTATTTGTCCATAATTTGTCTAATCAAAGTAATCATTGGCAGGCTAAATTCCTCCAATGTATTTGTGTTTTAAATGTGACTCCTCATATTCCCTGTATGTATGAACAGCTGCAGAGAAGCAGATTCTCTACCAGCTCTTCTCTTCATTGCTTCTGGCAAATTACTTGGGCTAACTAGTACTAAGGATGAAAGAGCAGCTGTTAGTGTACAGCTCCTGTGTTAGCATACAGTTCATTGAAGCTGTCCTTCTCTAGCACCTCCTTGTAGACTTCAGGTGAGCAGTAGAAACCTTGTATCCCATTTTTATCACATCAGCAAGCTACAAAAAAGCAGCTGAAAACAAAATATTTCTTTCTTTTTCCAAACCCTTATATTTATTTCCAGCTGATATAGGGCCTAGATCTCCGGTGCCTGGAATGACTGAAGGGGCCAGCCAAGCAGGTCAAGGAAAGAAAACTTTCCCCTCTGTCTGGCATTTGTAAGGCCGTATCTGCAGTGCCGTGTTCAGTTTTGGGTTTCCCAGCACATTGTGGAGCAGGGCTGAGCAGAGGTACGAGGATGGTTAAGAAGATGGAGCCTTTGAGGGGGAGAGGCTAAGGCAGCAGGGTTTGTTAACCCAGAGATGAGAAGGTGACTCTTCACCCAGCTGAAGGGGGATATTGTAAAGAAAATGGATCCAGACTTTCCTTAGAGGTGCACAGCAGAAAGACAATAGGCAGTAGTTACAACTTGTAGGAAGGGAAATTTTGACTGCCTGTAAAAAGGAAAAAAAAAAAAAAAAGTAAAAAGATAAAGAGATCTAGGAATTGGATCAGGTTTTGTGATTATAACATATTCATCTTTGGAGTTCTTCAGAATTCAACCAGACAAGGCCCTGTGCAACTTCATCTAACACTGAAGGTAAGCTTGCTTTGAGCAGATGGTTTGACAAAATGACCTCCAGGTGTTCTTTCCAGAATAAACTATATTGTGATTCTATGATTCAAAGGCAGATTCATTGTCTTAGAATTTACAAAATAAATAATCCAAAGAACAAAAGTATTCAATACAGCCTACACAAACATAGAGAAGAAACACATAAACCCAAACAAAATAAATCCTATTGATTTCAGCCAAAGCACAATGTTTTCATGACTACATGCAGGCTTGAGCCTGAGGGAAAACACATTCAGTGTCAGAAAAAATGTCATAATGAGTGAAAGATTCTCTCTTGATCTCCAGAAAACCCAGACTGAAACACATGGGCTATTTCAAAGCAGAAAACTCTATAAGGAGAACAAGGGTTCTTTTGAAAAATAAAAAGTAATTGCAATATGATCAGCATCTGAATTTAAAAGCTACTGTCATTTTACCTGATTGTTTCTGGTGTAGTTTTTCTTGCAATGATAGTCTTCTCAATATTTGAATGATCTCAAGAAAGAGAGTAAGTATATCTCATTGTATTGAAGTCTAGTCAGTTCTGTGAGGATCCCCTCCACCCCTCACCACAGCTATTAAAAGTTAAGAATAAACTACAGTTTTATTGAAGATATCAGAATGTACATTAAGTATTCTAATGTTACAAACTAAAGCATCCAATACTCCTAGCTACAAGTGTTACATAAATTCCACAAGTTATGCAAATTACTACCAGAATGATTAATTCCTGTAATAAGTAGATTTTTCTTTCATAGACATTGAAGGTATGTCTGACAGGCATAATATTTTCTGTAACATTAAGACTGTCCTGTTAGGCACTACACCAGAAAAGCTGGCATTTGCACTGCTTTCTCATAAAAATATTTGCAAAGAGAAAGCAGCTAGATTTCCAGTATTCTAGTTAAGTTGTTGGTGTAGTAGGCTTCAAGCCTAACTGTTCTCAGTGCAAGTAACTGAAGTATTTAGCAGACATTGAGAAGAAAAACTAAAATGTTTTTTATCATATCTTTGCTGCCAGTTTGTTGGTAAAGGGATTCTAATGTGTTTTACAGAGACTGAATATGAGCAGTACCTGAAAAAAGGGGTGGGGAAGTCTAGAAAAGGGATTTAAATTGGAGAGAAAAATATAAAGGAAGAGGACATATGAGAGACACAGCATGGAGAGCAGAAAGATACACAAGAAAAAAAATAGCTAGAAAGTATAAAATGGTGAGGGATAAAGAAAAAGTTTGAAAATAAAGCACAGAAAGAATAGTGTGATACTATGCGCATTCCTTCCTCCCTCTAGAAAGCTAACAAATAGGGGAGTTAACTACACTAAACCCAGGTGAAAACGTGTAGCTCTCACATAGCTGAGCAAAGGACTATGTCTTGAAATCTCTGTATCGGTCGCAAAGCCCTCTATCACAGCACCAATAATTTCTGAAATGAATGCAAATCATAGTTCAAAGAAGTCATAGAAGTATGTTTAAACAAATTCATTTACTCCTGTGCTCACCTCTGGCCCCAGGTTATTCTACAGTTGTACAGGGAGCTGCAAATAAGATAGACTAACTGAAATGGTGCCCTGGTGTTTATTTGTAAGATAACAGGTATGTCCACATACACAATAGAAATTATGTCTATTACCTGATATTTGAAGTTTAGCTCCCCAGCAGACATCATGTTAACTAAGTAGCTTATTGAATTACTTTTTTTTTTTTTTTTTCTGTATGAGAAGAAATGCTGGGGGGAAGAAAAAAAGAAAAAACCCATGTCCATATATACTATATATAATAATATATTATATATATATATATATTATAAAAGATGTTATTCGAAGTACAGTTTTAGAAGACCCAAACATTCTGACCTTTGCTGCTTCCTTTACTGGCAGCTCCACATTTTCTATCTGAAATTAATTTAATGTTTTCTTCATAATTATGTAATTCTCTTAAATAAAGTCATTGTAAATACTAGACTGTTAGTCACACTAACACATCAGTATTAAAACTAGTATTAATCACTACCATATGTTGACTGCTAACACTATAAACAATATGTTCTGTAATTATGATGTTAGGCAATATTTGATGTCAATTACACTTCATTCTTAAGATAAGCCTTAAAACTATTTTATGGGTTTGGCTCAAGAGTAAAGTAGTTAATGTTTCACCATGTCATACTGAGGTGCCTTTGCTATAACATTTTTCCCAAAAACATGTAATCTAGATGGTAAAAACATGCTGTGCTTTTAAAGACTGTCTGACAAAGTATCTAGAGGCGTTTTAATATCTTCACAGTACTTATTCTTCTCTATTATCTATAATTTAAATGAGTCTAATAATAATACAGGGCGAATTGTTCAATGGTTTTGAAACTGGAGTTTACAAAATATAATCTGGATGCAGCACAAAGCCCAGCTCTTGCAATAGATGAAGACAAGAACTTTAAGGTTTGCTCCTGATGATCAGATGGATCTCAAGATCAGCCATGAATTAGGCAGAAAATGATGACATGCACCACATGTGATGGGTATCAAGCTTGAGTTCACCCTGCTTTGAGCAGCAGAGCTGACTACATGATTTCTGGAGGTCTCTTCCAATCTCAGTTACTCTATGATAAGCGCTGGTGATGCTGTTCTGTAAGTGGAATTGATGCCAGGAAAAATTGCTTCTGTGAGGAGCATCAGGAACATAGAAATGGGATAAAAATACTTCAGGTTAGAACAAAACATTTGTTTATATGCACTTTTCTGTTTAGAAGGATACTGAGCTAAATCCTCAAATATGAACCCCAAGTAATCTCTTTACTGGTAGATTATATTGCTGTATGAGTTCTACAATGTCTTCTTAATTCTGTGTCCAGTGTTTTTAGTATTGCATGATCTATTTTTTTCAGTGGTAGCTAAAAAATTAATTCTGACAAAAGTAGCTGTTCCATCTGTACTAAAACTATAAATTTTGCTTCCTAAGTCTCATTGTATTCATATACCTTCCAAGGAAAGTATCACTGAATATGTATCATGCTCCAAATGTACTGACTAGGTGGAAACCCGCTGTGGTTTTTCTACTTATTCCACATCTTAGAACTGTAAATAAGCAAAATGATTAAAGTTGTGGTGAACAGTGACATAGTCTGCACTGGTATAGCCTGCAATAACATTTCACAATCTCATAGTACTTTATGAGTAAAAATTTTGTAAAATATTAACATACAGTAAAGGTGAATACAAATTTTATTGTTTACATTTGAAATACAGGAAACTAGAGACAGAAAAATTACTTAGACAAGACCAGGCAATAGCAAATGGAAAAGCCAGAATTCTAACTCATGATTCCCAGTCCTACACACATTCCTCCAGTGTTGTTCCAGTGCAGAACTGCAGTTTTGCAGCGTGTCTGACATCCACACACATTTCTACAGCTAAATAAAAAGATTCTAACAGATTTTCCATAACTATCAGAGTATGAGCACTTTAGAGTATGAACTTCAAAGCAAAGCAAAGCAAGGAAAACCAAAGCAAAGCAAAGCAGTCTTGCAAGTGTATCAATCAGGATTGATTTTGACCTTTTAGTATTGAATTGCTTTTTTCAAAACAGAAATTAAAGTAATTTCATATATTTTTTATTGTCATGAAATGTAACAAGTTACTGACAAGAAAATAAAAAGGACTTAAGCCTGGATATTTTTTGGAACTTAGTTTTAACAGTTGAGATCATCTACAATGTTTAGGTATATGTGTACTACATAAATCCCAAATTTATCAAGCTTTAACTGTGGACACAGACTTGCCTGCATTGTCTTACGAAGTTTCATATATGATTCTAAGTGTCAGAAATTGCTTAAAACTAGAAATATTATCTGCCTTCACTGTTATGCATAAATTAATATATAGAGAAATTCAGACACCAGAGAATTGGCAAGTTTAACAGAAGATTCATAAACGCTTTTTAGAAGGCAACTGAAATTTGCTATCAAATTAGTTGTCAGTGTTCTAATTATAATCTATTTTGGCAAACCCTATTGAAGTAAACCTGATATTTGGCAAACCCTATTGAAGTAAACCTGATATCTCCTTCTAAATGCAGCTTTTTTTTTTTTTTTTTTTTTTTTTTTTTTTTCCCCGATTGGCAGAGAGGAGCAATTTATTGCAAATTTTATCTTGGAACTTTATTAAGCTCTTGCACTCAAAAAGATTTTGATGAATTTATTTAGGTTAACTTGACTGTGACACCTACAAAAGAGCTTTCTGGAATTTACATTTATTTTTATTAAAAAGTGGAGATACGGTTTTGAAGCACTAATAATAGACATTTAGAGAAAGACATAGCATATAACCTGCCAGGGGCAAGGGAAAATGAGCTGAACTTATATAAAAGTACTCAAGCACTCAGTGGGGGAAAGAGAATGAAGAGAGGGGTTGCAGAGAAAGAGGGTACAGGCTTCTTATGGCAGTTGGAGCCTACTGAGGTGTTTGGGGCCCTGCCACAATCTTCCTTACAGAGACATAAAAAAAATTTGTTTTTTTAACTGTCAATGTAGAAATACAGACACACCATATCTTCATTGTAAGCCATCTGTAAATCTAAGTGTCAGTATAGTTAGCTTCATGCTGAAATTAATATATCCACCTTGTCTTCAGTCCTGTCATCTTTATGGCAGGACAGGGTCCAGTATTTTTATGGGCAAACAGAAGATATGACAATGTTCTTGTTTGTCCTTTAGCCATTTGTTCAATTTCTGAAAGCACTGATTAATTCATGATGATGAACTAATTTTTTTATTTACAACCTAAGATTAACCTCAATATATTTGTCATAATTTTTCAGCTTCCATCTGATCATATCATAAACCTAGTGATATGACTTGAAGTTGACTTTGAAATTGGATTTTGTAGGACCAGCAATTTACTATGGATTGCTGAAGGTTTATGAACTGTCTGCATAACTAAAGAACAACCATGGAAATAGAAGGGATCCACCAAGTCATAAAGTGTGGTTGCGAAATTAAGAGGCATAACAGACATTAGTTTCTAGCCATTTAGTCCAGAAGGACTTTTACTACCCTTAAATGACAAAATGAGGAGCCGCGGACGAACGACACGCCGAGACGGGTTCAGTGTGGGAGATAGAGCATCAATCAACGTGTGTCCTTTTATTGGTCCAGGGTACATATATTTCTATAGACAATGATAATTATTATGCCTACTAGTCACTAGCTGATTGGCTTAAGCTCTAAAGGTCGTATTCGCACGGTCCACCTACTTGCAGTTAGCTTACAGCACAAGCTTCTCATAACACTAAGTTTCTCATGCTACTATTTCTGATTCCTCTTGACTTGTTTTTGATACACAACAGTACCATAACACAATGTTTCTCAGACCACCGTTACCATAACACTAGGTTTCTCAGACCACTATTCCTAATTCCCCTTAACCTGTTTTCGACACACCACGGTACACAGGGCTGAAGCGTCCTTGACATTCCTCCTGTATCAGCAGCTGCGAGCAGCTGCAGGCAAACCCTAGTGAGGCCCAGCATCAGCAGCTAGAGCAGGCTCTGATCATACAATTGCTCGGTGGGCTCAGGACCCTTGTCTCTGAGCCATTCTCCAACAATTCCCCCTTTTTCTTTTTGTATGAGCAGAGCCTGCTCTAACGTTCGTTCAAAGATTTTCTTAATACATGACAAGGCACAACTTAGGCATGCAGGCTTACAATCTATTGGCTAAAGGCACAGGACCCTTGTCTCTGAGCCATTCTTCAACAACAAAATGCATTAAAATCCACAAAAAGTATAATGCTCTACAGGAGAGAGCAGGTCAGACACAGAAATATACTACAACCCTTAATTTTGCTTGCCTGTAATCCTATTTTTTCATTTGTTATACTCTCTTACCGTTTCTTACTTTAAATAAAAATCTAAACAAACTGTGGTTGAAAAACATCTCAGTGAGGTCCCAGTTCTGACTACAGACCCTTAATCACTAAATAAATTCAATAAGCCCATTTGCTCCTTTAACATCTATGATAATAACATTTCTTTTTTAACAGTAGGGATGTAGTAGGCTGTTGACAAGAGATTCTCCCACTCCCAGCATGGAGCTACTTCGTGAGCAATTTGCGGGTAAAAAAAAATAGTGCTAACAAACAGCACAGCTACTGTTTATCTAGTAAGTTGCTGATGAGAGAATCCACAGACATATTAGTGTGATTCCACTGTTAAACCCAATTGTACACCTTGTCACAGTGGGATATGCATTTGGCAAACCCAGAGATTATTTGCTGTACACTGAGATGCTAATTTATGAATGATTAATACTAAAATAATTTTATTACATAGATCTATGTGTTACTCAACTGTTGATAAAGGCAGAAGACATTCTGATGAAGGCATTTTTTGGAGCAAAGGCAGAGAGGTTGCAATGTGAGCTATAATCTGAGATTTAACAGTGGCACTTGTGATGCTTTTTATCTGGTCCCCACCTCCCTGTGGGGTACAGCACCATCCTTTTCTGTGGTTTTGGTGCCCATCTTGTTGCTGGCATTTGGACTGCTGCTGTCTGTGTTCAGCACAAAGGAAATAAATATATTACTGAGGTGATTTGTGGTAAAGATGTGGTGATAATAAACTCCGTGGTCCCTAATAGAAGAGCTGCCCCTGAGTCGTCTACATTCCACGGCTGAACTGTAAAGTTCAGCTACATTTAAAGATCCTAAGTACAACTGTACTGCTGCATGCAGTGGTACTGCCACCATCAGTCTCCTTGGGTGTGAATGTTATCCTTTAGCTTGTGTTAAAACACCAATGCTTTTCATGCTGCTCTTATTTTGGCCTAAAATAGGTCAAATCACCAATCATACTTTTTTTAAAAGTGGTGCACACTGGTAACACACAAGTGCCTGAGACAATTAAGAAAGAATCATATCAGTTTTGGGGCCAGATTAACCAGGGTGGGATGGCAGGGCTGAGGAGTTGGCATTAAGAAAAGAGTGGCTCTGAGCTTTCTCATTTGGAGCCTGCTAGTGTTGGCAGTGGCAGGATCTAGAAAGGCTTTAGGGCTACTGTGAATTATGGTTTCTCAGATCTCCTAGTAACTGTTCTGTTTCTTGAACACTTGTCAGTTCAGCTGCACAATGAAGACTGTATAACAAATGTCTTCTGTTTGAATGGGTCTTTAACATAACAAGAGAATAACTTTTCTTAAAATGTGAAAATACAGTGCTTAAGCCTCATGTGTGGCAGAAGGTCAGAGGCAGATGCAAAAACTGAAAGTAATTTTACCTCGTGTTTTGAAATCAATTTATTTTGAAAATAGGTCCCTAACTGGAATATGTTTTCATGCGCTTAGAATTTAATCTCAGAAAAAAAGTGCCCCTTTCTCAGGGTGTACAATGAAAATGCTTTGTATTCTTCAGTAACTGCTAAGTTCAGCAAAGAGATAAATCAAATATAACTTCTTGCTGCCCTGTAACCAAAGTCTAGGAAAAGATCAGCTATTCTATCTCATTGTTAACGTCTGTGTGGAAAGATGATAAAAAACCTGAATCCCTAGACAGAAAGATATGCCACTTTTTGCTTTAGATGCTGAAAGATTATAAAATGGACTATTCTATATTCTCATGTAGCAGTTGCTCATATAGTAGCTATGAATCCTAAAACATACTGATATATTTCTAGCAGTAAAAATAAATCTATGAGATACATTCTATAAAAGAACAGTCATTTTAATTTAAGTATTTTATTTATCAGTTCCACCATGGGAAATTATTACATGTTCTTAAATTACTGTTTTTTTTTTAAAACCTGTTATTATATTCTAAAGTCAGACTTCTTCACCACCCCCAGACCTTTACAAACAGATGCAAGAAGGGTAAATTTGGAATTACTTTCAGTTCTGCTGGAAATCAATACAGAAGGCCTATTTGTTGATCTTTCCTCCCCCAATATACATAAAAGCCCAGTGTTGGCAAGAAACTGTATTCTTCTAGCCAGTACTACTACAAAAAAAAATGAATAGAAACAGAAAAACAAGAAGCAAGGAGGCCAAGGAATAAAATTACCATGAGAAAAGGGAAAGCAACATTTTCTATCTGGTTTGAGTTAGCAGGAAACATGGCATGCAGTGCATACTATATCAGGTCTGAAAGCCTTGTATCTCTAAGCAGCATGGATTATTTTCCCAGCATTAATTAAATTATCAAATTGTTCCTTTCAATTAAGTGTACGTTACTTTCAATTTATTAATGTTTGCTTTTAAAAGTAGTTATTTTGCAGAAAATACATCTTAAAACAGCCTGAAGTGGGTTTTATTGGACTCACAGAAAGAAAGGACAAAATCAATTAGTGCAGTTATATTCAAAATACAGAACTGGACTTCCTGTGGGAGAAGTATGTGAAATACAGTCACTTTGCACCATATTTCAAGATGTTCTGGACTTACAATATAGTTAGGTAACTACGGGAGGCTGTCCCTGGTGCAGAGGATCCTGATACATGACTTTCTACCTCACTTTGTTTAAATGAGAGAATTCAGCACAGGATTGCATTATGCACTTTTGAATCAACACATGCACAACTCTGTCCAAATGCAATCCATACATACTGCAACAACTATTATGAAGGTATTGCTCTTCCTGATCAAACAGATGCACCTACATACAGTGGTTTTCTCACAGAAAGGCAGTTTCCAGTTTGGACTTGTGGAATACCAACAGACCATCTGAGCTGCACATGGCATTCATTTGGTGGACATGTATAAAGCAGGGACCAAATCCTATTTAAGAACAGCACCTGCTCAGTTCTCCGTTATCAGCCAACAATCCCCAAACTACAGGGCAATAAAAAGCTGAAAAAGAAGGATAGTTTTAAATGTTGATCAGAAGAGAAACGTGCCTCATGAAGGCATGCACACCATACTGGAAGGAATAAAAATTTGAAAGCCATCTCTGGTATTGTGCTGAATTCTTCTTACCTTTTCAATTAACATTTGTCCCATCGAATGTTTTGCTGACTTTGTGATTATATCTCAAGTTGTAACTATTTAAGCCATTATTTGACAAGAAAGAAAGTGTTTTTACTGAAGATCAATCCCTGATAAGTTTCTATCGGTAGGAATGATGGAAAATCTACTATGTGTTAGGTTATTGGGAATAGAGAGAAAATTTAATTTTATTTTCAATTAACATTTTCTTCAAGCTTATGAAAGTCTGGCAATGTCTCCTCACTTCTTGAGCTATATTCTAAAATTTTCTGGATTGCAGATGCTCTGCTGCTATGAGCATTAAAAGTCATATTTCCCATTGCTTTTCTATTTACTCTGGTAAGTGAACAAATCATATGTAAATCATCCACAAATCATCTGTAACAATATTTAAAAATAATCTAAATAAATCTCTGATGAGAATTTGGAAACCCTTTAAATTCAGTTTAAAATATCACACACTTAAAACTAAAAATATTAGGAAAACTGTATTTCAGAATGGAAATCAAAGGGATGAATTAACATATTCCAATCTCATTCATTTTTATATGGTACATTTCCCTTGCCATTACATAAACTGAAACACAATGGAGCTTGGTATTCACAGTGTAATTGAATGAGTGTTCTTGAAAATGCAACTCCTTATCCCAATCTTCAAAAACTTTAATGGTTTGGGGAAAATTAGTTCTTTGCAATGAACACAAAAATTAAAGTAATTTGACATTTAATAGTACAAGCAGATTTTGGACAAAAGCACAATACCCAACATCCTGCAACCAAAAAGGCAGAAAAAACTCAGATTATTCGATTCGACGTTGCTGTATGTTTCACAACTGTCCACTGGATGGCCACCTTACCACTCGCTGGTCTTGCATTTCCTTGCGCACCGTATTACCATGTTGTAACTGCATGAGGCAAGCTCCACAGCCTCAGGAAAACTTGCTCAGAACAAATGAAAAAGCATCTCCATTTGTGGTCCACAGGTGTGCAAGTGCAAGGTATCCTCCCAAAACAATAAACCTTAGTTTCCTGTTCAAAAGAGTGGCTGATAACCTGTGAGTGTAAAAGATGGTGGCATAGCTATGTGTAACAACCACAACAACAAAAAAAAAAACCCAAACCCACTGAGTATAGTGGCAAAAAATTAAAATTAATTGGATTATATTCTGGCACTTCCACCCTCTTATAATGCACCACAGCCAGTGACAGACATAGTCACCCTAACACTAAATAACCCATCCTCCTTAGAAACCTTGTGAAGGCAACGTGGCAAATTAAAATCAGGAACTGAGGCATGTTGAAAATGCTTGGCTTGAGGCAGTCAGGAATGATAAATAGGAGAGGTGTTGGTCAGTGTACACTCTGGTCCTTGCAGCAGTTCAAGTCTGCAGTTAAAGATGATCCTAAAACAGGCGGTCCTGCTCACTCCTTTCTTTAGTTACATCTAGCAATGGTGTTACTGCAGGATATGTCAAATCAAAGAGCTGATTGCACTGAATTTTTCTGATGTATTAGTTTTAGATCAGATGGTAAAATCTGTGATTATATGATCTCCACAATTTAACACAAGGCAGGGTCTTCAGTTATCATGTGTAAAGTGTAACACAAATTCACATCCTGTGTTGAAAAGCAAAAGCCTTTTTTATTTCTCTGATTTTTCACTTGGTTGCATTTCCAGCAGTATTCCTATTTTATTGCAAAGTCTATTACCTGATAAAATCACCTACAGGATTTTTAAAATTCCTGCATGTCTCTGAAAACATTCCTAAAATGTCTTAAATTTCTAGTCTATATACTATAGAGCAGTATGAAATGACTTAATTCTCCCTTTTTGTGTCAGCTAATTCTGTTAAATACCAGACAACTAAACAACATTTTAAAATAAAGGGATCATAAAAATAATGGAGATAATGGGCTGATTTTATCATCAGTCACAGATTCATTCTCCTGGAAAATCATCTTACGTCCCTTACTCATATACAACTCCACTGATGTCCAAGAACTATTTTACTGATTATTGTAATGTCACTATAGCAGTCGACCTTTACACTATTTTTTTTCAGTCTCAGTTGTTTTAATACAATATAGTTACTATCTGATACGCTGAATGAGTAACTCTGTTTGTTGAATCTAATGAATATGTAAATGTGTGCCCTGTGGGGATATTAAAAATGTACTTTTCTTTTTTTTTTTTTCAGAAATTAAGGATGGCAGCCATGGTGTACAGAAGGCTGACAGTTTCATACCACACTGGACATATAAATTCTCAGAATGCCATCACTGCAAACCAAAATCACAATTGCTTATACCAGCTGGCATTAACCAGCTGGGAAAAGTGTTTTACATTGCCTTTAGGAAGTGATACCTTATTGTGCTTAGACAGGATTTTATTTAAAGAAAACTTCAACTTATTTATTGCAAACTGCCAGATTCCACAAAAACTGAGAAGAGCTCCCTGAATAGCCAGCTCAGATACAGAATTAGGCTGAGCCTTGTTTATAACTCCTTTAATAGAGCAGATTACTTATAGAATGAAATAAGATAACTGAAGATGGAAACAGAAAATCAATGTTATTCTAACATAAACAGAGGCAAAATCTTGTCTACTTGTCTACAGTTGGGTCAATGCATATTGAATACAAACTGAAGAAATGTCTTTATCTAAACCTGTACAGAACAGCTGGAGCAACACAGGTGAGACTTGATAAAATCCTTTAGTTTCCAATGTGGAATAGAAAGTCTTTAGAATAAATCAGGACTAATTGCCAGAGAGTCACAGGCAGAACAAGAGCAGAGGAGGTCCAAGAATGGGATGCAAGATATGGGACCATCAATATTGGACTCTGTCTGGAATAATGTGCTTGTTCTACTAAAACGCTTCAATACCCATCTTACAACAAGAGTCTGATAGCAATTCTTGCATTTCTAGCTAAGATATTTTTAAGTATTGTAAGGTCAGTTGAACTATACTACACCTATTTCTGTATGCTTTTGTAGGGCTGGGTCTGTTGTGGCCCTAGCTACAAATACCAATTGCATAAATAACATTACATACAGCTATGAAAGTTTCATATATTTAAGCTTATAATCAGATAGTGGAACAAAGTACAGAGACCCTGTGCGCAAGCAGTCGTCAAAATATCCATTAGTTAACAAAACAAATTGCCTAATTTTCTCTCACAATTTTTTTTTAAGTTGGTCTGTCATGGTGGGCATAGTAATAAATCAAGACGAATCAAATCAAATCAAATCGAATCGAACCAAATAGAGAATAGGATAGGATAGGATAGGATAGGATAGGATAGGATAGGATAGGATAGGATAGGATAGGATAGGATAGGATAGAATAGAATAGAATAGAATAGAATAGAATAGAATAGAATAGAATAGAATAGAATAGAATAGAATAGAATAGAATAGAATAGAATAGAATAGAATAGAATAGAATAGAACAGAACAGAATATTTCAGTTGGAAGGGACTTAAATCAATCATCTAGTCCAACTGCCTGACCACTTCAGAGCTGACCAAAAATTAAAGCATGTTACTAAGGATATTGTCCAAATGCCTCTTAAACACTGACAGGCTTGAGGCATCAACCACCTCTCCAGGAAGCCAGTTCCAGCATTTGACCATCTTCTTGATAAAGAGTTGTTTCTTAATACCTAGACTGAACCCCCTTTGATGGAGCTTTGAGCCATTCCCACATGTCCGGTCACTGGACGTACTGAGGCAGTTAAAGACAGATAGTACAATTATATTTCCACTTCAGACAAAACCAATCCCCAGTTTGATTTTTACATCCACTGGAGTGTTAATATACAATGGCCCTGGCAGAGGAACCTTCCTCTTCCTGACTCTCAGCTGAAAAAGTGTCCTGCAAATATGAGCTCTGCAAGCTCAACTAATGCTGATACTAGTTTGAGCAACTGCAAATGTTACTATAACTCATATGCAACGTTGCCTATGATTTTCTTAGCTTGTTATATTAAAGCTTTATTATTATTTATTTCTTGCTTAGTTATATTAAAGTTTTAGCCTTAAAAATCAGTAAGAAGCATGAAAATGCTTATAATAGGACACAGACTTTAAGCTAACAATGCAAGCCTTAGGCCTTTCTTGGATTTACTTTGACCTACCTGGAGTTCTGCTTTTGTTTGTTTTGTTCTATGAGTGATTATCTAACTCTTTTGGTAATTATCTAGTATTAGGTAATAGATGACTATTACCTATTGTTGTATTATATTTTACCTAGATGATTATTACCTGTTATTGTATTATACTTTGGTTAGCACAGCACTGCCATGTATTGTAATGCCTTGAGTCATACACAAGTTGCAGCCTGCTGTAACAAATTGTTGCCTTTTGAAACTAACAGATCACAACAGGAAGTAATTATTTCTGTAGAATTAAATATCTATGATCCTGTAATAAAACACAGCAATGAGGGCTAGAGAAATCAGATGATAGTAGAGGCCTAGGTACTGAATGATAGCTGGGTCCTCAAGCTATAAGCAACTCACCAGTCTATAAGCGGTGCAGTCTTGGAGCTCCAAAAAAACAGTCTTAGTGGTAACAGAACAAAGAACAAGTATACAACATATGTAGACCACACACTATAGTAAATTTTGATCCATCCAGGACTTGCAGTCTGATGAAGAAAGAGCAATGTGTAACATATGTTAACAAGCATATAAAAGTGATTCCAAACAGATCCTAGAGTGAGGAGAAAGAAATCATCAACAGCAGTATTTTACTCCTGCTAGCAAGGAGGAGAAAGAAACCCCAACATCAGTATCATGCTCTTCTCAGTGATGGACTCAAAATGCAGCCCCCAAACTGAAGCCATTAATGTTTCATATTCAGAAAGCCAGTGGAAAGTTTAGCATTCAGTCAAAGAAAGGGTTAGATACTAGAAATTTTGCTTATATCAGTTTCAACTGTACATAGTCCAAACTATAAGTGGTGATATATATTTAAATGGACTAATATTACTTCTTCATTAAGAATTTACTTGGACTATTATGATTTTACTTGGACTAAGAGTAAATTCTTGGCTTTGTGTATCAGGTATGTTCTTTGGCTCACAACTGCAGAATTTCTACAAGTAAAAGATGGAGATTCAAACTGGTCTGTAACTCAGGTACATCTAATTGATAATAAAATACACACACATATGTACAGACATAAAAAATGGTATGTCTCAGGAAACTTAATCTTGCAAAAGATAGCTTAGAAAAATGGAATTGGTAACAACAGTAGACCATGCTATCCTTTATTTTTTGTTAAAAAAGTGGCCTTTGTCCATGTCCATGAAAATAATAAGCCTTTTGCGGAGCCGTGGACGAACGACACGCCGAGACGGGTTCAGTGTGAAAGACAGAGCATCAATCAACGTGTGTCCTTTTATTGGTCCAGGGTACATATATTTCTATAGACAATGATAATTATTATGCCTACTAGTCACTAGCTGATTGGCTTAAGCTCTAAAGGTCGTATTCGCACGGTCCACCTACTTGCAGTTAGCTTACAGCACAAGCTTCTCATAACACTAAGTTTCTCATGCTACTATTTCTGATTCCTCTTGACTTGTTTTTGATACACAACAGTACCATAACACAATGTTTCTCAGACCACCGTTACCATAACACTAGGTTTCTCAGACCACTATTCCTAATTCCCCTTAACCTGTTTTCGACACACCACGGTACACAGGGCTGAAGCGTCCTTGACATTCCTCCTGTATCAGCAGCTGCGAGCAGCTGCAGGCAAACCCTTGTGGGGCCCAGCATCAGCAGCTAGAGCAGGCTCTGATCATACAATTGCTCGGTGGGCTCAGGACCCTTGTCTCTGAGCCATTCTCCAACAGCCTTTGTTTTTAGAAGTTGGTTACAGTTACTGACTAAGTGGGGATACAGAATTAGCTGTTTGAGTTGTTTGCGTTACCTGCAAAACAGAATTTAAGGTTTCCCTTATTGTTTCTAGCCTTCTAGATTTAGAAAGATACAAACTGTCCATACTGATTTTAAATAGCTCCCTACTCATCATGCTGCCTATTTTGGATGTCCTTCTTGGGAATCTAATCTTAGCACACCATGTGCAGTTATCTTAAATGCTTCACTCAGAGGTCTACATTCAACTCCAGAAGTGCTAGGTGTTGCACTGCTGTGAGGTTACTTCCACTTATCCTACCCATCATTACAATGGTCTAGCCCTTTAACCAGAATATTTTGTGCTGTTCAGTGATTCCATTGAACTATTGACACAAGAAAGCCCTCCAACTTTCTCATAGGCCTCTGGGATATTCACAAAGGACAAGGATGATCTGCATCTTCTGTGTAATGAGGACCAAATGTCAATCATTTAGAAATGCCTTGCACTTTGCTGGTTTGGTTTGCATGTTGTTCAGGAATCACTTCGCTGATGGATAGTCAGGAACAGAAACATTTCTAAAAAGATAAACTCTATTGCCACTAAATGTAGGAGGGACCTCGTATGGAGGGTGAGACCGGAGTTAGACCTCACACCGATGCGATTAAAGTAGTACTCCTTTATTTACCTGAATAGCCCCAAGATAAACAGACCCAGATGGTCACGTGCTCTATGCTTTACAAAATATTGGCTAAAGGCACTTATCACACCCCGGGAAGTGCTGTGATAGGTCTGCATCGTTAGTACACATGTATAAACTAAACCTACTTTGTGGTTAGTGTACCCAGGCATTCAAATAGGAAGGAAGCACCAGCTTGACTTCCTCATTCTTGCCCTTCCAGGTGACCTCAAGGGCAGGATTACCACGTGGCAGTTTTCTGCTCAGAGACCCAGCCTGGATTGTCCAAACGCTGTAGGATCAGTGCATGACCCTGAGCCCCAAAAAATCCTACCACAACTAAAAAATACTTGATAAAACTATAAAGCTTTTCAAGAGGTAGAATAGTTATCTTCTTTACAACATTAGAATATGTTCTTTTTTAGGTAACCAGAATTTGTAGCTAAAGTCACAAAAGACCCAGTCCTGAAATTGGCCAGGGACACAAATAATAATAATAAGGGCTTCTATAGGCATGTCAGCCATAAAAGGAAGGTCAAAGAAAGTATACATGCTGCAAAGAACATGACTGGAAAACTGGTAACAACGGACAATGAGAAGGCTGAGGTACTCCACATTTTTGCCTCAGTCTTCACTGGCAGCCTCTTTTCCCACACCTCTCTAGTGGATGGATTGCAAGACAGGGACTGGAGGAGCAAAGTCCTTCCCACTGTAAGAGCAGATCAGGCACCTGAGGAACCTGAACATACATAACTGTGGGACCTGATGAGCTGCATCCCGGAGTCTTGACAGAATTGGCTGATGTAGCTGCCAAGCTATTCTCCATGATATTTGAAAAGTGCTGACAATCAAGTGATGTCCCTGATGACTGGAAAAAGGGAAATATTGCACCCATTTTTAAAAAGAGTAGAAAGAAGGACTCTGGCAACCACTGACCTGTCATCCTCACCCCTGTGCCTGGGAAGTTCACGGACCAGATCGTCCTAGCAGCTGTGCTAAAGCACACAGAGGATGAGGAGGTGATTCAAGACAGCCAGAATGGCTTCACCAAGGTCAAGTCTTGCCCAACCAACCTGGTGGCCTTCTATGATGGAGCGACTACACCAGTTGATCAGGGAAGAGCTACTGATGTCACCTATCTGGACTTCTGTAAGGCCTCTGACATGGTCCCTCATAACATCCTTCTCTCTAAATTGGAGAGATATGGATTTGATGGGTGGACAATTCATAGAAGGAATTGGCTGGATAGTCACATCTAGAGTAGTGGTCAATGGCTCAATGTCCAGATGGAGGCTGGTGATGAGTGGTGTCCCTCAGGGGTCCATACTGGGATCAGTACTGTTTAGTATCTTCAAACGCAACATAGATGGTAGGATCGTAGATAGCGTGGACCCTTAGCAAGCTTGCAGATGACATCAAGCTGAGTGGTGTGGTTTACATGCCTGAGGGATGGGATGCCATCCAAAGGGACCTGGACAAGCTTGAGAAGTGGGCCAATGTAAACTTCATGAGGTTCAACAAGGACAAGTACAAGGTCCTGCACCTGGGCCAGGGCAACCCCCAGTATCAGTATGGGCTGGGGGACGAATGGATTGAGAACAGCCCTGTGGAGAGGGAGTTGGGGGTACTGGTGGATGAAAAGCTGGACATGAGCCATCAATGTTCACTCATAGCCCAGAAAGCCAACTGTATCCTGGGCTGCATCAAGAGAAGTGTAGCCAGCAGGTCGAGGGAGGTGACTCTCCTCCTCTACTCTGTTCTTGTGAGACCCCACTTGGTGTAATGCGTCCCGCTCTGGGCCTCTCAGCAGAGGAAACACACAGACCTGTTGGAGCAAGTCCAGAGGAGGCCGCAAAAATAAACAAAGGGATGGAACACCTCTCCTATTAGGAAAGGCTGAGGGAGTTGGGGTTGTTCAGCCTGAAGAAGAGAAGGCTCCAAGGAGATTTTATGGTGGCCTTCCAGTACTTAAAGGGGGGCTTATAAGAAAGATGGGGACAGACTTTTTACCATGGCCTGTAGCAATAGGAGAAGGGATAATAGTATTAAACTAGAAGAGGGTAAATTCAAACTGGGTATAAGGAAGAAGTTTTTTACAAAGAGGGTGGTGAAATGCTGGAACAGGTTGCCTAGACTGATGGCCAGGATGGACAGGGCTGAGTAATCTGATCCAGCTGAAGATTATTCTGCTCATTGCAGGTGAGTTGGACTAGACCTCTGAAGGTCCCTTTCAACCTAAACCATTCTATGATTCTGCAAAAACATACAAAACCAGGCATAGTGTAATTCAATTGACCTTATATTGCTTACATATTTGCAGCATTTAGTCCGTTTAAGTACACATCCTCTTCATTTTGACTGCTGTTTATTTCCTTATACTGAAGCAATATACAGTAGTGACAAACTGATTATGAAAGACATTCTTGTTCCTTTGCTAACATAGTTTCTGGAGCTTATGATGCTGAGAAATAAAAACTATCTGGCCTTGATACACACAGTTTCAGCTTTAAGCTACTTTTCTCTCTGACATTTAACTAATAATCTGACCACTGTATAAGGACACATATACCCTTATAAATGAATAAATTTTCAGCAGATCAAACTAAGTATAATTTATTATGCAACTAAAAATCAGCTGCACTTAAAAAAAAATATTTTGGCAAGCATGTGTTCCCTAGTGAGGATTAACTGCTTCAGTTTTCATAAAAAACTATTTTTTAAATTAAGATATAATTACCTGAAATGTTTTTCCTTTTTGCACTTTTCACTTCTTTAAGCTGCTAGACAAATAGGATTAAATAATCAGTGCTTGATTTTTCAAGTATCTGTATGCTTGTTTCTGAGTAAACGGGTGAAATGTTGAAACCATTGTCTAAGAGCTACCAACTTTACCCTTGGTTTTTGATGGGGCCAAGGAGGTGCAGCTATTTCTTCAGAAGAGCAGTAATTTTCAGGGGTAAGGATAAGCACTAATATAATTGCAAAAACACAACCTTCTGTCCTAGGTTGACAGACACATAAGAAGCAATTAAAGGCAGTAAAATGAGGTTAGCATTTCAGTTTGGAAATAAAGGAACAAAGGTTGATATTCTACATTAAAGCCTGGGTCTACTGTGGGTGAAAGGCTAGATCAGGCTGGAAGCTGACTCTGCTGGGCTAGGGTTTCAGGAAGGATTAGCAGGCATTGTTGAGCTAGTGAAAGATCTAGAATTAGACTGATATGATCCACTGGCTTCTTACATATTTATAAGCTATTGACAGCTGTTGTTAGGCCTCGGTTTAGTCCTAAAAGTGTTTTCCTGATGTGCTATTGCTAGTGTTTGCACTTGCAGAGTTTGAAGTACTAAGATTATAGTTATGTTAATCCAGGAAGAAGGTTTAGGACTGATGACCTAGGGCTATTGCTGTCTTATTAGGAGCTGTTGTAAAAGTTAGGGTTGTTTTGGCTGACCAGACCCAGTTGATCTAGTCATACCTGGATCCACAAGGGCTGCTGAGTTGGGTTAAACACAGTGCCATCGTGTCAAGTTTGGAGAAGAATTGGAATTTGAAATTTTATAAATTGACAAGGTAGGGTTATGGTGAGATGATGGACAGCTGCAGTCCTACAGGAAAAACTTCATAGAGAAATGGTGGTATCTTAGGTAGTAAGAGTCCAACTTATTTGCAGATTTTTAAAGGAAAAGTGGCACTTCAAATTCCAACTGTAAATGAAACAGATAAGTGGGAATGATTTTCTGGTAAGAAGTGTTTTGCCACAAAGAAATGCCAGGATTCTGGGTCCAGCTTAATTTTCTGGATTGATCTGCAGTTAGCTGATCCAGTTCAATGTAGCAAAGCTACCAGTCACAAAAAACTACCTTCCATATAAAATGATCTCACATGTCTTGGCAAGGTACAGACATTAAAAAAACATACAGAATACTACTGCTCTATGATAATCTAAAAATAAAGACCTCTCTTTATCCCTCAACTTCTGCTAATTAGAAACCAACTTTCAGTTGCCAGCCTAAAAATTATTCGAATCTTTCTGAAGCTTTAAGTTGTCCTTGTGGAACACTGTACCTGAACTCACATAGTTGTTATTTTCTCATTTTGTTCACCTGTTGTGTTTAGCTCTGAACAAGTCAACCCTTCTAGTCTTCTAAGACAGGTTCCCTGTTCTGTAGATCATTCCAGAAGCAGTTTTCTGCACCTACTCCTAGTTAAACTAGGCTGTCCTGACAATGTTAAAAAAGCTCCAGATTTATGTGGTAAAAATATGCCTTCCCAAACTTTGGAAACTTTTCTGAGGGGTGTGAGTGACAAGGCTTCCACACATCTTTTTTGGTTAATATAACCACTGAAAAGATTATTTTCTGATTTGTTTCTCTAAAAGTTACCTGCAAAATTGGTGAAGTACACTTTTCTCTGCACTACTGGGAGTGCAGAAAAATGCAGAGATGCCCTGTTCCATGGATAAACTGGTAATCATGCAAGAAGTCTACAACAGCTTATATCAAATAAATTCTTAAACTTTACTGAAAAATAACATTAACATTGGATATCACAACACCCATGTAATTATCTACCTTCAAGTTTCTACTATTAGGCTGGTTTTATAGGTTTATTATTTTGAAGTAAAAATTCTCAGGGTGATTATTTTTCACATACTCTCAAATCAGAAACATCTTTCCATATCACAGCCACCTCATTAATTAAAATACAGTTCATCACAGAGTGCTGAAGGTGAGGTGACTTTTTTTTTATTGACTATGCAAGAGTTGAACTGCATGCCTAGAGATTTCAGAAACACCATAAAAGGAGACCATAAAGGTTTTAGAGTGATCAGTTCCATTCATTTTTACAGGAGGTAGTTCTTTAATCTAAACTAAAGATCTGGAGTAATCTTTTAAAACAATTAGGAAATTGAAGCTAAAACCCCTGCCTTTCCACATGTCCCATATATAACAAATCTAGCTGTAAAGTTCTGCCACTTCATTAATCCAATCTTACTGAAATGAAAGGAGATGAACTATAGATTTGCCACTTCTGAAACTTCAATACGAATGCTCCATTCTCAAGGAGTAATTTTATCAACTTCTAAGTCAAGACAGCTTTATGAGTGCTCTACCGATTTTAAATGAGCTTTTCTACAAAGCTGGGTTCAGATGCAATATAAATTTTCCTTTGCAATTAATGGAAGATTTCTGTCAAAATTGCCTGATTTATGATTTCCTGGAAAAGTTCAAGTAAAACCAAAGGAAGACTTGAATCACTATACTTTTATGAATTTTACATGAGCTGCTTCCAGTTTCTAATGCTCCAGACCAAGTTATATCACAACAGTGTCTCTTTTACTTGTGTAATACCAACAACAGTGGCATGCGCCCTGCTGGTACCACAGGATGCTTACATGAAGCAAAAAATTTAGTAGAGCAATAAAAATTGATTTTGTGAATCACACAGGTTCAGATGGAAATAGAAAAATGGGACTATAAAGAAAATTATTGGCTTTTATAAATCCTGCAGTTGAACAGTAGCTTCAAGTTTTAGTCACATCAGGACTCTATTAGTTGCTACTATACTTATTTATTTATTTAGCTAGCCTGAGCTAGCTTGTAAGATCACTACCTACAAATGCAAATAGCTTTAATTCTCACCAACAGTAGAGTGACACTATTTGGAAGCATGGCAACCTATTTACCCTAACTCCAGGCCTACCACAATAAAGTCCATAGCTTCACAAAAGGCTTCTAATTTTTCCTTTAGAAAATTTTGTAACTTTGGAAAGTACTGTGTCACACTGAGAAAAATGTAAGAAAGTATCTTTAAGAAGCATAAGAGAAGAGTGCCAGAAATCTAAAACCATGGAGAGAAAACACAGACTTCTAAAGAGCCCAAGGCTTTTCCCAAGGTGTTTTTCCTCCTAATTAAGCCAAGTTTTGAGGACAGGATATGACTCTAGGATAAGACTGTGTTTACACCAATCCAACTTTTATAGAGAAATACCCACATACATAAAAGATAATGGTACTGTGAAAAGCATTAAATGGTCCCATATGTCATCCTTTCATATCCTCTCAAAAATAATAGTGCCTCAAACTTACAGAGACTGCCACTTCTGAGCCAGAGAAAGAACGGACAACAAGACATAAACTAGATACACCTCTCTCCTTCTAAATAACGAAATGTGAGCATTTTTGACCAGGTCTACTCTTGAATTCCTAGCTTCTGTGCTTACATGATGAGTTCTGAGTTCATCCATAATACCCAAAAACTCACAGTTGACCAACTAAACATTAGTAGTGTTATTTGGCATTTAAATTTCTCAAGTAGTTAATAAATAATTTAACATTTATCTGCCTTGCTATAGAAGACTGGTTTTATCATAAACATAGAATATTTCTCTATATTATATATATAGACTATAGAACTATAAATACTATATTCAGCACCATAGTTTCACTCTTAAGTTAAGCATCTTCTTAGAAGGGTGCATATAGAGAATGCAAAATGGGTAGATCTGGACAAAATACCACAGAATTTATAAGTAAATCTTGAAAGAAAATGAAATTACTCATTTCAGTATTGTACACAATTATAATAAAATACTTCTTTATGAAATCACTGCATTTCCAAAAAAAAAAATCAAATGCTCTTACATGTTGTAATATACCACACTGATACCTAAATTGAAACGAACAATTCAAACTAAGAAAAAAATCTTAAATCATATACAGAAAAAAAGGCTGTAATCTCATGAAGTGTTACTTTTCACTGTAAAAATTACTGACATCTGAAGTAATTAAGGATGACAACCTTACTAATATGAATTAGCTAGCTTTTAAAAGACAAAAGCATATACTGTGATAAATGAATTCTTAAAAGCACCTTTTCTAGAATCAGCTGCATTACATGAGGAAACAATGTGGACTTTTGATTTAGCTTTGGCTGGGGATTATTAGAATGATACAGTATCCTTATATTTACTTCTTTTTATATTTTTCACAGTAGATATTGTATAAAATTATATAAATACACATTAAGTAAAGTATAATTTAAGGCTCACTTTGCTTCACTGAGCTCTAAGTACGTCACTCCATGAACAGGTACAATGTATTAGAGAAACAGGCAGCATCTGCTCTAGGCTGTATGGTCCTCAGGACTGGGACTTTTCTCAGTGTAAATAAAAATAGACTATGGACCGATTATAGGTCGCCTGTTTCATCATATGTTTCAAAATAATTCTTCTCATCATGAACTCTAAATAAGGTTAATTATGTCAGCCAGCCTGTTTTTCTCTCCCAACATGTTTAAGCTGGAATAGTCACATTGATTTCATGGGAGTTAAGCAACACTTTTCTACTAAGTTCAGTTGATGGACAATTTAAATTTCCTTCTTCTCTTCCTCTTCCCTGGAAGGCTCATCATCACATCTGAGCAGAACAGTAATGAAACATCCATACAGATTCTAACACTGCCTACAAGTTATTAAGAGGCTCACTAGAAAAGTAAGCCTGTAGAAAGGGTTCCTGTCTTTTCCATCCTGGCTTGCTGCTACTCTTGCACAGCTCCTCCTTGAAACTCAGTAGCACACGTTTCCCTGTTTTGTTGGCTTCTTTCTGCTTCCGTCACTACGCATTATGCTTCCATTCTTCCACCCACTCCTTATGTGTCTTACACATCTGTCTCTTTGTCAAGCTCATCTCTGGTTTCTTCTGTCTATCCCCATGACTTGATCCACATTAAAGCCATTCAATCAAGAGGTCACCTACAGACAAACCTAAAATATGTAAGACAATCTCCAGAATTTTTAAGAATTCAGACGGAATTTCAAATACCAGAACAAACATAATCTCAAGCAAGTAATGATCTTTATTTACATGCTAAAGCTACCTATCCATGAAAAATTATGAAAATGCCAACACACGCAAAGGCCCTATTCTAATAGCTCCCATATTTCACCCCATAATTTTAAACTTTTGACTATTTTATCACATGAAACCCCCAATTTGCATCGTTTGCTTTCAAACATCATAAAAAGATCTCTTAACTTCAAAACAAACTCATGCTTACTGTTATGTCATTCTGAATTTAATTTTCATTTCATTTCTCATTCTTGTTCTATAGTTTTCCTCTAAGAAAACTAGCATTGTCTGATCTCCTAAAATGTAATCTCAATTTTTCCTTTTCTATGCACCTTTATGCTTTTTTGTCACTAATTTCAGGTTTTGTCTTCAATTAGATCTTTGCACTTTCTTCACTGCTCCCATGTTTTACTTCCATAATCTTGACTCCTTTTCCCTCTGTCCTGCTCATTCTAGTAATTCTGCTATGTCAACCCAGTCCATCATACATACTATGCTGCTCAGTTTCTCCTTTAGCATTACCTAATTTCCTCATCAGCAAAACAATACCCCAAAGAGGACATTACTGCTTTCTAAATAACTAGCTTTCTTATCCTCTAACCTACTCAATAACTGCCCCTCTTCACATCCTCTTTCAGACTCCTAGCTGAAAATTTTTACACACTTTTCTTTCACTTTCTATTCTAGTCTCCAGTCTATGCTGCGCATTATGAAACAGGGCACCTGTAATCACTCCATAGCAAAGTGCTCTTTCTCATCAGTAACTCCTGTGCCAGCAACCTGGTCTGATTTTCTTTACAATCCCATCTAGACAAAATATTTCCAGATACAGTGTTGTAACAAACAGATCCTCTGTCATTTTCTTTCTCCATATCAAAAAAATGTCTTCTGTTCTAGCAAGTCCATCCTGCACTTTCCATTTCTCCCTCATGTGTTAAAACATATCCCATTTCAGAATTCTTTCATATCTTTTTTCCCCATTGCAAAAGACACACACATTTTACTGCTTGATTCAACAGGAAGGCTGTACTTGGATTATAATGAGATTCTGTTCCTTTTAGTGTAGAGGTGGAGTGTAACTAAGATAAAGCTGAAGACAGCTTGATTCATCTCTTTTTTCAGATAGGACTATTAAACCACATTCTTACTGTACTTCTCTGTGTTAAATAATTATTGAATGTTTCAGTGAACCCAAGAAGGCTGGGGCCGAAAGATTGTGAAAGGTCATGTGCACTACAGACTTTGTGTTACCACCAACAAACTGAAAACCAAACTCTGAATTTGTGTAAATGGCAATTCGGTGACATATTGCAACAGTGGCAGTAAAGATGGTTGTGTGCTATCACAAGAGCAGAGATTGATTAGCAAGGAGGAAGAGGAAAGGAACAGATTTGCAGAATAACTAAAAAACTTGTAATTGTTCAGCTGCCTTTGCACATGCTCGATACCCCAAAATAAAGCCGTAAGTAATTAATTCAGAACTGCAGTGGGAATTCTCAAACCTGAAAGCAAAATACAGGAATCTTTGCTACCATACTCTGTCATAAAAGCTGTGTTTGTGCAAGTGGTGTCTGTAGGTGCCTCATGGTAAAGATGGAGAAATAGTTACCAGACAACAGCAGGACAAAGAGAGGAAAAATACATGCTGGCAGACAGCATCTGAAAGCCTCCAAAGAACTCTTTGTGACTTTGGATCAAAAATTGGTAAGCTCTCAAGACTGAGGAGCTGCTGAACCTGCCAAAAGCCTCCAGCACCCACTGGCACCCTCGGCAGGTCACGTAACCCACACCACATCCAAGGCGGCAGCGGCTGCTACAGGTGGACAAGGGCTACAGGGCAGTGTGTGTAAGCACACCCGCTGAAGCGAGGGACCCCGTGTGCGAGCGTGCACAGCTGCCTGGAAACACCTGGGGTGTGGGTACCAGCCCACGATCCTGAGTGAACCACTGGAGTTGGTGTCTCCGCTGCTGCTGCACTGCGTGTACGATGCAAACAGTTAGCTGCAATTAATAACAGCCTAATTAATAAACAGTGTTCTAGTAACTGTTGGTTGTGATCTGTTTTTTCCCCAACTCAACACCCTATCAGTGATATTTACGACTCTTGCTACAAAAAAGCCATAAATATACATAGGTGTCATCTAGATCTTGTAAATCTGTATTTTAATTTAAAGTCTTAGTCAATAAAGCTGCTCAGAACTCCTCCCAAAGGTATCCCTTACTGTTTCTCCTGGTTTATAGTGAGCCCTGTATCAGATACATTTTAATAGTAATTTACCAGTATTCATGTGCACTGGTTTGGGCTGGGACAGAGTGAAATTTCTTCATAGCAGCTGGTATGGTGCTGTTTTGGATTTGTGACCCAAAATGTGTTGAACACAGGGACATTTTAGCTGTTGCTGAACAGTGCTTACATGTGATCAAGGATATTTCAGTTTTTCATACTGCCCCACTGGTGAGTAGGCTGGGACTGTGCAAGATGCTGTGAAATGACCCAGCCAGGATGGCTGATCCCAGTGATATCCCAGACCATACGATGTGCTCAGCAATAAAAGCTGGGGGAAGAAGGAAGAAGGGTGGGAGGTTAGGAGTTATGGCACTTGTCTTCCTAAGCAACATTTGTCGCAGTCAAGATGGACAAAACTACAAGACAGATTCTTCTTTAAAGCAAGTTAACACAAAAAGCTAAAAGCCAAAAGGAAAAATCCATTATTGCTCTCCTCCTTTGTTCCTTTATACTTTTACTACAGGGTGCACAGACTTTCCGGACTGCCTACCGACACGCCCCTTCATGTATGTGTTCATACATCGCACGTTCATGGAAATGAACCCTGGCTCTTGCCAGGGTGGATAAGTTAATATGCATAAGCTCATCACGCAAGTGTAGTAAGATGAAAAGTTCAAAAGTTCAGGCTCCCAAGCTTTCCGGTTTCTCTATCCACCTAAAGCTAGCTCCAAGTACAGGGTTATCAGTTCTTCTGCTGTGTCTCTCTTCTTACTGGTTCAGAGTTGTTATGCTCTCTTACTGTGGTCGATAAGCTTGCTCATCTTGCAGCTCCTCTTGTTCTTGTTTGATCTCTCAGGGGTAGATTGGAAGCCTCTCAAGGTTGAAGTCGTTGCTTCCCAGGGCCTCAGTCCAGCTGAGGTCCCCCACAACATTCACACATCATGGAGCTCTGGTTTCCTGGAAAAGTACTGAATGAGTTCCTTATTTTGCTTTGCTTGCTCAGTTTTTGTTTTACCTGTTAAACCACCTTTACCCCGATCCCCATTTTCTCACTTTCGCCCTTCTGGTTCTTTTCCCTACCCTACTGTGAGGGAGTGTCCGAGTGCCTGTGCAGGGCTCAGCTCCCTAGCGCAGCTAGCCCGCAACAGCATGGCAAATCCATGTTTTTACTGACGTCAATTTGCAGAATTACCGAATCTAGAAAAATACAAGCCACACGCACACCGGATTTGAAGCATAAGTGAGGCTTTCGCCCCATGTCTCCAACGAACACAACAGGCGCAGCTAGACTTGATTTGTATTTTTTAGGTAAGGCCAAGTCTGGCTGGGTCGAGACACTGTGCCTCTGGAAAGACCGGCGCCTGGGTTTCGCTGGCAGGCACGGTTCTCTCGGCTGCCTAGGGATGCTCAGCCATGCCGAGGCCGGTCTAGGCCGCAGGCCCGGCGGCCGGGGAAGCCCGCCGCGGGCCGCGAGCGGGGCTTGGGGCTGCGGGCCGCCGGGCCGCCATAGAGACGGTAACGGCCGCTCCCACAGCGCGCGCGCGCCAAACGGCCCTCCCCTCCCCGCCGGCCTCGCGCCCACCGCCGGTCGGGGCGGGCGCGGAGGCGTCGGCGGGGGGGGCGTGTCCGGCGGGGGGTGGGGGGCGTGCCCGGCGGGGGGGGCGGGGGGAGTGGGCTGCGTGGGCGGGGCCGTGCGCCGTGGCCCACTGCGGCGCGAGGGCTGCCGGCCAGAGCGCAGCGGGAGGGGGGCGTGGCACGGCCCGCTCGCCTCGCTCCCGCCTCGCTCCCCCTCCGCCCCCGCCCCGGTGTTGTTGCCTCTTTACGGCCGAGGCCGGGGGCTCTCGCGAGAGCAGCGTTGGCGCCGTGACCTCCATGTGAGAGCGGCGGCGCCTGGTAAACACTCCCCGGGGTCGGGAGATGGCTCCCGGCGGCGCCCGTTAGACCTGGCCGCGGCGGTTCCCGCCAGGCTCCGCCTCGCCTGTGCGCTGCCGCGGGGGGGTCCGCGGCGCGGGCGATCGGGCAGCGGCAGGGCGATCGGCTCCGAGTCCCCTTCCCTCTCCGCTCCCCCCCTGAGCGGGGACGGCGGCCCGGCGGGCGGGGAGGCTCGCGCCTGTTCCGCGGGATTTGAAAATCCTGCCCCACTGAGTCGAACAAAGAGCGGGGAGAGCGCTCCGGCCCACCCCCCTTCTTCCCTCTCGCGCCGCGGACGCGCCCGCGGCGGGAGCCGACCCCTGTTCCACCGCCGGTCCCAGACCCCCCTCCCGTCCCCGCGGCTGGCTGGCTGAGCCAGGGGGAGCGCGCGCACCATGTGGATCCAAGTCCGCACCATAGACGGCACCCAGACGCAGACCATCGACGACCTGAGCCGCCTGACCAAGATCGAGTGCCTGCGGGAGAAGATACAGGAGACCTTCCGCGTGAGCCCCGACCGCCAGCGCCTCTTCTACCGGGGCAAGCAGGTGAGGCGGAAACGCCCCGACCTGGGTGGCAGGGGTGGAGGGGGCCGGGGGGGAGGAGCTTTCCCCTTCTCCCCCCGCCGCGCGTCCCCACTCGGGCTCGGCTCTTTGTGTGGCCCGGCGCGGAGGTCCCCATCCCCACCCATGTGTCGTCCCTCTGGCTCCGGCTTTTGTTTACTCCCGTCCCGTCGGGCCTAGAGGGAGGTGGGAGGCAAGAGGGAGCCGAGACGTCTGGCCTGACGAGAGGCTCCGGGACCCAGCGCCCTCCTGCCCCTCTTTCTTTTCCCCGAGGGCGACCGGGTGCTGGAGAGGCCCCTTTGTGTGTTTGTTTTCCCACCTGAACCGCGGGAGGCTCCTCCCCCAGCCCCTGCCTTTATCGTACCGAAGTGACAGGGCGGCCCTCCAGAGGGCTGCGAGGGGGAGGAAGCGGGTGGGGGTGTGTGTCCCCCCACCCCGCTCGCCGCTGCTCTCCTCCCCCCAGGCCCCGCCGGCGGAGCGCACGGCTCCTGTTTCGCCCCGTTTCCCACCGCTCGGCCGGGCGGGGGGGGGGGGGGGGAGAGGGGGGAGCAGTGCCGTGGCGCGGGGGTACCGCGGGCGGTTTCCACGGCGGAACGCCGCCCCCGCGGCCCCCACGTGGCGGCGTGGGTGGGTGTGGGGGGGTGTGTGAAAGGCGGCGCGAAGTGCCGTGTCCCGTCAGTACCCGCTGCGGGGTCGGTACGGCGCACCCCTTCCCCGGCGTCCGGCGGAGTAACGGTTTTTGGGGCCCGGCGGCTGCGAACCCCTCCCACCTCCCCACGGGGGTGCGTGGGTGTGTGTGTGTGGGGACGGTGTGACGGGCCGGGGTGGTGGTGGAGGGGGGGTCGTGGGCGGGGCGGCGTGTCGCGGGGTTCGTTTGCGCGGGCACGACTTGTGCGCCCTGGTCCACCTCGGCGCGGGGACCGGTGTGTCACGGGTGGGGTCGGGGCGGCTGCTGTCAGTCCGAAGAGGCATTTCATCCAGATTGAGGCCCGGTATTACCGGGGTGACTGGCTGAACGCTTTCTGTGAGGGGGTACTTCCCTCCCCTCCAGTGCCCGGTAGGTTTTGATCCGAATAGATTGCCTCAGGCTGTATCTTTGTTGCTGAAGGGTGTAACCTTTCAATCTGCCTGGCACGAACTATGAGGTGTACTCCATGCTTGAGTTAAGCGAGGCAGAGCTATTACCTGACAAGAAAGGTGTTGGATGTAGGGTGTATTTCTGGGAGCGTGGCTCTTAAGATGCAGCTGCTTATAACAGATGAGTGTTGCAACATTCACCTAAACTGAGTAGCACAAGTCAGTGAGATTGCTGCCTCAGGTGAAGTGTGCCTTTACAAATAAGGGGAAAGGAGTAAGAAATAGAAATTTAAATGTGACCAGGACGTAAGCATTAGTGGCTAGATGCTAAGCTTAGATAGCAAACCGAGTAGCAAATTAGTCAATTTTTCTGTTCTACAGATTGGTAAGAGTGAGCATTGTGAGGATGGGTTTGTCAAGTCCATTATGGACAATTTCATGTTTCTCTGAAGGGACCACATCAAGGAACATCAGTATTGAAGCTGTGTAACCTGTTTAGCTTTGTGCAGTGCCTGCACACCTCTTCTTTTAGTGCAGAGCTTGATGTGGGACACAAGGTTTACCCCAGAAGCAAGAAAGATGAGCCCGTAATGAGTTGTGCTTTTCTACAGTCTGTCAGTGGCCAAACCAATTAGCTTGAATATTTTAGTTAACATATGTCTTGCTTAAGAAAGCAGAATACTATAGCTGAAATTGTCTACATGAGCAGCATTTGTGAGTTTAGTACTTTATCCAGTTTAGGAGACAGGTGGGATCGTGTTCAGTGAAAAGTTAGAGAGTTCGTTTTTATAGTGTCACTCACCACTTATGTCCATTTTCTTGCAGTTACCGTAATTAATTCTGACGTTTCGTTGACGGTTACGGATTGCTTTTCTGATCCCATGGTGCTAGTAAGTAGAAAAAAGGTCAGGAGGAAAGATTGGTCTTGCACAAGTAAAACTCTATGTTGAGAGACATAAGCAAAGGAGACTGTAAACAACTTTAGCTCTCTCAGGGTTCTGGTAAAATAAAAAAAAGAATAAAAAAGGACATCTCAGTTAATTGTGAGGTAAATAGAAAGCAGTATACTGAGGTGAAAACATGTATTCCAGCGTGTGTTGAAAAAAACATTATCTAGTCCAAACTCTTCTCCTGTTTTATCTGTTTGGCACTCCATATGACTAAATCTGTGAAGTCTCCTGGTAGAGTTGTGATTTTGCTACTGAGTACTGCTTACTGTAGTCTCTCTGGGAAATTCTAGAAATATGTGGACCTTGCAAGTGATGGATACCAAAAGACTGGCTAAATGACCTCCTTTTTAAAACGGGAGGTATTTGAGGTTATGAGGATACAGAAACCTGAGTCACCGTTTATGGGCTGAATTTCAGTAACTTCATGTTCTTAGCTTGCACTAGAGAACAGCTTCAGCTAACATCTTGAGCTAGAGCCGTTATTTTGCAGTTCTATAGGAGTGTCCATATCCACTTAGTGTAGTCTGTGATATATTGTAACTTGCTGTTGAATGATCTTCAAACACAAATGTAGGACGTTAAGTGGGCAGTACTTCACACTCCTATTATTAAGGGTTAAAATACCCTGGAACTACTGATGAAAACCTAATGTGATTAATGTAGTACTTTGTATTACTATTTTTTTCCTTGTAAACCCAGGGAAAGCACTACTGGTTTGAACAGACTATTTTCTAGTTTTTAGCTCTTACTGCCAGGAGGACCTACCATTCACATGTGGCACTGAAGAGTGAGCAAGATAGTATTACTTTGTAACTTGGTCAGGTCTGTGAGGGCATCCTGGACTTTGTGGATCCACATTTCTGCAGAGCTGAATGACTTGTCTATTGGCCAGAGAAGTCATTCTGTAGATGGAGGCAGAACTTCCTGAGGAAAGGGAATAGTTTATGCATAGTTCTTTACTGTGGTGCAAATAACCTAGTCTGTAGTTGCCAGAGAAGCCTACTGAAAATAGAAACCTGTGGTGATGTCTCTTGCTTTGTTGAAGAAGTTAGATCATTGCCTGGAAGGAGTTTCTTGGAGGGACAAAAATATTTCCTTATGCTGGAATAAATCATATCTTAACCTTGCTTCACCATAGACTATTCCCATCTAATGTTTTATCTGTCTTGTTATATGTTAACTGTGATTAAACTCATAAATTGCAATGCATTGTATGGAGTTACTCTAAAATTCAGAAATGCAAGACAAGACAATCTGTCTTCTGGCAGCATACTCTGTCTGTCCTAATTGGAAAACCTATATAGCACTTCTTGATGAGAACATAAGTTCTCAATTTCATTCATGAAAGTGAGGGAGATACTATAATAGACAAATTCTTGGCATCTTGACCTACCAGAGCAGATTTTTCTATATGATGAAGCTATAGTCATTGTGGCGTTTCTGGCTTTCAGTTACAATGCTGGAAAAAGAGCCATAAAAATACACTGAAGTTTATTTAAGATTGAAAACTTGCCAGAGAACTTCAGGTTGTCTGGAAACAGTAGAGGTATAAATACTGACTTGCATTTCTGTCATGGTTTAAATCAGGCTGGCAGCCAAAATTCATGCAGCCCCTCACTCACTCCTTTCCTGTCAGGAATGGGAAGGAGAAAATAAAGCAAAAGGCTTGGGAATAGAGATAAGGATGGGAAGGGTTGACTCACCCATTATGGTCACCGGCAAAAGACAGAATAAGGTGACTTGACCTTTTTCTTCTTAGGGGAAGAAAAAGAACATCTATTTAATTAAAACACTAAAACCAGCAACACTTAACAGAGTAGGTCAGTGAAAAGTACAACACATCTTAAAAACATCTTCTGTCCCCACCCTTCCCTTTTCCCTGGGCTCAGCTTTGTTCTTGTTTTCTCTACCCCCCTCCAGTGGCGAGGGGCTTAGGGGTCGGGCAGGGAATGGGGTGTGTGGTCAGTCCATCAGATGTTTCTACCACTCCTTCCTCCTCAGGGGGAGGATTCCTTGTACTCTTGCCCTGTTTCAGTGTGGGGTCCCTCTCACGGGAGACAGTCCTCCACGAACTTTTTCTGACAATGAGTCCTTCCCATGGGCTTCAGCTCTTCCTCAGCTGCTCTAGTGTGGGTCTCTCCCACACACTGTTGTCCTACCAGTGCTAAACTACAACAGTGGGGGCTTCCCACAGAGTCACAGCCTTCTTTGGGTGCAGAAACCTGCTCTGGCGTGGGGTCCTCTCTGGGCTGCAGGTGGGCATCTGCTCCACTGGTGACCTCCATGGGCTGCAGGGGGCAGCCTGCCCTCCCACCACAGGCTGCAGGGGAGTCTGCTCTGGTGAACCTTCCCCCTCCTCAACCTTGGTGTTTGCATAGGTGTCTCCCTTACAAGTCCAACTCTTCCTCCCAGGTTCCCCTTTTTAACAGAGGTGCAACTAATTGGCTCTGCCGTGGTGCAGAGGTGGGTCCAACTTGGAGCCAGGGGAGGGTCAAGAAGCTTCTCATAGGGGCCACTGCTGTAGCCCCCTTCCCACAACCAAAAACCCCCTCTACACACACAAACCCAAGACAGTTTCACATAGATCTAAATGTGCACATTGTTGCATTTCAGCAATATATGTTGTTCATGGAATATAAAAAACTATATAATCTTGCCTTGGCTTCTTACCTTCTCCCACCCTGTTGGAATTTGAATGCAGTAAAAACTTGTAAATGGCTATTGTTAAAGAAACCATCATCTCAAGTGTCTTTTCCATAGTACTTAGCAGAGTCAGGGAAGAAGGGTTTTGGAGCTCAGATGTTTCTTCCCAGTATATATAAGAGGCAGTGACTGAAATAGCTTTTGAAGTTGTTAATGTTGTTGGTGAGGAAGACACTACAAACCTGTTCCGTGAGAGACTGAAGTTCGCAGGTGGAAGTGAGACTATTGAAGCCATTTATTTACTTGGTGTGGAAGTTGGTGCGAATCAGGCTTAATTCATTAGAAGAAATTCTGCTCTGCTTTTATGCACAATAAAGCGTGCTAGTTAGCTGTGTTAATTAGCTGTGCAAGTTGACTCTTGAGTTTACTTTTGTCAGGCTCATGCAGGGTAGGAAGAGTAGAGGAGCTTTAGTTTTGCATGAGAGCATCCTTGTAATAAAGTAACCTCAGTGAAACAGTTACAGATCTGATGATAGGACATGCCTTGGTTTACCTGCAGCCTTTTTTATACAAGACCTCTTTAACTTCTGCCGACTTGGGCTGGCATGGATAGAATCTTGTGTGAGTTCAAGCTTCAGGTTTGTAAATGATGTTTAAGGGCTTCTTAAATACTTACAGTTTGGGTGAATTTCAAGAAGGATAGAAAAGCATTATTTGTGGAGTATTCCTCCACAGAATGGGAGTGCTAAACCTATTCATAAATCAATCGAGTTTCTTAACACAGTCTCTTCCCAGCTTTATTTGGTTTGGAAAACTGTAAACATTTTCAGCTGAAGCTGTCCGAAACCCATCTGCTTCAGGCAGAATCTGGGTGTGAGAAATCTTCAACTGGAACAGTTAAGTTTTATATTTTTGAGAAATAGTTTGAAGAAGTCTTAGAGAGGAAGCAATTGCTGTTCTTTGATGAAGCTGGTATCAAGTAGCTCTGTACCTTGATGGGAGTGAGTCATCTGGAGTCTTCAAAGCACGTATGACCAGATTGCATTCCAAAATTTGTAAAAAATTAATGGAGTATATTTCAAACCTATCTGGCAGTAGGTTTAGTAGCCCTATTAATAATTTTTCTATATGATTGCAGAAATTGTTTACTGAAATCAGCTTCTTGTTAAATTTTTAAGGTAAAGTTCCTAATGCAGTGTAGTATTCCCTTGTACAATTATCTTTGTTATTCAGCGCACCTAAACAAACTGAAGGAAAAGCTGAGGTATATGTGAAAATGGAATACTTTATACTATTTTGTATGTATAACTTCAGTATTAGGAATTAGGAAAAATGTAGTATATCCTGTAAGAAATTGCATCTAGCTTTAAGGGTGCATTTTGTGGCATGTGTATTTATTCACGTAATCTAGTTAAGATAGTTTGTTTACTACTTGTACTTTTTAAAATTAATCTCAGAGCTCTTGGAAACTGGATATTTCTTTTTATATTATAAAAAAAACCCACCACGGACCCTTTGATGCATAACACACCAGATGCGTGGCCTACACTGGCAACTAGATGATGAGGATTTCCAGTGATGAAAAGTGATCAAATGCTGGTAACATTTATATTGATGGAAGTTATGAGACGATTCTCTTCTTCAAAAGCTGTTAGCTGGATTTCTATTCTTAATCATTTAACCATTAAATTATGTTAAAATAACTGCCATGATATACTTGGCGATTGTATTTATTTTTTTAGACTTCTGTTGTTGATTATGGAAGGTTCAGATAATAACCAGTTCTTCGTTACAGGTATCCTTACAAGCTGCAGATAGTCATTTGCTCTCCCTGGCACCACTGTTGCTGAACTTCAGTTGCCTGTGCTATAGAAGTCCATACCATCATACACGAGGTACTTGACCACTCTCATCTAATCAGCACAGAGATGGATGAGTCTTTCCATGCTTCTAAGGATTTCATTGCAGCTTTATATTTTGACACACTTTTTTTTTTTTTTTTTTTTAAAAAAAGTATCAGGTAATCCTAAATACAAGCCAGAAGACCCCATGGATTTTTTTTACTTAATTAGAAGACTCCTGAGAACTGCAAAAGAAGAGAAATCTTGCTGTTTGAACTTCATCTTCCAACCAGAAGTTAATGAGCAAATGTTCCTTTAATGGGATTTAGTTGCATCTAAGAAGAAAATGCCATCTCTTAATTAACTTTTTTTTCTGTTTCACCCAGTGATAAAGGAAGAAATAATCTTAAAAACCTGAATTTCTTATTAAAAAGTTTAACTTGGAAGAGGTGCAGACTTGAACGTTGTAGAAGTCATTGGTTGAGACTGAGAATGGCTGCCTTCACCTAGATCTTCTGATTAAGTCAACAAGTCTTTTTTTACAGGTCTTGACTTTTAGCTGTTTTAATGTTGGCACTAATCTTGTACACTGGAATATGTTTTGGATTATAGTTAGTCCAGATCAAAAGGTAAAATGTGTGGTACTACCCATACACTCTACAAATAGTTTTGTAGTAATGGTATGAAAACCACTGTTTTGTTGGAGAATGCGGCCTTAAAAATGTAGGCTTCTTTACTTAATTTTAGTTACAGAAGAGTGTGATTTTTTCCTCTTAGAGAAAGCTAGTATTGTTGATTGAGGACAAAGATAGCTAATGTATGTTTGTCATGGTGTTTGTATGGAGATATGTGTAATTACAGTGTCAGCACCAAGATTTTGTGATTTATTTCTAGGTTGTGTGGCATTGTGTAGCATGCCAGATTTCCTCTTTGTGTGGAGAGTTGAAGAAGCACAGCATATTCACACTGTGCTGTGGTCAAACTCATTGGTTGTCACTGTAATTGTAGAAAATCCTTTCTCAGATACTGGAAACTTTCATAACTCTTCTCTAGGAGTTCCTTCTGCTGTGTGCTTTCTGCTGAGTACTGTGGGAGTGTCTGTAAGATTGTGATACCTATCTAGATTATGATTTATTAAGAGTAAGACGTTTGATACCATCCAGTGTCAGGACTAGCTTTTTCCTTCAGTCCAGGGCAGATCGTTAGGTGTTGTATAACACACATAAGCAGTCAAAACGGAGTACACTCTCTGATAGAAATACTAATTCATGCTACCTTGTTGGTAGGATTTCTGGTGGCCTAACAGTCATGTCTTCAAGCATTCTGTAGGCCACTTTGAAATGCGAAAAAAGGACAGAACTGCAATTAATTTGGACCGTATTCTCCAGACACTAATAACTTGTTTGGTTGCTGTTTTTCAAAATATTATCTGCCTGTATTCTTTTTTTAGAGGGATATGGATCTAGAGACTGTTGGAACTTCCTTGTACAGATGTTTCACCTACTCATGTGTTCCATTATGTTGTCATCACTCTAAAGAGTACTAAGAGCAATGATTTTAATCTTTTTTTTATTGTTGAGTTAATTCTCATTCTTGAAACGAGGGAATAATCTGCCATTTGCCTCTGTTTATGTTTAACAGTAAACGATGAAGTCCAAACTATTAAGAAATAAAAAGTTAACATGAATCTTGGAGAACAGATTGTCAGTGCTAGGACTTTTCATGAAATTGTGTAAATTAAAGTGCTTCTCGTGGCAAGCAAGAAACATGTTTGTGAAGTCTCAGTTGGTTTCTGTTTGGGCTTTGCTTTCATTGAGGAGCTTGTTACAAAGTGAAGAATAAAAAGCACTGGTAAGGGTGGCCTGGGGTTTTTTTGGTATTTCTCTCCAAGCAAGATTAAAGTTATTTCATATTTAGAAAAGTAAACCTTTATTGTAATTATTTTTGGATGAAATTGATAAGTGTTGCTGTTTGGTTTCTATTAGGATCTTGGCTAAAAATGCCAGCAGCAATAAGGAAGGGGGAATTAGGAGAAATCATTCAGGAGTGCCAAGGTGAAAACAGTATGAACAGGGTGTCTATTTGCATATACACTGTATAGTCATAAACCTAGTTTAAAATGTGAAACGATAGTATAGTAAAGCCCACACTTCAGAAATGGTCTTCTGTAGACGTGCATGAGAAGGAGCCACTAAACCTTGTGGATGTGCAGTCTTTGGTTAAAGATGTTTGGGTGTGCTTACTTGCCTTTCTACTCTTACTATAATGGATTGTCTGTGTGGAGTTTCATTGTGCATGGCCAGGAGTATCTCTTTGGACCCTCAACAGTTACTGGTATATAGGCCAGAAAATGTCACTGATAGCAGCAGAACTGTCCTGTGTGCAAAAAGAAGATGAGATGCTTTAGCAGAATGATCTCAAGACAAAATGTTCTTTGACAGAGCAGCCTGTACAGGAGCTGCAACAAGTACTGTTGAAACTAGAGTTGCTTGAGGAGGAAGTGGGTCTCCTGGTGTTGCAACCACTTCAAGACAGTACATATTAAACATTACAGTTACAATTTGTAATCTGAATTTGTAATTACAATTACAAATTCATATAAAGAGAATAACTTTCTTTGGCTACAAAATTCCCTTTCAGGTAGCTTTTGTCTCTGTTGCAGTTGAGACAACTGTACTTCCTTGGGAAGCAGTTCTAGTACAAAGTCATTGTAAAAACCTGACCGTGTGCCTACTACTCTGAATGTGGTTTATACATGAATTTAAAGATCTCAGAATCCTGAATTATCGTCTTCAGATACCAGATAATCAAGGTGTAGGCTACAGTTTTCCATGTGGAATAAAAAATATTGTTAAGGTTCCCTTTCAGCTTTGGAAGTGTAAGCAAATTGAGCACACTTTGTGAATGACAGAAGTCCATAAACTAAGTGTCTTATGTCATGTAGAAAAGGTTATTGAAATTTTCTTGCCTGGAGTTGGTTCCATCAGCCCAAAACTCACTATTATATACTTAAAGGCTGATATTTTTTATTTTTTTTTAATTTCAGTTAGGCTTTTCATTAATAGATGCTGGTTGGATTCAGTAAGAATATTACGTGGGATTCACAATTCCAACAGCCTCCTTGCAGGCAGAAAAAGTTAGGTTTGGATGTCAGTCTTGAGATGGAAAATACCAGAAATCTAGAAGTTCACTTTGCTTGCTTTCAGTGAGTCCCCAGCTGGAAGTTACAAGTTCTTGGTTTATTCAAGCTAGCTTACCTTCTTGGTAACTTCTGTAAACAACTCTTAACCAAGTTTTTCTACTGAACTTGAGCTTGAAGTTCTCTATCTTTACGCATTTCTTATTAAAGAAATTCATAGGGTGCATGTAATACCTGTGCAGAAGAAAAGATTGATGTCATTAAAATGCAGAAGAGTTCTTAAAAGTAGTATGATGAAAAGTTATTATAGTTTCTTTCATCTTTATTGCTGGATGTAGGCACTACTCTAGTTCTAGGAAAAGGAAACTTCAGAAGATCCTTAAAGGCACACTAACATAAGTGATTAAGGATCTTGATTGTCAAGTGGAATGGCTAGATTAAGGTGACCTGTGAATTTACCCCCTTGGATCACACTATAAGATAAAACCAGTAGGTAATGTGTTCTTACAGGAATGATAACGTGCTTTCTTGGGAGGTCTCTGTACATGCCGTATAACCCATAATGAGCTGTCCTTCTGCTGGGATTTTTAGACAAGCTAATGTGATATTTGAATTACTTGTCAGGCACTTTTTTTTTTTTTTACCAAGTAATGTATTATACTGCACTCTGCATGATCATTCATGTTTGTGTAAGTATAGCCTTTACATGCTTTTAAAGTAATTTGTGTCTTGATGTTACAAGACAGTTGTTCTAACAGTGATGGTAGGTAGGTATCAATTCCAGTATTGCATTGCTACAGCTACTGTTGTCTAGTAGTGTAAGCACAGTGTTGTCTTACCTTTAAGTATTTATAACAACCTCTCTAGAAGTATTTTGAAGTTGATAGTGTCTGTGGCATGTGATCTATGAAAATACACCTGAAAGATGTAATCTGTTTCTTTATTTACAGATATTTAGTACAGTGAAAGAGAGTTACATACAGTAAATGTATCGGCTCTCTAGTGTCACTTCATTCAGAATATGTTGATGAAGCTTTAAAGGCTTTTGAAGTATGCCAGTCATTAAGAGGAAGAAAAACTGAAAGTGAAATCTACTGCTAAGGAAGCAAATGCATCTTTTTTTTGAAATGACAGTAGGATTGGAAGAGCTAACAAAATTTCTTAAATGAAATTGTCTCTTCAGTTATTTTTGCTTTAATACATGTTCTAATCACCCATTAAGAAACCATAAGTGACTTGAATGAGATCCAACCCGATTACTTTTGTTTCTCTTTTGCATGTATAAACTTGTAAATGACAAGTGTCCTTAAATGATTACTGAATGATTAAATAAACATGTAACACTTAATTATTTTCTTCTAATATACTGTCCAGGAAAACATATTCTTAGGGAATCTTGGTATCTTTATGCAGCAGAATTGAATGAAATTGAATGATATTGTTTATAAATTTATGTAAGTAACTATTGTTAGAAGCAGGCATACCGTAAATCCGTCTGGGGGACTGGTCAGCACCTAGTCCCACAAATTGCCAGACAGTTTTTGATGAAACTTTCTGCCTTTCTGGGTTGAATATTTAACTTGCCTGTGAGGTTTTTTGGGACTGAATTCAGTAATGCTTTCATGAATTTTGATGATGTAGTAAAGCAGTGTTTGCTGGGAAATCAGAGGGTGTATGTGTGGGAGGGTGGTTTTGTTTTTTTGTGGCATTTTTTGTTTGGTTGTTTTTTTATGTGTGGTTCTTTTGAGTAAGAAATACTGTATTCCAGAATGGATTTAAAATGGTAGTTGTTCGTAGAAAGGAAGGTATCATACTCCTACTTCTTGTTAATATCCATAGATAGTGATAGGTCCTGAATTTTCTGGATCTGATACTGCTTTAATAACATAATTTGAAAAGTCATCTTACAGTTCCTGGACAACTTGGAACAGAGTAGACAGGCACTCTGGAGAGCTGCATGACTGTTTTCTTACTCTAGTAGTCTGTGAGGCTGTAGTCTTACTGACCAAGATCCTATTTATTGTTTTGTTAACATCAGTGTAGTGTCAGTAATTTAAGAAGCAACATTTTATAATTCTTCTTTCCTTCTGCTGTGGAACAGAGTTCTTTAAACACTGATTGTATTCAAACTTTGTTACTCCAAGGATTTCATTTGTCAGTGATGCAATAATGCTGGATATAGTTACACTTGCAAATAGACACAGTAGTTCCTGTAAGTCATATAGGATGTGAACTTGATTTTAATACTTGAGTTTTATTGTTTCTCTGCTTTGCTCCCAGAAGCAGGCAGTGTTGCAGAGTCATTAACTTGTTCTAAATTTATGCAGTTGCTAATATTCAGGGAACGTATTTTTTGCTCATGTGATAAACAGGTGCTCATTGCCAAGCACTTCATCTTTCCTCATTTGAAGTCTGCTTATAGTAATCCTCTCTCTGTTACTGTGCTTTCAGATTTAAGTGTGACATCACTAGTCATAGAATAGTCTGTAGTCATAAATGTTCCTGCAAAGAATACGGATTATAAAAACAAAGTGAAGAAATCCACAACTGTTTGGGCAGAGAACAGAATGTTAATTCATTATAAATTGATACAGTGAAGTAGACAATTTTGCAGTCACCAGTTTATTCTACTGACCATTTAATTCATGTTTGCCAAGCCGATTTCTTTGATTCCTATGCAGCAATAGGTAGTGGTGTGGTGTGTATATCATTAGAGAAGATGTGCGTGGTGGTGTGTGTGTGTGTGTGTCATTAGAGAAGACAGTTTCTTAGTCAAGGCCTATCCTTGGTATGTCTTGCTTTCTGAACATGTTAATAATAACTATTTCTGGACAGATTACTTTTAAGTCTTTTTTTTTTTTTTTTTTTGCTAATAGGGAGGATTCAGCTGTGGATCAAAGATACAAGTTATTCTGCAGTCATAACTAATTAATAGATCATAAAGACTAGATACAGGACATTTATTAATTGATTATTAACACTGGTTACCTAGTTATGGTAGATCATTCAGGCTATTTAGATTTAGATCTTCACTGAGTTAGCTTTAAAGTTTAAACTGCAGTACCTCAAAATATTTTTCTGTCATCTTGTACATGGAACATCCTGAGAGAAGGGAAACAATGACAGTATTTCTTTGCTCTTACCTGTGGGCTGCTTACATACCTTCAGTCTACCAGAAGCAAGGTTATCCTTTTCTCTACACTGCGTTAGCTTTCAGAAGATTTCTTCATACCATAGGAGTCTAGAAATTGTGCACTAGAATCTCTGTTACAGCTTGTCCAGTCCAACTGGAAGAGAAAACCTGAGCAGAAGTTAAGTTGTCTCCAATAATATCCAATTTAATTATTTCAGAAGCGATCTATGTTGAAGATGTACTGCTGAATTTTTTGAAACCTTTTTCATCAAAAAAAAACTTGGTGGGGGATTGAATCTTCAAAGTGGGCCTAGAGTAGTGCTCAGAAACATTAACAGCTCCAGAAATGTGGATCTTCCCACCCCTTTTTAAATGTATTATTGCAAGGTGTTTATTTTTGATTGTTCTGGGTTTATTTGTATTTTGAATCTAAGAATAGCTGGTTTTAAACTTCTTAAATATTCCTAACAACAAAAATACAAACTTCTTGTGGCATGAAAAGCTTCCAAATCTGTATTGTCATATGGCTACAAGAACACCTCTGTCACCTTCATTGAATAGTTGTCAAAAGTGTAGGAATGTATGGCATGATGGGATGGGAAAAGTTACTTACACTTGCTTAAGTAGATTGGTCCTTGGTATGAAGCCCTAGCCTAAAGCTCCAGGCATATGAGGCATTGCTGGTAGTCACCTGTAGAATAACAGTTGCTGGAGATTTCCATTTTAAGACTTGTGTTCATTTAATAGTTCCATCATCAAAATTTTCAGTACAGTTTTATCTGATGTGTGTTGAAATGATTTGAATCGGTCACCTGAAAAAGAGTTGTTCCCATAGCTCATACAAGCTATGTGTACTTCTGTTTACACATCTGAGCTTTGGGTACAGTAGTTATCACTAGTATGGAGAGTAATATTTTTTTTTACACAGATCTTACATTCACAGAAGAACTGATGTATCATCTTGTGTCTATAACTGTTCTTTGTCCTTTAATGTTATTTTGAAAAAGCAGAGAGGATGAAAGAAGTGCGCATTTCACTTTCATCCATCCTGAGATCATTGGAATGTTACAGAAAACTGTATTAGTGAGAAATAGGAGAATTCCTTCCTGTTTCTTTTTCATTTCTGTTCCTTCCTGCTCCCTGCTTTTTGTTGTTGTATTGATACTGCCCATAAGCTCATGAAAACAGCTTCCTGAAACAGTGATGTTGAAAATAGCACCTATTCTGGAAAAAGCTCAAGTAATTTTTGTTTCAAAAGTAGTTTGGAAAGAGGTGGGAGTTTTTTAGTTATGCACATTTTTCTCCCACTGCAATGTGAAGTAAAATGTAACTAACCACATTGTAGTTTTAATGTCCCAAAGCAGTGCATTATAAGTTTAGCTCAATTAAATCTTTACTTTAAAGATGCTGTAGGTCATTAAGAGGGTTTAACTGAGCAAAGCAGCTGTGGTCACTACTCCCTGTTTTGATTCTCACCTGACCTATAACTTGATGTTTTTTGATGTGAGTTTCTTAGCTTAATTGTAGGTAGGTGGGATAATTGGGTAAAATAAAGATAGTAGCAGATATGTTAAAGCTGTGCGGAGTGGGGCCCAAAATAATGTTTAGTAACTGTGTGCTAGATACAATTCAGAAGTGTACTTCTGTTTATATTCTGGTGTTCTGCAGGATCTGATTGCATCTGGAACACAGTGGGGCCTGGTGTACGAAGTTATTTGAGGAAGTGCTACACAGTGCATGTTTCTTCAGTTTTATCATAGCTTTTAAAATGATCAGTTAAAAGACTTAATTACAGTGAATAATCTTGTTTTGATCTTGTAGAGGGGGGCTGGGGAATGGGGAATCTGGCTGAATCTGGAAGAAAAATGTTTCTGAATGCTCTCAATTTAGGAGACTTTATTTCATAAACTTGAAGACCCGATACATATTTTTGGTATTGCTTCCCTCTAACTGTAGTTGCTCTATCATGATACTTTCAGATCTTATAGTTTTGAAAAGTAAAAGGAGTTGTATGTGTATGAGGTTTTTTTAATATGTAGATGTTTCATTTAGGAAGTAGTTTGCAGACTATTAGGAAAGTGTCAGGTACTGCATTGCTTTCTAGAAAAGATTGAGAAAGAGTGAATTGTGAATTTATGTAGCTGAAATGTACACAAAACAATGATTTTAATTTAAAAATTCTTACTTGTATTTATCGTTATTGTGTATGTCATGTAAGTGGCAAAATAGATCCTACCTGTTTTTTTTTTAACCTAGAAGAATCACTGCATTGTCTTTCATGTTGATGCATAATTGGAAGGTCCAAAGTCTGTAAAGATGTCTGTTTCTAATTCTGAGACTTTTGGTGATTTTCATTGGATGAAATCATGGCTGCGGGGAACCTGATGAGAGCTTTTTTGTATATACTCAAGACATAGGTTTTTATTTACCTGAAACAGATGTCTTGCCTCTTCTGGTTGGTGCAATTATTGTCTGTAAAAGGAAGATTTGGAAACTACTTACCTCAGGGTAGAATTTTACAAGTATACCTTTCTTTCCACAGCTAGAAGATGGACACACTTTATTTGACTACAATGTTGGACTAAATGACATAGTTCAGCTTTTGATACGTTCTGAATCTGAAGCTCCTACCGCTGCTTCTGTGACAGATCAGGATGGAGAAGTCAATCTCTGCGCTGTTTCCAACTGCAAGAACAAAGTCAAAAAAACAAACAGTGGATCATCCAGTCAGCCATCTACATCATCTCGCTCATTTCTCATTGATCCTGGCATTGGATTGTACAAGGTATGAACAAACTTTAAAAGCTAGAAACTTGCCTCACACTTGTGGGTTTAATTGTATGGTTAAATAAGTTTCTTGTTTCATTGACTAAAAGTGTCTATCCTCATTGCTTTCTGCATGACTTGACATAATTTCCCAATATGACATAGATCAAATTGACTTGATTTAAGCTGACTCTTGCAGAGTCATGAGAGCATTGCTCTACCAGGCTCATTGCTGTTGCAGGTTTCAGGAGAATTCATAAACTCTGACACATTGTGTTCTTTAAAATGTTTAGAACACCTGTGAAACACATACTTTTTGTGAACAGAAGAAGCTAATTAAAAAACCCCCACCTCTCTGGAAAAGTGTAGCGTTTTTCCTACATACTTTTTTTTTCAAGCTTGCCAAATACTTATTTTGATAGTAATGTTTCAGTGCTACATGAGAACTAGATTAAACTATGGAAATACCCAATTTCTTTAAATTGTGTGTGATGTAATGATTGCTATTTTATTGCTGCTTTTTTTAGGAATCTTATATTATTCATTGTTAATTTTGTACCTCCTTGAACTTTTTAATATTGTCATATAGGATTACATCAGAGTACCAGAATTAATTCAAACAGCAGATGGGCAATTTCCAGATTGCTAGCTCAATGGCTGTTTAGTAGGATGTGTATGCATAGGGAATGGTGACATATTACCTCCTGTTTGGGTGTCTCTCTTAAATAAGAACTATCCGTAACAGTAATTCTTCGGCTGGAAAATGTCCAAAATTACAGAGAAGGAAAAGGCAGTTGAGGCTGCTGTATGTATACAAGTTAATTCCAGTTAGAGATAGGCTATTACTTCAATCTGCCATCCTGATGGGAAGCTGTCTTAATTTCATGTAAACTGTTACTTAATGTTTTAGGTGTTAAGGACACGTGGCATGGTACTTACTCTGCGTTCCTGTAGCATTCTGTGCAGGGGAGGAATCAGAGAGGAGTCTCTGAGGAATCGGGGAGTCAAAAAAAATTAGTGGCTTGAATATGGAGACACAAACTTGTGCGCTTCCTTTATTGTCTTTTTGTCTCCATTTATTACAGTGGGAAAAAGCGCAGTTCTTCAGTTTTTTGACGCTTTACAGTTAATCAGTGGGTGTAAAAGGTGATACAAGAAAGGATGGAGAGAAAACTGGGGAGATGGAAAGCTGCAGGAGATCAGTTGATCAAAGGAAAGGAGCAATAAAATGTATATTTTCAGTAATACTAAAAATTGTATTAGGTAGTCTCTTAGCTCTTTTGTTCAGCATTAAAGCAGAAAATAGAAGAGGGCAGGGAATGGTGATATTGGCAAATTTACTCGAGCAAACCTATTCCGAGTCAGCTTGGAATTTTTGTAATCTCTAATGTGAGGAACCTGACACTTCCTCCTTCATTACATGTGAATTGATTACTTTTTCAGCCAGCCATATGTTTTTAATAGAGGAAAATAATGGTATAGTCTTTGTTTTCTTTGCTATTTGTAGATGACAGTAGGAGTGTAAAGAAGATTTCTACTTATAGAATCAGGGAACTTAAGAATATATTTTTCGCCAATAATATAATTGAAAGGTAATAAACTTATTTAATACATTAGTTTATGGCCTTTTAAATTGAGCTATGTTAGATGGCTGAATAGATGATTGTATTCCAATTATTTTGCACTTGCTTGTTTGTCAAACAATAAGGAATTGTGTAGTTATAGGAAAGAGTAGTTAATTTTTTCTGTCTGAGGAAAGTCCTGTCCCTTACTGGGTCTACATCCAGAGCTAGAATCAAGAAGATACCTGTTATTCCACGTTCTGAATAGTCTCAGCCACCATGCCCTCCTTCCCTTTCTAATTTCAACTACCAAAAGGAAAGCTAGCCAAAATGGAACCAGTAATTACCAGTAATTAAAAAAAAAAAAAAAATTAATTGTTGGAGAATGGCTCAGAGACAAGGTTCCTGAGCCCACCGAGCAATTGTATGATCAGAGCCTGCTCTAGCTGCTGATGCTGGGCCCCACAAGGGTTTGCCTGCAGCTGCTCGCAGCTGCTGATACAGGAGGAATGTCAAGGACGCTTCAGCCCTGTGTACCGTGGTGTGTCGAAAACAGGTTAAGGGGAATTAGGAATAGTGGTCTGAGAAACCCAGTGTTATGGTAACGGTGGTCTGAGAAACATTGTGTTACGGTACTGTCGTGTATCGAAAACAAGTCAAGAGGAATCAGAAATAGTGGCATGAGAAACTTAGTGTTATGAGAAGCTTGTGCTGTAAGCTAACTGCAAGTAGGTGGAACGTGCGAATACGACCTTTAGAGCTTAAGCCAATCAGCTAGTGACTAGTAGGCATAATAATTATCATTGTCTGTATAAATATATGTACCCTGGACCAATAAAGGGACACGCTGATTGATGCTCTGTCTCCCACACTGAACCTGTCTCGGTGTCTCGTTCATCCGCGGCTCCGCAATTAATCATAATTAAATTATTGTTAGGTGGTTAAAATAATGATTTAAACACTGTTCCTCTATGTGGTCATTGTATATTACGTAAATCAGAATGCTTTAGCTTGTTTTGTATTCCAGTTGTACCTGACATCTGATATTTACATGGGCTTTGAAGGACTAGTAGTGGGTGGAATTATGTTCAACTCCTGTTCCTTGTTACTAAGACTGAGAATTGTTAATGGTATCTGGTTTAAGAACCGGGGGTCTTGGACTCTGCATCTGTGAAGAGCACCACCTTGGCTAAGCACGGTACTGATGGCTGATCTCCAATGCTGAAAGGAGAAATACAGGATGTGTTACAAGAGAGGAGTTACAGAAACACGGATTGGGTGTGCAGGAATGATGTTAGAAAAATCAAAGCTCATTCATAAGCATGTGCATGTTTCCCCTTCTGGTTCTCACACAGTCTTCATTACTTTTCATCCAAAAATCTCTGGCTGAAGTAAAAACGTTTCAGCTGAGAACTCTAACTTGAAACGGAAAGCACACAAACTGAATCTAACTAAAATCAGTATTTGTTTAATACTGTTCACAAAGAGCTACTAATAACCTAGTTCATAAACTATAAAATAGTCGTTTGATGTTCCTCAGTTGTCTGTGGCAATAATTAATTGCCCTTTCTCTTAGCAAGGGTGGGAAGTCTGTGTAAGTATGAACATCAAATTGTGGAAGGATAAAATGGAGAGGAACGATCAAGAGAGTTTGCGCTGATTTTTTTTTTTTCTTTAATTTTTTAATTTTTTTTTTGTTCTGGATCTGATGGTGATTTTTGACTTGGCCAGCATGGCTTCTCTGTCACTTTCATAGCCAGTCACAAGAAGCAGCAGACTGGGGAATCCTTAGTAGTGTGTGTCTTGTCCAACTGTGGTTTTGAGAGCAGGAAATAAAGAAGCCCTTTGAGCTACAACTAATTCAAACACATAAGGTTGTGTAGGAATGCCTTTGTGAGGGTTCCTTCTAGAAGTGCCAGAATACACTGTTTATATTTCAAATAGATTGATAGATTTGAAATTAGTTTGTCCTTCTCTGATTTGTTTATTATGGCGGCTGAAATTTTCATCCTGGTAAAAAATTGTACTGTAGGTTGTAAGAATAAAAATTTAAAAAATATGTGTTGGTGTTTTACATGGGAGGAAGAATAAAGGACTGAGTTTTGGAGGTCATTTTAAGAAGGTGAATGAAGACTCAAATACGAAGTATTGCTTTCTTGGGATAAACTTGTTAGCTCAAACTGCTGTCAGTTGTGCTTTCAGATACATAAGGGCTGCTTGACTAAATACTAAAAGTTACTGTGCGTGTTTTTTGGATTTCTCCTGTGAAAATACTGTAAGATTGTTCAGTCTATAGAAACTAGCCTTTGGGGTTAGTAAGAGTAGCTATCTGCCTGCCACTATGTTGGTACTTGACAAAGGCTGTAGCTTAAACCTTATATGTGTGTATGTATATATATACATATGTATGCATATCGTTGTTTTCTGTGATATGACTGTGCAGTAGTTCTGTTGTATTAATTTTTTTATTTGGTATACTGTTGGTGAAGTGTTCATTAAATTTTTTTAAAGTGTTCTTAGTATTATTAAAGGAACATCTGCTTAATTAGCTGAAGACATGAGAAAATGAAACGTGATTTACAGTAATAGTGGTTTGTTTGCTTAATACCACTATTATTATGAGTACAGAAGGGAGAAATTCTGGGAGATAGTTCCATTTCTTACGGTCATAAGATTTTGGCTGACTGGTGGCAACCTTGTTAGACTTGTTTCTTCCCTCTCTCTCCTTGAGTCTTGAAGGGTTAAATTTGCAGGCCAAAAGGTAGAAGGTTAAATAATAATTCCAAGTTGGAGGCTCAGGGAAGTCTTTAAAACCCTTGGTTGTGAGCTAGTATTTTAATGCATTTTATGCTTATTTTAGTCATAAAGAACAATTGGTGAAGCAGGAGGGAAGGATAATGAGATTAAGCTAACTTTCAGACTTGGAGTGGGGAAAAAAAAAAAAAAAAAGAAATCTAGCCTTGCTTTTTAAAATTACATACCGATTATATTCTGACCAGATTTTAATGAGGAAAGAAAATACTGAAAGTGCAACATATTCTTGACTGCATGTTACTTGAACTTGCTCAAGCTCAGATAGTTACTCAGCTAGAATTGATTTACTGATAATGAAGTTAAGCAGTAGCATAGTAAGTTGTCTTATTTCTTAATTTGGATTCCATAAAAAAAGGATAAATTCATTATTATATTTTCTTTTTAGATAAATGAATTGGTGGATGCCCGTGATGTCAGCATTGGAGCCTGGTTTGAAGCTCATATAGAAAATGTTACCCGAGCAACAAAGGGACATAAGAATGGTAAAGCTCAAGGAAAGAGCGGTAACATTTACAAAAGGACTAATGGAAACTTAAGTCAAGATCATTCTAGAGAAAATGTAAATAATTTGGACAGTACACCATCCACATCTTATTCAGACTGTATGGACACTGATGAAGAAGCTATTTATCATATCAAGTATGATGAGTAAGTGCTCCTGATACTATTTTGAGGACATCACATATTGTTATTTGGTTTGTATAAACCAAGAATTTCTTGAAGAAGCAAGAAAGCAAGTTCAATATTACAACCAAGAAAAAAATCATTAAAAAAATTATAACACTTTTCAGTTGGATATAATGAACCCATTGGGAGTAATCATATTTTTCATGCCTAAATACTTGTCAAGTATTAATTTCTTCGTCTTTATGAAACTTAAAATCCATCCTTCTTATATAAGAAAAAAGAAACTATATAACTGAACTTTTACTGTGGGTTTTTCCAAGTAAAGTATTGTCTTTTTTTAACTATGCCCTGCGTATATTCAATTCCTCTCAGTGGAGCTGAAGGAGAACTGTCATGAGAGCAAATTTTATTACTTGATTCGGATCAATTTTGTTCCAAATAGAACAATTGTGCATAAAATTGCAGGTCTTTCCTTATAGTAAAGGTTTGTTATAGACAACTTTGACTGAGGGCATGAAATTGATTCTGACCTGGAGAGAGGGCAGTAAGAGTGGGTTGTGGTTTTTTTTCTGTTTGTTTGTTTCTGTAGTAAAACCAAATTCCAGACCCTGCAATGTGTGGGTGGGAAGCTCAGAGTTGGAGGGATTTCTTATTTATGAACAGGTTTCACACCACTTAATTTGCTTGAGAAACTGGTCCAGATTTATTTTTTTGTTTAAAGTAACATCTGTTAATGCTTTAAGTTAAACTTCTAAATGAATAAAAAATTTAATGATTTGAGGATTTTTAATTTTTGCTATGAGATTAGTAAAAATACTGTAGTTTTATACAATGTAGGATTAAAGTAGAAGGATGCAATGTATGTTCAGTATTAACTAAATATAGGTTTCAAAAATATGATTTTAGAGCAGCTATTTCAACTTTAGTTATTTTAATTGGTAACTGTGGAGTCATGTAGAATACATTTTTTGTTGTTTTTAGTAGTAGTAGAAACAACTTAATGCACCTTTTTTTAACTGTGTGAGTTTAGATTCTGTATCTGCAGCTGTGTAAGTTTTCCACTTAAAATGTTAGAGAATTACAGAGGTGGAAGTAGAAATGTAAGTATTTCATTGAATATTGCAAGAAATACATGAAAATAACTTAGTCAACCAGAATGATCAAAATGAAAATATTTTATCTTGAAATTGCATGTCTGTTGTGGTATGATTTCAAAGACCTGGCTTTAAGATTACCTAATTTTACAATACTGTGGATATATGCAAGTTAGCCATGGGCAGACATTTCTGACAAGCAGTGTTTGTGGCTTTTACAGTGAAATTATGTTATTTTTTGTTGATGCTGTTGTTTTTCATGAGTTAGAATTACAGAAGTAGAAAATGTTTTACAACAGGTCTGATTTTTTTCTTTTGTCATATTCATACTAAAGAAGAATGAAGATTGATCTCTATTTATATGTACTTCAGGATCTAGCTGTTCCCTTTCAGCAGGTGGAGACAGTCTTTTTACTCTTATAATAAAAGGTTATGTGTGTCAGTTGTATATTCTTAGCCAACACAGGTGAGGCACAGAAACACAATGTTGTGATGTAGTCCTTGAAGTTACAGTTATTTAACTGATCAGTCTAAGGTATCTGAAGTTTGAGCTTTTGGAAAGAGAAACTATTGGAAGGCTTTCTGGAAGCTGAGGCTAGTAGATTTATCAGTGATTGGTTTTTTTTTTTAATGAAAGTTACTGACACAAACCTTCCAAGTTCTCACTTTTTTCTTTTAGTGTTACCTAATATGCATATTCATATGGTAGCTATGTGTGCAGTCAGATCACTTTGTTTTCATACATTAGTGTTTGGTGTCTTTACACCACACGTGTGTCCCGCCACCTACATGTGGATAGGTAGGGAGATTGTGGTGTGCGTTGCCATAGAGTCATTCTCTGCTCCAGAAACTTTTTAATCTAACCTATCTCTTCACTCCCACTCTTCAGAGTTCATATTTTACTGCTAGTGCTGTCTTCTGCACAGTTACCTGTTCCTGGTTGTTTTGCTGTTTAGGTTCAGACTATGTATTTTACTGCCAGATGTACTTGGCATTCTCTAGTCTGTCCTTGCAGTGGTGTTTCAGAGAAGCTCTTCTTCCCTTTTGTCTCCTTAAGGTGATTCTCTTGAGTGGCGTAATTTCAGCTTTACTTTGCCTACAACAGGTATATTCTTACATGACATGAAAACACGTGACATTATTTGAAATAGAATAAAAATGGCTTAAAAATGGATGACAGAAGCCTGGTGCCTGTAAAGCCATCCAAATTACTTGAATGCATTAGAAGGACTATGTGTCAGAGGTGGACACAGGTCTACAGTTTGCTTCAGTTGTCTCTGATGATCAGTTTCCAGACTGGTTTTCCCCCTCTGGCCATTACATTCTTCCAGTCTGGAAAAAAAAAAAAAAATCACCAAAAAGGTTACAGCTAAGAGGTAAGTCACCTGTAGCATACTGGTCAACTCCAGCCCCTTGACTCTGATCTGAGGCTTTATCGTGATGAATAGTAAATATACTTTACTGTACCATGTGTTGTGGCAGACTTAGTCTGATGCCTCCCCAAAATAGTAAAAGTTCAAGCAGCATCCTTTTTTTTCCCCCCCATCTCTTGATGGCTCTAACCGCTAATGCTAATAGCAATGTTTATGTAGGAGATACTGGAAATCTGCAACCCTATCTCAGGACCAGGTCTTCTATCACCATAGACCCAGTTCTTGCAAGAAATTTCTCTAGGGCAGGCCTGTCTCACCTCACGGTCTCCAACACACAGATCCATGTCTTGACTCAGATGAAGGCCTAAACTGTTCTTTGCTTTCTTTTCCTAGCTGTCCCATGGGTATTCACAATGTATTCATAGATTCAGGACTGAGTTACGTGTTGTTTGATGCCATCTATCTAGAACTGTGTCGCTGGGAGTTTTATCCCAAAGTGAAGTTTCACCTATGTAATTTTCACTTAGACTGTGCTTGTCAGGAAAGGTCAACTTTAGCCTCCATTGCTTTACTAATTTATACCAGGACACACTTCTCTCTGCTTTGAATTTTTTTGGCGGTGGAAAGAAAATGTGTCAAAGAGCATGAAGAACTAACTAAGAATTTTCACCAAAAATGTGTCCAGAAATTATGGTGTGTGTACCCTCCCTCCAGCAGTTTCAGTGAGGGATAATGCTTGCCCTAGCCACTGGTTCTGTATAGTCTTGTTCCTGTGCATCAAGTAGACTGGGTCTGTGCTGGATTGCTTGTGTGCTCCACACCTGATTCTTTAAAAGTGAGGCAGGTCCAACAGATCTGATGTTCGATGGGCTTTGGTTTTCTAGCTGGAAACATTTGACAGTCCCATCACACTAATAATCCAATCAATTGTTACTTACTTCTTGACAGGGTAACTTTTAGATCACTGTGTTCTCCTAAGAACAGCTGTTCTTAAAGGATGAAGCAGGACTTGTCCTTAGCTTAAATGAGAATGCTGGTTTTAGCAGTGATCCTGCTAGGTTTAGATATCACAGTCCTGTGTAAAACACATTGTTTTGCCATTTTAGGTTTGGTAAAACTCACTTTTTTTTCAAATCCTTTGTTTCCTAAGAGCGTACTTCTCCTCTGAGGGACTGAGTTTTCATTCATTCCTGCCTTCTTTCCACTTGTTTAAACAGTGTACTTAGAGTGAACATGAAGAGGAAAAATGTGGCAGAGCTCTTCCAGCAAAGAGTACAATTAAGAGAAATTAACCTTTCTGGGGAAGAGCTTAGTTATAGTAATTTCAGAGGCGTAATTACTTTATGGCTAAACAGAGCTCTACTACCAGCTGTGACTCCTACAGATAGGAGGTACTACATATCCCTCCCTGATTATGTAAGGAACAGGACAGTCGTATTGTTTCTGTTTCCCTATCCGCCCACCACCCAAGTCTGTGTGCCTAGTTTTTAACTAAATTGCTGCAACAGTTGTAAGGCCCACATACTTCTGCAGAAAGATGGTTCTGCTTACACAAAACCTAGTACCATTCAGAGGAGCAGAACTTCTCAGTTCCAGATGAAACTGAAGTCACAGTTCCTGATAAGCTCAAAGATTTAAAAGGCTTGTGGTGCTTAAGAGCCCTATGCTCATTGGTAAGGAAGAGACCAAAGTATCAGTTCTGTCAGTGCTGACCTTTGGTCCGTACCAACTCTTGGCATCCAGTTGTGGTTCTGTAGCTTTTGCCTGATAGTCCATCTTCTGCATTCAGTTTCTGAATGCAGCCTTTTCTCTGGAGGCAGAATTGTTTGCAGGTGTGTTCCTATTTCTACTAGTGTTGTCTTCATTCCCTTCTGCCACTTTATTCACTGTATTTCCATTTCGCCATTGCATTTGTTGGTATCAGAGAGAGCTATTAAAGACTTTGAGTCAAGAGTGTGTTACCAAGTTTCATATGATGCTATATTACAATTCTTCTACTCCGAGCAGCTGTCTTTTAATACAGAAGAAGATATGAACCTGTTTTGAACAGAAGAAAGCTGCATCCTTATTTGAAAGGACTCATGAGGAATCCAACACACGCTTAGATTGTTACTGGGAAGTGGTAATTAATTCATTCTCTAAGACTCAATTTTGGAGTTTCAGAAAGCAGGCATTCTTTATTGCAGTGCCAGACACACAGGGGATAGCTCCTCCTAATGTGTGTGTGTGATAATTAAATAAACAAGCATCTATACTACCTTAATCATACATATTCATTGCATTTTTATTATATTCATAACTTTTCCAGGAACTCATTTAGCATATGTTAATGTCTCTTGCGCATGTCAATTGGAGTCTTTGGGTGGTCGCTGGGGGTCTTCAGATGAAGGTTCATGGTCTTCTTCACTGTGTTCATCAGTTGACCCTTACTTCTGCGCAAACTCAGTCCTGTAGTCACGTACATCTTGTCCTTCAAGTCTGATCTGGTCTGGTTTGTTGCTAATTTGCAACTTCTTTGTTTCTTTGCACCTGCCACTACAAGGCCAAACTGTCTCCAATAAAATTATTTATGAATTCCTTAAACTACAGTTATTCTGACTATTCCTCAAAAGATCAGTATTTGTTCTGCAGCACAATTGTTAAATGATTAAAACATCTTAAATTGATCTTAATAATTCTATTCCACAAATATATATTTTGTAATAATCTTAGTTTGTGGGTATCAAGATCCTAAAGCTAACTGAGATAACAGTAGGTAGTTTCCACCACAGCTTGCTTAAGAATCACTTCTAAATCAGGAGCAGGACACTTCAGTAGCTTAATGTGGCACCATAAGGGCATGTCTTAGAGCTGTGACATATGAAAGCTTGTGCTTTTCTCTTAACTTACTCTGTTTCATATTTGTTGCTTGAGCAGCACTGGATATAATCTACTTATATTCAGGCAGGGAGTTCTCTCACTCTGTGAGTGTTAGCTTTTTGATTATTACCTCTTCCCTGAAGTAGAGGAAAGACTTACTGATTTACAAACAAATGCTGTCTTTTCATTCCTTTTCCTGTTTCAGGAAAAGTAGTGAAAGCCTTTTGTTTAAGAAGGCTCTTGATAGTAGGCAGAGGAAGGCTAGACATTCCTGCAGCCTGCAAAATTTCAGTATGCCTACCTGTATGCAAGTGTAGATTTAGTGTGGCTCAAGTGTAGGTAACGTTTTTTCAGGGCCATCGTGTTTGGCTGATACCCCTCCCAGGTTTTATATTAATCAACAGAGAAGTTTAATTTAACCTTGAGGTAATATCTGCATGATGTGTCATAAAGTATACTGTTTGTGGTTATTTATTCTAGGGAACCAGGTACTTTAGCAAGAGGGATTGTCTGTTTACTTCATGCTTAATAAGAGCTGTAGAGGGATGCCTTCTGAACTCTTTCAGATCTGGAGGTAATATGAGGTATCTTTGTTTCTCAGCCTAAGGGATTGTAGTCAAGTTTGTGTCCGTTCTATGTAGGATGTGTGTTGAATGCTTTTATGATCCATAAGAATTTACATGTCTGTCTTTTCTTTGATGCTGCAAAGAGCCTGTCTGAAAAGAAATGTGAGGTAGGATGCACTGGGAGTTACATGCCTAGACTGGTTCTGGCAATTTAGGTAGCCAGATGGCCATTACTTTTAGTGAGGATTCCTAAAAGTTTTACCAGGTTCCTGGATCCATACAGGCAGAATTTAGAGTATTTGTAATAGTAGATTCCACACACACACACACACACGCACACACAGTTTTTAAAGTTTCATTTTACTAAAACAGAATTTGGCATTGTTGATGAACTTTAACCTGATGGACTTAAATTTCTGAGTACATTAGGGTTCTTGTTGTCCATTAGTGTCCCTCTTGAAAGGGAAGCTTTTTGGTTGATGATACTTTTGTCTTACAGATCCTGAGGATTATTGTGTTAATTCTTGCTTCCGTATCAGTACACCATCTTTCAGTGGGTTTCCCAGCCATCTGTCCTTACACTTTACTAAAGTTAATGTCTCTTCTGAGTTTGAGAATGTTGCAGTCTCTGAGGGACCATCATCATTCATGGAATAGAAAAGTCATTGTTAATCTTCAGAGCCTGTTACAACCAACTTGCTACTTCTGTTCTTCAGCAAGATGACTTTCATGATTTCTCTCACTTCTACAAGGTGAACAACAGCCTGCATGCAAATTTCAGGTGGTTTTGTCCATTTTTTTTTTTGTGGGTTTTGTGTTTTGGTGTTTTTTTTTTTTTTTTTTTTTCATTTTTATTTAATATTATAAGATTTCTTTTGGGACCTAGTCTAGGCTTTGGCTTAAACTAAGGTTCAGCCTGCTTCTGATTTTGGTTAGAAAACTAGCATTCCTACGTTATTCTTAAATTGAGTAGCTCTTCATAAGTTGGATGGAGTCCGACTTGCTTGGGACCAGCTACTTCAAATGGTCCCTGTGTCTCTTTGTGCTGCTAGCTGTAAGATCAAGGGAGACAGCGATTTTAGAGACTCTGTCAGTGGTTTCTGGTATTTTGAAAATCTGTTGCAAGACAGCTAAAGCAGAGCTTAAGTTGCAACATGGTTTTAACTCTGACATTACTAAAGAATGCCACCATTCTGGATATCTGTAGATATATATATGTAAACATACTAGTGCTGGCTATATATATATACACACTATTAATACTGACATGTATATTCTAGATCTCTGTGTGTGTATATATATACCCCCCCACATACGTATGTATATATACAGAATATCCAGAATGCCACCATATATATATATTAGCCAATACTAATATTCTACAGCTATCCAGAATATATCTGTCTGTCTATCCAGAATATATATGTATCTCACATATAACATAGTTTAGAAACTATGCTGTCTTTGGATGTGATCCTACAGTAATTACTGTCTAATGAAGGAATCAAAACCCCACTCTGTCTAAACTGTGTGTGTGGGGAGCTACTGACTGTGCTTGTATACTGATGTGCAGGTACTTATGAGCAACTAATTTCTGAGGTATCATTTCTCTGTCCTGGAGCCTATATGCTGTTGGGTTTTTGAAGCTGAGTGAACCAACAGTTGTTTTGTGCAGACAAAACAGTCAGCTTTGAAAGGGTGAACTTTGAACATAGCTTGTCAAAACAGGCATGATCATAAATGTGGCTTTCCTAGGGTGACAGTCATTTGCACTCTGGGTATGCTCACCCTTATTTCTTTTATAGAACTCAGTTATGTAGTTGCTGCTAGCGATGCATTTGTGTGTACTCCCTGTACCAAAAATACAGAGTGGGAGGAATGGAAAGAGGAGAATGTGTGCAGATTTATGCTTGTTACAGAGGCAGTTTTGTTTACAGAATAAACCTGATTAATGCATTTCTAAGAAATAAAATTACTGATGGGTGGTCCTTTTCATTCTTCAGCATGAATAATTAAGAATAGCATTAATTTTCATCACTATCTAGCAAGACGTCTGTTCTTATTGCTTTTGTCCTTAAGCTGCTGATGCTGTTTCATCTAATTAAAGAGCTTGTGTTGATGTACTATATATGCTTTTATCAAATATTACTAATCAGGACCAATAGTCCTCAAGAATAATTCACTTACAGTTGTGTTAAATGTCATAGAACCATTTAACAAAAAGGTATTTCATACCCAAAAGAGATTACAGCCTGCTTTGACGGTAGAGGCACGTAAGAATATGCCATTATTATACCTTTAAGCCTCAGTTAGTTTGGCTCTCTCATTAGGCAGTTAGTTTTCCATAAGCTGTGTAAAGTGTCATAAAAATTATTGTGGAAAACACCACAGGAATTTTAGACCCTCAGATTGTAAACAGAGCCTAGGAAGAGATTAGTGTATGTGGTAGTTTGTAGTAAAAGGGGACTGATCTCAGTGATCCAGGACACTTGTTGGATTCCTGTGTGTCCAACAGTTGTAACAGAAAGTTACACTTTCCTAAGTGTAAATTGAACTAAATCATTTGTATCAGTCTGCCAGTGGTCGCTTTTAATTTGAGATGGAAGGTTTGTTGTTAAACACTTCTTAAATGTATTGAGCTGTCAACTCAATACTTCTGTGTTTTCATTGTTTCTGCTTCCTGAGAAGCATTTGTAAGATTGGCTGTATTTTTTACCATTTTATTTACTTCTGATGTGTTTGAGTCATGTTAGGGGCATAGGTGCCTCATGATAGCCAGAAGAGAATACAAGAATAGGAACTTTGGCAACAAACTTTATTTAGACAAATAGGGAAAAGTGTAAGATGAAAAAAATAAGTTGGGACAGACCCTACTTGAAATACCTTTTTTTTCTAAAACTGTTTGTTTCCCAGATCTTGTCCCACTCAAGTGGAAAACATTTATTCCTGTATTATTTCATGTTGTAGGAGCTTTGAAAAATTAAGTGCAGGAGAAGGTCTTCAAGTACAAGAGGAGTCCTCATTGTCAAGAAGATTACTTTTTTTTTATTTAAACCTTTTTCTTACACATATGTTCTGTTTATTCAGGAGTAATCAGGGTTGCAGACAGTAAGAGAAGTTCCCCTTGAAAGTGGTGTGAGGAGAAACAGTTCCCAATGAAGGCTAAAGGTATTACTGATCATCCTTTTTATAAAGGGAGGAGACAAAAAAAATACAAGGCATTTTGTGTGAAAGACTCTGATAGCCTAGCACTCTAAAATGCTCTGTCCTGCTGTAGCCAGTATACATACCAATACAGTCTTATCTATTTCAGGTGAGTTTCATTTGTTATTTGTAGTCCAGACTGTCATTAACACTTGAAAAATAATGTATTTATGCATAGTTCTGCATTTTCTTTAAAAATGTGTACACACATATATTCAGAAATGTGTATCTGAGAATTCACACCAGTGGCACTGTTGATAAATTGTTTTTTTGGAGACCAAAAAACAGTATGTGCCATTGTAAGATGAGGGGTCCACTGCTCCTTCATCTTACCTTACTTCCCAACTGCATACATCTGATAGTTAAGTTGCATTGAATTTAATGGTTGTGTGGCTGTACAGTGAAGTGTTCTTGTTTCCTGATACATCTAAAAACTAATGTTCATAAAGTGAATATTACTATTTATGTTAGTGATGCAATCAAATGAAATTGCCCAGTGGCTGCACTGTGAGGGGCAGAACAAGGGAAAGAATCACTACTTCTTTGAGATGTATCTGCTTTGAGCAGCATTAGTGAAAGTGCATGATGCAAACAGTTGTGTTTTGTTTTCTGTGAAGAAATATCAAAATACCCTTGTACACAATGTATTTCTCAAATACATCTTGTAAACATGTTTAACTGAAATATTTCACTTTTTTCTTTATATACATTAAGCACAGGAAATAGTGCATATCAGAAACATGTATGCTGTCAAATTCTTGGCAGTAGTCTCAACAACTGAAGTGAGAAGACTGGGGGGTGATTTCTTTTGAAGGATACTAAGTTAATGGCTAGAAATATGGAGAAATGTCAGGAGCTACAGGCCATGCCTTCATGATGGTACTTGTTAGCTTCAGTTCACATTGGCTGCTTCAGAATTTCAGAAGAGGAAGAGGAATGAGAGCTGTATTGTCTGCCCAGTAGAATCTTCTCTTAAGATGATCTTTTTCTAAGAGAAACACATATTTTCTTTGACCTTCTGTCAGTAACAAATGTTTTTTATAATTGGTCTGAATGACTACTTGGACCACCTCTCCTAGCTGCATAATTTTGTTTTCTAGTTTCTAATATCATTGGTTAATTTGTTTACTCATTCAAAACTTTCTCTCCTACAGATTATTGGACAATCCTAAACCAGTAGGAGACCTGCTAGATCACACATAAATCTTCATTCTTTACATCCTCATTAGAAAAAGACTGCCACTATGACGTGGCTGTCTAGGCATGTTAGCTCAAAAGTATTTTGGGAGAGTAGGCTGCACACAACTGCTCTTCATTTCAAGAAGTGTATTGCTTTTAAGATTCCTTGTCCTGTTCGCAGTGGATTTCCTGACTGCATAATCTGTGTTTTATAATCTCGAAGGGTTTGCATGTATTAGACTTAAGTGTTTTGACAACTGTCATTATTTATAAGGCTTTGGTTTCTAAGGATTTAGACACTTTCTGCAAACTAAAACAAAATACCTTGAGAAAATAAGTGTTTCTTATGCCTCTTCAGAAAGCATATGAAATGAAGATAGGGCAGCTTTTCTGTCATAGTAGTTGTTTGAGAGAACAACTGAAATGTCATCAAACTTTTTTTTTTCCTTCAATACTGATACTTGGCTGAAAAAAATGGTGTGGTCAGTGAGAATGTGGTTGAACTCTTTCTGCTTCTTATTTGTCTTTAATCAGCTATAAATGTTCTTACACTCACAGAATTGAATACCTGAGGAAAGGTTTTTCAAAAAATAAGTCGGTAATTGTGTGACTTGTCATCCTGTATGCTAGCTAGTGACGTAAACCTGTTTACATTCACAACATTTAGACTCATTATATAATAGTTTTGTATTAAAACTTAAACCTCATATGTATTTCTTACAGCTTCTGAACTTCTGTTTTGATACTGTTTCCAGTTTGTCATCTTTCAGATTATTTATGTTGTCCACACAATGCAATGATGTAAATCTAGAAGTTAACTTTTACTAATACTCAGAACTGAAATCAGTAGGAAAGTAAGATGTTTCTATTTGGGCTATTAATACGGTTTGTCAGTGTTTAAGCATCTTAATTCTGTAATTACTTGTTTTTAGGTAAGGTTTTCAAGATCTTGTTTATGTTCCATGTGACTGATTTTTATCTTTATTGGTATTTATTATTCCTTCCATTCTGTCTTTTGAAATATGTTACCTTTTTCTTGTAATAACAGATTATCAGAGCTACTGGTCATCTTTTAGAAGTGCAAACACACAGCTTTATTATCCCAGTGATATTTAAATTTATTTATTTTTTTAATTCATAATTGTGGCTTACAGTATAGGGTCATTTGCTTTCTCAAAATGTTACAGCAACATTATACTCATTATTTTCCTAAGTAGCAAATTCTTGGGGGATGGTGGTGTGAATTTAGTTTTTATTCAGGTTTACCTTCTTAATTAGATTTACCTCCTCTATGAGATCATTCCTTTTCTTTCTTATTTGTGCCCTTTTATTCCTTCATTTCTGGGTGCAAATTGAATTGACTCTCTTCTGAGTTTGTTGACTAGGAAGATAAATTATGCTTTCTTTCTATTATTATTGGAAAATAGCAATTTGAGAAATTGCACATCTGAACAAACATTCCTTACCATACTAGTGTGGAGGGGGGATGGGGAATACTTGACTTTTGTTTCAATAATTTTGTCTCTACAGTTCCAGTTGTTTTAGTAATAGCTGGGAAAAGTGTTGAAGGCTATGTTGCAAGTTCTCAGTAAATCGAGCAGAGTAGTGTATATTGTGACATAGAGCTAATGTGTTTTTTAGTATTTGAACGTTTTAGGAATGAGAAACATTTCCAAGAAACACTGGAATTTTTACTTCATGAATAATTCTTTGCTATGGAAACTGTCTACACAGATACGAATTCTTAAGAAATTCTTGCTATGCTATTGTTAGTATTTACAGTTAGAAATATTACAGGGAAATAAAATTTAATGATGAATATGAGGCTTCTCATGGGTGGTATTCATTAAACTGTCTACGGTTATGCTTACTGTTATGATGTCTACTTTTTTTCAATATTAGATGCCAAGTGTCATGAAAAACATGGAAAACCCAAGAAAATATCTACAACTGTTTTAAGGTTGAGTTGTCTCATATCATCTTTATTTCAACTGTACCAAACTTATGCTAGTCTAATTAGAACACTGCTGTGAAAATGTTTCTGTTTTCTTTTGAGGGTCATTTTAGGATTTTAAAAGTAACTCAATAAATAAGAAAACACTTTCAGTAAACACTCCTGTCTAACAATAGTCATTTATTATAGCTTGTTGGAGTGGGTTTTTCACTTTATTCTTGAGGCTTGTTAGAAATAATACTTTTTACATTTTGGTTTATGTAAATAAGCCCATGTATTCCCATTTTGTGTTACTATATTTAAATATTACTCTTGCATACGTAAGAGATTATGTTTTAAGTTAATGGACGATTTTTCGAAACAACATGTTAAAACTAGAAAATGAACATGGATGGAGGTAGCGTGAGTGTTTTTTTCATACTTAGGTAAATTGTGGCATTGATACATTTGAGGGCACAAGTTTACTGGGGAAGTACTGTTTACTTATTACGTAGTATACTGATGAATAGTGGTACTGTGCTTAATATCTATAGTGTGACTGCGATTTTGAGCCTAACTCAAAAAACTTGTGACAAATGCCGTGTCTGCTGTTTTGCCTTGGCTGTCAGTTATGTGCAAACGTGAATGGTTAAAGATCTGCTAGCATTCACCGATGTTCACAAAAGCCTGTTTCTATGTGTGAATGCACAGCATCAAAACATTCAGTGTCTGGAACCTGATGCAAAAGAAAGGTGAATTCTTTTGCATCAGAAAATCTTACCTGTTTGCAAGCTATCTGTTTTATTGCAAAGTTTCTGAGCTTAAGTTTCTGACCAGCCAATAAGAAAAATTTACTCAGTGAAGAGTCTGCCTTCCTTTTCTTTTTTTGGAGAGCAGTTAGTTTATTTCTGCCTGTAAAAAGGGACTTTGGGGGTGTCTTTTGGTAAGTGATCTTGTTCTAGTTTGTTTGGGTTCTTTCATCAGGTACTTCAAAGAACAGAGGTGTAGTCATTGTTAACAATGACAATCTTTGAAGTTCCTCAGCTGTACATTAGGAAAGATTCTGTTCTGAGTTGTATAGGGGAGGGAAAGATGACATCTGATTTTGGGAAAAAATATTTCTTAATCATTATGTTAAAAATGTATTTGTCCAAAGGTCTTGCAGGAGAAACAGAACCTGAAGGGATTTTAGTTTCAGAAGAGAATAGATTTTTCTGATCAAAGTTAAGTTTCTATGAATATAAACGGTTTTAAGTCACACATTGTGGTTTTGGCATTTTTTTTGATAGTGACACTTGAATTTTTTTAATGTGCATTAGTTATTTTGATGAGCCCACTGATCTCATGTGTATCTCACTCGATTATATCACTATATACGTAAATTATGTATTTTTTTAATTTTTTTTTTTGTATCTTCTTTAATTTCCTGATGCTTAAGCCCTATTTTCATTTTGGAGTTCAAGTAAAATGAATCTTCATTTACTGTGTGCTACTTGCTGTCTTCTCCAAGATTTAGGAAGGGTTTATTGTAAGATGACTGGAACTGACCAGTAGCTCAAACATAGCTGTCTTAAGATTTCAGTAGGCTGTTGTCCTATAATGCAGTGTCATTATACAGGCACTCAGGAAAATAGACATTATCTCCAGAGTTACTTTTTGCTTTGTCTTACATGTAGATGAATCTGTCTTATGGTTGTTATGGATATTAACAGTTAAAACATTCATAATTATTATAGTAGAATTGTATAATAGTTCTTTTAAAGGAAAGCTGCCTGACAAACGTAAAACCACAAATGTCAGCTTTGCAGTACACACTCAAATTGGAAACAAAACCAAGTAAAAATGAACTGTGGAGAGGTACACCATATGAGACTGTCATTTGGATAATGGCTGAATCCCAAGCACCTGTCATGCAGATTTTTATGATTAGGAACTGAAAATCTTGGGGGGAAACCACTCTTGATTTAACTTTGTAAGTAGTTACGGGTACGTTTTTTTTCCTTGGCCACTGGTTTATCTAAAGGTACAGCCACTTTTAAACTGTTCTGCTTCATGTTTCTTTAAACAAACAAACAAACAAACAAAGATTAATCTTCCCACAGATTTAAGGCACACTAGATACATGCATGGTAGAAGACAAAGAAATGTTTGGAGATACAATGCCAGGTCTAGCCCAGCCCCACATTATCTGTAGTTGGAATCTGGTGTGTTAGATTTAATAGAAAGCATAAAACAAAGCAAAACGAACTTGCTTAAAATGTTTCCAATTACATCAGTGGGCTTTCAATCAACTGTCCAGGAGTAGACATCCTGATTTCAGGATATAGCCTTGTTAGAGCTTCATGCTGTTAACGACAGTAGTTTTTATATTTCTTTATATAGTAGTCTAGCAAGTTACAATGTGTTATTTGCCCAAGACCTTGAAATTATTTTGTTTACTACAGGGAGGTATGCTGGAAGGTGAGAACCATACTTTTACTAGTAAGACAGGATTTTGCTGTTATGATTTAACAGTGCTGTTTGATAAAGGTAAATTAACTATAAAGCATGAGTGTTGTTGTCAAAGTACCAATAATTGCATGATGGAAATGTAACTTAAGGTATATCACCCTCAGCAATGTTTGTTAAGAAGGAAGAATGAATATTTTAATGGCACTTGCTTATAGTCAGTAGACTTACTTTAATTTTCTCTGTTAAATTTTCTACTGTGACCTCATCTAGTACTAGTTAAAGGATGGAAGATTCTTTATTTGCTTACACAGTATCAGAAAGGAACTTCACTGTTTTAGTCTAGCATCTTACTTTTTACTTTATGTAACAGGCTAGCTCTCTTCTGCAGGCAATGTTTTCATCATGCCCATATTGTGATGTTTTTCCAGCACATGGACAAACTATACAGGCTTCACTGTCATTGAGTAATTGCCTTATACACAAGATTTAAGAAGGCTGTGGTGTTAAACTGAAAAGTGAACATCTCAAATCTTAAAAGCTTATTCTTGCACTGGAATTTTAGTTGTAGTACTATCAAATATCACTATCTTAATTCTGCTAAATAAGTCTTTCTAAGCTTGGAAAAGAATTGGAGCTCTTCAGAAATTATTACTCTTTGATTTTTGTGTATGTGCTGTGATGGCATACGCCACCACAGGAGGAAGAAAGCAATCTCTTATAAATGCTAGCAATTTGTGGGTAATATTATATAAAATACTGTGTATAAAGTCACCAAGTTTGAGTGAAAAGCAAATCAACCAAAATTTCTTAATTATGATTTAGGGAACCATTATTTTTTTTTTTTATGTTTTATTCCTTACTACTTTTTGCCAATAGAAGTGTGTTGTAAAGAGAAGCAAAGATTCTCACATTTATCTTTCTAGATTTTTTGGTTTTGTAATTTAAAGGGAGAAACATTTTCAGTTTATTAGCTTATGTATATCATTGAGACTCTGTTCTGTTTCTCACTACATTTTGTAGTTAAACTTTTTTTTTTAAACTTGGTGCATGGAATGTGGACTTGAACTATATTGGCCACATGAATTTGATATGCTGTGCTTGTAGGGTCAAATTTTTACAAAAAACTGTCCTAAATGTGTTGTTATTGAAGTTAATGGAAATGTAACAAATGCATGAAAGCGAAGCTAAATTAGAAATGTGCTGAGTTGAAAAACCTCGTTTTAATCTTCAGTACTTTTTCATTGTCATTTTAATTAGAATTTTGTCTTTACTGAGAGCAAACAAGGGTCATACATGTGCTAAAAGCTTGAACTTGATCATGTTCCAATCAGTCATCCAGTGCTTATAGATTTACTTAATTATATTTTTTTTTGAGAGAGAAAGGTCATAGAGGTGTGGGTTTTTTTCTGTTTGAGATTAATCAAATTCCTAGTCTGTGTTTAGATGAAAACTAAACTTTCAAAAGGATATTAGGTCAGATTTTTATACTATGTTTCTTATATGCCCAAAGCACATTTAAAAATTGATGCTTTTGAAAAATGTTGTCTCTGTCTTACTTCTTACTGTTACAGGAGTCGTAATCATTACTGTTGTTGATTTTATTTTTCAAGGTACCCAGAGAATGGCATAGTAGAAATGGACACCAGTAATCTTCGACCGCGAGCAAGAACCATTCTGAAGTGGAGTGAACTAAAAGTGGGTGATGTGGTGATGGTTAACTACAATGTTGAGACTCCAGAAGAAAGAGGATTTTGGTTTGATGCAGAAATTACCTCTTTGAGAGAAATCTCAAGGACTAACAAAGAGGTTCATGCTAAAATTCTGCTGGGGTAAGATTTGTTTGACCAACTCATAAAATACCTACATATCATATAAAGTTTGTTTGTTGTGTTTTCTTTGTCTACTAGTCATCATTAGATTAGAATTAATGTAATACTTCAATTCCACAGCTGTCAGTCATGGAGTTACAGTGCATGGTTTTTATGGTGTGCGGACTTAGCTATGAATCAGAATTTTTATGTTTGCTGGAGGGAACCATAAGATTATCTGTGTATTATCTGTGATTCAAATTGATAATACTGTGTTTTTATTTATATTCCTTTATATTTATATGTTACTTATTTATACACTTGTATTAATATATATGTTCAATGCTATTGAAAGCTGAAAAATCTGTTTTCAGAAATTTTTGAGATAATTGGGAACCCCTAGATCTCACTGACTGAATAATAGTTCTCTAACAATTGAGTAAGTCTCTGAACTAGCTAGCTTGAATTTTTAAAGAATAAAATACTTAATTCAGGTATTATAGCTTCTGATGAGTAAACTGTGGAACTGTGGGATGTGGGAATTGAGAATTTTCATGTGGCTGAAGTCACCTGAGTATCACTGCTTTGTTTTCCGATTTAACTTAAAAACTTATGTATAGTTCTTTAGGACCAGTATTTTCTGCAGAAATCCATATGAAGTTGCTGTGTGTGATTGCCGCCTTAGGGGTGAGCAGATGACCAGTCTTTATTGGCAGTCTCCTTGGGGAATTCACTGTAACTTTCCTCCTCCTTCTCATTAGCTTTCCTCATTCTGTTAACATTTTCATTTTCTGACACAAAAGAACTAAAAGCAAATGGATCCAGTCTGCTGCCTCCATTCTTGGAGAGGAGGGGGGTGTATGGATACTCATATGTTAGGAGTGAAACTGATTTTAAAATTAAACTGGAACAAATGTAAAATTTGTTTTTTTCTTAAGAAATGATTGACTTAATGTTGGCATGTCCCACATTTACTCAGTGAGTAGTATCATTGTTCTGGGAGTATATTCCTTAATGAGTAGGACTATTCTGGTATTAGTGTAGTTTTCTTTTTGAGAAAGGAGAATTTTTGTACCTGCAGGAAGACTTACCCTGTAGGACACAGCTAATTGGAAGAGTCATACAAAAGGCTTATGATCAAGTGCAATTAAATATTGTGTGGAAAAAGAAAAGGCAATAATATCTAGTACTGGGAAACAGGAAAGATGCTGACTTGGTAAACATGCAAGTAAATGAAAATCTGTTTTGTGGATGGTTTTTAATTTTAGAATAAAAGGAGTTTTATTAGACAATCTCAGTGCATTATCGTTGTCTTGTATTAAGTCAAGCAGGCATACGGACATATTTTGCAGTCAAAGCAAAAAAAACCACCTTCAAATGTAAAGCAAGAAGAAATTGAAATTGAACAGATAGGTTGAATTATTTACGTGAAAGGAAGAGGAGACTAAGATACGGAGGCTGGTCTAGAGAGATGAAGATTTTAATTGTAGTGCATTTAATACTTGTATGGCATTTGATGAATCAGAGGTGGACTTCATGGCCTTCTACAAACAGAATTGTCCAGATACCAAGTTTACATGAAGTTCAAATATCTGTTGATAACATTATTTAAAACTGTTGTCTGCATGGATTCTTTCAGTATTTTCCCATTTATTAAATATGGTAAAATCTGTTTTATATTGACAAAAGAAAGCATGTGGTGGCTAATAAAAAATTTTGTTCATGCTGGTTGGAACTCTATAGGATAGTCTTTTTTTAATCTATGTAAGCTAATAGTTTGGCTTCATATTTGAAGATGGTAACTTCACATGCCTTGGGTACTGTGGCAAGTACCATGGCGTTCCCCATAGTATTGACACTTACTATCCTCTGAAAGCAGCTGGGGGGGGGAAAAAGGCACAGTTGACAAGTATTCTATTCTGAGGCCATGAATTTAAGTCAATTTTTCAAATGGAATCTTATTTCAGTGAATTGTCTTCCTGACTAAGAATTCAGACTTCATTTGCATGTTGATAGATTGTATATGGAGTAATCAACTCGTTTGCAGAAAGTAAGATTATCTGAGCCCTGCCATTTCTGCAATTTATCAAGGAATAATTCTGTATCGCCTGCGCTACTTAAGTCATTCCTCTCAATTATCAGTAAAATACGGGATAAATCTGCTAGTATTCATAAACTTCTGTAAGGAACATGCTGCAACAAGAATCGCTTTACATTTCAGGTATGTTGGTTTGAAAAATAAAACCTAATCTTAGCGTTTCAATGTTTATTAATATACTAATATAAATAAATAAAACATAAGATACAGTAGTAGAAATTAGTTTAGAATTGTTATGAGATTTGTGTCTATAATATATTAATATTCTATAATTTTATATATTGATATGTTGCCTTGAGCTCTTGCCATAATGTTAGCATTAGTTAATTGTATTAAATAAAGGTGAAATCTATTTTGAATGCTTTATGAGTAAATGTTAGCGATTGATTGATTGTATGTTAATGACTAATTACTTGTATATTACTTAAGACCAACTTTAGCAGGCAGTAAAGGGAGGCAGAGTTCTGAAAGTTGCTTCAGATATATTAATGGTTTAGACTTTTTCCCCTTTCTGGTATTACATCAAAGGGGCTTGTATAAAACAGTTTTGTATTCAATAGTTACATGTTTGGTTTATTGATCTGAATTGCTTTTGACAACGGTCTTTTTAAGCGATTGGCACAATGACAGGAAATAACAGGAGCACGTACTGTTTGTGGTAATGTTTTGCAGCTGATAGAACGAACATGTGATGAGTGCATTTTTACTGTATCTGTTGATACGTGTGTGTGTTAGGTGTAACTTTTATTCATGTCTCGGTCATAACCTAAAGGAAGTGTCCTGTGCAGTCTGTCATCATTAGTTCATCTTTTGGGAAACAGATATGGATTAGAGAATATTATCAAAGAGAGGATTGAGACTGAACATCGGAGAAAAAGGCATCATTACACAGGAGAATTGACAACATATTAATAATTCTCCTTTGTACTGTATTTGTATTGTGACTGAAATTTGTAATTCCAGGATGTCTAAAGCCTATCCAAACTGGACTTACTGTGCCACGAATACAGAGGACACAGTAGTGCTCTGACCATGGAATATATATGTGATTAGGACCATAGGTGTCTAGTGACAGTGTGTGCATGCTTATGGTTCAGAATGATCTCTGTATGTGTGGTGCCCTTGAACCGCTTTTAACTAAATTTGCAGGGTGTACCTCTATTTTTTAAATATCCTCTATTTTTCTTTTTTGGGAGTATCTGCTGTTTCATGATTGAAAGCAGTTATTTGTAATCTAGAGTAATATGTCTGGTTGTCTTTGCACTTTAAAGGGCATGCATCAAATGCCTGTTACTGGTGAGTAGTTGAGAGATACTGTTCACAAGTCACACACCAAATCAAACAAGTCACCACACCAAATCAAACTCAAGTAGTTCAAATGGTGCTTTGCATTTTCTTCTTGCTAGACTTCAGGATAGAGACAAAATCAGTTCTTTCTGTACTAGATGTCAGCCCTTGAAGGTTTGACTCTGTCAATACCAAGACTTGTATTTTGTTTAATCCTTCGGAGATATACAAGAATATCAGAAAAATCTGTTCTCTCTGCAGATTTTATACCTCTCTAAGTGAATATTTAATGAATTTCAGGTCTTCACCAATGTAGCAGTAATGGAAAGTAATAAAAAGGGTCCTACATCTTCAGTTTCATATTTGCTATCTTTTAGTTCTGCAGGTTTTTTTTATGAGGCTTCCTGCTCCCAAAAAAGGGTTATTTTGGTTTCAGATCAATCTGTCTAATTTTTAGATATGCTTATTATGTTTTTCTATGTACCCTACCAGATCTGGGACTTATCCTTCTCATTTGAGCACTTCTGCTTTTTTTCTTTTTTGTTTTTATAGGATACATTCCTGTTTATCTTCTCTTAGGCTCCTTCTATTCATGTCTAGCATGTTTTTCCTCTCAGAAGACGGTATGATGTTTTTATGCAGTCTTTATGCTACCTGTACAGATTGAACTTTTAGATGCCTCTTTTACTTCTTTTGAACAAGTTTTTCCGTTTATGTTTAACTTTTGATTTCTGAAGTCATACGTAATATTTGTTCTTTTAACTTCGCAAAGGTACAGAACTTAAACACATTACGGAGTAGTGAACTAACAATGAAACAAGTCTTGCATGTTGTTCTGGGTGATTTCAAGAGTTCTTGTGCTTCTGTGGATTTCTGTCTAGCTGGTCTAAAAAAACGTTATTGGCAGTTGTACCTTGTTTTGACACTTAGAAAAATTACAGCACCATACTTCATACTTCCTATCCCTCTCAGTACGTATTGTGATAATAACATGTTGCAGTTGTCATACTTGGTAGGTGCCCGATAGTGTAGTTCTCATACTGTGTGGTATAATTTTCTACCCAAAATAATGTCCCAGTTTCTGTTTTAATACAGCATCTTTGTTGGTTGATCCAGGAAAACATTGTTTTGCTGATAGGTGGAATATTAACAAGATTTATTTGGAGGCATTTTTAAAAATAGCTTTTATGCTGTATCAGTAGGTATCCTAACAGTAAGAACTCTAATTGCTGGAGAACTTTCCTGAAGCTTTCTTGCACAGACACAATAGCATATCTCTCCTAGACAACAAAACTTCTGAAAGGGTGAATCTGTGTTTCCCTCTTTGTTTTTCTCCTTATGATTTCAGTGGAGCTGGTTACCTCCTTTGAAGACGAGATCTTCTTTTGAATCAATGCAACGGCTTAAAATCAAAATAGAGTCCCATTGTCCAAGAAGCCTGCTGGGATTTTTCATGGTGATTCTGTAGAGGTGATGCCTAGAACTTCTTAAGCACTTCTATGAACTGCTTTACCCTAGACTCTACGTCTAGAGCTGGCTCGCTGTGGATAATTGTCCTCTCCACCAAGGTCATAAATGAGATATAGTACCTTGGTTCAGCACCTATGAAATCAAACCCAGTAAATTTAGAAAGAACAGAAAGAGTATGTTTTGAAGGGTATTTGGATGACTTGTTATTGTGGAAACTCTTCTCACATTTCCTGTTTCTCCTTTTCCTCCTTTCTCTTCAGAGAAAAATTTACATTTTACAAACACTCCCTGAATAGCTATGATGTCCAGGTTCTACACTGGGCATAGCTATTCCTCTGTGCACTTTGTTTTCCTGCTTTAAAGAGGACACTTTTTCAGGAAGTTCCATTGTGCAGAGAGGAGTGGAAGGATTACAGTTTTAAGATTGCTTACCTGTAATTATTTCTCTTACATGGAAGAAATATTTTATCTTTTGATGCTTTCCCCCTTCTGATTCTTAAAGGGAGAGCATAAGAAGTAATTTGTCTTTTTTGCTATTTCCCTGCACATTGCCTGTTCTTAACTGGCAATATGGAGAAAGTGGTATTTGAGTGTTTCAGTTTGCTTTCCCAAAATGGAGGGAAAGTAGATGACATGCTTGCAATTCACGTTGCATCTTTTGGACTGTGAATGTACTGTAATTTTGTCTTGAAATTTAAAAATTTGAGTTACAAACCAAATCTACCTTACTAGAGATAGTGTTCTCTTTCAAACTAATTAACCCAGTTATGTAAGAGCTGCTCAGTCCTGATGATGAACGGGTGAGACTTTGAAGGACAGATCCTCCCCGGAGAAGGGAGTAGGCAAATCCTGTGGATCAAAATCTGGTTAATTGCACAGCTTGTGTCAACAGGCATTTGGCTTTTAATACCATGGGGCCCATAACTGGGTTCCCATCTGTCCTTGAAAGTCCTTGATCCTCAAGTGGTTCAAAAGCAGCATCTATGTCAACAGGCTGGCCGTCATGGTGAGTAGAGTTTTGGTGTTCAAGGGACTTTATGACCCATGGTTAAGGAATGCATTAGCATTACATGGAAAGTAAAGGATACAGTGTAGTGGGAATGAGAGATTTCGGGACTGGTAAAAGAGGGATACCAATCTCAAGTGTATGTATGCAAATACATACAGCCTGGGAAACAAGCAGGAGGAATTAATTTTGTGTATAGTCACAGAACTGTGACATGTTGGTATAGTGGAGACATGATGGCTCACATATAGCTCACATGACTGGAGTGAGAGATGGATGGATACTAACTTCTCAGGAAAGGCAAATATAGAGGACAAGGCTGCCATAACGTGAAGAAGGTTGGATATAGGGAGTTTCTCAGTGGGTTGCAAGCAGACTAGTGGATGAGGATGGGAGAGGCCAAAAAGGATGATATCATGGTGGTAGTTCATCTGATCAGGGTGAGGAAAATGATGAAGCCTTTAAAAGTCCCTGAATCACAGGCACTGATTCTTGTGGAAGACTCAAATTCCCTGATATCTGCTGGGAGGATAACACTGTAATGCAAGCAGTCAAGAAGCTCTCTGAGGGATGTTGGGGATAACTTCTTAATACAGGTACTGGATAGGTCAACAGGGTGATACATAGCTGGATATGCTGTTTATTATCAACAGCTGCTTGGGAATCAGATGATCAGAGGTAGCCTTGGCTGTACTGACTGTTAAATAGTAGATACCAAGATCCTGATGGAACTGGGGAAGCAGAGTAGCAGAACAGAGATTCTGGAATTTAGTAGAGCGGACTTCAGTTTCATTCAAGGAATTGATTAATGGGTTCCCATAGGAGGCAACTGTGAATTTTAAAGGAGCTTAGCAGAGCTGACCGGTGCTTAGGGACAACCTCTTCCAAATGCAAAGTTGGTTCATCCTGATAATGAAGAAACTAATAAATGTACTGGGAGACTGGCAGGTCTGAACAGGAAGCTCATGACTTGACTCCAGTGCAAAAAGTCAGTATATAGGGGTTGGAAACAGGGGCAGTGTAAAAAGGAGGAATTTTGAACATGTAAGGATGGTGTTACGGGAACCAAAGCTCATCCAGAGTTGACACTTGTAAGAGACATCAAGGGCAACACAGAGCTTTTACCACTGCTTTGGCTGTACAAGGCTGAACAAGGAAAATACAGATTTATTGATGAAAAAGACAGATGATTCAGTATCAACAGACACTGTCTTCATTGCCTTCACTGACAAGCTCTCTCTGGTAGCTGTGCCTAGTGAAAGCATTTAAGGAGAGTCCTCATCAGTGAATGAAGACTTGAGTCAAGGAGTGCTTGCAATAACTTGACCAGTGCAAGTCCATGAGACCAGGTGGGTTGCATCCAAGTATGCCAAGGGAACTGGCTGATGTTATAGTGATGCTCCTCTGTACGATATTTGAAAAGTCATGGAGATCAGGGAGGACCCTGACAACTGGAAAAGGGCAAACATTGCATCTATCTTCAAAGAAGTCCAGTCAGCTTTATATCAGTCTGAGGAAAACCATGAGACAGTCCTCTTGGAAGTGCTGGCCATGTGAAGATGATTTGGAATAACCAGGGTGGATTTTTTCCCAAGAACAATTCATGCCTTAGAAGCCTGGCTGCCTTCTGTGGTAAAATGGTTAGCTTTGTGGCCAACTGCAGAGCAACAGATGCCCTTTACTTCAACTTTGAGCAGGTCTTTTTGTCTGTGTTCCATGGTTTCCTATCGCAATTATGATGTTGTGATCTGGGTGGATGGGCAGCCGGATGGCTCTAAAAATAGATAAGATGGAATTATCAGGGTTAGAGGATACTGGTTATTGAGTTATATACTACCTGGGAAGTGATAAGCAGGGAACTGCAGGGGTGTATCCTGGGACCTGTACTGTTTCATATCTTAAGCAACAGCATGCCAGTGACAATGCAGTGCACACTCACCAAGTTTGCAGAGACATCAAACTGGTGGAAGCTCAAGGGTAGTATTGCCAGTCAGAGGGACCTGAACAGGCAGGAAGAATGGGCTTGACAGGAACCTTGTAAAATTCAACAAGGATAAATGCATTTTTCTTGCACCTGGGAAGGCAGAGCCCCTTGCAGCAATACTGTCTGGGAAGTCATTCTCATGAGAGACTCGTGGGTCCTAGTAGACAGCAAGCTGAATGTGAGCCAGCAGTATGTAATGAAGGCTAACAGTATTTTGACTGTATGAAAAGGAGTATAATCAGAAGACTGAGGAAAGTGATTTATTCCCCTTTACTAAGCACTAATTAGACTGTATTGAGAATACTAGATTCCACCTACCCCTAAACACACCTCTCTACACCTCAGTGCAAAAGAGAGACATGTAAACTAGAGTAAATTCAGCAAATGGGTGTTGAGATGGTTTGGGGAGCAGTGTTACATGGCAGGTAGACCAGAGATGATGGACATAAATTGTGATGAGAAAGGGAGAAAATTGGTTCTCTGGATTGGATTCAATAGCTTAACTTTTCAATTAAAAAAACCCAACCAAACGAAACAAAACCAAAACACCAAACATAAGTACCAGCTGTTGAAATTTGGAACGTTTTGGGTTTCATAACCATTTCATAATTATCCTAAGATAAAAGTGTCTTTTAAAGGTGAATAATGGTTTGACTTGGATCTTGGCATCTTCGTTTTCCTAGAACATAAACTATAATCTTCAGAGTTTGTAACACTATCCTTTCTCTAATAAACATGCAGAGTTGCAACCACAGAGTCTTGACTTGCTTTCTAGGGAGTGATTTTTAGAAGTGTTTCGAAGCTTAGTTTGTTCCCACTGAGGAAAGTAATTCCAAGCAGAGGAGGAAGAACAGAAGAAAACAAACTTAAGTGCAAAAATGCAAAGAGTGTGGGGAAAAAAAAGTGGTGGTGAGCATGATATTAGGAAAGCATTATGAAAATTAAAGAGATAAAAAAGGAATGGTGTTGAAATACATTTATACATTTAAGAGAATAATTGAGAATGGAAAGGAGCTCTTGAGATTGCTCAAGCAGGGTTAGTGAGAGCATATTGCCTGGCACTATTTCCATTTGGGTTTTGAGTATCTTTATGGGTGGAGGCTCAGCAACCTCTCTGGACAGTCACTGTAAAAAGGTATTTCGCAGGGTCAGAGGGAATTTCATTTGCTTCTGTTTGTGCCTGTTACCTCTTGTCCTGGCGGTTGGCACTAGTGAGAAGAGTCTAGCTCCTTGGTTATACACATGGATAAGAGCCCTCCACACACATCCCTTCTCTTTTCCAGGCTAAACACTCGTATATCAAAGATGTTCCAGTCCCTTAGTAAATTTTGTGGTCCTTTCCTAGAACCACTCCTGCCAGCCCCAGTCTGTCATACCCTGGGGAGCCCAGACCTGGCCTCACCAGTGCTGAATAGCAACAACAGTTACCTTCCTTCTGCATGCCAGCAGTACTGCTCTTAATGCAGTCCAGGAGGCTGTTGACCTTCTTTGCTTACACAAGGGTACATTGCTGGCTTATGGTCAGCTTGTTGTTCGTGTACTTCAAGGTCCTTTTCTACCAATCTGCTCTCCAGCTGGTTTGTAATTAGCATGTACTGGTGCATTGGGTACTCCTGATGTGCAGGACTTTGCATTTATATTTGAACATAATTAAATTCCTCTCTGTCCAACTCTCCAGGTCACTCTGAAGGGTGTCACACACATCCACTGGCTACTCCTGGTTTTGTATCATCTGTGAACTTGACAAGAGTCCACTCTGTTCTCATCATTCAGGTTATTAATGAGGATGTTAAGCAGTACTAGACCCAGGGTCAAGCCCTGGGGTTCTACTGACTTGCTTCCAACTGGACTTAGTGACATTGGTCACAATCCTGTGGATTCAGCCAGTTTTCAGTCCTCCTTACTGTGTACTTACCTAACCCATACTTCATCAGCTTCTAGGTGAGGGTGTTACAGGAGACAGTATCAAAAGCCTTACTAAAGTGGACATGAACTTCTGCTTTCCTGTCATCCTCCAGGCAAGTCACCTTATTGTAGAAGGCAGTTTAGGGTGGTTAAGCATGGTTTCCCCTTTGTAAGTCCATGCTCACAGTTCCCAAACACCTTCTTGTCTTCATATCTGGAAATTATAGAATTATTTGCTCCATCACCTTTCCTGGGATTGAATTGAGGCTGACCAGTCTGTCAGCAGATCTTCCTTCTTGAAGATTGGAGTGACATTTGCTCTCTTACGATTCTCAGGAAGGTGTCTCAGTTGTCATGACCTTTCAAAGATGACTAAGAGTAGCCTTGTCCAGATGTCAGGCAGCTCCCTCAACACTCATGGGTACAATCTGTTAGGCCCCAAAGATATATATGTCCAGTTTAAGTGCACCATAACCTAATCCACTTTCACAGAGGTTAAGTCTTCCTTGCTACAGACATTCCATCTGGTCTCGGGGGCCTGGGATTCCTGAATATTGGTCTTGCAAGTAAACACTGAGGCAAAGAAGGGGCTGCCTTTTCTGCGTGTATTGTCATCAGGGGCCCTGCTATATTTAGCAGTGGACTGACATTTTCTCTAGTTTTCATTTCCTGCTTTTGTAGTTGTAGAATCCTTCCTTGTTGCCCTTCACCTCTGTTGCCACATTCAAATCAACGTAGACCTTGCATTTCCCAACCCTATGCCTATGCAAGTAGACAGGAACTCCATACTCCTCCCTGGGTCAGCTGCCCGTGCTTCCACCTCTTACTTCCATTTTATGTCTACGTTTAGTCTGGAAGCTCCTTGCTCATCCATGCAGGCTTCCTGCTGCCTTTGATTTCCTGTACAGGGCGATAGTCTTTTCTTGAGCTTGGAGGAGGTGATCCTTGAAGATCAACCAGCTCTACTGGACCCTTCTTACCAGTGTTGCATCCTGTGGGATTTTATCAAGCAGATCTCTGAATAGATTACAGTTTCCTGTCATGAAATCTAGGGTTGGCTTGCTTTTTACCTTGCTCCCTCCTCTAAGGATCCTGAATTCCATCTTGTCATTACAGCCAAATTGCCCCAACTTTAATGTCCCCTGACCAGTTCTTCCTAGTTTGTAAGTATTAGGTCTAGCAGCGCACATCTCCTTGATCACTGTCCTGGTTTGGGCTGGAATAGAGTTAATGTTCCTTTTTGGTAACTAGAGTAGTGCTGTGTTTTGGATTTAGCATGGGATTTGGTATGAGAAGAATGCTGACGGCACACTGGTGTTTTCGGCTGCTGCTGAGATTTCAAGGACTCTCCAACTCCCCATGTCCTGCCCGTGCACAAGAAGCAGGGAGGGAGCACGGCCAGAACACCAGACCCAAATTGGTCAATTAAATATTCCATATCATGGAATGTCATGCTCACTATATAGAGGAGGGGTGGTTGGGAAGCGGTTCTCTCTTGCTTCCGGGATTGCGATTGTGGGATCTTGGTATTTTGGGATCACTAGCTGGGAATGGGCTGGGTATCGGTCAGCAGGTGGTGAGCAATTGCATTGTGCATTGCCCAGTTATATTTTCTATTACTGTCACTATTTTCATTTTATTACCGTTATTAAACTGTTTCTAGCTCAACCTGTGAGTCTCCCATTACCCCTCCAATTCCTTCCCCCGTTCCCAGGAGGGGGGGGAGGGTGAGCGAACAGCTGCATGTTGTTTGGCTGCTGACCAGGCTTAAACCACAACAATCACCTGTGTTAGGAAGTTTCCTAGGTTTGTGTTCTGCTATGTTGTCTTTCCAGCAGATACCAGGGTTCTTCGAGTTCCCTGTGAGAACCAGGGTCTGTATAAGGGCATATAAGGGGCAACTTTCCCTCCTTGCCTTTCTAGTCTGTCCTTCCTGAAGAGCCCATATCCATTTTTCACAGCAATCCACTTGGGTGAGCTATCCCACCATGTCTCCATGATCACAGTGAGGTCATGGACCTGCAGTAATTACACTAAGCTCTGTAATTCCTCTTGGTTGTTTCTCATGCTTTATTCATTGGTATTTAGGTGTTTCAGGGAGACATCAAAGTATGCTGATTCCTCAGAAAGGGCATGAGAGCTTTCTCCATAGGGGTCTTCTACTGGCACTTCTTTATGTACATGCATACGCTTCAAGTGATTGCACCTCTGTTTTTTTTTGTTGTTGTTGTTTTGCTTTGTTTTGTTTGTTTGTTTGTGTTTTTTTTTTTTTTTTTTTGTTTCGGTGTTGATTGCTACATTCCTTTTCTTCTGATCACCCCAGGCCCTTTGCTTGCCCACACCATCCAGAGTTTCCTCACTTGTTAGTTGAGGAATCTCCAACAGTTTTACCCCAAAGTCTAGGAATATTTGTATATATCTGCATAAAAATCAGTAGTTGTGGAATCATCACAGATATGAAACGTACATATAAAACTTAAAAAGGCTGTATTGTCATTATGCAGTAGCCATTGGACACTTAAATGGAACACTTATTATCATGCACTAATGGATTTGGACATCATGGCACAGGTATTTGATGTAATTTGTCTGAAGAGAATTGGGCAATATGAGGAAGGAAGACATTCCAAAATGATTAGTGCCCTCTAAATGCCAAATTAATTTGGACTTTTTCTCTCTGTACATCACTGTGTACTTTCTGACTTCCAGGAATTCTTGGTGAGATGAGATTTATCCTGTGCTGAACAGGAACATCCCTGGATGCCAAGGTTTTTCATTAAAGTAGTGCTGTTGTGTACATTCAAGCCATGATAATCCATTCATTACTAACTTCCTAGGCTAGAGTGTTTTTGGCTTTATTTGTGTACAATTCTCATTTGCCTTTGGTTTGGTATGAAGCATTCTGTGGGAAATGTTTTTGTATTTACAATTTTATGGTGGATACCTTCAGATCTTCTTGTGTTTTTTTTTGTTTGGTTGGTTGGCTGGTTTTAAAGTATCTTTACTTAGTTATTTATTTATTCAAGTAGGATTATTTTTATTATTGTACAAAGTACCTACCATGTCTCTGTGTTTTCAAGACTTTTTCTTTGCTATTTGTTGTTTTCCGGAAGGTCTTTCCATCCTGACAGTATGTATCCCTGTAAGTTTATGTTATGAAGGGAGGTGCTTCTTCTTATGTCCTTGTTTTTGAATTGGGATTCTCACTTGATCTAGCTGGGTACACAGTTTGGTGTACTGTAACTGTATCGTAGGTCATGATGAGCACATGTGCTGCACCTACTCTCAGAATAGTAACATAATGTAAAATCTAGATAGAAGCTTTTAACCTCTCGTAAGTAAGAATTACCTATTTGTAGCTCTGCCTCTTCTGGTGTAAAAGAGATTGTTGACTAGACCAGACTCTTGGAATGATGTCTTGAGCAGACTCTGCTTTGTTCCGAGTCTTGCTGTTTAGTCCACGAACACGCAGAGAAGCGGACCGAGCTTCTGTACATGCCCTGTAGCACAGCTCCTGTAGCTTTGTTATTCATAGGTGAAGCCTCTGGGGTTCTATCTCTGTTCGTCTTCAACCAGCTCTTTTTACCCGGTCCTTGGTGGACGTTCTGCCACGGAGGTGTTAGCACCTGCGTGCCTGAGCCGCGGCTTGGGAGCGGCGGGTGCCGCTGTAGCGCAGTGCCGGTGGCGGCGGCGGCGGCGGGCCCCGCTCCCCCGCGGCGGCCTGCGGCGCTCCTGCAGCACCACGGACAGGTCCGCGCGCGGCCGCGCCAACGGCCGCTCGCGAGGGCCGGCGCGGCTGGGTGGGTGGGGCCGGCCCTTTCATTGGCTGCCGGTCTCTCCGCCCGCGCGGCGGGCCTCGCGCCGCAGGGCGGGGCCTGCCCGGGCAGCGGCGGCCCCTTTAACCCGGGCCTGGCCCAGTGCCCGCCTGGGCCGCGCGCGTCCCTTCCGCAGGCCCCAGCCTGAGGGGAAAAAGGGTTGTCCCTGCGCCCGCAGCTCTGCTCCCAGAGCCTGGCACCATGAACCGCCGTGCCTTGTTTTGTAAACGCATCAAGCATTGTACCTACTGCTGAGATTAAAAAAAAAAAAAAAAAAAGTGAAAGCCTGGCTGGCGTGTATGTGTATCCACAATGTGAATTTGTAGGTTTGGGAGTTGGGGGGGTGCGTGTGTTTTGTTTTGTTTCTTCTGTTTTTAAAAGCCGTAATATTTCCTATTAGATTATGACTTTTTTTGTTAGTCTCCGGCATATTCTGGGAAATAATTTTTAAAAAAAATTATTTAATTTTAGCGCTATATATTTGGTAATAAAATCTTTGCATAGTTAAAAAGTTGTCTTGTGTCATTGTCATTATAGTGGCTTGTGTAATAAAAATAAATAAAGTTGGATTAAACCCACAGCTCATATCGTCCCATTTTGTACCTGTGCGTTTGTATTTTTATGATAAACCAAATGGGTGGGGAATATTCTGAAAAAATCTTGAAAGTATTGTCCGTTTTTCTGCTTGCATACAATACAAAATAAAAGAACCTCTATGTAATTCAGTGCGACCCAGCAGAATTTAGTCAAATTATCAGTGTAATATGTTGTCTCCATGTGGGGAGATTTTCTAAGATACCTTTAAAACAAGCCTGTGTAAAATCAAATCTCTAGTCATGTTTGGTGGGGGTTGTAATTGTTTTATGGGTGTGTTTTAGCTTTTGTTTCATTCTCTGTAAACAATATATGTTTGCAGTTGGTTGAAACTACAGTTTAGCCGAAGTTATCATTAATGTTTAAATGTAAAGCAACCAGTAGTAATTTTCACATTGCAATATTTTTTATCAGATTGAGATATTTTCCATTTAACATCTTTTGTAATATGAATGCACCTACATCTATTTGCTTTAATTTCAAAACATTCTTTTTGGCTAATAGTAACTTCAAGTGAATATATGGAAGTGAATGTCACAACATAGTTCTGGTTTTTGAGAATAAATTTCTGTAGAGATTATTTGTTACAATAACACATATTTCATTCTCTAGCCCAATGATTTTAACATTTTAATTTTTATATCAAATGTTGATAAACAATTGTTCATCAGCTCAGTTCAGGAACCCAGTTTCTCTTGATTTAAAGGCTAATGAAAGTGTTTTTAAAAAACAGCCTTCACTTTAAAAAATGTATATTGAGTGAGTCAGGATACAAGTTCATGCAGCTGTTAAACATGAAAGCACAAAGTGTAAAGATGAATGAAATGCTGTTGATACATACACTAGACATAAACTCTTGTGGCCCAGCTGCTTCTAAGGGTATGATAGTAAAAGTTATAACAAGCATTTTGAACGACAATATCGGAAAGATTGTTTGCATATTTCTGAAGAAGCTGTTTGGTGCAGGAGAAGCAACATCCAACTGTTGTTTGATGCAGGTGAAAATAAAGAGTTGCTGGCTGAAAGCTTTGCAAAAGCAGAATAGAGGCTGATTAATCATAAATGGGATGTTAACAAAGTAATGCATATGAAAAGATAGATTCTGAAAGTGGTAGTAAATTTGGTCCTGCTTTGATTTTTATATTATTTATTATCTGAATTCATATATTTGGAGAGCATAGCCAACATTATATTCTGTTAGGTTTTATTCTGATTGTGGCTGTTTATCTGGTGACCTGGACAATACCCTTTGACAGTAACCATTTAGTTGTCTGTGGTAAACATGACTTAGTATGAGTAAGATTTTGCTCTTAGGAGGCCTAAAGATAAATTGTCATTAGACACTTTTCCTTATAATTTGTTGTGTGAATATAAACTTTGTGTGCATTTTGAGTAGGAAATTTTCCTGCTTTTATTCAGTATTGTATTTTGACTCTTAGTGCATGCTGAAATGTTTTTCTTCTAATTTTGATATGGTAAAGTGATAAAACCAGAAAATACCACAGAGATCTGGCAATTGTAACCGAATCCCTTGGACTACAGGTATTGATAAGAATTTTCACAGTGTGGTAATTGTCATCTAGCAGCTTTTATCTTCTTGAAAGTTGACCTTTGAAATATTCAGGATAGTGCCCGGTTGTCATACTACTTAGTCAGCTGTGATTATGTATGTCTGGAGTGTTTTGCAGCCTTAAGGTTAAAAAAAAAAGAGGTGTGGAGGCAAAAAAGTAAAGAGAGAAAAAGTTTCAGTTGAAGGTTTCCCTGGATATGGCTAACCTATCTAAAACAAAAGTTTTTATTAGGAATTCTGTCTCATTGAAGAGTCTGGCTGTGTTTTAGGATTTAATTCCTTTACAGGATTTAGTGTACTTACATTAAATACAAATGCTGTCCCATTTACTATCCGTAATGTATAACTCAAGATTTTTTTTTTAATCTCTTTTTTTAGTGTGGTAAGGTGAAGAAATGAAGAAAGGTGAAATTTCTTGTGTATATCTGACAGAATAACATAACCATAATTTTGTTAGATAAACATAATTTTCAAGACAAACTGTGTAGCCTGATCATTGTTAGAGCTATTGTATGTGTAATGTGGCAGAAGAATTAGTCTTTTAAGAGCAACTAACTGAGTAGAGATTTTTAGCTTTGGTAAGGCACAACCATTTATTACTTAGCCATCATTTGTCACAATGGTAGTTGATCTTCCTCTGTAGTTCTGGATTTTCAGCTGTGGCATTTGTTGGAACATACCAGCTTTGTAAAATTATTTGATAGTATTTGCTTGTTCCTTATGTAACTCATAGCAGAAAATAAAATCTTTTCTCTGGTTCAAATTCTGGGTATCTTTCAGGAAAAACTTAGCCTGAAAAGTACTTTCTGAATGCCCTTATCCCAAAGGAAAAATACAGGAGATGCCCAAAAGAGAAGGAATGTCTGCTGTGACCCAGAAATGATGAATTACATCTATTGTATCAGTTCCATTTTGATACGGAAATAGTGTTGCTTATGTCAGTAGGGTTGTGGTCCTACGAGAGAAAAATGTGCTTTTAATCTGCATGTAACTGAATTTATTTTTTTTATTTTCAGAGTTCTGTGTTTTCTGCTATTAAGTACAGGAGTTGTTTTATTTAACTAATTATATATAAAAAAAAGTATGTTGTGCTTCATCACTTTGAAGTTGAGATAATATACATGTGACTTTATTACAAAGTTGATTAAAATCCATGCTTCTGCATTACTTCACAAAAACTTTTCCCTGTGGTGTCTGTTGGAACACTAACATCATGGAACCAACTTAAATCTTTTATGGTATCTTTCAAGGAAACAATGTGATAATCATTGTGGTTAAAAGTCATTCTAATAGTTTAATTTGCATCAGTGGAATTTCCTCCTAATAAATATTCTACTGAGCTAGATTTGTCTTGTTTTCTAAATAGACGGATAGCAGTAGGACAAGTGTCTGTAGATTTGTGAGTATAGCTTTATGGTGTTTTGCCACCTTCTTTCTTGTCTAAAGACTAAATGCAGAGAATTACAGGTGATCAAAGGCTTTTTTTTTTTAAGCAACCAACTACTTTATAAATTTCTGGAGAAAATGCAGTAAAAAAAGAGGTAAAAAGGCAGGGGGGGGGTGTGTGTGGGAGGGGCGGGCAGGGGGACACAGCTCTAAACAGTAAGGCAGTGTAGAGAGAGGGTAAGGAATGTGGCAAGTTTTTCCTGGATGCGGTTTTGCTTATAGTAGGGATAGTGTGTTTAGACTACACGTGCATGGAAGATTAGCAAAATGCAAAAATTGAGGAAAAATACACTCTGCAAATATGCTGAAATTTGCCTGAAGTGTAATGGAGTTTGATAATATCTGTATCCCATGACGTGGGTATAGACATGTTTGTAGGTGCTACACTGAGACTGTCACTACTGTTTCTTGACATGACTTTATCTTGCTTAGTAAGCTACGCTTCAGATTTTTTGTAGATGCACATGTAGTTGTATGCTTACTAATATCCAACATATTATTCAACTTCTGACTATTTTGACGTTTCCACACAGATCTGCTTAAAGTTTAACTTGTGCTTCTTTATTTTTTATCTTTTGCTTTGTAAGCATACAGCTATACAAACCAATACATGTATTTTTAAATATCAATATAAAATTTTATATTACTTAGGTTAAAGAAGGCATAATTCTGTATTTTGGTTTTGAAATAGATTCACTACTTTAAATTATGTTAGAAATAAGTACTAGAGGAATCAAGCTGGATAGGCAGGCAAGCAGTGGTATAACCAAGGAAGGTCCTAACATAACTATGTTTATAGTACTCAAGAGTGCCAGATTTATTTTGGTTTTAACTTTAATCTAGGACTAACAAAAATTATAAGGCAGTTAAGAAAAGACTATCCAAGGTACAGAAAATAAGTGGGGAAACCTTGGTGCTTTGAGAAGCTCAGTCTGTGTTTGTTCACTTTGGTTTTCCTGCCAGAGATGATGTTTACAATTTGTCCTTTCTATATTTGAATGTACAGTGCTTTCATGACTGTGAATTAATGGGTATGTCTTGTAGATAAATCAAAGTGTCTTTGCATGCTACTGCTGAAGAGAGAAGCTTCCACTCTTACTTCCTTGCAGAGGTGTACTGGCACCCACAGTCTTCCTAAAGGGGTCGTCATTCTTGGGAGTGCTCTTCTATCTGTTTCAGGGGCAATTTTCTCATTAAAGAGATCGCTTTAAACCAAGCCTGGAAATTGTGCCTTAAGTAGAGCTGCAGATTTGGTAACAGATGAAAGAATTTAAGTGCTGTAGCCATTCACAGAGTGGAAGTATCTCCATAACCTTGTGTTGTCAGAGGTATACTTTGTTGTAACAGAAGCTGGTGTCCAGTGTTCTATGTGGTAGGACCCTGTGGTCTTAATCTCGACTGAGGTGCAGAAAATCAGACTTTCTGTGTTCACTGCACTGTATGGAAACCTAAATAAATTGGAAGGGTGTTATGCACAATCGCATGAACTGCTTTTAAGTAATGCCCTCAAGGGTTCAAATGAAGATTATCTGAAATACTTGATTTTCCTGATCAGGAAAACAAACTGTTCTTTATCTGATGGATGTATTTGCGTTGATTTAGCATTGTATCTTCTATGGAAATATCCCAAATCTTTGAAATTTGCTAATATTTGCTGCTTATGCATATGACCAACAATGGGGAATGTTTTCCCTTCAAAAACTGCAAGGAAAAAAAAGGGTCAAAATAAACACAGGTGTGAAAGTAAACAGCTGTTGGTGCACTTAAAAGACAATTACAGTGCACCAAGATACTATCAGAGTCCTCTCAACACCAGTTCCATGGAGACTTAAAAACTGCAGTGCTCAGGGCCACCAAAAGGTGTTTTGTTGCCTGTGTTTTTTTCCCAGCTTATTTTTTTTTATGCCTTAGTTAAGACAGCATGTGGCAGAGTCCAAGAACTGGGGTCAGTACAAGGGAAGTGGTGGGAGCAGACAAAGAGGTAGAGTGGGGAGTAACAGATTCTGGACCGAAGCCCGGTGTTTCTGGAGGTGTTCTGTTACTGCGGTTATCCTTATTTATCTTGTTTCCCTACCTCTCTATAGTTTGATTTAGTTTTGCAGCCTAGACCCTTTCTGATAGGGATATGCCACCTGGCTGACTTTCTTCAAAAGGATTTTCAAGTGACCTCTGTGGTTGCTTCTTACAGATAGCATACAAATATGGATTAGAAGACTTGTTCACTTGATTTGGACATATTCTCAGGCCTTTCTACACTCCAATATTTGAAAGAAACATAACATTTCAACTTGGTCTGTGTAGAGAAACCTCTCCAGCTGGTAAATTAATTTCTCTCGTGTCAGACTGCTTAATTCTGAAATCAGTAATGACACATGCAATTCAATGAAATCAGTGAGAATATGTTCAGTAATAAATACTTCCAGCATGGGTTACATTAAAAATTACTGCTTAGTTCTAGACTAGGTAGTAAATAGAAAATGGTAGGAGAACAGGCAGTTGAAGAAGGCACAATATCATCCTGAGGAGGGAAGAAAAGGGAGTGTTTTAAAACTGCTGGTGTTTTTATGGCATTTTCTTCCTAGATAAGTTTACATTTGAATTAGAATTTTAGTAAATACAAAGAGATTATAAGAGCAGATTAAAACCTTTTCTATACATTTAATATTTCCTAATCCTTCTCTAGAAGTCTTTCAGCATTAGTGTTGTGGAGTCAGGGAGTTTTTGTTACTCATCACTGAGATATGGTGAACAGATTTGGCACTGAAACCTGACATTAACAGAACTACTCACAGTACATAATTAAGTATTGTACATATCTGCAGGACTGGGTTTTAGGTTGCCAAAGCATTTGGAAGTCCTAGAAGGACTTCTGAAGATTTCTATTGCTTTTCTTACTCTGTGGGTTCCAAGTAGTGTCTATTATTATGTCATATCATTCAGGCTTCTGACTTATTTCTGACACTATACTTTTACAATAATGTTTGATATGCTGTATTTGAGAGGATATAATTTTGGCCTCTTGTGTTCAGTCAGAAAAACATTTTGAGGTTTCAGAAGTAGAATTACAAAGTTATGAATGACAGTCAATAGAGACATACTCAGCAGACAGGTAGTCCGAGGGTAATGGAGTAGTCTTTTCTTTATGTGTTTTTCTTAGAAGTTACAGCAGTAGATTGAATTTTTTGTGTGAATTGAAATAAAGTATCCTATCAGTGGTGAAAAAAAGATGGTGTTAGCTTTATCTTATTGCTTAGGCTTCATCAAGTCTAGGTCTGAGGAACTAAGTTGAATGTACTTTTTATTCTTTTTGTTTTTCAGAGGCCCAGAAGACACAATAAATGATTGTAAGATCCTTTTTATAGAGGAAATGTACAAGATTGAAAAGCCAGGAGCCTATCCATTGACATTTGGGGATGGAGATTTCAAAAGTATGATTTTTAAAATTATTTGAATAGACGTACAAATTGAGTGATGTTTCTTTAAAAAAATAGAAGGATCAGCATACAGAGGTAATAATAATTGTTTTGTGTGTTCAGGAAAGTAATAACATAGAATCCTTTTTAGATTTCTGTTCTAAAAGTATACTTACTGTAAGGTGGCTCTGTTACTTACTCAGAAACTGGTAACATCTTAGTGCTATCAGTTATAGGCAGGGGAAAAGGGGAGCAGCTGATAACACTATAAATGAACTGTGCAGAATGAATTTGAAGTTAAGTTCTTGAACAGATGTTCAGGTGACCAAAACTGCTATTGCAATTAACATGTAATTTAAACTTTAAATAAATTAATAAATGCTAAAGATAGAGTCAGTCTATAATGCCACACTTTAACCCTGTTATTTTGTCAAAAAAAAAAAAAAAAAAAAAAAAAAAAAAAGGAACTTTAGGCCAAAGCTGATTGTAGCATGAAAAAAAGGGATAATTCATGTTTGGATTATTATTTGGCCCTGCATGATTTTCTAAAAAAATCACTATGCCATACCTCCTCATCTTCCCCACAACCCCAGGAACGAGTTAGTGGCAGGATATCTAAAAAGTAGTGTGACATTTTATCCTAAGTTGAAAAATATATTAAAATTAGGAGTGGTACGTGTTTCTGGTAGCAACATTGAGAGATTGGATTGCAGCTCTACTAATAGGTATTAGATATTATTATATATTAGACTCCTAACTCCACGGCAATTTTTCAGGACCTTTGTATGTAGCTCTCCGTGCACAATAACTAGTCTGCATGCTGTTTATTTGTCATTGTCTAAAAAATCACTGTTTTCCAGAGGAGCAAATACCATTTGCTGTGGTATTCTTAAAAATAAAAATGTGAATTTCTGTAAATGAACTCAGAAATTATTTTTCATTATTTGTGATTTACTTTCCTCAAATTACTCAAAAAAAGTTAACCATCCATTCTCTTTATTTTTTTCTTGGTCATATGAAAGGGTTTTTATCTTAAAATGTGCTTTTACTTAAAAAAACTGTAGTGTGAGAAATATAAAAAATCTAGGTACCGCTTTGCATTTAAATATTTACTTATTTTGCAAGTCATATTGTTTATGAAACTTTTTAAAGGGCATATAAAATTATTACAGTTCATTTAGTTCTTACCTGCAGCTACTGTGTAGTGGATTAATTTTAAAAATTATGTGTGTGTGTTAAGGAAATGAATGATTACTGTATTGCTGACTGTACAAAACTGTCTACAGTGGCACCATTTGATCTGACAAGATTATTAATTTATCATAAAATCATAGAATTGTTTATGTTGAGAAAGACCTTTAAGATCATTGAGTCCAACTGTTAACCTAACACTGCCAAGTCCACCACTAAACCACATCCCTGAGCACCACATCCACACATCTTTTAAATACCTCCAGGACTGATGCCTTAACCCCTTCCCTGGGCAGCCTGTTCCAATGCTTGACAGCCCTTTCAGAGAAGAAATTTTTCCTAATGTCCAATCTAAACCTCCCCTGGCACAACTTGAGGCCATTTCCCCTTGTCCTACCGCCTGTTACTTGGGAGAAGAGACCAACACCCACCTTGCTACAACCTCCTTTCAGGTATTCTGTAGAGAGCAATAATGCTTCCCCTCAGCCTCCTTTTCTCCAGGCTAGACTTCCCCAGTTCCCTCAGCTGCTCCTCACAGGACTTGTGCTCCAGACCCTTCACCAGCTTCATTGCTCTTCTCTGGACATGCTCCAGCACCTCAATGTCCTCTTTGTAGTGAGGGGCCCAGAACTGAACACAGCATTTGAGGTGCAGCCTTGAAATTCTGTACTTCCTGCACTGCTTGCCACTTTTATTGTTTCAAAGTCAAGCTGTTTTTTTTTTTTTCATGTAGGGCTCTTTCCTTTCTATTTTGACAGCTATTTCCTTATTTATAACCTCTTCGCTTAAACTGCTCACATATTGCCATGTGTGTAGACATTTGCACCTGTGTGTAAGTTTTCTTTCATTGTGTTCCTGCTCTCATTTTTAATAATTTGATTTTGATTTTTTTAGTCAGGTGTCTTGCCTTTGTTCACTTACGCACAGTGCACATCAGCTGAGCTGTATGCCATAAGCAGTATACCCTTTACCTCTGGACTGTACTTACATCCCTATTCATATTTTGTATTTAAAATGTTTAAATATATATGCATATATCTGTAAACACACAGCTACCTTAGCTTATGTGCTATGAAAAGCTGCAGATTTTTGTTACAATGGTGGCGGATGAAATTCAAAGAATTGATTGCCCTGAAATACTCTGTGAGATTGTTGTAAGCACAATCAGAAAATGCAGACTACTTTTGTCTATGTAAAGCTACTATCCATGCCCTTTACAGAAGGTAGAATGTCTACTTCAGAAATAATCTTCATCAGCTAAACAATGTAGGCTACCTCTGCAGAAAAATTGTTACTCCTTGAGCATAGCCATACATTAGTTAGGTTTCTAGTATGTGCAAATTAGATAAAAATGTGTATGACGTGTTAATATGTGTTTAGCACTCACAGTTAAAAGTAAGGTAGTTATTTTCAAATTATTTAATGGAAATCTAAATTCTGCAGCCCAGGAAAACAGTAGGGCTAAACCTATTAGATAATTAGAAAATTAAGAAGCAACATACTTATAAATATGTTTCAAATACTTAGATGCAAACCGGAAGACTTAGATATCAACATATCTCTTCCTGCAAAAGAAGAGAATATGAAATTATATATGCAGCTAAACTACAGTGTTGGTAGGGGTGAACAGACCTGTCTTCATGTGACCAATAGTGCAGATATAATCAGTGCAGTTGACTTATGACATGGTTAGAGCAGAAACATGAAGTCATATAATGAAAATGACAGTTTGTAGTTTGTGTACTGGAAAAGTTGGGAACACCAGGTATTGTTTCATTAAACTAAAATATGTAGACCTTTCTCCTTTTTTCATCTTTTTGAAAGGAATATTGTTGTTAACCTTTGGCCTAGGAAACTGATTTTGTAACCAAAAGCAGTAAATTAAGGTAGGCCTAACCAGCCTGTGGTGGTAAGAGATACAGAAAAATACACAGTTTCTTTTTGTCTGTTATTTATTGGATGAAGTAGACTAATGAGTTTCTTTAGGGAGTGCTCTGTCCTCACTTTTACATTTTTTCAAAGGGGATATCAGTTACATGGTATTTCTTCAGTCTGACTTGAATTGGTGTTGACACCTTGGGCAGACCATGAGTTTTGCCTAGCTGTGCTGGAAAATCCACAGATTTGTTCATCAGCACTCTTACAATGTTCCCTTTATCTTCAAATGAGCCCTGGGAGAGAAATCTTGAAATAGAAGATTACTTGCATTTGGATAATATGCAGATAATTCTTCTAGGCTGGACTTCGGTAGAAGCAGTACACTGAGAGATTTTCGCTTTCTTAAGTGTATTTGCACTTAGCCTTTGACACTTTGTACAATAACCATTTTTTTTGCACGTTTCCTCCTGTTTTCAAGTCAATACATCTCACTGGACCTTCTCTCTGCAGCTGGTAATTTTCCCTCTTCAGTGATTCTTAAGTTCTTCAGGTTTTACATTTCTTTCTCTTAAAAAAACAAAACAAAACAATTAGAAAAAAACCAACCAAAATAGACTGCAGTGTTCTAGCACTTCTTAATATAGACTGGTTTGAGTTAGAAGGAACCTTTAAAGATCATCTAGTCCAATGCCCCTGCCGTGGTCAGGGGTATCTTTCACTAAATCAGGTTGCTCCAAGCCCCATCCAGCCTGGCCTTGAACCCTCCCAGGGAGGGGGCAGACACAGCTTCTCTGGGCACCCTGTGCCAGTGCCTCACCACCCTCATCATAAAAAAAGGTGAGGCTGACTGATCAATAATTCCCAGGGTCCTCCTTTTCACCCTTTTTTAAAACAGGTGCACTACCTTTTCCTTCAGTCACTGAGGACTTTCAGTGACTGTCATGACCTCTCAGATATGATAGAGAGTAACTTAGCAACTACATCAGCCAATTCCCTCAGCATCCTGGGATGTAGCTCATTGGGTCCCATGGACTTGTGTATGTTCAGGTTCCAGATGGTCTTGAGCCTGATCTGTTTCAATGGGAGGGACTTCATGCCACCAGTCCCTGCCTTCAAGTTCAGGGACTTGAGAGATGTGGCAAACTGTGAGAGAGTGAAAAACTCTGGCAAAAAAATTGCTGTATACCTCAGCCTTCTCCACATCAGTTGTCACTAGTTCTCCTGTCTCATTTATGGGAGCAGAGGGGGATGAGAGGGTGGATACATTTTCTTTAATCTTCCTTTTCTGACCACCATACCTGTAGAAGCTATTCTTATTATTCTTTGCATCCCTTGCCAAATTGAGCTCCAACTGTGCCTTAGCTTTCCCAGTCCCGTCCCTACACACTCAGGTAGCACCCTTATATTCTTCTCAGGATACATGTCCCTGGTTCCTCAGACTGTGTGTTTCCTTGTTATGCTTCAGTTTGACCAGGAGGTCCTTACTCAGTCATGCTGGTCTCCTGCACTCCTTGCCTGATTGCTTACACATGGAAATTCAGAACTGTTGTGCTGCAAGAAAAATGTCCTTAAAGAGCTGCCAGCTCTGTTCTACTCCTTTATCCCTGAGGGCAGTTTCCCAGGGAGTCCCATCCACTAATTCCTTAAACAACTAAAAGATCAGTCTCCTAAAATTTATGGTTCCAACTTTCATATTTGTTTGGCTTACATCCCTCAAGATTGTGAATTTCACCAGGGAATGATCACTTCAGCCCAGGCTGCCACTGATCTTGACCTCTCCAATTACTTCATCTGTGTTGGTAAGCAGTGGGTCCAGTAATGCTTCTCCTGTGGTTGGGCTGTCTGTCTGATTAAGAAATTATCCTTGATGCTCTCTAAGAGTCTCCCGGACTGCTTGCATCTTGCTGTGCCGCTTTTCCAGCAGATATCAGGGTGACTGAAGTCCCCCAACTGGATCAGAGCCTGAGAGTGTGATGCTTCCTGCAGTGGAAGTAAGAACATTTTGTCAACAGGCTTGCCTCAGCTGAGTGGCTGGTAATAAACGCTAACCAGGAGGTTTCCTTTGTTGGCTTGGCCTCTAATTTTCACCCATGATCTCTCAACCTGTTTGCTGCTGTTTTTCAAAGATAGCTTTGTGCAGTTGATCCTTAGAGGACAAATTGTCCACCCCTCCTTCCTCCCCTGTCCCTTCTGAACAGTTCACACCTATTGATTGCAGCGCTCTGGTCATGATTTGTCTCACCAGGTTTCAGTGATAGTGATTGTATCACAGCTTTCCAGCTGCACAGTTTGCTTCCAATTCCTCCTGTTTGTTACCCATGCTACATGTGAAGACATTTCAGTTGTGCTATCAGCTGTGTCATCTTTTTAGAGGAAAAAGCCCTAATTACTTTGGGGCATTTCACAGCTGTTACCCTGCTGGCTCCTAATACATCAGCAGCCCCTTACTCTTTGTTACTCAAAAACTCCATCCCTTTCCCTGTCTTAAGTCTAGTTGTTTCCACCTTTGAAGATAAAAGTATTCTCCAAGGTCCTCCAGAAAGACTGCAGATATAGCACAACACTTGGCATTCCAGTCCCCCTTTTTTGTAAGACTTTTAGTCTGGAGGTTCTCTTCACAGAGATTTCACACTGATATCTTATCCATGTAGATCACATTTTATGTAAAGTCTGTTCAGTTGGGAAGGCAAATTTTTCCTCCTCAGGAAAGGGCTGGGATTTCTGCAAACCCTTAGTCATTAATTTCTTTCTCAATATGCATAGGAAAAACTGAAAAGTATCCAGAACTCCTCTGGCTTAATGAGGGATCCACCTCATCCTTCTATTCAAGAGTCAACTCCTGAAAGAAATATTGAGTTTGACTGCTTATGTTATTCAAACAAACATACATACAAGAAACTGATAAACTATACGGCTCCTGAAGTCAGCAACTTAGACTATGACTTGTGGTGAAGAAAAACAGAAAATAAAGATGAGAGAAGATGGAAGCTTGTTTTTTAGTATTGCTCTCCAATGCTAGTCAGAGAAACCTGGGGTAGTTCTTCATTATTGGGGTATGACAAATTCTAGTCTCCCCTAAAAATGTATCAAAAAGACAGCAGTCCTTTAGTATGAGAAAAATTTTGTGTTTTCCCAAGGATTAGGTCTTTCATGCAAACAGGCAGTGTTTTCTTAAATGTTATGATTTGTTGCTTGTGCCTTTCTCTTTTTGTCTAATATTCTGTCTGCTTAACTAGCACCCATGAAAGAGTCTGATGTTCATGCTGCCTCTGAAGGGCTGTAGGGGGTTTGGGGTTTGCAGGGGTTGCTTGTTTTCGTTTTTGTAGTGGGGCTGCTTTTCAAATTCCTTATTAATGAAGTTGCTTGTGACATTATGGACATATTTAGTAAGGTGTTGTCCCAGAGAATGACAGTATTGATTTTTCTACAACAAATGACTTTCAGGTATTTTTGGCAAAGCTTATGACAGGAATAAGTTTGTCTGTCTTTATCACACTGTTCTTCTAGCCCAGATGCCCTTTTGAGTAGACATCGTCAAACAGTTCAGAAATTCCTCATATAGTTTGCCTATGGATTTACAAGAAATTTATACCAAGTATTGGTATTCCAGATGAATTTATGTAACCTGAGGTTATTTTTTTCTTACAGAATGGTACTTAAAAGAGCATTTTCTGGCCCATTCTTAACTTTAAGAAAAATGTTCTCCCAATTATCTCAGGTGTCTAGATTCTCCAGTTTCCTGCTTCCAACTCCAAACTCTCAAATAGTCTTTCTAGTCTTCCTTGTTTTCTGATTCAAAGCCAATTACTTCTTTCAGATAAAATATTGTTTCCAGAGAAGTTTGGAAATACTTAATTAATAATTAATTATTGTATTAGACTAGTTTAAGCTCAAATTCACTTCCATGACATTTCTAGATGACATTTACACAGAACATATAAATGCAATTTTTTTTCTTTTAATGTTGGAATTCTTTGGGCTGTGATCAAGTTATCTTCTGAAGCCTTGCCTCATTTCTCTGGACCTTCTACTTGTTTCAAACATTTCTCCTGTAAGTGTTAATTCTGCTATAAGTATACAGTGTTTCTTCCCTCTTTTTCATACCTATATTAGGCTACTAAATGTTTTTCTCTCATATAAAAGCATTTTTTCCAGGATTGAGGAACCAATGCTAACGGGTTTGTTTCATAGTGGGATTCATGGGTCCAAATTTCCAAGTGAACAGAAACAGAAGACTAGTGTGTGTAAAGTGCTGCTGTGAAACAACTGATGATTTGGGGTTGTCTGTGGTCTCAGACTACTTCTTCTATCTAACTGTAAATTGAACTTAAGGGGAAGAGAGCTGTTCCAAATTGTCATTTCATCTTCATTTCTCTATTACTAGTTACCTAATTGGAATTTCTTCATGGCTATATTTAAGAAGACTCCAACAAGAGATTGTGCAAAGCTCCATCTGTAGGGAGTGTATGCAGGTGTCATGTTGGGAACAGGAGGGGAGAAATTAAGAGAAGCTGCTGATAAATCATTTTCCTTACTGCTTGTCTATACAGCAGAAGAAATCCCATTAGCCTACATAGGCAAATACCTCATTGTAAGAAAAAAAGCATTTTTAAGAGGGTAGTTCATGTACAGAAATATTCTTTTCCTGTAGATACAGTAATGCACTTTTGTAAGATACGTGGCATTTGACTTTTTCTTTGTTTTTGACAGGAAAAAGTGGCCCTGAATGCAAGCACTGTAGGGCTGATCCAGATAAGGAATGCCGTTTTTGTTCATGTTATTTGTGTGGTGGAAAACAGGATGCTCACATGCAACTCCTGTGTGATGAATGTAATATGGCTTATCATATATACTGTCTGAACCCTCCCTTAAGCAAGATACCAGAAGATGAGGACTGGTAAATATACAACAATGATTTACTTACCTATATTGCCATTTTATAAGTGGTACCTTTTTTGTTATTTGCACCTCATGAGAGACAATACTGAAGAATTTTTTAAATTCTGCTGTGTTTTTCATCTATCTACTTAATCTGAGCTTTATGTTTTCTGTCAAGGTGATTCTTTTAAATCATTCACAAAGGATTAGTAATAAGCTTTAATGACCATTATGGAGTTTCAAAACTGGTATGTTCATTTTATTCATTATGACCATTGTGATGTTTCAGAACAGGTATGTTTATTTTATTAGTTATGATCATTATGATCTTCTGTGGCATTATATGATCTGATGGTGTTTAACAACAGTGGTTGTTCCCCAGCCTTTTCATTTTGATCAGGCTTCACAGCTTGAAGAATTCTCTTACTCTCACCCTTCTCTCCCTTCATCTTCTGTCCCTGTTACTGCTGCTGTGGCCCTCCTGTGTCTTCTCGTTGCCTGTACTCGATTAATTTCTCTTGCTGTGGAAGGACCACCACCTTGCTACTCTTCATTTCTACTGTCCCTCGTTCTGCAAGCCGAAAAACCAAGCTAACTGGCATTGTTAAATCAAAATAATTGCATTTTGAAGTGAATCTGCATGGACCCATTAGCAGCCCATTATATTATCTTGGACTATGTACCATTTTTTGTCTTTATTAGCTCTCTACAATTTACACTGTTCGTATTTATCACCTGCCCATGACTTACTTGAGATGCTAATCCTTTATAAATTAGTAATAAATAGAACTTTGTTCTAATAAAGTTTTCCATTACATAGACATTAACAGATGTCCAAGATGTCTATGGGTACATTTTATGGAATCTCTTTGGACCTTGTGATTAAATATTATATAAAAATTTGTGTAAGTGCTTTGGAAGTTTTAACATTCTCTGGAAATAAATAACTCAATCTCCTATACCATAGTGGATGCCATAGTAGGTTTGTTTATTGGTCAGTGCCTAATGGTCTGCATGTTTTCTGGGGCTTTCTGTTTTTTCTGAACTCCTCCTGTGTATATGAAATATGTGATTTAGCAATTGACACCATTCCCATTGATAGGTGTTTCTCAGCATGTATATATGGCCACAGGGATACTGTTGTTGGAAGTTGATTTTTTTTTTCCCCATGAAATTTCTGCACTGGGAAGAGTTGTATTCAGTGCTTTTGGGGGAACTACTGGCTTGAAATACTATCTAAAAATTATTTTCACTACCTTCTAGAAATATGTAAGGGTCATTGAAACTAAAAATAACATTTATTTGAATATTGTCTACATGCCTTCCACTTCTGGTATATGCAAGATGATTATAGTGTTTATTTGGCAGTGTTTATTACACGCCATGTTCATCTTAACTGTCCCCAAGTTTTTTATTGTCAAGGCAGACTGGTCTGTGCATGACATATTCTTGCTTCCTACTACTTGTCAACATAAATGAATTGATGTCATGTGTTGGAAACCATTCTCAACACACAAGTGGTTTATTACTGACTGCAGTCCATAAGGACTATTCTTACCTGATTCCACCTGACCTTTGGATATAGCAGATGAGAAGTTCTATTTTGACTTCCTTCTATCAGAATATTCAATGAGACCATCTCGAAGTACACATCTGTTCAGTCCATCCATTCTTCCCTCTTACTCTCAGAACCAGCTCTAATCTAGCACTCCAGAAACAGTAAAGTCCATTTATTTTCTATTACTAGTCACAGGAAAGTTTCTGATAAAGAAAATACATATGCTTCAAGTCAGTGGCCCCTTTCCACGAAACATCCGAATTCTTTGTTTTACCCTGGAAACAATTTATTCTCTCTAGTTTCTTCTGCACCTTCAAATACACAAAAGGTCTGATAGGCACGTCAGGATCCTGATACTGAAATCTCACCAGCCATCAGCTTCTCTTTGGTTTAGTTTATGTGCTAAGATTAACTTGGCCTGCTGGGTGCTTCAAATGATTGTTCAGATTAGGTATTAGTGTTCTAGTCTTCACTGGCACCCGTTCTTTTTCCAAAGCTTCCTAGGAAATATTCTTGTTAGTTATCCTACTTCTATTTCAGAGGGCTACAGAGGAAGCTTGAAGAACAGAAATTTTTTCAAGGTGTAGCCATTGCTGCTTGGATCTCCCTACCCTCTTCCAATAATATCACTATAACTGTCCTGCATAGGTCTCCAGGATTGTTTTCCTCTGTACAGAAGATTTGGTGCTCTGTAGACAACTACACAAGAATTAAATTGACTGACAACATGGTCTTTAGAGTCCCTCAGGGCATGTGTTAAGTGCACCTTTAGACCCCTCCACTTACATTTCTGGTCAAAAATTTATAAATTTCCACAAGTAGTCGAAGTTTAATTCTTTTAATTAAAAAAAATATAAATTACTTTTAAGCTTTTTAACTTGTTTTTGTTTGCTGTGTAACGATATGAGTCTTAAGATTTATTTATGTAAGTACATAGCTGCAGCACTGGGTCGGAGAGGTACTGTTATGGAGCTGTCTTGTGACAGTCAATTTTGGGATATTTAGTGATGCCAGCCCTATGCAGTCCTGATGCTTGGACATACTTAAGAGTGCAGTTGCACTGGGCAAAGCAGTGTCTCCTACCAAAGAGGATGTCTGTGTTCTCCCTTCTTCTTGCTACTAGCAAAGACTCATGGCTGTCTGATCCTTAACTTCTTGGCAGATGTTTTTTGTTTTAGAAGCAGAAAAATTTTCATTTAGTATTTTTATAGTCTAAAATTTGGCAAACTCTCTGCAGGAGCTAAGCCTGCCATTTGGGAAAGGATGATAAGTTTCTCTTGCGGAGATTAAGCCACTTTATATGTGAAACAGTATTTAATATTCCATATAAAACTCGGATTAAAAAATACTAAGGTAATATGTTTACCCTATCAAGAAGCATGGAATGCCATTGTTAATTCACTATATGAATTCACATTATATCATGTTCCTTCATTTAATTTGTCTTTGCATAATCTTGTTTTTTCTTTTTAACTGTAGTATCTTTCAAAGTCTTACTGTTAGACAATTTCGCCATCTTGTATTATTTTTAATTTCTTTTTTTCTACATAGCTTCATTGTCTTAATGGTTCAACATCTTTACTGACATAGTGAAATGTGTTCCTGTAGGCGTTAATCATTAATTCTTTATTCATATCCACATACAAAAGTTAATAAATAAATCCAAAACAGTAGCTAATAGTACTAGTGATAGTTTTCTAAACTGGTTTATCAATGTTAGTGTAGATCAGGCTTCCTCCACTTTGGGCATATGGGCCAAACCCAGCCCAAGGGAGCCAGAAACATGGAGAATTGATTTTGCTTTGGCATTCCTGGAGTGAGTTAGAAATGTTATTAGAAGCAGGAAAAGGGCCAGTGTACTCCCTTTCCCTCTCCGCTGTAGTCACTGCGTACTAGTGTCTCCTGCTTTCTTACTAGGATGGCTTTGTGTTAGCTGGAACGAGTCTCAGAGCTATATTCCAAGTGGCTTCAGTGTTGTGGAGTGAGTTAGTGTGTGCATGCATGCATGTGTGTGTGTATTTACACACATTACGTGATACTTTGGCTTTTTTTGACATTCAGCTGTCTGCAGTGAAATTTATTGCACTAGAAGCAGAAAATAAAGGTAGAGTGGGCAGGATGTAGAAACAAACCATGAGTACTGATTAGCAGCATACTCTAATCTCAGCTATTTTTTCCTTTACATGATATAAATGAAAGAGGACAGAATGAAGACAGAATACAGGAGACATGGGGACCTCTCACGTATCGTTTGAGAAAGAATATTTAAATATTTTGTCTCTAGTACTCTACCTTCAAATATATTGAAATGCCCTTTTTTAAAAGTTGACAGTGTTTGTTCATGTTGGGTGCATTTTTTTAAGCTGTAGGCCTCAGCTTCTTAAGACTGGTATATGTTTGCTAGCTTGAAATACACAGTCAAGATAAGCAAATTGACACTATTTTGGCTACAAGAAATATATTGCCATTATTATGAAGTAATTGAGAATTTACTAAAACCTTTTTTTAGGTATTGTCCTTCCTGCAAAAATGATTCTAATGAAGTTGTAAAGGCTGGAGAAAAGCTCAAACAGAGTAAAAAGAAAGCAAAGATGCCATCTGCCAGTACTGAAAGCCAGAGAGACTGGGGCAAGGTAGAGTGTATTTTAGAAATAGCTGTTACTCTGATTGTTCATGTATGTGCTACATCTATAATTCTACTTATATATGCACTACACAAAATTCAGTACTGGGTTGCACAGAAAATAAGACAATGTTTAATCTTGTCCAATATCTACTGGCAGTTAAAGCAGCGGAAGAATTATTATGGTGACTAGAGGTAAAAATAAAACAAATGACCTCCAATCCCACCCCCAAACCCATAAGCACATATTACTTAATTAACATTTCTTTTAACAATTGTTAACATATTTTAAAGTATATGTTTGTTATAATGATCAGATTTCTTGGTATCTGCATTGAATTTGCAAATAGTCTTCAATATTATAATACTAATTTGTTTTGTCTGATGTATTTTCAGGGCATGGCCTGTGTTGGTCGTACTAAGGAATGCACTATTGTTCCTTCTAATCATTATGGACCTATACCTGGTGTTCCTGTTGGGACAACCTGGAAATTCAGAGTTCAGGTATGTTGTTTCAGTATTAGCTGTAGCTGAAATAAGAATATTAGTGAATGAGTTGGGCAGTAAAATAAATGTAGATTGACAATTACCATTTTCACCAGGACTAAATAAAAAAATACACTGTGATTCTAACACTGGAAGTGATGCTGATAGTACTGAAGGTTGAAATGTATTGATTTTACAGTATAACTTAATAAGAATTCTGTTGTTAGGATAAACAAATTTCATGTGCTAAAATTCTGAGTGGGATACTTAGAGAAATTAGTTTGTCTCAGCAAATCTATGAGAATTTAGAGACTGTAGTTTCTTTATTTCTGATTTGCATAGCTTTTTATGACACAATCTCTCTTTTCCTAGAAGGAAATTGACTAGGTATTGCTTCTGGAGAGAGTATCTGAAGAGCATCTTTGGCATGAATTACTTACCAGAGTCCATCCTTGGGGTGAATCGCCTAGTAGAAAGCTAAATTTAATTGATAAAACCTGGAAATGAAAGAAGGGAGGGAGGAATGAATGGAAGGATGTTTGATACAGCAGAAAAGGAGTGCAACAGTGGGGCCTTTTTATTTAGCATACTCATAAATGGTCGGGAAAAATTGGCAAATAGATGATGAAGTTAAGTGATAGTGCCACGTTGTTCTGGAAAGTAAACATGGGATGGGGAACAGTTCTAACTATATAGTTTGTAATGGGATTTCATCTACTACTTCTTGTTATTTAGGAAAGAGATCTTCTAATAGCCAGTTTTGAAAATATGTCATCTTAATACTGAATAATGATAAAAAAAATAAATCAAGTGTTAATTTATTGTGAAAGGAAGGGTTAGGAAAATAAAAGATATTATTATGAACATGTCAGAATGATTAAAGGAATGGTATAGTTTTATTTGACTGGAAAGACTTTTAATTCTGGAAGAATATTGAAAACGTGGTATAGTGTAGATGACTACAAAATGATGTACAGTATGAAAAAATTGATTAGGGACCAATATACATAATTTTATAATGCAAAAAGAGGTCATCAAAACAAAGGACAGCTGTCCACTTCAAAATGAATAAAAGTGGTGCTAGTGCATATGACAAGTGATACTAGTGTGAACTCTTTTCTCTCTTTGATGCTATGAATCCGAGAGATTTACATAGCTTAGGAAGGCTGAGCCACAGACTACTGGATGTTGAGAAATCATGCAAAGGAAGTATCATTGTGTCCTTGCATAATTTTCATACCATGTACATCTCTTACCTGTTGGTAGAGACAGCATTTTCGGCCAGCTGGACCTTTGATCTCATGTATTGTATCATGGAAGTACAAGACTATAGCAGAAGAATGTAAACTTCCATGGAAGTTGCTTAAAAGTGTGGACTGGGAAAAGTTGAGTGGGAGAAACAGAATGAGAAGAACAGGCAATATCAAGGTCTGAAGGAAGAAGGATCCTAATTGGTTTCCTGATGGGAACCTTCGTTTTTTGTGGGGAGGATGTTCCAGCAGACTCTAATGACGTTGCCAGCTTATGGTACAGCTGCAGCTCTCAGGTGCTCTGGTTTCAGATTAGTTGCACATTCATTACCAGACAGTTATCCTGGTTGGAGAGCTAGCTTATGATCTGTATGTTGTTGCAGTGGCTTCTTCTGTTTCCTCAGGCAGTATGATAATGCTCCTCTGCATTGGTCACATTTACAGCGTGTTACCTTAATAGTACCTGACATAATGATCTTTACACAGGTCACTGTGATCTTCCTTAGTTAAAAACTGTAAAATGTTACCAAACTGGCAGATCTCCATTTGCTTTGGGTTGTTCTAAATGACTGTGCAAGTGGAGTATAGCAGTGATAAATACTGTTTATGGAAAGAATCGTGAAGATTTTTGCCAAAGAAGAAAGTGTTTCTTTACATATTCCAGTGTCACCACTGTCCTACATTGTCCTTCCATTTTTTGGGTGTCCTTACTTTTGGCTTTTCTTCCTTAAAAAAAAGAGGACTTCTCACCTTTAATGGCAGTCTTACATTAACTATTTACACTGACACCCCTGTACAATATTTTAAGCAGAAAGCCGATTGTTAGAAATGATTGTATATGTCTGGTTGTTTGAAAAAAATGCGAGAAACTGGCTTTTTTCTGTTGGCAGGTGAGCGAAGCAGGTGTTCACAGACCACATGTGGGTGGAATCCATGGGCGCAGTAATGATGGAGCTTATTCACTTGTATTAGCTGGAGGATTTGAAGATGAAGTGGTATGTCATTTATTGAAGCAACGGTTTTGCTGTTCTAATGTATCAGTGTTGTAAAGATAGAGTTGTTTGTTGTTGATCCTAAAACTAATGCTTATGCAAATATGACTGTGAAAAAAACAGCCACTACTGATAACAAACTGAATAGGTTTTTGTTCTGGGGAGAAATATGTGAGGAAATCTTTCTTAAAGAATTCTTATGCTAATATTTATACTGAAGCAAAATATATCAATTACAATGGATTTTACATTGTTTAGAGTAGTTAAATTTCACTATACTTTCAGAATCTGAATTTTGTTTCTGATAGTGTAATTATATGCAAATAATGTGTTTTATGTTCTGCTTTGGTAATGATTTTTATTGCTTTCAAGACAGATGCCTCTTCCTTTGGGTTTGTTGTGTTTCTAAATACATGATACATTTATTTTAATGAAGAAAAAAAGGTACATGTTACTTGATTCTGTGAAGTTCTGAAGGTTCTTGACTCCTACTGATGAGTGCTTTCAGAATTTATTAGGAAAGTCTCAATTGTATTATGATCCCCAAATGTGCTGGAAAAAAAATTTACTTTGATATTAACATTCAAGTAGAGCAATGAAAGCAATTATGCTACTAAGCAAAACAGTAACTGTGACGAACTTTCATCTCATGATGTTGACCATTTATTTATGAATATATAACTGTCTTCTGCAATTAAATAATGTTTACAGTGGGTACCTCCCTTCCTGCTCCATCAGGTGGAACTTTGAATCATGCATCGGTGAAGGATAAAGCAGTAAACAATCCATTGTTTGAAAACATGCATAGATGTTAATCTATGGATTAACAAGGAAAAAGATGTTGGAGAAATAAACAAACATCTGAAATAACACCAGAATGTAATGCATTCTTTGCCAACAGCACCTTCTGGCTGCTGCTGCTGCTGCAGAGTATTTCCTCTGAATGAGTCTGTGTCTTTTTTTGAACAAGTCATGTAAGGAGGTACTTGTTGTGGGGATACATTACTACACCTTAGAGTCACCTCAACCCAAGCTCTAGGGCCCTTAGCCAGTGGATCCTAAGAACACTTGCTCAGTAGTGGTACCTGCTATGTTGGGATGCTGCAGACGCCTTTTTTGTTTGTTAATTTTTTGATGGTGATAGTGATGTCTCCTTATTTCTGCTACTGTAATTACTCAATTCAGATTATTTAATAAATTTATTTGGACCCTTTACATGCCTTTTCCAGTTAAGCTATGTGATGTTGTGATCATGAGTTTTTGTGGACACCTACCTACTGTCATAGTTTAGATGACATATATAATTTTGAAGAGGCATAGTTGGGGAGAAATATTGCAGAAGATACCCTAAAATTTTGTATGAATGTCAGCTTTTTTTCAGTTCTCTAAGAATACAAGGAACAATTTTTTTTTTTCCCAGATGCATTTTTGGAATTATTTTTTTTTCACTTCTTCTTTCATATACCAGATTTTATTTCCCAATTTACTGCTGTTTTTCCTGATTTTTGGAAAAGGTTGAAAATAAACTCCTATAAGAATATCCACAGAAAAATCAAGTTCTGTGCTTATAAGTAACCTACATAGAGTATCTCATTCCACAAATGATGCTTTTAAATAAAAAATAAGATAAAATCCTCTGCTCATATCTAGTCACTTTATTTTATGAGAACAAGAGAGGTGGCTCTTTCTTGAATTTTAGTGGTACGACATAGGTACTTGAGTACAAGTTTTTACAAAATTGAGAAATAAATACATTTTGGAAGACTGTTTTACTGTATGTTTATGAACTTTATGCACAGTGTTGACTTGTGCCATTTTAATGCTCTTCATGTGACTTTAAATTAACAGTTCAGTATTGGGGTAAAATAACTGCAAAATTGCAGGATACAGAGGTCACTGTCTAGCTTCCAGATCATGCTATTTTTATGCTGTGTCTTTGGGAATTTAAAGTTCTGCAGACCTGGGCTTGTCTGCAACTTTGCTCAGGTTGGGATATTCTGAATATATTGGAGTGCTCAGTAGCGATGAGTTCTGTCAGTACAGGATTTGTCCTCAAGTCTGAGAAGGGATACAGTCACAGTTTACAACATGAGCATTGGATACAATTGTTTTGCACATGAAGCTTAACTTCATTCTTAATTACATGCATATAAAATGTTTGCACATTAATCTTTCTCTTGTAAATGCATAACCTTGAATTTTAGTGATGCCTTACCTATTTAAGATCCAGTATTACAACAGTTAGCTTTAGAGTCTTGAATAAGTTGATATTGCTGATGTCCTGGTCTTGTTCTTAACAGTGACCATAATAGGAACATTAGCTGAAGAAATTGAGAATTCTTTGAGGAATTTAAGATTTATGAATTATAGCAGAATAGACAAACATTTTAAAACTAGATATTGAACATTAGCAGTGATTGTGCAATCACAGTGTTCACGATAAAAGTATTTTGGCTTGTCTGTTCATCAAATCAAGTAGCTGAAAAATTTTCACTTTACCCTCCTATTTTGTACCACTGTTTTTATATATGGAGTTAAAGCTGCTGTTTATTTTCAAAAGTTTCAAAGTCCATGTTTCTGCTGGGTTAATGTAGTGTTTTAAAGATGTTAAATTAATTGTGTGGTGTGCTTAGTTTAATTTGAACAAAAATTGTTTCTTCTTTAAGTGCTTTTACATATAGGGTCATACAGGAAAACTGAACTGACATTCAGAATCTCTTGGAGAATAATATCTGCTGTGATCATTTGCATGGTCTTGTAAACAATTCTGAGAGTATGAAAGAGAACAGCATATCTAATGACTCAAAAAGGACCCCAGGCAAATATACTCATTGCTTAGGTTCATTGATACTTTATACCAAACCCATTCAGTGCCTGGAGCATAGCATTCACAAATCACTTAATGAAATGGCTTGCTGTCCATTTTAGACATTCTGTGTCTTTGCATTAATCTTGTATGGGGGTAGTCAGCTCCAAGGGGTTAGTACAACTGTTACTTTACTTGTTTGAAATAGTCCAATTGAAAATAAACAGTATTTAGCTCACTGGATTTGCCCGAGCCCTGTGATGAGATTATAGCATTTCAGAACCTCTGCTTAGTGTGCCTTGCACAGTGAAAGTGCTTAATCAGTTCCACTAGTGCCAAAGGTGCAGTGCCAGTGCTGTAGTGAATTGCATACTTAAATGGCTTTAAATCCAAATCAACTGGCAATAAGAGCACCATGTCAAACTGGTTTATCCAAAGACCACTGTGACAAGCAGTTTACCTAATTATGTGTGTATGACCTGCTGCTTTATTAACAGATTTGCTGGGTTTACCTGGGTCATCTGAATCCAGTGTGAGCACTGGTACAAAAGAGATGTAGTATCCTATATGAATTTTCTGAATTATCATTCCATGCTGACTACATTACCAAGGGGACAGATCCTTTCAAATTTTCCCACCTCTGTTTTATAGTACTGAGAATCCAACATAACAAGTGACTACAACCATTGCTCTGAGAGTCTCTCTGTTGTGAGTTACCTGGATTGAGTATGTAGCTGAAAACCTGATGTCTGACAACATGAAACCTGCTGTTTTCAAAAGCCATCACATTTCCAAGGTCTAAGTGCCCTACTCGTTTGGGACCTGCTTGGTCTCCCAACGTAATGTGAAGAATTTGAGTGCCTCACATGATAGATACCAGATATCTTCCTTTTCACTCAGATGTGTTAATTGTCCACTATTGTTACCTCCAATACTGACATACTTGACATAATTTGTATGGTGGTAGCTTTAATATTTACTTCTTACCACTGTTTCAGATTTTCAGTACAGCTCCAATTCTGCAAATCTCCTCTCCATCTTTTCTCTTACTCTGTATTGTTAGCTATCAGTCTATACAAAATGCTAATTAATACCAAAAAACCCCTTTCGTGCATTGTTTTCCAAATTTCATTGTCTCTGTACCTGCATTATATTCAGAATTACCTTCACATTCTGAAAAGCCCTATTTTGTTACATAGATAAGTTTTGTCATTTTTTTCCTGCTAGTACTACATTTGTCAGAGTAGTCTTACCTGCCTATTTGTCAGCTTCCTTTATAATGGGGTGTAGAATCAGTGTCTGTAGTGCTCATGTCTGCTTTACCAAAGTTCATTTTCAGGACTTTGCATATCTGCTTGTTTCTGAAGCATTGAGGAACTTATTTGACACAATGATACAGCAGATTAAAAAGTAGAAATTAATGTTGGCAACGCTAAGCAAAGCACCATTTAGCTCCTTTTTATATTTAATGCTTTCCAAGAAGCATTCTGTCTGGAATAGTACCTTAGGTCAAGGACACAAGCCTTGGTTTCTGTTTGTGAATGCCTAATATACTGAAATACTGTCTTTCTGAAATTCATACATTTTCAAGAGACATTAGTCATATTAGTGCAATATATGGAGTATCATCAATCTGTTGCCTTATTTGAAGGATCAGCGTAATTACAGTCATCTTTGTTGTGTCAAACCATGAGTTTCTTTCTGGACTTTATAGATTTTTCGCATGAACACTAACAAAAGTTAATTCTTATGATATTAAGCATTTATTTAAATACAGGAAATAAAAATGATGGAAGGAACAAATTCTAGTTACTTGTGTAGAGATAAATGAATATTAAATAGTAAAAAATCTTCCGGACAGGCAAGATTTTCCTTGCCTTTCTTTAACTAGGATTATCGTAGGCTTATTAAATTACTCATACAGATTGCAGGAATTTTTGCCCTCAGAAGACCAATCAGACAGTGATCTCCAACAGATAGCCAGAAATAACTGTAATTTTAAAATGTTGTCCCAAAAAGCTGTTGTATCTCCTAAGTAATCTCCTACTAGAGAGAAGTGTCTTTGACCTGAAAAGGCTTTCTGTGTGTTGTATCTTTGATGAACCTGGTTTGAAGTTGGAGAAGATTTTGAATGGAGCAGAAGATAATGAATCCAGATTAGGTAGGCTGAATTTTTTAGATATTAATGTTTAGTTTAAAGGTCTAGTAATCCACCATTTTGGCACTGAACACAAAAGGAATAAGAAAAACCTCAAAAAATTGTGCACGTGGTAATTGCCCAGTGCTTTCATTTGGGAGTTACAGCCACCTTCTGCTTATTTGAAGTTGTCTTATTTATTGTTCAGAGATCAAGACTGGCTAACACTGAAATGGTTAAAGGTTTATGTTATGGTGGAATATGCCAGGATACTGTCAGGTTCTTGCTGTCAAGGGCAGTTGTGGGGAAGACTCAGAAACACCAGTTATGATATATTCAAGCTCTGCACTTGATGCAAGGGGTTTTTGATTGATTTATAACTGAAATATGTAATTTAACCAGTCCTTTTGAATTGGCACCTTTTACTGCAGTGCTAAACCATGAAATTATCAGAAATAAATCAGACAATTGGGCAGATAGACCAATTCTGTCAGCACTTATATGCAAACAGACTTGTAAGACTTCAGTGGAGATGAATGATGACATGATTCAATTTCAGGTATCCCTACTACCAGGGCAAGAAAATCCTTTCATAAGTAATTATCTGATAGTTAATATTTGTCTTGGATTTAATAACTTCATTTAAAAAGGCTTAGTGGTTCTATATTTTGCTCTGTCATATTAATAAAAATCTTAGCCTTTATTCATCACGTTGTACTAAAGTGAAACTGATGAATTGAAGGGTTGATGAACTGATGAAATTTCGGGGTTTCTTATATCAAAAAAGCCAATGATACATTTTTTTGTTGTTCAGACTGAAGGTTGAAGGTCACCTAGAAAATCTGTGTGTGTTCATAACAATGTATTTTACTAACTGATAAATGCAATTTTTCTATGTATATTAGGATCAAACCTTGAAATTTGAGCATAGGTGTTAATGGACAGAGAAAATAACTCAGTGCTCTCTTGAGATAGCTGATATTCCCGTAACTTGAAGTAGCTAATGCCCTTGTCAGCTGCTGCATAAAAGCAACCCATAGAAATAATGTGGTCTAATGCTTAGGTGGAATTGAAAATCTTAATTTTTCACTCTCCATTATCTCTCTGTTAGACTTACAGTGGATTATGTAACAACATTGAAATAGTGAAGTATGATTTAATACAACTGACCATCTGCTTATGTTGTATGTCTGAAGCTGACTGACTTTAGTGTACTAGAGCTTTGGGCTCATCTTCCACTCAAATGCCTCAATATGAGATACTGGGTCAATGCTACTGTGGCTGAAGTTCATTTGCTCTATAACACCATCAAACTTTACAAACAGGACAGTTAAGAAATAACTTTATGGAAACAACTAAGAAAGAGAGACATACAGAAGGCATTAAGAGAAGACATAATAACAAAGGTCTTACTAGCTGTTGAACGAAAGTTTTGGTGCAAGGAAGCTGTGGAAAGCAGAAGAGAAATGGCAGAATTACATATTTTAAGGTAAGAAAATGGGGAAAAGCTAGGAAGAAGGAAGAGAAGAGAAAAGATAAGACTCTTAATAGATTTTTTGATAGTTACTTTGTTTCTTAAAGAACATACATACCTCAATAATTCCTTTTGCCAAATGTTTCTTTAAGTGTTTAATGCAGAATTTACAGCAGTATCAGTATCCAAGCTCTGCTTTCTGTTCCTCTTCAGAAAAAAACCAGCTTTCCGCCTTTACTTGTCACATACAGGCTATCAGTTGAACATTGTTACAGGTGGTAGGAAGATCCTGCATTGTCTGTAGATAAACTCAGAACTCAAAGCTATTGAGAAATTGTTTTAGTGAGTCATTACTCATCAAAAGATCCCAAATATTAAGCTGTGTGAATATTCCTGGCATACTCCACTTTCGAAGTAAACCACCAGAAGCTCATTGGAAGTAGGTTCTGTAGGTCTCCCTGTAGATCTCCAGACTACTGGTATCCCCATTCCACTTCTACTTGTCATGGGCTGTATCCATGTTCACATTTATTCCACTCTAAGGACTCTGTGTCTGTGCATCACTTACACTTGCCATTCTAGATTTTTCTCTCTCTACAAGCACTTAATCTCCTAAGCTTTCTTGCTGTCCTTGTTTAGGAGTTCCTCTCATATCAGAGGTTCAGATATCCTCCCCATTTCTCTTCATCTGGTACAGATCAGCACTGTGTATCGCAAGATCTTTTATTTTCCTCCAGTTCTAGGAAATGTATGTCTGTGTTACCTGCATTTTTTTTTTTTTTTTTTGTTAATATATCTGATGTGAAATAAGTGAGTGTAGTTCTTCTGGGAAGTAAAGCAGAAATGATCCTTCCTTAGGTTGTGGGCTGTTAAAAGATGCCTTCTTGTTATTTGGCCTGTAAGAATTGTGCTCCATAATTGTTCCATTTCTTCTCCATTTTCCTTCTCCCGGATTTCCAGTTTCCCCCAAGTCCATATAATTTTGTCTATTTATGCATAGAACACTTGGATAATTAAAGAGAAGCAAATGTAACTATCAAGTGTGGAATCCGTTCAAGATGTGAGCATGTATGCACCGGCCTTATATTCATGCTGTCTCTTCAAGCACAAGTCTTCTGGTTGCTTGTGGTTGAAGAGTACCACCCAGAGAAACATGCAGTCTTTCTCTGAAGACATTGGAATTTTGATGTGTTTAGCCCTTTTATGTTTAACCTATTTTCCACAGAAGTGTGTTCCAGTAGGTAATTATGAGTACTGTTGGATTTATGCCTTCTCACTTGAGTGTTTTTGGCTTAAGTCTATAGTGATTTGTCCTTGATTTATGTTTGTCTGTTATGCCAAAAAATGTCTATTCATTATGTTCTTCTCATGAAGATTATTCTACCGAATTGTTGACAAACAAAACTATTTGTCAAGAACCTGTCTTGTCTTATAATTTTTTCCATTTTGCTCACAATTGTAGTGTTCCATCTTTCCTCTATTTTTTTACATTCTTAAATACGTTATTTCAATATTTTTCTCAACATTATACTCTACAAAGAGGGAGAAATCACCTTTCAGTTTCACTTTAGTTCTGCTTGTACATGAAAAAACTGCTTTAGCAGTTTTCCCCACTCTGCCACACCATGAACCTGTGTTCAGTTACTTCTTGTTATGAAATGCAAACCTCTCTTTATTCATGACTTTCCAAGATACATCTTTTTGGTTTTCTGAACTTGGCACAAGCTTCTTATTCAAAGTTAAAATGAGATTTGTTTGAATGGGCCTAATTCATCAAGCAAATCCATCCCTATTCATATTATTGTTGCAATTATCTTTGTATGATCTGTGCATTTTGTTTGCCTTGACAATCACTGAAAAATTAAACAGCTCAATTTTGTGATACCTTATCCTAAACAATTTATTTTGCATCCTTTCTTAACAAATAGTTCTTGTCTTGTTGGTCTTTCATTCTTTTGAAGTTTTTTCCAATATTGTCCTTGTACAACATTATTCTATTTCTGTTATTTTTTAGAGATCCATTAAGCAGAGTAAGTAGACTGTTTTAAGAAAGGATATACTGGAGCTTATATGTGTCTTTGCCAGGTTCTGAGTATTTTTTTTAACTTCATAGCATTTGCTTGTTATATTATGTCTAGATAAAATTTGAACAAGAAATATTTTAATACTACAGCTGAATTTCTGTTAGGTTTTCCCTACACAGAATAAAATAAACATCATTTCTATAATTAAACTGTGGCCTTGTTCAACCAGCATTTCTCTTTCTAACTTTCTCTTTTTCTGCTGTTGTCAGTCATGAAATATCTGTAACAGTCTTGCACTGGATCCTTAATAATGTCAGACTTTTAATAGTGGTAAGAAATTGACTGAATTTTACTACTGTGTACAAGTATGTTCAGATTTTTGCTATAAAAATTCATGTAAACATTATTTTCCTGTTAAGTATTTATATTCTACTGTTGTTTCATTCTTTGTACAAAATTTGCATCTCCAAAGAGGTATCATAATAAATATATTTGTAGAATATATATATTTCTAGAAATACATGAATTTGCCAGGAGTAATATGAATTTCTGTGACATGTTTCCTAAAGAAGATAGTAATACTAGCTTACTTATGTGTATGTAGATTTTAACAGTTTCCATGTTTCATGGTAAAAGATATCAACCTTCCTTCAATTTAAAGAATAGTCTATGTAGGAAATGTACTACAGAATTGTATCAGCTTACAAAATGCAAATCTAAATGAGTTTAAGCTCTTACTAGTTCAGAAGAGCTGCACTAAAGCATCTGCCTTGTACATAAGGCAGAGCTGTTTGTACTTGTTTAGGACCTAGCACCTTGCACAAGCTGAAGTGATCCCTCCAAGGTATTTATTACGTATTTTACAAATATGATATTCTTGTAAACTCAATGAAACCTGTAGAGCAAGTAACTGCTTGCTAGAATGTGTTCCCTTCCCTAGATTTTTTTCTATTTTTTTCCAAAAATATATTTTTGAAAGATGTAAATGTTCAATTTTTTTATGGCAGGCATTTTTTTTTCATAAGAATTTTCTGGTACATATGTTACATTCAGACCAGTAGCCTTATCCTGGCACAACTACTGTAGGACAGTGATGCTGAAATTGAAAACACATCCTTCTGTGCCCTGGATTATAGTTTTTCTCTCTCTGTGTAAATTGAACAAATGAAGTCGCATTTTTTTTAAATTGAGTTGCTTTACTTTGGAGTGTTAAAATGAAGAATAATCTTCTTGCACAGGATCGAGGAGATGAATTCACTTACACTGGGAGTGGAGGTAGAGATCTTTCTGGCAATAAAAGGATTGGAGAACATTCATTTGATCAGACATTAACACACATGAATAGGTAAGTTTTTAATATAAAATTAACAAATATTCCAAAACAAAGAGCTAGGTTGTAGTGTTTTAATTTAAAACTAACATTCTGCTATATTAATTCACTCCTGTACATGTTACTTTTGTAAACAATAGTGCCTCTTGCTGCTAAGAGGCATTTTATCAAGCACTATGTTTTGTTGATTTAAAGAAACATGCACTTCAATTAAATACATGCTGGTGAATCTAGTAGTCATGTGTCCAGTTGAAATTGTCCCACAGTTTCCTTCAGAGGACTCTCGTTTTATTTAATGAGAAGGTTGTCACAACTCTTGGGTGGAAGTTTTCTATTCAGGGTGTTCCTTTTTAGGTTTCTTCTTCAATGGTTAAATCAATTATGAAATTTAAGTAGGAAGAAAGCACATTTGTTTTCCTGTGTTAAAAGAAATCTTTCCTATTTTGGTTGTGCTTTCTTCCATCGTAGTTTTCTATGAAAAGCAAGGAATTAGGGTGTTGATTTATCAAAACCAAGTGCTTGAATCTTAAAATATATCTCCAAAAGACGAATTAAACATCTGCTTAAAGTGTTTTCATGTCCTTCAAAAGCCTGCCAAACAAAGAGTTCTCCATAATTTTTTATTTCTAAGGGCATAACCTCTTATGCAGCTGAGCACTTAACACCTGTGGGGTGCTGAGATTGAGACCTTTTCTTTGCCAGGTCTGCTTTTAGATACGATCTGCTGCTGTCAAGCAGAGTGGAGTGGGATTCTTTCAAGCTTTTTGGTGGTACTTAGGGGATAGAGGGGAAAAGCCTGACTTGGCTGCCGAGAAATGGGGGGAGGGAATGAGAGAAGGGACATGATGTGAACAAGAACAAGGAGCGAAGGAAGATGGAGGTGTAAGTTTAAGCAACAGGTTTACAAGCATATTAAGTGAATAGAGCAAACTTGCTTTGGGAAAGAAAATTACAAGCTGGACCCCTTAGTCTCAGCGTTTCTTCGCGCTTAGCAAGTGAGAAAAAAGCTTGCCTTGTAGCTTTGCAGGCATTGGTACACAGGGAGTATAACAAGGTGCTGCTCTCAGTTACTGATTTAGATATAAGTTATCAAGCAATTTGATACCGAATATTATGATGATTCCATGTAGTTGAATCAGTATTAGTTTTTCTTGTCCAGACATTTTTGATTTTTAAGCTTTGTTTTTATATAAGAAAAATTTTTAACATCGGCGTTGCGTGCCTGTCTTTTACTGTTCTGTACAATGTGGGTTTTATACTCATACCATGGCTGTTTACAAACCATATTATTTCTCTGTTTGAGATCTGTGGTTTGGTTTGAATGTGATTCTGAAGGGCTTTCAATCCCTGGTCAAATCAGCCTGCAGTAGTAAAAATACTGTTGATTATGGCAGCGTGGTCTAGTAGTTATTCGTACTGTCTTGTTCCAGCTTTTCTAGAAGGTTTTCATGTAGTTAGTGGATAAAGGGGTTTGCTTGTCCTTGAGTTAGCTATTATTATATAACTCCTACTCCAAGGCAATTTATGTATTATGTGAGAGATTTCAGTTGCTTTGAGCTTTTTGGACAGCTACTACGTACTTTATAGTGTTTTTTGTCATAGTCATTACTTTTGCGTACACTCTTAAAAAGCTTTAAAATCTGCAGTTAATGGGGAATAGCAATAAGAAAAGTTTGCCTTTTGTTACAATTTTCTTTTCATTCCCTCAATATTATTTAGGCAGAGTTTATTTTGTAAGATGAAGAATATTCAATCTAAAAGTATTGTTTTGTTTTATTTAGCATTATCAGCTGAATTTTCATCTGGAACTTTGACAACAGAATATTTTGTGTTCCCATTTTTTTTCTTACCATACATGGTAGCATGGATCTCATTGCTCCCATCAGTTCTGCAGTTGTTGAAGAATATACTGAAAAGTTCTATGCTGCTTGACAAAACATAACTAGATAAGGGAAATAGATACAACTTAATTACATTAATTTTCAGAAATCTGTTGTGCGAAGCAAACTAGTTTATGAAGATTTTAAATCTCTTTCTAGGGCATTGGCCCTTAACTGTGATGCCCCATTGGATGACAAAAATGGAGCAGAGTCTAAGAACTGGAGAGCTGGTAAGCCAGTCAGAGTAGTGCGCAGTTCAAAAGGACGGAGAATCAGCAAATATGCCCCAGAGGAAGGCAACAGATACGATGGCATTTACAAGGTATTCTCATTTCTACTGAGTGCAACGTAACATTTTTCTTCAGCTGTTTTAAAAAGTCTCATAATTGTTACATTGCAAATTCTTCATTATTGCTTAAAATAAATAATTCTTTTTTCTCCATGATAGCTTTTTAGCCTTAGCTTATTCTGCAAAGAATTGAAATTAAATTATTCAGAGCAGTGACAATAGAACATAATGCAAATTGGATATATAAAGTTGAATACGTAAGCTACTTTATATGTGTTTACTGAGTCATATTCATTCCTGAAAATCAAATTATTTCCTCACTCCTTCTAACTATATCCTAGCTTTTTGTGCATTTAATGACTTCTTAGCATCTGAAATAAAGGTGTGTGCCTTTTAAGATCACAGTATTTATCAAAAATACAAAAATTTTGCACCTGAGGGAAGAGCTGCTGTGTCATAGTAATGTATAACTTAGTCTTCCCATTTCCTCTTGAACAATTAAAATATAACTATATGCATGTGTTTGGCTTGTGATAAAATAATGGCAGTAATTTTATGTTGTTCTTTAGGTGGTGAAATATTGGCCAGAAATTGGAAAATGTGGATTTTTAGTTTGGCGCTATCTTCTGAGGAGAGATGATGTTGAACCTGCACCTTGGACTTCAGAAGGAATGGAGCGATCAAAGAAACTGGGTCTGAGTGTACAGGTTCGAATCAGGACTCAGAGAGTTGGTTTTATTTTCAGTTCCAGTAAATGAATTCCAGAAATAGAAATCAGTTAAATTATAGACCCATTTTTTTTCTTGTATTTGACTGGGGCAGGATTTATTGCCAGAAACCACTACAGATTATATGCAGACTGAAAGAATCCTGTAAAAATGACACAGCAGAAGGAATGGTGGATGAAGCTTTCTGCCTTAGCAGTGTATTGCTTTGCGTATATGGAAAATTAAGAGTTGGAATTCAGTTTTGTGATCCTTAGGCTGGAAGGAATTTCTATAAATGACTATTGTTATAGCAGAGTCTGTAAGAAATCAAAAAACCTGTGCATTTGTATGTATTTTACTTTTCATGTGACTGAGGAGTTTGTACAGATAGTATATTTCAGGCACAAAAATAAACTTGACCCACGAGGACTTGAGCATTGCAGAATCAATGAAAAATAGAAAAAATTAACATATTGTTTGTTTTCTCAGCAAGGCAATGTTATATCTTAGAGCATAACTTCATCTTCAACTTTGCCTGACTGATTTGTATAGTTGAAAGGGCATAGATATGGATATGGGGTTCCTTTTAATACAGTCAAGTCTGGAATAGATCCTTTGACTTGGTTATACTTTTTGAATATTAGATACTAATGTAATTTTTTCTCCATCACCATAGAATCACAGAACAGTCTGGGTTGGAAGGGACCTTAAATGTCATCCAGTTCCAACCCCCCTGCCATGGGCAGGGACACCTTCCCCCAGCCCAGGGTGCTCCCAGCCCCGTCCAACCTGGCCTTGAACCCTTCCAGGGAGGGGGCAGCCACAGCTGCTCTGGGCACCCTGGGCCAGCGTCTCACCCCCCTCATAGCGAATAATGTCTTCCTTATATCTAATCTAAATCTACCCTCTTTTAGTTTAAAACTGTCACCCCTCATCATATCACTTCACCCCCTGATAAAGAGTCCCTCCCGAGCTTTCCTGGAGCCCCCTTGAAGTACTGGGAGGCTGCTAGAAGGTTTCCCTGGAGCCTTCTCTTCTCCAGGCTGAACAACCCAACTCTCTCAGCCTGTCATGTAGAGTTTTAAAAATTATTACGTATTTATTTCAATATGTAGTCACAGAGTTTAAAGTTTTTTAGAAATTAGTCTTGTTGATATTTGAGAATTCCTGTATGCCAGTGGGTTTTGTTTTAAATCTATGCTTTTTTATTTTAGTACCCAGAAGGTTATTTGGAGGCCATGGCTAGTAAGGAGAAGAAAGACAAGGTTAAAAAGCAAACTGTGAAACAGGAGCCAACCAGCCAGAGTAATGGAAACCAGAAAAGGACAATTGATGATGGTATTTCTTTTTACTTTTCTAGTGTTCATCAGCAAAGTCTGTAATGTTACATTTTATTAAGTCAGTAGCATGAAACTTAGTGGAGGTGTGAAATTATTCGAAATACTAATGTAAATTGATAAGCATATGTTCTGTAATTTAGTAGTATTGTAGGAAACATCCTATTTACTACTTTTATGTTGTTTTTTTTTTTTCTCTTAAGCTCTGTAGAAAAACAAGCTATACAACTGTGTGCTGCAGTCAAAAACAATGCTGAAAAGTATGCATTGGAGTAGGGATTTGATTGCCGCATGTTATGACTGTAATTCATGTTTTAGACTTCTAGAAACAGTTTTGTTTTCCCCTTTTATTAGTTCAGACCAGCACTCTTGTTACTGCATCTGATGGTCATAATCTTAAGCAGGTATAGAGGAACCTACTAATACACCCAAAGCCATGAGAATGGGAGATGGAGGGAAAGGAGAAGCTTTCCAGCTGACCCAAGAGCAGCAATGGCTGATTAGAGAAGACTGTATGAACCAGAAACTGTGGGATGAAGTACTTGCTTCTCTTAAGGAAGGACCAGTATGTTTGCTGCATGCATAATTTTTAATGTTTACCTTTTCTTTAGACCGTTAGGAGAAATCTTGAGTCTCTCTTAAAACCTAATTTGCTTGTTGAACTTCTGCTGAATACAAACTGTGTCTAGCATTATTTTTATTTGTAAGACTTAAATTTAAAGAAAATAATCCCCACTGTTGGTGGGTCGGTATACATCTGCATAACAGAGATCTTTTCTTGCTCAAAAATATTTTGAAGTTAGAAGTGTCTATTTTTTTCTTCTAATTTTTGAAAGGAGTTTGTTTTCTCTGAATTATAAATGTATTTTTGTGCTATACTGATGTGAGAAATCAGGCATGAAGAAAGATTGTTCTAGTCACTACTTTTTGTTTAGACAGAAAATAATTTTATGACAGAAAATACAGGTTGCTTGCTTTGTTAAAGAAGATAGAAGTACTGTCATCTTCAAATGTTGATATGAAATGAGAATATTTTAATCCAGATCTAGATTATTCCACTCTGTAGAGAGGGAATCTTAAGAGACAAAGTGCTTTCCTCCCCCCAAATGTCAAGAAATAGCAAGAATAGCTCAAGATTGAAGAGACTGTAGACACTAGTATAAAAAAACTCCACAAAAGGAATGACTCCTGAAATATTATGTCTTTCGGTCATAATTAGTCTTACCAATGTCACGTTCATAGTTATTTTAGCTGTTTTGCAAAAGAAATTAAGGCACTAAGAAGTTAAATAACTTGATAAAACTCAACTCAGTGAAAAACAGACAATTGGTTGGAAGATAGATACTTAAAAATGGACATACATAATTAGTTTATTTACCAGTAGCTACTTATGGTGCTTCTGTAACAGAAGAAGCATTTATAACTCCCTGTTTTTCCACTTGCAGTACTAGTTTTTGCTATAGTGCTGCTGCAGTTCTCTTTGTGTAGGGACCGTGTGAAGTTATTCACTATTATCTATTTTCTGTCAAGTGTCTGTAATGACTAGGATGAATTTCAGTTCTTAAAATTGTGCATGATACCAGGCAATAGAAATGTGTGTGTGTAAAAAGGAGAAAACAGTAACTTAAAAAACTTAAAAGTGCTTGAGTTATGTAGAAGTCATTTTTCTACAGATTCCTACCCATAATTTTGGTAAAATTTCCATTTGGTTGCCACTAAAGGCAGTGGGAATCACTGGAAGCTTTGGGTCACTACTGTGAAAATATAAATGTTTCTGCTCGAAACAACCACCTTCCCTTTTAACTAAATAAAATATGATTTAAGATAAGTCTGGTATTTTTAAAAGTTATTATCAAAAAAAAACGTATTTTGTTTATCTGTAGATCTGCTTTTTTTCCCTATACCCAAGCTTGTATTATTGAGGTATTTGGGGATCACTGACATGCCAGAGATAAGCATGTTTGTGTGCGTAAAGCACCTGATACAAATGTGTCTTGAAGATTCCTCAGAGATGCCCTGAGAAGATTTAAAAACCAGGGAGGTTGATTAACACACTGCAGAGAATTGGCCTGATGAGAGAAGAAACCGTTAAGGTACCTACAATCCATAAGCACAGGAGAAGGTGCAGAAGTGGCTTTCTTAGCAGAGTAAGTTCCCTTGGCAGAGAAGCGGGGACATGCAAATTTCTAGCAGCAGTTACTAAACACAGTTACTAAATTTTTCTGACCTATGCTAAGAATCAGGCATGAGGGGCCCTCCAGTCTCTTTCATTTTGTTTATAACAATAATCATACAAACAAGTAAATAATCTCTAAATTATTTGTTCTCTGATTTGTGGAAGAGCAGGGAAATTAAGCAGTAATGGATGTGCTTTCTGATTGCTTTTAAAAAGCTGCACCCATGGATATGGAGGACTTAAGAACTTATGGAAGTTTATCATCTTTCTATAATAAGTGGCATTTACAAGAACTGTAATAGATTTTGTCTTTTTTATTCCTTTGCCCTACACTAGAATTTTCTGAAGAAACTGGAACAATCCTTTATGTGTGTCTGCTGCCAGGAGCTGGTTTACCAGCCGGTGACAACAGAGTGCCTCCACAACGTCTGTAAAGTAAGAATAATCTTGGTCTTGCTATGGGCTGTTTTTTTGGCTCTGACACACCAGTCACCAAAGCCATATGTATTTTAGCAAGACAATATTGCCTAACATTCTGAGCAAAAACATACAAGTTTGCATACAGTAATTGCTGTGTAACATTAATTTTATGTAATAAAGAGTGGAAGTACGTTTAGTGTAGTTCCTGATAGATATAATGAGTGAATGTTACCATTCCTGTTGTTTCTTTGAGATCAGTGGAGTTACACTAGCACTTGGTTTGGTCCAGTAGCTAGATGTTGGTACAGTAACAATAATTAAAAGCCAGATTTTTACAATTGTGTAAGATTCTTATTAACAGTTGTTGAAAGGATGCAGGATAAATACAAGAAAATTATCTGGAGTAAGTTATGTTGTTATTATTGGCATTGTTTTTGTTTGGTAGGAGGGCCCAGAAGTCAATTTATAACTCACGTATCTTAAAATCTTGATCAGTTAGTTATAATGTAAGGAGTTGGGAATCCAGTTTGTACTAAATTGAATTTTTGTAGCATGAGTCTGTAAAGTATCATGAGCTGAATTGTGCATATTTGAACCATGCCTGCCATACCTAGTATTTCTGCCTAAGATTCTAAAAGGGCTCAGACAATTATCATCCTAGTACAATGTCTGATAATGCAGGTTCACTGTTCAAGAAGATATGTGTCACTCCAGTAAAAGTCACTGTGTTGTTATGGATGGCCTGCACACATAGAATGATTATGGCTCCTTAAAAAAACATTAAAAGAATTATGAAGGGGTTAATACATAGAATTATGGAAATTGGAAGACCATGGAGAGGAGAAAGCTGAATGGCAACAAACTCTGAAAGCACAGAATTTGAAGATGTCAGCACATATTTGTGAATAAAAAATAACATCCAGTTAAAGTTGTAAGGAGTAGTTTGATAGTAAGCTACTATTGCTGGTAGGGTACAGATCTGCCCTGAAAATTTCTGATATTCAGCTCACATGCCTGGGCTGTCTACAGCCTGTGGTAGCATAGTGAGGAGGGCAGCCCTGATGTGATTGTGTTAGAGACCATATTATTCTACACGTCTTTAAGGCTTAACTGACTCTCATCCAATGAAGTAGATGGAAGATTGTTACCTAAACACTGTACCTGGTATACTCACCTTCCTCTTGAAATGTAGGTTTGGAAAACTGTAGCAATTTAAGTGTGAAGCTAGAAGGCAGCTGCAGACATGGCTGTGATTCACAAGAAGGCACTAGTGGAAATGAAGGGGATATCTCAGTAGTGATTTGTTTTTACTCCTCCCAAGCTCCATGTTTCACACCCCAGCCCAGAGCCGTTTGTTTGTTTAGGACATTTTAGTCATCGAGGCAGAGCTGGATGCCAGAGGGCTTGGTAACGATGTCTTTTTTCCTGGTAGTACAGCAGATTGGTTTATAGTGATTCCTTAGGTTTTTTTCTGGTTAAGCTGTCAGCCTAAAACAAAGTTCTCACAATTTATTCCTCTGTCTTTGTATGTCCTAGAGCTGTTTACAGCGCTCCTTCAGAGCTGAAGTCTTCACCTGCCCTGCCTGCCGCTATGACCTGGGAAAGAGCTACACCATGGTTCCCAACAAGATACTGCAGACTCTACTGGACCAGTTCTTTCCTGGTTACAGTAAAGGACGATGATGTGCTCAGACCCTTCTGTACTTCTCCCAGTGACTTTATAGACAGTAAAGGAGAATAAACATGAGAAATTCAACAGTGGACCAGCCAGCTTGATGGGACTCAATATATTGTCACATTCTGAAGCAGCTAACCCTCTTCCCCTCATGGCCATCTTTTTGGTGTAGTGAGAACTCTAATTCTCAGCTGTCTTTTAACATCAAGGGTAGTTTTGGCCAGTTAACAAATAGTTTTTAAAGAAAAGAAAAAAAAAAAAAAAAAAGAAAAGCCTCAGCTCTTACTGGCCTAGCTGATGCTTCATTTATGATTTATTTTTTTGTAACTACCTCAGGACAGAGGAAAATAAATTGTGGGGATGACAAAAAGTTAGTGAAGTTTTAGCTACACACTGCCTCCTGAATATTAGTTGTGCCTGGTCCATGTGGTTTGATTTACAAAAAAAAAAACCCAAACCAAAACAAAAATCCATGATAAACAGCAAAAAACCCAGAAACAGCACTTAAGCCAGCTGGATTAAAGAACAGCGAATTCTGTGGTGTGCATAATCCTTTTTTGTCTTTTTCTTCTATTATGCTGTATTTTTTTGCAAGAACAGGCTGATTTTTAGTCTATTTTTGTGAGCTTCATTGTGCTTTTCTTGTATCTTATGCAAGTTGACTACTAATGACTAATGAGAACAATATGAATGCATTGTTGCTGCATTAGTGTAAAGTGATCTGTGTTTTTTGCACTTAAAGAGGGTATTCAAGACACTCTAGCTGTGTAAAAAATATTTCATATAAAAAAGCCACTTCTGTATTAGTTAAACTGTATGCTTTTAGTAGGTCTTGTATCAGTGACAATACATCTACATGGCATTGAAGGCAGTGCTAGCTTGGAGAGGGTTCAAATCGCTTCATATTGTGATCTGAAATTTTATATACAATATATCCCCCCCCAAAAATATACCTTATTAAATATTTTATGATTCAGAAAAGTTGCCAATTTTGTTTTTACTATTATCCACTTACTTAAATCGTAACATTTTTATAAAATTTTTTTGTCAGATTATTAAATGCTTTCTTTAGGTGGGCTTCTTATTTTTCAGACATGAGGCTTTATATTCCTTAACTCCTTTCTCAATGAAAAAAAACAGTGTTAGTTAAGAAAAAGACCCCAGCCTGACATGGATACCTGTGGGCTTACGCACACTCTGTACCAGCAGCTGTCACGCAGCTCCTGTGGTCTCTTCCCAGCACTTGAAGGAAGCTTGTTAGTGTCCAGGCCATGTGCTGGCACTGGAGGGAACCTCCGTGCCCCGCTGCTGCTGGTGGTGCTCGCTGCCAGGGCGGCTCGGTGCGGCTGGGGGCTGCCATCAGCCAGAGGGTCCCGCCAGAGCCACGGGGCTGCACTGCAAAGTAGGCATATACAGAGGTATAGATGGAAATGCAGATGTCATTCTCAGTAATTTAACATCTTGCCCTTACCCTGGTGTGGTAAGGAACTGGCTACTGAGATGCACGTGGCAGTGTTGATTTTTGTGGCTGAAAGTTAGTTAGCTTAATGGTTTATTCAATTCGTCCGAAATAAGTAACTTCTCTCGTCCTCTCACTCTCCCCCCGTCCTACTTAGGATTTCAGTTGCATCCAAAATGCACTTTGCTGGTACTATCTCTCTAGTCATATAACAAAAAAAACAGGCGTTGCTGAACAGTTTTGAAAGATTTAACTCCTCAGCTTTTTCCGTGCTTACTAGAATGAGGGTTCAGCCTTTATTGAGTAGGTGAATTGGTGTTAGTGTTAAGCATACCAATAAGCATAACAGTTTAAAAGAGATTCTTATAGAAGACAGATTCTTATATCCTGTTGAACTTCTGTGTTTTACAGAATACTAGCTCAGTAATTTATGGGGAAAACAGACCTTATTTTACCTTTGTAACAAGCATTGCATCTGTGCAGTAAGCACATAAGACTTGTGGCTTTTTACTTGATGAGTGAGCGCTGTTAAGTATTTTATACCTTTTAATGCTTTTTTTCTGTTTGATAGCTTTTAGCAGTTAATTAATGAGATAAATTTGTCGGTTTGAGGTCAACAATGGGGAGTTCTCTGCTTAATATGAAAATATGCGAACCAATTTTTCAATATATCTTTTCAATGGCAGACACAATCAAGTAACATGAAACTACCTTTAACAGACATTAAAGTAGCTTGACAAGACTTTGTGGAGTTAGATCGGCAATCCAGAAAAACTTTTTCCTCACATTACAATTTTGCAGTGTTTTTTCACAATTTTTTGTACCCTCAGTGCTGTATCAGTAGCTACTGAAAGACGCTCTTTTCAGAAACTCTAGAGTATAAAATGCTAATTTTCTTCACTATGTGTTTAGACTTTTTAGTACCTAGGTGCAGCTTTTCACAGGAAAACTAACCTTATGGCCTAACCTTCCTTTAATGAAATCCATTCCTGTCTCCTGTCATTACACAATCATGTCGATACACAGTGTCTTTGTGTAATTTAAGCCCACCACTGAATTCATAAGGTAGGTAATGAAGAAGTTGGAGTCCCAAAACTTTCACGATAAAGAACACAGAAGTCCAGTACTTAAAACAGTGCCGTGAACACCAGCCTCACTTGTGTCACTTCAGAGAAAGCTCCCAGGCTTGGGTGTGCATGGTGACCTTCAAGAAGGGATTGAGCAGTTGCTGGCTGCAAGGTGCAAAACTGTGCGGTCCTTCCCCTGGCCCAAGTGTTACCCCAGTACCTGCTTCCTCATCCACCAAAGTCCTGCGTCGTGTGGTTGAGCGAGTTGGTCTCTACAGGGGTGCTCGCTTACACCAGGCGTAAACGAATCTGCACTGACACGGCCTCAGGGTCCTTTCACATTCACTCATAGCATGCGTGGGGTCTCTGCGTAACCGGTGAGAGGGTTGTTTTTATGGAGATTTGACTGGGAACAGATGGGAAGAGGCTCCTGTTTAAGGCCTGCGTTCTGGCTGCAGAGAGTAATGGAATGTGACATTGTGTGTAGCAGCAGGGCTCTGGTCTCAGGGTGCTGTTGGTATTTGGGGAGGGTGGCAGATAAAGCTATGAATCAGTTTTCACACAAGCTGTAGACTTACATGACAAAGCGAGGAAAGTTGAGTGCACTGTATAAACCAAAGCGAGTATCCAAAATAAGAGTTTTGAGAAACTGTGTAAGGAGAATACATTGTTAGACAAGATGTAACTCATACTGAGAAGTTCACAGTCTGTTAGAAAAGGTGTTTCATGCCTTCCCTGGAATAAGAGGAGAGGATTAGATGGAACTACAAGGAAAAATTGATGTGATATAGAAAAAAAGTTAAGTTTGTTACTGTTCCATAAAAATGATCATTCTTGTTCTTTAAAAAAATCAGAGATTTCAGTATTAATCTCTGCCAGTATTTTGCTCTGTGTAGAAGCTGTTACCTCTGTGGCAATTTTGACAAGTCAGAACTTAGGCTTCAAAATTTCATACTGCTCTGTTGGATAAATCCAGCTGAAAAGTTAAAATCTAGAACACGACAACACTTAAAATTCCAACCAATTTTATTAGAGTACTAACATTGGTAGGTAAAAAAAAAAAACCCAGTATGAAATATTAACACTAGCAATGCTAGTGGTAATATATGAAGCAACTTCCATTTTTTTTTTTTTTTTTTTTTTACAAAATATAAACAATTACTCCTGTAGTTAATATTCATTACTATTGCCTTATGCAACTGCATCTTTTCTACTTTTTTTAACCATATCTTCCATGCCACTTTGAAAATTGAGCATTAATTGTTAAAACTTTAGCACAAAACAGACAAAATGCTGAATTAAGGCAACTTCAACATCATCTGCTGTGGAACAATCATGTTTGGTTTACACCTAGCATATTGATTGTATTTACATTTTAACTGAGCAGTGATTCAATTAACAAATATGGTGATTATCCAAAATATACACAGTATATAAATCTCCTATCAGGTCTGGGAGGAAAAGGCCATCCTGATGGACTTGGAAATCCAGACATCTGGAAGCAGTCCTATGAAGATGCTCTCTTCTGCTCAGAAAAGGGAGATTCGTAGGCTTCCATTGGTGGGCAGGTGCAAACCAGGTGTTGATCTCCATATATGTCATCAATGCGAGCAATTGTGGGCCAAAACTTGCTTTCAGGCTTCACAAATGGCTAAGCACAGAAGAAAAAGCAACTATTTTAATTTTTCTACCAAGCAAAACTACGTAAATGTAATAGACATTAGAAGCTTTAAGAATGGCAAATGCTGGAAAAGTAGTTTTAAGTGAAGTCATGCTTCACATCTGTTTGCAGTCCCTGCAAGTTAATAGGCATGTCTAATAGAGTTGGCAGTCAAAAGAATATTTAGATTTTCAAAAAAGTGTAACCCTGTCCTCTAACAAATGCTTGCAAAGAAACAGGTGTCATGAGATAAAACTATGACCCTTTGAATAACTGGCTTTAGAAGTTAGAAGATAGAAGCCAAAGAAAAGTAGAGGGAGCTACCAAAACCTGTGCTGTTCCAATATAGTTATAATATATAAAACAAGGTGGCAAACTTCACAGGTTTCTTTCTCTTTGAAACAATACATATTAATAAAATAGATGCAATTCAGTATTAGGTGAGGAAAGTTATATATTTTAGCTGTTAAGATTGTGGAAGCAATTTTATGCAGTGGTCTCAAGAAGTCTGATATATCCAACTCCAATCTGACCTTTATTTGTAGCAGGCTCCCATTGGTGTGTCTCGTCCCATGCTGACCATGTATCTTGTGAAACCCTCATCCAAGTTCTTTAGAGCAGAGCTTTGAACATCAGGATGTGGGACTTTGTTTTGGGAGCCCCTGGTGCACTATGTCAGAACTGAATGGGCTGTTTCCAATAGGAATATCCGATATTGAAGTGCTGAGATTTAGAAATCCAAGTTTGCACCTCATGTGTTGAGAATTTTTTTTAAGATCTTTTTTCCATGTCTTGAAAAACAAAACTAATAGAACTACTGCAGAGCTCACACACATAAAAATTGAGCAACAGTAAAAACAGCTCTGAAGTTTTTATTCTTGCCAGATTACTTCATTTCCAACAGACCAGAAAGCCACAGAGCAGAAAGCACATTTATGTATTACCACACCACGAGGATCCCATTATTTACCCACCAGTGGGAATGCTGCCACTTCTCTGGAATAAGGACGATCCCACTTGGAAGAAGTGACACAGTTCAGAGTATGTGGCGACATCTACAAGCAAAAAGACATATTTAGGATATGAAATTACTGAATTCAGTTGAACATACCAGTGTGAACCCTCCTTCACATTATTACATATAAATAATTACTGTCCAGACAGTCTCTTGAGAAAACCATTTATCTGGGGGAAAAAAGGGCAGATTTAAAGCAGGAAGCAAGTCAGTATCTGGATTTTTTTCAGTTTGCCTGAAGATATTACCCAGAGTTTCAATATGCTTCCAGATTTTCAGTAAATTCCCTCAGTATTTAAAAAGTCAGTACAGCATTACAAGAGTTGAACTGAACTTGAGCATATAGCAGTTTTGTGCAGCAGATGCTCAAATAATTAATTCAATCTGTGGTTTACTGTTATTTTTAAGGTCAATCCCCTTCTTAAACCAGATAGATAAGCATCTCTCCATTCAAGATGGTGTCGAAGATTACAGATGATGAGCTTGCATAAATATCTTTCTTTGCTCTGACAGCAAAGGCCAGACCTCTGACTTAAAATTTTGAAAAAGTTGAAGGTTTCTAACAAAGTCAAATTTAAAGAAGTTCGTGTGTTCACTGTTGCACACAGATATTTTTCATAATACTGAAAGACCAGGAAGTGGGCTCACATAGTCTCAAGTACGTCACAAGGGTTAAGCTGATGCTGGCAACTTGCTCTGTATGCCATCTTACCTTTAGTGGGTTAATTTGGGGGTCCATCCTGCCCTCCTCTATTTCAGCAATTTCCTGCCGAATATTGATCATTGCATCACAAAATCTGTCCAGCTCTGCCTTGTCTTCAGACTCTGTTGGTTCAATCATAAGTGTCCCTGCCACTGGCCAGGACATGGTTGGAGCATGAAAACCTGATAAAGAAGAAACCAGTCACTGACAATAGGTTAGGAGTGAATATAGGCATTAGCTAGCAATTGATTCACGAATTCAGCCCTTCCTATAATCTTTACAGGACTGAACTCACTGGTAGCGTTAGCAGTGTACTGTAGAGGTAAGACAGACTTTTCAAGTATCTTAGTTTTTAACACTGAAGGGTAACACCATTGCATTATTTACAATAGTGTTACACACTGATTTAATAAGATGCTCTTAAAACTTCATCTTTCTGCTTTCTTACTTTTCAGCCCAAAGAATATTGCTTCTTTTCTGGGTTATTTCTGTTCCTGCTGCTCACCTCAGTAGAAGTGTTTTGTCACTTTATCATCTTACAACAGGCTGAATGACAAAGTGAGACCGGTAAACAAGGTAAAAAGAAAAGGTGGCTTCCCGATTCCCTTTCTGCACTACTGCTAATTACATGCTCATGACACCTCTCTTTCAGCTGCAGAGGATGGAACTTTACTAAACTTATCCATGTAACTCACCTCCACAGCTACTGAAAAATCTGTTTGAAGTGGTGCATGCTTTTTAAGGACATAGCAGTCCTACAATGAGCAGGAAAGGTGGGGTTTTGTTTTTTTTTGTTTGGTATCACAACTGGGCTTTGGACTATTTCACTGACAGGCATTACTGGTTAGGGTTTTAACAGCTTTTATGCATATTCGTTAGAAGCACAGTTGCATAGGATCAAGAAGTTCAATGGTTCGTCTTGTCTGGCAGCCAAAGAGTAGCCATGATCAGCTTTTTCTGAGCATGTGTACAAAACTGCCCAAACTGTATCAGGATGGAATCATTTAAATCCTATAATTATACTTCAAAAGTATTTATTTTTTGTTGATGATGTTGTTTCTTTCTCTTTTTTTTTTTTTTTTTTTTTGGAATCTTATTAAGCTCTTGGCTCCAACTGACTTGGTCCAATGGGTAAAACACGTAATTGCAAATCTGAAGGGGCAGTTTACATAACTGGGGAGGTAGCAGCAGACATGTAAGTTGCTACTACAATTCAATTGATGCAAATATCTCTCTTGGCCCTTGATGAACATGAGGAGACCTGAAACTATCATGACAGATTCATGATCCGTAAGCACAGGACTAGAATATTTCTGTCTCCCTTTAGAAGAGATTTAGAAAATTCTCACTTATGCTGCTATTTAAGAAAAAAAAAAAAAAAAAAAAAAGACATTTGACTTACCATAGTCCTGAAGTCTCTTAGCAAGATCTACAGCTTCAATGTTTGCTGTTTTCTTGAAAGGTCTTGTATCCAAAATGAATTCATGGGCTACATAACCTGTAAATGAAGAAGTGTACACTATGTTTACTAACTAGGAGAATAATGCAATCTACCCAGAATTCTGATGGGGTTTGTGTAGAACATGGCAAAAAGTCAAATTAAAAAATATCCACTTGGGCAAAACCTCAAACCTGAAAAATGATCAGGTAAGAGGTATACAACTCAGTATTTGAAGACTGGCCCTCTGATTCCCACAACACATTAAGAAGAGGCCCCATTTCTAAGATCAGAACTAGAAAAGGGTGATCAAAGTAGGTCCTATAATTTACAAGTACTCTGAAAAAAATTTTGGTTTGTCAGTGGCCCAACACCATTAGCCATGTACAAGATAATCAGTTTCATGTTATGACAAAGAAAAGCTCAAATCTGCTGTTGTAGAGAGGCCAAAGACATAAGTTATTTAAATTCATATCTATGATCCTGGAGAACCTAGTTCCATTTCATTGCTGAATCCTTCAAAATTTGCAACTTCTATTCACTTCTGTGAGTAAGTAATATATTCTCTTAAAATGCAATGTGCAGGTTTAGCCAAGGTGTACTCCATCAAATTTAAGATGTATTTTTAAGACATACATATCATATTCAAGTGGTCTTTGGTGCCATTCAGCTTAAACAAACAAAATAGTTACTCTGATAGTTACTCTAGTATAACAGATAATTGTTTCACCTCTTATTCATTACTTCTGTCCTGCTGCAAGACTAAGGAGGTGCAACAGAGAACTAGAATATAGATAAAGTATTTTTCATTGCCAGAAGGATTGTCCTCCATCTCACCAAGGAAAATAAGGAACAGAAATGAGAGAAATTTGGTGGTTTCTTTTTTTCAGAGAAAGTGTGAAAGGGAAAGTACAGCTCTAAAAACTGCTTCCAGTTCTTAAATTGTTGTGCTATTGGTTATGGGAGATTTGGAGGTCTCAACTTTGTTGTGTCTCCTTTTTCTACTGTTCATTAATCTGCTACTAGTCTTCAAGGAGAACAATCTGATGTCATGGTTTACTCTATCTTTTGCCATCATTTCATCTAATTACAAACAAGCATTTTTATTTCTACTTACAAGTATCTCAATTTCATTGCAATGCCTCCACAGAAGCAGTGTGGCAGGTTATTTGTCTCCTTATGAACATCAAGAGAAGTTAGATGCAGCTGTCATGTAGCAGTAAAAAAGAACCATATTGCAAGCCAACTTCTATACTAGGAAAAAAAAAAGCTTTGTAGAAGATAACAAATTGTCCAATACTTGCCTCCTGCTCCTCTGAAAAGGATTTTGTAGTGCTTCTCTAGCCTCTTCGCCATGTAGTTTGCATTTAGTATAGCAATTTCAGAAGCGTGTTTCAGACCTTTTGCTCCCATTGTCTGAAAGAGGGATGACATGAGGAAACGGAACTAAAAACACTCCCAGGCAAGCTAAGTGTGTTCTTGTACTGGCAAGCATGATAGACAACATCACCATAATGCATCTGACTAGTTTCAAGGCAGTCACACTGCTGTTACTCTTTTGCACACTGCACTCACAGAAAAGCACTGGGTATTACTTGAGAGCAACTTTGGTATACATAGTTCATGAGGCTGCTTACTGTGTAGGAGTTTTTGCTTAAAGTCAAGTGAACAACCCAAACCTTTCCTCAAACTGAGAAGCTCTGAAATGAATAGAAAAAAGTGAGCAGAACTCAAGACTGTCATCAGTGCACTTGTAAGAACTGCACACACTGCCTGTCGCCATCCTTACCCCCCAGGGAAAGCATGTCCAGAGACCTGCCCAAAAAACTATGTGTGCTGTCTGTACAGATTATCCCAGCAACTCAAACTCTGCTTGCTGGTGTCATGTCACAGATGTCTTAACAAAGACCAGAGCCAAATGAACACAGATACACTTATTTCTCTGTTAAAGTGCTGTAAAAGGACAGCCCTGGAACCAAGCTGTAGTTCAGTTTCTTAACACTGCTCTTAGAAGTTAAATTGGCAAAGGAGAAAGCCAAAACAGCCTTCAAGGTAGTCCCTTTAGATGGGACAATGTAAACAGATGGCACTTTGCATTGTCAAGAAACAGCTTCCCTTAAAAATTTACTACAGTTTAAATATTCTATAGTAGAAACCAGCTTACAGTCACAACTGATTTTTATCCACAGCTGAAAAGCCACTATAGAAGTTGTACCAGCTTGTATTTGCTCATTTCAAATCCCAGAAGAGCTGGTTTCCCCAGGAGCACGTCTCCATGGTTAGATTATCAAACAGACTACAGGGTACTCTGAATGACACTGCCCTCACATTCACGTTTCCAGCTCTTGCTCTCACTGAAAGTTTCAAATGTTGCTCAGAGTCCCAGCACACCCTCTTCTCAAACAGAATTTGAATGTACACTCATCTCTGTTGGCTGAATACTTCCATATATGTAACCAAATATTTGCAGGCTTATCACGAAATTGCAATGCATTAAAAAATTACATAGATCATGATCAAGTTGTCACAAATCTGAAGTCAAAACTAAGTTCAGTTTTCAAGTTCAGTAAAACCTCCTAGAATTCGAGTTCTTATTAAACATGCTTTGGAAAGTTAAATGTTACGCACAAGTCAAGTATAACAATACTGCAGCATGCAACCAAAAATACTCTTGAAATTACCAAGCAGTTTTTAAACATGAAAGCTTCAACGTCAGAGTCAGTGGAGGGGCAAGCCTGACTGCAGCTGTCTTGTGTCCACTTGTCTCAGGAATTATTACAGACATAGGACAGAATAATTAAGCAGGCTACACAGGTACAGCAATTATCCTGCCATCCTTTCCTATTGCAGCAGACGGCAGTAGGCTGATCCATTGTCCTACTGGAAAACAAGGAGGATCAAAGGCTGTATACAACCTATGACTGTGCCACAGTCATATGCATTTCAGTCTGTGCAAACATCTTACAATGAGTTGCTCTTAAACCTGTTCATGTGGTTCCAGTGGTCCTCAGACTTGCTGAAACAGAAATGGAACCTTAGCAGATACTCTTTATAAAAGTCTACTCACCTTGATATACACCCAGGAAATTGGCAATATAGCACTGGAACCCCAAGGTGCAGCACTGACAGTACCCAAAGAACATGCATCCTTATCTGGCTGTATTTTGATGACAGGGTGGGTAGGCAAGTAGGGAGACAAATGTTTCTTCCTAAAATGAAAACACTGATTTTAGAACTTAAATGTGTATTGCTGTGGGCAATTTCAGCAGTAGCTTCTCTTCACCTCCCCTCCAAATGCCGTCCTCAAGGAAGTGTGGTCTAAGTCTTCTTCAACAGAAAGTTTAACAACACCACAATGGAAGATAGCAATCAGTTTTCAACCTATCACAAGATATTCATGCAGCTATCCAAATCAAAATGATTTTTTTGAAAGAGTGAGATTATTTTATTTTAAAGGAATATGATTGCCCTATAGGATAGACTCACATAGTTCATGTACCACTTCTGCATTCTGGACTACGTACAATATCAGCCCTCAAAGGCCATCATCTCTGCATTTACTCAGAAAACAGACTGCTGAGCAAGGTCTGCCATACACACTACAGAGCCAACATGAAAGTCAGGATTTGGGAACACAGATGAATCTCACCATTCATGAGATTAGCACATGACTATCCTGGAGAAGGACAGAAGTTTACAAACAACTGTACACCTTTCCCATTTATGGCTCTGTACTTAAGTGAATTGCCAGCCAAGATTCACTAAGGGGTATTTTTTTTTTTTTTTAAATCCTAATAAAGAGATACCCACACTCCAATTGGTCCCATTCCAGGTCCTCCTCCTCCATGGGGAATGCAAAAGGTTTTGTGAAGGTTTAAGTGAGAGACATCAGAACCATAATCTCCAGGACGACACAGACCCACCTGTGAAGGGAATACTCTGTCTCAAAATATACTTTACATGACATTTTAAGATCTATTACTTCATTCAAGAAAAACAGCTTCAAAAAGATGTGATATGTTTTCCTGCTTTTCTTTAATGTGATAGTCCCCTCCCCTACTACCAAAAAAACCCCACCACTCACTCAAACCCAGGACATCATGCAAACAGTTTTTTGCTTTAGGAATTCTTATTTATGTTTATAAATATTATCTTTGACAAAGATTAAGCAGACTAAGCCAATTTCAGTGAAAAACTCATAGATCTTTCAGGGAAAAATCAGATAAAAGAGAATAACTTTCACCATCTAATTTTTACTACTGTTCTTGGAAACCTCACCTTCTCCCCCAAACACTGTGCCATCTTGTGAGGAAGCTGTGTTGAGTATTGCTGTGCTATTTTTATTCCAAGGAAACGTATGCTCCCAGCTGTAATAAATCTACCTAGGAGATTTTGTACCTGGGCATTCATATTTGCTCCATCTAAGTAAACCTGGCCTCCATGTTTGTGAATCAGGTCACACACATCTCCAATCTTCTCTTCAAACACACCATTGGTGGAAGGGTATGTGATCATGATGGCTGCCAAGTTCTCTTTGTGCTTGTCCACCTGGTATCAAGGAGGCAGATGAAAAAAAAAAAAGGTCACTGAGGATCCTAAAGCTTAAGGGAATATTTTTACAAAATCTTGTAATTAAGGTCATCAAATGTTTTACAGGTGAGAAGCAAGTCTCTCTGCAGGTAGTCTAATTAATTTATAGTCAGCAAAAGATACTGGGCTCTTTCCTTCAGTGATACCTATAGAAAGAGTCTTTTCTCAGTAAATCAGAACTTTAAATTAGGGAACAATGCATGGTATTAAAATATACATGTATAATAGTCAATTCTGGGACCTTAAGACAAGCCAAGTGAAATATCTGGCCTTCAAGGTAATGTGATCTAATGATCATCCCCCCTAATTTGTGTGATACAGTTCTTTGACTACCATAAAATCCTACTCAAATACGTATTTTGGAATGTGTGTCCCGCTAACCCCTTGGATTCCCAAGATTCTCCTGCAGCCAATCTACAAAAAGTGAAAAAGTTGCCTAGCAACATATTCCCCAGCAGAGGTGGGCTTGAACTTCACTAAGCAAAGGCTAAAGTGCAGTTTCAAATGCTTCACACACATAAGCATGCTTCATTCATTTCTAATACTAGATGTAGACCAAAAAGGTCTGCTATAAAATAACCTACTGTGTAGAAAGACTCTGTGAGCCACTCGTGCACCAAAGATCCTGATATTAAAGGAAATCTCACAAGAGTCTCATGGCTAGGGTATGAGTGAGCAAAAAAAGAAAATAATTACTTATCCTTTTCAAGCATGTATTCACTATTATTACCGTATTTTCTCTCAAAGAAAAATCTGATTCAGCTGCCAACACTATTACCGGTAGAGGGGAAGCAGTGTTCCTGCCTTGAAAATGAAAGATAATTATTTTTACTAATTAAAGGTAATACTCACCATTGCTTTTAAATGGGAGATATCAATACTCCCATTTTTATCCACTTCAATTGGCTGAATCTTCATCCCTGCCATTTGTGCACTTGCTGGATTTGTACCATGAGCAGATTTAGGAATAAGGCAAACCTTAGAAGGCAAAAAGAAGCAGGGGCTAAAGTATAACTAGTTAAAAATTCTTAAAGCATTATGGTTTATGCTCAACTACAACTCATTATCAAGGTTTTCATAAGGGATCCTGAGGGAATGATTGCTGTCAAATTGCCACTTGTACTGAAGTGGCAATTCAATTTTCTCTGAAGAAAATCCATTCAAGTATCAGCATCTAAATACTTATTAGGAAAATAAAGTTTCACTTGCAGCATAGATCACGTTGGGGCTGCAGTGCCAGAATATTATTTCAGATACTCACATTTAAAATCCTTTCCTTTTACTGCTCCCTTTTTTTTTAAAAAAAAGACTGATTTGATTTTTTATAGTAATCATTCTCCATATGTACTATGACTTGCAAGGAAAACCTATCTAATTCCAATTTTCCACTACATCTACAGCTGACTTCCAAAGCACTTTCTTCTGTTTTATATTCAAGGCAAAAATTTAGACTGAAGTATTTTGGCTATAGCTAAGACGTTTCAGACAGCTATTTATATGCACTATACAGTTCATTTAAAAAGAAAAATGAGAAGTACTTTTATTTAAATAAATTTAAGTTCTTGTTAGTGATAGTTAGAAAAATGGAGCTCAGGGCATTTCCTCAGCTAGAAACTCCATCCCTTCTAAATACAATAAATATACTTTCTCTAAGAAAAAAAAATCCTTTGCTTCTATTCAATGAGGATATTGAAACATTGTCTATTATGATTCTCCTGGAAGGATCAATTTAACTAAGTTTAATAACTAATTTACTCAAACTTAGCTGCATTAGATAACTGACAGTAAGGCACTTGTTTTCATGAGAAACTGCACAATGGTCTCTACCTCATGTTCCACTGAGATGCTGAGACAAATGTTAATTACTTTAAAAGCTATTCCAGGGAACTGACCCACCTGGCTCAGCACCTGGATATTTGCTCTTCTTGCACTGAACTGTCAATGTTCTACTGTGCAGCTGTGCTGAAAGGAAACAGAAGGATCCCAGCCCCAGTGCTGGAAAGTACCGTGGCACATCTGTAGCCATGTTAGCTGCATAGCAGAAATGCAAAAGGGAGACTAGATTGCCACCCAGTCTTGCTGGATTGCACCTGTAGCTTCTGGGTGCAGAAGTTATTGATCAGGTAACAAAGTGGACAGATGTGAGCTGTCAGTTAATGCTGATACTTTTTTTCCATGAGAGAGCAGCAAATCCAAATGATCTGCTCATTTGCTTCCTTTTTCCAGCCCAGGAGAATGGTCAACATTTTGTGGGCTTTCTTATTTAATTTTCCCCCCCAAAACCTCACAGATTATCTTGATTTTACTGTAACATTTGAGATTTCTTAAGTGTGCGTAATTCCAAGCAGCCCTCAGACTCTTCTGTGCAGTTAACCTCTGGGTACCCCAGATCATAGAAGGACCATAGACACTCACAGAAGCTCAAGGATCTTGCACAGAATAAGAAACAGCAGAGCATACATGGATAATCAGAAGATAACTCCCTCAGGAATAAAGTTTCAACCTAATTTCACTTCCCACTAAGTAAAACTACTCACAAAACAAACCCTGTTATTGTAGAGAGTAGATGATTTCCAAGAAGTTTGAGGAGATCTAGATGCAAGAAACAAAGACAGAAGAAGACAATACTCACTATTCAATTTTAGGTATTTTCCTCACACAGAGGTTATAGTTCCCAGGACAATAATAATGACATTTTGAGATGGCAAATGAGTTCCAAAGCCAAGTGTAAAAACAGGATCAGAAAATATGGATATTATTGCACTAAAGACATTTTTCCTGCATTAAAGCCACCTCTATGCTTGTGCAAAGGAGTAAGATCTAACTAATTTCATATTTCCAATAAGTTTTTGATGTAGTCCCAAAAATGTTCCCAAACTAACTTCCGATGGGGCAAGTGGGAAGGTTCACATAGATAAGTATTTCAGGAAAAAACAGATAAGAAACAGAAAAATAAATGGTAAGTTTTCACTGTGGAGAAAGGCCATCCTAACAGAACATTATAAATATCTGTGCTTGTTCCCGAGCATTTCAGCTTACTCATAATTGGTTTACAATGGAGACATACAGTGAAATGCCAAATATCCTGTTAATACAAAATCACCCAGATCACTAAGAGAACTGATTGCATAGTTCAGAAAAGTACCCACAGTACTAATAGCATTCAAAACTGAATATACTGGAGCCAGATGTTTCTAGAATATTATACAAGAAAACAAATCTTAACAATACACAACTGGCATCGTAGTTTTGAACCTATCACCACTGTAAAGACCTTGCTGTGTTGGAGGGAAGAAGAGCAGCTGATTTAAAAACTAGAAAGGAAATAGAGAACAAAGAAAAAGGAACACAGAAGCTCTAGGTATAAAAAAAGCTATGAGATCGCCTTTTTGGGAAGGATGGGAAAAGAACTGGAATCTAACTAGGAAGACAGAAATGAGGATGGATAAGGTTATAATAAAATCTCAGAATTAACACCTGATGCTAACTGAGAACATGGAAGAATTGCTCATCACCTTTCAAGAGTGAGTGGGTATTAGATGAAACTGTAAGATGTCAGGTTCAAAAAATTAAGAGGAAAGATTTCCGATGAAAAAATATGATTATATGATAATGGCTGATGAAACCACAAAATGTTTTCTCCAAGATACTGTAAATATCAGAAGCTTCCTCATAAGAGGTCAAGTGATCAGATTTAATTGTAGAAAAATACATAAGCAGTGACTTTGGATTCCTTTGAATTGGGAAGTTCCCAGACTGTAGACATGTAGAAGCTGGGGCCATGCACTGAGTAAGTACCATTGTAAACCTGCTTTGTCCTTGTACTCCTCATCTTAAGAGGAGTCTGTCTGTCTGCTATTGGCCACTGTACGACTGGATGCTGGGACTGACAGACATTTGGTCTGGGCTAATCTGGCCATTCTTATATCACAACCAAGCAATCATATCTCCAAAATGAAACTTGCTACCACCAATTTCTCACATTTACATATTTCAACCTATTTCACTTTCAATTAAACTTATACATAAAGCCTACAATTAATGATTAAGCCTTTCTTCCAGGCATCTCAGATCATTCAGAAAACATCTAAAGGAACAATATTACTTTCAGGTTTTTCAGCTATAACTGCCTGCCATTAAATGCAAATAAAGAATTATCTTTAAAAGAAAATTAGAATTCAAAATTCTATTAAACATAGTGTACTAGTAAAAACTGATTCTTCTTTGGGGTTAACTACGGTTGTATCATTTCTGAGATTTACATGAACTCTCTTTTGTCAGATTACAACAGTATAGCTGAGAAGGGACTCTTTGAGGTCAAAGTTCCAGGTAGTTAATATAGAAAAGAATCAAGCCTTTAGATTCCAGTGTTACCAGCTGAAGATGATCCTCAGTCAATCAAAACTGATCTGCATTATTCAGCTACAGTTTTAGTGACCCTTGTGAACAAAGGTTACCTCCATATATCCTGCAGAAATTTATTTGAAACAATTTGAATGGACAAGAACTTCTATCACTTCCTCCTTGTATTTCCTTGCCAAAGGACTGGCTTCCTGATCAGATCCTTTCTCCTCCTCCTCCTTTACTAATTGATGGTACAGTCCTGTTGATCTCCATTGCCAGTGTTTCCTTTTTACTACGGGGGCAATCACCCTGGTTGAGGTTTGGGTCCCTGTTTTAACCATCATGCCCTTACAGGTAGAAGCCTACTTTCCCCTGCTTATGTGATAGTGCCCAACAGGCACAGGCCAAGCCCCAAAACAGTCCTAGGAGCTGCTGGCTCTCATTGAGGTAATCACAGCATCCTTCCACCAAGTGGTGTGCCATTACAGTGGGATTGCATGCCAGTTCAGGTGTAAAATCCCAGGCTATGGGAGGAGATAACAGCCCTAGGCACCTGCCTAAACCCTCCTACACATCCTGTCACTCAGGGATCAGCTGCCCTGGGGCTTGTTTCTCTGTCAGCTCAACAAGCTGTTGACTTACTCTGGGACGAAACTAGGTTCCATACACCCAATGACCAGAAAACAATGTTAGATAATAGGATCAAACATCTTACGTAAGGATGTACAAAAAAATCAGTAGCCCATGCAACAGAGTTGGATACACAAACCCCAGAGAAGATGGAGTTGTAATCCCTTGTTCTCTCCACAAGGTAGCTCACACAGCACAGGAATGTCATTACAACTAGGGCCAGGCATACAGGCATTGCTTTTATCTAAATGTTTCCAAGCACAGCGAAATACATTGATAAGCAGCACAGCAAACAGCATGAACCAAAAGCAGCTATTAAAAAGCCCTACACTCTAATACACAGTAAAGCAAGCAAGCTCTGTGACCCACATAGGAGACTGCCAGTTAACAAATTAACATGTTCAGATCAAAAATGTCATCACCTCAAGCCTCATGCTGGGTGCTAAAAAAGAGTGTGATGGATTGACCCAGCCAGTGGCCAAACACCTACACAGCTGCTCACTCACTCGTCTGCCATGGGACAAGGCAAAAGTAGAAGTAAGGTGAGAATAGTCATGCATTGAGGGAATTAAAGCTTAACAGGGAAAACAAAAGCCACATGTGCAAGCAAAGCAAGAAGAGAAAATCATTCATTACTTCCCATGGCCAGGCAGATGTCCAGCCACTTCCTGGAAATCAGGGCCTCAGCACATTTAATGGCTGCTTGGGAAGAAAAATGCCATAACCGTGACCTTCCTTGCTTTGTTCTTCTTTCCCTGAGATTTTATTGCTGAGCATGCCACTATATGGCATAAAACATCCCTTTGGTCAGTTTGGGTCAGCTGTCCTGGCTGTATTTCTCCCCATTTCTTGCCCACGACCAGGCTACTCCCTAGAGGTGGGGAGGGGTAGGGGGCAGGGCAGAGTCCGCCAGAGAGAAAGCCTTGACAATGTGCAAACATCGTTCAGCAATAACAAAAAGTTCCCTGTGTTATCAACACTGCTTTAGCCACAGATCCAAAGCACAACACCAGCTGGACTGCTACGGAGAAAGTTAATTAAATCCACCCCAGCCAGACCCAGTATAATCACCCTTTGAGGGAGCCCCCTTTCCTCATTCCCACTGCCTGTAAAGTAAAGAAAGACTTTTAAGGTGGTACCCATGATCCATGAGGGAAGACAGGAATACTGAAATCTTGCCAAATATGAGAATACATAACTTAGTTTCTCTCTAGGTGAGTACCAGATGCTGAATCAACCCTCTTTATCTGCTTCTCACCCAGAGCTCTTCCCCACACAAGTGCTGACACTTACAGTTCTATGACGTTCTCCTTTTGCATTTAAATAAGCTTTGATTGCAGCCAAACCTGCATACTCTCCTTGGGCTCCACTGCAAGAGAAACACAAACCCTGTTACACGAGCACAGAAACCAGAAAGTGCTAGATCTCTGCTAAAACTTCAAATTGTCCAGCCCTAATCCTTCTCAATGGCTTTAGGCAAGTGTCAGCAAACTAAAAGAAGTACATCCCATGGATTAAATTACAAATGGACAAGTATTAATTAACAGCTCTTGACTCTTCTGCAAACAGTAGATGAAAAAAGTTATACCATTTTATGTGTTTATAGTATCATGTAAAATCCTTTTGGTGACTGAATTGATCCCAATTTCTGCACCTAGCAGGGGACTACATGCTTGACCACAGAGAGGCAAACTAATACTGAAATAGTGCAGTATATGCAGCGAGACATAAGAACTCTTTCAGTCACATCCTATGTGTAGAGTAAGTCCTTACTGCCCATTTTATATCAAAACTACTAATGGACATAAACAGGCTGCAGCAGTATTCATTCAGATCTGCTTTATTTATTTCAGTGACTATGCAGATCCTAGGCATTCTTCAGTCAAACCTAGTATTACCTGGTGCATCAAATACCCATTTCAAAAATTATATAGTTGCCAACTCATACAGCTTGGTTTAAATCTTTAATTTTATCTCATAGGAGGGTATCAGTAACATCAACATATTAAGGAAGCAATGATGGAGAAACCAGCCTTCATCGATGAAAACATGGGAAAGATTAAAAGAATAGAAAAGACCAAATCCTTAAAATTTTAGAAGAGACAAGACAATAAGGTTCTGCACTTTTGAAAAAATAAATCTTGTGTTCATAAGCTTGCATTCAAGACTTCTCTTTGTCAAATTTAATTTTAGAAGCTTCTTCTGTCTTTGGCTTGCACATTTTCTTTAGAGGTCAGTTTATGGGATCATGATTAGCAGCAAATATTCAGAAAAAATTTCCTGCCTGTTTGGTTGGAAGGAGATTTTGTCGTAGCCAGTAATCTCACATAGGTCCTTCTCTAAATCCTTGAAAAGCTGCTGATATCCTTGAGCTTGATCCAGGGGCACAAAAGGGTGGATATTGGCAAATTCTTTCCATGAAATAGGCTATTAAAAAAAAATAAATAAGAAGAAGTAATAAAGCATGTACTGTAACAAAAAACTCTGCAGACAACTCTTTTGTTGTTAAACTCTGTGAAGGAAAGAAGCTGCTCTGTGGTCAAATAAAAATCAAACATTTTCTGTGCATCAAGACAAGTTCCCAACCTCACTGCAGGATGAAGTCTGGATGAACAGAGAGCTTTGGCTGGAACTCAGGAATATGACCTTTGGAAGAAGGGGCAGGCAACTCAGGAAGACTACAAGAATGTCATGCGGTTATGCAGGGAGAAAATTAAAAGGGCCAAAGCCCAACTAGGACTTAGTCTGGCTATTGCAGTAAAAGACAATACAAAATGTTTCTATAAATACATTAGCTACAAAAGGAGGGCTAAGGAGAATCTTCATCCTTTATTGGATGTGGGGGGAAACATAGGGACAAAGGATGAGGAAAATGCTGGGGTACTTAATGTCTTTTTTGCCTCAGTCTTTAATAGTAAAACCAGTTGTTCTCCAGGCACCCAGCTCCCTGAGCTGGAAGACAGGAATGGGAAGCAGAATGGAGCCCCTATATTCAAAGGGGAAATGGTTAGTGACCTGCTACACTACTTAGACACACACACAAGCCTATGGGCCCAGGTGGGACCCACCCAAGGGAGCTGGTAGAATTGCTCACCAAGCCACTTTCCATCATTTGTCAGCAGTCCTGGCTAACTAGGGAGGTCTCAGTTGGCTGGAGGCTAGCAAATTTGATGTCCATCTACAGGAGGGGCTGGAAGGAGGGTCCTGGGAACTGCAGACCTATCAGTCTGACATTGGTGCCAGGGAAGGCTGTGGGTTGAGTGCCACCACAGCATGTACAGGACAACCAGGCAATCAGACCCAGTCACGATGGGTTTATTGAAGGCAGGTCCTGCTTGACTAGCCTGGTCTCTTTCTATGACAAAGTGACCCACTTAGTGGAGGAGGGAAAGGCTGTGAATGTTGTTTACCTTGACTTTAGTAAAGCCTTTGACATCGTTTCCTACAGCAGTCTCCTGGACAAACTGGCTACTCATGGCTTAGACAGGTGTACGCTTTACTGGGTATAAAAACGGCTGGACAGCCAGGCCCAAATAGTTGTGGTGAATGTAGTTAAATCCAGTTGGTGGCCAGTCACAAGTGGTGTTCTCCAGGGCTCAGTACTGGGGCAAGTTCTGTTTACTATCTTTATCAGTGATCTGGATGAAGGGATCGAGTGTACCCTTGGTAAATTTGCAGATGATGACATGTTGGGCAGGACTGTTGATCTGCTTGAGGGTAAGAAGGCTTTACAGAGGGGTGTGGACATGCTGGATCGATGGGCTGAGGCCAACTGCATGAGGTTCAGCAAGGCTGAGTGCCTCATCCTGCACTTGGGTCACAACAACCCCACAACACCACAGGCTTGGGGAAGAGTGGGTGGGAAGCTTGCCTGGTGGAAAAGGACCTGGGAGTGTTGGTCAACAACCAGCTGAATACAAGCCAGAAGTGTTCCCAGGTGGCCAAGAAGGCCAACAGCATCCTGGCTTGTATCAGAAATAGTGTGGCCAGCAGGACTGGGGAAGTGACTGTGCCCCTCTACTTGGCATTGGTGAGGCCACACCTTGAATACCGTGTTCAGTTTTGGGCCCCTCGCTACAAGAAAGACATTGAGGTGCTGGAGCATGTCCAGAGAAGAGCAATGAAGCTGGTGAAGTGTCTAGAGGTGAAGTCCTGTGAGAGCAGCTGAGGCAACATGGTTTGTTTACTCTGGAGAAAAGGAGGCTCAGGGGAGACCTTATCACTCTCTACAGATACCTGAAAGGAGGTTGTAGTGGGCTGGTGTTGGTCTCTTCTCTCAAGTAACAAGCAATAGGACAAGAGAGAATGGCCTCACGTTGCACCAGAGAAAGTTGAGACTGGATATTAGGAAAACTTTTTTCACTGAAAGGGTTGTCAAGCACTGGAACAAGCTGCCCAGGGAAGTGGTTGAGTCACCATCCCTGGGGATATTTAGAAGACATTTACGTGTGGTGCTTAGGGACATGGTTTATTGGTGGCCTTGGCAGTGTTAACACTTAGACTCAGTGATCTTAACAGTCTTTTCCAACCTAAACAATTCTATGATTTCCAGTAACATTTTTTTTTTAACTTTCAGAAGATCCTTAAAAAGCCTTAGTTTCTCCTTCTAGGTCACCTCTCATTATGTAGAGCTGTGGCAACAGATCATGGGGCAAACAGAGAGGACTTGTGTGGAATAATACCTAAGAGTTTGCTTCACCCATTTTTGTTGCTATCCATTTTAATTAGAAGGGCATATACAAAACAGAAAACAGTGAAGTGAGAAGACTAGAGAAGGGAATGAGAGAAAGCAGAGAAAGGAAATCTAGTTAAAGGTCAAAGTGAGAAGCCAAAATGGAGAGAGCAGAGGAAGCTCATTCAGAGTCAGAAAGTCATTCAGTACTAAAACAGCTTAGCTAAGGGTCTGCTTCATTTGCTATCAGCTAGAAAAATTAAGATATCCAAAGACTCCAGCTCCTCACCTGGGGAAAAGAAGTGTTATCTTAGAAATAGCAAACTGACAAGGAAGCATGAATTACCAGTCCCACCTAACTCTTTCCATATTGCTAAGGATTAGATCATAAGTTTTGTAAAACAGATAGAAGTACTGCAAAACTGCATGAGAGAACAGAACTGTGACACCTAACTCCAAAAATTATTTTCATTATTTTTTTCAGAACTGGGTCTTCAAAGCCATTCACTCTCCTGCTGCTGTTGCACTCCTACTGTCCTTTTCAGAGCTTTTTCCTAGCAGAAAAGGGAGTTGATGACTTTAGCTACTTCTGAAACTGTCTCCTCAGCTGGAGGAGTAGGTACTAGACCAAAAGCAGTCTTTACTTCCCTACAGTGACACTGGCTAGATAGTTTACTCAAGCAAGACAGTATTATTGCAACTTACTGTAAGTTCAGCAGAACTGTTGAGCTTCATTGTGCAGGACCCCTAAAAACACAAACACATTTGTCAGTATTTATTGAAATATATAAATACCTATGTAAGTACCTATTTTTTTTTTCTCTTTTTGATAAATACCTACCAAAGGAATCATGCTGTGAACAAGGGAAATATCTTTGTTTTCTAATCTTTTCATGTATCGCACGATATTTGTCTCAGAGTGATAGCTGGGGAACACAAAATGTGGTGTTAACGCAAGCAGATTAGTTATACTAGCTGTTTGAGCTGTTCTCTAACATAGGAAAAGCCATTAAAAAAGAATTAAGACTGAGAATATTTTTTAATACACTAGGTACTTCTTTCCAAATCAGTACTTTATGCTTGTTAGTAGCAATGTGGATAAAAAATGCCTATTATTCCCTCAGAAATGCTATCAGTAAACATGGAATATAAGGGCTCTAATAAGTCCACTGATACTATGTCCTCAAATAACAGCTTGTACAATGTAGCAGATTAATGGCAAAACACATCCCCCATGTGACCACGAATACTGCTTTGCTCATTTAAGATGTGAAAGATATCTAAAAATGTTACTAAATAGATAATTCCAGAGTAATGAGTGACTTTGTGAATAGAGCTACAAAACTGTCCTCAGCTGAATCCAGTATAACTTTTTAAAGGAGATACTTTTGGATTCCATTAAAATATCAGATATACAGCAATTTCACAAACCTGTTGAAAACGGGATGTGTCAAGAATTTGGAAGTTCTCTTGAATGGGGTGCTAAGGATGCCTTTGGTTTCCTCACCCATACCCTCAGCAATTAGCTCCTTTGACACAAAAAAACATGGAGTCAAACACATTCACAGAAATTTCTCTTTTCACAGTCAATTTTCATCAGAACTAGTTTATACTGCCAGTTTACTTCAAGATTCAATAATCTCTTTAGGTAAAAGAAACAACTTTATTAACATATATACCTATGTATATCTAGTGTGACAACACATGATATTAAAACTGGGTACAAATGTCTCAGTAGTCCTCATCTTGGAAGTACTGCTGATAATTATTAATGACATACAACAAATATTCCAGTGGGAGAGAAATTATTGATCACCACGTCCTAACCCTCATAAAACAAGTAACGGCTTAAATGCAAGGTGTCCAAGCTGACTCAAATGATTAAGTGTCAGAGTCAGAAAATGATATTACTCAGTTACATAAACCATTGTTATCTCATACAGCCTTTCTTTATGAGAGGATCTGAAATTCTCAGTATTTAACGAACTAACATCATATAGACATCCACTTCCCCAAGAGCAGTTTTGCTTTTCACTAAACTTCTGAAACATTCAGGTAGTTTAATCTGTATGATCTATTGTCTACTTACAGCTGAAGACTCACAACCAAAAATCCATAATATGTCATCTAGGTCTTTCTCTTTTACAGTTTCATCAAGTGATACTCCAAGCTATGGATAAAAGCAACAGTAATTACTCAAAGCCCTTAATTCTAGAGGCATAGTATATTCTGGTCAAGAAAATATATTCCAGAAACACAGAAGGAAAAAAAAGGAAAAAAATCAACCTACCAACAATATGTAGATATCACTTCATTTTATGTAGTAGATATAAAAATTTATTTTATTTACATAAAATATTCCAATTCCTACCTTTCCCCTGCTAAACCATCCAAGCCAGGTAGCTCACAATTGTCAAGACTTGTGACTTCACCTCTAATGTTTCTAAGTGTTTTCTATTTAAGAAGAAAGTTACCCATTTTGCTAGACTTGGCCCTCTGCCCCATCCCATTTTGCAGAACATATTAGACTTTGCCAAAAGTCCTTAGCACCTACCAAAATGTGGTTTAGATTTCAATCTGTCTTTAAACACTGCCTCAGGACCCGAATTCTGGAGGTCTCCTTGCATTTCATCATTAAGTTTTAGAGTCTCTCCATTCTAGCTCTTAATGGCATATTTAACATGAAACAATTAGATACTCTTTTAAATAGACATAAAATGAAAATACAATTATTATTTTTGGAAGTTCAGTACATCACTTAACAACTTCATTATTTTTTTTCATCTTTATAATTGACTGATATGTTTAAGCAAATTACAAGCCGTCTTAAATAATTTTGTTCTATTTAGCACATGTAATAACCAGAAACTTAATGCAGAAAAAGCCATGCTACAAACTTCTGTAAGGTTTAGGGAGTTGCTTACTCTGCCATCACTATAAATCCGAAAATTTATCTTTCTAAGAGCTGCCCTGTCCAAAACCTCTTTGACTGAGCATCCACATGTGATCGTCAAGGTATCAAAGAACAGATCATGATGTAGTTTATGACCAGCTCGCCTGAGACCTACAAAAAATAGTAAGTTAATTCTATTAGCAGCATACTGTATTGCTTTCTTACACAGTACTTGCATAATAACCCTATCAATCTTTTAAGTAAATGCTTTTACACAATAAAGCAAAATACTTCCCTTGTGTACAGAGCAGCAAAATTACCAGCTTTTTAGTGAAATATCACTGCACATGAAGCGTATATAAATCAGAGTCAGACCTAATTAATAATGCAGATTGAGTCTAGGGAAGATCCTTCTGATACATCAAATTTGTAATACATACAGTAGCAGAATTGGTATATGAATGCAATAAGGAGAAAATCACAAAACCGGAAAGAAAAATTTTATTATATAAATGGCTATTAACCGTTATGGAGCTTGCCATATGAAGTTTAGAGTCTTAAAGCTTTTCACAGCAGCAAAAGGTCTTCCAGCTAAGATGGAAAATAAAGCACATATAATTGTGGCAATCAATCCTCAGTTCCCAGCATTCCAGATCTGCATAGCTCCTTCTGACGGCAATGACAGTCATGCCAGTGAAAAAAAACCTACAAGACCATATAGTCCAGCTATCAAATCATTATTTTATGCTACAGATTGTGCGCATTTGGTCAGCTGTCAAGGTTTGGGATTTCAGTATTCAGGGCAGTTATGATACTCCACTCAACTTAACTGAAATGTTCCTATTTCTTTAATCTAATTTATTATTTATTTTTGCTATGTTATTATTTTTTTGTGCAGATTTCTGTGTGTAAATTAGGATGGTCCAGTAAGTGAAGTACAGAGCTTGCAGCTGGAAAACAGCATTTGAATCTTATCATCTAGATACTCACTGTGTAGATTTCTGTTAGTTTCCCAAGGAAACAAAAGTAATGCTTGCAAGCTCATCTTGGATGTCATTATCAGAAGAACACAAAAACCTTAGTTACGAATTTTGTATTAAAATGTTCTCTCTAGAGTTGAAAGAACATCAGCTGGCAAAAACCCCCTGTAAGTTTATTTAAGAAGATGTATTATTTAAGAAGGTGTAAGGATTTAAGAACAGTTTCTTCAAACATTTAATACTCACCTTCAGCCAAGATTAGAGTAGCATTGTGTACCCGTCTTGCAATATGTCTTAATCCATCAGACCCATGGTATACACCAAACATGGCTGCCATGTTAGCCAGAAGAGCCTAGGATCCAAATACAGCTTAGGACATTTATCATCATCATCATCATTATCATTGTTATCATCATCATCATCAACTATTACATCATCATCATCATCATTGTCATCATCAACTATTACTTCATGTTAGTTTAGTGGAAAGTTTCTTTAGCATCCAGGGACAACAACATATCCTCAACTGACATTACACTTGATTACATGTTGCCTACAAAATAACAGGTGGGAAAGGCAAAATACTTTTATGAAACTGTAAGCACTGATTGTCAATTTAATGCCCTTTGAAATGAAACTGTGTCAGCAATTATCATGAACTTAAATTCAACTACTGCAACACAGACATTTGAAGACTCTTTAAGTAAAGCTAGTCTCATAGGAAACTCATTGTTTAGGATTTGTACATAACATTTATGGAATATCCTATGAATAATAAGTAATGAAGCTTGTTTTAATATTAATAATCCCTCCTCAAAATCCAGCACAACATTAGGAGCGTGAGCAAAGCATCGATAGGTGCAGAAAAAATTATGAACTTGTCTGACCGAAGGACTGTGGAGACATTTTTGAGTGGGCAATTTCAGATCATTAGAATTCCCTTCCATTTTATTAAATCTCTCTCATTCATAACAATCACAACACTGCTCAGTGGCACTCATCCTATGAGACAGATGGACTCATGACATTGCATGAATTCAGGGCCAAAGTCTTTACTAAAGGAAACAGATATTAATACTCTCTTTTCAAGCAGGGTCCCACTTCCAAAGGACTCAAAACAAATGCACAAACACCAGAGTATTTCAATGTTCTTATTTTTTTTCTAGAAAAAAACTGTCAAAAGCAAAGCTAACTCAAATTGCTGTGACGTTACAACTATAACCTTATGGTTTAACTTGCTCCTTTCTACTGCTGAAAATAAAACATGACAAGTTACCTGTGCTGTGCAGATGTTGCTGGTAGCTTTATCTCTCCTGATATGTTGCTCCCGTGTTTGCAAAGCAAGTCGGTACACTTCCTTTCCATTTGCATCTCTAAGTCACAAGCAAAAATGTTGCTTCTGTTACTTTAAAATTGCAGTAGTTTAAGACATTGGGTTCTGTTCATGTTAACCTGAAACTAGTTACTTATCCTCAGAGAGGGAAAGGTGACAGAGAGAATAAAGCATAAGTCAGGAAAGCTGAGATATCAAACAGAGAGTGAGAGTAAAGTTTCTAGATTTCTGTTTACATCATGGCTGGTAAACATGTCCAGTCAGGTAGAGCACACAGTGAATTTTCTAAGAATTGCAACTGTTTTAATTGAATGCTAATCCAGAACTTAATTTGGACAAACACTGAGAAGGCAACATGTTTTCTGATTATGTCAGGTAAGAGCATGTTGAATTCGCATATAAAAATAACCCGTGCAACAAGGTTATATGATATAACTGGAGGGGCTCTGTTCCATCCAACCTTTAAGAGGTCCTTTTGTAGGGTTCTTAACATGTTAAAAATGGAGAGATAAAAGACAATCTGATATCCTTTTAACCTATGAAAACTTTCAGAACAGCCACAAAAAAAAAAAATGGACAAACTATGTACACACATTCATAAAAATATATACATATGTACATATGTGGGGATTTGAATAGCTGGATTACCTGCCTCAAGTACTTGTGCAGCACTTATGTGATATTTAAATCATTTTTACTCTAGCAGATGTTTGTGCATTTTTACTGAACAGCTTAGTTTATCAGCCCCTGCAGAGGAACCTCAACAGGCTGGAGAAATGGGCTGACAAGGAACCTCATGAAGTTCAACAAGGGGAAGTGAAAAGTGTAGCACCTGGAGAAGAACCCCATGCACATGTTGGGGGCCACCCAGCTAGAAAGCAGCTTGGCAGAAAAAAAGACCCTGGGGGTCTTGGGGAACACCAAGTTGAACATGAGCCAGCAATAGGCCCATGCAGCTAAGAAGGCCAATGGTATCCTGGGCTGCATTAGGCAAAGATTTGCCAACAAGTCAACGGAGGTCATCCCTGCTCTCTCCTCAGCACTGGTGAGGGCACACCTGGAGTGCTGTGTCCAGTTCTGGGCTCCCCAGTACAAGGGAGATACAGACATACTGGAGAAAGCCGAGCCAGTACGATGTTGAAGGGACTGGAGCATCTTTCCTATGTGGAACGGCTGAGAGAGCTGGGACTGTTCAGTCTGGAGAAGAGGAGGCACAGGGAGGACCTTATCAGTGTATATAAATACCTGAAGGGAAGGTTCAAATGGGACAGAACCAGGCTTTAGTCAGCAGTGTCCAGTGACAGGACCAGAGGCAATGGGTGCAGACTGAAACACAGGAGTCAGTAGCCCAGGTCCTCTGAACATCAGGAAACAATTTTTCACTGTGAAAGTGATTGAGCACTAGTGCAGGTTCTCCAGAGGAACTGTGGAGTCTCCTTCCTTGGAGACCTTCCTTGGAGGTCCTGGGCTACTGGCTCTAGGTCACCCTGCTTGAGCAGGGGGTTTTCACCAGATGACCTCCAGAGATCCCTTCCAACCTCAATCATTCTGTGATTCTGTGATCAAAACCTTAAAAAAAAAAATCCATGGCAGAAAGCATCATTGAGTAAGTGCCATAGCTTTTTCCATTTTGACATTTTCTCTTCCAAGTTTCTTGAGATGCAGAAAGATGAAGAGTAGATTAAAAATATTAAAGTAGGTGTAGTCACAGAGTAGCAGTAGCGTGGCCTTGATAAATAGAATTACTGTTACTTTGTAAAAGATTGTACCTAACTTCTGATCAAAATCTGAATTAGGGATCAGACTTCAGAACTATGAGTAAAGCCTAAGGATACCCTTAGAATAAACAAGATGATTGACAACATATTTGAAGGAATATTACTATACAAATGAAATATTTCTAAGCTCATTGATAACCGTTAATGTCATTAATTATTTTGGTTACTAAAGTACTTCTGAATAGCTTCTGTGCCACATATATGCAGTCTTTCCAGTGACAATTACTTTGCATTTCTACTATTCCTGCTTGTCAAAATTCAAAATATGTCACCAATAACAAGAATTAAAGGTAAGGTTTTGCACATTCTTTCTATGCTTTGTTTAAATTTGACTAAAATCTGAACTGGATTAAGTTCCTTCTTGATTATTTGGGAAATTCACCGAATTTTTTTACTTCTTCTTATTTATGGTTTTAATAACGATGTCAGAGAAGAAGGTTTAATGATACAGAATAAGCAGAATAAATTAGCTCACAAAGCCTCATGCCATCACAATTAATCCTCTTTGCTGTTTTGGCTATCTCTTCAACCCACATTGCAGCAAGCACTATAGACAGTTCACAGCTTCATTCCATACAAATGCAATTTGTTAAGCTTGCCTCATAAAAATCGAAAGCAACTTTAATTCTCCCAGTTTTCAAGAAAAAAGGTGTCTGGTACAACACCATGGTCAGCTGTTATTCATAAAGGCTGAACAAGATGATCATAATGTGTTTTATTTTGATGTTTCCTGAAGACACTAATGACAAAGTGAGCCCTTACCTTGTAACACCCACCATTCTGCCTGGCATCATTCTCACTAGATTTTCCTTGACAGCAAAGAATGCTGCGTGGGGTCCCCCGTAGTAGAGTGGCACGCCAAACCTCTGGGAGTTGCCCAGGACAACATCTACCCCAAACTCTCCAGGAGGCTTCAGAATGCAGAGAGCCAGAAGATCAGTAGCACAGCAGGCGAGAGTCTGAGAACAGAAGTGCACGGAGCAGTCAGCCTCTCTTCTGAAGGAACGATGTTTGCATGGGAGCTAAGTTTGAACAATGTACAGCTTCAAACAGTTCCATGTCACTTGCACAGAACTGAGGTGCAGTGGTTGTACTGACTGTAGTGGTTATCAGTTTCATGGAGCTGAAGAGTTATACTTTAGGTGGTATCTCATGTAACAGTTTCTATCAGTATGGCTGCTTGATGCATCAAATTTACGACACCAATAAAATTTACTTTACCCCGTTCTGATGAGCTCTTTCAACAAGTTCAGAGAAGTCTTCCACCTTCCCTTCGGTGTCTGGATACTGAAATAATACTCCACTGACATCCTTTCCACTGAAATCCATCTCATGGGGTAATTTGAGCTCAGTAATAACACCTGTATAACTGGAAAACAAAAACATGCAAAAGACAACATATTCAAACCACTTCCTGCCTTTGAGTGACATTTAATATGATGTTTTCATGGACTTATATATGACCTTTTTCTTTAACACACCAAGAGGTGAACCTACTTTGCAGCACTAAACATTGAGAAAGTTTCATGTCGTGGTATATAGTATGGAAGAATAATTGCATTTGATATCATCAGAAGTATGGAGCAAAGCAGAGCAGAGGATGCATAAGCTACTTCATATCAACTTTTTGCTGCTTTAACATGTTTAAATTTGAGAATCAAATCATATTTTTAGAAGATGGTTACTTTAAATTGTAAACTAAAATTGATTTGGCTTTCAAGAAAAGAGAAGTTTTGTTATCTAGGGTAATTCATTTCCTAGTTAAAAAAAAAAAAAAAAGACCAGACTGAATTCAATAAACAAATGTATATATGTGCACAATAACTTCAGGGGAAAATAAATATTTTTTTATCAGATGTTTAGTCTCTTTCTAAACATCTTTAATTACTTTGTAGTTGTATTTGAATGGAAAAGTAGAAGAAACAACAAATGTTAATAGATTTCTGCTTCTATTTTGCAAAGAAATCATATTCTTATATTCCAAAAATGGTATATGGTGAAGAGACACAAATGAAAAATGTTTCAATTCAAGTGAAAAGATATAGTGGAAAATGGAGAAAAACATTACTTTGCTCTAGTCTGGACCACTGCTATAGTTTGAGGGTGGCATCGGGCATCTACATAGAATTTCCTTCTTTTGTTGTGCCTGTTAGAAAGAAAAGGAAAAAAAAAGAAGTTTTGCATATCAAGAACATATTCTTTTCCATGGAAATAAAATTAATTAGTTTTCTGAATGTGAGTTTTCCTAAGTTAAAAGATAGTTGTAAATTTTGGTTATCATAACCAAATAAAGTGTAAGATTGAATGAAGTTTCTAGTCCATTTAAAATAAGAAAGTTCATTTCAGACACTCAAAGAAAATCGTACTTGACAAAATTAAAACAGATTGTGAAACAGAAAAAGGAGCCAACTTAGGAAGCTGCAGAAATGCCTCTGCATACACATACACTTTTAAAGGAATACAATTGTGGTCTTTAATACATATTTTCAGTGTTGCCCTGGATAACCAAACATGAGCCATCAAAATAGTAAAATGGAGACTAAGACAATTGCATAGTTATCTCTGGTAAAGATGATTTTGTGTCAGTGATGCTTTGAATAACTGAAGTTACAACACAGTCTTTGCTGTGTAATCTCCTTCCTGATATACAGTCCTTACAGTGAACCTTCAGGCATCTCTCAGATTTCATTCGCTTTGCAGATACAGATACCTGAAAGTAAATTTAGATATACCAGTAACAGTTTCACTTTCAGCAACTTAGGACTGATGTACTTCACTGGTTTGTAAAGCTCCTTTTAACCACTAGTGGAAAAAACCCAATTCATATCTTCAGTGTTCATGGACAGCAGAGATTCATGCCCCAGACTGTTAGGTTATAGGGTAAAAGTTTCTCTGCGCACCCTCAGAGAAGCAATAGCAGGTGAGGAGCGCAAATAATAATACCCCGTTCCTGCTGCTCCCAGGCTCATCACAGCAGATACCGACCCATTAGAGACCCATCTCTGCAGGTGCTGAGGAGGCCCCAAAGCAGGTGGGAACCCAAATTAAGTAACTAACCCAGGCAGACACTGTCTCAGGACCCCCCCAGTGGGGAAACATTATGGGAGGCAGGGGAAGAGCATTTTGGGTTTATTATTAGATATTTAGGGGAAAAGGGATACTGTTAAGTGATTCAAGGAGGGAGAAGTGTAAGAAAATAGTGAGTAAGGCGGTGAACATGGTCATATACAAATAGTTGCTGTTTGAAGCACTTGAACCCAGCTAGTGCAATCTGCCCTCTCTTCTTGTTAAATTAATTTCTGATTCTTTTTAAGATCAAGGGACTCTGTATTCTGGGGAAGAGGGGAGCGTATAGCTGTCTGGGTAGCATCAGACCATGGAAGAACCACATGTCCATGGTGCAGCAACTAGAGTGACCAGAATGAGTGGACTTCAGTGCCAGAAACCTCAGCCATAGGAGCCTCTGTGTCTGTGGTGGTAGAAGCTGGAGCAGCTGTGTGTCTGGGTGCCAGCAGCCAGGCTGGTACAACAGTCAAGGCAACCAGACTCTCTCCAGTAGGTCCATGTCTCCCTTGTACTGGGGAGCCCAGAACTGGACACAGCACTCCAGGAGTGGCCTCACCAGTGCTGAGGATGGGGCAAGGATCACCTCCACTGACTTGTTGGCAACAATCCCCTTAATGCAGACCAGGATACCATTTGCTTTCTTTGCCACCAGCACACATTGCTGGCTCACATTCAACTTGGTGTCCCTCAGGACCCCCAAAGGCTTTTTCTGCAAAGCTGCTTTCCAGCCTGCCAGCCCCCAGCATGTACCCCATATGCCTGGGGTTGTTTCTTCCCAGGTTCAGGACTTTGCACTTCCCCTTGTCGAACTTCATGAGGTTCCCTGTCAGCCCATTTTTGCAGTCTGTCAAGTTCCCTCTGGATGTCAGCACAACCCTCTGGTGTATCAGCTGCTCCTCCCAGTTTTGTGTTATCAGGAAGCTCGCTGAGCATACACTCTGCCCTATCTTCCAGATCATTAGTTGGACCTAGTGTTGTCCCCAGATTACGCCATTAATAACTGGCCTCCAACTAGACTTCATGTCACTGATCACCACCCTCTGATATGCCATTCAGCCAGTTTTCAATCTACTTCACTCTCATCTAATGCAGCCCATATTCTGCAGCTTCTCTGTGAGGATTTAAGGGAGATCATCAAGGTAGGCAATACCCACTGCTCTCCTCTCATCTACCAAGCCAGCCATTTAACTGTAGAAAGTTATCAGGTTGGTCAAGCATCACTTCCTCTGTGTGAATCCATGCTGGTGACTCCTGATCACCTTCTTGTCCTTTACTTGACTGGAAATGGTTTCAAGGACTAGCAGTTGTTCCATCATCTCCAAGGGATCAAGGTGAGCCTGACCAGCTGGTAGCTTCAGGCGTACTCATTCCTGCCCTTCCTGAAGACAGGATTGACATTTGCTTTCCTCCAGTGTTGAGGTACCTCTCCCAGCCTCACAATGACATCAGGTGGCTCCCTCAGCACTCATGGGTGCATTGCATCAGGACTTGTGTATGTCCTGTTTGCTTAAGTATTCTGTAACCTGACCCTCCTCTACCAAGACTAAGTCTTCCTTGTACTAGACTTTCCGCAGGTCTCTAGGTCCTTAAGTTTGTGAAGGCCTTAGATGGCCAAGTTAAACATTCACATCAACACTGGGAACTTCTCTGGGGACTTAAAAACATGAGCTATAATTGTTCAGTGATCTGCTCACAGTAACATGGCCACATTCAACTTCAACACCCTGACCTATCCAGGTGACACCTCTCCTACACAGGAGACACACCTTTCAAAGTCCAAAACTCCTTCCTGTTGTGATTTAACCATACATTTAAACATAGTACCTGTGACATAATTGCATGGCTTCTGCAGCAGCTGTCCCCTCATCCAGCAAAGATGCGTTAGCCACATCCATTCCTGTGATATCACACACTATAGTCTGGTAATTTAGCAGGCTCTCCAGCCTGCCTTGGGAGACCTCAGGTTGGTAGGGAGTATACTGGGTAACCCTGTAAGAAAAGAATTCTGAATTTTGATCTAGGAAAATAAATACATAACAGAATTAAGCCAATAGGTAACTGAACTATGTCATAGGCAAAATAAATTGTAAAGCATAATTCACTAACATGAAAGTTTGTTAGAAAACAGTTCATTTTAGATGGCAGTGATTCATTACCCTCCTGGAAGCCTCAGAATATTTGTTCTTCTGGTATTGACTTGGCTTTTTACAGGAGAAGAATTCTATTTCTCCATCTTGAAAAGAGAAATTTTAAAACAGATGTGTGAGTGCCTCTTGGGAAAGGGAGAGGAGAAGTAGGTGCTGAGTGTGGGAAAACTGAGTCAAATCACAATATTCAAATGAGAATGTTTAGTTCAATCATACCTAGGTATTGCCATTATCTTCCAATACTGTTTCTGAAGCCCATCACTTTCCAAGTCTTCTCCACTCTTATGGGAGGAAAGGCACTCGACATTTCACAGGATCAAGCCCAGAAATAGGCAATTTCTTGTGAAATGGCAGTTTCCACATATGTTAGTGAAGGGAAGTGAGACTGATGTGACTTTTATCTGTTGTCATTTGGAGAACAAAACAGTAGAAGCAACATAAGCAGTTCCTTAGAAAAGCCAACAATCTAAGGGAAACACTCCATTATAACAGTTCAGAAACACAAAGCAGCATGGGTCTGTGTAGTACAATTTCTGACAGAGATTGGCCATGATATTTTGTTGCAAGGTTTGGACAATCCAGGCCTGTGATCAGACTGCTAACAACACCTGTGTTATGAGAATGACCTTGAAGGGTTGTGTTGTGAGGAACTGTATCTGTTAATGAGGAATTTTCTCAGCTATGTATCTGGCTACGCTAAGCACAAATATGCAGCAAACAGCAAGATGCTTGCCTATCACAGCTTCCCTTTGAGGGTGTGATAAGGTGCTTATGACCAATAATCAAGGGGTATGGGGTGCGTGAACAGTGGGTGCTTGCTTTGCAGAGGATATAACCAAGCGATTCGGGCAATAAAGGGGGACGACATGTAGCCGCATCGGTGTGATTGTCGTTACTCGGGCCACTCTCTATATTATTATTATTGGGACCCTCTTCATTTGGCGCCCTGAACAGGGACCCTCAGATTGACTAGGATGCTATATAGCCTCTGAAGTCGGATGTTTAAATACAGATTGAAGACTCCACAGCATCGAATGAACTTTCGATTTGGGAGCTGAGTTGCTGCGAAAAGGAGACGCGAGCAACCGAGTCAGCTGGCTGACTGACCCTTGGCAGGAGGTAAGACCGCGATGGAAACGGACGCGGCAATAAGACTGCTCCTTAGCATGCTCTCTAAGAGAGGTGAAAAAGAACGAGATGTCCACAATCTGGTTAAGTGGGCTAGAAAACGGGTCAGAATGAGCGACCCCTCGCTAATATTTAGCCAACAGGAGTGGCGCGAAGTAGGTGATTTATTGTGGGATGAGACTATCACTGGAGGCAGTAAAGGCAGTGAGGCACGTCAGCAAGGGCTGGTCTGGCGAACGCTCATAAAAGCTCTGGGGGAGATGCAAGCTGAAAAGAAAATAGCCGCTGCTGCTATTGAGGCTACCGGCGCTATACCATCTCCACCGGTCCCTTCCGAAACCACTTGTCCGTCCCGATTAGCCACCTTCTTCGGGTTTAATCAACAGCTCCACTTTATTAAGGGCATGTCACCAAGTATTCCTGTTCGCTCCACCGTGCATGAAGCGGCAGAGAAATCAGGCGGTGCGGGAGCACGAGGGGCAGTGCCCGCGGAATGCGGTGCAGTGTCTGGCTCAGAGAGTGAGATGGCGGCTATGTCCGAATTAAAGCAAGAGAGTCAAACATCAGAAAAGGACAGTGACAGAGTCCAAGAACTTGAAAGAAAATTACAGAAGTTAAGCTACAGAACAGAACTCTGCATTTACAATTACAAGAAAAGGAAGCGCTGCCGGCAGCCCCGCCACACCCACTCCCGCCACCCTTACCAGAACCAGCTCCGCTTTTAGCTCAGTCCCGATGGAGGGGGGTGATTCGTGATGCCTTGTTAGAAGGGGACTGGCATGCTGCTGGAGTGTTGGCTTGCCCAGTAGTGACAACGAATGGGGGACCTAATTGGGAACCTCATGATTGGAAGATCTTGAACCAGGCCAAACAAACTGTGACCACTTATGGGCTATGATCTGAGGCAGCGAGAGACATTATACAGTTCATTTTTACAGCTGATGTTTTGTGTCCAAATAATAGTAAGCAGATAGCATCACTGCTTCTATCATCATCACAGTTTTTGTTGTGGGAAAGACTGGAAGAGACTAGCGGTACCAGAAACCAGTGTTCCCCAACAACAGAGAGATGCACTATACGGAGTGACAGCTCAGATGCTAATTGAGGACGGACAATATTTGACAACAGCTGCCCAATTAGCTCTGCCGACTCCGGTCCACCAGCAGTCACAATCATTGGCTCATCGTGCATTGTTAGTGGTACCAGATAAGAAGAAAGCACCATCGTATGTAACGGTGCAACAGGGGGCCACTGAACCATTTAGCCAATTCGTCGACCGACTCCATGCAGCGTGGAAAGATGCTCCGGAACTCACTGAGGGCATGCAGACACAGTTGTTCCGTGCACTAGCTTTTGACAATAGTAATGCAACCACCAAGCACCTAATAGCCACACTCCCACAAGGATTGGGGGTAGATGACATGTTGCTGTTAACATCTCGGGCTGAGCAATCGAACCAAGCTGCAGCTTTCTCAGCAGCCATGAAGGAAACTTTCCATCAACCATTTATGGCAATGGCTGCTGCGTTGAGAAGTAGTGGAGGACAGCCAAAGAGGCAGCTGGCTAAAAGCAGTCAGACCACGGGCGCATGCTATCGTTGTGGTGAGACAGGTCATTGGAAACATAGATGCACCAAACCTGTTTGGTGCCGTACCTGCAATACAGATGCTCATGCAACTATGGCCTGCAGAAAGTCGGGAAACGGCAGGCGCAGCGCGAAGGGACCTCATGTGACGACACAAGTCCAGGTCTCAACCCCCCAGGTTTCCTACTCGACCACACACCAGCGACCCCAGGAAGCCTCGGAGTTGATGTGACAACAGCAGTAGTGACCACATTAACCAGTACTTCTGTGACACTTATACCAACCACAGCATACGGACCTTTGTTTTCTAGAGATTCCCCAGTGGGTGGGTTATTAATTGGTCGATCGTCGACGGGAAAGCAGGTCGTTGTTGTGCTCCCTGCTGTCATTGATGCAGATTAAACAGGTCAAATCCAAATTATGGCATATGCATTACAACCACCGGTAACCGTTCCAAAAGGTAGTAAAATTGCTCAAATTGTTGCTTTAGAGTCAAAACATCCCTTGCATCCATCACTTCTGAATGGTCCTTCTGACATTCGAGGAGACACAGGTTTTGGGTCAGCAGGATATGATTTGTTTCTAACACTTGATTTAAATTAGTGACCATAGCAATGTCTTGGAATCAGTGGATGGTTAGCTAGCTTATTAAGAGAAGGCCTTCGCTTGCTTATTTACTGTCTGCTTGTATTTTTAGCTGTCTGTCTTTGTATTTCATGAATATGAAAAGAGCTGACAAAGGTTATGAATCAAGTCTGGATTGTCCAAAAAGAAAAAGGGGGATATGTAGAAGAATTTCTGACAGAGAATGGCCATGATATTTTGTTCCAAGGTTTGGACAATCCAGGCCTGTGATCAGACTGCTAACAATACCTGTGTTATGAGAATGACCTTGAAGGGCTGTGTTGTGAGGAACTGTATCTGTTAATGAGGAATTTTCTCAGCTATGTATCTGGCTACGCTAAGCACAAATATGCAGCAAACAGCAAGATGCTTGCCTATCACAGCTTCCCTTTGAGGGTGTGATAAGGTGCTTATGACCAATAATCAAGGGGTATGGGGTGCGTGAACAGCGGGTGCTTGCTTTGCAGAGGATATAACCAAGCGATTCGGGCAATAAAGGGGGACGACATGTAGCCGCATCGGTGTGATTGTTGTTACTCGGGCCACTCTCTGTATTATTATTATTGGGACCCTCTTCAGGTCCGAAGGTGAAAGGCAAAAAGAGATCAGACTCTCCTCTCACTGCTGGAAGTTCAGGTACAGAATTCCTTGGTTGTTCAGGACAGACTTTATGCCAGTTTGAATTCAGAGTAGCAGCCAGAAACAAGTGATAAGTGGGAACACTCATGGCCTCTGTTTTCTATCAGTGGAGGAAGACAACAATCTGTTTTCTGAAAGGGCAGTAGTAAGCCCTCGACTTCTGAAAAATGCTTATGGGTGAAGGTATAATCTTTAAAGAGAGACTGAAGTAGTTGGAAGCTTAAGTCACATAAATTCAATAGAAGGTGAGCAATGAAGATTTTAAAAGAACAGGCTGGAGAAACTGTGGTATAGAGCAAGATGAGAGGAGCAATAAAATAGTAATACAAGAGAGAAGGTAGGAAAGAAGTCCTGAACAAGAGAACAGATGAGCTAGAAAGAAGGACATCATAAGTGAATTCAAAGTATGATGCCAATGAATTTACTGTCTATTTAAATGACATCTGATCAAATTTCTCACATATACTATTCAGTATAGTGACAGAAAGCAATAGCTATACATCAAATAAGATAAATATTGATGATTTTGCCAAATATTGAAGGTTTTTCCTTTTTATTAGCCAAGTCTAACATTAAGTTACTTATCATCATATACTTGACTGCATAGTTCAGAAGTGAGACTATGTCGTGGGCTACATGCAACACTGCTCATCCCAATAGCATTTTTTTTTTTCTCCACTGCTGCTAAACCCAGTTTTCAGATTGTCAGATAAACTTGCAGCCTGGCAGTATAAAGATTTGTTTTCTGAATGGTCCCCCTGCCCACTCAGTTCTCAACAGTAAAAAGAGTTATTCCTAGCACCTTCGCATGAACCATTAGTTTTCTTGCTTAAAAGAAACTCTGTACTTCAAGTTCACAATTTACCTTCTCATTTTATTTCAGCTAAAGGCCTTTTTTTTTGCACTGTAATTTGCAGGAGGAACTAGAAGGAGACTAATAACAATTAAAGCATTGAGATTAATTGAAATGCATTAGAGAAATATTACTCAGTGCAAGAGAAGAAAAATAAAATCAAGAATCATTGGTTAGTACTTGCCAAAATAATCAGTTAACGGAAGTGTGATTTTAATTAAAGGTGACTATACTGGATTTATTATTAATTTCAACAAAAACATTGTTTCATTAAACCATTACTAATTAGAGGTTGATGCAAATTGAGAAAGGTAGAAAAAAAAAAAGAAAAAGGAAAAATCAGTAGTAGAGAAGCAATACTTCACATTAAACCCGTAAATTTTGCTAAAGGACATTAAAGTTGTAGCTGTTCATGTGGTGCAAAATTATTTTGTTTTCAAAGACAGAGCATCTTTCTTAAGACGTGGCTAATGTTCACAACCCCTTATTTGATGAGAACACCCTTTCCTAAGATTTTATCTATTTAAAGATAGACTTTGCAATGAACACTTCCAAGCAGACCACTCAAATCAACCTATTAAAAAAGCCTCAAGAATTTCCACTAGTAGTTTATGCTCAAATGATTTTTTAAATTAAGATTTTATGTTGTATAAAATAAAATTTAAAAAAATCTATTCTTAAACTGCTACTAAGTAGCTGGTACTTTGAGGGCTCCCTTGAATAATTTCAGTCCTACACCACATAGTTGGGATAGTACACTATATTACGAAACATAATTAATGAAGCTTTGTGATTTTGAAATTATGGTTTTGAATGGTAACACACTTGGGTTAAACACACTTGGGTTGGTTTTTTTTTTTTTTGGAAGTTTGGTTGGCACTGTCTAAACATCTAAATCTTTTAATACAATAGTTCTACTTCTCCAATAATTTATTCAAATAAAAGTGCTTTAGATTGTACTCTGACTTCTGCCTGAATCTATACTACATTTTAAATGTCTTTTAAAAGTAATTTAAAAGCAAACTCTTTAAAAGTAAAAGTAATTTCTAAAGTAAACTTTTACATATATCAAATCTCTAAAAAGCACACTAAAATTTCTAAAGTAAACTTTTACATATATCAAATCTCTAAAAAGCACACTAAACTTCTCTCATTCAAATCCTGCCTCTCTTCTGCCTAGGTTTAAGTGGCTATTCTGCACATAATTCAAGTCTAGTACTGCCATTAAAATAAAGAGGAAGAATTACCATCATGGCAAGGAACACAGCTGCTGCTTCTTGTTCAGTCAAACTAGAGGAAAATATGATCCACAGTCAGCATCTGTTCTGACCAAAAGTACCTGGGAGCAGACAAATGCTCCTGAGCTAATTAAGGCAGATGGGTCATGACACAAAAGAAACCTTCCATGAGAAGTTTGTGGCATCTTTCTTAAGCCAGTGTCTAACATTCAGGATTTCGGTAGTAAGTGGCCTCACTTTTTCTAGCTTTTGTAACTCTTTGCTTTTGTTTAGTGTTTCACCCTTTGCCTCATCCTACTCTCAGAAATACTTGTATGAATACCAGCTTCAAGATATCAATGAAGATTTCAAAAGAAAACCTGGCATCAAAGCAAGAAGCATCTAGGAAGCATACTTTCAGCCAAAAGCTAAGCCACTCATCAAAAAAACCTGGCTTGTGAAAGAGCAGAAGCCTTCATACTTGAGAGTTGGTTTTGTTGTAGGTTTAGCAACAAAACTAACAAACTACACACTAACTGCAAGATTAACAGTTATGGTTTCTTTATGCTAAAGATAGCTCTTGCTTCCACACAAAGATTCAGAAAACCCCATTATTAAGCAATATTCAGTGAACTGGTTCTTGATTAGTGTTTGTAGGCGTACACTCAAGATCTAAGACTAAGCCTAATTTATTTCTTAATATGCAGGAAGTTCTAGCAAAACAGTTCACCATATATCCTCCTCAGCTATCTTTCTCTACACTTTGACTGAATCTCTGGAAAGTTAATGTATTTATAATCAACACAATACTTTTATCTTTTTATAAATTATGTTCTTGCAGTTTTAGACATCTCCAAGACTAATCTCATGCAATGTCAGATGTAGAATTGATTTGGATTTCCTGTTATACAGAACATTCTTTCTGAGATCTCACAATTAATAAGATGAAACAAACTTAAAGTAAGGACTGCCCACTAGTAGAATTTAAAACCGATATACATGAACCAAAGAAAAAAGATAATTCATACATCTGACAACACTGGAAAACTGAGACTAAAGTTCAGTCCTGTCTACATTAAATTTATAAATTATCTGACTTTTATGAACTAGACATCACTGTTAAAGGCCAAAGCTGCAAAAAACCAAAACAAAACAGCTGTATTTAATTTAAATATGCACATATATGAATATTGTAGTGTAGAAAGATCCTAGAGTAAAGCTGTATAACTAGGAGCCATCCAATAACATGCAATTCCATCCAGCCTGCAAAATTCCATGACATACTGTATATAGAGTTCCAGATGCATCACTTGGCACTTTATGCATCTTTGAAGAGCAGTTATAAGGGTGTTCCTATAACAGTATCTTACCCATGGGCTTGAGAAAGCTGGATAATCTTATGATAGAGCATGGAGACATGCCAGTTTCCACTTGAAGCATAAACACTGAATTTACTGCCAATTTGGCATGCTTTGTGGTTGCTTGTGCAACTTTCTGTATCCAGCCTACAAGCAGAAAACAGCTGTGTAATGTTTGTCAGAGTTTTGCATGGTATGCAGTAATTTTCAGAATGCAATGCACAAGTGCTGAATGCTACTAGCTAACAAGTTTAATAAATTACACTACTGATGTAAAGATTGCAGGTGTCCTTGGTACAGGTACTTTATTCTTACATATTGAATGTCTGGGAGCAAAGGAAACAAGTGAGCTGTACTTTGGAGACCTCTGCAACATGCTCCATTGCAGCATGACTTTAAAGGCCTTCTTGATTTTCAAGGCCTGATAGATATTTTTACCCATTTAAGCCCCCAAAGTAAATACTACAATGTTTTGGCACATATGTTAATAAAAATTCTGTATTTAAGCTGATTTCTGAAACCAAACATTCTTCACATCTTCAGTTATTCATTTTTGTTCATGGCAGGGCACAGAATTAATTTGGTGTGCTACAAGGGAAAGAGCTCAACACATTGGATGTGACAAAATTGAATGAATATGTTAATATGGGGTACAGCAGAATAAGGATTATGCATACATATGAACAAACATATGACAGGCATTCATACACTTGAGGGGTCAGTGCTGAAAGGCACACAATTGGTCATATACCCCAAAATATATCCTTCTGCCTGAATTTTAGAGTTGAGATGTTCTAAGGATAAAGTAAATTACACATTGGTCTGCTCTTTATTTGTCTGGAAAAAACAGGCTAATATTTTTGCTGATATCAACTAAGTAGTTTATGGAAAATACTTCTAAGACTTCCGCCCCATGTTAGTAAGAAATTGTTAGTCACAGATTGCTAGGAACAAGGAAGTGTTGGGAGCCAGTAACTAAGATCAAAAGGAAACCAAGTATCAAAATAAGGGCTACTTCTCCTATACCTTCCCTGACTATGTCAAAACCCTCATGTAGGAGACCGGAATTTTAACTGCAGTATTTCAGGTCCACAGCAGAAATTTCTCTGCTTGTTCGCTAACTTTCAAAGTGTTCTTTGGATAAAAAGGTATCTGAAAAATATCTTCCTCAAGTGTTTTGAAATAGCTTCTTTCACAAATACAGAAGTAGTTGAAATTGAATTCAGAATGAAAATGACACCTTTGCTCTTCTAAAGCTACCACTACAAGAAGTTCCTGAATGCTGACTTCCCAGGCACTTAATAGTGCATAGTTTTGGTCAGACAGTTTTATCTCACAATAATTAAGCTAGTGACAGTTTTTATTATGAATAGAGATACTACAGATCACTGTCCAAATGCTTCTAAAATTTTTGAAACTCCAGCAGTGTTGAACATTTTCTTAACAAAATCTGAGATTTCGAAAGACTTCTGCTATAATCTTCTAAAGAAAGCAGTGTGGGTCAGTAGTCTCATTTTCAGTCAAAAATCCATTTTGTTCTAAGCAGTTTCCTCCTGAAATCTACCTCTTTGCGTTCTACTAGCAAGTCCAATGTCCTAAATACTGTGAAGTCCTTCACTTTTGTGTTCACAGATTTCTACAAACAATATTTTATAAGCTTACATTGTATTCCAGTGCAAGCCTTGCTCTAAAGAAAGCCAAGCAATAAGAAACCACGAGTCATGTGAGAGGGAGAATTGATCAGAAACAGTAAACCTGCACTTGCAGAGTTTCCCTTGGAGCTGCAATGTGAAGTGTGTTACCACCAAAAGTGTTACACACTCAGCAGATGCAAGGAGAGGTTTGAGTTCTTAAGCAGCTTCCAAAAAGTCTGTATAGCTGCTTTTGCATACATGCAAACACATATACACCCTCTCCCCAAGAAATATTTTAGCCTTCATCTTAGCCATCTAAAAGTTTAGCTTTTAGCCAACTAGCTTGACTTTACTGGACACTCCAAGAACAGATTTCTAGATAGACTCTCACAGTTGTTTCATTAACACTACACAATTCTTTAGGATTTAAAAATACACAGTTCATTTTGGTCCACTTACTTGTTATCTGTTCTTATTTTTGCCTCTAACAACTGATCATTTGTTTAGTGGCACTGTACTGAATTGTTTAGATTGCATATGTTGCAAAAAGTGGGTGGGGATAAGGCCAAATAAAGCTTTGTGCAGATGTGCTGCACAGATTCCTTGAGTCCAAACAGTGCAACTTTTTCATTAGTTCGAAAGTCTGAGATGCAAATAGAACACACAAGTCTAAAAATACCTGGACTTGGAGGTCTACAGATACACAGACTCACTTACGGAAAACTAAAGTACAAAAATATAGCATCTAAGTAACAATGGCTTTTCTACACTAATTTGACGCTTTGATTGGTTTGTGTTTTTTTTTTTTTTAATATATACACAACTTTTCAATGCTGCTTTTATTAAAATTAAAATTACTCAGTAATAAAGTTATGTTATTATTTTAATACAGTACAAAAAAAAAAAAAGGATGCTACTGACTAGAGATAAGGGAATTTCTAAACCCAATGTGACAATGCAGGGTATCAGTGGCATTCAGTCTCTTAGAAAGTGAGGCTCCACGTTAAATTTAGTTTTGCATCATTTCTGAGACACAGTTCTTTACTGAAATGCCAGTGCTGAGTATTTATAAACATGCCTTAGTGCCTTTGTCAGGAAAAGTCCATCAAAAAGTCCACCAGGAGACAAAACACTGTTATTATTTAGATTAATTCTGTTCAGAAAATCTAAATCAATGCATTAAAGTATTTTCCTTCTTAGATATAAACAAAAACAAACAAACAAATAACCAACCAAACAAACCGATAACATTAAAATTCAAGTCTGTCAGACAGGATATTCTTTTGCTTGTCCCAAAAAAGCTGAAAAGTCAGCTGGGTGATGAGAACAAATTACAGTATTCTCAGTCTCTTCATGAATGATCAAGTATTGCTGCCTACATATTTTCAGGCACCAGTGAATTATATGTTCAGCCAAGAACATACTTTATGGACGCACGTGCAAACTCTTGAAAGTCTCTTGTTTAAAGAAAAAAAAAAGAAAAAAGAAATACTAAGAGAAAAGCCTTTAAAATTTTCAAGGCTTCTTACTTCCTCATAAGAAAACCATAAACAGAGTATTGCACAATATTTAACTACCTCCACCCAAAATTGCATACACCAAGTAGAGGAGGAAGCCGGTTTAAGCTTTGGCAGAAATCAGGAAAGAATTATTTTAGTTTAGGATTTAAGTCTGTATACTTCTTTAAATCAAACAAATACTCTTGTTTTAGATCATAATAAATAGGAGCTGTGAATAGAATTTGCAAAAATCAATCAAATATTCTACAGAAAAAGTGTCTTCTAAAATCAAAGGTATTCCTTTTCCTCTGTAGCTTCAGCATGAACAACACAGTTCCTACACTTACACATCAATATAAAATATATGAAAGCCTTAGGCAAAAAAAAATATCTTTGGGGTATACTAGTCTATGTTCATTCATAAAACAAACTTCAAATGTGTATTTATGCATACGCATTTAAAAAGAAAACGTGGTACATTACCATCCTGCGTTCTCCAACAAATTCCGTGCAATGGGCTGAGGCACTGAGCAGTTGTAATAACCCATGCCTATATAAGATCTCCATATCTTGTTCTTGCTTGCAATATTGTATAGAGTTTCAAGGATTTCATTTTCACCTAATTGAAAAGAAAATATGTTAGAAAACTAGAGTTACATATAATGCTAACAGTTTCCAACTAAAATGCCTTGTACTCCTGTATAAAAAAAGTGCAAGATTGGTGATGCAAGTAAAAACAGTAGGAGAATAAAGCACAAACTGGGAACAGTAAAGATAAAATAATAAACTGATAAGATATTCTGTGAAAGTTTAAATTCAGCCAAAATTCTGGAAAACACAACAACTGAATAATAACAGGGTTTCAACCAATGTGGAAACAATAGTGAGAGAAACAGCTGTAGGCAAATGGCATAGGGAGGCCTTTTTGTGCTAATGCAATGTATATTCTGTCTCTTGCACATGTATTAAAATGTATCTCAAAAGGCACCTTTTATTACCTAACTGTTGCAGAATCAGCACTGGATGAAGCCATCCACAATTACAATTTAGTGTTCCTAACAAAGCCATATTTGCACAAAGTGGGCTCACACCAAGCACCCTGAAGTAATTTCTTTGTATTAATGAATCTTATGCTCTCACATTTTCCTTAAATAGCTGATAAAACGGAACCGTTCTTCGAATTCAATTTGATCATGCTTCACCAGTTTATTTAATAAAAAGAAAAAAAAGCAAACAAAACCCAAACAAAATAAAAAAACCCAGCTACGACTACAGTATTTCTAGCTTAAGAAATTCCATTTAAGATTAACTTTTTAATGAGTCTGCAAATCTAGTTCGTAGATATTACAACAGAATGATTTTGAAGTGTTCAGATGGAAAGTATTTGCACTCCCTCCCCCAACTATAGTTTAGTCTCTGGTCTGACTCTTACATACTTCTCAGTGGCCTAAAGGCTGTACAAAAATCACATTAGGTCAACCAGTTCCTAGTAGTCAATGAATAATGCTACTCAACATCTGCCAAGGGGAAAGATTTACAAAATATGTTAGTTCTTGAGGATGCAGAAAGATGGTCAATAGGCTAAGATTACACAGAGAGATAGGCTTGCCCAACCTAACAGACCTGGGTGGAATTGGACACCAACCCTTTTAGATGAGGGGAGCAGATCTTTTTTTCTTCCCCTCTGCCCCAATCTGACCTTGGAAACTGCTGTACTGGGGCAGTTGCACCAAGTTCTATTAATTCTGCACTGCAATTTGAAAAGCAGGCTTTGGAATATAAGGCTACAATTCATCACAGCAGAATAGCTCAGGCCCTGGATGCCTCAAAACCTGTTTTCCCTCTGCGAGTTACTCCATTAAGACAGATCAAGTCAAAACAGTTAATGCTCTTGATTCTGATGGCATATAATTCTCCAGGTTTTGAATTAATCTCTTCTGTAGCCATAAACAAGGTTATTGTAACTTTAGCTCTAATTTCAAAACTTATCTCTCCATTTTATTCAAAGTGCTACTATTGCATTCCATGTATAAAGAGTAATTAAAAAGCTCCCTGCAACTCTTACAGTTTTCAACTAATTTCTTTCACAGTCACATTATAGCTTCTACAAAGTTATTGTTTTACCGATCTTCTGTTCTCACTTCAAAGTTCATTTCTTCTCTGCCTTTTACTCAGTGTTACTATTAGATCTAATGTATAAAGATTAATTTATTGTTCTCAGTAAACTGCAATTTTTTCTGGAGACTCAGGGGTCATGTGTTTAATTATACTTGAACTCAGCAACATCCAGGGCAAAGTTTCTAAAGGGTAGTGAGCAGCTCCACTCCCCAGTACTCCTCCCACACAGTTTATTCCAGATAGATGCACTTGTTCCTTTTTTTAAGTAAGAGCTTTAACTCTGTAGAGATCTTCCTCTATTACTTGCAAGCCAAAAGTCTGATGAAAGACAGTTTGGGTGCAGTTTGAGAGGGAGGGTTGTACTCTTGTGGAATTCAAGCATCATTGTATTTTTGAAAATGGTAATGAATTTGCCTATTTAACTCCAAATCCAGTTGAAGGCAGAAGTTGGCTATAATTTAACTTGCTCACTAGCTCAATGTCACACATAAAAATGCATTTAGAGCGCGATTTCTGCAGTAAACACATACCACAAATACTGTGTTATGTGCCAGATAAGATTTCCTTTGTTTGACTGAGTGGACGTTTCTTCTGGGGAGTCATTTCTCAGCAAATACAGCTAACAACTACCACATGAAGACACTGAACTTGTGCTAGAGCTCTCTGAAACAGACCATGTTACAAAGTGATTCAAGGCACAAAGCAAAAAGCCTAGTGAGACTGTACGCAGCTCTCACAAGGTAGCAGTTAAGCATAACAGAACTACATCTCACCTAGAAGAGTTGTGCTAATAGATCCCAACACTGAACATATTTTTAATTATTATATTTTTATGAGCTACCTGTGAAGACAGTTTTAATCAGGGTGGTGAAATGCTGGAGGGAACACTCCCTCCATTCCTACTTCATCTAACTTACCCTGCTCCTTCAGTCACTACGGAAGACAACAGCAAGAGTACAGCTCAAATATACATCTCCCATATTTGACATGCCTTTTTGAAGGGTCCTGGGATGAACACTCCTTCCCCTAACGCCTTACAATGCCTTGAAGTAGTTTATCACAGCAAGTCTTTAGGAGGACAGCCCTTAAGGAACTGCACTCCTGAGTAACAGATGTCAATACCCCTAGATTTGTCTGTACCTAAGACCAAACATGTCTCCATTAGATTTATGATGATTTAATTTTAATTAATTCACTGTTTGGTTTGCACTAATATTGTTCTGAATTCAAGCAAAACTGACATAGACAGCAGTGAGGAAAATTAACACATCTGTTGGAGTCCAAAGACCAGAGAGTGAGGGAATGAAAACGTTCTTAACAGCACGCCCCGCACTGATGGGAGGAATGGAGGACATGCAGCCTGGCTCTTCACAGGGGTGGGTGGCAGGAGGGTGAGAGGCAGCAGCACAAGCTGACACTCAAGAGGCTCAGGCTGGAGGTAAGGAGAAGACTTTTTCCCATGAGGACAGCCCAGCAGTGGGGCTGAGTCTCCATCCTTGGGGGGTTTTCATCTTCTGACTGGGTAAAGCCCTGAGCAGCCCAGTCTGAACCTGCTCTGGGCAGGGGCTGGGGACCTCCCCAGGCCCGATCCTGTGTCTCTGTCAGTAGCTGTATTTCCCACTCTACCAAGCCTAGCTATTAACAGTGTATTCCCGTAACAGTATCTGTGAGAGGAGTCTAACACTTTATTGATCACTTTGTAAATAAATAATGCTCATATAAAGTCAGAAGAACTCTAACCACAAGGTGATCTTATGTATGATTAAAAATTGGTTTTCAAATTCAAAATAAAATTGCTGAGTTTTCAGTTTGTTCAACAAGAGTGTCACCGAACCCAGAAAACTCAACAGACTTTTTCTGCTATATAAGGTATATACCTAGGAGCATATGTAGTGGAAACAGTATATTAAGTATTTATTCATTCATTTGAAGCTAAAACATATGAAGATTAGGATTTTGGCAAATTTCAATACATGTGGTTGAAAAAAAAAAAAAACAGCTTGAAAGATGTTGTGTTGGGTTACTGGTATTTTTTAAAAAATTCTCCCCAGCAATGGGTAAAATAAAGAAGCAATATCCCAAATGGGGAAGTAAAACAGAATAACAAAAATTGACTACAGTTAAGAAATGGTTGGAAACTGGCCATCACACTTGGCTGTTTGTTTCCAGTTTTCTAAGACAACATGGTTAAAATGTCATTATCTTGAGCCCAGTTTGTTGGGTGTACACTATAAATTCTTTAAGAACCTTGTTCAGCAAAAAGAATAAAATTGCCAGCTAAGTCACTGCAGTTGATCTTTATTCCCCTCATCAACTCATTAGATAATATGACCAAAGACAGCACCCGGAATAAAGTTCACTGAAGTTGTAGTAGTGCTGTCTTAGAACTGTGGAGAAAATTCTCTGAGGCTCCCAGTAGTAGTTCTGTGAGGACACTTCATGACTGCTACACCCACAGGTAGAAAAGGCAAAATATATCACAAAAATAGTAAGAGGGAGAGAATTATCACATCATAAAATGGTAATACTGTTATTTCTTCAAGTGTTTTTGTGGTTAGCACAATAGATTTGCCTTGAACTTGTGAGATACCTACAAAATAATATGGTGTCCATAAAATGAGAGAGGGAGGGGGAGAGAAAGAGAGAGAGAGAGAGAGAGAGAGAGAGAGAGAGAGAGAGAGAGAGAGAAATCAAGACAGAAGGAGCAGTTTAAGTTATGCAACTTAAAACCTGGGACACAAAAGGGACTAGACTACTTATCAGATACCATTTTGTTCACATCATGTCAGGTCTTAAATCTGGCTCCTGAGATCAAGGAAGCAAGATCTTTAGAACAGTTGATATAAGAAAAAGGGCGTGAATTTATCTACCTTGCTTTAGCAATGAATTATATCTCTGTTAACAAAAAAAAAAACAAACAAACAAAAAAAAAAAACAAACAAAAACAAACAAACAAAAAAACCAAACCCAACACATTATATTGAAGAACAACAGTCCCGAAGCTCTCTCAGATGTGTAGTCATTCTGTAGAACAGCACAGGAAAAGTGCCTGTTCCAGGTGCTGAGTCTGCCCAGCAACTTCCCAAGAGGTGGTTGGAAAACCACCACCATCTGCTGCCCTTCCTCCACCTCCTCCTCCTCCTCCAGCCACCTGGGGCCACCTGCTCAGGCCCAGCCTGCCTGGGCAGCAGAGGCAACCCCAGGGTGTTGCAGGGAGCACAAAGCACACACGGGCTGAGAGCCAGCAACACGCCCTGCCTTCCTCTGTCCTACCCTGCCAAGGCCTGCTGCCTTTGGAAGGACGAGCAGCTGCCCAAAAGTGCTGAGAGGAGCCAAGTGCCACCGGTGGGAATGCACATTCCTGCACTGCTTGTGGCAATGCTCTGGAGGATGACAGTTACCCCTGCTACAGGCACCCAAAGCAGCAGGACACCTGAAATGACTAAATCGGGTCTAAAAATCTGACTGACATTAGGAGCTGATTATAAACTCATCCAGAATTACTTTTTAAGCAGCATTTTAACTATGATTTTGTATTTAAAGTAGGCTTAACTGCATAAAGAGCTGCTAAATTTGAAGATACAAATAGTCTTTGTTACAACTGCTTCTGGGCAAAAACGCTTCTAAAAATGTTTAGACTGGAAACCCCATTAGTTTCTCACACAGAATTTATAAACAAATGTTTATAAATTCTAAAATTTCAGAATGCAACTGGGAATATATTGGAAAAAAATCATGGTAGAGTTTGTAGACTCTTTTTTAAAATTCAAATCCTGAACAAAAAGGCAGAAATACATAACGTATATACAAAGCCTACCCATTAAAGATAGACATACAATAGCAACATTGCAGGGATAACTATGACTCATACAGACAGCAGGTTTGCAGGCATAAAAGAGGATTACTCTTATGTGAGATGATCTGTTCTTCTACTTCAAATGGGTCAATCACTACATACATGCCAAAGCACCTTCCAATACCTTAAGAAAAGCTGATTGTTAAAGTTTACCCACTGTGGCAGTGGGAAAAAAGCTCTGTAATACAAGATGATCATAATTAAGTATAAAACAGAAGTCTAGCCTTGTTGTAAATATTGACTGAAGTTACATGCCAAAATAACATTTTCCCTTAACTATATCTGTGGAAAAAGCTGACTGTAAAAAAAAGCCCCCCTTCCAGAATCAGTTTGAGGTGTAGGACTGAAATTTACTGTTAGAGAAAATCAGACATTTTGCTGTTTCACCCCTACTGGCTTTCAGTGACATATTCAGGTGGTTTTACAACACTGTGAGTGGGCCGATGGTGGCAGGTACTTTTAAAATGGCTTTTTTTTGGTCAGAAGAGGGACACAGATACTTCCGTCATATTACATAATAAAGGAAGCAATTAATTTCAGAAATCTCTTAGCACAAGCTACATTTCTTCTCTCCTATCACATCTGTACAAGAAGAAATCTACCAATACAGGAACAGTAATAAATACTGAAAAACATTTCTAGTGTAAATGCACTTGTACCAGCAAAGCTCAGCATCTACCAGAATGGATTTTTCATTCATGAATAAGCAAAAAAAAAATGCCCAGTTAAGGCTAGAGGCTTTCACTCTCAATATATTATGTCCTTCAGGGAAGGGATGAAGCCCCAGTGAAGAGTAGAGATGTGCTAAAATGTCTACAAAAGACAACAAGTGTACAAAAAGATTGTGCTTCTGCTATAATCAGAGTTTTTATTCATGAGCAGTGGAACATGCAATACCATTTAAAACAGCTCTTTAATATAAGCTGCATCCGCAGGAGGATTTTTTTTTTTTACTGCTATTGCATACACACAGCCAATGGATTTTCTGCCTTTCAGACATTATCTGTTACATTATCAAGGGAAGTATCTGTAAAGCAAAACAATCTTTCCTACTGTCACATCTAATCAGAACTTGAAGACGTGCATATACATGAAATGTACACATCTGAGACAAGGCCTAAAGCTATAGAACCCCACAAATATAATTGCAGAGACCTGTGATACTCACCCAGATGTACTATTTAAGGTGTGTGCATGTTTTTCTTGGACTGCCTATCTAATTCTAGCAGTAAGCACGGTCTTCAACGAGACTTCAGTGCAAGCTCAACTACATTTCCTAACACAAAGGAGTAGCTTGAGCACAGCTGATTTGTTCAGCTGCACTTTAACCTGTGGAATCATTATGTTTATGTTTGTTAATTTAAGTCATATAGAAAAGCGGAAGTGTATGTTTAAACCATTAAGAATCACCACATTAAAAATGTTATAAATGCTGAAGCTGAACAATACATTTTGAATTGCCTTGCCCTATTCTCCCATTGCATGTATGAAGTTGGGAATGGTGGGAGCAAAATTGTCTTTTTACTAATAAAAGGAACATGTTTAAAATAGAACACATTTCTTATGACACTTTCTCATGACGCTATTCCCTTTAATACAAGGGATGTGAGAGATAAGTAATATACGTACTCATAAGAAATCTCGCACTGGTGATTGGAAATACAGTGTTCTCTTTACTGGTGCATTAATGAGGAAGTCAGTTTTGCACAGACTACAGTGTCCTAAGTACAAGATGTTCAAAGTCAAGTTGCACAACTTTAAGCTGAGGCTTCTAACTTCTCTTTTGCAGGCCATGGAGTTTTCTGCTACCAGTGCAATGGAAAACCCGTGACAAAAACAGTTCATCACACTGGCTGCAGAAGAAAAAGCAGCAGCGCACAGAAAAAAAGTTTTCTGTACCTCATGCAAGCATCTCTTTTGAAAACTAACTGTTGCATGCTGTGCAATGTGAGACTGCATCACAGTCACATTCTTTCAAAGTTTACTCTAAGGGAACAAGGACAGCATAGCAAGTGGAGCAAAATGCCAGTGAACTAAATACACTGTGAGCTAATGCGGTCCTGTTGCACAGTGAGAACCTGCGTACAACAGAACATCAACTAATGCACAGCAATGTGGGAGACATTCACTTCAAAATTGCTATGCAAATCGGCATGAGAACACATAAAACTGCATCAAGATTTTGACTCAGGTTGACATTTAGTTTTCAATAATGTACAATTATTTTAATGCCCAACTGTACTTTATCACTTTTATGAGCGTTTTAGTAATGTACAACTTCATAAGAGTATCATATACTAAATAAAAAAACTAACCAACAAATAGAAGAGAGGTTTTTAAGAAGTAGTTATTAGTGACAATCTACATTTAACCCCTTTTGCAGACCTAAAAATGATCTAAAAAGTTTTTTTCTCTGAGGATAAGTGAAAATCACTCACCAGCCAGGGATTACCTTGATTAAAATACTTTAATCATAGGAAAATATGCCAAGTAATACTTTCAGCAGTTATACAGACAGAAGAAGGTGATTAAATTCCACTTCTTTACCCCCCCTTCCTCATCTTAATAGCATGGGAAGTTACCAAAAAATAGAATACCACTGTACTAATAAAACATTTCAGAAGTAGAAACTTCTAGTCAATACTGCATCCTTCCTGGCTAGTTTCTTTCTTTTCAGGCTCTACTTTTCCTGGCTGTTCATTGTGGTGCTGCCTCTCGTGCGTGATGTCATCTTGGAGTAACCAGATTGAACTGGCCGGGAACCTCACTGGAGCTGCAGGCCTTAAGTTTACACTCAAATTACAGTGCACAGATGAGCAAAGAAAAAAAGCCAGTGAGAGGGATCAAATTTTCTACAAATCAGGCAAACGATCTTGACATGAATATAAAGTTAATACTGATGTAATTGACTCAATTATCTGAATTGCGACTGAGCTTTGTCAGTTTCAGTGGAATTGTTTAGCTAGGTGCATTTTAGAGTGTTTCTTTTGATCACGGGATCTCCAACATGATGTTCGCAGATGTCTATCAAGATCGCCATTATGCAGATAGAAATTTTGTGCTGTGATCGGTTTTTAAAATGTTAATAACTGAAAACTCATCAAATTTTCTGCAGCAATTTGCTTTATTATTGTACTGCCACAATTGCTGATTCAGATGTTTTGTACTCCAGTAGTTTATCTGTCTCACTCAATCAGACAGGTTCAAAATGCTAGCCATTAGTCTACTGTATCCATTATACAGAGACACATGATTTGCATGTTATTAGAGTACGCAGGTTGTTATTGGGGCACGATGGGACAACAAAGAAGTGCTGCAAAAACACAAGAGTCAACAAAAGACAGCGGCCAATTTGAAGCTACAGTCCGCACTAAGGGAAACATTTTTAGTTAGTTTTCCCTCCATATCAGACTCTTGGGACAGAGTGAAAGCACTGCAGCACTTGAGCTCAAAAACGTTTTTTGGGGCATCCCCGTTTTGCCACACACGTTTCCGTACAGATTTCCAATGCGACAGCAAGAAACGCAGCAGCTGAACTACTCTACCAAGTTAGTTTGTGAAGATTAGAGTGCCGGTGACGGTGCTGCTGGGCTTATTCAAGTCTTTCCCGGCACTTGACTTCAGCGGGGAGATCTATTCGCTACAGGTTTCAGCGGTGACGCTCAGACGGGAGGTGGGAGGGCGCAGCACCCCAAGTCTCGTCTCATCCGTCTCCGCTCTACAGCCACCCCCCACCACCCCACCCCCACCCCCGCGGGGACCGGCGGTGGGAAAGGGGGGGGTGGGGGGGAATGGGGCAGGGGGGTGCCCGAGAGCACCCCGCGATCACTTACAGACGTGGTCATCCATCCTCAGCGGCCTCCGCAGACGGATGCTGGCCGGGATAGTTTTATCCATCAGCTCCTCGACGCTCTGCAAAGGGGCGAGGGCACGCCGCGGTTAGCTCCCCCCGGGGCCGGCGCAGCCCGCCGCGGGAGCGGGGGTCCAGCCGCGCCGCCGCGCCGGGCGAGGGCACCCACCTGCACGCCCACGGCTCGCAGCATCTCCCGCTTCTCCCGCTCCCGCGGGCCGACGTGCCGCCGGCAGAAGTCATCGTGCCGCGGCAGCAGCTGCTCGATGCACCGCGCTGCCGCCGCCGCCTCCCCGCCACCCCAGCGCCGCTGGCCGCCCGCCGCCGCCGCCGACCCCCCCCGCAGGTGCCGCGGCGCCCCGCGGGCCGCCAGCCGCCCCCACCAGCGCCCGCAGTTCTGCATGACCCCTCTCCCGCCGCCGGGCAGCCACACTTTTTGTGTGGGTGTGTGGGGAGGGGGGGAGGAGGGGGGGCGGTCCGGCGCGGCCCCCCGCCGACGGCGCCAATGGGGCCCGGGGGCGGCGCCGCGCTCGCCCCGCCTCGCCGCCACCTGCCCGCCCGCCCCCCCCACGGCCCCGGCCCCCCCCCGGCTCGGCCCTGACCCCGCTCCGCCGGGCCCGGCCGCCGAGCGTCCGTCCGTGCGGCGGGGCGGGCCGGGACCGGCCGGGGGGGGGGCGGGGGTTGGGGTTGGGGGAGGAGGTGGTTTTTGCTAGGAAGTAGGGTTTTCCTCCACAAAAGCCTTGCTTCGGATGGAAAAAAGAGTTTATGCGCTTCTGCAGCGGAGCGTGGGCTTGCTCTCAAGTGGCCAGCTTTCGGTGGAGTCACGCATGCCACTTTCTGTGGGGACAGGGGAGGGGGAAAGGCACGGGTCCTGTGTCAGCTTTATTACTGATTTAACTTCTGGTGATGTTGGTCTTGGGGAGCGGAGGGGTTAACTGGAACCTACTTCTTCCTCTGTCTCAGTTCTGCATCTCTGAGTATAATATCAGCATAGTTACAAAACTGTATCTATTTTTATTAACAGAAGTGTAGCAACATTGAGGACATGTATCTGTATCAACATTTAAATAGAGTAACAAGGAAAGATAAAAATACTTTCCCAGAATATACACTGATTTCCTCTTAATTGTATCACAGACTTACTGCCTGTTTTCCGAACTTAATGAGACAACTAATCACTGCTTCTGAACCAAAACATAAATTTACTTTGCACCAGAGATCACTGACTCAGGCAAGCTCTCTATTTTTGTAGCAAACATGGAATTACCCCTCTGGTATAATTTGAGTTATCTAAACTACTCTTTTATGCCAGAATAGTGTCCCATATTTTATACCAGTCTGTATTGGGAGTAATGACTTAAGTCCCTGGTTTCGGAATGAGAGTGCTCCAAATTGCACACTACGCTGAGATAAATCAAGCAGCAAAGGTATTTGTTGCGAAGGTTTGTGATATAAATTCAATACTGACTTTAACAGATTGCTATTCAAAGATAATTATGCTTTGTTTTTCTCCTCTATAATTTGCTTCTTTCAAAATATGATAGTAACATGAAGGAAATTAAAACTTTGCTATGAATTTTAATTTGAGGTAATGTGACAAGAGTGAACAGAGGTATTAGAAAAATACATTAAACCCATGATAGTAGCAAATTGATTCCAGTTACTAATTTGTACCTAAACTAATTTCTTTTTAAAGCACTTTCAAAGCTTTTGAAAACAAATTGCAGATTTTGTCCAAATATTATTGCAGAATTTGTCCAAATAATAAGCGTTCATTAAAAATGGATCCCTTTTATCTGGAAGATAATATCGGGATGATGTTTCATACAAAATAAGCCATTACAGTCAGCTCATCTGAAATGATAACTTTGATAGAATTGTTTCTTCAGGGTTGGGCCAGAGTTTTATTGTTGCCCGTAGTGCTGTAGGAAGTGAGATCTCCGGGGGAAGACAGAAGCATCTCAAACATCCCAATCCATGTATTTTCTATCCACATTTTTTGGCTACTGCAGAACTAAACCCAGCTTTAGTTCAATGTGAAAACTGTGCTTGGGAGGAGGAAGACTGGGGAGATGTGCCAGTGAACAAGGCCGTAGTGTCAAGGCAGGCTCACTTCATCTGGAAAGCACCACATCTGGGGTGGTTTTGTTAAGCCACTCTGTGGCTAAAGCTTTCTCCTTCAGAAACTCGGCACAGGCTTCATTTCAGCGTGGCCTATGTGCAGTCACTGTGGCTGGGAAACAAAACTGGCTTACGTACTTGATCAGTTAGCCAGCTCTCTAGCTGCATCCCAAAACCTGTATTGTGACCTTAACAAGCAGAATAGGAATCTTGAACAAGAGATGTAATAGAAAATGAAGCTTTGATGTCAAATGTGAATAATGCTTTGATGACAAATCAAAAAAGCCTAGCTAATCCTGTAGCTTCAAATAAATCTATCACTTCAAAGTATACAGCCAACAAAACCTGCTGTTTTCTGCATGTACATCAGCAGAAGGAAGGAGGTTTCCTGGAAGAGAGGACAGGATTGCAAATCAGTATCTTGCTATTATGCAATTTGTGCAAACCTCAGAGATGTGTATGTCTTGGCTTACTGAGCTGACATCATGTGAGTTGCTATGTAGCTGCTAGGGATGTCAGTTTTGTTAGATAAAGCACAAAACTCTTAGGAGGAACGCCCTATATAGGTTAAAGTGACATGGTATGTGTACTCTTCTTGATATCCATACTTTTCAGATTTATTTGAATGCCACAATAAGGACAAAAATCCTTCTATCTGCCCTGACTCCAGTTGTGATTTAGTTAAAAAACTATTGCAGCTCTAATACTACAAGGTTTGTGGGTGGTGTTGGAACTACCATTCTTTGATCCTTCTCAGTCACAAACTGTCACAATAAGAAGACCGTGCTGTATTCTTTTAAGATTGACTTCAGTTCCCTCCTGTCGCCCAAAGCTGAAAGTCTATTCCAGCTGATATGCTTCTATATATACCACTATCAACAGAACATATATGACTGGGTCAGACTACAGTGCTTTCTATAACAATTGCCTGTTTCTGACACTGGCCAATTACAGCTACCTGAGGAGGAATACAAGACTAGGACAAAAAGTTACACTGAAGCTGCTCTGCAGCATTTCTACAGTCAGTTAGCATCCTGAGATTTCTACACTGAGAAGTTCCCAATGTGCTTTTACTCCAGATTTGTTCAGCTGCCAACTGAACCCATGTAAACTGTTAGTGGAATAAATATAACAGTTTACTATTCAAGAGCAGTCACTTTGTAACCTTTTATTTCTCAATCTACTGTTCCTTAAAGTAATAAAAAGCACTCATAATGTTAAGGACATTGCAGCAAGTAAAACAAAACAAATCATATGGGTATCAGTACAGACTAACTCCAACATATGCTGATTTCTGCCTTGGTGCAAGATTTTTTCTGTAGAAACTCCTCAACAGAAAAAAAAAGTTTTAGCAGTTTAAATGACCACCTCTGCTACCTTTTATAAGAAAATGACTAGCCATCATCGTGCTGTCAAAATTCTCTAGCAGATCAGGTGAGGAATGCCTGCCAAATGATCTCTTAATGGGCAGGCTTATTTTAAGTGTTAGACCAGATAGAAGGCACCCTCATTAATACTTCACCTTCCTTATCATGAAATAATCTTAAAATGAAGGGACAGAAGAGGTGTAGAATTTTTTCTTTCAGTTTAGTTGTATCTAATTCAGTACTGAAGATCATCTGAATTTCTACCAATTCTGGTTTTGGGGGTGTGTGTGTTACATATTTATAATTTACCACCACTGATCCTTAAGTATGTAAATGAAAACAGACTTCACATGTATTTTTATGCATATTTTATACATATGCTTGTTATTAAATAAAATATTTTAGTCCTTACAGAATAAAATATAAAATGTGCAGTTTCTGTTTTTGGGTTTGTACTGTAAACATTGTTACCTTTTTATCACACTTTTTTCTTTCCAATAAATGTTTAATCTCTAACATGGTTCTTTGCTTAAAATAAGATTTGAAAAGCACTATGGCTGTCATCACATCAAGAATAATACAGATGTTTACCTAATACATCAAGCCTGGAATGACTTCATTTTATTCCTCATCTTACTCTTTAAGTGAAGTAGCAATACATCATGCTTCTTTCACAAGGAACTAGTGGGAAGAAAATGACTTCTTACCAGTGCATCTACATATGCCAGTATTTACTGAGTGAGGACTGAAATGCCACCTGTTTGGGGATTTTTTATCCCTTTACACTAGTAAAATTTAAGAGCTCCATGAATTTTATGCCATGTGTACCCAGGAAGCAGTTTTCATGTGCCTAAACTTAATAGCATAGCTTCATGACATGTTCTTTCGATACCCGTGTATCAGAATGTGCAGCAGGATAGGCAATGTTGTGCTGGTGCAGACAGCCAGTCAGCTGCATATTCCTGAATCCATAACAGCCCCCAGGACCTTACTGCAGCTACTATTGCCAAAGGGCCAGGAGACATTTCTGCAGTCTTTACCCACTGTTTTTTCATTGACCACAGCTGGATCATAAAATAAAACATACATTAGTACATAAGACTTCTCATGGATCTAATGGTTTGAGTTTAGGGCTGCCATCCTCCACAAAAGACCAGGTAACATTATCACACCAGATAACATAATATCATGTTGCTTCTTTAGGAGCCATAGCCAACCTTCCTCAGTGATGTGTTTGCTATGTAAACATCCTAATGTTAGATTAATCTATATTCAAACTTTTAAGCCTATATTCTATAATTGACAGTCCCTGAGTGATACAGTCTTTTGTTTGTTCTGAACTCAGGAGTATCCCTGCACCCTGATTAGAGCTGACACTTCACGAAGTTTCAGATCTTGTTTGTTTTCAGTTATTCAATAAGCGTGAGCTACAGTGAAAGTGAACTCTTCCAAGGAAGTGTTTTTTATTCACATACAGATCCATACCTTCAGCATCTTCAGGGTGCAGGTTTCATTTTAGTTGTGGTGTTGGAGATATAATCCTTAACAAACCTGCTATGTTCCACACTTGCTAAGTCAATAAAGCAGACCTAGAATATTCTATGACTCCCTATCACAAATCTCAAAGTATAGCTCTAATCTGAAAGTAATAATAAGTAAATATTTGCACAACCAATTGCATGGAATCATATGCGTTTCTCCTCTTCAAAATGAATGCAACAAGCAAAACTTTAGGCTCTGTAGATAGTTCTTTGATATACATATACAGATGCAGATGGATTTAAGATCTACTGCCTTTTCTATTGGTGTTTAAATACTCAAATATAGGTTTATTTTTCTTATAAAATAAATTACTGGTATGATCTTTTTGTCAAGGGAGAATAACACAGAGAGGTCTCATGAGGAAGTACAGGGCTGTGAAAAAAGGAAGGAAATGAGAAGGGAAAGAAGTTAAAATCCTTGAGACTTCAGAAGGGACACATGGAAGATAGGAACATCTAAGTATCCTTGAATATTAACCTTGGAGCAAAATCCTTCCAACCCCATTTCTTGTGTGGGTACATGGCCGAAGAAGGCAAGTGTCTGAAGGTTTTTAAGGTACAGGGTGTTAGTGTGGTTTCTTTGCTTCCTCTGTCAGGGAGCAGCAAGGGCCTGCTGTTCCGTCCACCTGGGTGCTCCAGGATCAAATGGTGTCTCCAGGGCAGGCAGGGCTGTCCCTGACAGGCCATGGTCCCACAGGGTCTGGTCATAGCAGGGTGATCCAAGTACTGGTAGTAGGATCCACTGAGAGTCCTAGGCTAATGATGATCCAGGTCCATCACAGGCAGTGTGTGGGTACCCTGGGGGAGGCTAGTCAGGGCCTGTAGGTCCTACAGGTGCACTTGGGGCCCTGTAACAACTGAAACAACTGTGTGGTTAGGTATGGACTCTCCGTAGGCTGGCTTTGTCTTCAGTCTTTTAGATTATTTTAAAAACTCCTGAATAATTCCAGTCCACTGGTCAAAAAAGTCTCAACCCTTCAACACAAGTTAAACCTTTTTCCTACTTCACATCCTTTTGTGCTTGGAGTTGGGGGTATCCACAGAGAAGACAAAGGGAATTAACTCCAAACAGCACTGTTTTGTTCTCCATCTGCCACCCTGCTCACTCATGCTACAACAAACCAAGCTGCCAGACATCTCTGTGACACATGGTAAAGCAGGGCAGCTGCTGCCATGTCTTCATGACAAATACCCCTCCTTCTTGAAAACTGTAGGATTACAAACAAATAGGTGGGGTTTCTTTTCTTTGTTATCACTGTCATTTCTAACAGATGTATTTGTCAAAATCTACTGGCAATCCTTACAAATGCCTACCAGTGTTCTCTGTAAACCTTCCAAATGAGAAGGCCAGGAGGATCTACAATGGATTTCTTACAAAGCCAGAATTATTTGCTGTTGGGTGGGTGATTTTCTAGTCTTTATTATTGTCACTTGCTGTTTTTTAACTTGGTTCAAAGGTAGGCTTGACAGACCTTGAATGCAAATTCAGTTACTTAATGCTGGATAAGTTAAACCTCTTATCATGTTAGTTGTGTCCATTGGCTTTTAAATACCGAATATAGTTATATGATTAAAGCATTGCCTATGCAAATATTTTATATCACTAGATGTTATCTGTTACAAATGCCTATGTAATAGACATTACATTGCAAGAATTTCTCTTGCCCAATCTAGTTTTATTAGGCAATAAAAAAAGTTCTCTCTTACACAGAGAGAACTGTATACTATTGACCCTAACAGGTGTATCATGACGACAAGGTACTGAGATATTCTTTGGGAAATAAACATCTGTCCTCTCTTATTCTTATCTAGGAGTTAAAGGTATTATGCAACAGAGTTCGCGGATTTTGAAAATTCAGGAAGTCTAAAAGGTTTTTTTTCAGAAGACTCACTTTTTACAATAGGAATGGAAGCCTTTGTTTGTACTTCAGATAGCACACCAATACAAACTGCTAGAGTGATGGTTTCAGCAAAAACTTCATTTTTATTTAAAAAAAAAAAAAAATCTCAGATCCCAGCCATCTGTCTGGATTTTCAGTTCAACAGGCATTAATGAAACCACATATCAGCTTGAAAAACACTGAATAAAAATCCTCCCCCCTTTGCAAGATTGGGTCACAGATCTTTGTCTTTCAGTGGTTTTGTCTTTTCCAGATTTCTAACAAGATCCCCTAACTATATCAAATTAATTACAAAGACATTTTCCTCTGGTCTGTTTGAGGTAAAGGTTCATGAAGTCCTCTTTATAAATCTCAGAAGATCCAGTAAGGGCATACCTCCTTCCCCTTTGCAGCTCAAAGCAAAAGATTTGGGAAGAAGAAATCCTGCAAAGCTTCTAGGGGAGTTTCTGAGTCTTCGTCTGCTTAAAGAGAATTGCTGCTTCCAGACCAGTAATGATTTATGATTCTAAGAGATTGCTTAAACCAGTTCTGCAAAAATAAATGATTCCATCAAAATGTACTTCCTATGAGGTTCCAGATGGACTGTAATCAGTTATGACCTTTTGTTTGATCATAGTCTGACTACACCTACATATACACAGATTTGCCCATAACCGCAGACAAAGTTTAATTTTCTGACTGAATAAATCTAAGATTTCATTATATCGAGTCCAGACTAAAGAGGGGAATGATATCCTTGACTAAGTTTGGCTGGCCTGCTGAGGGATCACAGAAGATGAGTATTTCAGTCAGTACAAGGTACGAAGAAGGACTGCACAACCAGGATAGAGGAGTGAAAGAAATGGAACTGGTTTGTCTGATAACCAACCAGCAACTGCTAAGGTTAGTTCAGCTATCTTCTTGAAGTACATGTGCAGTCAATTAGAGTATCTGATATTTTACAAACTCCTAATGAACACAGCAATGTGAGCTCTTAAATATAGACTAAGATTGAATCAGCACTGAAGAGTCTAGCTCTGAAATCAAAAGTGAATAAATACTTTAATGTTACATAATGTGTTAGTTAACATATAACTTAGAAAAAGCTTGAAATGTTGCAATTGCCTTGTTCTGGTATTAGATATCTTTTTACTGCTCCTGTTAATAAAATAGAAAGTAAAACTAACAAACATGGCTGAAATAAAAGATTTTAAAAAGATCAGTTCACATACACCTACTAGAGGCTTCTTAGGACTCAGCCTTATCTTCTTTAAACATCCCAGCTACAGTAAGCATGCTTTACCTTAGGATGGCATGATCTGACCATGACTTAGCATTCACTTGTGCTCTTTGAATCTCCCAGGGATTGCACATGATTCGTACAGCCATGTACAGGGCCAGCAGCTCTGGCCAAAGAGCCATGCAATAATTTTGGTTCAGTGCAAGGCTGCATTAACATACTTCACTGCTTAACAGGACTTTTTAACATGATAATGAGCCTCAACTAATTCAGAAATGTGTTAATTAGTGCAGTGAGTGGAGGCAAAATCGTGACTCAGGTAGAGAAGGAACAACGCTTAGACTTTGGGGAGAAACTGAAAAGACAAACAGCAGCAAAAAGCTGAAAAATGCAGCTTGGGATATCTACTTTACAGACTGCAGTTGATAGGAAATACTGGTCACTGTCAGTATGGTTTATGTGGAAGGACGATGATGGAATAAGCAACCAGTGAGAGTAGAGATTGAGACAGAACTGACCAGTGGTGAAGAATAAGAGAAAAGAACTGACAAGGAATTAGGAATAATAGTAAGTGTAGTGGTGAGAAAAAAAAAACTAAAAAAATCAGATAACTACCTATTTGCTAAATAAGGTACGTGACCTACGGAGATAACCATGACTTTAAATATTCTGAAAATATATTCTAATGCTTACGTCTAGAGACTAGATTAAACCTGCAAAGGAAATCCTAAATCTTATTTTCATTATTTTAGTGCTTCATTTTGTTGGTATGTAAAGTATAGCAGACAAGTCATAATCTGTTAGTTCGAATAGCGTGACAGTATACAATCATGAGGGAAGATGAGATCTCAGATGCTACTAAAAATTCCTTTGCTGTATTTTAATATAATGATGACACAGAAAGGACCCACTATCTCGTATGATTTTCTCATTACAGCCATTCTCTCAAAGAATGACATGGCAAAATGTTAACTAACAGATGAACATAAGCAAGAGGGAGTTGGAATTTCCAAAGTACTACCATCTGAAATTTATATAGTTTCGTATTACACCTGCTCTTATAGAACACTATACATGTTACCTATGGATTAATGTGAAATGTGCGTCTTGATTTTTCAATGGACACTGAGTTCGTTAAGAGCAGTCTGTTAATTTATTACTGTAGTGATGAAAACGTTAGAGATCACCATCTTCTAACAGTGCCAATATATTAGCCTGTCTAAGTGCAAATATTTAAAATGTATCTTCTCTGTGCTTACGTTTACCAATTGCAAAATGGCATTATGCAACTCTGTCTTTGGCAATCATTTTTAAAAAAGCTGAAATAAATAATAGGATCAACTCATCTCTACTTTTTAATTGATTAAGGTTAACATAAACCAGAAACAGGGCCTCTGAAAATTTTGCAGATGGAAAGGTCACAATCTCACTGCCTCATCTGAATGACAAGTGCGTTTTAAAACAGTGTGCCACCACAGTAACCTCTGCCCTATGATCATAAGGAGCTTCCAGAAACAAAAAAACATGATCCTCCTTACTTCTTCAACTGAACACCTGCCCACTGCTGATCAACATCAGCTCTAGGATATAACTAAAGGACAGGAATACTGTCTTTCTTTCCAAAGAAACAGTCTAGGCCCATTTGTAGGGAAAACACTGGGCAAGGAGCAGTCTGTTACCTTCTTACCCAAGCATTTTTTAATCAAGGTGAGCAATATGCACTGTTAAATGGGACTTAGTACTCAGAACCTCTTAAAGTAATAAAATGCAATAGTGACAATGAAATACAAATAATAGATTTTTTTTCTGCTTCCCTGGTCATATCGCATTGTATTAACTCCTTTAGTCATATATGAAATAATGAAACAATTAAACTCAGGTCACCCATTATTAAGAAGCAGATAGAACCTGAACAACCTTTGATTTTAAATTTGTGACCAGTAACAAGTAATATGAGTCATAATTCTCTAAGAACTTTTGTTTATAAACAAGTCTGAAGATTTCGGTAATTACTAAGAAGAAAATAATAGAAGAAATTAAATGGACCATGGATGAAAACACCTGAAATAACTGCAGAGAGTTAAGAGATTTTAAAGCAATATAATGATTTGCAAAGCAAGAGCAATTACTCTATGAAAACATACATGAATAGCAAAATTTATGAACACAACAATTAAAAATTCAACAAAATAGATGATTGTCCAGTGAAAAATGGAGAATTTACAACAGTCTGTTTAAGTAGTAATCTGAGAACCACAGCTCTAAGGACACTGTTTCCTTCTGAAATAACTTTAATGTCTGAGGTTTTACTCCCATTCAGTCAATGCAGATACAGTCTTGAAAAGAACACAAAACATTCCATGACTCTCCCTGTGGGTGCCTTAAGCTATTTGCATATATTTATTTGCTGCCCTATAAAATATGAAGTAAATTATTCACTAGCAAATAATGTAAAACTGGCATTTCTTTTTCCAGTTCTCATAAATAAAAATCTTCATAATCTTTTTGCTTAAGAGGCCAACATACTATCAGTCATATGATTGCTCTTAATAGAGAACTTAACAATAAATTCTTAGCAAGAACAAAAAGTTAATGTAAAATCTAATCTCACTTGTGTCCCTCCCATACCCCGGGTCCGTGTCCATCCCTCCCTCCACCAATAATCCAGCCATATTTCACTATATGCTCCTCTGCCCTGAAGAACTTGGTGAACTTGTTTTTATAGCGGATTTAGAAGCAGAACGCTGTTCAGTTGTAAGCTACTTCCTGTACACTTGTTACAGGCTGAATAAATCCTAACTTCATTCATCTTGTCTGCTGATAAATCTCAGTATTCTTCTCTGCTGGTTCTAGAGGGTTTCAGGGAGCTAAAGAGCCATGAAAAGGTCATTGGGATGGAGTGAGGGAGGGCTTTTGGTGGGAGGCAATCTGCCAGATTCCCTGGTAAGTAAATATTACCAGCATGTGTTTGGGCTTGTGAAAGAACAGAATGTTAAATTTGAGTGTCACTTAGCATTGATTCAGAGATATATACAAATAGTTCACAGAGCTGTAATGGATACCATGCCAGTTTTAAAAATAACGATAAGCAGTGTGAGAAACACTTGTTTCTTAGCTGTTTTTAGAAAGAACAACGAAAAGCAGTATTCTAATGATGAATTCCAGCAGTCTTCCCAACTTGGTCAATTTTGTTCTGAAATGTGGCCAATATTTTGTGCTTTTGGTTTATCCAGTACTGTTGAATGATCCCAATTTTTAAGTAAATAGATACAGAATTGGTATTTAGTAGGGGGTACAAATGCTTCTATTTATTAGCAAAGTGCCCTTCTTTTACCTCTCTACTCCACAAAATTCTCTGAAAATTAAATCCTTGTCGTCTTATCTTCCATAGCTCAGATGCTTTTTCCAATAACTCATATTCTATTTTACTGCCATATTAATTAAAGTACTGTACCCACTACTGCTGTTTTTTATTTTACATGGAATAGAATATTTTTCTTCTCTTTGTAGATAGCTACCAACATATTGTTTTGCCTCCCCAGACAAAAATAAGCAGCTGAATATCTCCCTTCCCATGATGGTCTCATGTGCCAAGTGCAACTTGTTTCCCATGCTTTTATACGTTTATATTCTGTAATGGACATAGTTATGTTGTCCTACATCTTTAGCCCTCTAGATCAGTTAAGCAGTACAAGGTTTGGTGCTCAGTGAAACCAAAGTGTTTTCAGATTCTCACAACTTAAGAGAGGTTGCTATAAGAGTATACAGTTGTCTAACTATGCAAGATTAAACCTTTACAATTTTTTCCTAAGGGTGGCATTTTGTTCTACCAGTGATCATACCTTCTGGTAAAACATACATACCTCTGAAATGGTCTTGATTCTACTTTGAAATTTGTTGATCTTCAGATGACAAAAAAATAAACAGCTAGAAAAAGTGTTGAAAATTGCCATGAGCGACAAACAGAAAATGGGAAGAGGTGAAGAAATCAACCAGACAATAAAGGGATTTGATGTTGGTACATTTTTACCCAGGGTAACAGGAAGGATACTGAAAAACATTCTCAAATCCTTCTTCCTTCTGGCGTAAAATCTGCCAAACAGGGAAAGAAGTTACTTGCTGTAATGGCAACCTTTTCCTATAACTAGTGTTTTTGTGCAGGAATAGTGGATTGGTGGCTCCATCCTCCAAACTCTGTTCAGGCTTTCAATCAGCAGCTACACCACATGGTAGCAGGCAGGATCCGAGAAATCAGATGATTTCAAAACCTTGCCTTCCATGCTTGACCTGGGAAAATGAAAGTATGAGTGCATTTCAGAGAGTCTAGCTTCTACAAATTATAATTATCTTTGTCTCAGTTTTTTTTGTTCCCCCCCCCCCCCCCCCCCCTTATATATCTTTCTTTTCTCTAGTTCTTTTGGTTTCTTGGTTCTGCCCTGCTGTTCCCATTTCCTTTTTGTTTTCTTCAGTTTTCTTTTAGAGCAGCTTTCCTCTTGCTCTGTTATTTCCTTTGCTTAATCACATTTAACTTCTTTTTACCTTCTCATATGTAGAAACACCAGTCTGAAACCTCACTAAGCACAACTATGCACTCCTTATTTACATTTAATCTTCTGGTTTTATACATGCTTACATACAAACTACTTACTAGCTTCCATTTTTATGTTCTAAATCTCTGGATCAAAATAATGGCACTGATTAAGCCACTTTCTTTTCTTCAAAACCACAGGCATGAATTTTAATGCACATGGGTCTCTATAGAAATAGCTATAATCTTTGCTTTTTAAAAAACCTGCATATAATAAGCAATACCTAACAAGGTTAGTTATGATTATTGTCTTCCTCTTCTGCTACTTGTGTACTAGATTTCACTAGTGCTCTTATTTGGGAAAACTGGCTTTAATGTCCTACTGTACCAAAATTTTGTATTGATACAAAATTCAGCACTACAAATTTTTCTTTTGAAGTTAACTGTAAGTTGTGGATGAGACATGAATAGCGCTATCTCTAGCACTGCAGTATCTTACAGTTGTCAAGAAAGAGAAAACTTTACCTTCTCTTTTTTCCACTTCTTGTGTTCTCATTTGTGAGTTTCCTCCTCCCTTGGATGATGAACCATTTCATCCCACTAATCATCCAGGAATCTATCTTTTTTTTTCTGGATTAGTTTTCTCCTTAGTTAATTAGTTTGGTCAACTAAGGAAGAAGTCTAGTAAGTAGTGGGAATGTCATTAAGTGATAGAGAGAGAAATAGAAACAATAAGCTGTTAGATCCACACATGTTATCTATTGAAATTGCAGCCTTAATGTTAGGATTTCATATAGAGTTGTAATCTAAAATGCCTGAAGTGTCTTTAAATCGTTTGGGTTGGAGTGGGGAAAATGGACTTTATTGTACAGGCGTTTTTATTTTACCAGGGTCAAGTCCTCAGTCACCTGAATTTCATTCTTTGTAAAACCATCTGTAAATTAACTTGAAAACTCATACTTACAAGATATATGAAAATAAGTGTGAATCATTCAACAGTTGTTTCTGTTTTTTTTTTTTTTTTTTTTTTTTGTAGCGTTCCTCCTACCTCAAAAGGAAGAGAAGTATATAAGGCAGGTTCATGCCAACCTCTGGAGTAGACTGTATCACAGCTACATAAACTATAAACCACGTCTTGCCATTTGCTCTTACACTGCCAATTAGTAGGCTGATGACTACTATAAATCTGATGAGTGTCCAATAGTGACACTCATGAGAACTGGTTGCCATAACTGTCAGACCTAATCTATATTTAATTTTGCCTTGGAGTTTGGGAATGCAGTCCCTTCTGGCAATGCTGAGGTAAGGTCCAGGAATAATTTCATTATGTCTTAAGAGGTCTTACAATGCATATGCATTGTTACCAGTGTCTTGTCAGTGTTCCATCTGTTTGTGAGCTTGCCTCCTTTTCCTAGTTTCTCTCTTATTTTTTTTCTTTCCTGGCTTACCAAGTTCTTTGTGTGGATGCAACTGCAAATGAGCAGCAATGTTGCAGGGTACAGCAACTGCTATTACGTAGGAGCAACGTTTACAGCAGTTTGTCAGGGAGGCTAAGAATGCCGGGGTCATAGTATGTTAGGGAAGATGTGAAGCTCACAGTAGCGCATTTAATTTCCGTATAAATTCAAAGTGTATTCATGTGACATCTCTCTGAGCAAGAACACCAAAAAAGGAAGAGAAAAAAGGTATTTCCAACTACAGCTGGATGCAGTTAGCAGTACTTTTTCTAAAGAATGTGGGAATTAACAGAATGCCTTCTAAACTGAAAAGCAGAGAAACACAGCCTACAAGTATGACAGGATTTAGCTTCCTTTTATCCAGCCATGGTTGTAGGGTACGAGATTCTTCATTAATTAGTTTTCTTAACAGTACCCCCTATATTGTACAGTCAGTATAACACCTTTAATTTGAAGATAAATGATTCAGAAATAGTTATTTTTTAAATTTATTTTTAAATTTTGTAGAAAACGTTTAAGAGACAAATGAAAAATTGAACTAATAAAAGGATGCACATGAGAACCAGTGTACAATGAGAACTACGTAATCAGTGATGTCTTGAACTATTGAAAATGAGAGTTCCCACATACTCTTCTGCTCACACCAAATGCCTAATGCTTTTGTGACATCTCTCTACACTGAAAGGCCCCTTCTATGCACCGATCCAATTTCCAAATCTATCAGGAATTTATATATTTTTTGAATCACTTAATAAACTGAGTCTGCTCAGATGGGGGGGTCTACTAAGCTTCAGAGCTGATGCAAGGTAAGTGATAGAAGCATGTGTGTCTGGGGCTGTGAGTGTGTGGGTGCACGTGAAGGAAATGTGATCTCATTTTGGTAGGAGCAAGCTGTTTGATTGACCTAAACCATGGTTAGGTGAAATACCTTGCATCAAACACAAACACTACCCACTGTTTCCACATTTTGGAGCAGATAGCAAAAGATGACACTACATCCTGTGAAAAGGCTCAGCTTCAAAGGCTATGCCTTTGACATGCATAGAATGTCATGTTTCATTACCAAGCTACATTTTGGAAAGCACAGTATGTGGGTACAGCCCAACATCGGGACTTCATTTTTAGTTACCTTACTGTTTTATTCTGATTGTGTTACTTCACCAGTGCTACAATTTATTTAAGCACACAGTTCCCTCCTCATCTTCTTCCCCCAGGTTAATAGTCTTCGTACTGTTAATCTTGGGCCAAAAGAGTACTCTTGGAAGTTTACTGTAATATCATATGCTATTTCCTACATCTGTTAACCCTACTCGCATTGTTTGCTTCTCTGACACTCACTGTTTCCTTACCTTTTTTCTTTATACTAAAATATGCCATCAGGTACAATTGAGCATCTATTTGGAGCATGCACTCTTTTGTATATGCTGTGGCTGTCTGGTATAGCTTTATTCCTAATATCTGTAAAGACTTTATCACTGTGTAAAACAGTGGGCAAATTTTTCCTTTTTGCTATTATTTTTAGTATCAGTGAAGCCAATTAATTGCATGGTTGTCTGTGGAAGAACAATTTGGCTCAATGCCTTTGACTTTCAGCTGTTATAAGCCATTCTTTATTTCAGGCATAATGATTAAACCAAAAGAAATTGCAGAGAACACATTAGAAATTGAAAAATGGGGATTAGCTGGCACCACAACTCACAAAAGAATTAACAGACAACATTGTATGACCCAAAGCATTTCACCATCTGTACTTTGTGACACATGGAAGAGCACATTGAAGTGATAAAAGGGACACAAAGGAAGAAGAATAAAAGGCATGTTAGCTGTGGCTCAGCTGGAAAATAATATTGCTTGTAGCAATAGGCTCTGAGATCAAACGATGAATTTGCTTCTCACAAAAATCAAATAAAAGGTATGAGTACAGTAACAGTAAGTTAGCAGTGTGTGCTTTCAAAAACCTGCATGGCCAGCTGGTTTACTCATTTAAACTGAAGTTATAATTTAAGATTCTGGTCCTATAAGTAATTCTATGATGTCTTAGCATTTTGATCTGGTTAAAAAATGTAGAAGCTATGCCAGCTGTGCAAGCGCCAATAAAATGTGTTTGTGCCAACACCCCCCCCCCCCCCCCCAAAAAAAAAAAAAAATCCACATTCTTTGTTCTTGTTTGAATATTCATCTTCACCTTGATATTATCTTGGGATTGTCTTTCATGCATATAAAACTCAAAGCTCAGTAAAGTCACATGAGTACCACAGAGAAAATGGGCAGATACTGTGCTTAAAACCTCCTCTTCTCAGAATCTCTTCTCAGAGGGTAATTCCAGTAGTAATCCAACATTTTGCCAGGATTTTTATTCATATCCATGACAAAGGGACTGTCTTCTGTTTTTAATATATCTCACTGAGCAGCAAATAGGTATTTAGAGCTAAACTGGTACTTTGCCACATTTTGCAAGTTTGGGTGAAAAGGTAGAAATGCAAGAGAATTAAGCTGATGAAAGACTTTAGTTTGCGTGGAACTTCTCACCCTTTCTTATTGCTCCTTGGATGACCTCTGGATTGGAGCCAACACTGATGCCATTCAAGTTAAAAATCTTGAACTATTGTCTCTTAAAATGTCATCATTATGCTGGAGAGATGTTTGATGAAAGTCCCTTTATGTCTTAAAAAACCGAGGCATTAAAAAAATGAAGAACTTGCTCTGGAAATGTTATATATTGATATATGTCATGTCATCATCCAGCAGATTAATATAGATATTTCACCACTGCACAGTGGGGGAAAACCAACAAAAAACCCCCAAGCTCCACCTCCTGTCCCAATTCACTGTTATTACAGAAACCTGTCCTATTGCAGGACTAATTTGGCACATGAGGGTCATAATCTCATATCAGAATTGGGAGTTCACATGGGATGGAAGAGTAATGTGATTGAAAATAAGATATGGAATGCATATACAGAAATAGAATAATAAAAAGTAATCAACATGAGAAGCTGTATTTTTAAAATGCTATGAAAACAAAAAGACCAGAAAAAATATTTTCAGGAGTCTTCATATACTTTTTTGCAAGAAGCATTCACATTGTACATTCCTACCGGATGTGCTCCCCTTCATAACTTGTAAATCATATGTATCAGCCTGCAACTAGTATTTATTCCATGACTGTCTTTATTCTTTTCCATTTAACAAAGTCACTTTGTGAATTTTTAATAAAGTCAAAATGTATCAAGATGAGAATAATACTCTACACATCAGAAACTTTACTGGTTTAATCCTTGTTTGATTCCAGTACAGCAAATGCTATTATTCATTTTTTTACAGATAGAAAAAACAACATAAAAAAATTCATTTAAGTGTCAGGTAAAGTCAGTAAGAGTATTTTTGGACTTCCTCAGGTACTCTGTTGTTGTAGGTATTATAGCATAACTATTAATGGGATGGATAGCCAAGTTTAAGGACAACCAAGGCAACGTGAAATCATGTGTGAAGACAAAAACATACTAATCTTCAAAAGTTGCTTGGTTGATACATTCCAAGATCTCCCAGGGTTCTGAATTCATGCTGTTTGTCAGAGCTGGGACAGCATTAGTGTTTTGAATGTTATCAAAATAAAATTTTAAAAAAATCCTTGTTCAGAATTGTGTAGACTTCTAAATTGAAAATAAAACAATCAAATTATGGAGTATCAAATGAAAATCAAGCCAAAATTTATTTCAGTATTTAGTTACATTACAATAACTCTTAAAATGATCAATCTTTAAAACTTCAAATATAAGAAGAATTATCCATTTCACGTTCATTCTGACCACTTACAAGTCACAACTTATTTACTAAAGGATTCTGCATATGTAAGCTGAAGTTAGCTAAAAGTTTTACTATTGAAGCGGAATTATTTGATGTTTAAAACAAGATTTAAAAAGGCAAAAATGAGATTTCCATCTTTGCATTCCTTTCTTCTACAAATGCTAACCTTTTCTCTATAAGACAGTACAATTTAGAATTTAAGTGAACAATTAGAAATGTGGCAACTCCTGGTTAGTACAAATTGCAATTAATATACAGATTCTCAAGAATTTTAAACCCCAAAGAAATTATAGAGAATATTATTCTGAGGCAATGCTTTGGGCTGTATACACGTGGCCATTTTTTTTCCTTCATACTTCTTCTGTGCAGTGAACTGAAAGTTATTTCAGCTACCTCCTCTATTATCACATAAAGGGGTTTTAAAGACAAAAGATGCTAGAATCAACAATGTAAGTGATTAGAGCAGTGGTGGATTGGGGTTTATTTTTGTTTTGTTTTGTTTTGTTTTGTTTTGTTTTGTTTTGTTTTGTTTTTAAAGAAGCTTTCTTGATTTCCATTTACGATCAAGGGAGCACTAGCCTTCCTTTTAAGATGACTTTTCTTGCGAGTCAACTTGTGGCAGAGTCTAGGTCCATCACATTTAGGGGCTTTCTCAACTCAAAAAAGCTAAATTTGATTACTTTTCTGCATCAGGCCAATAGATCACCTTCTGATTGTAGAAATTGCCAAACTGTTAAGTTTCTGCACTACGTTTGAAGAAAATACAGTAGTTCATCCAAACCAATCACACAGGCTAAAAAAGACTTACCTCTTTCATGGTATTCTGAAGTCAGTACTTGCCCAGTTAGCATCTAGTGTTTCATCTCGGCTGCTCTGTTACACTTCTTGGGCAGAGAAACACTCCTCAAGACAAGTGTGAAAAAACTCTCATTCACCTGCTTGGTTAAAAAGGATAGAATGCATTTCTGGATGAAGGCTTTATAAAGGAACTTACTTATTTTTTCTCAGTTCAGCCCCCAAATCAGACAACTGAAAAAAAGGACAGTGATGGTTAAATGCCACTTGTTTGCAGGCTCATGTTTGTCAGAGTCTGGGTGGATCCAGTGGACAGTTTACCAAAGTTAAATTTGTGGTTTAAAGGCAAGCAGTTAGATTACTTGCAGAGCCTAGCCTTACTGTCTTTCTGTTGTTGTAGTCTAAGCAAATCAGTCATTCTTTGTGTGGAAGAAAAGACATGTTAACTGTTTGTGGACAGAAAAACAGATGATAATGACTGCCACCTATTACATTCTGAAATAAAACAGTTTCTGCATGCAGCAAAAAAATATGTTGGCAATCCAAAGACTAAAATAAGCAAACAGGGCAGAACTTTCTCGTCTAAGGGCTGTTTAATGCACTAAAATAGGGTTCTTTTCTTCTGGCTATCCTGAATTCAGTGCTCCAGCCATCTCTGTCACTTTCTCATATATAACTTTTTAACTAAGAGGGATGTGGCTTGACTCTATGTTTAATTTATAAATTGAAAAATTTTCCTATGTTTCAGTGGATATTGGCATCAACTAATCAAATTGTAGGAGGTATAAAGTACTTGTGTAAAGTATTTAATTAAAAGATGTATTTGCATTCTTTTTAGGGTAAGCTTACATACGTAATTATTTTATTTATTTACAGTGGAGGGAAAGAAAAAAATTCTGCATTCTTTGTACCTGTTTCTATATTCATCTTCACCTTGTTATTATCCTGGGATTGTCTTTTATGCATACAAAACTCTCAAAGTTCAGTGAAGTTACATGTGTGCTGCAGAGAAAATGGGAAGATGTGAAAAATTTTGACCTAGAACACTATTAAAAATAGGTCAGACAACTAACCGTACTGAAAGGAACACAACTTCACTGTCACAGAGGGGAGACATGGTGACCTGGTTATGTATTGTTAATTTTTCATCCCTTTTGCACTACAGTACAATGAAGATTCTTGACCATCTGTCCACCACTAGTGGAAATTAGCATTACATTTTTCATAAAACTAACAGCAAGAAAATGACCCAAAAAAATTTAGTGTTACCAAATAATGCAATGTTATTTATGTTTGCTCTAAGATACTAACGAACCTTTGACTGCTCTGCAACTGAACTTAACTGGCTGGGAGAACAGAACATGGGCCTCTCAGACTTGACGCTTGAGTTGACTTGCCATACACTGTTCCAGCGCTATTGTCCTGCAAAGCCCACAGGCATCCTTTAACTAATATGGCAGAGCCTCTCTATTTTATACTGATAACTTCTGAGGAAGAAAGCTGTTGGCTGAAAGGAACACTGGATAGGTAAGCTTTTTAATTAAAGTGATCAATATTAAATACAATTGGGTTTCCTCTATGTTTAATATAGAATATAAAGAATAAATATAAGAAATACTTAATGTGAATTCTCAACTCAGAAGTTGTATTTATGATTATCTAGTCTGGCCTTTGTAACAGATGCATAGATATCCTGGGAATTTCTACATCAAGCCAGTATGTTCTGAGTTGGAGTACTCAAAATACTTTTGATCTGGATATGACACTAATGGGAGAAGGCTACCTACTGACTATATCCCTCAGTAAAGTAACTCTATTTGTACTGCTACTGTTTTTACTGTACATCATTGTCAGTTTAAATGTCTAACGTCATCTGCATGACACTGAGATGTTTAACAGCTGCAGAGTTCCCTGAGTGAATGAATTTACAGAACACTAAGAGATGTAAGTTTATATATAGCTATTAAAATTTTTAAGATGAAGATATGATGACAAAGATGTAAAACTGACAAAATATACATAGCTGGAAAAAAAGTTATGTTTCCTCTGTAGTCTACACAACATATCTTATGTAATACTGCTAAATTGCACACTATTGATTAAACATACAGGCTATGGGAAGTTTCAGACAGGATTAGATCTGAACAGCCAGCACTCACGTCCTGATTTAGAACTCAGTGCAGTGTAACACACAGTGCAGCAACCTGCGTAGTCTAGACAATAGTATCAGCATCATGGCAAAATCTGTCTCATTGTCAAAAACTTTTCTGCCTTGGGCTAGCAGTGCTTTGCTTTTGCTGTTTGCTGCCATCTCATGTGTTTTAAGCAGTATTGCAGTGAGATTCTGCAAGAGAACTTTTTCTGCCTCAGAGATGACCTTACTTTAAATAGCTATGCTACTGTCATGTTAAGCAAACATCTTGCTTAAATTCTGAAAAGATTTCTTAGTATTATTGCTATGCAATATGGGAGTAATCTACATTCAAAACCAAAAATGGTATATTCTGCACCAGTTTGGGTGAAATACCATGCTGTGCCCAGTTTTCAGTTTCCCACTGCATGAAAGACATTGACGTACTTAAACAAGTCCAGTAGAAGGATTGTCAGGGCCTGGATGATACAATGTGTGAGGAGCAACTGAGGGAGCTGGGTTTGTTCAGCCGTAAGAGCACACGGCTTCAGGGTGATCACATTGCTGTCCACTGTTACCTAGTGGGAAGGCATAGAAAACACGGAGCCTCCTTGGAAACACAGAGTGATAGGACAAGACAAACATATAAACTGCAGTAAAGGAAATTCAGATTATGTTAAATAAAAAAAAAAATCACTAGGAGTGGTACAACACTGAAATGGGGACCCATGACACCTTGTTATGGAAGACAAATTCATAACCTTAAACAGACATCACATAGGAGTGGCTTCTGACCTCTGCCCAGGGTGTTGAAAGAGAGGATATTTACACTATTATACAGAAGAAAGACAATTTTTTGGTCAGAAGCTTGTGCTGCCTATATATTGCATCAGCAACTTAAATGGGTTACAACCTTTTTCCTCAGTGGTGGTGGACACATGACCAGCGGTTTTGTTACTAGCCAACACTAACACAAAGGCATAGCCCAAAGCATGAAAGGCAGGAAGAAAACTTACCAAAACCTCAGCAAGAAAAAAATTCTTCACTCCAGCTAGAACATGTCAGCAAATACATAAAAATGTTATGTTATTGCGTAACTATTCTGAAGAAGGCCACTGTCCTTACCTCCATCTAGCAAGACAGAGGCGTTAAGCTACTGGCCTTGAAAAATTATGTCAAAGCAGTTTCCCATAACCATGGCATGATGAGGGTTAACATTCTCAGACTACACACCTGGAGCCTCAGCCCACCTGGTGTGAGTGCTGAGCCAGTGGCACAGAGAGGTGTGTGCTTTGGCAATACTGTAACACACTCCCAGCAGGTAATGACCTTGCAGAGACTTGTCACCAGGAGGAAGACCAGATGAGGAGAGGTGCTGACTCAATGCTTTCAAAAGTCACTGTGTGCTTTCTTTTCAACCAGTACGCAGCAGGACTCTCATAGATCATATTCAAAACCAATCCTAAGTCATCAATCTTTTGTGCTTTATAATTGACCCCATGAGCAGAGAATGAACCGAATGAGAAGCTGCATTCAACTGCACTGTTTTTCCACCTGCAAGCATTAAATAAACATTTCCTATATCACCCCAAAGGCTTATGGAAGAACGCAAGCAGCTTCCTCTGTCTCTTCTACTTGTTATTAGTGAAACAAAATTCCTTTCCTTAGGCAGATGGTGATGACTCATTTAAAACATTGCTGGACACAGTGATGTTGTACTTTAGATAAAGTGCCATGTGTTTGCAGGTGGCTGAAGATACAGTATACACAGCACTACTATCATTTAATGTACAGCACTGTGCCCAAATAACAAAAAAAATTAAAGCCTCTGAGCACAGCAAAATTACAGCATTAGATATGTTCCTTTTTTTGAAAAAAAAGTATATTTATAATCCTGTATTTTCAGGTTCCATTAGTACTGAAGGAGGTCTCTGGCACTTAAATTCAAGTGCAAAGTAAGGCTTATTTCAACATAATGGGTGTGCTTGAAGAAGTGCATCTAAAAAGAACTTGTCCTTCAGCTATCTTTTCACTCTAGAAAGTAAATGCATGACATACAGCACTGTGAGGTGTTGTCACTAAAAGCAACATTAAAGTTTTGGAAACAAAATCACTTTCATGTAAGTGTACTGACAGGTACGGCACCTGACAGTGTGAAAGAGGTTAGGACAACCAAGCCGACCTCGCGGCTTGCTCTGACAGATACACCGTTCCTACGGACCTGAAGGGTCTTGCCTGTCGAGTATTGCTGAGGTTAACCTACCGACTTTGACGGTAAACTCAGGGGTCGTGTTTCCCCTCAGGCTTTACCCGGCAGGTGCGGCGGCCGGCGCCGCGGAGAGGGCACCTGCCAATCCGCCGCATCTCCCAAAGGGCAGCACCTCCTCGGGCTCCCACCGGAGCGACAGCCACCCCCAGGCCCAGGCCCAGGCCCAGGCCCCGGCCCAGGCCCAGGCCCGGGCCCGCGCCCCGCCCCTGGCAACAGTTACCGACGCCAAACGCCGCTACTATGCCCGCCGCCCCGCCCCGCCCCGCCCCGCCCCGCCCCGCGCCAGGTGGCCGCTCTCAGGGCTAGGGGGTTTCCACGTGACCGCCGCGTGGCTCCCCACCCCGCGGCGGCGCGGAGACACAGCCCCCCGCGCCCGCAAACACGCGGCCCACCCGGAAGCGCCGGTGGCGGTACCGCCCTCTCTTTGCACGTGACGAGGGCGCCGCTCCTCCGTCACGCGCTCTTCCCCCCGCCCACCTCCTCCTCCCTCCCCTCCTCCCTCGGCGTCCGGCCCGCGCCGCCACTATTCCCCCGTGCTTGCGAGCGCTGCGCGCATGCGCAGCTGTCAGCTGTCACCCGCTTGCGGGCAGCAGCCCCGAAGGGACCGGGGAGGCGGTGGCGGGAGTAGCGGACCGGACCGGACCGGACCGGACCGACCTGACCTGCACAGCCGTCCTTCGCCTTCCTCTGGCTGCGGCTGCCCGCTCTACCCTGTACCAGGAAGGTGAGCGGAGAGCGCCGGCGGTGGGTCCGCGGGGTGGAGGTGTGGGGCGACCTGCCGGGTGCGCGGTGTGCATGGGGCGGGGGCGGGCAGGGGAAGGCTGGGACCGCTATAACGGCAGTGAGGCGGTGCTCCGAGGCATCAGGGTTTTGGGGTGCGGGTTTGGGGGGGGGGGCAGGCTGTAGGGGTGGGGTGCGAGGGGCGAAGCGGGTGCCGTGCTGGCCGGCAGCCGGCCGGTGGGGTGGGTGAGGGGTTGGGGCTCCCCGCGTCCCGGAGGAAGACGGCCTGGGGGGGTGCTCCGCGTTGCGGGTCGGCGGGTGGCGGCTGGGTCCGAGCTGAGCAAGCGAAATCGGCAGGTGCCGGAAAAACACCTCTCGCGTTCCCGTTTGAGGCCAGCGATTCTGGGTCAGGGCAGTCCGTGGAAGTTCTCCGAGGGATCGGGCGGTTTCCCCGGGTGTTCCGAGTGGGTGGACGCGGTACAATACGGCGTTACCTGTCTCCGTGTCCATCTGGGCTTTGAGGAAATTCTACGGACTTTCCAAACAGGTCTCCTCCTTACAAAGTGCTGCCGCGTTGCTACAGCTCGTTAGCTTCTGCAGGTCATTAAGGCGTTCCTGGAAGTTAACAGTTGTAGAGTGTTAGAAAAAGACTTTAGACCTATCTTCTGTCTAAAAGACCCAGTTAAGCACCAGTTCCACATCTGTCTGTGGTTACAGTGTTTTCAGAGCCAGTTTTGGGAGTGGGGCTTTATGCCATTTTAATAGTCTTCTGTTAATGAACCTTCTCTCTTCTGCAGTTGATTTTGACTGGCAATTGAAAATGAGAAGTGTATACAAAATATACAGTAGGTGATTTCCTACCTGACTTTAGTAAAAAATATTGATTTGAGTAGATTTAGGATTTTCTCAGTTTAAACAGCTCTTGATTGGTCTACTTCTTAGTTCTGCAGTTAATTCACTTTAAAACTTTCAGGTTTTTTTTCTATCGGTGTCTTTTGCTGGGATATGTTTTCTCAGCACAATGCTGAGCAGAATGTGAATAGGGTACATGGTGCTGTCAGTTTTGGACAAGTTTGATGTTCTGAAGATGATTTTGTCTAAGGATTCCATTGCTGAAGACTGAGATGGTATTCAGGAAAAATACAACTATAAACTAGCCATAGTTACTGTTTTTTCTGGGTATCTGTTGTTATCAGCTGTGGGGACTGTAGGCCTGACCATCTACTGCTGAAGGCCATTCTGCTTCCAGCTAGGACTGATGAAAGAGTAAAGATTAAAACAAAAAGAAACATTTCACAGGACAAGGCCTTGGGAAGGGATAATAACCTCAAATATAGTAGAGCCTTGCAAAAGAAACAAAACAGACGAAGGCTTGAATTGAGGACCAAAGCAACCTTCTTTGGCTCTCTGCTCAGAGGAACTGTAAAGACTTAGCAAGTTGTGTCCTTTAGATGAATTTAGCTCGTTATAATGTGAAAGCCACACCTCTTGATGAGAAAAAGTCCCCTACTTAGGTAAGACCCCCACCCTTTCAGTTTGCACAGAATAGTAAAAAGACTGTATCTTTAAATCGAGATGAGGCATGTTGTTAAACTGAGGAACAAAGTGATAAAAAATTAATAGTCACTACATTAAAGCTGCGTATTCGTGTAGTTTGAAGCATATAAGAATCTCGCTTGCCTGTGTGCAGTGTGCTAGCTTTGTGGAATTACCACCTAGCATCCAGCTCTGCACAGATATGGATTAAACAAGTATCTTGACACTATGTTTTTTTCAGCTCATTGCACGCTGGCGGAAAGAACCCAGAGTTTGGGACAACAGGACTATGGATTTCCCACCTGTGTTTTCATTAAAAAGAAAGTAAAAGCTCTTGAAACGTAGGTTGCAAATAAAAATGAGAAAAATACTTTTTTATTTATTTTTTCCCCCATTCCCATTTTTCCTCAATCAATTATTTCAAGATGTTTTTGCATGCTGTGAACCTGGCATGGGAGATGAATGTCTACAGAATGAATACAGGTCATTTTTTCTGTTCAATATTTATGGGTTCAAAATAGGAAATTTTTATATTTTTGGAAATAATTGCTGTAAGGGTAGTACCAGGCATAGAAATGCAAACTTGAAGCTATAAAACTACTTAAAGCTTTTTAGTCAAATTGAGATAGTTTTAGGAGTTTCAGAATATGGCTACCTATCCAGATTCCTGGTTTCTTAAGTTTCTGTAATCCATTAAATACTTTAACACTAACATTTTTAAACTTAATTGATTCTTCCTGATGACTGCTGGATGTCTGATGAATACATGCCTGACCATGTGGTTTGGCTTATAAATGCCTCACATCACAAATACAAAACATTATGGCCCATACATTTATTTTAACAGCTTTATTTTAACACTTATGATATGTATTATAAATATCAGACTGGAAATTCCTGATAAATAGCATCTTTTTCTAAGCCAGGTGCATAAACTAGACAGACCTAATTTGCATGCACACTTACCGTTGTTAAAGAAAAAATTCAAATATAAGGATGCAAAACCGAATTACATTGATAATTAACTATTTGCATTCTTAGTAATAGTTGGACATACAAACTATGCTTTTGTGTTTCTAATTACATGAAAGTCATTCCTTTAGCTAGTAATGGACTGTGCACTATTGCAGTAACTTACATTTTGGGATTTGCTTTTCCAAACAATATAGGGAATTGGATGGTACCTGCTTACAGTTTATGCTAAAAGTTTTTAAAAAATTATGTTGGAAAATGCAGAAGTGAACCTACCTACATCTGTTGTAAAAATAGTTTATGGAATGAGCTCATGGAGTTTTGATTTTATGTTGTAAATAAGATTGCTCTCTGGGCTCTGATAGGTTAAGACCTGCTTTTCTACTGCTTGTTTCATTTCCAGCTCTTGCAGAGCTGATTTTACAATCTACTTATGTTTTTTGCCAAACAGACTCTGCAAATAGGAGGTTGAGGAGAACTACAATTTTTTTTCCACTAAGTTTTGTCAGTAGTGTCTTTATTGAATAATTCCTAAAAAGTGATGCCTAGTACTTCATAATGTGAATGCTCTCATTCTGTGTTTCTTTCAGATCAGTCTCAACAAAATGCTTTGGCTTTTTGTGCATGCCTTTCTCTGGACAAATTTATTTTCTTGTTGTTAGTTATTTGAAAAATATTTCTCAGGATGAATTAATTCTTCCTCAAATGTTTGCTGTCCAGTAGTTAGTGAAAATTTGGAAGAAAAAAAGAGAGAAAAATGTGTGTTTTAACTAATTTATCTGTGAGAAATGACGACCTTCAAAAATTTCTTCTTTTTTCTTCCTGTCTTCCCTCTTTTTCTCATTTACTGGAGCTTGCTTTATGTAATTTGTTTGATTTGGGTTGTTGAGTAAAGACTGTGGACATTGATGTTTTATATATTAAACACACAGAAATAATAAAATAATGAGAGCTTCCAAAATATGGATGCGCTTATTTTATGATGCAGGTATGACACAAATGGCCTGTAGTTATTTAGTGCTTTTCCATGTTAGCTAATTATTTTATGTATAGCAGAGTAGAGATAGCAGGCTGTGTTTTTTTTTTTTTGTTTTCTCCTTTCTTGTTCAGCAGTGCTTTCAGTACAGGGACCGAAGTGGGCATCATTTGGCAGTCAAGCGATGCCTCCCACAAAGCATCTTTGGAAGAGCAAGTGTCTCAAGTCTTGTGCAGTTTAAAGCCAGAAAGTATTGGTTCCCTGATGGTGAAGGGTGGAACTCAAATTACTGGTTAGTTCATTTTACACTAGAAACAAAAAGGAGATAGCCTTCAGTTGAGATCTTGACAGCTTAGTATTAAGGTGGAGAAAGAATACTGTAATACTGCAAGTAGGTGTCAGGAAGACTGCTGGTTTTTGTGCATTTTAACCAACTGCAAATCAACATGTGCTGTTTTTCTGGTGTGTTTCATTCTGTGTTAACAGAGTGTCTTTTAGTTGTGTGAATCAGTGCCTTGCTTGTAATTTGATTAAACACAATTGCTAGTTTGGACTTCTATATTGGGTATCAAATAAACGGAATTTGGAAGATGTTTTCCAATTCTGGGGATAATATATTCTGTGTTCTTTTGAGGGCATGGAGGATTCTGCATGAAATAATGTTGTTTAACAGATAACTCTTCCACCAATAGATGGTATTTAGTATCCTGACACCTTTAACAATATGGTAAGGTGTAGTCATTACAAAAAGCAGTCAACAGTTTTGACAGGTGGGGCTGGAGACTGTAGCTGACTGGTACTGATTTGGATAGTTGAGATTTGGTGGGGTATAGGGGTCCTTTCCTTTTCTTAAGTTACAGAAGAAGCGATCCTGTAGATTCTACACTTACCAAACAGTTATGCAGAATAGTGTATCGTCAAACATGTAATGCAATGCACTTCTGTTCTGTAAATGCAGGTCATTAACTTGTCCCATATCTGGCCTTAATTACTAATTTCAAAACATGCAGAAAGTTATTATTTTTTTTCTTCCTCTCTTTTCTGTTTTTTTTTTTTTTTTTTTTTTTTTGTGTGTGTGTGTGTGTGTGTGTGTTTTTGTTTGGTTGTTTTTTTTTTTTTTTTTTCACTTTGGTCACCCCTGAGAAGTTTGTCATAGTCTTTTATCACCTTTTTGTTCTGGTTGTTAATGTACATACCAAAATATCAAGTATGTTATGTTTGTACAAGCTACACAATTTAAGTATTACAGGATAAAAAGCACATCCCCTTGTCATCATAACTGGTGAAATGCATTTGCATCTTGGATTATGTAAATACTGGTAGCATTAATGAGATTTCATCTTACTGTGAGTATATGAGCTTTTCTAGTGTTGTACTTTGACATTTTGAATTAGGTTTATTAGATTTCTCTAATATGGTCACATAGTGACGTAGATGTGGATGATTAAACTTTGCTGACTTCATGTTTCCACTTCTGTAGTATTAAGATAAATATAGCATTAATACATTTCCATCTGATGATTTGAAAGTCTTTTGACAAGTACTGACAATGGCTATAAATTTTTTTAAAAGGAATATCAGATTCTTTAACCCAGCTATTGGCTCTTTAATTGACAACTTTGGACATGTTACATGCTTGCATTTTATCTAAATTTGGTGCTGTTTAATCAGGCACGTTTCAAGACATAGGCAAACTACTTGGTCAACATGAAGTTGAAGCTTTATGGGCAGGCTTTGCAGTTTGTTGGATCAGGCTTATAGCTTGAGCTTGTTTGACTAAAGCTTTCCCATGATAAGCTAAAAAGCTTTTTCTGTTCAGTGTTACACAAAGTACTAATGCATGCTAATTTAAGTGGAGTATGTCTTCTAATTTATTCACATTACCATCTGCTTTTATAGGTAGTCATGGGCACCTTGTCAGTATGCCTTACTGTCTTGCAAGGGGTACAGAAAATGGCTGATTACAGTGTTGATATTAGGGATTTGAAATAGCAGTAAAAAAAAAAATCCCTGTATATATACTACTTCTCTTTCTATTTTATAATGTGCAGCCCAAATGCCCTTGTTTCTATAGCTTTGTATTTACTAATGTCCTGCATATTTTCATTGTGTAGTAGTAAACAAAAACTCTGAAAGTTTTATTTTTCAGCTTGTACAGCTCTGTAGTATCACAAAATAGGTAGCTATGCATACACCTAAGTGGAATAGTTAAGACAGTGATGTTATGATTGCAGTATCGATTTTATTTTAGAATGGCATCTTAGTAGTTATGTTCTTATCTGAAAAAGAACCTGTGAGGGCCTTTTAAGTCTTATTCTGGACTATATTTTATGCTTTCTTGTTTTAATGATTTTGTAGGATATAACTGAATTTTTGCATTTGAGAGAAAGAACAAAAGTAGGAACTAGTGCAAGGAATTATGTAGGACTCTTGAATTCCACAAAGTTAGTTTGATTAACAGTCCTTGAGTAATTTCTTCCTTGTGGCTAGGTTATATTCAGTTAACTTGGTACATTGCTGTTTTTGAAGCAACTTGGGTATTATAACTGATACGTTTTGGTGAGATGTCTTGGTTGAGAGGAATTTTTATCATACTAATTTATGTGATATTTATTCTGTTGTACCCGTTGCTTGAAATCAGGTGCTGGCCAAAATAATTTGGTATATTTTCACTTAGATGATCCACTTGTATGGCTTTTTTCTTGTTTCCTTACTCCTTTTCATAAGAAATGTGGGAAGTTGGTTATCTCTCAGTCTTGTATCCCTTCACCTTAGACAAATTTAATTCCAAAACTTGCTGAAGACAGAGCCTTGGGTTTGTAGGAACACATACAATCACTGTGCTTGTATATGTTTTGTGCCCACGGGTAAAACTAGGATAAAAAGTATGATACTAGATTTCCTTGAGAAAATGTGCTATAAACACAGAGGTATGGGCTGGACTGAATAAATGTCACTCATTATAGTGTTTGTGGTGGGTGAGGGCTGAGTATTCTTAAAGGAGTGAGGCGAAAAAGTAAATGTGTTTTGTGCCTTTTATTGGAAGCTTTTTTTTCCTGTTTGTAACATGTATGTTGAATCTCAGAATTTGTTTTACAAATTATTCTCTTCAGTGTATGATGATTTTTTTTTTTTTTAATAGCTGGATTGAAGGTGAACCACAATGTCTGCTGTTACCTCAAAATGTCCTCCAAATCAATTCAAAATCATGACTTTTAGGCCTACGATGGATGAATTCAGGGAGTTCAACAAATACTTAGTATACATGGAATCACAGGGTGCTCACAGGGCTGGAGTTGCAAAGGTAAATATCTGTAACGTAGAAGGAAAATTGTTCCTAATATCAGTTTCCCCAGTATTTGTATTTTGCTGATTGCAAAACTGACCTTTTTTGTATTTAACATTTTCTCTAAATGATTTTCAATGAATAGATACTGATCTGTTACTGTTTTAAGAAAGAACTTCTTGGTATTTCTCATATTTCATTCAAATTAATGAAGATGGTGTATAGTGTTTTCTCTCCAACCATCAATTGTTTCCATGTTTACAATAGCAAAAGAGGATCGCTTCTTAAAGAAAGATTTAAACTAGTTTTTGTCAAATCAGAACAAAATAGTGAGCTCATAGTATAAATTGGAAAGTCCTGATGTTGAACTCAGTCTTTTGGAGTTTTGTATAACTTTGCTGGAGCAAATAATTCCACTACAGTCAATGAGTGTATGCAAGAAGATAGTGAAGCACTGTTTGAATGGAAATAATTTTCTCTTTTATGGTGATTGTGTCATTTTGTTGTTAATGAGAATTATAAGTACACTAACTACCATTGCATTGCACTTTGAACAACGGTATATGCAGGATTTTACAGCAGGTGTTTCCCTCTAACAGAGAGTGATTGTCAGAGAATAAGTCTGGTGTAATTTAGTATTACATCACATAAGTACTTATATATAGTATTTTTATATAGATATATAAAAGTACATATATATAGTATGTATATATTTATATATCTAAGTATTTATAAGCTGTATCTGTTTTGCCACTTTTCAAATCAGCAGGACACAGTGCATGGGTCTAGAAATCCTAGCTTAGTAACTGTAAGTAGTCAGTGGGAATAGCTGTCTTCATCACTGGCTTTTTAAGTTAATGTTGCAAAGCCAAGACATTTAAAAATTCAGAGAACAGAAACAAAACCTTTAATTCTTGGTTTCCCTCTGTCCACTCTGTCCTCTCTACAAGGTTTTCAAAGTGTGAGGGGTTTGGTTTTGCTTTGTTTTACGGGAAGTAGTTTTTTTGGTTTCTGATTTCTGAGGGTTGTGTACATGTAGGTCATATTTTCAAACTATTCTCTGCAAACAAGAGTATGTGATAAATAGGTGACAGAGGAAAGCCTGTGCTGAATTTTTTATGTATTCCACTGTATAATGGAACCTATTTGTTTGTGTGTGGGTGAACTATTGCAGTCCTCTCATCTTGAACATTAAACTTAACAGCAAATTCATCATGGTGACATTTGCTGCTCAACAGATTTACGCCATTAACATGTATGTGAGCAGGAGATTCTAGCTATGTGTCATTTTGTGGATTACGTACATGGACTCAACATTAAAAAAATGTCTTATTTTCATATTGTTTGTATAAACAGCATTATTTCAGTTGTTGATAATTTTTAATCCTGTTTCATGGAGATCTAACCAAAGAAATAAAGTACTGTATGACCAGCCACTAAGGTGATACTGACTTTTTTCTATTTCAATTTGTTTCTTCTTATATAACCTGTTTGTTTTCTTTGTTGTGTATAAAACAAAGACAGGTATGTATAAATAGCAATTCTTGCTTTCTCTGTCTATATGAGGAAGTTGTTATATGAGCCAGGATTAGGGTGTAATATGTTTAGGAAAAAACCTAAAAGATAAACTAATTTTGTTTAAAAAGAATATTTGTGATATGGCTTTAAAAACTGTTTATCTGTTTACCTCTTTGACAATTCTCAGGAGGTGTATCATCAGAAATTATACTATAATCCTTAAAACGCCTATGCAAACTTCTGTTTTTATTTCTGAGACAATCATATTAAAGAGCAGCTTCAGTTAATCTCCATCAGTTTTTTTGTGCTGCTTCTTTTCTGTCAGGGATTGAATCAGCTGGGAATGATGGTCAGTGGCTTCCTGATATATGCTGCTAAATGCTCCTCTGAGTCTGCTGGTATACTTAATATTAACTGTGGGACTAAAATACGTCATGCTTTGAGCCCAGACTACTAGTCATTTGTGTGTGTGAGCTTTAGGATATCTGGAAAAGGAGACTTTTTCATGTCTTGGCATTTTTGGTTGTAAAACTTCAGCCAGTAGGAAGTGTAAAAAGATAATGAATTTGTCAAATTGGAAATATTCTTCAGATTTTTTTGAGACATAATTATGGCTTCAGTTGTCCTGTTTTGCTTCCTTATTTTGATTCTGGTTCTGGTTCCTTTCCTGTCATCAGCAATTGAACTTCCATGTGCAGATAGTTGGAGATAGGAGGAAAGGACAGAGCCATTGAGGACGTCCTGAGGAAAGCAATGGACATAGTAACATTAGGAAAGTATGTGAAAGAAAAGAATGTGAAACAGTTTTGCCTTTATTGTGTAGATTAAAATTTCTCTAATACCGCTGTCATCTTCATATCCTTACTCCTAGTGTTGCTCTCTCTCTCTCTCTTCCCCTCCCTCCCCCCTTTAAGGAGATATCTTTGTCAGGATTCTGGACAGACATAATTTTCTGCAGTAACCAAGCATGAGGTTAATTCCTGCATATATGAAATGTGCATTATCTGAATATTCACTTGTTACTGAAAGGCAAAGATGACATAATATCAGTAAAACACACTAATGCTGTCACTTTAACAAGAGTACACTTAATATGTAAACTTCTGTTTCCTGTAAACTTTGAAGTTGAAACACCTTAAAGGAACATTGTAATAGGCCAAAGTAGTAGTTATCTTTTTATGTGAGGCATGCAAATATGCGGAGCTGACTTTTTAAAAATACTGGGTGCAACAGTGATATCCTACCAGGTGTTGCAGTATTTTAAAGAGTATCATGCAGATGTTGGCTGTGGACTGGATGCAGACATATACGGTATTTAATTTATTTTAATGCTAATCTAGTAAAAAATCAGTCTGTAAAATGGTGATCAGGTCAACAGAAGAACAGAGGTTAGGCTGTGGTCTTTTCTTCGCCATGGTGTAATGCTGCAAAATGTGGATTAGAATCCTATAGCTGAATTAAAGGTGAGTGAGGAGTCCATGCTAGTAATTTAACTGACAGTCAGATTAAGAGATATGACAGCTTTCTGCATTAGTATGAGAAGTGGATAGTAAATTTTAGATGCATTATCTAGTTAACAGTGTGTAACCTGCACTGATTTTTAAATTTTCAAGCAGTTTTTTATTTTTGAAAAAAAATGTAATTAAGTACAAATTAAAACCACTTTATTTCCAGATAAGATAATGAACTGCTTCCTGAAAGATGAATCTTTCAGTGTTGTTGTCATTATCAAACTATAGCTATTTATTTTGTAGTTTTATCTGGACTATACAATTTTTTTCAAAAAAGAAAATTATTTTTTTCTGGTTATCTCATTAACATAATCTCTCAATGTGATACTTACTAAACCTTGTTATCAGGTAATAGGGATAGAAAAATTTGGCAACAAGTTACTATTCTCCTAAATTGTACACATACATGCAATTACGAGAAGCGGGAAATTAGCAGAATCTTAAAAATAATTCCAAGATTTGGTTTACAGAGGTTGTTGCTACTCTTATAGCACTTGGAGTTTCTTACTGTTTCTGCTGAAGTCATTAAAACTGAATGCATCCAGTAAGGACAGAATTTGGCCATCTAGTCAGGAATTTGTGATACTTTACATAGTACAGTTTGACTTGTTTGAAATTAATATCCCTGTGCTTATATGATTGAAAATGTGTGTGTCTCCATTTTTGGTCATAAATCTAGGACTTAATTTGCATTCCATCTATTGCATTTCAAAATCATTTGGGAAGCTCTTTTCCATGTACAGATTTTTATAATTTGATAGTCTGAGGAGCACAAAATATATTTTAATATATTTGTGTTTATATGCGTTTGGGGTATCTCCTGACCTGGGTTTACAGAACACCTGGAATAGTGTCTATGATACAAGAAAGTATAACAAAACTTTTTAAAACTTACATGTGTTGTGTTTCAGTTGTACAGTGACTGAGGAACAGCTCTTCTAACCATACTGTGTAGGTTTGCTTTCCCCTTCTGCTTGATATTAGAGTAGCAGTTAGAGCATCTCTAGATGTTTTCAGCCTGTTGATTAGTTGCTACATATTATTCAGTTGTCTTGAGACTTTTTATATTCTGATTTTCACTATTTTTTGATATATCTAAAAATAATTATATATAAAAAAATAAACCAACTAAGTATTTTTAAAACAAATCTTATCAAGTCAAAAATTCATACTGCAGAAGTTTAAGGGACATTTTCTGAATTTTGGAAACTGGATTTAAAAATAACTACAATAAAATATTTTTTCCTGTTTTGATAGTAATATAAAATGAACTTACAGAGGACCTAATTTATATTAAATCTAGGATGTACAGACTCAAGTATGAATGCAAAGAGAATGGAAAATACCAGAGAAGATATATGCATATGCAGACAGAACAATTTAACCTCTAAACAGAGGTCATAAGTGGAGTAGGTGTACCTAACACTTAAGGTAAAACATCAAAGTGTAAGGGGAGAAGAGCTCTTACCTGTGTGGAAGAATATATGTATGTAAATGAGGGTAAAATGACTAGAAGGTGTGCATATATTGTGGGTCAGGGGAGAGTGTGGGGAATAAAATGTTAAAAAAAAAAGTTCCTAATACTATGCCTGAAACAAATGATTAAGGTACTAGAAAAACAACATTATACCATTTCTAGAGCAGATAATATACTGTGTCATCCCTGGAGCAAACTGGCTAAAAAATTTTGATTAGGTTTTTGAATTTGAATCTGGAATGAGCTTTAGGCGTAGATGATGTATTTTAGTCTTATTGCTACAGGGGATCCTATACTTAAAGGAAAACAAGGAAAGAAAGCAATAGAACAAATGAAACCCAAGGCACACTCATAGATCAGTTGCTCTTTACTTGAATAACAAGTTTTTTGGAGACTCAAACGACATTTATATAGAGTGAAATAGTTAAATTAATTTGCAGTTGCATTGCCAAGTAGAAAAGTAATTTTGGAACATGATACTGAAAATAGATGTTGGCAAGTACAAGAAAATGCTCAGAAGAGGTGGGGCAAAAGTAGCTACATAGAAATAGTAGCCAGTGCCATTCAGAATTAAACGTAGAACAGGAGATTACCAATATATGAAAGAGGATTTAACAAAAGTATATGCCTTGATAGCAGTTGTGCTGATGTGCAGCCTTCATGGAGGAGACTGAGTTGTATAACTAAGACATCCCTATCTAAAACAGAATATACATCACACTAATTAACACTGGACAGTGCTAATATGCCTAGGATGTTTGAGATATATATCTATATATATGTGTGTGTGTGTATATACATAAAATTGAGAAAGCCTTGCCTTATATTTTTCCTTTTTTATATTTGAGCATTGAAGAGCTTGGCTGGTGAATTTGATCTAGGTTGCTTCCACAGAATAACCCTAACTTGCTTGACTTTGACGAGGTTATATTTAGTAAAGGGAATGTGAAGAGGCTTCAGTGGGACAGGTCAGTGGTAAAAACTCAGAGACCTTGTCTTTATTTCCAGCTCTGATACTGACTAGCTGTTTGTTGCTTTGGAGATGACGTTTTAACATCTCTAGTCCTTGCCTCACCCTTCTTAGAAAGTGCAAATTCTTTGGGGCACGGTCTCTTTTTATTTTCTTTTAAAATGTTGCTTAGAGTATAAATCCCCACAGAATTCACTTCTCTAAGCAGTACTCTAATTACAGCAATGATAAATATGTTCCAGTTAGCTGAAAGGGGATATTTTGAACCTGTATTCACAAAAATATTAAAAAACACTGACCTTGAATGAAATAAGGTAATGCAAGTTTTGCTTTTCCATATTTGTATATTTGAGCCAAACCTACAAGTTCATGATTAATAATAATGAAAATGGAAATTTCTCTACACATATTTGATTTCTATGCATATATTCTGAATGCGTGAGTTCTCTGCTTCAAAACCAACATTTTTTATTTTGTTGATGTGCATATAATTTAAGATTCATGTGAAAGAAACAAATAGGAGTCACAAGTTGACTTGATTAATTTTTTCCTCTAACAACAAACAACATTGAAACTTGCTAAGTAGTCCTTGTTCAGCTGAAGTCCCATGGAAGCTGAGAACAAAAAAAGGAAAAGAGGGAGTTGCATATGTATAAAAACCAAATAAAATTGCCTGATTATGTTTAAAGTAAAAACATTATGTATGAAAGTATGTTACTGTCTGATAACATTTGTTGAGCTTGATGCTTCTGTTTTGGTGTGTGCTTGCTAGCGTGAACGGTCTTGATCAGATTTCTTTGAGGGATGGACTATTTCAGTACATTAGCATTAAAATTTGCCGATTTGTGGTTGTTTTCCAAAGGTAGCAAATGATCTCAGGATCTATCTGTTTTATTTTTTACAATTTTTTACTTTCTCAAAGCTATGTAATATCAAGATCTGTAATGGACAATATTGTGTAGATTCCTGAAATGCTTGTTAGAGGAACAGCCTAGCTACCCTAGTGTAAGGGCTGCCTCTAAGATGTGAATTATTTATTCAAGTAATGTAATTTGTATGTGTTAGATGCATGTTTATGAAAGGCATTCTACTTTGTTGTATGTTACTTTAAAAGTTTCCAAGCCAATGCCTGTGAAAATTTGTTTTGAGCACTGTGGAAAAGAATGAATATGAGTGGATCAAAGAATGTATCATTGAGCCTTTGGGCAACTAAAAGTTCAAAACACAACCAAAAATACATATTAAAGATGTCTGTTGCTGTGTTTTAAAGTTGTTGCAATTTCAAATCTAGAGAGTTTTCTGTTTTCAGATAAAATAATATATGCAAGGAACGTTCGAAATTACACAGCCTATTAAAGAACACTGGTATGACTACAGGCTTTTTTGAAATCCCCTATGACTTTTTTGCTAACACTTCAGAACCTGCTGAGTTTTCATAGACTTTGGACAGTTCTGTGGTATTTGAAGTAAAAGTGTTAACTTTAAAATTGGTTAATCTGCACATAGCTTTAATCTTTAATTATGAGGTTTAAATCATGTTAATATAAAAATTAGTATGTCTAAATTAGTGCAAACTCTTACTCTGAGAGTTGTACCCTGCAGTTTTATGGGGAGTATGTTAGACTAAAATCTAAAGCTCTCTAAAATAACTGCACTTTTTCATTTTTCAGTAAGAAATAAAGTTACCTACACTGTTTACACCAAATAACATTTGGACATTTATATGATTTTTAAAAATTTATTTATTTTAAATTGAGGATAACAATTTTTTCTCGTGGTGTATGAAATCTTTGTGAATTATAAGGCTTTCTGATTAGAAAATATTTGTCTGTTCTGTTATTATACAGGTGCATATTTGTACAGTTGCACATGAGTGAATTGCTGTAGATTAGTGATTTGAGGTAATTTGTGAATTGAGGTAATAATATGCCCACTGTGAATTGGTTTCTGCATTATCTAGGAGCATTTATATGGTCAGTTAATGATTGTGAAACAGCTGGTGAGTGAGCACTCATTTGATAATGTGGGCATATTTGACTGTTTCTTTTGATTTTTCTAGAATGTTTTGATGTCCTGTTTTTTATTTCTGAATTTAAAGGTTATTCCACCGAAGGAGTGGAAGCCAAGAAAACATTATAACGATATTGAAGATCTGGTGATTCCTGCTCCAATTGAGCAGAGGGTCATTGGCCAGTTGGGGCTCTTCACACAGTACAGCATTCAGAAAAAGCCCATGGCAGTGAAGGAGTTCAAGCAGCTGGCCAACAGTGACAGGTAGGTATGTGGGGGATCTTGCTTAGAAAGGCAAATATTTATTTCTATATTGTGGTTTCTTTGTATTGTGGTAGGCAGCTAATGATTTTTTTTCACTTACTCAGTGGAGATTTTCCTGTCTCCTAAGTTGTGGAAGGCTACGTCAATATGAATCTTGTTTGTTTCTGTTGCTGAAAGCATACGGTACCATGACAGCAAAAAAGCATCTGCAAAACCTGAGACATGATGCCTTCTCTCTACCATTTTTTATTTCTGTTCTAACAAATGCTTATGTTGAAAATAATGAAGATGATACAGATTTATAGTTGAGTTTTATTTTAAGTACACCTATTAATGTTTAATATTACCTGCATGCTGGAATGGCCTATAATCATATAATTCTGAAAAAAATACAACATATTTTTTTAACTTGCCCAGTAGTTTTTGCATCAATCTAAGAGAATTTAGCTTCACCTCATGAATGTTTGTATTCTAGTTAGGGCAAGATGGATATTAAGGGAGGGGGAAAAAAGTCTGTGAAGGGCTAGGCACCATACTAAAAAGTTTCAAATTGGTGGGTGTTCCAAGAAGAGAGAAGTATTAGAAGGAATTCTTCCCTATTCTTTTTGGCCCCATAAAAAAGAATAAATTCTGCTTCCGTATTTCCTCAAAACTGACTGGAAATAGTTTCTGGAAGGTGAGTCAAAGGATCCTAGAGAGAAAAGGTATATGGATATAATGAAGGAAGGTAATACTGCCATAGTTTGAAGGAAAGTTTCTCTCATAAATTAAGAAATTAAGGTGTAAGAAGAGAAGCTGTTATCAAGATCAGGAAAAGCTAGAACAAGAATGCAATCCTCAACAAATGTTCCATGCCTTTTTAAAAGTACAAAACTCCTCCTTTTTTCAATGAAAAACTATCGGTATGTTTTTGCCCATATATTACTTGTGAAAAATTGAGGATATCACACTTAGAATTTTCTTCCTTCAGTGAGTGGGAACGGGAACCTATTTTGTAGTTCTTAAAATTATTTGTTCAGGAACTATTAGAGGAGAGAATAAAATATAAAACCTGTATGGTATCTGATGTCATTTTCTGTGATACCTGTTCATATATTTTTAAAGTTTACATTTGATTAGCCCATGATAAAATGAGAAACACTAATTTCTTAAAATAGTTTGATAATGCAAAAATAGTGTGAAGGTTTTAATATGTATCATAATATTAGTTAAGTTTATTGTATTCTTTATCATGGGAGATATTTTGCAAGTGTTACTGATTTCAGTTTTCAAGTTTTTTACTGAAATAGGTTTACAACTTAATTTCATAGGTAAAGTTAAGAACAGTTGGGAGGGCTTCTTATTTATTACTAGCTGTAGGTCTTTCTAAATATACATCACTGCTCTTGAGAAAATGTGTCATATAACTTCTTATGCCACTCTTAATGCAGTCTATATTTCTTAAACTGTCAAGTAGCTGAAACCCCTTATTCTCTCCTAAAAATAATTTTGTTCCTTAATGAAGACTTCTCTGTACAGAGACTCTTTTCTTGAGTTTTGTGATGTTATTAATTTCCTTTGAGAAAGAGAGAAGGGCCATGAGCATCTAAATTAAATCATAGTTGCCTTTAAAAGGATTTTGTGTGCTCAGTCTAATGCATTTCATCTTTTATGTGTTTAGGCATTCACAATTCATGATTGAACCAAGGTGCTTCTCCACCTTAACCTCTGGGAAATATGGTCATACCTGCTTCCTGTAATCAAGACACTTGTGTTATGGTAACTGAGTTTGTGTCCATATTACTCAGTGCCAAGCAGAAATACAGTCTGATTTCTGGAGATATGTGTGTGTGTATATATATAAATATATATGTATATGTATCATGAGAAATAATTGAAACAACTCTATTGCGGAGAATGCTTTGGTTAAGATGTGCTTTGCTAACTTGCTTGTTTCTGTTCTGTGTTACTGCATGATGTAAATGTACCTGGTCTACTTAATTTTGTATGTTTGGATTTTCTTTCCAGTAGTTCAAGTGTAGTAAGTTCGCAGTGCTGATATGAATGGGGGACCAAGTTTTCTTTTCTGAAGGCCTAAATATGGGAGAACAGCGGTCTGATAAAAGATCCTGAGGCAAAAACTATTGATGGATGTTTTCTATGGTAGTGTGCTTGTGTTGTGTTCCCACAAGATTTTACATGAGCTTTGAGCAATCTTCCAAAACTATATACATTAATATATTTATGCATATAAAAGTATGGTACCCTGTGCTGCACTAAAGAAAGAAAAAGAAAAATGCCCTTAAAACATTTTTTTTTTTCCACTGCATAGTAGAATTTCTGATATCAACTGTTTGAAACATTACACTTTCTTTCAAAACATTTTTATAGGAAGGAAGAAGAGAGGGAAGTACTGTTTTTGCCTGGCAGGGCTGCTACTTGACAGAATTAGTACTTGTGCAGGACCTACCTCGGTGTCTTTGCGGAGCTGATAGTGAGGCAGGAAAATAACAAATAATTGTCAATTAAGTGACTTTTTCGTGTGTGCCTCTTTTATGGAATAGAAACAAAAGGGAGGGCCTCAGCCTGAGGATAGTCAATGGATGTGCTGTTTAGCTGGTGGAAAATGAAGAAAATGTTGTATGAGTGGGTGTATGACTTCAGTTACTGTAGCTGTTAGGGAGGAGGTTACATGCTATGGTGAATCATGAAACTGAGAATTTGAGACAAGTAATAATTCCTCTATTTCAGTGAATTTGAAATACAGTGATCTCTTGGAATTCAGTTTGTAGGATCAGAAGAGTAGTCCATTGTGAAGGTGGTTGTTGAAAGATTATGCTGAACCTTTTCCTGCTTCTTCCTCTGCAGATACCGCACGCCAAGTTATGTAGATTATGAAGATCTGGAGCGTAAATACTGGAAGAACTTGACTTTTGTGGCACCAATTTATGGAGCAGATATCAATGGGAGCATTTATGATGAAGTATGCGTAGTTTTTGATGAAGTTTCTCTCTTCTAGCCCCCTTTTTAAAGGGTACTATACTTAGAGGATACATTCTTGCTTTGTGACTGAGAATCTGTCTGTCTTTTGAAATCTTTGTGTTATTCACTTTAAAGACTCCAAGCAAGGTTGAAATTAACTCTACATCTGCATGAGTCAGACAGTTCTGTGCTTAGACAGTAGGATATTGCTGTTCTTCTTGATCAAAGACTCTTCCCTTTCTTCACTTTGAACTCTCTAGAACTTTGAGATTGCTTCCAATTTATTTGTTTCTTAACATTTCAATATGCATGCTATCTGTGTACCTCTGTGGAAATTTAGTGTTACTTTAAATAACTTTTACTGTAAAATTAAATGATGAAATACTTTATTTCTCTCTCTTTCACTGAGGAAAATTGATAGCTGTTATTTATACATGCTTGTAATGCCTGCAGTTTCCTGGAAATATGCTTCCAATTACTGTGTACTTCTGAATTAAAATAGATGAAACACAAACTTCCCAATGAAATGAATTTTGCTGGCTACTTGCCAAGATCTCCATGGATAAAAAGGGACTCTTAACACAGATCTCAGTATCCAAAGAATTACAGAATATCCACTGATATCAATTAGGCTATGTAAGTAGCTATAGGAACTAGATTTTGAAAGGATTATTTAAGTAATGAGACTAACAGAAGAAATGTTAGCATTTCAAAGAAGATTTGAGGATTTAAGAAATACAGGGCAAACATTACCCCAAAAGAATCTACCACGTGTGGAGTTCTTGAGTTGGTTCATATTCTGTGTAACTGCCTTCTCTGGGGCAGATGGACTGAGGCTCTGCTATGTTTCATACTTTTTCACGGAAGACAAATTACTTGAAGACTCTGTCCAAAGATAAATGCAGTCAGCCAGGATGACTTAAGGCAATTCAATTTTTGTTCTAGGTTATGTGATCTTTGAAAAATGTCTATAAATGTCCAATGGTCTATTGTTTAGAGAAAGTAGCAAGTTCAAATTCTATTGTGTGTCCAAATAGCTGTATAAAAGTTATTTAGAAAATAATTGAAGGTTCTGATTTGGGGTGTTTTGGTGAAGAGACATTCTAGATGGCTACTGCTTTGTGGGCACAGGAAAGCAGTGTTTGTTTCAAGAAAGAGAAGCTTGCCCTTTTTTTTCTTCTCCGATTTTTGTTTTGTTTTGTTTTCCCCTTTAATGATAACAGAGAATGCCTTCTGGTGTAGTCTTTTACAAATACATACTTTGTTTTGATTGTGTTTTCTTTGGTCTTCAGTATCTTGGGGTTACTGTTGCATGAGCAACATTTCGGAAGAAAAAATAATGCTGTAATATCTGATTTTGAAGTGCTGACTCCTCAAAGAGAAGGTCAGACTTTTCCTTCTCATGGAGATGCACTCTCATGAGATTGAGAGTCTGAGGAAGGGAGGTCAAAAAAGCAAAAGGTAAAGTGATAAGAGCAGCATTCAGCAATCCTAATGAAAATGTTAGATGCACAGGAGGAGGAGACAAAGCACTGAAAGTTGCAGGGAGTGGGGAATAACAGAGTGCAGAAGAAAACAGTAATAGGTAGAATAAGAAAACCTTAATGGCTATGGTTAAATGGATATTGTTTAAATAACAAAGGAGAAATGTTAATGAATGGAATAGGCACTGAGGAAAGAGTGTAAACAGGCTGAGCAGTTAATGAAGTGGACATGTCACGGTGCATGGCCCAGTGGGTTTTAGAGGAAAAGAAGAAAAACCCTGGTACTATGCTGTTGGTGAAAAAGTTACAGATGCCACTGATCAGAATGTTTTGTCTTAGAATATTTTTGTTGAAGTTCATTTTTGGCCAGCAGATGGTGGACTTGCACAACTAATATTTTTCAAGCCTTACACTTGAAAACAGTGCTAAGAAAGGATCTTTTAAATTCTGTGTGGAATTAGAAGTTGCTATTATGTTTTCATTCAGTTTGCTTCAGGTTTGTCATTATTTGGGGAAAGGAGATAAATACAAGTAGCTGGCATTTTGGGCAGCATACAGCAGAAATGGAATGTCGGGATTAATTTGTTGTAACAACCTATTTGCAATAAGACCAAATGCTTACTTCTTACTAAATGCATTTCATAGAAAACAGTGTGTTGTAGCTGTTGCATTTAACACAGAAAGGTAAATGTCTGGCAGAATTAAGGTAGATAAATGCCAGCAATTTAATAAAAATGTGATGCTTATGTGTATTTGGGCCATCAAAATTAGTGAGAAATGCTGCTGTGCTGCAAGTCCTTATTCTTTAGCTTAAAAGTTTAGGAATTACATTTTCTTTTCCACATGGTGAAGTTCAATTTTACGTTGAGACATCTGTATCTGAAGCATGATGAAGCCTTAATTTTTATTATTCAGATTATTTAAAAACCAATATTGTTATTTGTGGAATCCAGTACCTTGTTGGCATTTTGCCAGAGAGATCATAGATCATGCAGTATTGTTTGCTTTCTTAGGTCAGAGGATGACAGATTCTGAGGGGTTTAGAAGACAGGGCGAAGTTATACAGCCTGTGTTATATGGAACAGCAAGAAAAAAAAAGAGCAGGAGCAAGTCTATAAATGCATTCTTTGAAATTTGACAACTACTATCAATGATTCAAAGTTTACTGTTGTGATATTTGGATTACTCCAAAATCTCTGTTTTGTATTTATGATTATTTGACAGTTTTGAACACTCATTAAATCTTTATGATTAAGGAAATAACCTATGAGAAGTTTTCTATACACTGTATAGAGCTTTAGAGAAAATAAATTTAAGATAGTTTAATGTTTACTTGAAATATATTCTGGACTGTATGCATTTTAGTTGCTGTTACATTTAATTACAGTGCTTTGTAGGAGAATGACAATGTAGGTGACTCAAGGAAAAGCACTGCACTAAGGAGCAGATTGTAAAGATCATTATTTTTGTTAAGATTATAAATATTATTAGATATATGTTCAAGGGTCTGTCTTTCTGTTGCTATAAGGTCATCTGAACTTGAGTGAAAATTAATATTCCTGAAAGAGTTTATAATGTCAATAATAAAGCACCAGTCTCACTAGCTGCAGTTGTTAAACTGATTCATGAATTGATTATGAACACCTAGGAGTTATGGTTATTTAGGAAGTTTAATTGAGAAGTGATTATTTCTTTTTTATTATATTATTTGAAGAGAGCTGTCTTCCTTGTGAGTTTACATGAATGAAATGCAAACTTGAGCCAGTTTAGGCTGTGAATGGTCAGCCTGTGAAACAGTTGCAAGAAGGTACTGTTCCTGTCAGGGAAGAGAAAGAAGAGTTATTTTGTTTCTGATAGCATAACTTTATTAACTTTTTCTGGCAATTGTACCTGGGAGTAAATTATAGAGTGCCATTCACCTACTTTTTCTGTAGAATCTTTGTGCTGGTGAACTACTTTGAGGCCTTCCACTTCCATGCCAGTCCCAACTGTTGTTTAAATCAAACCACCAATCACTGAGGCCACAAATTAAGTTGTTTCCTTGTTGTATGAGATACAAGGAGCTCAGATTAACTTGTTTCCTGTGTGGGTTTTTCTTGTTTGTTTTGTGTTTTTTGGTTGGTGTTTTTTTTTTTTTGTTTTGTTTTGTTTTTTTTTTGTTTTTTTTTTTTCCCTGTGTTTAATTAATTTGAAATTGTATTTTTATGGACAGATGGGAAAGGTATATGAAACCCTTACAGGGACTGATTTAGCAACTATTGGGAAAAAAAATATCTTCCTGGTTTCAAAAGAAGTTCCAAAGAAAAGTGACTGATGTGATGTTTATAATGAGTCATAAGACACATCTGACTAAAGTGCTGTCAGTGGCATCTGCTATTCAGTAGAGAAAAGCCAAGGTCTGGAAGAAGCACGTATAGATATTGTCTTGCCTCTCTCTCTCACCACTCTTTTTCAGCTTCTGTCTTGAAGATACCACTTTACTTCCCTTTTCCTTCTCTTAGTTTTATTCATCCTGATAAGACAATTCCTAATGCCTACCTCCTCCCATGTCTAATATGTGGGGAGCATATTTGATTAGTAATACAAGAGTGATTGGTTCAGTGGAATTAGTAGGCTAACAGTTATTTTTGCTAAATTGTAGGTACATCTCTAATGTAGTAAATCTAGCAACAGATGTTCTCAAGTTTCCTGCTCTATCCCTTGACAGAGCAGCTGACTTGATTTTAAATCAGCACCTTGACATTATAAGTAGAGTCTGGATTTGACCATGAAATGAGTTGGGGATGGCATCTGAGTTGTAGCTTAACCCAAGGCTGCAGGAGTGCAGCAGGTGTAAGCAATCCAAGAGTCTCTGGAGAGCATGAGTGACAACTTCCTGACCAAAGTTGTCTGCTGGACCTCATACTCACAAACAAGGAAGGACTTGTTGAAGGCAGCCTTGACTGTAGTGACCATGAGATAGTCAGGTTCAGGATCTTAACAGAGGTGTCAAGACAGAAAGCAGGACCATAGTGCTGGCTTTCAGGAGAGCAGACTTTGGCTTCTTCAGTGATCTGCTTGAAAGAGTCCTGTGGGATAAGGCCCTGGAGGGAAGAAAGGCCCAAGAAAGCTGGTTGGCAATCACTTCCTCTAAGCTCAAGAGTGGTCAGTCCTAATGAGCCAGAGGTCAGGGGTCTGCATGGATGAACAAGGAGCTTCTGACACATGAACAGGAAATACACAGGAGGTAGAAGCAGGGACATGTAACCTGGGAGGAATATAGAGATGCTGTCCCAGTATGCAGAAGTGAAACTGGGAATGTCAAAACCTACCTGGAATTGAATCTGTATCTTGATGTTGGAGGCAACAAGAAGGATTTCTATAATTGTACTCCAGGGATCAATACTGGGTCTGGTTCTGTTTAACATCTTCATTAATGATTTGGGTGGTGGGGCAGTTTGCAGACAAGACAAAACTGGGAGGATCAGCTGATATGCCATTGGGTTGTGCTACCATTCAGAGGGACCTTGACAGGCTGGAGAAACAGGCTGATAGGAACTTCATGAAGCTTTCCACAAGGGGAAGTGTAAAGTGCTGCACCTAGTGAGGAAAAACCCCAGATATATGGCGTACCTGCTAGGTGCTGAAGGCTGGAAATCTGCTTTCCAGAAAAGTCCTTTGGGGGCCCTAGAGGAAGCTAAGGTGAACATGAGCCAGTAATGTGCCAGTGCAGCAAAGTTGGCTAACAGTAACCTGGACTGAATTAGGAGGAATGCTGCCAGCATGTTGAAGGAGGTGATCTTTCCATTTTATTTAGCACTGCTGAGGCCACACCTGAAGTGCTGTGCCCAGTTCTGGGCTACCCATCTCTCCCCAGAGACAGAGAGCTGGAGACAGCCCAGTGAGGGGATGTTGAAGGCACTGGAGCATCTCTCACTTAAGGGAAGGCTGAGAGACCAGGCGTGATTCAGCCTAGGGAAGAGAAAGTTTAGGGCAACTTTACCAATGTATATAAATACCTTCAGGGAGGGTGTAAAGAGGATGGAGCCAGGTTTTTATCAGTAGTACCCAGTGGCAGGACCAGAGGCAATGGGCACAGACTGAAAGACAGGAGGTTCCTCCTGAACACTGGGAAACACTTTTTCACTGTGAGGATGACTGAGCCCTGGCACAGGTGGCCCAGAGAGTTTGTGGATTTCTCCATCCTTGATGAGATAGTCCTACAGAATATCTTTTGCAATCTACAATAAGTACATATCTTGTATGTCATCCTTGACTGTATTATATTGGGTTTGTGTGGCAAGATTTTGGTAGTGGGGTTGCTTTTGTGAGAAGCTGCTAGAAGTTTCCCCTGTGTCCAACAGAGCCAATTCCAGTAATGTTGATGATGGACCCACCACTGACCAAGGCTGAGCATCAGTGATGGTGGTAGTGCCTCTGTGTTAACGTATTTAAGAAGGGTAAAAAGAACTACTGTACAACATCAGCTGCAGTCAGAGAGAGAAGTGAGAGTACCTGAGAGGAGTCTTCCACTTGAGGAGGAAGGAGTGGCAGAGGCAATGTGTGATGAGCTGATTGCAACCCCCATTCGCAATCCCTCTGTGCTGCTGGAGGGGAGGAGGTAGAGAATTTAGGAGTGCAGTTGAGCCTGGGAAAAAAGAAGGGGGGTGGGGGGAAGGTGTCTTAAGATTTTTTCATTTTTCATTATCCTACTCTGATTTGATTGGTAATAAATTAATTTTCACCAAGTCAAGTCCATTTTGCCTTTGACGGCAATAGCTGAGTGATCTTCCTGTCCTTATCTTGACACATGAGCTTTTTGTTATATTTTTGCTACCCTGTTCAGCTGAGGAGGGGAGTGATATAGCAGCATTAGTGGGCACCATCTTTATCAATGATCTGGATGAGGGAACTCAAGTGCACACAGTAAATTTGCAGATGACACCAAGTTGGGCAGGAGTGTTGATGTGCTTGAGGGTAGGAAAGCTCTACAGAGGGATCTAGACAGGCTGGATCAATCAGCTGAGGCCAATTCTATGAGTTTCAACAAGGGAGACCGTACCACCCTCTACAACTACCTGAAAAGAGGTTGTAGTGAGGTGGGTGGTGGTCTCTTTCCCCCAAGTAACAAGTGATAGGACAAGAAGAAACAGCCTCACATTGTACCAGGAGAGGTTTAGATTGGATATTAGGAAAAGTTTCTTCACTGAAAGGGTTGTCAAGCAATGGAACAGGCTGCCAAGGAAAGCGGTTGAGTCACCATCCCTGTAGGTATTGAAAAGATGTGTGGATGTGATGCTTAGGGACATGGTTTAGTGATGAACTCGGCAGTGCTAGGTTAACAGTTGGACTTGATGATCTTAAAGATCTTTTCCAACCTAAGTGATTATGTGGTTCTATGTGAGATGTCTTTTCTCTATTATGTCCTCATGGTTGAGATAAACGTGAGCATTCTTTCACTCGTGTTTGGTTCTGGTATGCATTTACAAAGAGAATTTACTTGCTTCTGTTTTTTTCCCACTCTTCAAAAGGGCTCTGCAAAGCAGTAGTTATATCTGAAAAGGTACTGAGAAGAAAAAAACATGAAATGAGGGAAACTATATTTCCTAATCTATGTATTTATGGTGCAGGGATTATTTTAATGGCATTTGTCTGTCTGTGTTTTGTGGACTTCGAAGAAGCAATAAAAACCTGTCAGGCTTTTTATTGTATTTATTGGTGTGAGTGAGTGGGTGTGTGGAGAGAGGAGTGAGTGACCAAAACCAAATTTTTCTCTGTGTTTCTGCCTCTCCTTTTCACTCCATCTTAATTTTTTTTTTTTAACTCTTCTTTACTGTTTGAGCTATTACAGTTAGTCATACGGGCTTTTTAATCCTAGTTGTAGAACAGATGTCTTGTTTGCAAGGTTAATACTAAGATGAATCCATGAGAAATCAGAGAAAAAATTAAAGACAGAAAAAGGATTGTGTGTATTAGTCTATACATACAGAAATAATGCTCATAGAAGTAGAATACATCACATTGTTGGCTGATTTGTTTAAGTAAAGTGCAAAGGATAGTATCATGTCATTATTGTAAGTACTTTAAAAAGAGGAAATGAATAAAAAATAATTTCAGTTGGAGCCTATTTTTTTTTTTTATCTGCAAAGAGGTTACTGCTTACAACCTTGAGCTTAATTTTTTACCAATATACTGAAAGTTACATTTGTTTTTGTGTCTTTGAGAAAAGAATGGCTCAGGTCTTTCAAAACTGTGCAAGTGTTTGGATATATGAGTTGCTTGTGAAGTGTTATCTCCACATTGCATTAAATGCTGGTTCAAAAAGGTCATTAAAAGAATCATAAATACTCTTGATAGCAATTTACAGTAACTTTGAATCATCTACAAAATTAGTGAAGATAGGAACAGTGGTCATCTGTATGAACTACTATGTACCTTACAACATTTCTCTGAAGAAATACAAGGTATAACTAATGTGCATAGCTATGACCATAGATGGTAAGATATTTAAATCCTTTATTCCTTTGTTATATCAAAGAAAGAAAAATATGTTATTTTTCAGCTTTTTTCCTGATATGGGATTGTGTTGTACAGTTGTCAAAGATGACAGGTATTCTTTAAAGAATTTGCCATCAAAAATGTGGAAATATTAGACAGCTTTTTTTACACATTCCCTTTAAGTTATTATTATAATCTGATAGTATTGTAATATTCTGAGCAGAATAAATATTTGATATTTTCCTAACACTGAATAGATTATAATGTCTAAATGGGTTTTTGTATTTGTAAGAAACTACCAGCTACACCTCATGGTCAAGCAATATGCGTACTGATGCTCTAAATAGTTACTAAATATAGCATAACCTCTTAAGATATACTTCAATTTTGAGAAGTATTGTTATGTGTTGACTAGATGAACTATTCTTTTACAACTCCTGTGATCCTTTTAGTGTGCATAGCAATTATAAAGTTTAAAAACAGTTATATAACTATTAGAAAAGTTAGACTCAATATTTTACTTAAAAACTCATGCAAGCATTTTACTTAGTGTTTTGGAATATTAGAAAATACACCTGTGAGGAAAAGTAACAGCTTTAATCATAATTTGTAATAATTTTAACAGTCTAGGCATAAATATAGAACTGATATGTAATCTTTAAGTTAAAGGAAGGTAGAAAGAGTTAAAATGAATCAGTGTGATTTTTAGCATTTCAAACAGTTTCAGTGAACATTTCCTTTTGAGCTAAAACTACTTGTCCAAAATAGTCTTTAGGAAGTGGAAATAGTTCATACATCTTGAGTGTAGAGGTTGTGAATTCTCTATTTGGTATGTTTGGTATTCTGAAGCAAGCTTTTTCTCATAGGTTTGTTCTCTGTGGGAGGATTTGCTTTTGTTTTAGGGACAAACCACTAGCAGTTGTCTTGGTGACTAGTTGTGACTTAACAGAAGGTGAAAAGGTGAGATGTGTTAAAAACAAAAAAAGATTATTTTAACTATCTCTTCATTCTTAGTAAGAGAATAGTAAGGCTTCAGGATGTTATGGTTGCTAAAGGCTTACATGTGTTAACGAAGGTGACTAGATGAATAAACTGGTGAAAAGCCCACTGGGGTACTGTTAGGTAGAAGGATAACACCTCTGTCTGGAGAAATCCTCAATCTGCAAATTGCTGCAGGCTGGAAGGTTATTCTGGAGAAGTACTGCTTTCCTGTCACTGTTTCTTGTCTGCTCTTGGCCACTGTCAGAAGGAGTATACTGCCTAGATTAACAGTTGATTTTTATCTGGTGTTTTTATTGTATTCTTCTAAACCTGTTTGTGTCTCTGCCTACATTGCTTTTATTTTGTTGTATTAATTTGTTTCTCCAAATTGATTACACAATTTGTGAACAAAGATAAATTTTATGTGATTTAAAAAAAAAAAAATCTGAGGAGTAATTAGTTAAAATTGTTTCTTAAAACAAATTTTATATTTTACAGCTCTGCTGCCTTGCTGATGATTATTATTTCTGGATTTGAAAGGTGCAAATTTTACCAGCATCTGTTATTTCAGTTCATATTGGTGTTTAGTTTTTTTCTTTCATAATGGTCATCATATTAATTTATTTAAAAAAAAAATTGAAGTGCCTTTATGTCACACAAATGCATCAAAGCCAAAGACTCCATTTAAAATAAATTGCTGTCTAAAACAAACTCATTCTGTAAAAGTCCTTTACTCTTTTGTAAAAGTCCCAGATAACTTCAACATTGTTTTTCTTACTAAGTGAAATAATCACAGCAGGCAGTCAGAAGTGCTTGTTCAGTGAAGAGGTTGAACTTCATATCGAAGTTACCATCTTGCGTATCAATTCTAGTTGCTGCATACATAACGTTTGACATAAATTCTCAACAAACTAGAAAATAAAAACTGAAAGTATTAAATATTCATTGCTTCTTGCTTTAACCTGTATTCTTACTTCATCACCAGCCAAACTATTGCATGTCACCATGTTTCTTAATCAGCTGCATCAGGACTGCAGTCTGCCATCAATTTGTTACCTAAATCTGAGTAAGATTGTAGGAACCACACAGAGTTTAGTGATGGGGGGGCGCAGAGCAGGTCATGGTTAAGGGCATGTTTAGGGACTGTCTTCCAAATAAACTTGCCTGAGTTGAGTCTGTTATAGTTTTGATTGTATTTCTGATTTTTCTGACTGCTTGAGGACCAGCTAATGTCTTCCCTGGAAGTACTAAAAATTGCTATTATAATGAAGTCTAATCTCTCTTCAGTTTTGTAGCTTTGGTCTTAGTTATACTGACTCTTACATGCTGTATTACCTACAATTAGAATTGCACTTTATGCATGAATTTGAAATACCAGAAAAAGTATATGCATGGCTCTCTGAATAGTTTTTAATATACAAATTTTATAGACAATAATGTAAGGAATCAGCTGAAATCCCCTGAAATCAATATATTTCTTATGTGGTATATTCCTCATGTAGTACATCATTATGGTTAGAAGGGCCTCTGAAGTGATGGAATGGTTTTGGTTTTTGTACTTTTCAGAGAAATGGTAAATTTACAGATGTAAATTAAATTTTAAAATATTTTTTCATACTACTTAGTATTACATTGTAAATGAAACTTACTGGCTTCCAGCTATTAACTCATCAAAGATTTTGTTTGTAGCTATTATTTTTATTGTGTATGGTGTTTCAATCCATGTTAGATTGGATATATTAAGTATTAAGCAGGTACAAATTTACTTGTGTTCTCTGTTCTGAACATCTTACACTTAGAATCTGATCTAAATCTTATTAAGGTCAAGAGAATTTTTCTTCAAGTAACTTCAATTTGTCTTCTAAACTGCTTACAAAATTGTATTAATATACAGTCTTTTGAAGGGCTAGATCAGGTGTGTCTCTTTTGACTGACACATATAAAATCACACTACTTTATAAATGTATTAATACATTTATTGTGTATCTTTTTCAGGGTATTGAGGAATGGAATATTGGCCATCTTAATACAATATTGGATGTTGTAGAAGAAGAGTGTGGAATTTCTATTGAGGGTGTAAATACGCCGTATCTGTATTTTGGCATGTGGAAAACAACGTTTCCATGGCACACTGAAGACATGGATCTTTACAGTATTAATTATCTCCATTTTGGGGAACCAAAGTCATGGCAAGTTTAAATTTTTATGTAATATGTTTTTATTTATCTGCTTCAGCTGACTAAACCAAAAAAAGATGGGGTACAATTGCTTCACAGTGATAAGCTTTACTGAAAAGCTAACATAGTAGTTCTGTGGTTTTTCTTTTAAGCTGAGAATACTATGAAATATGTGAGCTTTGTGATGTAAAGAACATTGCAGTAATGCATCTTTTCATTTTAAAGGAAAACACTAATAAGTACATAAAGCTCCTTGGAGTTCAACAGAAAGACTGTAATGCTTCTATATGAGAAGTTTAATGAGTTGGGAGCCCCAAGACTATTTGAGGGAACATCTGTAAGGCCTCTTTGAAATCATAGAATGGTTTGGGTTGGAAGGGACCTTAAAGATCACCTAGTTCCAACTCCCACGCCACGCATAGGGGCTACTAGACCAGGTTGCTCAAAGCCTTGAACCCTCCCAGGGAGGGGGCAGCCACAGCTTCTCTGGGCAACCTGTTTCACTGTCTCACCACCCTCACAGGAAAGAATTTCTTCCTTATATCTCATCTAAATTTACCCTCTTTTAGTTTAAAACTGCTACCCCTGGTCCTATCACTACACTCCCTCCCCATCTTTCCTGTAGGCCCTCTTTAAGAAGGCTGTTATAAGGTCTCCCTGGAGCCTTCTCTTCTCCAGGCTGAACAACCCCAACTCTCCCATCCTGTTCTCACAGGAGAGGTGCTCAATTGATATGGTAATGTCATAAATGCTTTTCTAGTTTACAGATACTTGTTTACACTTCTGAATGAACAAAATTGTTAAACACTGGCCTCTTCATGTTTTGAAGAAATAGCAGTGGATGCAGCTTTCTGGACCACATTGGCCCATATCCTTAAGAAATTCAGCGCTAAAAAAATGTTGAATGAAAGACAGTTAAAGATTTATTTGTTGTTACCCATGTGCTTTTGCTGGAGAAATGCTGCAATAATTTATGCTAATGCTGTTCCTATGTCAATAAAATACATCTTGTGTTAATGTGGTATTAGTATAATATTTTCTTCAAAAAGATGGAGGATGAGTTAAATCTTAAGATAGAGACAGTAAAGATTTTGTCTTCTCTTAAAAATTTTAAACTGAATTGACAAGTTATTCCTTAGTAAAACCAAATACCCTGGCATGTACAGTAGTAAACCATGTTTTTAATTTTATGGAGTATACACGTAGTTCTTAGAGACAGCCATACTGTTCTTATGAGAACTGAAAAATACTTTATTAAGAACAATGAGAAGCAACGTGTTTTCTCTGAATTGTGAGAAAACAACCACTTCCACCTGAAAGCCATGATGAGAACTTGCAGGCAGCAGCTGAATGTGACTGCCTGAGCAGTCTTTATGGAATTTGAAGCTTTCTCCAGTGTTTAGGCCTAGGTTAACTTTCATTTCTTCTTACACTCTTGTGGTTTGAGTTCAGAGGGCAACTGAGTGCTGTTTCACTTCCAAGCGGCTGGCAAAGAAGTTTATAGATTTATATTATCTATGACGATTCCTCCACTGAGTGCCTCATGTGAAACACAGGGGAAAAGTGTGTCTGATAACCATTTGCAAAATCGGGACTATGGCTGTTTGTGTGTTTATATACATATGTATTTGTGTAGTACATATGTTTGATTTATGGATTATTTTTTGCTTGCAGAAAAGTGATAAAGAGAGAAATAATTTGAAGGAGAAAAAGGAATTAAGAAAACGTAGAAGTTCTGAAACAGAACAATATGAGGGAGATGAGAGGAGAATATGGTGAAGAAAGATTTATTTGGAAAGGGGAACAGAGTCTATTAAATTACTTGCTATCAGGCAGAATTTTTACTGCAATTTTCCTTTGCATTTTTTTCTAAAGGGAAAGAAATCTTGAAGATGGTACCTCATTTTACATCACAGTTTCTAAGGAAAAAGTCTTCTTAACGAGAACCACCATTGGTGTAATTGATGATTTACTTAATTTATTAATTCAGTTTGTTCTTGATATGTTTAATAATGATATATGTGAACTGCTTATTAGTATTAAAAATTTCTTCACTCTGCCACTTGCTAAATATTTTCTTCTATTGTAATTATTATTTCAGGGTTATAGGGTCTGACTAAAGAGTATTTTTTTGTGTAATAAGTTGAGGAATTTTGTCATGTTAAAGTATTAAACTGCTCTTGGAAATTAATGCCTAGCAGAAAACAGATTTTTGTTAATATAAATGCTAGATGATCAGTATGTGTGGTAGATCCATGGGTAAAATACTGATAATGCTTAAATTTAAATTATAGATTATAAATAAATTAAAAATATAAATTAAAAAATCTGAACAAGATATTTATATTTTGGAAAATAATTCTGAGTTTATTAAGTATCTGAAAGCAGTGCTTAATCTTTATGTTGTTTACCTGACTCATGAAAAACAGTGGTGTTGATAGGAATTTTTTTAAGTCTTAAGATGATGTAAATCTTCTTGAAGAATATTAATAATGAATATGTGAAAGTGTTTATTAAGCAGGTTCAAGGTAATTATTTTCATGGCACTGTGGATATTTTAAATATAATAATAATTTGACTCATTTTTATTTTTTTTAGAGAAAAAGCGTAAAGATATGTGGAGAATAAATTTAGTATTTTACTTTAGAAAGTAATATTTTTAAAAATTGTGCTGACCTTGTTCACCTTTTATGTCTGATGTTAGAGGTCTGAATTTTCTGCACAAAGAATGAGTTTTTACTTTCTGTTGAAAGGGGCACAGTGTAAACTTGCAGTATAATACAAATATAATTTACGTATCAATTTGTGATGTGTTCTGTCACATCCCATCTAGATCCTCTGAAGACTGGAAATGACAAGAAGCAATACATTATGTTAAAAACCCCTCCTGTTTATGTTTTCTGAAACACATTACTAAAATGCCTTGCGGGGTTGGTCAGTCATAAAAAGAGGAGCATGTACTGCAGCAAGATGGTTCTGTCTTTGTGATGATGTCAAGAAAATGAGAACAGATTGTTGAAGACAGAACGCTTGGACAGCCAAAATCAGATGGCTTGGGAGAGTGAGACTCAACCCGACAGTTTGTTAAGGTTGTAGGAGGAATAGGGTGAAATGATCTATAGTAAAATTCAAAATAAAGCAGGTGATTTAGGTTTGGAAGTTCTTTTCAGGAGTTCAGTGGATACAGGATGGCGAGAAATCTGATCTCCAGATTGCCTAAAATTTTTGCCATGGGAAACTTTACTGTTACCTCTTGATTGACATTGCTAGAATCTGTTTTTCTGTATATGGCAGTGTAGATTGTTTACCAATACCTGTTCATCTTCCTTTATGAAGTGGAAAAATGAGGATACTAAATGAAATTACACATGTACATCTAATAGATCCATGGGTAAAATATAGATAATGTTTCAATTTGCAATATAAATTTATAAATAAAAAAAATCTGACTAAGATATTTATGTTTTGGAAAATAATTGTGAGTTTATTAAGTATCTGAATTTATCTTAATTTGTCCACATGAGATTAGCTAAATAAATAGCTATAGCCCAGTTAAATTGTGTCACATTATATCTTTGCAAGAGACTTACTGAGAGCTCAGTTGTCCAGTTTTGCATTTTTGTAAAATTGAAAAGTAGTTACATATTTACATGTACAAATAGAAGCATATGGCTTCATATTATCACAAAAATGTAGTAGCATGTACTTTTGGAAGAGTAACTTTTTAGGAAGAATACTGGTCCAATTAAAGACGGGTAAAGCAAAGCAAAGTCTCTAGGTTGCATTTTTTGTAAGATTTATGCACTGTCTGTCCATTTTGCTTTATGGATTTGTGTATTTAATGACATACAGTATGGTATATAATGCTATACATAGCATTTGTCTCCACTGGGTGTGAAACATGCAAACATAGTTTAGATTACTGTGTATATGCTGATGCATGTGTAATACAGAGTGGAGAACAGGCACAAACACTTTGGAAGTACAAGTGGAGAGAAACAAAATCCATTATTGTAAGACAGTGAAATTCTGCTTAAAACAGAAAACATTGAGCAGAGTCAAGCTGAAAGCCCCTCTTTGTTTAATACCTTTAGGACTGTGCAGTCAGTGGGCATGGGTTTTGCTACAGTTCAGTTTAGAGCACTGACTTCTGTGGTGGAAGGATGTTCCTTCGGTTCAGCAGTTTCAGTTGTAATACAGTAGAATTGTGTGTGTGCAAATGAGAGCTTGAGGTAGGGAGATGTTTATTTCTTGTGCAAAATGAGGGGCCTATGACCCTTCACTTGTTTTTCTGAGTGAGTTGTCAGGGGAGATGAATGAAAAAACCTGTATATTGAAAATGTGGATTTAGACTCTATTGGAGAGCTGAATATGCATTTTCTCCTTTTCCGAACCATATTTTTTTGTAGAGAAGAATCAATCCAATGCTGTTGCCACGTTACACTGAAATGAAAGCCTATTATATCACATACTAAAGCAGTTAAAATCAATAATCAAGCTAATTAATACATGCAGTATATCTACAAAGTGTAGTAAATATGTGAATAACAAAGTGTTCAGAAAAGCAGGATGAAATTACAGCTTTTCAATGATCTTCAATTTTCTATCTGTAATAAACATTAAAAATAACATGAGATTAATTCCAGTTCTTTTATGCTGTTGCTGACATGTTTCAGATAGGAGATGGAATCTTTATGAAGTAATTTATTGTAAGAACAGAGTGATTCCAAGACATATACAATAATTTGAAGAAAGTATATTTCTTAAATGTTTTTTAAACTCTAATTGTAATGATTTTACAAAGACAAGTAGCTGTTTTGTTACACAGCATTGGCTATAGGAAAAAATGGAGGCGTTTAATGCTCATATTTTTCTGTTGAACTCTTGTGTCTTGTGAAGCACAGTAAAATTCAAAGACATTAAACCTCTATAAATTATACTTGTGTGTTTTTATTTAATTTGGAAAATTAAAGCATATGTATCTTTTTTAAATTGAAGTGGTGTAATCATATCAAATATTGTCAATATACATGATTTTAAATAGTGAATATAACATGTTTGAACTATGTACTATAATGTTTAAAGTAAAAAAAAGCTATTTTTTTTTTTTCAGAAAAACCAACCCCTCTGTATTTTTTTCCTCAGAAGTTGGTATTTTTTCCCATATGATTTTTCACTCTTTAATATTTTTGTCTTCTGTGTTTTCAGATATTTATCACACATGAATAGTGGCTTTTGTAGTAATTATGTCTTTAAGCATTTCTTTATGTCAATTTTAGGTATGCTGTTCCTCCAGAGCATGGGAAACGGCTTGAAAGACTATCTCAAGGTAACATTTTCAGTATTTCCATATGTAAGATGTTTGAAGGACAAATCTCCAGCAAAGTGAAAAACATTGCCCTTGACTTATCTGTTGTGTTTTATTACTTAATGTTGTGTGACTTTTATCTGTCTACAGAATAATTGCAAAAAAGGAACAATTTTTAGTATGCTGGAGAATTCTTAAGAAACAAATTGATTTTTTTTTTTCTCCTAGAACTTTATTTTGTACTGGCATTTTTAGTTTGGTGAAACCTATGAAAATGAGGCTTTGTATTTTGTTGTTCATTAGATTTTTCCTTGCTAGTATCTTTGTCTCCTCTGTGCCCTTGCTTTTTCTTGTCATAGCTTCTTTTCATCAGTAACTTATGAATCTTAGCTTCCTAGTCAAGTTTGATACAAAGATAGAAATACTGAAGACAGATGAGTCTCCAGAATTTCATGAAAGTTAATGCCTGGTTAGAGGATGGAAACCTGGTTAGTACCTCTGGGAAGGGAGAAACAGACAGAATGTATCAATGCTAAATCTTATTTGGTAGCAGCCTGGTGGCCTGGAAGCAGGCATATAAATCCAGTTTAGCCAAAGTATGTACTGGATTTTGCCCTCCAGAAATGTGAGGAAAATCTATTGAGAAGGAGCAGAGGATATTGTAAGGTTGAGATCTAAGGGATAAAAATCATTAGTCTGTAGGAGAATTCTTTTCACACACAATATTTTGGTTTATTTTCAATAACACAACACCTCTCTTTTTGTTTCTGGATTAAGAGTGCAATTTATGAAGATGGGAATAGTTAGGCAAGTTACTTGGCCTTGCAGCTCATGTCTCATAGCCTGCTATTAAGCATATAAGGAATACTACTGAATGTTGATAATTAAATATTATGTGTCAGGACCGAATGCTGAAAAATTTTGTACACTTTCTTTTCATATCCATTTTACATTCATATAGGTGCATGACTGTTTTTCTGAACTATTCTCTAACTATTGCTGAGAACAGTAAGATATGTAAGTAAAGACCTGTAAATTTGCAGTCTTAAAAACATGTCTCAGACAGATTTCAGCCTGAATAATTGCATTTACTCTTCTTAAATTTTCCCATAGTTTCAGTGGAGAAAGCTGTCACTCATTTTTTTGCTTTCTAGATTCTTTTTCCAGCTTGCAAAGTATAGAACTCTTCATATGTATACTTCGAAGCTTTTGGTTTTCACTGGTAAACAAATTGATACATGTCGTAGACCAGACAAATGATACTGATTTATGCTAGGATCATTCAGTAATTATTTTAAGAGTTACAGGAAAAGAGCAAGGAGTAAAAAGAAGAGAGAATTGGAAAAGGTTCAGAGAGGGACACTGGGATTGGTGAAAAATTCGCCTTATTGTTCTAATAATTGTTAGTAAGCTCTAACTTTTCAATCTGAAAGAGTGTCAAATAAAGGCAATGGGGTCTGATGAAGATCTGTGATGATTGGCATGGAAAAGATGACTAAAGAGTGATTGTTCACTGTGTCTTCCAGTACAGCTACAGATTCTGAATGAAGAGCCTTAGCAGGTTCAAAACAAACAGAAGGAGATGGTTCATTTCACAGCATGAACTCCTCAATGTCCATGGTGAATTCTAAAAGTTTGCATGGATTCAGGGGGAGACTGGGCAACACTGGCAAAGAAATCTGTTAGAAGAGGGTAGGAGCTGCATTTGGCTTTGTAAATTTTGGAGCAGTAAGTCGTTGGTACTGAATTACTCAGAGAAAGCAAAGATTTTATGCTGTATTTAAACACTTCTCTGTACTTCCAGTTTTGACATTTGCTGGTAACAAAACCTTTGGGTAGATGGAGTTTTTGTTAGATGTGCTCTGGTGTTTATTACAGATTTCATAGTAATTATATCTGTGCAGTGTTTTAAAACTATTCAGGTTTAAATGTTCTGTAATGAGTGTGTCTCAAAGACTTTTTTTGAGGGAAGAGAATGCACAGTTTCAGCAACATTTGTTCACTCATTTCTAAAAATTAAGTGGCATTGAGGCATGGCATTGTTTGCTGCAGACTGAAAAATACCTTCAAATTTTTCTTTGACATACCCTAATTACCCCAGATACTGGAGTAACCTATGCAAATTCAGGAAGTAGGTAACTTTTGGAGATACATGCTTTGCTACATGGGAGCATTTGAAGTCACTTAGTGTAAACTTATATAATTATATAGTTTAAGAAAGTATTATGTTAGAAAACTGTGGCCTGAAGATGATTAGGCCTCTTGTTGCTGATAATTGTGGCCTTATACAGCAAGAGGAGTTGGACATAAAGCATGGCAGAAGTGGAAATCTCCAAAACCACTATTGTCAGAAGCAAATAGCTTATACTGGGGGAGTGGTGTGTTAATGTCCAAATGCCAGAGTCAGAATTGGACAGTGGGCTAAATAGGATTTACAACTTCAGTATCACCCAGTGTAACAGTTACTAGGTCTAGAACTGCTGGAACAAGGTAGGACAGAAAGTGATTTGGCTTCAGGTACACTGGCACATGTGTAAGTGCTTTTCTACAGCTGGGAACAGGAACACAGTTCTTTCATCCTTACTGATCACTGTATTTAAACAAATTGCCCAGGAAAGTAACTCAGCCTTGGTCTCTGTACATCTGCATGGAAGTAAGTTGTGTACTACTGCTGTCAATTATATGTTAATACAAGTTATAAAGATCTGTGTGGTGAATGGAAAACTTACTTTCCTTGATGATTTTTGTGTATGATCAAAACTTAATTATTTTTATTTCAGAACTGTGTTTTGAGTAGTAAATAGCAAATGGAACAAAATCAGATACTAAACAGTGAAGATAAAATTTCAAATAGTTGTTTATTCCATTAGATTTAGTGAATGAAACTGTACTTATGTAGAAAAACTACATACTCACACAGAGATTTTTATTGTAACAGCAATAAAAGATAGGTGAGTTTCACAGACAACCCTCTCTGATATTTCCTAAGTTTTTAGTATTTGACTTTAATGTCTTCTGTGATTTTTTTTATGAGTAGGCTGTTTTCATGATATTTTTGGTCCAGCTGATAGCTCAGAATGGAATGTAGAAGATGATGCTGTAGTTCTTGAGAATAATTTTCTTCAGTGATTTTCTACTTTTCAACTGCTGTCTGCTAAATTACAGTCTGAGTTTTACAATAAGATATTTTAAAAAGGTGAAAATGTAAAATAAGCTGCATGGCTGCAAGTCACTTAATAGTAAACATTAATGAAACATAGTGTAAATGATACCTTCATACTTAATTACATGTGTATTGAAAATATTTTTAATAATATATTTTTTGTGAGTGCAACATCTGAAGCAAAAAGTAGTTTACTCAGGAAGGTTAGCTCTGGTGACCAGATTCCTACCAAATTGATTGAATGCTCCTAAATAGTTAAAATAATAAAATAATGCATTAAATGAGACAGGTTGTCTAAGTCAAGGCAGCAGTTGATACATAAAATTAAAGGAAGGCTAGAATATTTCCATTATCTTGTCTGCACATCACAATTACTACACGTGCCTTTTGTGCATGATTGCTTTCATTTTTGCTTTCCATTGAAATCTTGATTGACTGTGGCACCTACAAATACTTTATCTGAAAAACATTAGATTTGCATCTAATAAAGACAACAGTTTGATTTTGCCCTTCAGCTGCTTTCTCATTTATGTAGGTTTTTTTCAATTTTATGTAGACATAAATGTAATAAAAATCTCAAGCGAGCTCTTAACTGCAATTTTTATACTTGTTATGTTAATCTGTAATACCATGATATTGAGGATTTTTTGTTTGACAGAATGGGTTAGAAAATAAAGAGAATAGAAGCAGAGTGGCAAATCACAAATGACAGTCTGAAGGATTTTCAAGATCTTTTAATAGATCATTTAACAGCAGAAGCTGTTTCAGAGAGATGACATCTATCTGTGGTGTTCAATTATGTTAAAGAAGAAAGTAAAGTAAAGTTTAATATATTGTAAGCATGTAGGGGTGTTATAAAAAGCTTAGTATGGTGTATAGTATTAACTAATGACTTCTGCATTAAATTAATTACCTGTTATGAATGTAAACAAGTATAAATAGTTGATGAAATGAAACTTGGTGTAGAATTTTCATAGCTTCTAAGGGTTTTGATTCTGAAAACTTCATCAGCTGAAGAATTGAACTTTGTCTCAACTGTTACATGAGTCAAGTTAGGAAAATTGCATATAAAAGATAATAAATGTAAGGCTGTAACATATTCATCTGGGCATAACAACACTCATGTTTCACAGCACTTGCTTCTTTTGTGGCTTTTGTACTCTGTGCTTTGTATAGCATACAAATTGCCACTGCTTCTTTGTGAGGATTGTTGTCATGCAAACTCATCCTCCTAATTTCTTTTATGTGCAATACAGAAAGTTAAATCAAATTAGTTCGAATCATTGCAAATTAATTTAAATAAATTATGTGACGTTTGTATTTATACTTACAAAACTAAAATCTAAAAATAAAATTACTAGAAAACTCAATCCTTCTTTAATCTCTGCCTGTGTTCCAAGAGTAGTAGATCAGTAGATCAGTGAATTACGATTAATATTTTGTGTGTTCTAAGTCTTTTAAATGAAGAATTACATAAGTAAAAAATGACCATAACTTTGAGCATAGTTGAATTAATGTGGACTATTTTTAATGACATTAAAGATATTTGCAATTTAGTATGTTCTCTTATAAGTTTTATAATTTCATATTTTATATTTTCAATTAATATTAATAAACAAAAATTACAACACCTTTACTGTAAAATTTCAAGTGAAGACTTGAGTATGGAAGTGTTGAAAAAGTTAGGGAGCCTAGCTTCATCCACTGACAGGTCAGAATGTGATTTGAAAGTTCCCCAAGAATATGATTTCATGTTTGTGTGCTTAAATAATCACTTGATTATATAATCACTTTATTATTGGCCAAATTGTGGTATCTTTGATCATACAATATATAGCCAATCACCAGTATATCATACAATATATAGCCAGTTTTCAACTGGACAATCTTTTTCTCATGAATGTAAATCAATGAACAATCTAATTCTGTTTTACCCTGATCTTCAATTATTGTTCATTGGTTCTTATGATGTAATTGTTTTGAATTTTCATTTTGTGTTCTGTGTAATAATTTCCAAGAAGATGAGAAGAGTACAGATGGCTAAATAGAAATATTGAGGAGAGGTGTAGAAGAGGTCTGCCATTTCTCAAGAGACTATCTGAGAAACTGCAAATTCCCACAAAATACCTGCTTTTGTAGAACTGATGTAGTTAATGGATTGGTGTTAATGGATTACATTGAGATTTCATGTGTCTTGTAAAAGCATGAATGTACTACACAACCCGGATGATAGTCACATTATATATAGATTTCAGTATTTTTTCTTTTGGATTTACTAAATATCTAGGATTAATACTGTAAATTGGTAATTTTATCACCAGCTTGGTATTTGAGAATGTTTCTAGTGTGTTGCAGGCATGTCTTGATTTGGACTGCATTTAATGTATTTGTGAGGGTCTTGAGATGTTCCTAATGTAATGTTCTCTATTCAGTGTGTTATCAGGTATTTTTTACATCTGCTAAACAATTCTCCCACAGGGATTTTCTTTCCTGAAAGAAAAGATTGCATGACCTTACCTTTAGCCTGGGCAGAACAAAAGATCTTCTGATAAACAGAGTCTTGTAATGAGGAAATAGTACCTTCTTTTCTTCCCTTATTCATTGGAGTACTTTTGAGAAAATGAGGTGAAAGAGAGTAGGAGATTTGAGTGTGTGTAAGTGTAGACTTTCACAGAGTCAAAAGAGATTTCATAGTGGTACAGAATGTGTAGGCTGCACTTCTATTTCACTGTGAGGTCTCCATGACCACAGCAAATGTTTTCCTCTAAATTTCTCTCAATGGCTTTTGAGTAGGTAGTGTTCTGCTGTTCTGTGTTGTTAGCAACTTTCTTAGAATTCGGCAACAAGCTTGCCTTCTGATTGGAGTTGTCACAACTACTTTTGATCTCTTGAAGCTGTAGTGGTACAATTTAAGTTTTGGATATCTGCCCATGGTTTGCTTTTTCTCATCGTGTATTGAGCTAATTAAGCATATTGCAGTAGCAGAATTTAGTACAAAATTTGCTTTCTCAGTGAAAGCAACGGAATCAAACTCCCACTGCATTTAGAAATTAAGGTTTTTGCCACTTTTCATACTAGATTTTTCTCCAGTCGCAAGTATCACTTTCATTCAGTTTTTTCACAGTGTGTTCTATTATTATGCTGCTCAAGACCGAGATTTCTTGAAGCTCATAAGCTGTAGATTCCAAGTTATGATTGTTATCAATAAATTATAGGGATTAACTGTGCCAAAATAGTTGAAATTTATTAGCTGAAGTCCACTAGTTGTAGGTGAGTTTCTTTAAACTGTCTTTTAGTCAGTGAAGCCAAACATGTATGATAAAAATGTACCTACCAAGTATTACTTTTTGGAAATTACATTATAACATTATTTGCAATTCCAAAAGAGAGTGAAAACTTCTGTGCCTGTTGGTGGGGAGAAAAAAGAAAGAATGATAAATTTTAATGAAATTTAATCTCTGGGCATCTTAGCAGAGTACCTAGTTCGTTGATCAGCATGAGAGTACAGTACACCTTTTGCTTCTTAAGTGCTGCTTAACCTTGTATCTAAGAAATTAGAAACAATTTGTTCTCCCAGGATTGGGGACTGTGCTATAAAAGAATGTACAAAAAATACAATTATAATGTGATCACCTTAAAATTGTTCTGGAATTGTAGGGTCATTAATGGACATAAATGTAAGACTCATCAGAGAGAAGAAATTAAATCTGACATTACATTACATATTATGGCAAATTGTTGAGATTTCATCTTTATTTTCCTCAAGTCATTAAAAATATTTAGATGGTTAATTGATTGAAAGTGATTCTTTAATTTTTAAATTTAACAATTGAGTATTAAGTGTGTTGCTTCAGGAATGAAACTGCTTCTTTGAATAACAAACTAACATTTATGTGAGAAGGATCCAACAACTTGTGCAAACACAGTAAAGGGATGACAGAAAGCTCTTTTACTAGTTAAATGTCCTGTGGCTAAGTCTGAGTCCACTAAGCAATATTTTTAAATATTTTGTCTTGTCATTTTTGTTAAGTTTTTTTTCCTGTATTTTTCTTGGGTCATCTCTTACAGTCTTCATAAAATTACCAGACTTTTCCAGTTTGTAGAATAACTGAGTGGTGTTCTTGGTTAATATATTCATTATGGACAAACATTTACACCTTGGATAATCCTAGGTAATCTATTGATTTGGATCTCTCTCAAAGACATATTGTGTTCCTCAGGCATGAAAGATCATTTTATGTATAAATGAATCCAAAGTATTTTTCTGAATCAGTATTAATACCATCATTAAGGAGACCTTTTCATCACAAAGATCTGGCATTGTATCTTCTCCATATCAAGTTGTTATGGAAGATAATTGGTAATTTTTTTTTTTCTTTGAAATACTGTTTGCTTCACTTTGATTTCTGTCAGTGTTTCTCAGGTAGTATAATGGAATAGGATTATATATGTTTTCCTTGCACCCAGGAAAAAAGTCATCATTTTCAAATGGCTTTATATTTGGATTTTCTTATATGAATTTTACCTCAGTTTATAACACAAATGAAAATAATTTCAGAGAATACTTTTTTACCTAATGTCATTATCATAGACTTTTTTTTTTTTATCAGTAGAGTCAGGCTCATTCATACTGTACTAATTAAAAAACTTATAAAGGAGGAAAAGATGAATTCTGTTTTAAGAGGGGGCTGTGATGAAACTGTATGCCTAGCAATGAGAACTTACCCTTAGTCTAAGACAAGAAGCCTGCAGTTCTTGTTTCAACTTGTTTGCTTGGTCTTTTTCCTATGGAACTGTTAGAGAGTGAACTCCTTTATGCCTCAATTCTGTTTTCTGAAAATTAAAAAAGTAATTGTTTTAAAAAATTCTTAATAACTTTTTTCCTAGCAGTAGCCTGTCCATCTTTGTGAAATTTCTGAAATCACTTGAGAATAAATGACGTAAAATACAGTAAACACTTGATGTTAAGGTCTTGGTAACATTGAAAAAATTACTCTACAGAAGAAAGTTAAATAAGTAAATAAAGTTGGACTTTACAGAAAGGGATTACTTTCAAATGTTATGTCCTTGATACAGTAAAATTACGTATTAACTGGGACTGCTAAATGTATAGATTGCAGTTACTCAAAGTACATCTGATGGTGATTCCTGCTAATGGTCTGGTGGAAACACTAAAAAGACTGTAAAGATAAATAACAATAATTATATTTCTAATAATAAAGATAGTAAAGACTTCCTCATCTTTGCTGATTAGTGAGTAAATTGTTATCCTTTGTCAACCTAAGTCTGTTGATGTTAGTGCTGTAACTTTGTGAGACTTCTCTGATGTTGCATTATAACACAGTCAAAAGTATTCCTCTTGGGTTTAACAAACGACATATGCTTATCTCAGAGCAAGTAATATGCCTGTGCTTAACTGGAAGAGGGATTGAAAGCAAATATACAGCGTAAGTAATAGGTGGTTAGATGGCTTTCACTATAGTCCTTCCATTTTTCAATCTGGTGTTTTCAGGAGCTTCTTCCTTTCATTAATTCTTGTGCCTTTCTTATCCTTTGTTTTGTTGTTTGCAGGAATTGCATTTACACTTTTTGAGAGTCTTACATTCTTTCTAGAATGGAGTCTGAAACAAGGTCAGGAAGGACTAAACTAGTCATGTTCTGGAAACTTTCTCTCTCCTCATCTTCTCCCATTTGCCTTGTAACATAATGCTTTCTTACTGTAATATAGTTAGGTTGAAGAGAAAATAACTTGATATTCTCATTTTAGAGAAGGAAAGTTTGGGTAGCCAATTTGAACTGTAGCTGAGGTGCTGTTCACATCCTGGTTAGGAGGTCAGATACCAGAGTTTAGTAACACTGAAGCTTTGTCTTGAATTTTTCACTTTTTCCCTCATTTATTTATCTCCATGTTGTCATCAACTGGATTATATAATTATTTAATGAATTAAGCAGGGTTTGTAGAATGGTACATAACTAATAATGAAATTTGAAATATGGAAAGCAATCTTTGTTCATAAAAATCAAGGCAAGATATAAAGAAACAAAAAAACATAGTTCTTGTGGAATCCTTCTAAATTTATGTACTATAGTTGATTTTCATGTGTGCAAGGGTTGCAGAATGAACTTTAATGTTAAAAAAAAAAAAACAAACCACAAAACCCACAAAAGAAATATTTCTGTAAAGAGTAAGAAAAGTATGCCTAAATTTAGAAGTCCAAATTGGTTTTAAATTATTTCACTTCTTAAACAAACAAACAAAAAAACCCCAAAACCCTGCAACCTCTGCCCCTGAAAATGAGTTGAAAAACTTGGTGCATTTGATTTTCACACAAATTTCTCAGAACCTATCAATGACACAGTAAAAAATTCTAAAACATCTTTAACCAGTATTAAGTATTGTAAAATATTACAAAAATTTCTTACTTATTTTAATTAAGATGTCCAATTTTGCTTATCTTGCTTTAGAGTTCTTCCCAAGCATCTCTCATGGATGTAGTGCTTTTCTTCGCCACAAAATGACTCTGATTTCTCCATCAGTATTGAAAAACTATGGAATTCCTTTTGACAAGGTATGTCAGTGTTTGTTTTTAAACTCTGCATTCATGCATTGAATTAGATTGTGTCTGCTATAAGGATTGTTTATAGTAGAGGTGAGGCAAAATTACTGTTTTTTTTTTAGGCACCGACTCCATGAAAAGATGAAAAGAAATGCTTGTGGTATTGGGACTTTTACATGGTTTAGCTTGAAATGTCTATCAGAAAACACTTGTAGCCATCATAATCTTTATCCTAAAAGCATCTGTGATTTTTAAGACATTACCAATTTTTTTTTTATTTCTATTTTACATTCACGCAAGCTTGCATCTGTTTTTCTGTTGACTGAAACACTTCTTAACTACCTGTTTTAATTTAAGTTGCATACCAAATACTTTTAAATAAATATTTATTTTATTTATGTCTGTATGTTGTTTTTCTGATGATAAAATTAAATGTAATTTTATCAGTATTATGATCTAAACAGTTTCAGTTGGAATAAACCCAAAAGAACTGTTAGTTCATTTAAAATAGATTTTAAAAGCTGTAACATATTACAAAAAGAGTGAATGATTATTTTGTGCTGCTAGGTAGTGGCAGACTGGACATTTGGTAAGAACATTATATAAACAGAAAGTGAGAAGAATAACTGGCTTTCTTCTTTGTGGGTGAATTTAATACATAGCTGCTTTTACAAACATCTGAATTATTCACCTGCTTTTTTCCTACAAGATTTTGTACCTTCTTGTTTTCCACTTTGACTTCTTATAGGTGCTAGCTAATAAAAACGTTTCTGCTGCATTGCTTTTTCTTTAAGTATATTTATTCTATAATCTGAATGCTTTGCAAATTCTGAAGTTCTAAATTCATGAGCTTTGTAAGCCTACTCAGGAGAATAGAGCTTGATTCAGAAGGTCCCCTGCCTGAACATCTGTTTATGTTATACTGAGTTTTTAAAAGCGTGTTGATCATTAAAGAGTTATGATTCTTGATTTCCCACTGCTCAGACTGTTTTAAGGTGTTCAGAAGAATCAGGCAATGTATACTTTTTCTCACTGTATTCCTGCTGCAGTATAGTCCTGTAAACTGTCCTTGCCACACGCATTGTTCATTATTCTGATTTCTGGTTTGGTGTATGTGGTGTTTGTTTATTGACATCATGTGGACCTGTGTATACAAAATTAGTTAATCATGTAACCTTGCACAGAATATAGGATAATTCAGTGTTTTCTATCTGTTTTAATTGATATTTTTGTAACAGTATGAAATGTAGCCCAATATTTAAGTGAATGTTTTCATGTATAATATTGTCATGGTTTAACCCTAGTAGTCAGCTAAGCACCACACAGCCACTTGCTCACTGTCCCCCCACAGGATGGGGGAGACAATCAGAATGGTAAAAGTGAGGAAACTTGTGGGTTGAGATAAAGACAGTTTAACAAGTAAAGCAAAAGCTGCATGTGCAAGCAAAGCAAAATAAGAAATTAATTAATTGTCTCCCACCAGCAGGCAGGTGTTCATCCATTTCCAGGAAAGCAGGGCTCCATCACGTGTAACAGTTACTTGGGAAGACAAACACTATCACTCCAAACATCCCCCCTTCCTCTTTCTTCCCCTGGCTTTATTGCAGAGCGTGACACGTATGACCTGGGATATTCCTTTGGTCATTTGGGATCAGCTGTCCCAGCTGTGTCTCCTCCCAACTTCACATGCCCCTCCAAGCTCCTTGCTGTCAGGGTGATGTGAGAAGCTAAAAAGGCCTTGATGCTGTGTAGGCACTGCTGAGAAGTAATGAAAAGATCTCTTTGTTATCAACACTGTTTGTAGCACAGGTGGGATGAAGCCACTGATTTGTTGCATGCCTTTTGGAGTATCACTTAACTTTTCTTGCTTAAATCAACCTATGTATAAAATTGAAGAAATGTAGGTGATACTGCCTTCCTTGGAAAGCAAACTTTTTTGAATAAATTACTCATATACGTAGTAGTTTATTTTCTGAATGATATATTGTCATATGAAAATGTACTTGTTGAGTTCAGTTTTTGTAATATATAGGTAAATACTGATTCCCTGCATAGCCTTGTGCTTTATCATGAAGTGTCAGATGAAACTAGATATATAGTTTGGATTTACAGAACAGTACTCTGAACAGTATGATTTTCAGAGGTTGGTGTTTAAGGTAGCATATTACAGAATACCAGCATATTTACTTTCAGTACCACACATCTGAGGTAGGTAAGGCAGTTGATGCTATTACTTCAATGCCTTGACTATTCCTGTATTCTAATTAAAAAAAAAAAAAAAAAAAAAAAAGTGCTGGAAATAGTTAAATATTTAAGTTTGGTTCTGTCACCTAGTCTTGGGAGGAAGCAGACTGTACCCAAGTGTAATCGTAATTAATGGGATTCAGTGTGAAAGTGAATAGAGAGAACCAGGCTGTGATGTCTCATGACTCAAAGTGATAGAAGTGGAAATGTGTTGAATGCTGATAAGTCAGCCTACGCCTACCAGGTGGCAGCTGAACTGCTGCTTGTTGCAACAGAACACCTGCTAAACTGTCAGCAGTGGGAGGGTGTATTGAGATAAATTTTGGAATTGTTAGCATTGAGAATAATCTTTCTTAAACATTCCCACAGCGATTGTTGGACTACTACAGTAGCAGTTATAATATATGCACCTGTATATGCATTTGCATGTATATACTAAATATGAACCCACAAAAAATTAACCTTGCAAAGTGCAAATGCAAAACATAAGATCCAATTTTAATTTTTAGCTTTGCTAGCTATGCATATTTTTCTTGTTTTCATCTCTTTTCTTCATCCCATCATACACTGAGAAATATACATCATGAAGTGCTATCCCTGTGTATTTATTCTTGAACTGAGCAAAAAAAAAGGCACACAAACAATTTGTAAAAGTAAGATGAAAATTTTGAAGGAGAAGAAAGGGGGGGATTCTAAAAGCAGAAATTTAATGTAAGACAGCTCTTCCAGAAAAAAGCTGAGATTTAAGACATGACAATGTTAATAAGAAAAAATGTTAGTTGTGAGTTGTGAGTTTTGGTGATTGTTTAAAATTTAACTCTCATTTCAATCATAAATGTATTTCCCTAAAAAGAGTCATATTTGTCCTTCCAATTTTTCTTACTGTATTGCCTATGCATTGTCACACAACAAAACCAGTATATTTAATCTCTCAAAAGTCTCCTTATTTTCCTGTAATCAGCAAATGCATCCTGTTGAACAGTCATCAGTCATTGCTCAGATTATTTGCTTAATTTAAATGGATCTGTTTGCTTTTTAGTGGGCCTGCTGTTTAATGTGTGTTTAACATAAAAAGGCATATCAAAGAGAGCATGTGGAATATCTTTAAATTCTTTACTCCCGAATCTTCTAGTTTATTGATTAACTCTTATTAGATAGTTCAGAAGACAGTGTCCTATTTCTAGTCTGACTAGCCTGTCCTTGATACAGTCTTTGGTGGTTTGACTTTAAGATATTAAAGCTGTCTCTGATTGGAGAGAATATTAGTGGCTGACAAGAAGTGCTGTCTCTCCTTTTCCTCATATCCTGAGGAGAGCAGCAATCCATCCAAGTATAGGAAGATGAGATTTCTCTCTTGCAAGAGACTATCCTGACCAATGATTTGTTTACCTTACCCCACATTTTTTTGTAATTTGTTCTAGAGCTAGCTTTTCATATCCGTTTTTTATTACTATTTGGAATTTGATTTCTCTTTTGCTATATGAAATATAATTTTGTTTTTTTTCTAGGTTTGCTTTGGTTTTGGTTTTTGTTTCTCTTTTTTTTCTGCTTTCTGTAGTTTCTTGTTGAGTCAGTGGCCTTCGGCACACTTTTCTTTTGGTTGCTTTTCACTGTACTTGTAAAGAACAGAACAGCCCTTAGGAACTATCCGTGTTCTTTCTCTAAAGCAATGTCAGAGCTTAACTGTAGTCAGGTTTTTCCTCTTTGACAATCTCCTTCCTTGTCCTTTAGGAATTTGGAATTTGTTTTATCAATAGTACCAGAGTCCTTCTGCTCTCTTAAATTGTGCTTAAAGAGTGGAATGACCAGGGTAGATTAAAATTTATTTTAATGTAATGTTTAAAGTACTGTTTTATTGGCTTTACATTGAGACATTCTGCATGGCATTTCCAATGCAAGAATCACCTTGGTGTTAGTAGCTGTTCTTGCAGAGAGTGATGCACTTCACTTGTGAAACAGGAGCAGTAGTATACTCTATTGATATGAAACTGTGAGTTAACAAAGTTCAGTGGTAAATACGACAGTGGCTTAACAAGATTTGGTGGGAAGGTACACTTCATTATTTACTGCATAGAGGACAAGGTCAGACAAAACTGTCAGGAAGACCCTCCTGTTGTATCATGAGGTTCAGAGTGGACCCCTTTGCATTCTAATCTCCTTTCCAGAGAGAAGTCTAGGTGAAGCTGGATCCAGACTGAGTCCCAAATTTGGTCAATAGTTTATATCTAAAAAGATTATATATGTATAATCAATCCTTTATATCACTTAGCTAAGATTTCAGTTTCAGCATGCTTATTTCCAATTCACTTACCAAGTATCAGATGAAATGCAATAAGGATTCTCTCAACCTCGAGGAGTAACTTTGAGAGGCATCTGTACTCGAGGGAAGATCCTGGCATGCAGCCCACTGCTGTGCAGGAGAGCTCTGTGAAACTTGGCCTGTCCACTCTTTTTGGAGTAAGATGATTGATTTATACTCATATTTGCATACCATCAGGAAGTCTGGGTCACTGTGGAAGACAGCCCTCGGCTACTGTGTTGCTGTCCATCTCCCCAAAGTTCAGAGTAAGCTGGATGCAGCCATCACAACACCCATTGGTGGTTATGGCTTAAGCAGAGCAGGGAGAGGGGACCACACTACCACAGCTATAAAGCTGAAGAATTGGTGCAGGGCAATTGTTAGTTGTTCTTCTTCCTTTCCTATCCAAAATTATTTAAAGATACTGCCTGAGGGGATCCAAATATATTCTGTGTGTTGCTCTGGGATGAACAACATTGGTTTTCTTTGACTGCTAAGGCTCATTAACTCCTCCTACTTTCTCCTAATTTATGCTTGAAAGCAAATCAGGTCATCAGTCATAGGTCTTCAAATCATGTTTTTTTTATAAATGAGTGGGTATGGTAGAGAAGGGTTGAGAATAAGATCTCTCTCCAGTCTTTCCTAGAACAGTTCTGGTGCCATTCTAGAGTAACAACTTCAGGGTAGTGGACAGAATAATTTCTTCAACAATTAATTTGTATTAGTATTTAGGGATGATAATTGTGGGTGTTTTGGTCCAGCCTATTTCTGTTTCCTTTCAGTCAGGAAGCCTAATACATTATTTGCACTGTCTTTTCTAGTTCCTTGTACTCCCAGGCTTTATCACGAGTGAACCTCTGCTCCCAGATTAGCTTTTTTGAAAGTACTTTCTGAATTTGTAAAGTAATACATGTAGCTATGTATATGTCATGGTTTGAGCCTGGTCGGCAGCCAACCACCACGCAGCCACTCTCTCTCCCTTCTCTTCTGGCAATAAGAAGGGACAGAGAGCCAGGCTTGGGGTTCGAGATAGGACTGGGATGGGGAAAAAAATCACCCTTTATGGGCACGAGCAAAAGGCAGACTCGTTAGGGGAAATAAAAAAGAATGTACATTTATTACAGACACTAACAACACATAACAGAGTAGGACAGTGAGAAGCATTGCCACATTTTGAGAACACCTTCCCCCCACCTCTCCTTTCTTCCTGGGCTCAGTTCTGCTCCCGATATCTCTACCTGCTCCCCCAGAGGCGGAGGGGCAGGGAATGGGGGGTACAGTCAACGCTGCTGCTTCTTCCATCTTCAGTGGGGGGAGCTTCTGGAACTTCTTCCCCCTGCTCCATCATGGTCCCCCTCTGACAGGAGACAGTCCTCCACAAACTTTCTCCGATATGAGTTCCTCCCATGGGCTGCAGCCCTTCCCGAGCTGCTCCGGCGTGGGACACCCCCGTGTGCTGCAATCCTCCCAGTGCTGAATTACAGCAGCGGGGCTACCTTTTCCCAGAAGTCCCTGGCCTTCTTTGGGCACAGAACCTTGATCAATCAGGTGGAAGCCACAGGCCATAGATCAGTGTCTGCTCCATCGTAGATCTCCATGGGTGTCAGGGGGGGCCGCCCTGCCGTCTCACCACAGGATACAGGGGGGTCTCTGCTCCGTCACACCTCCCCCCTCCTTTCTTCCTCCGTTCCTCCACTGACCTTGGTGTTCACGCAGCTGCAGCAACTCCTCCTCACAAGTCCCACTGCCCGTCACCACGTCCCTTCTTAAATACATTATCACAAAGGTGCAGCTGATTGGCTCAGTTTTTGAGCAGAGGTGGAGCTGAGTTGGAGCTGGGGGAGCTTTGAGAAGCTTCTTACAGGGGGCTGCCCCTATAGCCCCCTCCCCTGCCACCAAAAAACCCCACCACTCACTCAACCCAGGACAGTATATTACAGTAAATAACATTGTCTCAAGTATACTACTTCTGTTTGCATTTAATTGCAGCTGTGTGCAAGGTGAAGAAAATTCTGTCTAGATAGTTGCAAAGGCAAATATAGTTTTTGTTGCATCAGGAGCAGAACTGCTTTCGTAATGTGGTTCACTTTGAGAGGTTTTTTTTGTTTGTTTCTTTTCTGCTACAGATTACACAAGAGGCAGGAGAATTTATGATCACTTTCCCCTATGGATACCATGCAGGATTTAATCATGGTTTTAACTGTGCCGAGTCAACAAACTTTGCCACCATCCGATGGATTGATTATGGGAAAGCAGCAAACTTGGTAAGTCATATTGCAGAAAATTGATGCATATGTAAACCTTTCCTGTGGTTATTTCTTTGTCAGAATCTATGGAAGCCGATGAGAAAGGGAGAACTATTAGATCAGGTAGTACCTTATAGTGCCATTAAAATTTTATTTATAGTTGTTCTTTTTATAGTGGGTATTATAGTTCCAGCAATGTGTATTCCTCTCAGTAGGGAGTTTTATTTGAAGCTTAATGTATATATTGTTCTTCAAAACCAGTTCTTTTTACCGATATTCTTAAGTTGAAGGTACCTATACTGAGCTTAGCATATGCAAAGACAACTGACTGCTGGTCTTAAACTTCTTCTAATCTTTACTGTTTGTGGAAGTACTTTATTTAAACTAGGAATTTTGCTACCTAGAAAGAAACAGAAATAATGAAACTTTAAACAAAATTTAAAGAAACAAGTTCAACTTTTCTTCAGTGTTATCAGATACCTTGTAGTACAAGATAATAAAGGAACTGTGAACTCAGAATAGATATTTTCAGATTTTAAAATGAGGTCTGTTTTACTGAAGATCATTTAGATGGAAATTTTGTTATGTGGCATACATTCTTTGCTGCTTTTCATGTACAGCACATGAGTAAATACACAAAGTTAAGAAAGTATACAATTTGTTCAGTGGAAGTTTGGTACTGTTTTTCAATACTTTGTGATTTTTCTCAGAATTATGGCTTAAATAAGATTTGGTTAGTAAGCTTTCTAAATGTTTTAGAGGCATTTTCTGCATTGACTTGTTTGTTATTGAAAACCCCTTTTCAACAGTGATTTGCTTACTTATTAGCAAATAAAATGACATGGAATAAAGGGCAAAATCAGATGTGCAGGTTTAACAGTTAAGTAATGATTGTGAGCTCTCATTAAGCACTTTGGAAGACCATTATGAGAAGGTTCTCAAATAGTGGAAATTTATGATTCTAGGCACAGTTGATAATTATTGTTAATGAGATTGACTATGCCTCACAGGGGAAAACTTTATAAATATTTTTTTTCTCTGTGCTCTGTATGCATACACTAGCAGTAGTGAAACTACTGAAAATGTCAATTTGCATCTAACATGTTCAGGCCGGTCTTTATTCTTTAATGGGAAAGTTGTGTTTTTAATAGCTGACAGATAAAGCGTTGACTGTAAAGTTAATTAAAAAAAAAAATCTATGTATTTGATATTTTGGACTTTCTATGAATAGTACAATGAAACAAAGTTGAGAGGAATATGGGCATGGGCAGATATGAGTTAATTGTGGCAGGTAAAACTGTCCTCGATTTTAGAAGGTATGAATATGCTGCAGCTCTAAAATTGATTCAGCTGAGCTTCAAGAATCTTTTTCTTTGGATGTACCAAAGCTGAGGTAGTGATACCTGAAACGACATCCCTTTCCGTGTACAGGCCTCATATTACTTACATTTAAAAAAAATGGTCTACCAGCTGCTCCAGTACAAACTATTAAATGTTTTATACCTTTTATGCCTCCAGTATGCCTATCAGTTATTGTATTATACTGTAAACCTAATGTCATGTTTAAATTCAACAGAGTTAGAAGATTATTTTTTGAAGTTACTGAAATTTTATTCTTATACACCACCCCAAAAGTGCTTCTGAAATTCTGAATTTTTAGTTAAGAAGTCTTGGCATATACAATCTAAATAGTTTTATTTAGTAAAAATTCTCCAGCATATGGATAAAATTTGTGTCTTAGGACACTGAATTCTGTGGTCTGTGGTTATTGCACATAGGAGCAGTATTGTGCATATATCATATAAGAAATTAAAGTAGTACTGTGGTGTCTGCAGTTGAATTTAAATGTCTGAAAGTTTCAAAGTGGCATTTGAAGCAATAATGACTAGTTCCCCTCTGTAGAGAAATCTTAGATACCATTGCCAAATGTGAACTCCAGTTTCTTTGGCAAATGGTCAAAGTGCTTAATGCTACTTCTTTATTCCTTATTACCGCAAAAATGAGAATGAAAGTTTATTTTTCTTTTCTTTTTAAATCAAAAAGAACCTGCTGGGAAGTGCTAATGGTAGGATTTTTTTATATTTTTTTTTAGTGGAAAGGTATAAGAAGAGAAGAACTAATGGAAAGGTTGTGAGATAATTGTTCTAATACTTACCTATATTTGCTTATGCTATACAAATAGGGTCAACAAGTCAAACAGAGAATATATTATAACTTGTTATCTGTTCTTAAATTGTAATTCTATAATGTTTTGAAAGCACACAGCTATGGAGTTACTGCAAATTGTGTACTGTTTATTGATTATGGTGTTTCTCTATAAAAACATAAGGATAGCTATGATTAGTTTTATCGTAACCTCAGGAAACTTCCTGAAAATATTAATTAAAACATTAAAAAGTCTGTGTGCCCAAGAATGCTGATATTGTAGTTAGTTTTATTTTCAGCTCAGGTAATTTCATTTGAAAGAAAAAAAGACCACTACACAAACTTGCATTCCCATTTGTCATTCTTCAGAGTACTGATGTGTTTGACTTATCTTTTCCTTCTTATGTGGTATGTACAAGAATTTTAATTGAAAAAAATATTTTGGATCCCCTAGTTCCCTGCAAAAATTGCCTGCATCAGCAAAATGCAGCAATATCTAGGTCAGTTCATTGCTGTATTGTCCTTAGAGAATATTGTATACTGATGACTGATTACTTGTCTTTCTACAGGAACACTTTTATTTCTACAGAATAGTTTCTAATTGCTTACAGCTGGATTTCTGTCTTAGAAAAGGAAAAAATCCTGAAGTACAGTCAATATTCATGCTTCATTAATTGTGGGGAAAAAAAAAATCAAGCCAAGATTTCTATTAAAGTGGTAGTAAATATTTAGGCTGTGTGACAATACTGCTTTCCTGCATGAAATTAGTTGGTGTTAAAGATTCTGTGAGATTGATTGCAAATGTTAAATCAGAGATCATTTAGTCCCTCAGGATTGGGAACTTTGATTAAGGAGAGGCTGGATGCAAATCCAGAAAATTATTTTCCGTCTTTAAAAATGCTAAACTTGTGACTTTGGTTTCACTGTGTGTACCCTAACTACTTGTACAAGTTTAACCTTGGGAGCAGGGATGTACCCTCCAGTGTTTTTTCCAGAGTTTGTGTAAGACTTTCACGGAGATATATATGAAAAGTAATACCAGGTGGCACCTCCAGTGTGTTCTTTGCTAGAACTTGGCTGCTGCTTTGAGCTGTGTTATCACTTTTAGAGACAATTAAGTTAGACAGAATTAAGCAGAGGTAAAAAAGTAGATTTAAATTTAAAAACAAACAAACAAAAAAGCCAGAAATGGAGAAGTAACAGATATACTAGAAGTCCCCCAACTCTAGGGGAGTAACAGTGTAGTTTTTGCTGTCTTTTTCCACTGGTGAGAACACACAGGAAGGGAAATAGGAGGTACTGGTGAAAGGAACAAACCAGTCATGTCCTGAAGATGCTTGGTAAATGGGTGTGGGGCAGTGGGATGTTGGTGAAGTGATGATATACAGTAATGGTGGGACTTAGAGAATCAAAGGTTGGTAGTGCTCAGCTCAGAAGTACTTTAGTTGTGTTATGTTCTATGAGGATGAGAGGCACTCTAAGCTTTAGATACTTGTAATCATAATCATCTTAGAACTTTCATTTGTGGAATGCTATTTATTTCAAAAAAGTGGTAAAAGATAGGGGAAGATAGAATATTTCTTCAGGTTTATGTGAATTTTGTAATTTTCCTACATCCATTTGAGTAGGCTGGAAATGTGTAGCTTCATGAAGTGCATTTTGAGTTTCCTTGCTCCAGGACGTTTTTTAACTTTTGGTAAAGCAGATGTGCCAGAGACAATTAGCTTGTATGTTTTGTAGGTATACTTTGATTTATGATGAGTAGGTAATTTGTGTGCTGAACAAGGGGTGATGTTCAGTTATTAGAACTGGTGAATAGAAATATTTACACACAATTCTTTTATGTCTGATAAAATAAAAGCCTGTCTGAAGCAATTACATAAAAGACACTTCTCTAGTCTGAGAAAAATCTTGTATTCCTAATGTTTATTAACTGCAGGGTTTGAGACCCTCGGCCCCCACACCCATATCTGTAGATCATCTGTGTTTATTAATTTTATATTTTTGTCTGTTGTAATTGTTATTTCTAATGAATGCTAATGTTGCCCTCATACAAGGGTTACAATGCAAGACCTCTCACTTATAGATGCCAAAAACAGGGTTCTCAGTCATGATTTTTCACCTGTCCCAATTTTAGTTCTGGTGAATGGTATCAGTAAAGTTTAGGCACTCCGATTCTGAGAACCACAAACAGATTTAAATTTTGAATAAGATCCTGTGCTTTTGTGTGCAGGCATTTTCTTTTTTCTTTTTCTTTTTTTTTTTTTTTTTTAATTGGAATTCCTTTTTTCGCTTGCTGCTGTTTTGCAAATGTGTGAAAAACTTAGCTGTTGACAAATCAGTCCCTAATTATAGGGAATACTGTAAAAAGCACATCCTTTGACATTGTCTAGAGCTTCTGGACTGCGTGGTCCCAACTAAACTTGATAGGAGGAGGTAGTTCACAGAACAGAGAATTGGGTTGTGGTGGAGATGCAGTGCAGGAGATGTCCAGGAGATTGGTGATATGAGCAGGTTTGTTTAGGGCTGTCTAATTCTTTTTTATGCAGAGGTAGTTATTTTAGTTTATTTCCTTCAATTTTCCCCTTGTTACTGTTTAAATCCTCACATTTGCCTGCCTCTTTCTTTTCCAAATTCTCTTGTCAGGGTCCCTCACAACTCTCCATCACCCCCTGCCCAAATCAATACCCATACTTTCAGAGAAAGCACTGGCATTCCCAAAGACTGCTCTCATTGCAAACTGTGTCTGTTTTGTGGCACCACTGGGTGACTTTCACTCAGTATAAGTGTATGTAAATTTTACTGCATTCTATCAGGGATAGTCACACTAGGTGATTTTACTAGTCATTATAATGATTCTTTTGTATTGCAGCTCCTTTTAAGACGTGATTTGTTTTCAGATGCTGGTATTGGAAAGCTTTTTGTTGTTTAGCTGATATGCAGAACCTGAGGAGAGAAGTCTACCAATCTTTTCTACTTGAAACTCAGGCTACTTAAGTATTATTGCTCTCTTTCATAAAATTAAGTCAGTAATTATTCATGCATTCTTCAGTGGTAGCTGCTTAGCAACGTGTTTTCTGTGGATAGTTTAGATCAAAGTGCTGGCCTGCAGGTTGTATTTTTCCTTTTGGTGGGATGAAGTGCAGTTGTTTTGATGTTAGGTTTGATGGATTTGTTTGCCACTGCATTCATTAGCTTCACATCAAAAAACTGACAGGCTGTTAAATGAAACTTTAGCTTAGATTTTCAGCTTGACTGTTTTGAGACCTTTGTGAAGGTATTTTGTTTTTATGCCGCAGCAGCCTCAAGCAGTTATGACTGTTTCAAAGGGAAGAACAGTTATTTAGTATCCTGATTTATTTGGGTAAAAGAATCATTGTCTTAAGGACAGCCATGTCCAGTTTATGCTATCCAAACAATATATTATGAAATGTATATTGAGAGAGAATATGTATTACTTCAATAATTTTATCAGAGAATAAATTATATTTGCCACACAAAAGCACCTTTCTACCTCTCATAATTTATTGAGGTAATATTTTCTTCAGTGAGCATTATGTATAGGTTATTTTGACAATAAAATATTAGTTGTCTGTTTAAAAACAGAAATAAAAAGTCTACTCGATTGTACCTTTTTTTTTTTTTTTTTTAATTTGAGTGAAGAGTTTAAAGGCCTAGGCTTAAAGTATCTTGATACTCCTACAGCAGCGTTTTAGTACTGAATGTCAGAAATAGCAAAGTGCATAAGTTCATGAATGGTTCTTCTATCACTTTGTTTTATTAGTTTGCATTAGGCAATGCTGTCAAGAAAGCTTCATTTGTAAAGACTGCATGCTGATGTATTTGATACCAGTCTGCAATATCATCATCATCGTCATTATTCAATATGTACAAATTAATGTTTTTACTTGCTGGAAATTATAATTAGTTACTTATATCACTGACTTGGCTGCTAATAAAATCTTACAAGCATATTGGAGCCAGACATGCTTTCCAGTTCTGGTGCTCATGTTAGTACGTCACTTCAGAGCAAATCTTGTGCATTCTGCAGTTTGACATTTCAGTTCATAATCAGCACCACTCTTAGCTCCACAGTCGTCACGGAATGTTCTCTTTTATTTTTTTCTTTATGTTTATTTCTTTTATCTTGAACTGTTCTTTTTTTTTTTTTTTTTTTTTTTTTATCTACTGCCCCAGTTTTGGTTCTTACATCACAAACTCAACATTTCCTGAGAATGGCAGCTACTAAGATTTCCCACTCTAAAACTTACTGCTTTAATGGGGAGATTGTCAGTCTCCCAGTGGGCGGTAACTTGCTTATTTCTAGATTTCTAGTACTGTGACATCTTGAATTTAGACTTGTAATGCTTTTAGGAGTAGAAAGGAAAAGTAATAATAGTGGTATTTTTACCTGTAAGTGCAAAAGAGAATTATGTTCTATTGTTTTTTGTATGTTCCCATTTTGTTAGAGCCACTGGTTGTAATTCATAATCTGAAACTTCATATGACTGTGCTTTTATGTTTTCACAGTCTCTGTTATGCTATGTGCAAGTACTGATGTTATCTGTGAGCAGTGTATTCTGTGGTTCTAAAGCTCAGTGTGGATTCTAATGAATCTTTTCCATCTATACCTAGCCTAACTTTTTTTTCGAGTGATGCTGCAGTGCGTGTGACTAAGGTTATGCACACATGTTTCTGGCACAGGGCTCTCATGCAAGCTGTACTGTTTTATTAAAGAAAAATCAAACAAACACTACTATCAGATTTATTTCTTTTAATTAAATTTTGAGTAAGTAAGGAGAGGAGAATTCCTTAAACTAAGATTTTAGATGTTGGTGTACCTTCTGGCAACTGTGAGTGAGTAAAAATGATAGAATCTAATTTTCCTTTATTTTTTTTTCCTAAGTGATATTATAAAAGTTCTACTTGTTAAAGTAATAAATGTAACAAGTTGGCATACTTGGTGCATGTTTAGAAGTTTTTATTTTATATCAACTTTCACCAAACGAGATGATTTTTTTCATAGAAAAAGTCAGTAAGATACAGTAGTTTCCTTTTCAGAATATAATTTATATGAAATCTTGCGTAAATCAATACAGTTTGTCTTTCCTTACTTTTCAACAGAATGCAGATTATAATTATCCTTGATTTACTGAGGAAAAACTATTGTCAATAGATACCTTTCTGTCCATACACTAATGTCACAGGCTGTAAAGAGACATTACTGTCATTCCAAGTTTTTCAAGAAAGAAAAATTTTAACTAAGAAATTCTTTTTCTAAATTTGAGGTTCACAAAATATACTGGCTAGGCTTGAATCAGCTGCTGAAACACAGGTGTCCATTTGAGATAGCTCAAGATATTTTGCCTTGCTCTGTCTAGCCAGAAGGGTACCAATCTCCATGTACCCAGTGTAATTTTTTAAGCTCAGGCAGATGTAACAGATAACAAAGTGGTTCATGTGTCGGTGCATGCCCAGGCAATCGAAGTGAGCCATCTGTGATTCTTTTTTCTTATTTATACCATTTACACAAGTAAAGCTCATCCTAAAAATTAACTGCATTCTCCTACTCTAAGGAAGTAAATTCTCTAGCCTTTCTAGAATAACTTTTTGGCACTTTGGAGGCAACCTCTCCTGATAGGCAGAAATATGACTGAAATGTTCAGTTCCCTTAAAACCTCTGCCTCCCAACCTTTCTTCTCATAAACAAAGTCCTCCCCCTACTATTAGTATGAGCAATAAAATAATAATGCAACATTTTGACTTATCTTATTATTAATAATATAAAACTACTAAGCTCCTACATTTTAACTAGTAGCATATAAACAAGTCCTAGTCACTCATGTAGCAAGTACAGTGGGGACACTAAACCTGCAGCTGAGACATCTTCCCATGTTCAGCTCCTGTTTCACATATCTGCTAGGCTATGTAAGTTCATTTGTACTGAAGTAACACCTACAGTTTATTTCCCCTGATGTAGTTACGTATGTATATAATTTATTATTCTTCATTCATACAAGCCGTCTCTATTGCTCACACCAAGTCAAGGATTCTGAATTGTGCATTTATGTTTATGGTGTTTTCTTTCGGATGAAGGAAGTAAATATAAATAAGCCATGTGTATTTCTAAATCTATGATACTGCTGTTCAACCCTCCTTCTTCATTTTTATACGATACTTCACAGACTCAGAAAAACAGAGAGAAAGTTGCAAGTATGTGCTTATCTCCACACTATGTTTGGCCTGAGCCAAACTAGTGATTTTAGTACCCACTGCAGGAGTGATTCACCTCCATGACAGGTGAATCCTGTAGATACATAGGTTATTTGAGTGAAAATCATCTTCATACAAGGCTTCATCTCTATATATGGAAGAGAAGAAGAAGAAAAAAAGAAAGAAAAAACCCCAAAAAACATTTAAGTTCCAGACAATGTCAGACACCTACAAAAACTGCACGGAAGAAGACCATCAGAATGATTTCTAGTATCCCGAGACCGTATTTCCTTTTGACAGCAGCAATCTGAAGCACTGAATCATGACTTTACAACCAGTAAGGTTATAAAGTAGGTATGTTTATTCAGCGCTGGGCCCACGGGAGAATAATTTCCTCCAAATTCGTGCCCACCGGGAGCCAAAAGGGGCTCCCTTTTATTGTATAAAAGGTTACATATTCATTATCTATGCTAATACATATGCATTACTACTCCGAGGACAGGGAGGGAATATTACAATTAGTTCCGAGAAATCATTAACATATCCCCCCACCCCAAATTCCTCCCATCAAGCTTGCGCAGTGCTTCCTGGTGGTCGTGGGCAGGGGTCTTCAGATGAAGGCTCGTAGTCTTCTTCACTGTGTTCACTAGTTGACCCTTACTTCTGTGCAAACTCAGTCCTGTAGTCAGGTACACCTTGTCCTTCAAGTCTGGGCTAATTTGCAGCTCCTTGGTCTTTATGTCTCAGTGGTTTTAGTTCCCCTCTTATCTCAAGGAGAAGAGATAACAGAGATGGCCCACCCTGTCTTCCTTCCATTCAATTGCAAGGGAGTTACCTTCCTTTAATATCAATGGTATTTGGGGTGGTTGTGCCTTTAAAATCTGCCTGTGTTGGTTTTGGTCTAGAGCTGGAGAGGAAAATTCTAGAGGTCTTCTCTAAAGCTGTAGCAAGTACATCTAAAGTCAATATTTCATTGTGTTTAGTAAGAAAGGATGAATTTGTCAGTGAGCCCCCCCTGTGTTGTTAGTAAAGGTCTGTACTGGGCATAATTAAATAAAATGTAATTGCTGCTGCCTGAATAAAGCAGTATTTGGATATAGGTCATTTATTGCTTTATTTTACTGCTATCATAACTACTTGGTCCCTACAGGTCCACACCCTGTAATCCTTATTAAACTATTAATCTGCATGCAGCTAGCCCCACTGAGCAAAGCGTTTCCAAGTTTGACATCAGGATCTGACCCTTGTGTAAGTCCAGGCTGGAAAGATAAATCAGCAATGTATATATTGGGGAAGTCAGTTGTTGGATGAATTTGTGTGACTCTGTACTTACGCTCCCTGATGATGCTGAAGTAGCAGCTCTACTCAATTAATTGCTTGGAAATTATTACTGTGTTTTTTTTTGTTTTGTTTTTGTATTTTTTTTTTTAATACTTGCTGGCATTGTAGCTTTAAAATCTGCATAGGCTTAGAGAATGTATGCAATTTGTATGCATCCCTGAATGGAAATAGATCAAATTCTCCTTGGTTTGTTTGCTAATCTCTGATTTGCTGACTTTCCAGCAGTTATTCTCTGTTTGCTATGCTCTAACACTGCTTTCAAGAGAGTTGATGCAATCACACAAAAGTTTTAATTGTCAAATACAATCCATTTAATATTTTTTTTTTTTTAATATATTTATTTAAGATTTTTGTTGCTCTAGAGCTCTTCCTCTTTTTCCTTCACAAGTTGCATTCCCAGATTGAAAATTCCATTTCTACAGTAATCTCCTATTTTAGGAAGCAGAACTGTCATGCAGAAGTTGCTGTCTTGCTTTGGGCAGAGCAGGTAACAGCAAATTCTGGACAAGCTACTTAGTTTTCTGACTGAGTCGTATGCAATCCCATGGGTTTGATTTTTGCAGCTAGGAGGGACTCTGAGCACAGGTATGCTTCCAGGGCTTTTTTTCCCATAATGCTCTTTGCAATAGCTGTTAAAAATTATATGTGGTTTACTTGTCACTATTTAAAGTTTATAAATTGCTTCAAGAGCATTCTAATTGAATTCTTCTTTTCAAAATTGTCCTATTTTCAAAATCAGTGGTTTATTCATAATTGTTATCAAGCAATTCTCTATCATCTGCTTAAAAAAAAATGCATGTTACTGTAAAAATGTTTCATGCACATATAGGTAGAATAGTCATCAGCAGCTCCTCATATATGACTCAACTAAGTAGTGATAGTGCTTTTGAAAACATAGTTTCATAGTTATTCTGATCACAATCTCTAAATTCTGAACATCTTGTAAAAAAAACCAGTTTAGGGTATCTTGTAAAAGAGAGTGTAAAGAGTACGGGTGCCTTTTTAGGAAGTGATTGTATATTTGGACTTTTTTTCCCCCCCTCTCTGCTTACAAAGGGATCAGAGTCAGCATTAATCAGTAAATCTGAATAAATAGGTAATGTACAGTTTGTAATGTAGAGGATTTCAGTAAGGCATCTTTACTTACAGTAATTGCAATATTGGCAGCAGAACAGTTAGATGGTTTGCTTTGTTGTATTTCTGCCATTTCCTTCACGTACTTTGCTTTAATTCCAACAAAATTAAGAATTAAAAGATGTAAGCTCATTAATAGTATTTATCAGTTTCTAATGGCCAAATTGCAGAAAGGAAGAATCTAAAAAAAGTTTTCTGATCTCTGCCACTATATATTATAGATCTTTGGCCTCTTCAATACAGCACTACTGCATGTGTTGCAGAAGGGAAACAGATCTACAAACTTTTAATCAATTAGTCCCATTGGCAGTGTGGTGCATGCAAATATATATTTATTTTTTTAAAATAAAAGCATCTCAATATTTGTTCCTTAACCTTAGAAATGTATCAGAAACACCCCAAGGCACACATTTCAGATATTGTATATTTTGTGCTTTTTTGTAAACTATTGGTACATGTTAGAACCTGGGGAGCATTTAATTGTAATGGAGAGTTATAAGTTATGTATTATTTTATCTCTGTTTTACCATCTTAGAATGACACTCTCTACATTATTCAGATTGTGTCAGTCTCTTCTTAGATCTTCACTTTTTCTTCCTTATTATAGGGTCTTCTATCTGGAAAAGAGTAAAATATTCCATGGTCCATGGGATTGATGGGCTTTCCCCTCTTTTCTGGTATTGACAAATTTGTTAATTAGTTGCTTGATCTTGTAGATCTAGTCTGTTAGACTTCTTAAAAGAAGCTGCACCTCGATGTTATAAGCATTGTAGTTACTGAATCTGATACTCAAAATTATGAAGTCTTTGCTTTAGTTAGGGTAGAACTACAATTTATTCAGAGGGTTTTTTTTTAGATGAAGAAAACCTTCAAAAAAATGTCATGCTCCTGAATTTCATGTCTTTGTGTTGGGTAGAATATGGAAATAAATACCAGAAAATCTGTTCTTGTAGAATTTTTGACCTGGTTAAATTAAATTCTAACTTTGTGATATAAGAATAATTATAATCTATATTTATATACATATAAGATATATTTATATGTATTTTTTTAAAAAGCTACTTTGGCATAAATGTATTTTGACAAGCTTCAACAGCTAACCAAACATTTTTATTTCTGACTTTTGAAAGGTGCTGAGTATACCCAGGTCTTATTGACAGCTAGTGTAATTCAGCATCTCTAAAATGCAAGCAATTTTTTATTTAATTTCAGACAGAATTTTAGTGTTATTAATAAAGACTACCAATGGGTCTTCTGCATCTTTTTGGCTCTGCAACTTTTACGAGAAATGCTACATGTATTTTTGTAGGCAGATTAATGTTCTGTGTGAGACAGCTCTAATGCTGTGTACTCACCAAGTGCTTGTCTTGCAGGAGGAGAGAGGTGATAACTTCAGTAGAAACATTCAGTTGCTTTCTGTAACATGAGTTACCATAATCAAATGGGCAGTGATAGTGTAGTGCATTTGAACTACAATTCAGGAATTGAGGGAAGTGGATTTTTCTTCCTTTGGCTTTGTTGCTAAACTCCAAGATGCGACAGAATCAGTATTTTGTTTCATACAATGATGTGTCTAGCACATAATGGCTCATTTAGAATAATGCAAAATTTTATTGACTTCTGTGCTGCTTATAAATTTGTTACAAAACAGGAAAACCTTTGAATTCAAAGAGAATAAATTTAATGCAAATGCCTTTAATTAAATTTTGCTTAATTTAAATAATGTAATTTGTATTGATTATGCTGCAGCAGCTCATTTGGATTTTTATTTTTAATTAAGATTCAGTAATCTTGTTTTACCTTCCAGAGCTATTCACAAAATGACTGTGAAGAAAATGCATGTTAACTAAATTAACATTTATATACATTTATGAAACTAAAATCAGGCTGCAAAGTTTTTTGTGTTTTTTTGGTTTGGTTTGTTTTTTTTCCTCCTTTGTGGTGGTATGTTATACATAGTAAAATTTACAAGGACAACAATCCAATTTTATTTGGATTCCCCCCCCCCCCCCCCCCCCCAGGAAATCTGTGCTCATATAGTCCTGAAATGATGTAGGTGCTTCTTCTGCTTTACCTCAGAGGCTGCCAGCACTGCCTACTGAAGCTGCTGGGATGATTACTGAAGTGCAGCATAATCCTGTTATTTCCTTCTGCAACCTACAATTTGGTCTGTGGCTTCTCCCTATTAGCTGGTGTCTGTGCAGCATTGAAACACAGTCTCAAACTTGAATGACCTCTAATTAATTTTCTAGCAAGGAAGTTGCCAGCTGATAGTACTGCATATTGTTGAAAACAGTCCAGAATGAAAGACACGGTGTATTAACTGAGACCATGAATTCTGTGTTAAGGGTTATTGCTATTACTTGATATTCCCCCCACCTCCCCTTTTTTGGTATTATTAGCAGTTTGAAAAGAGAGTTTAGGATTATTGTGAGCCAAGGCAGGTGAGATACATGCATTCTATGCAGTGATAAACGTGATTTATTTCTGCATCTGTGCATGTGAAAGAAGAGTCATGTAAAGTGGGTGTTACTAGAAATGTTGAAAGGCAGAGGAGCTGAGCAGAAAGCAGGACTGTAGAGCTGGTTACCTGGCAAATGCTTGTATCTTAACACTGGACTGGAAAGCTGAAAATATTAAGCTATCTGTATTCACAGAAGTCTTTGCAAAAATATTTGTGCAAGACAGAAGCCTTTCTAAGTGGTATCGTCAAGCAGCAGGTGTTGAACTTTGATTAACACTTAGTTTACCTAAATTCAGTCATAGAGACTGAATTAATGTTGACTCAGTAAGTAAAAGTTTAATTCTCTTAGAAATAATTACTTTAGATACTACTACCTTAGTGGTACTATCTAAGTTCTGTCATACATTCTCTCATCAGAGGAGATCTTACTGCTCTCTTCAGCTACCTGAAGGGGTGTTGTAGTGAGGTGGGTGTCAGGCTGTTCTCCCAAATAACAAGTAGTTACAAGAGGAAACAGCCTCAAGTTGCACCATCGGAGGCTTAGGTTGTATATTAGGAGAAATTTCTTTACTGAAACAGTTGTCAAGCTCAGGGAAGAGGTTGAGTCACCATCCCCGGAGGTAATAAATAAGATACGTAGATGTTGCGCTTAGGGACATGGCTTGGTGGTGGACTTCGCAGCATTACGCCTACGGTTGGACTCGATGATCTTAAAGTCTTTTCCAACCTAAACAATTCTATGATTCTATAACCAAAGCACCAGTTTAAAAAAGCTGAGCTAATCACAATTATACGAGACGTTGATAAACTAGACAAATTTGTAGCAGTTTGTGTCCTGAGGTGAATGTGCTTTCTGGGGTCTTCTCATTTCTGGTCGTCATATCTCCTCTGAGTTCATCTGTGATTGGATGACTGAAAGCTTTTATTGTTCTTTGTGATAAAATCATAGCAGCAAGCAACTCTGTGAATTGTGCCATCAGTTCTTTCTGCAGTTATGAAGATTCCTGTCTGTATGCATAGGTTGGAAAAATTGTTGACAGTAGAAGAGTTTTCCTTTCCAAATTGTTTCTTCAGTGCCTTTGTTTGTGGCCACACATTTGTGTGTTGGCCTAGCCTGTGGTTGTGTGGTTATGCTCGCCTTTCAAGCTTATGTATGATTAAGCATTTTCAAAGTAATTAACAATAATTTTGTGTAAAAGCATTGCGAAGCAGCATACTTGTTATTTCCCAGTTTTATTCATCTCTTACTTCTCTGAGATAATCCACAGTGGGTCTCACTGTCATCAGTGTGAACTAATAATTGTACTTACTTGGTTTTCTCCTTGACTGTCCTACTAATCAAGATAATACATCAAGAAAGGTATTATTTAGATGCTCTATAAACAATTTGCAAGTATTAATAAAGCTATTTTTTATTGAAAAATAATGAATTTGTATCTTTTGCATGAACGATCTGCAAATGTTTCTGTGAAAATATGATTCATAATTAAAATTCCTTCATTTGCTTTGCTTTATTTTCTCCCTTTAAGTAATTTATAAATTAATTAGTTGATTACTTGAAATAATGTATAAACGTCTGCATTGTTTTCTGAGTTCTGTTTTGTCACTAGTTGCAAATACTTGCAAATACATTAATATATGGTAGAAAAACTGAAGGGGCAATCAGATCATCAGATATGACTGCACTTGATATTGTGAATCTTTAGAAATAAGATGAAAGAAGTTTATTGATACTATAGGAATTTTGAAAGCAAGTTAGAATTGATGTAGTGTTTTCTCAAAACTATTCATAAATGAGAATGCTGATAATTAGCCAATGAAGATTTTTCTAAATTTTTTTAAAAATTTTTGCACTGTTTTAATTTAATCTTTAATAAGATTAGTTGTTGACTTTTTGCATTGATATTAGGTCATGGATATCATAGCTAAATAAGGCAAATGTGTGGATGTCTGGCAAATGGACTGTGTTCACTTCAGTAAATCCAAAAAGGGAAAGATCTGAGTTAAGCAAAGGGGATTCATGTCACATTTGTGATGTTAGTCCTTTCATAACTGTAGTGACCAGAGAGATAAATGCAAATCTTTTCATGTCATTACCATCATTTGGCCATGTCTATAAAAATTACTAGTGATAAACTGTTCTGTGCAGAGTCTGAAAGACTATAACTATCTTTTCAGAAGAAAGAATGTGAAGTCAGGTGACATGCAGGAGTGTTGTTTCTTGAGGGCTTCCTTAGTGTGTAAATTTTACAGAATGTCTTGAAATTTTAAATACAGTGATATGAAGAAAACCAGGGTTTTTAGAAAAAAACTTTTTTTTTTTTTGTCTTTTTTCCTTTTTTGTTTTTTTCTTTAAGTCTTCTATTTGTTACAGTAGAACTGCTCAAGATTTTGTTGCTGCTTTTAGAAACTACTGATATGATGGTTTACTGTAGGCAAAAATTGAATACAAGTTGTTTTCTGGACATGAATGTGTCATAATTACAACATGTGAGAATAAAAATTATTTTAATGATATCATTATATTTACTTTTAGAAGGAATATGCCTTTATAAAATACATTTTTATGGATAGTTTAGCAGTTCAGAATTTCCTGGACCAAGAGACCACTTACATTCTTCAGAATTTTCTTCTGGACCACGTGGTTTGGTGAATAGCAGAAGGTGTTGCAGAAGTATCAGTCAGTATGATGATGAACAGTGTACTGCACCTGTGTTGTGCCTACTGAAATATGTAGATTGGCTGTCAAGTGACCTCTCTACCTGCAAAGAGCCATTACTTGAATTGGTAGATCTCTTATTTAAAATGATGTTTGCCCAGTGTATAAATATATATATATATATACATATTTTTTTTTTTTTTTTTTTAAACAGTGATCACCTAGGGGTCACTCATACAGTAAAGACACTTTTAGCAATACCTAGCATTCTGGTTGAATTTGTGATCATAGTTACTCTGTCACCCTGTTACTCTTCTGAATCACTTTCATTTAGATTGATTTTTGGGGGGAACCTTTGTCATAATCTGAACTGTTGCATCCTGTCTGTTGCTGAAAAAATATTTTACATTTTGTTGTTCTCTCTTCATTATTCCTATTTAGCATCTTTGACTTTTTTTTTTTTTTTTTTTTAGTTTTCTGTTAGCCCAGAAGAGAAACCATTTTACTTTATATATGCCCTTTACTGTAATTGTGAAATTGACTTTCAGTATTGTTAAGTCACTGAAATAACTACTCAGCAGAACTACTTCACTGAAAAATACAAAGTGTGCACACAACTTTTTAATGAGTGATAGTACTGAATAGCAATCAGACACTCTATAATGCAAATTCTAAACATAATCTGCATTTTCTTTTAAATTCTGAAAGTACATTTTTGTCCTACGTAGATGGACTTTGGTAGACCTTCTGTCTCTGATCCTTGAGTTCTTAAGATTTTGTTCAGAGTTTATTCTCTGAACATTTAATTTCTTCAAGTACTTTTCTGGAAAGTTATGTTTTTAGCACTATGAATGGGTTGAGATACCAGGAAAGATTAATGACTTCCTGACCATTATTACCTCATTTACTGGGAAAACAAGTACAGAAAAATCCTAGTTACAACTTCAGGAAATACTTAGTTTAAAATTTCATACTATCATGTATTTCATTAAAGTTACCATCCAAGAAGCAATTTTCAAAGTGAGTGGTTTGCAGTAATGAAGATAAGTGAGATAATAATTCTAATAAGCCACAGGTGAAATTAGCAGAACCTGGACAACAACCTTAATGCAAGTTCAAAGATAGGAGGAGTTCAGTGAGCAATTGCTTCATTTGATCTTAGAGGATTATTAGTTTATCATGCCATTTTTGGGCTTCTTGTGTATTTTCTCAGAAAGGCTTTGAAATGAAGATTATTTCCATGACTATTTCCTTTGTGTCTCCTTTGGGCTAGGACTTTTTCTGTAATCTTGTCAGTTCTCTGATGATCATTTCAGTGTAAGAGAATAACCTATGTTTTTAAGGCTTCTGTTTCTAAAACCACCATGATAATATTTCCCTTCAGTTGTTTTTTTCCTGAGTCCATCCTGACCTTTTAGATCCTTACACTGAGTATTTCTGACTTTAAACTATCCACAGCCATCACTTCAGAATGACTAGAAGCCACCCTTATAAACATTAATTTTTCTACCTGGGGGAAACTGTTCTGTTTTCACAGGAGTATGTCAAGTCCTCCTAAAGTCTCATATAGAGAATACTATCTAATAGAAAATAGAAATATGTGTGTGTGTGTATATATATATATAAATATATAATAGAAAATTCTATATAATTCTTGGAAATCACTTAAATTTCTTGGATTTAGGCGATATGAGTGTATGTAGTGCTGCTTTAGTGCATCTTGACGTGGTTTAAATGTGTGGCTTCAGTGTCCTCCCCCAGAAGATTTAAAATGTTACTTACAGGAACATTGACTTGGTGAGGCTTGAAGACCTCACAAGAGGTGGAAGATGAAGAACTTCTATCTTCTAGGAAGTTTCATGTACACATCCTTTATGAATCCTGAAACACTTTCTAGAAGAGCATGGCAGCACCTCTGTTGCCACATGGTCACAAGCAGCCTCTACATATTTTTTGTGAAATATGTGAATGAAAATGGCTGCAGTCTTCCACTTGGACCTCAATCTTGCAAGGCATGTGTGGAGAATATTCTTAGTACATCTGTCCTGATGATGATAATACCTATTTTGGAAGTCCTAGCTTGGCTTGGATATTGAGCTGTTTACCTTTCCCAAGACAGAAATGATGAGCTGTACTGCATAAGTAGTAAAACTGTAGGCAGACTGGAAACTCTACTGGCAAAAATACAGGTATCTGGGGGTTTAAGATATATGACTGAAGACTTGTACATTTGAAGTGTTGGGCTAAAGTGAAAAAGATTTTTTTCATAGAAACTTGTAAGCACTTTTATGAGTCTGAGTTTGGTTTGGTGGGGATTTTTTTGTTTGATGGTTTGTTTGTTTTTTTTTTTTTTTTTTTTCCCTCTCCCCTTAGTTTGCTGATATCTGCTTCTTTTTTCTGGTGTTGTCAGTGTAGTTGAGTGTCAACATAGTTGAACAGTGAATGTCTGAGAATATGCATGAGCTGGATATTTCGATATAATTGCTGCTGTACATATATGTATCATGATATCTGCTTATTGCTTTCAAAACCATGCGCTGTGTACTTCTGTCAATGCTTGGGCTTCTTAATGGAAAATACTTTATTTTACTTTTTTTTTTTTTTTCCCCACAAGCATATCAGAAGTTCATTGATATGTCTTGAAGAATTTAGAATCTGAGCAATGAATTTGGGAGGTAAATGAAGATTACACAAAGAGACGAACAAGGAGGAATATAGGTTATGGGAAACTATTATGCCATTATTCTGATGAGGCAAATATGAATCTTTGTTGTTCTAAAAATAGTTTTTTTTCAATATAAGGTGTAGCAATAGTCATTGTAAGACATTATTCAGAATCACGGTTTTAGAAGCCATTTGCAAGCTGAAATTCCAGAGGCTTAGTTATTTAGGAGAACAGTCAACGAGTAAGCATTGTGTAGGGAAGTACATGGTCATCTTCTTCCTCAGTTGTGTTGGCCATAACGGACAAAAGTTCTCAGTGGATGTGGAAGAAAATTAGTTTGGATTTGTAATCAATCATACGTAGTGTAAAAACTGAAATCATACTCTAAAAAGACTGAGGTGTGCTGTCAGCTGTGGAGTTTAGGATCTTAATAGCTGTGCTTTAACTATGGAGTTTAGGATCTTAATAGGCCTTTGTTTGTATAATAAGAAACTTTTTTTTTTTTCAACACAGAGTGGTGTGGTGACCTAATCCACAAGGTCTCTGTACAAAGGAAAGTTATTCAGGTTAACCAGTGTTTAGAATTTGGGATATTTTTGTGTGGGAAATGAGCACTGAAATGAGGTAAATCTAGGCTGTCTTTCCCATAACAGGTTGAACCAGATGATCTTTTTGAGGTCCTTTCCAACCAGTATGATTCTGTGACGTGCGAGTGTGGATGCGGTATGAAAAATTCTAATTTTAGGACCAGTCTTGAGATTACTTTAGGACAGATGTTAAGGTGGGCATTTTTGTTTGTTTCTTTTGAAAAAATAATTAGTGGTGTGACATTAACTTTCTTCTCTTATACCAATTGCTGGTTTACTCATATTCCTAAACACAGTCTCTTTTTTGACAGCTGAATATTTCTGTTTAATCACATCACCAATACATATTATTTGATCAACTATCTGCTACTTGTAGAAGCAAGAACTAAGAGTATTTTGTCATGGTTCCTATTCTTTCTTCCCTTTTCAGATAGTTCTTGTTGTTATCTTGTGGTACGTATGAGTATTGTAAATAAAAGATAAGTTGTTATATTAAGACATTGTATACTATCCATGTGTGGGCAAGACTAAAAATCACAGGAAATCACAATTTAGAATGCTCTCTTTTCTGTTGTCTTAAATTTGTTGAATTTTATTGAAAGTGGCTTTGAAAATAGAAAGATTGAAGAAAACAGTGTTAAGATGAGCACAACTCCCTGTTTCCTGTTGTTTGCCCATTTTATCTCAGCCTTGAAGTCTTTTGTGGTTTAAAAAAACCCAAAAAGAAATAATGAAAACATCCTATTGAAAAAATGCAAAACCATTATTTGTGTACTGGGGCAACATACTGCCTCATTTCCAAGGTGATATTATTATACTATGCACGCTGCTAATCATATTCTAGGAAGAGTATAAGGAAATCAGAGGCCTATATAGATTAGTACTTAAATTTGTGATATGAGATGAAATTACCTAGTGTGATCTAATTAACACATCATAAAACTGCAGTTAAGGTAAAGCATTTGTGCTTTGGCACATGCAGGACTAACAAGTTAAAGACTGGAAGTGAATTTAGGCTATATTTTGATCTAGTCAAGCCTTTCAAAGTATGTTCAATTGTATCTGCACTGCTGCTGTTTACCTGAACTAGTTGTATTGAAAATAGTAGTCTAGACAAGGGCAAAACTAAAATGACAAACATTTTCTGTAAAATCTTCCCATATGAGGTGCTGAATTAGGTGTCTCAGTTCCCTCTAGCCCCAGCAGGTGTTAATAACGCATTAGCATTACCAGCAGTATGCTGTAGTGTTTGGAAAAAAAATTAAAAGGCAGAAAGAACTTCTTCTAACTAACGATTGAAATATTTATAAATGTAAACCCAGTGTTTAACCGGCATGAGATCTGGAAGCTATATAAGAGCATACCGTTTGATTTGTACTCTGTGTAAGTATATTTTTATCATCAAAGAGTCTGTATGGACTGGATATAAGGTTCCTTCCTATCCTCTCATATATAGTTCTTTTTAAAAATTGCCTTTGAACATCAATGTGGAGAAGATAGTTTTGCTTATTTCTAAATAAGATATCATTTCATATTCATTTCAAGGAAAAAATTGATAATAATATGCACCTTGATTGGACAAACATTTTCATATGGTAAGTAATTTAAAGTGAGATCATGCAAGTAAGCTTGAGTAAGAGTAAAATGAAATTAGCAAAGTTTATTTTCCAGCTCTTGGAGCAGAAAAAACCTAAATTGCATGTTTTCTCTTTGTCAGATTTCTTTTATATTGCTGTGTTCGCTGACAATTCTTTGAAAAACAGAAATGACATTTGGGGTCTGTTGGAATTATAGCAAAACAAATATTTGAATTTCAGTAACATACGTTATTCAAAGTCTTTATTGGAGCTTTGGTTTTATGTCCAATTTTAGCTGTTCATCAGCAGAGGGCAATATAACTTCATACATTTCCTTGAAAGAGTTTAATTTGTTGATCTTTTTATTTCTACTTTTAACTAAAGGAGCACCTACTTGTAAATACTGAGAAAATACATGAACTCATGATGAAAAAGCAATGAGCTGTGGTATTAGCATTTCTTGCGTGCTTTCAGAAGGCTATATAAACTTCCTAGCAGTTATACCCTATGGGAGGTATTTGCTGAGTTCATAAGCAGACAGATAATGTCCAGATTTTATGGGGATGGGAAAACATACTGTTACTTTTTACTGGATTAGCTGATGTACCCTTAGCAATTAGCTGATGCACCTTTTTTGTGTATTGCTTTGTTGTTTATTTTGTTTGTTTGGGTTTTTTGCATGTGGGATTTTTTTTGTGCAGTGTTTTTTTGGTTTGTTTGTTTGTTTGTTTGTTTGTTTTTTTCTTTTTCTTGGCACAGACTTGTCCAAAGTTTGGGAGTATTTCTATCATTTCTTTTTATATCTGTTTTCATTTTATTGTGGGATTAATTCCCCTATGAAGAACTTGTAGTACTTTACAGACTGTGAGTACATGTGTTGTAAGTTAAGTGTAGTGAGAAACTGTGCTGTGATAATTAAGAAAAAGTAGATTCAGGACTCCATTACAACTCATTCATTCTATATGTTGTGACAGGAAGAGTTTTGTTTAATGGCTGAGGTGGTAAAATGAGCCTTTACAGTCATTAGGAAGTGTGTGTACCATAACCTTTTAGTGTATGTCATGTTAATACTAATCTGTTATGATAGTTGTTTGATTTTTATGTTGTCATTTAAATTTTCATTTAGTTCTTTCAAAACGTATCTGGAATCCTAAAGTGGATATTCATGTGTGGCAATTTTTTTTTTTTTTAATATGTTTTCCTATTTCTGGTACTCTTGAGGCATATTCAGAAAGACTTTAGACATATGGTTTCTTGTTTTTCATCTTCTCCTTTGGGCATCACACATTCAAGGAGTCTATTTTACTGTCAGAGCATAAATACAATTCCCGCTAACAGCCTGGGACAGGCAACATTTACCAGTGTTAAAACATGAGGCTAGGATTAAAAGATTTTGAGTTCTAGCTCCAGCTCTGCTCTTGACTTGCTGAATGACCTTAGGCAGTTGCATCCATCTCTCTACTTTTGTTTCAAATTCATTGGATAATACTGGTCTTCCTCTATTACCAAAATTATTTTGAAGATTAATTTGCCACTGTTTGAGCTGTAATATTTAAAATACAAATAACAGTAGAACTCATTCGAGTACTGCATGCAGATAAAAATGACAGAATAGATCATGAAGAATGTATCTATTTGGCATAATGTAGCTTTTGCATTTATTTTTTTTGCACAGTTATTTGCACTCATGTATTCTGTTCTAGTTCCAGGTGAGCCAATAATTATAGGATTTGATGAAATCATTCAGTCTTTCACACTATCACTCTGTTGCAAAATGGGAGCAATTTCAAATCAACTTCAGCATGTATAGAAGTCATAGGCTGGGAAACATAAATGAAAGTAATAATTATTATGGCTTTTTATTGAAAAAGAAACCCCAGAATTTTCATGTATAAATATAGAGCTGGTTATATGGTTATAGCTCACAACATACACAAATGGTTAATTAAATATAGCATTGTTTGATGGTCAAAATGAACATAGTATATGTATGCAAATGTAACCAGCAATGTGTACGTTAGGTAAATAGTTCAAAAATCACCTTTCTAGCATCTCAGGCTTTTCATTTTTTTTTATGGTAAAAAGGGTGTTTCATTATTTTAAAACCATGAATACAAAGTGTGAATACAAAGATAGTTTTATAGATATCTCACTCCAGTTGGTGATAATATTATCCATTATAACAGCATTAAGTGAGGAAAATAAGAAGCTAGCATAATAAACTGGATGACTTGCACAGCTAAACCATTCTCATTCTCAGTGCTGTATCTTAGCACATGTATGTGAACATTTAATGTGTCTTGGTAGAGAGATGGTAACTTCTTAAAATGTACTAGCTAGGTAATTTATCATACTACCCTGTCTTTAGACACTTGACATTGTGCCATGTTCTAGGACAAAGGGGAATTTTTTTTTTTACCAGTTTTGATGTTTAAACCATAGTTGTTATTAAAATGCTCTTAATAACTGAGTACGTATGTCACCACTGTTTCATAATTATTATACATGTGATATTGACAAATGACAAAAGATGTTTACTTTGAAGACTGTAGAACAAGTTGAGACATAACTAATTTTATTAGGCACATTTCCATTAAAATATAAAATATCCAGGGTGCTTATTCAGCATGGTGATTCCCTAATGAATTTAGTGAAGAAGTTTTTGGGTAGCAATGTACTAAGTAAGCTTTCAGCTGATGCTGACCAGGTTCCCTCTCTGTATGCAACAGATATTTTAGAGTATTGGAGAATATGATTAATGAAGGAAGCTGGTAAACTAGTCATGAACAAATGTATCTGTAACATCTTACTCCAAGTGTCTGTTAGAACTTATTTTCAAACCGAAGTAATGAAGCGACAAGCTTGTTATCAGAAATATATTTTGATCTGGTGCTTCTGTAACTTTTTATTTTAGGTAGTTCTATTTAAACTAGTCCCATTTTAATTATCAAAAAGTTGTTGATTGTTTTTAACTTCATGTCTCAAATGCCATTTAACTATTTATATAATTAAACTTGTATTTTTGCAATTTTAGTGCAAGAGAAAGGAAGAATACAGCTACAAGTGTGGAGTGGTTTATTTTTGTTGTTGTTGTTTGATTTGGCTTGGGGTTTTTTGTTTGTGTTTTGTTTTTTTTTTTCCTTCCCTCATTCTTTTTTTATTTGTTTGTTTTTCCTCTGGCAACTTCAATTAGAAATAAATGCAGTATAGTCTTTTCTGGGACTTGAGAAAATACTGCATGTATATATTAAGTATCGCTGATCCTATTCTGTGTGGTGATGGAGTAGCATAGATTATGGTGGTAAAACCATTAATTCCCAAAATTTAGTATATTTGTGTATAGAATTGGCAGGTAGTAAAGAAAATAGCAGGGATTCTGTTCGGTGTGTGTATGGGGGCTTTGTGTTTTTTTTTTTTTTTTTTTCTTTTTTTTTTGTCTCCCCCCCCCCTTTTTTTTTGTTCTCCCCATACTCTATTTTTCGACTTGAGAATAGCTTTTTTTTTTTTTTTTAAAAAGCAGTAATGAGGGCATTTTAAATTAAACCTGCATTAGTTGTCTGATCTCAGAACTGTTGAATCCATTTCTTTCTCTTGATTATGCAAGACAAAAGGTTGTACATTAGGAATATGGCTTATTTAAGTGACAGCTTAAGAGTTGGACACCTGCCTCTTACCTCCTTGTTTCAGTTTGAACTAACACTTAATAAACTGTGCTCTTGGACACTGACATGAGAAGATAAAAATTTGAGTACACTTTGCCTTCACCTGCTCAGATATAGCATGTACATTTTGAGATACATGTTTTCCTAGATCCAGTGAGGTGCTTGAAAACCTCCATTTAGTTATCATCCCAGATGATACTCCCCTTTTTCCCTCAAATCAATCAGGGGGAGGAATTAATCTTAAAAAAATTAACATTTCCTTCTCGCATGATTGACAGTCTTGCTTCCTCTTGTGCTTGCTTTGCATTTCTTTGCACTTAAAATATTGTATTCATCTGCATATCAGAACTCCTTTACTACTTCAATGAAAGTATATGCAAGCTGAGACATACTACATGTATGACATATTTGTAGAAGATATCACTGTCCTAATGTTTCTGCACAAAATCTGTTATTGATGAATGCTGAAACAGAGTAGAGTTCTCTGTACAGTGCCGAGGGGAAAGGGGAAGTTTGGGAAAAGATGCATGTACAAACCAGGGCAAGGGAAGAACCTTTCCCTACTTTCTGAAGAAAAAAGCGTTGCTTGGGCTTTAAGTATCCATTCTTTTGCAGCACCTGGGTATCCAGGATCCTCTGCCAAAAGGCTGTATTTTCTCCATGGTGTGTTGTTGGTTACCTATTACAATCTATTGTCTTTATTTCCAGTTTCAGGACTGGTGTGTAGATACTAATTTCATATATGAATTTTTGACATGTAGGTGATAAGAATGAAAGGCTGACCCAGACCTGTGTATTTGTATTTCACAAATTCCCAGAAGGGGCCGATGTGGTGATTAATGAGAGGAATACAGGAGCCACATTAGCAGTAACATTACCAGTATCATGTCAGTCTGCAGTACCAAGGTGCTGTGGTATGAATAAGGATGTACAATCCAAAATGCCTCCTAGAAATTAAATGAAATCTCATGCCTCACATGAGGACAAGAGTGAAATCCTGTTCAAAGTCAGTTTAAATATATTTGGCATGTGCTATTTCGAAAGCCATGAGAAGGTAATACTTTATTTTTAGTGAGATTTCATGTTTGCCTTTCTACCAGGGTTTCTGCCTGCTGTACAGTATCATTGGCCTACCAGTTTTGAGAGCTGGATTTCTAATATATTTTGATTTTTTCTTTTTATTGGATTTTATTTATGGACTTTTCTTCTTTATTCTCTTCAAACAGAATTGTTTGATGTGTTTCAAACTTTTCTGTCTGTTACTGAAAATATAGATGATGGAAATGGCCAGATAAGACAATATAAACTTACGTTTTTTCATGTTTCTAATTGTATGACACTATTTAAAAAATGTTCTGTTTGAAATTTTATCCTGACACAATTTAAGTGTTTGCTTACTATTTATTTGGTATTATTTCAGATTTAAGCTTAAAAAGGATTAGGTTGTATCATATTTGTCATTTTTTCTAATTTTAATGATGTCCATGTTTTGTGACAGCTGATAATTAATTTCCAGATCAAATTCTCTTCTCTGCCTGAATCTATTAGAGCATGTTAAGGAAATCCTATTTTGTGCATGTTCTCTGAGGCCATAGTCAGATTTTCCTTCGGTTGTGCTGTCTTAATGGAAGTCATCTTAGCACTGATGGGTTGCTTGGCATTTTTGAATCAAATTTTTGTTTTTACAGAGCAAGCAGGTACTTGGCAGAAAATGGATGGTCTTTTATTTTGTGATGATAATATGTAGGAGAGTTGAGGCCTACTAGTGAATTTGTTAGAAGCAAATAAAAAAAGTTTTGGAAAAAATTCTAAACAAAATTTCACATTGCTTGAAAACAGACTGCTGTATTACAAGTCTTGCTAATTTATTCAATATTCCTTTAAGACATTGTTTTTATGGCAAGGGATTACAAACATGGCTGTTGAAAAAAAAAGTCTCTGCAATGGCCTTTAACCTATTGCAATGTTTAAGATGAATCAAAAGGAGATATCCTAGTATCTCATATTTCTTCTTTTAAATAGGACCTTTATTATGTATCAGTGAATCTTAGCTTCAAATTTCTATTATATACCTTTGATTGTTTCTTTAATTCAGAATAAAGTAGTGAATGATGGTTGAAATAGTTCGCTAGGTGGAAATTACCTGTATCATTTGATTACAGACTTGCTGGAGGTAGGACATTTTAAAAACAAATGGAGATGCTCAAGAGAACATAAGACCTCCCACATATATTTCAAGGAAAACTGCATGCCAAGCAGTTTTAAACTTTTTCCCCACACTCCAAATCAAAATGATCACATTCTAGAAATTGTTCTGGGAATATAGTTACTCCTACAGTGCATGTCCCAAGCTGCATAAGAATGGTGTTGATGATTTGCTCTTCATCTTTGAATTTCATGTGAAATAATGATTTGCATCAATAACTTTTCTTGTTATGAGAGATAGTGTTGTCCTTCTTTTAAACAACTGAGTATAGCTATAAAACAGTTAAGACCATGTGTCTTATAAAAGGAAAATAATGCTCTTGATTATTTTTCTTTTAGCAATCTGCATTTCATATTCTTGATCTTAAAATAACTAACAGTATTAGCATTGGAAATACAGAAGTGCAGCAAAAATATAATAATTCTATGTATAAAATACACTGCAGTTTTCGAGAGCGTGAACTGAAATGAAATAATGACTGTAAAGATAAAAAGAGGAACATTTCTGAAATACTGATTCTAGGAGTATGACATAAGAATAAAAATTAGTTTGAGATCTATAATGGAGTAGCTTTTATGAAACCTGAAGGTAGTAAATGAAAATGCTTGATATGTTTAAAATTTTTAGACCTTGTATAATACATGCCACATTTTCTAAAATAATCATGTAATCATTTCAAAAGTGTAATATAAAGCAAAATAATAGGTGACTGATAATTTCACTTGGATAATTGTAATTAGTATAATAAAATTCTAAATGTAAATAGTTTTGGAAATTGGTATTCTAGTCAGCATATTTAATTGATCTGGAAATTGTTACTTGCTGAGCTATGCCAGCTGGTAATTGGAATAGTAACAGGTGTGAAAAAACCCTCTAAATTATGAATAGGTAACAAGTAAAAGTTACAATATACCTGATTTCAGAATAAAAATAAGCCATGCTTCATTCTAATCAGATTAAAAATTAATCTTGTAAACTTGCTTATTTTTGATGTTTTGGAACAAAATCTCATTCAAACTGATGTGAAATGGAGATGTCAACTGATAACAAATAGCAGAGTACTTCATTGGAAAACGAAAGTAGATGGTAGCTAGATGACCCAGATTCTTGATCTCTTCCAAAGTGAAACAATAAAATCGCTTACTGTTTTTACTGTTTATTGCCATAGTTTATGTCAGTTCTGGCTTCTCATGTTTACTCTTTCTTGTCTTCATTTTATTTTTGAGGGCGGGGTGTGATGATTCTGGCAGTGAAAACATTTAGATATTTTGGGTACATATGCTATGAATTTTATTATAAAACAATGTATGCATATATGTGCAAAATGGATAGATTTGGCTTGGTGCTTTGTGTCAGCATACTGTTTAATTCTTGGTATTTAGGTAAAGTTTGTCTGGGAAGTCTTTACAATATAAAGAAATCATGCTGGAATTCAATCAGTTCTTTATGATTTGTGTCTTGAGCTGCTATGTGTTTTATTTTAGAATTTCTCTGAAATAGACTAACCATGGTTAGATGTTCTACTTGGGAATAATTTTGAGACACAGAGCGCATTTTTTGTAATTTTGTCATAAATGAAAGTAAAATTTGCTACCAAATCTTACTTGTCTCCCAAAGATTGTAAACTACAATATAATGCTTTGTGATGTAGAGTAGAGTTAGCTTGTGTACATGTAATTTTTAGCCTTTGCATATTATAAATGAAGAAAGTACATAATGAGTTTAAGGTATGATAACTGTGTTGTTTCAGTTAGAAAATATCCAATCTCTAAACATGTCGAATGTATTTATTTTCAGTACAAACTCTCAAAGCAGGGGGAAAAATGGTAGGTGGTTCAAGCTACTTTGCTTCTGAACCAACTGAATGCACTTTTTCTCTTTTTTTAAATAAGGAAAATGACACCCATGGGACAGCTCATAACAAGTGTATTCAAAAATTTCTGACACCTATATAAGAAGAGCAGAAATACTGAGTAAAAGCAATATTCTGCATTTCTTTGGCATAGCCATTTAATTAATTAATTTAAACTTAGTTCTTTTATTTGTGTCCCTTGGGCAGCTCTACCAGCCTTTATTGACAGTGACAACTTGGTTTACATGGCCCATCTGATGTCCACACATTGTTGTCATCTTTGCTTTAAGTTCTGGTGGGTCTTATACCAGTTGTATGATGTTGGAAATAAGATTACTTCCATCATTTTCTTGTGAAATGTGAGCCTGTGACAGCTTCATTGTGGGTTTTGCTAGGACTGTCTAAGCCTATAACTATGAGCTGCTATAGTTTAAACAAAGTGTCCTTGCCTGGTGATCAGGATGGAGAAAGGAGCTGATGGCTTGTGTTGTAGTGGGGAGTGACCATATTCAGCAAAAGGTGACAGACAGTACACGATTTGGGTGTGTGTATCTGTGTGGCTGAAGGATATGCTATTTTCAGCCAAGCTCAGACTTGTATGAATACATAGTTTGTCTTCTAAAGTGCCCATCTGTTTTGACAGCCTGTGTATAAACTTGGTTTGTGGTTGAGAGATAGCACACAGTGCAAAGAAGATACTCAAATTGGTGTATACTGCTGTATGCAGACTCCTATTTGTTGCACAAAGTTACTGGTGCATTATGTGCCTTCTCTTTGCAACATAATTTCAGCAGCAGTAGAAATGAAAGAACAGAAAAAGAAAATAAGAATTAGAAAATCTTAGAAGGTAAAGGTAGGTGGAATGAGATAATGAAAAAAATGTGGGAAATACAGGGAAAATGACAAGAGGGAAAGAATCTGCTCTTTAAACTCAAGTCAGAGAAAAGTTGTGGAGGACTGTCTCCTGTAGGAGGGGGGCCATGCTGGAGCTGGGGGAGAAGTTCCAGAAGCTCCCCCTTCTCAAGGATGGAAGAAGTGGCAACACTGACTGCACCCCCCATTCCCAGACCCTGCGCCACTGGGGGGAGGAGGTAGAAATATTGGGAGCAGAACTGAGCCCAGGGAGAAGGGAGGGGTGGAGGAAGGTGTTCTCACGAGGTAGTATTGCTTCCTACTGTCCTACTCTGTTAAGTGTTGTTGTTGTTAGTGCCTGTAATAAATTTATGTTATTTTTTTCTTCCCCTAACTAATCTGCCTTTTGCCCATGACCATAATGGATGACTTATCCCTCCCTGTCCTATGTTGAATCCCATGTCTGGCTTATTTTCTTCTTCTCAGCGCTGGGCGGGTATAGGGAGTCATGAACAGCTGTGTGGTGCTCAATTGCCCTCTGAGCTCAAACAATTTTATTCTATATCTTTTTGTGGCATAAGTGTTTATATGCATGGGTAACTTCAATTTTAATAAATGCTTAATAATATTTGCATAGTCAAATAGCAGCAGTGACAGTGGCTTTGGCTTGAATTCTTCATACTTTGTCCACTTTTCTTTTTGCACTGCATAGGCTGTAAGCTTGTTAAACTTCATTATGTAGTCACCTTTGACAGTCTTGCTCTTTTGTTTTCTCCATGTTATGTCTCAGTGAACATTAGAAAGCATTTTTATTTTATTCTGGCACCGTGTTCCTTTCTTTACTTGCCCTGCTCATTCTTATTTTTGTCTGTCAGTCAAGAGTCTGCTCTGAGCTTGTGAGGGAGACCCTTTCAAAAAATCATTATTTGTCACCAAGCAGTAATATATGAATTCTCTTTGAAATCTGACAAATCAGCTATTATCATAGCTACTAAAGCTTAGTATTTATTTTAGATCCAAATAATTATTTTGAACGCTTTTGTTTGTGTTTGTTGAAGAGAAAAATCAGTTTCTTAAACTTGGATAAACATCCAGTGAAGACTGGAAAGATTTCTGTAATGTAATTTAAAAACAGTGAGAAAATACTTAATGCCTTTCTATTATTGACATACAATAAATTAGTCTTAAGTAATAGAAAACATGTGTAGCAACTAAAAAGACCAGTGAATGAATGAATTGAAGATCAATAAATGAACCATACTTACTTTTTGAGGGGTCAGTGTTTTAATCGTTAAGTATCATGTGTACTTGAGAATATATGTTGGATTTCTTTAGTGCAGGCTTGTTGGTATAAAAGTTTTTGTGGAAAACAGTCTTCACTGAATCATGAAACAACTAGTAAAATTTAGGGCCTGCTTGTTCTTGCCTGAATCTGCGCAGAGCAGTTTTAAGAGCTGTCGTTTCCACACAGAGAACAATACGCTGGTAGAAAAAAAGGTGACATGTTTGGTGATTTGTTGATAGAAATTTTTGCAATGAGATGTTTTTTGAGGAAAACTCATGAAGATGAGGCTAGTGACAAGGTCTAATGGTGCTGCTGGTAATATAAATGCTGTTTTGAGGAGTTTTGTTAACAGGGATTAAGAAAGGAGACTTGAAGAAGAACTAGAAGACAAACAAATTAAAAGTGATGCTGAGCAAATGAGAGAAGTGGAAAGTAAAGATATCTTTCCTATGTTACATTTTTTAGCCATTGGGTGTAATATACTTGTATTTTACATTTAACAGAAAGGACTTACTCAACAGATGCAACCAATGGGATTGATCTAAACAGAGATTAAAAAAAAATGTAAAGCGCGTCATTAGTGAGTGTGCGCTTTTTTTTTTTTTTTTGCCTTTTTTTTTTTTTTCTGGAAAGGATGACATTAACTTTCTGTCAGACCAAGAATAATATGTACTAAATGTGAATAAAAATATTAATGGTGAAGGAAAATTAAAGTTTTGACCATATTTGACCAAAAAGATTAGATGCAGTCTAATGTGGGTTCATTTGGAATAGTAGCTTTCTTAGATTCATGTTTGTTGAATATAAGTGCTGTTATAAATGTGAAAAATATATATGAAATGGTTCACTAATGCTCCAGAAGACATTTAGTATTAATATACTTTCATACTTCACTTTTAACACTGTTATATTGAAATCCATATCCTGTGTTTGGCTTCCCAGGTTCTAGAAAAGATATGGGCAATTCTTTTTACTTTTTTTTTTTTAAGGAAAAGTGCTGTCAACCTTTCAGCTTCATGTGTAACAGCCTTCAGGTATGAAAAAGTAGCAGCATCAGATTACTTACAAATTCAGTCTTATTTTTGTCATTTTGTTTGAGATACATATAATCAGAAAAAGCAGACTGCTAGGCAGAATAAGTTCTCTTTAAGTGTTAAATATATTCTGTTGCATAAAGGAAAAATAAAATCAGGGATCTTTTGATGTTTATAATTGTTTACAATATTTTGCTTTCTGTTGCAGTAACTTGCTAATAGTATTGAATATAGGAGTTATATTAATTTTTATGGAAATAATTTGTATAAAATTATAACAGGAGTAAATTCACTATGAATTTTTAAAGAAGTTTTATTCTTATCATTGGAGTGCTAAAGGAAAAGGTGCTTGAGGGCATGTAGGATAGGAGAAATCATCCTGCCTGTGATTGTTAGAAATTTCTTGGTGGTATTTTTAATGTTATCAGTGTGTCTTTCTTAGGTGCCTTAGGGAAACCAGTGTTTACTTCTTATAAAGCTCTGATATGGTAATCCACAATCATCTTTCAAATAGCTACTGGCTTTTGCTGTGCAAAGAAAGTGCAGACTCTTGTATTATGGGAAAATATATTTTCCAATGGGGTGTTGAAGTCTGCTTTTGGCCGGTGACAGTGAAGAGCTTTTGTGAATTAGGCTCCAGTATACTTCTGGAAACTGCAGTACATACCTGTCTTCATATTTAGATGTATAAGTACTTTTTAAAATAAATTTTCAGGAAAATGTTTACTTCAGTTTGTACATTCAGATTTAACTTGCTATGTTCCTGTATTTTAATATTCCAATTGCTAAAAATACTTAAACATAAGGAAAAAAAATATTTGGAAACAGAGATATTAAATCTCTCATTTAAAGTTAAATTGAGACTGAAAATGCATTAATTATTTAAGCTTTCCTAGTACCATACTTGTAAAGGAAGTGCCTGAATTAATATACTGAGCTCTTTACAGAGCTAGTAGAGCAGGTCTCTGGGGAGCAGTTTAGACTATTTAGGTATAAAAATTTTTAATTTAGTCACCTAAATGAGATATATAAGTCTGGTTAAGTTAACTTTTAAGGTTGGATGTTAAAAAATAGGGGTGGGGGAAGCGCTTTTTATGATATCTGGACTACACAGTTGGCAGTATTTCAAACTATTCCTACACAGTAAAATTTCTAACACTAGTCCTGTATAGTCTTCTAGCAAAAAGAAAGCTAGGCATAAGCTTCTTCTTCAATCTATGAGTTATTATCTACTTTGATAGTCCTGCCATTAAAATTGAATAGTAATAGAGAACTGAAGTTGTTCTTAAGATTGAAGAGTCTCCTGCAACCAAAGCTGTCCTAACTTCTGAGATTTTTGAAGAGAGTCTACTTTTTCTGTCCTACATTACAGAGGAGTTCTGAGCAGTACTTACCTTGCGGCTCTAGCTGATTACCCGGGAGCTAAAAACAGATATGGCATGCCACATGCTTTCTACCATGCCAGAGAAACACAGCCAAGTGAAATGTGTTAGTTTGTGGTTTTGTGTTTTTTTTTTTTTTTTTAATTTATTTTTTTTTTTTAATTTGTTTTTGTTAGTTTTATTTTGGGAATGGGTATGTTTGTGTGGTTTTGTTTGTTTGGAGTTTTTTGGTTGGTGTTTTTTTTTGTTTGGCTTTTTTTTTTTTTTTCTTAATTCTGTCACTGTCTTTCCCTTGTTGCTTTTGTGTAGTGTTTGTAGACATAAACTATTCTTGCATGTGACTGAGCTGCTTCAGTTCTGAGAGTTAGTAATGTTACAGCTTTGGAGATTTTTCTGAGAGTAGATTTGTCATCTTTAGCATAGTCTCTCCTAAATCCAGGTTTTCCATTCAGATGTTTTATTCAGGTTGAATTAGAAGCTTCCAGGAAGTGTCAGAATTCATATGCAAGAGTTGCAAAATAGTATGTAGAAATCTAGTGTGACCTGAAGGTGTCACATACGCTGTCCATGTGCTGATCATTGGTCAGTCATCTTGGTGAGCTTGATGTTCACATGTACATATATTTCTGTTTGAGAAACTGCAGTTAGAAATGTAAAAAAAAAACCCAAAACCCAACCTTACTTTTACCACACACTAAAATTAAAGTGCCTTGAAATCATTCAGTAAGGTAAAATACTGCTTGGTGTCAACTCAAAAAGGTATTTTTCAGTCAGCTGTAACTAAAACTGTAATCAGCTTGGTAATTACAGATGCTTTTAAAAAAAAGTTGTTTACACAATGGTTAAATTTATTTAAAAGTCACTGCTAATATACAAAACTGTTGAAGATATTTCAAATTATTTATTTTGGTAGGTGTTGCATAGTTCAGCAGTTGTAAAACGATAGCCTTACATTTTCATTAAGGTGCTTTACTGTGAGATTAACAACTTAATTTGAATTCTTATTCCAGTTGTTTCTCTAAGTAGGTCTTTTCATGAAAAACCTGTAATACTGATAAAAACAAACCAAATGCACCTTTACAAAGTGATTCACAGAGAGGTGCTTGTAAAATGTCAACCTAAGATTTTCAGACAGTTCATTTATTTTGACTTGTCTGCATGGCAGCAAGGTGTTCTGTACATTTTGTTGTTTAGAGAAGACTAAAATTAAACAGTTAACATCTTAGTAGGTCATTAGGTCATTCTTACACTGATCAAGAAATTTGTCTGTAAAGGACAGCAATGATTCAAAATCAAATACTGAAAAATTAGCCTGTCAAAACTAAAGTGTCAGTTCAACTTTAATTTACCTGTGTTATGCTAATATGTAATCTTCAATTTTATGAGCAGATGCATATTTTTCTACAGGACCTTACTCCATTAACAAGATTGAATTATTCAGTATTCCTTTATCACAGCGTATACTGTGTAGTCATACTGTTCATTATTCAAACTGGGCACCAAAAAGAAAGAAAATTCCTTCTAGATGCTTTTGTAATACTTTCATCATTGCATCTGTAAACCTCATAAAAATTAATTTAACATCACAATACTCTTGTGAATTGGTTCGTGTTATTATCTGCGTTTTACAGCTGGGGAACTTTAAGCTCAAAAGGTATAAAGGATGAAATACTTTTTTGATTTAAGGTGTCCAATATGAGATGCCAGTGACTTGCATTTTAAATTTTAGCATTTTCTTGAAGCTCTTTGAACCAGTTTAGCTGGCTTAAAATGCATAGTAGGTCATCAGTTTTGCAGTTTCCTTTTGTAATATTTTATAGGCTACTGCCTACATTTTATAAGCTAGATGAAAAATTGCATTTTGTGGTTAGCCTGCCATCACACAGGAACTCCATGACTGAGTAAATGAAACAATCAATTTCTTCTGGTAGGTGTGCCTTTTCCTTAAAAAGTGAGTTTTAGCATTCCCTTAGAGTGTTATTTGCTGTGCTCTCTTTACATCTTCAAGTGTCTGCAAAGATGTGCAAAATTCACAATTACAAAATTCTTATTCTCTCACAGGTCATATCTGTCCTGCGCATTTAGTGAAAGATATTAATTTAGAAATAAGTGTGGTCATTTGATTAAAAAGTATACAATAGCGTACAGACATAATGGAATGGATTAAATGTATTCATGCAGTTTAGATCCTAGTGTTTCCTGTGTGATAATTCTTGACTTGGCAACATTTATTTTTGTGATACTTCCTTTAATTTAGGATTTTGTCCTGGGTTTGAGTGAGTGGTGGGGTTTTTTGGTGGCAGGGGAGGGGGCTATAGGGGTGGCCCCTTGTGAGAAGCTTCTTGAACCTTCCCCAGCTCCAAGTCAGCTCCACCTTTGCACCAAGGCCAAGCCAATTGTCTGTGCCTCTGTGATAACGTATTTAAGAAGACGTGCTGAGGAGGAGTCGGACTTGTGAGGAGGAGTTGCTGCAGCTGCGTGAACACCAAAGTCAGTGGAGGAACAGAGAAAGAAAGGAGAGGGGAGGTGTGCCGGAGCAGAGACCCCCCTGTATCCTGTGGTGAGACGGCAGGGTGGCCCCCCCTGCCACCTATGGAGGTCTACGGTGGAGCAGACACTGATTTATGGCCTGTGAGGTGTTTCTCATGGATGATCAAGGTGCTGTGCCTGAAGAAGGCCGGGGTCTTGTGGGAAAAGATGGACCCCACTGTTGAAGTTCAGCACTGGGAGGACTGCAACATGTAGGGGTGTCCCACGCTGGAGCAGCTCAGGAAGATCTGCAGCCCGGGGGAGGGACTCATGTCGGAGAAAGTTTGTGGAGGACTGTCTCTTGTAAGAGGAGGACCACGATGGAGCAGGGGGAGAAGTTCCAGAAGCTCCCCCACCAAAGATGGAAGAAGCAGCAGCACTGACTGCACCCCCCACTCCCTGCCCCCTGTGCCACTGCGGGAGGAGGTAGAGATATCAGGAGCAGAGCTGAGCCTGGGAAGAAGGGAGGGGTGGGTGGAAGGTGTTCTCAAGATGTGGCAATGCTTCTCACTGTCCTACTCTGTTAAGTGTTGCTAGTGTCTGTAATAAATGTATATTCTTCTTTTTTTTTTCCTTCCTCTAATGAGTCTGCCTTTTGCCTGTGACCATAATGGGTGATCTGCCCCTCCCGGTCCTATACCTAATCCCAAGCCTGGCTTATTTATCCCTCGTCATTGCTGCGGGGGAACGGAGGAGTGAGCAGCTGTGTGGTGCTCAGTTGCTTTCTGAGCTCAAACCACGACAGATTTAAATGTATTTTAAAAAATAGAATTGGAAAATTTTTCATGTGTGATTTACAACGAAACTTGGACTTCTACATTGTCCATAAATATCTTTTATGTTAGAGCTAACACAGTGATTGGTAACTCGCAGGTTTCACTCTGAATGTTATTCTAGGGATTGAAGGGATCAAGCATAAGCTCTGCCTTTTAAGTTTTATTTCTGGTGAAAGAGGGATGTAGATTCTGGATGTTCTTTTCTGAGGTCTGGAGGAGACAGTATTCCAGTGGCTACAGACTAGTCTGTCACTGGTCTCTCTGTGTGTGCTGTCATCCATCCTGTCTCACCCACCCACATCTCTTTCCTCACCCGTATTTCTCTCTACTCTAACTACCAGTGCCTAGTTTTCAGAGGTCTCTTCGTATTATTTCCTTGCCTATTTGTTCCTCCAATGCAGACTTTTCCATCTTCTCTCTGCTCTTATCCAAATCTCTTTTCCAGTTTGTTCCCCCTTCTTTTGATTTTCATAACACTCTCATGAAGCTGCATGCTTCTTTGCCTGCTGCGCTGTTCTGTCTCCTTCAACTCTGTGTTCTCTTCAGGTAGCTTTGCCCTTCTTGGCTGTGCTGTTGTTTCTGGCAGTGTCTGAAAGTATGCAGCAATTTTGTTTAGTGTAAATCTTGAGGAGCAGTTCTATGCAACACATGCAGTGTTGCCAACAAGTAGACCCTATGTGCTTTGTTGGTAACAGAAACCTTGAAGCAGTAGGAAATAGTTACATTCAAAATGTGAGGAATATAATTAAAAATAATCAGAAATAGTGAAAATTCAAACTTTTTGCAGATTAAGTTTCCTCCCAAGCCTTTTAAAAATAATACAAATTCTTATCAGGATCCTTATATTGGATTCCACCAGAACGATATAGTTGTATCATTTTACCTGAACCTTTTGCAGTAGCTTCAAAGAGGTCTTGTGTGATCAGCTATTTTGTTTTCTTTTGTGGAAGTTCCCACAATCCTGGTGGCTTCCGCTTCCCCCACTCCCCTCCCCTTTTAAAAATCCTTTCTATTAGGACTCTGCTAAGACTTTATCAATCTGGATACAGTAGTATTGAGAGCTGTGTACCTCATAGGAATTTGTTTCAGCCTGTGTGCATCTCCAGTGCATGAGTTGGTGTGACTAATTATACTTTCTGGGGCACTTTTTCCTCTCTAGTAGGTTGAGGAGTGAAAGACTAAATTTGAAACTCAAGCTCTTTAGCTGATTTTTGCTTTGTCTACAAAATTAGTTTAGTGGTACTTCAAGCCCAGAACAAAATAGGTGCTTTTCTTTATAATTGTCATGTTTCTTTTTGGTAAGCCTAAGTGAAAGTATCACTTGAGCTGAGAGTTGAATTAGACTAGATTTTGCTGACACATTGTTCAAAACAGAATCCAGCAAAATTGAAAACCCAGAAATGACCTGGATATGCCAAATGTTAAATGGCCTATTCTGCTCAGACAATAATTTCCAGTGCTGGCAGCAAAAGTAAATGTTAAATAATTGTATTTCATGCTTTTTCTCATGACAGAAAAGCTCAGTGCAAGACTCAGTAGGAGAGGAAGGTGATTTTTAAAAATTTTAAACATGATTGGTTATTCACATGCATTTCTGTGTAGATTTCACTTACTCACTTTGTTACACTCGTTCTCTCACAATGAAATACTCATCTTTCCTAAGTTGTCCAAACAGTCTGTCTAGGATTAGTTGTTGACATATGGTAGACAAGGGAACACTGATTTTCAGGTTCTCATCACAGATTTTGTTTTCTCCTTGATTGTTGATGATTCTCTGATTTCTGCAGACTCTATGCAAAGGCCAGGTTAAATTCTGTGGTGCCATTGCTGCTTCTGTGTTGTTGCCTTACCTGTGACATGGCCTGGATACAGTCAGCACTCCACTCAACAACTGTCTATTTCTTGCTTCATTGGGGTTCTTGGATTTACAGCTGCTCTATTTATTATGCCTTGCTCCACATACACCATTCTTTTAAAGCCTCATCTGTCATTTCATCTGGTGCCTTTATACATTCATGCTGTCATTTGCACTGCATGCATAACTGTGTAGTGTTGCCTCTACTTAGCTCAATACTGTGTCCAGAATGGAAGATTGAATATTAGATGAAGTGACAATTGTATAAATATATATTGAGACCTAGGAAGTGAGACATACTTATGGTTTATAATGTAATACAAATATATATCCCAAAACACAAGTCAAGGAAACCTCAAAGATTTTTTCAAGAAAGGGTATCTTCAATAAAGCTGCATATTAGTGTACTTATAAAATATGAATGAGCTATTTCCTTTACTTTGTCAAGTTACTGTATGAATAACAGACATTGATCTTATTAAGAATTGACTAAGGTACCTGAGGGGGAAAGATTTGTATTTGGTTGCATACATTTAAGTTTATAATTACAGTTTGTTTATGTGTGAAGTATTTGTCTGTTTATTGCTTTCCCTCATTACACATCTCTGCAAACAGCAATATTTTAATGAAGTCTGTGTCGTTTCAGTGTCTCTGCCCCTACTAAGTTTCTGTCTGAATTGTATTAAAAATCCAGGATGTGCCTGTGGAGTCCATATGCTGATATCAGAAGTATCACATTTGTTAGTCAGTGGAAATGTGAGAGGGTGTTGTAATATCTACACAGGATATCTTTAAGATAACATCGGAGAAGGGGTTTAATTTTGAACGGTAACTGCTGTTTTTGGCCTATAAAAAGCATATTTACAGCTCAGATTTTAAAAAATGCTTATTATTTACTTAATTTTAATATCAGATGACATCGCAATGTTGGAGGTACCAGAAAAATGTGGTTTTCTACATAAATTTAAAATTGCCTTCAAATCATATGGCAAGGTAATATATTTAGGCAATACGCAATATACAGCAAGTCACTTTTTCTCTAAGCAGCTCCACCAATCAATTTAAAATTACATTGACAGAATCACCTTTTAACTTCACTAGTCATTAAAGAAATAATGGCTTAGCCTAAAAATCTGTAAAAATATTTGGTGGTCAGAAATAAGGATATAATTTAAATAATTCTGAAATTAAGATGCAAATAGTAAATATCTATAAAAATACAGTGCTGGATTTTGTGAAATTCATGGCTGTATTAAAAACGTCTTGTGGATGTATCTGACATTTTCAGTAGACGTTATCACCCAACTATATTACATGAAGACAGGGTATTGTGACTGAGAATGAAAAGATGCTGATCAGCTAGCCAAAGATTCATGAATTAAAATAGTGTAGTTTAAAATAGGAATATGTAAGTCCTTTGTCCTGTGATACAGTATCACTTAGTTAAATGTCGGTAAAAAATAATTAGTAAGTAAATGTATTAAATAGCCAGATAGGTGAATTAGTAGTAAATAATTAGTTTAATATTTTAATTTCAGAGTCTTTTGGGAATTTTAAACCAAGGCGTATGATGTGATAAGCTCTTCAAGAAGGTGGAGTAAGCAGAAGTTCCTAATGCCATTAAACTTTCACTGTACAGGTTGTATGGCATTGTAAAGTTACTGTGCTTTACAAGTGAGTTTATAATCATTTATAGTAAAGTGTTAAAAGAACTTCTAAAATTTTTCTTTTGCTTATGAGCTTTATCTTAAAAAGCAGCATTGCTGAGCATTGTTTTCCTGCTGCTGCAATGATTACGAGGATATATATTATGTTCATGGTGTCAATAACATGTCGAATCTGATTTTGAGAATCACAATAAAGATGACTGTAAAAACTGTTTTTGCAGCATCTTTGGTTAGTAAATCAGGTGCTCAGTACAAATGATAATGATGATTCTTACGTCTTGTCTAACAAGACAAGATTTTTGTCTAGCATGTTTTAATTAGTTTTAAAAAAAGCTGAAACCTTTTCATATGTATGAACAGGTAAGGAGAGGGTGCTTTTTGGCCATTCATCAAATCAGATTTTGAAGTATGCAGAAATAGCAGTGTCTAGGCTGTGTGAAATTAAAAGTTGCAATGTTGTTTTTCAGTAGTGAGTTTCAGGGAAATATGGTATGACTTGTATACTAATGTTGAAAAGTGACATCAGTTTTTCACTAGAACATTTTAAAATGCTCCACCTCTGTGATTTTCATGCTTATGATTGAACTGTTCCTTTTTGTATTCTTATACACACTTTACTTTTTGTTTAGTATTGATTTGTTAGTGATGTCTCTGTTCTAGGAATTAACAGTATCTAAATAAAGTCTTTTGCCATGTGAGCTTTCCCTGAGAACAGACAAAACTCTAACAATTTTTATATACTGGCTGTCCTAGTTGGGGCTGGACTAGAGTTCCCGTTGGTCTGGCAGCGGGAGGAGCTGCAGCCCCCTGAGACCCCAGGGGCTCCCCAGGTCCCAGTGCCCTCACCTGTGTGCGGGGGCGGGGGGAGCACAGCTGGAGTGCTGGGTCCCGATTGGCCGATATGCCGTGTCACGTGACATTGTGCTCACTATATAAAGGCAGGAGTGGGCCAGTAGGGGCTGCCACTTCTGGGAGTGTGGCTGTGGGGCTTTTGTGTTTGGGCTCGCTGGCCGGGAGCAGGTGGGTGTCGGTCAGTGGGTGGTGAGCAGCTGTATTGTACATTACCTGTTGATACTGGTGTCAGTGTATTATTCTGTTACTGTTATTAAACTGTTTTTATCTCAACCCGCAAGTCTCCCTTTGCCCCTCTGATTCCCTCCCTATTCCCAAGTGGGAGGAGGGTGGGTGAGCAGCTGCATCATGTTTAGCTGCTGACCGGGCTCAAACCACGACAACTGGCTAATTTTAGAGGGGTGCTATAAAAATTCTTCTATTTTCTGACACTTTTTCTGCCTTGCTTAATCACTTTCTACATCTCTGAATCAAAAATTCATAGTATAGCATGAATATAGTCTATAAAATACTATATCCACAGTAAATACAATTTTTGTACATAAATAGAAATCTCTTTATACAGGATAAATAGATTCCAAGATTTAAAACTGACCCAGTTAGTTAATGGTATTAGCAAACAAAGCCTGCTATAGTCTGAGATAAAGGCTGTACGTAATCCTTTTTTTTCCCTAGCTTTTCTCTTGCAGGGTTTCATTACAGATGCCTTATACCTGTGCCACAAGTAAAACCCAGTGCTGTTCTCCTATATAAAATCAACTCTTAATTACTCCACTGTGTGATAGGGCTCATTATACGATATGAGAACTGGCTGGATAAGAGAGGATTTCTTCAGTCTGTGTTGGGACTTACACCCACTGGAGACAAATTTATACTCTATGGCTATGTTTGCTTTTAGAAAATGAGACAATCGTAATCTTGATTGTAAACACAGTAGCTCAGCTGGGGTTTACTTCTGAAAATCATTTCTAGGTCAGATGCTTAGTTCAGGCAGCCTTTAAATGTCTGTTTCTAAATACTGAGTTTTAAAAAGTTCACAAATACATTTCCTACAGCCAAGAAAATAACAAGCTTTTTTTACTTTTTATTTACTTTTTTAAAAACTCTGACAGACTCTATTTTTAATCTATTTGAATTATGGCTTTGTTATTTTTCTGTTTTGATTCCTGTTTGCAACAAGGTGACCTTCTTACAGTTTTCACTTTCTACAGTTCTGCACTTCCTGAAGAAATGTGGTGTAAAATATTTATATTTTCAAGAACAGAATCATAAAAAGGAGAGGATTAGAAACTTGCTTTTATGTTTGTATAGTAGACCTTGAACTCCTTGTTGTATGTTTTTGTTTACAAGTCTCCAGGTATTGTTCTCTTTCCTTTCAAGGATTTATGCTGTTTAAATACAGAGATTATTTCAGAATAGAAGAGGCCTGGAAGGAAAGGGATCAAGATTTCAGCAGGAATACCTCTACTTTATTGAGACATCAGCTGTCCTACTTTATTGAGACATGACCTCAATTTGTGCCTGACAGTACTATCTCCTTCCTCCTGAGGCAAGAGTGCTCAAAGCTGTCCCTTTGTTCTCCTTTTTGCTATTGGAAATTTTTAATTTTAACACAATGTGTGAAAGGCTGGAAGATGAAGTTAAAGCATGCATTGTACTTTGACTTCAACAGCATGTGTCGTGTCAAGAGGAGGATGATACATACTTCATGAGTATAAGCTGTTACAAGCATACAAGAGAATCTGATTATGTTGTAGAAAATGCATTGGGATGGCATCCCCTACTATGGCCATTGGGAAGAAGATGAATACCCATGCACATGTAGGTGCGTGGATGTCTTGCCCTTACTCTGTCAGCATTCCCCATGCTGCTGTCTTGAATTCGGAGGTTGTAGAAGTCCTTTCTGTCATTCCAGGTAACTTCAGTGTCTTTCCTGGACGTCAGAGCCCCATGGAAAATTCTTCTTGGTTCCAGAGTTCATATTTAGTTTCTTCTCTTAGAAGGGGAAGGAGTGACTCACAGTACAGAGCACGTACCATGTTAAAACTTTTGAAGATTTTTCTCTTGTGGCAGTTTCTTTAAAGTAGGGATTATAGTGGATTCTTTCTATCAAGATATTGACATAATATATGTGGGGGGCAATATTTATTCTCTGAATTTTTATATATTCAGAACATGAGATTTTAAAGCTTGCCTTTAACTGCAGATTTTTGTCTTTTGTGTATGGATTTTGTTATTATATTAATGTAAGGTACAGTGGTGCAACTGTGTTTGGAACTTGCATCTGTATTGATAAAGCATTTTTCCTGTGTAGAAATTAGACTCATATAAATTAACTTCAGTCTTAAAGACTATGTTATCTTTGAGGAGTAAGTGTGCTTACATCTTTTGTAGTTCAGCACTCTAAATCATAGTAGCAGTGATAAGGTCAGCACTACAAAACAAAGCCTTATCTAGGGTTTTGGGGTTTTTTGAGCTTTTCTGATTAGCAGTGTAGGATGCTTCCTTAAACTCAGATCTGTTACTACATACTGCCAAACAATCTTTAACCTATTTAATCATTTTTTGAATGTTGTAGTTCAGTTTAAAATGCTAGTAGTAGCGCTAGTTATAGTTTGTGGATAATAAAGTGGTATATTTTCTATTGACTATGAATGTGGTTTATTTGTTTTTGTCAGACAGTCTTTAAAGTGGCTTCCAGGCAATCTTACTTTTGTCACCATTCTAAAGTATTGCTGTAACATTCTTTTAAATGTCTTCAAGTACTCTTAAAAAACGTGCTTTTAACTGTTGAAGAAAACGATTAAAGAAAATGTAATCACATGTTTATAATCCAAAGAGAAGTTCAGTGCCATGTGGCAATAATTAATGACAGAAATGTTACTATGCACACACAGTGCATTAAGAAGAGATTTTTTGTTTTATTGCTTTCTGGTATATAAATGGGAAGGATATGTTTTGTTTTGTTTTCTACTGCATTTGTTTATGTAGCTTTTATTTTATAAGGGAGGCATTTAAATATTTGAGGGAAGACAATCAAACAGGATCTTTTATATTGGATCCTGCCAGTATTTATGTATTAGTTTTTATGATGTCATTGCTAATGACAGGCTTATTTAAAGCCAAGTAGAGAGAAACATCCTTCCCCCACCCCACCCCAAAAAAAGCTGGAAACCTAGACTGTTTTCTGTGCATCAGATAATCTAATGAAATACTAAGACTTTGCTGTCTTTATGTTGTTATTTCAAAACATACTTTTGTCAGTGTTCACGCAGAACTTGTGAAAATACATGGGTCTTGGGGAAGCAGTCTTTGGAGATTTATGTGTCTGTATGAACACAGTCTAAGCTCAGACGTGCCAGTGCACCAGGAGACTGAAAAGGAGCATGGAGGCATTCAGCACCTTCTGGAGTTGCTGAGAATTTAGCAGGATCAAACACTAATTACATTTTAATGTTCTTTCTCTAACAGTCTTATACATCACTGTTGGATGTTTCTGAAAATCAAATGGTCGTCTTTAAGCTTTCACAAGCTGCTTTATAAGCTACTAAAACTAAACTACTTTGAAAGTAATTTAAACTAGTCATTGAAGCTGAACTTCATCTTGGAAGGTGTTTAATATCTTGGACTTGTTCATACAGTTATTTAAAAACAGTAGTTAAAATGTTATATATTTAAAAGTAAAATTATTAAATGTGAATAGTTCTGAGTAGTGTTGTGATTCATACCTAGATGTTCTGAATTAGTTTTTTTTCGCCTCTACTGAGTGAACATTACAGTGTCTACATTTCTGCCAGATCCCATAGGCTTGTGTAGCACCAGGAATAGCTGATGTTTCAGTGTTAGCGGTATCCTTAAGCTGATAGGCTGCTGCAGTCAATTCTGAATATTTACCTTTAGAGGTTATAATATATATTGATGATAGACAATGGAGCTTCTTAAGAGTTTTGGATGATGCAACAAGGAAAGCTGCAGAAAATATATATTATTAAGTTCTCTCTAACCAGTTTTGATTTTCCTTCTCAGAACTTTTCTGTAGATAAAACTATAACATTGTAGTAACTTTTCCCAAGCTTTGTTTTCCTTAGTTTTGAAAATTATTTTTATTTTTTCCACAAATTATCTGTTTTTAGATGGAAAAGTTGATAAAATCTGGTGTTGTAATACTATATCCACATTTTTGATGTATCCATTATTAAAATAAAGATCATGGATCATATCCTGAAACTCATGTGTTTCTTCCTACTTTCCCATGTTAGAAGGAAGCCTGGGAGACTTCACCAGTTGAAAATTTTGTACATAAAATCCTTGGATGATATGAGCCACTGCAGTAGACTGGTGATCCTGTGTTTCACCCTCAGTAAGAGAGGTGTGGTAAGGGACAAGAGACTTTCCATTTTGGAGGTTCCTATCAGTGAACAGCTCTTTGAAGCTGTGTTGTAACAACAAGAAATCCAGTGTGAAAGGGTACAGTATTTTTTAGTATTCTACAGCTGGCCTCCAACTAGAGATGGGGAAATGTGTGAGAGATAGTGATAACTGGAAGCCACTTAATCTGATTTCCTAAGAATTTTCAAACACAGAGTAGAATCTGGGCCATTGCATTAGTACTAGTTTATATTTACCTCCATAAAATTTCATGATCATCTGATTATATTTCCAGCTTAACTGTTTAATGTTATAGTATGCAAAGAATAGGCCTTCTTCATCTTACTGGACAGAATACCACATAATCTTGCATCAGCTTTATTCTAAGGACACAGGAATTTATGGGATTTGTAAGCAAAATTATAATGGAGACAAATTTCTATTTAGAAGATAAAGTAGGCTTCATTTTAAGCAAAACATGCCTAAATATACATTTACAGAAAGTAACTCTGCTAGAAGAATATTCTTTTGCTTGCAAAGAAAAGATTTTAAATTAGGATGTACCAAGTATCCCTTCACATTTATTAGTAGTGGGGCTTCTTGCCTTGTTGCGTTACAGATGAAATGCAGGTCTAATGCCATTATGTGGTATCTGAAGGCATTGTGTTTTTTGTAGCCGTAGCTGGACCATTGTTCCCCAAAATGACATATTTGCTTAGTATTTCTGTTCTAGAATTAGGCGATCTCCTTCCTACAGTGGGGTCATAAGTGAAGAAGGTGGGTTTAGGCATTACGTTAAGAACTAATTTTTCTCTTTTCTGACAGGAGGTGAGTTGGAGGTACGTTGCCAGCTTTTGGTATTGCAGGAACTAGTGTGCTATTGGCATGAGCTGCTGGTTTTGGAGATTAGATGAAGGAGAGTGTCTGCAACAGACTCCCTACTATAGTTGCTACAATAGCTTCAACTGTTAAGAGCGCAGTAGTGGAGATACTGGTGAGACTTTGTCATTGGCTGCCAAGATAAAATAGTGAGGAAAATGGAACAGAATTTTCTGGGACAAATGAATGGGAGTTCCCTAGTGTTTGAGCACTCACAGATTGTGAGTTTCTCAAAGAAATGTTCACAAGGATCCTTTGTGATGGGAAGGTTAGCTATTTCAGTAGAGTATTTGATAATTTTTTTGTGTTGTGTTCAAACAATGGTATTGTCATCAGCACGCTTTTTTTTTTAAGTGAAGAAAATATTCTAAACTGGGTAGCACTTGGTGTACTTTTGAGCTAGTAAGAAAATTGAGAAAAATAAGGGAAATAGTTTTGTGTATAAACAAAATATGTCTATTTGCTATTGCAAGCTTAGACTCAATATTTTTACAACAGCAGCTACTTTATCATGACAATATGCCATTGAAAGTTTGTTGTTATCTGACATTTTCTAAAATACACTGATTTTTGTGTTTACTGCACACAGCTGGTATTAAACAAATCACATTTTTAAAAGAGAATTTAGGGCTTACCACAAATTCTTCTCTAGTTGCCCATATTGTTAATTTTTGATTAACAAAAATTTTCACCTTTCTGTTGAATTCCTAACATCTTACATTAACAACAGTGTTATTATGGAAAACATGGGAGTTGCTACTTCACCAGAAGCTGATGAAGCCTCACTTTGGAGAACTCTTTTCAGTTTCTCTAGAACACATCAATAGGTATTAATATGAAAAAGAGTGAGTAGTAGAAAGCAGTAGTAGGCAGTAAGAACTAGACAATTAATGAAATAATTTGGTTTAATTAGTCTGAAAAGGAGAAGACTGAGGCATGATATCTCAAACCTTTCAAGATGTTCTTTTAAGGAGAATGTTATTCCTTTGTTTTCTGTCTCCAGGCAAAATGACATAAGAGAAGGTATACTGCAATTGCATGAAAGAAAATTTACCTTACCTTTTAGAAAAACATTTTCTTACTGGAAGGCAATCTGATGATGAAATATCCATTAGTAGGTATTTTGGAGACCTTGTGTAGTACCTAGCACAGCACTGACAAGTATTTCTCAATGTAGAATAAACAGAATCTGAAGTTACCCAACTGCAATATGTTTACTACTTCTGTGTGCAAGCCTCTTCTGTGTGACACCTTTACTGAAGCAGATGCAAATAACAACAAAACACATTCTGTCTATGTGTGATCTGGTAGAGGGTAAATAGTGCTGGATTTGTTTGTTCTTCAAAAATTTCTTTCCAAGAAATTAAAAGCTATGGAACCAGGAAGGTGTGTGGAATTTGGAAAACCTGTGCATATATATATATATATGCATGTACTTTTGCTGAAAGTTCTACATGAGAAATTCGTGATGTTGATAGCAAGTAAAGGTTTTTAGTATTCACACCACTTGGACTACCACTCAGCTTTCCCTTCCCTTCATTCTTTTTTTGTTCTCCCCCTTGTGACCTGAATGTTGCAGCAGTTTTCAAAGACCTGTGTAAGTTGCAAAATTTCTGTATGATGTTTGTAGGAAGTTGTGGTTTTGGAAAACTATGTTATAGACTAACCAGGTGCCAAAGCTTGTAAAACTCCTTAATTCTATATGAGGTGTCTCTAAGACAGTTCCCTTAATTCATAGGAGATTTATCAGATTCTATTATTTCTGCATTTTATTTTAACAATTTCAAATTTATTTTGTTTGAATTCATATACTGTTTTCTCTTAGATACTAAAACTCAAGATCTCCCAATGATTATATATCAGGGTTCTCCTTTTTGGCAGAAAAGCTTGATGAAATTGCAAATTGTGTGATTAACATTCTTCTGTTACATAATCTTAACCAGCTTGGGTAAATTATGTCACATGAGATGAAACAAAACATTGCCAGCTACACTTATATATAAATTACAAAGAGGGAAGGATATACATTGTAGGATACAAGAAATGAGCTAAAACTGAGTTAAACACAGAAGGAAAAATCTCAAGCCTAACTGTATCTGTTCCCATTTTAAGGAGGACAAGTTGCAGAAGATAGCCTTTTTGAATTAGTGAAGAGCAGCTAGATAGACTGTATCAAACTCAGGCCTGATTTAAACTGGAGTACCAGAAAAGTTAAGAAATGCAGTTATGAAAGGGTTGAATATGCCCCATTTTTTGTAGTGCCAGAGAACAGCCTTCTGTTCTTTTAGTGAAGAGGATTAATTGGCATCTTTAAATTCTATGTAAGTTTAAAAAAGCTTTCACAACTTTCCTTTGTTAAGTAGCTCAAGCTGTGGTTTCAGTCCTTTCTCTTCAACTCAGCAAGTTTTGAGGAGCAAATGCATATTTATTATGAAGTATATTAAAACCCTATTTTTCACTGAAAGAAGAAAATTGGAGTTTGCCAGCCTAATTTGATGACCTTCACTTCTCTGTTTATTTCATAGTTTTTGCTTATTAAGTAATACTGAATATGGGCAATATAAATTATTTCTTTACTTATGCTGAAAATGTTCTAATTAAAATATTGCAGACTGGATTAGTCTCTGCTCTTACCTTATCAATGGATTAATACAATTCTTTCCTTTCAGTACCAAAAGGAATGTTTGCAATGCTTATTCAATCCATCCATTATTCTACAGTTTTAATTCTACCCTTTGGCTGCAAATAGATTTATGTATTTATTAAACCATTTTAAAAAATTCACTTTGGTATCTTAGTTGTTTAAAAAAATGAAGTGTATTGGTGTATGGAGTTGAAGAGATAATAGGGAACGGCATTTTAATAAAAAAATTTGTTGCTCCAAATTTGTGCCTCCTCCCTCAATTCTGACAATCAAAATAGTATTGTAAGTGTACAGTGTTGATTTTAATGGTATTCATCAACACATACAATAGTTAATAAGTTAACTCTGAATAGTGAGAAAATCCAGAATACTTGGATCGAGTTGAACCTTGTTTATCACTTCCACTAATATCTTGTTGGTACAAGGCAACTTTACCATCTTTCCATCTCCTGTGTTTTACTTTTCTAATTTTGTTCATTCTATGCCCTCATATGACAAAAGCATATCTAAGATTCAACTTGTGAGAAATCCTCAGGTTTCTCGTTCTTTCCCTTAAATCTGTGTTTCAAGTTAGATTTCTGATTCAAATTTCATTTTATGATCTCCATCTGTTTTTCTGTTTTCTTTTGGTTTCTTTTTTTTTTTTTTTTTTGGGGGGGGAGTGGGGGTGGCTGGTTTTCTTTTTTGTTTTTTTGGTGGTTTAGGACTGTTTTGTTACTATTTTAATTAATGCTGTAGTATAGCAGGACTGATTTTAACCATCCTTGGTCTGTACAGCTGAGCTAGTCACCACAGGTTCATGTAACATCAACAGAGAGAAATAGGCATTTGCAGATTGCACTTTCTTTAGCAATAGACCTTAGGCATGACTTTAAGCAAGATATGAGTTGTATACTAAACTCCACTGACGATACTGACAAGTCTGTCACTGGCAGCAAACATAGTTTATGGTGACTATACTCAATATAAGAATTTACATTTAGTCTAAAGTCTGTTATTCCATGACTTTTATGATTCTTTTGTGAAATGCCATGGAATACATACGCCTCAAACTATTTTGTTTAGGTATTATGAGGGATTAGAGAGATATTAACTTGTTTGTCATCAACAAACAGTTTTGGTAGTATTGTCACAGATATATATCTGGGTATGTTTATGTGTTAGGATGCTTTTCAGAAACAAACAGATTTTAGTCTAGTTTCTCTATATTAAGGCATTTTTCCACATCTCATTCACTAATATAAATATTCCTGTGTTTCTCTATGTGTGTTACCTCTGACATACTTGTTAAAGCCTTTTTTCAGGTATTTCTCAGTGTTATGTTCCAGTTTCTAACAGTACTTCTGTGTGTCCTTTACAAAATGTGATTGGTTGTGTATGCAAGTTCTTTCTTCCATGCTTAGACTTTTATGGTCTTTAAGACTGTTGAACACTTGCTGAGAATCAAGCTTGGCTTCCATTGTTGTGGAAAGACCAAACAAATTGGTCTGTGAAAAGAAGGTGTCATAGCACATTTTCTAACCCTGATTCTTGAGAGACTGGTGCACAGCAAATGTCTACATTGATTAAAAACTTTATTTACTGTGTTTTAAGAAATGTATATATGTTTTTTTTTTTTTTTTTTTTTTTTTTTACATAGTAGATAGAAAGTGGATTCCCATCTGTTTCTGTTTATCATGCCCAAATGTACAAAAAACTGTTTGGACTGATGGAACTTGCTCACCCAGACTAAAATGAGTGAAATGTTCCATATATGAATTACAAAGTATAAAATGATATTATTTCCCAATATGGTTCAGGAGGCTTATTGCAAGGTATGGTTGGTAGGTGCTAAAAGGCTACCCACTTGTTGCATACATTTTATTAGGCACATTACTGTTGGCAAAGATTATTAATCAAACTATTTTTCCCAATACCAAGTGGGTCTGTTTTGTTGCTCCTCTATCTTAAAACAGTGATGATTATCAGGAACAGTAACTGCATACATCTGATATTCTTCAGCTCACACCTTTTAGAGGAGGGAGGACAATGACTTTGGCACTTTTTATTTATAATGCTTTGGAAACACGTGTGTGAAAGCTTCCTGGCACACAGTTGCTGAGGAGCATAGTGCCCTACCTAATGCATTCGGGAGTTTCCTCATTGATATGACTACAAAACTATTCCTGCTCTTCATGGTACATCCAGCCTACTAGGTTTTCTTTTTTTATTGAACTTACTGTTTTGCCAAAAGCTCATTTCATATTTTCCCTTTGGAGTCTTGTCTATGCTAGCATGTTTATTCTAAAATTTCCAACCAGTGTTATCACTGGTTCAGCTATACAGCTGGCAGGAGCAGTGAGAGCTACAGCACACACAAGGTGCTAAAAGCTCTTGGCGACTTTGCCTTTTTGCTTTCTGAATCTGCTATGAGCAAAGTTTGTACAGTGGAAGTTTGCCTTTGTCACTGCTTACATCATTGCATCTTCTGGTGGGTAATAAAAATAGTAAACTTGTTTAATAAAATGTTGGTGTAAAAATAGCATGGGTTTCCTGCATAGCTTTTCAAAGCCTAGAGATAATCTTCTGTGGCCTATGTTATGTTTGCCAAGGAGGATTGGATACAGCTTCTTTCATTGCTTTCAGCAATGCTCTTGTCAACAGTGCTTAATTGGATAAGGAGATAGTTGAAGAGTTAAGTGAAGCAGTGCCTCTCAAAAAAGGTGTGAGATGAGTTCTGCTGAACAAGTTGTCTATTAAGGTTAAGAAGAAGAATATAGTTTTGTTGATTTTTTTTTTTTTTTTTTTTTTTTTTTAAAAAACATTCTTTGAAGTGAGAAGCTGCAAAAGCCCTGTGCTTTGCCTGGTAAAAAAGCCACCTCTTGGGAGAGGAAAGCTTGTAGAATTATCACAAATTGAATGATCACCAGAAAACTACTGATTTTATGGAAATGAAAAGCAAACAAACCTTAATATTGTAGCTTTTTAGGATGTGTGATTGTAGTTGTGGACAAGTACAGTTGGAACCCACTCAGATTGCCTCTTAAGCATAAAAAAGGCGAGTCCATTTAAGATGTAGATATTTTAAAAATTTAAAGGAAAGAATCTGAATAACCAAATGAGAAAGCAATAAAATAAAGGACCAAAGCATTTCATAATGGAACAGTGTTAAAAACACAAATAGTGCAAATAACTAAATTTCATAGCAATATTAATCTGACCATATCACAGAACATTTCATTTATGGATTAAAGCTGAGATTTATTCAGGATAAATGTTTTTGCCTTGAGTCAGCTGTGTACAGACTTTACGAGTTTTACCAAACAGACTTTACATTTTACCAGTGGAATGTAGGATTGTGCATGGCACATTTTGTCTTCATTAAAAGTAGTATCATATAATAATATACATCACGTGAGCAATAGGTCAGTGTGTTTTTGAAACAAACCCCCAAAAAACCCTATTTTGCCTTTTGCAGAATAAATGGAAAACTACAAACTTGGAAAGTTTTTCCAGTTTCTTGGGAGTTGTAAGATTATGGGTCTTACTAAGAAACTTAACACTGTATCTGCCACGCTTACAAATATATTTTTTTTTTCCCCAAGTAAAATAACGTCCTCACAATATTATTATGTGCAAGGGGAAACACTACAGTCCCTTTGTCCTTGTATAATTTATTTCCCTGTTCTCAACCTACCCATGGGTTAGTCTTGGCTAACAGACAAATGCCTGCTCACTCACTCCCACTCCTGAGGGACAGCACTTACCAACTACTGTTGTGGGCAAAACAGACTCAACTTGTGGAAAAGTAATTTAATTTATTGCCAATTAAAATAGATTTGGGTAATGAGAAACTAACATTAAAACAACACCTTTCTTCCCCCCTTTTTCGAGCCTCAACTTCACTTTTCAATCCCAACTCTTCTAACCTTTGCTTCCCTGAGGTGCAAGGAGTGGGGATAGGGGTGCATGGTCAATCTCTAGGGCTTTTCTCTCTGCCACTCCTTCCTTCTCTCACTTTTCCACTGCTGCAGTGTGGGATCTCCCCACAGGCTGCAGTTCTTTCAGGAGACTTCCAACTGCTTCAGCATGGACTTCCCAGGGGCTGTAGGAAATAATGGCTGCTCTGCCATGGAGCACTTCCTTCCCTCATTCTCTGACCTTGGTGTTCTCTCTCCTGATTCTTACTGTATTTTTCGTTCCCTCTTCCACTGACCGTCTGGTGTTTTTGCCCTTTACAAAGTATGTTTCTGCAGAGGCATCACTGTCTTGGCTGCTGGGCTCTGCTGTGTCCTGCCAAGGGTCCTCTGGAGCTGGCTGGAATGGGCTGTGTCCACAGAGGCTGCCTCTGCAGGTCCCCCCTACCAACACTTTGCCATGGGTACCCAATGCAGTATTTTATACTATTTAGACAGTGTTCAGTTTCTGCTTTTATTCTACTTTTAATCTTAAAACAGAGGTTCATAATCTAGTAATTGCTGTTAAGAAATTACATTTTCATGATGATGATTTATTTAGTGGTATATATCTAGTTGCTGTAGTGCTTCAGATTCTCTGCATCTGTGACTTGGACTTATGCTGTATTATGCTGCTGCTGAGACTCAGATAAGCTTGAACCCTTGGAGAATTCACTGGTATTTGAATCCTAGTGGCTTTGCTAATCTTCCCGCTATATTTCATTTTGGAATCTGTCTTTTCTTAAATGTCTCAGTCACATTTACATTGAAAAATGATGTATTACAACTATGTAGCTTTTGGCTTTGGGTCTTATTATGCTGGGGATTCAAGATATGCCATTCTGTCCATAGGGACAAATGCTGTATAACTGAAATTCTCTGGATACTATACTATAGCTGATTATTAAGGTACAGTATATTCTGTGGGGAAAAAAATGGTGTTGCTTTATGGACTGACTTGTCTGTAGTGAGGTTTGAGGTGTGGAGTGCATTAAATTTGACCAAAACTGGCTTGTAGTACACGTCAAACTGCAAAATGAAAGTTAATCATAGCCTGTGGTAGCACATGTGTACTTATTTAAGTGATAGTGTCTTTCTGTAATTTTAGCATGTCTGAGAAATAAGAGTACTTGTTTTGTTGTAACTGTGGATAGCTGTGTTCGTTTCTAACTAGTGGCTCCCTCCTCTTCCCCCTCTCCCCCCCCGCCCCACACACACACACTTTTTTTTTTTTTTTTAACCGGCGCTTGTTCATGAAAGCTAATACAGCCATGGTAACATAAGGCGCTATTGTGCCTTCTTCTTCCTATATAACCACATAAAATCTTCTGGTTTATGTTGTTAAAAAATCTTTTTTATGAAAACAGTGTTTTGGTATTAATTGCAATCTTAGGCAACACCTTTTATAAATTGTTTCCAAGTGAGCTGTCCTCAGATTCAGTGGTGAGGGAAGGAACAATAAAATATATCTATGCCTATCTCTCTATCTATAATTTTGTTTCCTTGTATGCTTTCTAATTATTACTCTCTTCTCCAAGTCTGTCTGGTTTGGCTTTCAAAATCGCAGTGCATTGAAAAAGACTCATAAATGCTGTGCATGAAATTGTTGTTACTGAAGTCACTAGTGCCACAAGAAAAATGTTTAATCTCATTTTTCTGTATATTTTGCTGCTAAACATTGTTTAAGGGAGTCTGGGATTTCCATGGGTTTTCCATGTAAAACATCGCTGATTATACATAAGAGATGCCCAGATTCAGACCCCGTGCTTTTTAAAAATACACAATGAATTGTTAGGTGTGAGGAGTCTGATTTATGATAGTGTTTATTCTCGAAAAACCCATTTAACAAACTTTGTGAAGCTGGAGACAAAGATAAGTGCAACCGATTGCAACAAATGGCTCTTTGGGCCTGGTGTCACCCTCACAGGGCTACAGAATACATTCAAAACATTCCCATTGTTCTTGGTATGCATCTGTAGCAGTGGTTAAAATGGTAATGCTTCAGTTCAGGTGTGCTGATAGAAGTCCTATGCATGAATAAATTTACTCAGGCTAGTTTGACTATCACAGAGGACTGCAAGTTGCCTAGAGGTCTGGGCAAGCTTTCTACTGGTAGCTGGGTCATTTTGGGGCATCTTTACCCCAGCATAGTATGGAGAGGTATGCAAGTTTTGTATTGTGTCTTTTTGCTAAATCCCATTGTATTACATTCTCTTTCCCCCAGCCTCAGTTGCATTGTCTTACCCTAAATTGTTTCTTCCTACTTACAGACCTAGTGTATTTGTGTAGCTTCTGCCTGGACAGTGAGTGAAAAAAGGGCATCTGTTGTTCCATCTCTGCCAACACGCTGCTGCCTCACTGCTGAGGTGGGTCAGAAGTACAGCATGTCATACAGCCAGTCACCAGCTGCCACGAGTCATGTAGATGTCCCTGAGAGCAGGAATATAACCCTACCAGAAGTTGCACATATTGAATCATGGAATTATTCACCCCTTCATGGAACTTTGTATCTGGATGTGGATGCTATTAATGATAGCTCCTTTGTTCAGACAGTCTGTTTTTTCTTAAAAAACCCATTAGTCTTTAGGTAGCAAGGGGCTACATTGCTCTAAGTAGTCATGAAGTCTAACAACAAATAAGAAAGCTTAAATACATCAGGGAAAACTACTTTATCAAAATGCAACCTGATTATAGCGTCCAACTAAAGATTTGAATGTGATGAATCAGAATAAATACTCATAAAAATGTGAGCAAATTTTAATTGCATTACTATTTTATATAAAAAATAAAGATGTAACAATAAATGTATTCCATACAGCAGAAGATATCGTATGTCTTTGCATTCTAGTTTACTGTAACTTCACTCAAATGGATCATAATGAGTACAGTTAAGCAGCTGAAATTTCCTTATGTTCAGCACTGATAGGTTTTAAATTAGTTCAGAAGAAATCCTTAATTCTGTTGCTCAGAGGTCAAGTGAAGTGTTTTAACTAGGCCTGCTGAGCTATCTTAGTTTTTTTTTTTTATTATTATTTTATTTTTTATTTTTTGTGATTTGACACTTCATCGGTAATATCAGAAAAGTATTTCCTACTTATCCTTCCCAGAAGAATGTGAAACTCTTTATGGATTTGTTAATCATTCTTGTATTTTACCTCTGAATACAACCAATCTCTTTCAGTTGTCTTCTCTTGCTAACTAGTGGCATTTTTAAAATTAAACACATATCATAACTCAAGTTTTAAAATTCACCATCCATAATCACTGACGGGGAAAATTTACTGGCTTTTAAACCTTGTAGAAGTTATTCTTTTCTATGTATGTTTATTGCTTTCAGGCACTGGTATAAGCTTGGCATGCAAAGATTTGTAGATGGAGTTGTCAACTACTTTTTTATGTTTCATAGAATCGTAGAATAATTCAGACCTTGGCTCCACTGCCAGGCTGTCCTCACAGCGAAAAAGATTTCTCCATAGCTCGAGCCTGCACCTCTTGTGTTTGAGTTAATGTCCACTGTCTCTCACCTTCCTGTGATCTACCACTCTGGCTCTGTTCTCTTGGTAACTTCTCAGGTACAGGGAGGCTGCTGTTGCTTCCCCCTGAAAACACCTCTACCATTCTCTAGCCTAAATAAATGAATCTCACTCAGCCTCCTCATGCTTTTTTCCCTGACTGCCTTGATGAACCTCTGCTGAACTTACTTCTTTTTATCTGCATTTTTCAGAAAGGGAGGGAACTGGACACAGTATTTCAGTGTGGTCTGGTGAGTGCTGAGCAGAAGGTGATAGTCACTTCTCTTAACCTGCTGGCTACCTTACAGTTCATAGAACTCAAGATACTGCTAACCCTTGTTGATGCCAGGGTGTGTGGCTGGCCTGCACTCTGCTGCTTGCAAGAGCCCTCAGGGTTTTCTCTGCTGAGCTTCTTCCTAGCTCATCCATCCTTACCCCGTGTTGTTGCCAGGAGCTTTGCCTTCCCAGGGACAGGACTGCACATTTGTGAGGACAAACTAAATCTCATTAGGCTCCTGTCAGCCAATTCCTTCTACCTGTCCAGATCTTTCTGAACATCAGCCCTGCCTTTGCATATCAGCTGGTCCCCCAGCTTGGTGTCATCTGCAAAGAGTGTACTCCAGGTCACTGATAGAAATATTAGTCAGGTCCCAGGATAGATTCTTGCAGTTCTCTGATTGTTTCTGGTCTCCACGTAGACTATGACCCACTAACCACAACTCTTTTATCCTGTCCATCTGATTATTTTACCTATGTAGTTAAGGTCTAAACTTGGATGCAAGGATGTTGGGGGACAGTGTTGAAAAATTGCCAAAATTGAGGTGAATGACATCCACTGAAAACCACAAATTTTATCAGACAAGGCAATCAAGATGTTCAGGCGTGATTCACCCTTGGTCCCCAGAAGTGTATCTCAAGATGACTGATTCCATGATTTGTCCCTGAGACCTAAGAAGGCCAATTGATCTGCAGTTTCTGGACTACCTTTTTGGTGTGCTTTTGAAGATGTGTTCAATGTTTGCTGTTGTTCAGTCACTAGTCCTTTCCTATGTCATCTCCACAACATTTCAAAGATGACAAAAAGACATCTCACTATGATATTGGCCAGTTCTTTGGATACAGCTGATCAGCTGCATGGAGCTGGATGAGTTGAGTTTTGGAAGCAATTCTTGACTCAGTTCTTTTACTCGAGCAGTGATAGAAGCTCTTCTTGTTGTCATTTGGTATCCCTTACAAATATAAGCTCTAGATGAGATTTGGCTCTCCTAACATCATACCTACATGCATAAAGTTCCTCTTTTACAGGCTTGCCCTGCCTCCAACTTCCATATGCTGCCTTGTTGCTTTGGAACTTGGTCTTGAGCCTTGTTTAGCCAAGCCACCTCCAGCTCCATTTAAACATTCTGGCTTTCCAGTATCAGGATGAACCATTCATGGACTTGAAAGATGTTTTCCTAAAATGTATGACAGCTTTCCTGAACTCCTTTATCCTTTGGAGTTGCCTCCTTTGGGTTTCTATCACCAGTTCATTCAGTAAGCAGAAATAGGCTCTCCTGAAGTCTGAAATCTGTGTTGTGCTGCTTTCCTTCCTCAATCCTTATGAAATGAACTATGTTAGGGCAGTTACATAAAAAATAAAGAATATATATTTTAATAAAGACTTGAAGACCAAAGCAGAGAATATCTCAATCTGTTACTGACAGTAGCATTACTTGATGCACCAGGATATATGTTTGGCTAGTAAATTATGACAGTAGGGGCATCTGTTTTGTGAGTTGCATAATATTTTACACTGATAAGTGCAGTCTGTCAGTTGATACTTTTCAGTAATGACAAAGAATGTGGCTGTTCAGTGATGGTCTTAAACACAGAGCTTGATTGTATGTATTTGACATAGTAAATTTCTGTTTTCTGTACTGTAAGTGTTACTTGACTTGAAGGCTTAAGATACCCTACTAAAATAATCAGTCATCCAAAGTGAAGTGAGTGCTGCTATTTTGGTGTTTTTTTTTTTTTTTTTTTTTTTTGTTTTTTTTTTTTTTTTTTTTTTTTTTGTTTTTTGTTTATTTATGTGGCTTTTTTGGTTTTGATTTGTTTTGGGTTTTTTTGTGGGGTGGGGTGGTGGTTTCTAGTTTTGCTGGTGGTTTGTTTGGTTTTGATTTTTTTTTGGGGGGGGGGGGGGGGGGGTTAAGTGGCTTGAACCTGGGCAGTAAAGCATGCCATGTACTGTGTTGTATTTTCTCAATCTGCGTGTTAACTATCAAACTCTAACGGTGTCCATTAAGAGTGTTGCCATGCCCAAAACTAGATGGCTGGAATGTAAGATTTGTAATATGTAGCAGATCAGACAAATACTGCATGTTAATAACCCTACCTCTATTTACTGCCAGTATTTCATATGTGCAAACTGTCATTGGTGTACACTAACTGATATTAGGAAAAATTGAATTCTTCCATATTCGAGTAGGTGATCAACTTTTATTATATATCCAGTAGTATTAGTTTATTTTACCTTATTACAGATATCAAAGTTACAAATACCATTAGAAGTGATTAAAAAAATAATTGTACTCTCTGAGCAGCACCATTCACTTTCACTACATAAGTATGGTGACGTGTTCCTTGGTCAAACTGAAGAGGAAGCTAGTTTGTCATTTGTGTGTGTTTAGTTTCCTTTGAGTGATGGCCTGATATCCACTGATGATTTCCTGAAACAGAAAATATTACCTGGAAATTTCTAAGTGACTTTATGTAGGTCTGAACATTCAAGGGTGGAAGGAAGTAGGAATGTCTTCAGTCTATTTTTTAATCAGTCTTCCTTGTGTCTGTCTTCCCTTTTCTAAGAACATTTTTATAGTTGGAGTTTAAACTACTTCCTAGCCATACTTTCTATCAAGCTGGGTGCCTTTGGAGGTAGCAGTGATTAACAGAAGATTGTGTGGCCAGTTGTGATCAAGTCACAATTATACTCAACTGTTTTATGAATCTTTTAATAGCTGCAAACAGGAGTATGAAAGGCAAAGAAAATAAAAATTTCTGCAATGAGAATTTGGATATGGGGTGGTAGCATTTTATTTTGCAGTTGCTTCTCAGCTACTGTAAAAAAAGGCCAAATTGAGTATGACTTTTCAAAATACTTGCATTGTAATTTCCCTTTCATTTTATGTTCTGTTTCAGTACAAATTACATAATGTCAAATTCTTCCATACAATAGTTACTTGTCCAATCCATAGAGATTCTCAGTAATGTACCTCTTGGTGCAAGTTACAACAATTCTGTAATTTTCTTCTATAAATGGGACCCTGGATTAAAGTAATGTGATATTGTAGCTGAGTTTTTAAGAAAGTATATTGGCTCTAGTATACTAGAATGCATTGTCATCTCTTTCATCAATTAACAGTTAATTGCTATAGAGTAGAAAAGACCGTTCTTGACAGATAGAAAGTTTTTTTGACATTGTTGAGAATGTAATGTAATGTAATTAAATATGGATCACCTATTTTTCCCTGGATTTTTTTTTTTTTTTTTCCCAAATCTTGATTTGATTTTAAGTTTGCCATCAAAGTTGTGTGGAGACAATTAACTGATCTGTGGAAGAGTTACTATTTTATGTTAAAATTACAGAAAATAATTGGTGTTGTTGAAGAGCATGTAAAATATAGAAAACATTCCAGAACTGGAAACAAGGTAAATGTTAAAGTCTTCCTGTCACCTGTAACTGGTAACTTTCATAATGTATATCACCTGATTAATGCTAGTGCTATATATGTTGTGCATCTGCACCTCGCTGTGCTTTTTACATGAGAGAAGAAAGTGGTTTGAATATAGTGCAAGGTTTGGAAGTAGGAGTGGCTTTACTTAGTGTTTGAACTGAGGCCTGTAAAACATACAGGGCAGCTCGTTGTCAGTGTATGAGACATGGTCTTGCAGCAAGGGAAAGATTGCCACATGACTGTGTTGGAAATGTGCTGTATACATAATACTGTAATGCAACAGCAAGTCTTAAAGAAGCTACCATGAAGCTATTGTTATTGTTAAATAGCTAAATCTCCCAGTTGTCAGGGTAAGAAACAATGCACACATTTTTAAATGAGAAAGCATTTCTTCCAGACCTAGCTCATAATGATGTATTTGCTTGCAATGGTTTGGAGAGATTAATTCAGACAATTGAAATGGTTAAAAAATTGTTGACTGGAAAATGAAAATTACTTGCAGAAAAACCAGGCAGATGTAGAGATTGAGACTGCATGCATGGTCTGAGGCAATTGGGCTAGGCTTGTGGAAAACAGATATCCACGGACCAAGGTTTTGTTGTTTAAACTTTGGTTTTAATTCAGAATTACCTGTTCATTTAAGATTAAAACCTTCTTTGTTTTAAAAGAACTCTGAAAGGCTCTATTAATTACTGGCCGCAGATTCTGAAATGAAGGCTTGCATATAGGCTAACTAGTTATAGCACATAATTTGAGCCGAGTTACAGATTTAAGAATTGTCTCCTCTGTTGGCTAGCAGGCTGTGGGAACGATGAACTTTCAGGATGCATCAGAGGAGGAGTCCTGTTAGGTGAAACAGGAAAATCTGAGACAGATTCCTTTCCCTGTAATTATTACAAATCTACTCTCTGTTTTTCATTTTATTAAAATGTAAAATAGTTGCCACTTCTCCAAATTTGGATAAATTTCTGTTTCACAGAAACCTGAAAATGCTACTTGAGCAAGTAAAATTTTTTGAATAACAGGATTGCAGACAAAGTCAGCTGGATGGGTAGGAAATCTTGAGCACAATATTCAAGCTGTGCATTAAATCTGGGCCTAAGTGGGTGTGGAGTGGTGGTAGTGGAACTATCTCATGCAATTCTAATCACTTATGTTCAAGAAAAGTTAATAGAAAAAGTTGTAGAAAATGGAAGATTCTCATTTGAAAGCAAATTAAAAAAAACTTGGGTTATTGACTAGAGCACAGCTGAATAGATAGCACAGGCACAGAAGTGGGATTGAGAAACAAGCTACAGTTTTATGTATAACTGCATTTTAGCTTCTTGGTTTTCTCCCTCTAGGCATAATTTTTATGTCTGTTGGATGGGTGCAGAAGACCAAACTGTACTTGAGATGTGGGTAACCAAATTCTCTGGTTCTGTTTCAGATCTGGTGGGTTTAGAAACACTATCCTTGTAATTATGAAAGTGTTCATCTCAGTACAAATATGAACAAGTCACATAGGCAACCTATTTAGGTTAGTATCATAATGAAGTTTTTGTGCCTGGTGGAAGTGAAGTTTCAGATTGGGGTCCTATAAAAATAGTTTAGAAAGACATAAAAAAATACTTTTTCTGTTCTTAATATTAGAGCGGGCAACCAGTAGGTCAAGTGGGGAAAAAGACATAACCGCCTTTTTGCCTCTTGTGCAATAGAAATATCTGTCTTGATTGTGCTTTCATTTTATTATTAGAACCACTTGGTTTTACTTCCTTTAAACTGGAATATTGCTTGTTATGATCCCCAGAAATGGAGCAGTAATAAAAACTCAACCTGCTTAAAAGCTGTCCTTAAAAAATAAGAAAAGTATCTAGTGTGTCTTTAAATAGATGGCTTTTAGTACTTAGTGTACTGCTTGGTATCTTTTTTTGCCTAAGTTTTCCAATTTTCCCTATAATCAGCCTGAAAGAAATAAACATTAGAAGGAAATAATCCTCATGATCCAGACTTTATTTAGTAGGTACCTAGCAAAAGAGGTTAGTTGTGGAAATTTCTGTGTTAATTTCAGGCCTTTTGTTAGATGATTTATTTCATTCCACTTGATAGTATATGAAGAATGTGAACTTTTGGTAAAGCTTTTTAGCAGTTCTGTTTACTGTAGTTGACATCTTCCTTAAGAATGTCATCTGTGAAAAAGAAAACATAGCATACAATAAGTCCAGCACAGTCCCTTCTGTACGTGTTTGTATGCAATAGTAAAGAATTTGGAAGTGGCCATTTTGCATTTTCCCTTTTTAGAGTATACAGGGTAAAAGATGTGGTATTTGATGAGTAAATGTTTCACAGAAATTGATTTTTAAGATGAGCATCTCATTTTAGAAAGGTCATCTTGCTATGTTTTTTTTTCCTGTAACACAAGCATTTCATATATACTTGTGATGAATCTGGATAAACCCCCAATGTTTCTGACCTAGGTTGCAATCTTTATTACTAATTTCTTTTAACTTAAATTTTCCTTTATTTATGTCTCTCTAGAACCTGGTTTTATTTTTCCCTTAAGCTAACTATATTCTCAAAGCTTCTGATTCTGCAAGGCATGGTGCATCCTTAGCTTCCATTGAAGTCAACAGAAGCTGAAGAAACTTTGCATTTTCTCAGAAGATAGATAATCTTAGAGGCAGCTTATCAAATAATATATTTCACAGGCTCTCTATCTTCCCTGTTGATTTTGTAATTGTACAAGTATTGAGTTTAAATTACTAGTTCTTTTCCAACAAGGTTGGTTACAGTTGGAAAAAACATCAAGTAATGTTTCCCTTTTTGTGTCATGTCCTTCCCAGCGGCAGGTTTAGTGTTCACTGCATGTGTCTATTAAGCATTAATTCTTTAACTGTATTTTAGTGAGAGAACACAATATGGTGTGTTCCAGTGCAAGAATCTCAATTCCTACACAAACATATGGCATAGAATTATCTACTTAAAGATGCAACAATCTGATAATAATTTGGTAGTGACATCTGCACAATAAAATAAGATGCTGATCACACTGGAAAAGTAAATGCAAAAGTTTTAAACTGACTGTTTTGACATCATCAGAAATCCATTATCATTCCTCCATGGAATGTTAAAATTTAATGATCTAATTTGCTCTTATCACATGCAATATAAATAAAAAATAACCGTATTAAGTATTCAGAGACCCATGCTGAACACAAAACTTTCAAGTGTAATTTTCTAGAATTTGGACTTAAAGCACTTGCATATGTTTAACAGGGAATAAAGAAAAAACATTAGGAGAAAAATAAAATTTCTGTGGTCATTTCCATCCTTTACTGCAGATGTTTACATATTCTGTTCTGTTCTCTGCATAGTTAAATTTCTTCTCCTGTTGGTCCTGCTGTCAAGATACGTAATTTAACGTCAGTCTTTACTTTTGGGAAAAGACATGTTAACATAATTAAATCTTTTGCCTGAATCAAATGAGGGATAATTCTTTGAGGGCAATATCAAGTTTATTAATGTCAGAATGCCAGACCTGAACTTAGAGAAAAAGTACCTGCAAATCAGAACTTAGCATTGTATTTCATAAGTGCATGAAGGTCTGCAAGGAAGCATCACTTTATTTTTGAATGCACATGACTGAACGTCAAGATGGTAGGTCTATTTTTGGCTTTGCGACTGAGGATTTCACCTCCATCATCAATTCTTCAAAATAGAATAAAAATATCCAGAAATTTGGACACTGCATTGAAATTGAACTCCATTCTGTTTGTAGAGTTAGAATTCTTAATTAAAACTATGATAGAATTGCTAGTTATTGTTTTAGTTAATTGAAATATTGTTAGCTTTTTAGATATGCAGCAAGCAAGGAAAAGATTTATCAAAATTATGGAAATAGGTAACAAATTCTGATTCTTCTGCTTTAAGATATGTACTACTATAAGGTAATTATCTTTGATAGAAATGATTTAACTGTCTGGTTACATAGAGAGAAAACTTTCTTTTTCAGTGCAAGTGTTAAAGGACAGAGTAAGGCTTGAGTTGAACACAGTATTTCAGTTTTGCAATACTGAATCTATATAAAATGTATTTAATGTAGAATTAAATAGTCATTATTATTTCATATTGATCTTTTTTTCTCTTAATTTAAACCTAATTTTCCCACTTCAATTTACTGTGTCAAACAGCCAGGAAAAATGGCTTTTGCATTTCTTAATGGAAAGCTACTGCTGTTCACGTGGTTCTCTCTTTTTTTTTTATTTTTTTTTTTCTCCTTTCCCTGAAGAACATATTTATGAATGTAGAACATATTTATGAAGGTTTTCTTCTTGACAGTTAAATAGATCACAATATAAAGGCATTTTCCAAGGCATAAATAAAAGAACTCCATATAGTGATTTCCTTTTACACATCTATATTTACAACCTTTTTTTGGTGTTGCTGTATAAAACATGCAGATGTGGGGTTTTTTAAACCAGAAATAGAGTTGGTTGGAATGAGGTTGAATTATCTTAGATTGGTCGTCACTGCCTGTCAGCCTATACAATTGATACCAGCTTTTTTTTTATGACAGATTTAAGGCTAGCCGCAAGTGGAAATAGAACATTTAATAAAAATGTATGGAACTGTTGGAGTTAATACAGAATTGATGCAGAAGTGTCTTTCACTCTTTGGACATGTTCTGTCTGATTAATAGATTTTTTACAGATTAAAAAGCAACCAGGATGTCATACAGAACCATTCTTTTGGTCTTATCAATTCTCTCTCTCCCAAATACAAGCCTCCTGTAACGGCTTCTCAGAGGCATGTAATACAGCATTCTTTTGCATGAAATGTAAAGAAGATATTTCTATGATGTTCAATAGCAGTTTTATTTATTTCAGGTGGAATAAATGTATTTTTTTTTTGATGGACTAAAAATCAATAAAGTAATACATTTTATTGTTTGTAGGTAAAAACCACAGTAGTGTGAACTCCAAGTATTAAATCTCGTGTCTATCTGATTAAACCAAATATTTTTAATGATGTGACAGCATTGGAGATGCAGTAGTTAGGTTTTTACACTCGCCCAAAATCCTTAGTTAAAAAAATTCATATCTAATATTATAGATAAGCTGATTATGAAGAGGTAAATCTGATTACCTGATTGTCTTGAAAACATCATACAGCCACTCTTAATGAACTGTTAATCCTAAATTTTGGGCCTAATCCACAGGAAGCTAGCCATATTTTTGTTTTACCTCTAGAAGATTCATTAGTTTTATTAGACTTTATGGCTACAGAAATTCTTTATCTCCATACAGTGTTGTGGAAAAATATCTCCTATTCATTTCACAGAAAAATTCAATAAGCAGCATGTCATACTGTCACACTCTCACAAGCAGAATCCTGATCTTTTATCAAAACATAAGGAACAATTGGCTGATGGCAATTCTGATTACTTTATAAAGTAATTATTGAAAGAAGGCATATAGGTCTTAAATGATCCTTTTATCTTCTACAGCCACCCAAAATGAATAATGATAAAATGACATACATTCTTTATTGCATTCTGTTTAATAAAAAAATGAAAAGGACAAAAACCTAAACTAAGCATACTGTTTGATAGGAGCAAAATTGTGGTGATTGTGATGCCTTTTGAATCTACTTCCTACAAATGATCAAATGATTTGCTAACATTTTTGGAAAGTTCTTCTTACTGCATCATAACCCTCGCTAGAGAAGTTTGTAAGCCTTTTGTCTTCACTTACACAACCTCTTGCCCTACCCATATTAGAAAAGCATATTAAAAAGCTTGCCAGTTAGCACACATGCTTAACTGTATGTAAATTTAAAATTCTAAAGAGGTTTTACTTTAAATTCACTTGTCGTGCCAAGAATCATCCATGACTACTTACTGATGAAGACAGAACTGTTTTGAACACACTTCCTCACAACCTCCTAATGCCAAGAAGTTGTGCTGTTGTATGATATAAGTTGGTATAAAAAGGTTAATAGTGCAGCCATCTAGCCAAGAAAGTAATGATACTCTTACACTTTGTAACCACACAGATCTCTGGTCGTATGATCTTCTCAGCTTCAGAGGGTGGTTGGAGGATCTTGTGTAGATGTATGAGTGTGGGAGGAAGACAATGGATATATGTGTCTGGCTGTTCTTCTAAATAGCTGTACAGGATATGGCTCTAAAGTTCTTTTAGCATCCAGTACTATATGGTAATAATGCTCTATAATACCAAACTTCTTTAATTCTGTATTTCTTGGGCAGCAAAACATGTTCTATCTAATGTATCACAAAGTGAATCTCAGAATAAAATTAGAAAAATTGTTCTTCATAATGTGTATATTGTTCATTGTCTGTGTAATCTTTGATGCTACCAGATACTTCTTGGACCAATAATTTCACCATCTAGTCTATGTCTGAATAGGCTAGTGGCAAGTCAGTGCTTTTATTTCAAGTAATACTGATACTTGGAGGCATTAGCTACAGTAGGCTTTTGTAAGACAAAGCTAATGGATTGAGAGCAGTCCTGTTATAGACTGGTTTAATAAAATGTATTGAACCAAAGACATGGCAAGTAATTCTGGTACCTTAGTAAATGGTTTTCAATTTCTTTTTTAATAATGAGCCTGCATGCTCCACACTGAGCTCTGTATACCACCTTCATATTCATTCTCGGTGATACTTAGTTTGCTCTAACTCTCATTCTTTTTTATGGGCTGGTGAACTTATAAAGAAATTAAGTAGATGTATCTGATACAGCTGCAGAGTTAGTGTGTTTTGTTTTTATTGTTCTCTGCAAAGCTTGACCACCACCAGAACAGACTTGTTAGATCATATTCAGGAAAGTTCCTGCCTTATATCCATAGCTGTGAGCATAGGAACAGTGATCACTGCAGCAATATAACCACTTCAGTGAATAGTAAAGTAATGTTTATTTTCCCAACTCTAGGGCATGGTAAATTATTAGAGGTAAGAGGAATGTTGGTCATCATCTTCTGTTAAGTCTTTCATTTGATTATTATTCTTTTAGAAACCATAATCCAGAAAGGTCTGCCTTGTCAACATCATTGTTTCTTCATTTCTTTCTTCACTTGAGAGGAAGGAAATTCCATTGCTTTGAATGGTCTATCATTTTTTTTCATTAGGAGTTTAAATTGAATACCATCTCTGTTTACACTGAGCCTTTCTGTTTGTCTATCATATTTGTTAGCTGGAAACTCATATTTTCTAGGAATGGGTTCAATTTTCCATGACTATTGGCAGATGTTTCTCGAGGATCTTCAGTGACAATGATGTATTTGTTGATAACCCAGTGCTTGCTAGAAGGGACTTTGCTTTGCATCAGTGAGTCTGTTTTTTTTTTTTTTTTTTTTTTTTGTATGAGAGCTTTAGCCAACAGAAACATATTCCATTTCTTCCAAAAATGTCTAGGGGTAGTTTCACCCTATTTTGAATGCATACTTCGTGCAATGAATTTTCCTTTGGTTCAGCTAATCTTTCCTCTTTGTGACAGGTGAAATACGTAACGTTCTGGTTCCACTTGTTTGATTTATATTTTTGCAAGTTCTATATCTGAGTAATTTTAATAGTTGAGCCTAGTGTTCCAAGATATTAAACATAGCATTTGGATTGTGAGTAGCTTTCATTCTTTCAGTGTTGTTACTGTTTTCATGCTCAACTTGCCACTTCAGTACTCTAGTAGGAACATTTGAGGTGTTTGGATCAGAGGGGGCTGCAAGATGGCTTATAGCAAGAGTATGTCAGTGTCTGAACAGAAAAACTTTTGATGGGTTTTCCGTACAGCTTTTGTTTATAGAGGATTCTGCAGTTTCTGTCTTACTCATATTTTCCCCTACCTTCTCAACTTCTACCTTCCCAAACCTAAACAACCTCTGTCACAAAGCCTCACTTCTCATCATATCAACAGAGCATTGTTCTTGGCCATATGGTTTACTTAACAATGACAGAAAATCTTCCTTTTGAAGTTTGTTCTAATTGGGTGCTTTTTTTTTTTTTTTTTTTGGGAGAGTCAGAGGTGTGTTTTCTGTTTTTGTTTACTTTTGTGTGTTGTTTTTTGTTTGCTTGTTTTAATTTCACAATGCTCCATTGTTTACTTAGTTTGGATTTAAGTAGAGATGGAACACTGCATAGCTACAGTTTCTTTTCTTTCCATCTTTTGTTAAAAGGTAAAAGGTAAGCTACATAAATAGATGACAGCAGATTATTTAAAATTTCTGGGGTTTTATTACCTTTTAAAATACATGGTAGGACCATGTAATTTTTTTTTTCACTAATATTTTTCTGCCCTCTTCTTTTTCTTTTTTTTTTTTTTTTTTTTTTCCTCTCTCTGTAATAAAATTGGAATAGTAGGAGAGCCTTAAGGGAAAAAAAAGTTGTATTTTAAGAACTGAGAAAATAATTCTCTTTTCCTCTGTTCAGTTTAGAAATAAAGTCTAACATCAGGAACGGGGAACTGAAAATCAAATATATTCTAGTCTCAGTTATGACTGTAGCTTGCCTTGTGACCTTGACAGACAAACCTTTCTGTGGTCTGGTTTCTTCTTCTCTGTTATCAGGAAGAAACATTAATATTTGCAAAGCATTCCTGGAATGAACGCGTATAGAACTACAGATTTTTTCATTATCTGTGGGAAGGTATATAGATTATCTAAATACTGTTCTGCTTTGCTGGGTAAGAGTACAAATGAAGTATCTCTGGGAGACGTACACACAGTTTAAGAGTCTTATTGGCCAAAAATGATTCAGTAGATTGACAATGTAGAATAAATCCATTAGTTGTTAATTTTTGCAGTTACCCTCTCTGAATTTTTGGTTAAGAATAACATTAACTATTGGAGCAATGAGGTTATTGATACATAAAGAAACAGTGGTTGATTCAGCCTGCTGTTTGACACTTCATTTACAGAAGCTACGAGATCTACATAAGTAATGAATTTTGGGCATCTAAGTCCAGAAAAACTGATCCAACCTTTTGCAAGAATTTATCATATACCTTAGAGAAGCTTTATGAATATGATGGTGCTTTACATGCTTCATGTGAGACTTTGCCACAGATTTTTCCCTCAGATTGGGATTTCTTTGCTTTCTTCTTCCTCCAGGCAGAAGTCACTATGTACTGTGATTTACCATTGATAACATTAATTTTCTGGTTTTAACATCCCTTCATATGATGTTCTAGGTGCTAAAAGTTAAAGCCTGAGAAAAATCTGTCATGACATTTTAGAACATCTTCAGAATGTTTAGGAAAAAAATATTTTCTGAACTTTAAAAAGTAATTTATCATTTTATAAGTGTAAGGGCAAGTCACTACTCCTTTTGCTGTGCTATGCTTCAGAAGCAATGCTGAGGAATGTTCAACAGTTTTAAGTCTTTAGATGAGTCTTAATAGTATTTAGTTTTCAACATGATCTGTCTATGATCATTATCATATGTAAATGCAACCATGATTTTTGATAGTAGCAGTTAGGTTTGGAGCTCTGTAAAATTAATTTTCTCACAACACCTTTTTTTGTGGAAAAGATATGTCTATACTCATCTGGTTATATTTCCATGAAACTTCAATTATGGTTAAATTTGAATCTGAATTTAAGTTCCTTACTAAGTTTCCTGTTACACTGCTACATTGACTTCTTACCTACAATATGTTACAACTTCTTTGCTGTAATTAATGAGCTAAGGATATATGTAACTGTTAGAATTGCTGTAGTTGGGTCATTTGTGAATACTTTTATGTATTTTATCAAGCTTTTATGCTTGATAGTAGTAAACTTTCTGTAACTAAATTAATGATAATGACTGTGGAATTTGTGTACTCAATATGAGAAATTACATGGTAATGGGCCCATATTAGATATTGCACAACTACAAGTTATGGTTTATAATGATATATATATATATATATATATATATATATATACACACACATGTGTTATTGCACAGAGTGTTTTCTTCAGGACATCTTTTAGAATTAGTTAATTCTGGTCTGCTGCAGATGGAGATGAATTTCTTTACAATAAATTATAACTTCACAGAGGCAAAATCCTTCAATTTTAAAATACAGGAATTAAACATTTAACTTAAGGGACAGAAGCTTTTATTTTCTGGATTTGAGGAAGTGCAGTCCAAAGGTACTAAGAAAGGAAACAATACAGAGCTAAGAGAAGGGTGGAGCAAGGGCTGTTGACACACAGCAGAGAGGCATCAGGGATCGACAGAGAAGCTGTTTGGAGTGAAGGAGGAGAAGAATTTGGGCTAGAAATACAAAATAAAATCAGAATGAAGATAAAAAAGGTAATAGCTAATTACTAAATTTTCCACAGGGCAAGAGTAGTGCCAGAAAAGATACCAGTAAAAGATTTAGGGTAACAGGGCACACAAGGATAGTATAGTTGTGGAAACTCTAGGAATTATTTTCAAGATATGTTAAAAAACCCCCCAGACAAACAAATCCAAAAAAACCCCTAAACAGCAGTGAACCTTAAACAATTGTTTCTCAAAGATACTTCTTCAAAGGGCTGAGCTTTTTTGGCAATGATAGGTCTCACTGCATCAAATGTGGCAGCATGTATTGCAATAATTCTGCCTTTCTCGCCCCCCTGTACCTCCCCCCCCCAAAACAAACAAAAAAAATACTGGATAGATGGGTGTCAAAACTTGGTAAGTGAGAATGTTGTTCTGTGCCTTAATCTGTTACTCTGGATGACAATTTGCATTTAGAGTTCAAGAAGACCTGTAAAATTACCAAATGTATGCAAAGCCCCTTTTCTCCTCTTGCTGTGCATATAAATACCTTTCCTCATCTTTGCCTGTCTCTATTGAGTTCCTTGGATCATGGGCTGATGCCCAGCTCCATTTTGACTTCCATCAGTTTTCTCATCTGCACACTTAACTCTTACTTAATTCAGTGGTTTCTGGGTCACATAAACAAAGAAAGAGTATAATCAAAAATGTGTAATGGGTTGATAAGATAAAGAGAAAGAAGGGCTGAGAGGTGGAACATTTAAGAAAAGATGGGGTTCTTTCAGCTGTGTCCTGTCACACTGTTTCTGTTGCCCAGGTTTCAAAGGAATTGTAGGAAAACAGCCACGTTTTTGCAATGGCATCTGATGCTGATGGAATCAAATCTACGTAATATAAATTGACTTTTTTTTTTTTTTTTTTGTATAGGAATGTGTAAGTGGCATTATGTGTAAGTGTACAATAAAGTGGAAATAGGAATCAAGAAAAAAACTCAGACATTCTGTAATGCACTGTTTAAATATTGGACTATTTTTAAATTATTGCAGACTATTTGCTTATGCATATATGAATACAAATAATAAATTTATTAGATTTTTTTTTTCCTATTATTTACTCAAAACACCATGCAATGTGTACAAAAAGAACCTTAAAAAAGAGTGGTGTTTGAATTTCTATTTTTATTGTGTGTGACTGGATGTGTCAGGGAAAAGTGAGTGTACTCTATGACTTATCAAAGGAAATCTTGCTTTATTGAAGCTTGCACAGATGGCTAACTGATATCAAAGGTTTCTGCAACACTGCCTACAAGCTGCGAGAAGGTCAGTGTGAAAATGTAGCACTACCTGATTCCGTAGCAAAGAAAAGTTATTATTACCAGGATTTATTAAATCCTGTCCTCCTAAGAAACAGTACCTATCAGGCACTTCTTCTACAGGTAGTCCACACAGGGAGCTGTTCCAGTTGCAGCACCTTTAAAATGTTGTTTATCAAACCACATTTTTTACGTTGTTTGAACATGATTTGTTTAAAGTATTGCAAGAAGGGTAGAATATAGTGGGTGAAATAGTCTATTAAGTGCACTTGAAGTTAAGATGGTAAGAATAATCTAAATTATTTAAAATGTTTCTCTCCAATAAATGTTTTATTGCCCCTGTACTATGAAGAAAGCTTTAATCAGTGTAAGCACTTAAGAAGGTGTGTCAGTGAAAAATAGCTTGATTGGATAATGTTTATAGTATGCATTGTGGATTGGGAATTATATAAAGAAGGTTACCAGCCTGATACTTGTCTTGTTCTTCTAATTTGTTGGTTTGTTACATGTTTTGTAAAAATCCATTCTCTCTTTACAAAGAAGAAAGCTTTTCATAGTTTGACTGTTATTCATGCTGTTCCACAGATGTGTAGGAATCAAGTACTACTATTCTTCTTCAAATTAATACTTTGAAAGAATTTTAACTAAAGTAGATCTTGGATGTAGTGAAAACCACATTTTAATTAACAAAATCCAATACTGAATGCAAAATGACCAAAATTGTGCAGATGTTTTAAACTTACTGTGTTAAATGTTGTAACACTGTAGTGTATGAACTGATGTTTAGGCTGAGAAGATATTTTCATGGATAAAGACATAATTTCACATTTTAGAAGGTACATCATCAGGTAACCTTCACTGAAGTAAAAGAGAAAAATGCAAATCACAAAGGCTTGACTCTGGATATACATTTCTGTGCTTAGAACTGTGGTTCTAAGGAATACTACTCCCCATTTTCTAGTCAAATAATAAGATAAATTGTCTGTTTGTTTTCTGTTGCAGCAAAATATGATACTCTCTACAGAGTGAATATTTTTATGTTAATTTTAAAAGTCCAGTGATTCTGTTTGATGAAAGAATGTAATATTAATGATGGAGTATTAGGAAGGTACTTAAGACATGTACTTGATTCTTAATGATATAAAACGTTTTTAGGAGTTGTTCTTAGCGTAAGAAACAAGCTCATGTATATAAAAAAAAAAAGTTTTATTCGAGGGCAAAGTCAGCGTGGCAAAGAATACATCGCTGGGCGCAGTGGCGCGGCCCCCGCCCCCGCAGGGGCTTCTTTTTTTATAGAGAAAACAGGAGATTTCACTGGTTAAGCGAAAGTGGTGGGGGTTCTCCTCTTTACACCTGCGCAGCTCCTTTCGCTTTGTTTCTCCGAGGCTGTCTGTCTGTCTCAGTACTTTTCCACTGCCCTCGGGGGCTGGGTTGGCGGGGGGGTGTGTGTGTGTGTGTGTGTGCGGGTGTGTGTGGGGGTGGGGAATGGGGGTGGGGCGGTGGGGAATGGGGGGGAGCGAGGGAAATGGGGGGAGCGAGGGGAGGCGGCGGAGTCTAGGTTCGCCTTCATCAGGAGTTCTTCTTCGCTTTCTTTTCTGCTGGCTTCCATTCTTCCCCGGCCCTTCCCATCCAGGTTCCCCTTTACACGATACCTAACCACAGACCACCCCCCCTTCCTATTGCTTGTCCAATTCCACACAATGCCCAACCATATGCCTAATTTGTGATCAGAAAAGGCTTGCTTAACTTTTAGAATTTTAACAATGCTAATTTAATAACACCTTTAGCCTAATTCAATAAAAGTAGTTGTTTAATTACTTTTATTAAAAGCAAATCTTCCATTATTTATAACATTAGGTACTGGCATAGATGCTAGTAGGTCAGTGTGCTTCTGATCAAAACATTAATTCTATGATTACCTCAGTGGGAGCAATTAGGAGAAAAATGCTCCTATTTTAAAAAGTGCCTAAGTATTTGTCTAATATGAGTGTCTGCAAGCTTGTTGTATTCCTTTAAATTTTCCTGAATCACAATCCAAACTGGGAAGATTTTAACTTTTTTTTTTTAAGTACATAATAATATTTTTTTTCCCATTCACAAATAGCAAGTATTAGAAAAAATTCTTTTATCCAAGTATGTCTCTCCTAGGTAATTTTCTCATATTACAAATATCTCACATTTAGTTATACCAATTAGTTAAAGTAGCTGACAGACTTTTCGTCCAAATCATTGCTATAAAGATTTGCAGCTAGTAAAATAATAAAATAAACATATAATAAATAAAATAAATATAAAATAAAATAAAAATAAAAATAAAATAAATTAAATAGTAAAATAAATATTATTTGTATTGCTTACCTCCAAACTGTATCTGTATAATAGGATAAATAATAATAAGAGAATTGGTGACACTGATGATGTTAATAGTAATATCAAAGAATTGTGAAAGTTCTGCTCCCTTAAGTATTCTGATTGTCATACTAATCTTTGATTGAAGAATATGTATCAGACTAATACTACCGCATACAGAAAATAATTCTTTCCAGTGAAAAGGTTGTGATGATTATCTCTGGCAACATCAGCTGTATTTTACATGGTAATCCAGCAACTTTTTGATTTTGCATTTACTTACAAAATATTAAAAGATACTTCCAAAATTACTGTGATCCTTGAAAGTATCACCCTGAATATTTTAGTAGACAGTGGCATGTCCCTTTTGTGTCTGTCCTTAGAGGTTTCTTCCACAGAATGACATTTAGTTTTGCTTCAGAGAGAATCTTTCAGTAACTTTTTTGTCTTGGGAGCAGGAAGCCGTATAACTGTCAGCTACAAGTCAGTCAAATAGGAAATGGAGAAAAAACATTAAAAAACATTACCACTACCTTCACCAAGAACAAAAAAATCCTCCAGATTATTTATCAAAGCAGCAGATTATATTTTTTCTTGTTTTATTTTAGGGAATATGAGTAGATACTGTTTTCAGAACATATCTGTTGTCGTCTTATATGGTACTTCCAAAGAGTTCTACCCTCTAGTGCCTAGAGGCCTGTCTTCTGTATTGTCAGGGAAGCAGTAATACTGTTGACCATGGTGTTTCTCCATTACTTTTCACCCAGAAATATATGTTTCTGAAAGTTTTAAAACTTCTAAAAAATTCTATGATATTTTTAATACCTTCCCATTTTTTTTTTTTTTAATTTTTAATTATTTGCAGTAGTTCTAATAAAATATAGTGGAAACTCATCAAAGATTATTGAAAGACAGGAATTCTGTACCTTTTTTAGACATAGTTTATTTTGAGTCTTTTCATAACATCATAGAATACTTTTTATTTCTTGATGTATTTTCTTCTTTGATACTTCAATGATGGTTTAAATAATTATTTTCTTCCAAACCACTGGAAGTCTTGGTGTCCAACAGCAAAAGCAGTAATCACAAATTTTTGCTTTAACAATTTCTAATTGGTGTGTAGCAACATGGCTTGAATGTGAAAGAATTTTGCATGTAAATGGAGAGAAAATCCAGCGTTGGTTGCCTTTATGTTACAAATTTCATTTATGAAAGTTAAAAATACTACAGTGGATTATCTATGCACCTTTATACAGCATATGGTATACAGAAGTATCATAATTACTTTTCTGTTACTGTTCATTGTGACTGATCAAGTAGTCTCTGAATGAGACATTTCAAATAATTGAGATAAGGTTAAGTCTTTTACAGAATGTGTGTATATCTACATATATACATGTTTTTTGAAAAATGAAAATTCTGATCGTATTTGGGGTAAAAAACTATCATTAAAGACAGCTGCATAAAATTACAATTTCTATGTTGATTTCTTTTTTTCTTTCTATTGCACCTCCCATTAGAGGGCACTGTTGTGAACATACAGGGTACTAATGTCATATTGAAATGGAAGAAAGCATTTTTAATACATCTCGGATGCCTTCTTTTTTAATTTTATATCTTATGATTTTCTAGAGTAAGAAGGGTGGACTAGAAATGATATGTGGAAATAGCAGATAAAGAAATTTGCATCCAGCACACAGCTAGCTAGTAGAAAGGTTGTGTTCAGTCCCTTGTGTGTTTCAACTTTTCTGCGATTAAGAACCATCCTTGTTTAAAAGGGACGATAAAAGTAGCTGTAGAAAAACAAAGTCAGGCCATGAATTTACCAGGTTTCTTTATTTATCTATCTCTGTTTACCTGAAAGCAAATACTGTCACAGTTTTGCCCTTAGAGTTATTTAGCTGTAGCACTAAGTTCTTTAAATGTTTTTTTGTTTTATGTTTTAGCCAGTCAATTTGCTTTTAATATGAGTAATTGTACTGGGTTTACATGGCAAAATTTTGGTAGTGTAGGGGAGCTGCAGCACTCTACTTCTGTGAGAAGGGATCATGAGCTGCTCAGATGTCACACAGCCAGGTCCAGCTGGCTCCAAAATGAAGCTTCTGCTGCCCAAAGCTAAGCCCAACAGTGATTCTGATGGTGCCTCTGTGATAGCATATTAAGAAAGTGTAAAAACCACCGTGCAGCAGCTGTTAGGGAGAGGAGTGAGGAAAATGTGAGAAACAGCCCTGAAGATACCAGAGTCAGGAGTGAAGTTGAGCCTGGGAATAAAGGGGGTGAGGGAAGCTGGTTTAAGTTTTTGTTCTTATTTCTCACTATCCTAATCTGTTATTAATTGACAATAAATAAATTTAATTTCCTCCAGTTGAGTTTGTGATGGCAATTGTTGAGTGATGTCCCTGTCCTTATCTTAACTCATTTGCTTTTTCATTTTATTTTCTCGTCCTGTCCTGCAGAGGAGGGGGAATAAGAGAGCAGGTTGGTTGGCAACTGGCAGCCAGACAGGGTTTAACCCATCACAATAGTTTATGCTGTAGGCATATTGATTTGCTTATTGCAGTCTCCTGATATGAAGTATTTTGAAGCATTAGGTACAGTAACTTTAGTCTGAAAATTGTCTCACCATCTGCAGTATTCCAGATGAAGATTCCTCTGCATTTTCATTATCATCATTAAGAGTTTATTCAAAGAAATCTAAAATACTCCACTCCTATGCATAATTTGTAAAGCAAAACAATTCAGAAATTCTCTTGGGGACTAAAAAGAGGGACTAGAGCGAAGATGATGAGAAAAGTACTGCATGAGGTTTTAGGTTCTGCATTGCATGGAACTTCAGATTACATGTTTATAACACAGTCTTCTTAAACATAATATTTCCCTCTCTTGCTTTGTAGAAAGTCCTGGGTAAAAGTGTAACTTGATATGGTACTCGCATTTTGTTTTGAAGAGTTAAAAGCTAGGACTGTATATGCCTGTAAAGACCTTTGGGTCTGGTGGATACTATATAACTTATTTTTAAAAAGAAAATTGCGAGACCACTAAAGATGGTGCTGTCACTGGGTTCAACATGGTATGATGCTTAAAGCTATCAAGGACAGCTAATAGAACAAAAAGAGATGCTATCGTTTCCTTTTGGTCTTAAACTGTAGCAGTTAATGAATCAATGGAGTGTCCATAAGTAATTTTGTGGAATGCTAGTGTGTCACATTTGTTCAGACAGTAGACAGTATCTGCTGAAGAAGTGAGGAAGAGTGGAAAAGAAAAATGTTGATTCAAGAAAAGTTTGTTTTCACATATGGGGTTTTTATTTTGGACTTTCTTTACTGCAAACTGCAGCATATTCCATTGTCAGTTATAAATTCCTGTCTTCTTGCAGTGCACTTGCAGGAGAGACATGGTGAAAATATCCATGGACATCTTTGTGAAGACGTTTCAACCAAACAGATACCAGCTGTGGAAACAAGGCAAGGATATATACACCATAGATCATACAAAACCAATGCCTGAATCAACACCTGAACTAAAGGCCTGGCTACAAAGAAGGGAGAAAATAAAGAACTTTCCCAAATGGTATTTATGTTTCTTTATCCTCTATTTAATTATCTTTAATATGATGTCAATTTTCTTATTGTTACTTTTTTGCCACTTTCTCTGATGGTTTATTTGAATTCATTCACTTTACATGAGGTTTGTTTTCCTTTTTTTCTGTGTTAAGATGAATTTGGGGAAAAGCAAGTCTTTTTTTTTACACTGACTATGAAAAATTAATTCAATTTACAAGTTATATGTCTAGCTGCAGTTAATGAGTATGGAGAGCATCAAAGTGCATTCCAGTGTGGTATTTAGAATCCTTCTTTAGTAGGATTGAAATTTTCAAGGTGTGGATGGTTGCCATTGTTTCCAGTGACATCTACAACCAAAATACAAGGAAAAAGTCTTCTAAGAGTTGAGGTAAAGGTTAAATTGGAAAAACTTACCATGAAGCTGTGGTGGAATCCCAACAGCTGTGTGGAGTCTCTAGCAATAGTCTCGGTCCTCACTGCCATCTCACTCAAATTTAGCACACTTTCACAGTATGGCAGCTGAAATCTCTCTGTGTCTGCCACAGGTCAATCACAGATCATAATTTGCCATAAGGAAGGCCTAAATATCAGTTGTTGATACTGACACCACTGACAGGAGCAAAAAGTTTCTCAACTTGCCACTGAAGCTGTTAAAGCTTTGACATATTAAAGCTGTTTCATAGCTGGATCTATTTTCTTGGTGTGCATTGTGTTTTTTGTTTGCCTTGCACAAGCATTTTTTCTATATTAATGCTATCCTGTTTTACTTAACTGGTTCTGTATGGATTTTCTTCTTTATTATTAATAAAGATCTACGTAGTTTCTAGCCTAAGGTGGCCAGTTCTATTGGTATCTGCTTACTGCAGAGTGCAGTTTTAAGATAATACAGATTTTTTTTAAGTCCTTTTTGCTCCTTCAAATCATTTTACAATATTGTTACTTTTTAAACTTGCTCTTAAACTAATTTTCTCGATTTTCTTGGTAAGTTAATGTATTTTGTGAGGAAAATGGTAGGAAAGTCAACCTGTAAAGAAGAGGACCAACTGCCACTATAGTGGAACTTTATAGTTGAGAAATACAATATTGGGTTGTTCTGGGGTAACAGTCATTTGTGGGGTAGAATCAGTTCTTAAAGACAACCAGTGAAGCAGTTGGACAGCCAATTTGTTAGTATGTGTATAACATTAACCTGGACACAGAGAGAGAGTAATTCTGCTGTTTAGCTAATTGAATGCAGTTTTGCCCTGTAGTAAGTTTCATTCTATGTATTGTACACTGTAACTACAAGTTCACACTTTGTCCACCAGCTACCTAATGGGTAGTCAGTTTTAACTAAAAACAAAGACTTTATAATAAATCTCTTGAAAGTTTTATTACAGGAACACGTGGGCTGATTTCATGCAGTTAGCTAATCTAATAAACACAGTTCCAATGCTGTTTAATTCCTGAGTTGGCTTTTGTACAGGCATGGTAACAATGCGTATTGCAAAGGGGTGATAAAATGTTTATTCAGCTTCATTTCTAGTTTAATGTGTCGATTTGAAATTGTCGTCATTTTGATTATGGGAATAATACAAGTTCCAGCAGAGTCAAAATAGCAACGCAATCTGTGGAAATCTTCATGAATATAGTGAGAGGGAGAGCTTAACTCTGACATTTATGGCTGCAATACTTTGCTACAATAGAACATCAAATGGTTGCATGTAAGCAGTAATAATACTTGCTGTTATATTACAATGTGAACTGATGGGCATCTTATACTTCGGCAAATTTTCTGGAAATTACTATTTTATAGAGAGGGTGTTGAAAGATATACATTGATGGACACAGGATAAAATGTAAGGGGTAGCAAAACTTTTTTTCTGGAGTTGTCTATATTCTAAGATTGAAGACCTTTGTAAAACTCCTGTTTTACCTTGCCGTAGTTGGGCTTTTATTACTAGTGTGTTACGAGTTTTCAAACCTTATGTGTGATGAAGCACGTAAAATTCTCCTCCTGTGTCACATAGTTGAATTTTGAACTTGGACTAATCTCTTACTAAAGGTAGCTAATCTGTTATTTTTATCCCAAGCACATAAATTACAAACCAGTTTCTGACAGAGGATGCCATTTTTCTTGCTTTTACCTTTCCCTTCTACTTCTGAGGGTGCAAAAACTTACTCTGAATCTTTAATTTCAACTTTGGTTTTATACAGCATTATGAAATTATGAAATGGCCTTAATATTGTAGCCATTCAAAATATTTGGTGATTGGAATTTTTTCTTTCAGATGCTTGTTGTTTGTGTTAAAATGCATATAAAAACTTCTAAGATATCTAAACAGATCTGATTTTACAAGGGTATTCAGACTAGTGTTTCATTAGCATTGAGGTTTGGAAATGCAACCTGATTTTAATGCAACTGAGAATGTTTTTTCTTCATTTCTTTTAGAAGGGTTATTCTCTTTGAGGCTCAAAAGACTCATTCATTAAAAAACTAGTTTGGATGCTGGTTAAGTAATAGTTACTTGAGGTTATTTTACTTTTACAGTTTAATAACTTTACTGTAGAATGGTGATAAAAGATTAGAAGGTTAAATCCAATCAATTGTTAGTCTATCACTTAATAAATTGTAAACTCTATCTCAACACAAAAAGGTGAAAAATTGTCAGTTTTTTACCACTTTAAGCAGGTGAAAGGGACATATATATTGGTAGACTTTTTATCTTATCCAAGACAGACATTCTGACAGCAATATCTCTTATAACAGCTCCCATTACACCAGATTTCAATCTAAAAAGCCTAAAACTCCAGAGGACAAGAGAGTATCTGCTATGGAAGCTGGTGCAGAAATCATAGCAACTGAAGCAGCTACTGATGGCTTCAAGGTCACTGGAAAAAAAGTGAGACCGGTAAACACAGGAGTGCCTTCTGGGGAAGAAGAAAACAGTAGTAGAAAGCAGCTGGATCAACAGTTATTGGATAACGTCAAGGTTGCAGGTGAGATAAAGACTGATTATGTTTCACATGTAAGTTGTAGCCTGTTGATACTCTAATGCCACGAATCAGTGGATGTTAAAGCATAGTGTTATCCTAAGCAGCATGCTAAAATACCTACATATAAAGTTATGCAGAGAAGATTGATATTCAGTAAGAATGAGAAAATGGAAAATTAATATTCTGAGCTAAGAGTAATATCACCTAAACTGTTTACTGAAGTGTTTTTAAAAGGGGCAGAAAGTACAAGGTTTTGTAAATTATATTTCTTCAATAGACTGATAAGTTTTACAGCAAAATGTTTTTGATACAGAAATGTTACAGCATGTCTTAACACTTATGCAAACAGTACAGAACATACATGCTTGTAGTATGCTATGTGTATTTACATAAAGAATGCTGCATATTAAAGTGGTCTATACTTGTGCACAAAAATGCTCTATTTTGAGATTGCAGATTACTTGTAACTTCCTATTGAGCTGTCTGACAATGAAAGTTATAAAGGCCTTGTCAAGACAAAGATGATTCTTTTTTTCCCCACAAATATTTTATACTAATATGCTTGGTCTATTCTGGACTTTATTTCTCCTATTTCACATTTCATTGTAGTTCAGGTGCAGTTTCATATTCCTGCTCAGAAAGGCAAACTTCAGTTTTAAGTTTGTGAGCAGTCCCATTTGGTTTTATATTGATACTGAAAATTTACTTGCAAATTGTGTGTAGAATTTCCTTGGTTGTGAATATTAATGGTTATGTTAATGTTTTTTTTTTGAGATAGTAAACATCAGGATAGATCCACATAAAGATAGCAAAGTGCGTATTCCAATATGGAGGTTTAGAAATTCCTGTGTACAAATTAGTTGCTGCTCTATCAAAGCCTTTACAGGTCTGTTCTTATGACTTTTTTTTTTTTTTTTTTTTTTAAAGGCACTATTCCTTTACAGCTTTCTGTGACTTTTAATAGAGGTTTGGAGTGTTTGTGACCACTGAGAAACTAGTATTTAGTTAGCAGCCATTTTGTGTTCATTGACAATGAAGGAAAAGTAGGAGTGGAGTGCTATCCTCGTTCCTTTGTGCTGTTAAAGGGTGGTGTCTGGACCTTAGTAGGGAAAAGGACCTTTTTTAGGTATGATGGTGGAAGCTCCACTGCTCACATAGGAGATGGTTGGTTGTCCTACATTATCTCTATAGTATGTCCATTAGTACATCCATTACACTCAGTCAAGGCAGTGCTCTTAGCACTTAGAGACTGTGGCTCGGTATTGCGTGGGCTCTGTATTACTAAATTTTATATTTGTTTGACCTGAAATTTTTTTTTCAGAAAAACAAGTTCAAATAACCATTGGAAAGAAAAAAATGGGAAGGGACTTTACAGAGGCTGTTTCTTTAATGCCTTGGATGAGCTGCTGAATCAAAATTCACTGTGGTGTCTGCCATAGAGTTCTTCAGAAACATATTTTTTGGGTGACCTCTCTAACCTATTGTTCTGTCTATGCCATGCAAGCATCAGCAGATGAAGAATTTTAATAAAGTAAAATCCACACAATTTCACTCTTCAGCATTACTTAAATATAAAATTATATTAATTGTTGAAATATAAAATTATGCTAATTGCTTTTCATTTTTAGACTGATTATGTTGTTTTTAAAATATTCTTGGTATCTATTTGAAATATATCTTCTTAATTATAAACCATTAGTCTTTGTTTACTTTCATTTTTAAAACAGGTTTAATAGGTATAAATGGAGGGTATAAAGCTCAATATACCAACCTTTGATAGTTTTTTTTTTCAACTAGTCAGAGTGCTTGTGGGCTGTCAGAGTAAACAAGCTACATGAATATTTATTATTTTGAATGACACGACCTGTTGTAATTCAAATACAAAATACTGGTTAAATTACTGAAACTATATTTCACACTCCAAACTCAAAACATTTACATTTAATTTATTCTTTGATCAAACCTGTATTCCACATTTGTGTATGTCCTCCTACCAGATGTTTTTCTGTATGATTTCTAAATGAGGAACCATGCTTTGAATAATTCGGACTGTTGTGAAATGAAATACAGTAGTATAAAGTGAGTTTTATTAACAAAGCATATTTTTGATCTATAGGAAGCATCCATTCAGACTCATTTTTGAGCCCTGTTCCTGTACAAGAGAAAATAATAATGGAAGATGAGGACATGACAGATTCCAGTCAACCTCTCTTTACATTTGGAGATTCTGTGGCCTGCATGCTCGCTTCTGATAGCTGTAGGAAAGAAGAGAGTTTGAAATCTCAGGATGAGTCTATTTCATCCATACCATACCATAAGTCAGAGGGACAAACTTCTGAAGCAGAAAACCCAGATAAAGATGAAAATGTCTCATCAGAGGATGGTGTCAGCAACCTAGAAAGCTGTGGAAGTAGCATGGAACATGAAGAATTGCCTGTTGTAAAAAAAGCTAAAGAAGATTGCATGGAAACATCCAGTGTATGTGAAGCAAATCACATTGTTTTATATATATATATATATACAGTAATATATTCCTGATATAATGGAATGTGAATGAACATGTTTCTAATGAGACCTGATATCCCCATTAAGCACTTAAGAATATGCATGATTTTAATCACATGCAAATTTGAACACGTTTTGAAGTGTTCAGGCAATAGTGGGTATTTGGATCTGAAAGCAGAATGTTTCTGGAGCTTGCTTGTTGACATATTTTCCCTCTAATTTTAGATATCTAGTAATTTCATTTTATATCTGTTAATCTGAACTGTTAGCAACTATTCTCAAGCTATTCATATGTTTGCTGCCTGCTAGTATGAGCAAGGCTATCAGCTTTAATTATTGCTATTGACGTGAAATTGAAATTATTAGAGATGGATGCCGTATTTGATATCATGTGTTTGTGTTTATAAAAAATGGCTGTTTTGACTGAGTTTTAAGGAGAATTAAGAGTATGCTGGTAAAATGTCAGCATAAGGTTTAATAATGTTTTCTCATTGGAGCACCTACAAACTTACAGACTTTTTTTACTCTTGCTATTCTGCTGTGAAGGTTGGGCAGCTTTGACTTTAGGAAGCATAATGAAAAATTAAGCTGTGGTGGTGGTCACAGTAGCTTTCTTAGTTTTGAGTTCAATCCCAGTTTAGCAGAGAGACCAGGAAATCCACTGCCAGATTGCCAGATTTAGTGGGAAATATATTTTAGAAGCCAAAGTAAAATCATGCTGACCCTTTCACAGACATGAACCGTGCACTGATGATTTTTTTTTTGCAATGTTGTGAGTTTTAATAATTTTGTCTCCAGCCCTTCCAATGTAATAATGAGCACTATAAACTTCTCAGTGTTTTAATCATCATGTATTAGAGATTATATTTCTTTCTGTGCCTTTCAGACATTTATATATGAGGTTTCAGATATTCTCCAGTATAATTACAGACTCTTTCTTTCTCTTTTAAACAAAGAAGCATGTTGTACAAATGCCATTAAAAAGTCTGATGATCTTTCCCTTTTTACTTATTTGGTAAATTTTTCTAGATCATAAACCTGTCCTTTTCTCTAAACACAACTTCTTTCCCCTGCTTATCACAGTAAATATGATGTTGTTTGGTAATTTACTTCCCATTTTATAGTAGTAATTTTCAACCCTCAGATCAGTCAAGAGGCACGTGTGTAACTTGCTAGGTTAGATTCAGGGCACTGAGGAGCAGAATGCTGTGGTCTGTAGGAATCGTGTGAGACTGTTCTTCCCACTCTTCTCTCAGTATGCTTGCCTTTGCTCCTGAGCATCCAGATACCATCACTAGCTGGTGTACTTTGTCATTCCCCTAGTGGCACTCAAATCTGGAGTTGTGAAAACTGCACTTCTAGACTTGGTAGTGTTGGCTTTAGTTCTTGAAGCTTTTATAACTTTGAGCAGAATGTACATAGAGTGCTTGAGAAAGGAAAGAATTTCCTCATATCACAAATCAGCATGCTATTCGCTTATCAGGACTCAATTTCTTACCTCAGCTTCAGGTAATTTTTTTACTTCCTCAGGAATTTTGTACTCTTTCAGAAAGGAATTCAGTGATTTTCTGCCTCATTTTCCCAGCCACAGTTAGTGGCTGTATGGTACTTCTGGTTCTGCAGAATTATTTGGGCTGTTCTTCCTCTCAAACATCACCTGAGTAAACCAGGATTTATGCTCTGTAATTTGGGGAGGTCTGCAGTAACTTATACCTCAAGCCATTTGTGTTTGACAAAGATTGCTCTTTTTTAATTAAAGTATATATTCTGAATTAGAAACAAATGTTATATTGGTACACTAAAAGTGCTTCAAGTACTCTGATAATATTTACAGAATTGACATCTCTGCTTCTTTACGGAAGATTGTTTTTGTTCATCAAAATTAACTTCTCAGAATTGAATACTGAATTAGTTTGTTTTTTTCCTTTTCAGTCAGTGGAAGTTGAAAGAAATAAAATATCTACGAGTTGGCATCATCCACTAAATAAATCCCCAGTTAGATCTCCAGTGACTTTGATTCAACAGCAGACAGCTGGCGGTGAAGGTGAGTCTACTGTTTAACAAATTTTTCTGGTCCTTTTCTGTCTTTATAAGACCATATATATAGGCATTTGCAAAAACGATCAAGATGAAATGATTTCTTTCTGGATGGGAAATGTAAACATTTAGGCCTCTGAATCCACAGACAAGTCATGTACCTTCTGCTGGTTTTCAGTCAAATTCTTCAAAAGAATCGGACCTGTCTTTGCAAAAAGCTCTGAACAATAAGACATTATTGTAAAACAAGTATATTCACTGATCAAATATATCTTATTAGAACTCACAGCAGTTGTGTTTAAGAACAAGTTTTTAATTGTGAGAACATAGATAAAAGTGATGCTAAGAATCCTTTGAATACGAATCTTAGGTGTAAGCTATAGTCCCCTATATTGCTTTAAAGCTACTTTTTCCTTGTCTGTATTTTGATAGACACTGGACATTTGGGAGTCAGTGACTTAAGATACTACAGTTCTTATTCAAGAAAAAGGCTACGGACTTCTTGTTATCATCATAAACTTATCAGAGTCTTTACATATGTCTTGATTTCCAGGCTTTTACTTAATTTCATATGGAAAGAATGAACATTTCTCTCTCTCTCTCCCTGGTTTTGGTAAATCATTTTTACTCTATTGATTTAAAATAGTAATTTAAAAGCTGATTTTGATGCAGATGTCATCTACATGTCTCATATCTCTATATATGCTTCTAACTGGAGCTAAGTAGTGTGCAGATTTGCAAGCAGTGAATAGCGAGCAAGACATTAACAGTATGTACCATATTTTCACAGACGTAAAAAGATGTGGAATAACATAGTTCTGTTTTTAGACATAATGCAAATAACCTTTGTGTATTAGGAAGCAGCAAAAGGTCTCCTCTCTATTTCGTGAACTGAGCAATTCTTGAGAAATTTTCTTAGAGCAGCTTTCGTCTTACTTTTAAGTGGCACAAAGCAACTGGAAGCAGGGTAAATGGTGATCCTTGGAATGCATAAAATTGGGCTTCTGATTTGATGTTTAGGTAATTTGATGCTTTAAGTAATTTTTTTTAAATTTCATTTTAATGCCGAGTAGTGACCACGAAATTCCATTGTTTAACTTAGTTGCACAAATAAGAAGTGTAATGTTAGGCAATCATTTTGAATATGCTTGTCCGTATCTTCACTATAGATTGCAGTTATTCATGTTATTGTATACGGTATGGTACCTTTAGGCACTTCAAGCACTAGAGTGAAATAGAAACTAAGAAAAAGAAGCATGTCCATAAATAATGCTGATAAATGACACAGTGCTATATAGAACAGAGTTTTGTACAAAATAAATAAGTAAATAATTCTGCAGCCATGAAATTTAGTGTTCTGTAACTAGATATCACAGTGATCAAAAACATTAAAACAATACTCAGAACTTCTCAGATGCTCTTTTTTGGAGTTTACTTGAGTGCTTTAACTTTAGAGATCTACTGTCATCTGCAGACAGGCTACAAAAGCTAAGAAATTTGACCAAGATAGGTATTTGCTTCTCTGAAGTAAATAGAAAAAGCAAATCTGCTTTACCCAGCAATTGCATATACAGCCAGCCAAAGCTGATGAATAAAGCTACTTTATTCTATCAAACGTGGCTTATGAAGCTTATCGAACTGTACATCAATACTACCCACCAAAATGGCAAACAAATACATTCCTTTTTCATATTGTCTTAGCACTCTGGTTCTGTAATGCACAGGTTTTTCACATGCAGTTCTCCAGAATCTCTTCAGTTAGCAGAACTGGAGATTGGTCCTCACATTCCCTTGGACACTTTGATACTCTGTGTAGTGCAGAATGGAGCTGATACTGTGTCTGTGACCACAGGTCTGATTTCAGCGTTCCTGTACACTTCAGTGTTTACCTGCACTTCATACCTGCATTTTGCTTGGAGCTCTTATTTTAATATTTTAAGTGATATAAGAGTCTTGCTGGGCTACCTGATATTTTTTTCTTCAATTATTGCCTCTAGTCAACAGTAGCTGTTTCTTACAGCTACAGATAAACTTCCTTGACTTGAGAGAGAGGCAGCATGCCTTTTAATTGATTCTTCTTGTAACTAAGGAATAGTATGCTTTCACTTAGCACAGATTTAGGTATCGTTGAGCTGGGTGCTGTAATTTTAGCTAGTCCCTCATCAGTACATCTCCCTCCTTGTTCCAAGCCTAAAGTCATTGATTTGTGGATTCTGTCTCACTAGTTTGGGAAAGCCATACTTTCTCTCTCTCTTTTTGATCTCAGTTGCAGTTTTGCCAGTCATGAAACTGCAATTAGCTGTTAAGTATCTTTCTGAAAATTAGAGACAGCTTAGGCCCATGATCTGTGTCATACACGGATATGTTTGGATTCCTTCAGGGCTAGACAAAGCATATTTCAAAAAGTGTTATGATAATTTACACAAAAAGGTTGATATTAAGATTTATCTAGTAAAGTACTTAAAGATTTAAATATGTGGTAGGTTGCAGTGAAATTGCTCTTTTTTTACTTAGAGATTATATTCCTTTTGCCTCCTGACGCTTTTTCATCAATATAGTTAAAACATAGTGTAAAATTCCTATTTAAGAATGGTTTGTGTATGATATAATCTGGTTAGATATAATGTGATGACACTGGTTTGTTAGTTTCAAGGATTCCGCTCTTTGTTTGTTGTCTGGTATCTTAATTTTGTGTGAAACTAACAGCATCCCAACAAGAAGTCATATACCTTTCAGTCCTTCCTCTTAAAAGGATGATTGTCCTTCTGGTAGGTAATGGTGTATTTTTGTTAGGAAAGAAAATGTTGTCTTAGAATCATTTCAAGTAGCTATTAAGCACCTGTCTGCTTATTGATTGAAGGAAGTAACTAAGAGTTTTATTGGACATGGCAGTTATTGGTATTTCCTAGCTGGAATTGGAATTTTGTATTATTTTCATGCATCTGTTTCTCATTGTGATCTAATTTATCAGCATGCTTTTGTGAGAACATCAGAAGAAAACCAATAGATTTTGGGTGAGCAGAATGTTTACATCCGAGACAGAGATTGAAGAATTGGTGAAGGAGACTGGCAAACTGAAGCCTCATTAGATTTCCTAGTGCATGCTGGCATGTGAATTAAAGATCTGTGGCAAGATGAATGCCAGTCAAAGGAGATTTTTCTGATCATGTTCAAGAATATTTGTTGTCAGGTATCAGGGGAGTAATCAGTATCAATGTACTAGTGACTGTGTTCCTCTTTATTAAGATGCTTCATCCATATTCTGGAGTTACCAGAAATGTAATTCATCATGCATACTTACTCAGTTCTTGTTCTCTCTGTTTTTTTAACAAAAATTATGCAGTAATTGCCATGGTACTGTAGTCTCTTGGTACTATTATTTTTGAATTGATCTATTCCTTTACAAAGGGGATTTGTGTATTTGATACATTTGTTTATATTTTACTTTATCTGGGTCCAGTAAAATCATCAATGTAAACAGAAAGTAGGAAGAAGAAGATATGGGCTAGTGGTGTTATGAAAAATTAAGAAATTGGAGCTTTATAGTTCATCTGCAAATCATGTCACTTTCCACAAGTTGGATAGTCTGTAGCCATTTCTAATACAGATAATTTATATTCAAATGAACATACTTTCAGTCTTTCAGACACTAGGGTTCTGTTAGGAAGTTACTGTGAATAGAAGTGATCAGAGGCCATTAATAATATGAAGGCAGCATTCTTTGACACTGTCCCCCATTTCAGAATCATAATTTTACAAATAGAATACTATCATGTTTGACAGCATGCTTAAATTTTAGCAGAGACTTTCTGGATTCACTGTTAATAGAGCCCTTTAGCAGAAATTATTTTTTTTTTGTACAGAATCACTTGAACATCTAGTTTTGTGTTTTCTTTTTATCACTACATATGCTTCTTTATGTGTATGTTTCTTTATGATCTGAATGTTTCTTCTACAGAGAAATTATTGGGTTAATTGTTTCTTTATGGTCTACTGGTGTTAATTTTTTTTCCCCACTCTCTCTGAAGCTTTTATCTATGTATGTCTGACTTTCAGGTCTCCCTTATGATTGTTATTGTGGAATTAATGCCTAAAGGACTGAGCAATTAGAAATACTGGGGACTGGGGAATCAATCCCAGAAATTATAGCTCAGGCTGCCAGTTTAGAAAAGTAAGTGCAGCAGTACAGTGTGAGCTGTATGTCACAGTCAAAATACTAACAATTTTTACATTATGAACCTTGATCTTACGCTCAATGCGGTATATTGGCTTATGGTAACTTTATTCTGTTGTATTTAATGCAGTTATATTTCTGCTCACTTAAGCAATAAAAAGGCAAATTCAGCAGAAGGAGCAAGCATACTGACTTTGGATGCACATTGATTGATCCAGGAGATTTCTTTCCAGCAATATTTGGGCATGCAACATTAGAAACTGTTTTTAGATTCAAGTTGACTAAGATTTCCCATTGCCCTAAATGATATAACACTAATGTATAGTTTGAATTCAGTGTAGGTTTCTTTGTATACGTTTTTTTGTGTTTTAAATATGATTCAGAAATTCAAAGTAATTTTGCTTTTGTTACTTCATAAGATAAACAGAGAGAAAACTATTGTGAGTGGCTTGGACAAGGGTTTGATTCCTGAAAATTGCTAGTTTTACAGCTGTAGTTTTCCTTCTGCTATAGCATAAAATAAAGCTTCTTTGTTTTTTACATTCACTCTCAGCATCCTGTGACATGGACTTGTTCTGATACTAGTAGTCAAGCCATATAAGGCATGTTCAGTAATGTCATAAATAGATTAAGCATGCTGAAATAGGGGAAAATGACACTTGTAAATGCAATTATAATTTTTTTGCTTCAGAGCTTAAAATGCCAAATTCTTCTTGAAGATTCTTACATATTTCAGAAAGAAATGTTAGCTTCCAGCCCCCCCCCCCCCCCCCCCCCCCCATATTACTTAGGAGGTAGAGAAGAATTTGTTAACGAATTAATAGAGATGTGTTTATTTGTGACACATTAATATTGTAATTTGCAGTCTTGCTGTCACTCTCACACTGTATTCATCTGGTTTATAAGTAGAGTTTTACATCTTTAAAAATACTTTGATTTTATGAGTTAATGAACTACAGAATTTGTATTTTTCATACTTCATCATCTAGCACTGAAAGAGACCAGCACTATCTACCACTTGCAACAGTATCACTATGCTAGAAAAATGTTTTCTCTCCTTTACTCTGATACCTACATTGTTTCTGATTTCTTTAAATTCTATTTTCAAGATTTGATTACCATAATTCATAAAAGTTTTTAGCACTTATGTAGCATGTGATAACCCAAAGACTCAAAAAGCTACAAAATTGAGGTAGAATCTTCAGTAGGTATTTAGGAAAGGGAAGTGCTGAAAAGTCAAGCTTTTCCTGAATGTCCAATACTCTTGTCAACCTTGTGGGCTAGCAGCTGATCTCCAGAAATGGCAAGAACTGACAACTCATTATTTCCACTGGCGGCTCTTGTCCCGTGACGTTTTTCATAAGCAGTGCTTATCTGCCCTAGAGTGGACCCCTACAAGTGCCAGCATCTAAGAGTCGCCATTATTTTGATTCAAGAGGGAAATACAAACCAGTTCTTCTAACATTTATGCCCCATTTGATGGACAGTTTTATATGTCGTGATCATAAAGAGTCATTATTCTCTAGATGAACCTTACAACACTCATTGTGCAGCTTTTTAAGCTTTCAAATAAAATACCTCTTAGAGGAGTGGATAGAGCTGCAGTCTTAGGTACAGAGGCATGTATAATTTCTCAGTATCAAGTATGCCAAACTGAAAATGGATTTCCTGCTGCATTAGTGCAGCCTCTCAGTAGCCTTCTCAAGTGTAGCTATGGAGTTGGTATGCAAACTGGATATGATATTTTCCAATGAAACAGATGTCTCTTCTGTAAGGTTATCTTCTGGAGTTGAGCTTCTGTTTCTGTAATTACAGTCCAAAGAAAATGTATGACTTGTGTTTAATGAATATGAGTTCCCTGATGTATTGGTACAGAGTATTGACTAATAAATTATCCTAGTTCCAAGATACCACAGTAGTAATTATTTTCTTCCAAATTAAATAAAATATAGCCTGTAGAGTTATCATTGCCTTTCTCAAAATCTGAAGCTGCTTTGTAAACCATCACTATTGAAAATGTCTTGATTTTAATGCCAGTAGGGTTTTACTAAATGCTTTTTCTTGTCTGAGAAGTGTGTGTAATATATATTTTTAAATGTACAAAATAATTACACTTAAGAAATTGATCCTTGAGGGAGTTTGAATGCAACTGTTGTCTAGTGGATGGGGTGCTTATGGGATAATTGTTCTAGTGATCTGCAGGAACTGTAGCTTGAAGCTATTGATTTATAATTCCAATTCAGGCATTGATTTATCATGTCAATTTGGATCTGTGATTGAGTCTTTCTGTTTTGCATCTTCCATACTTAATTTATGAAGATAAGTAACTACTTGAGGCCTTGGTTCATTGGAGAACTTCATCACAATCTTAACTGTGAGCATTCATGTAAACTGGTTCCTCAAAATTTCACTTGTGTTTTGCCCAGAGGCACTTATGCTGAAATGGTATATTGACATAGGTTAGATTTGTGCTGCTTGAGAGATATAAAGTAATCATAAAATATGTTTTCCCCACTTGGTACTGTTTTTTGTCTCTAGAGTAGCATAAAAGAAGAGTATGTTGGTGAATCTGCTCTGTAATGTTTCTAAGGAAGAATTACCAAATAATTCTGTCATATCACAGTGACCCTTTTTATTAATAGGCAAGAGATGCTGAAGATTGGGAGAAAGTTTATGTATTTTTCCACTTTTGTACAGATGCATATACTGACAAGTAGGTTGGAAAAGTTCTGCAGAATGTTTTAGAAAATAGTAAGAATTAGATTGTGTGCTAGCTTGGAAAATTCTTAAAAGACAGGAACAAAATTGGGAATAAAAAGCCCGCTATGCTAATACTTTTACACTGATAATATAATGCATATTTGATAGCTTCAGTGGGTAATTGACAAAGGTAGGGACCACTCCAGAATTGATTTTCAGGGACCATCTCTTAAATTTCCAGAGGTTCATGAGATATTAATTTTAAATTAAGAGGAAGAACTAAATAAAATAATGGGTTTGTCTTTGATATAGAGAACTGTGTGTATTTCACTGAATCCTTTACAGTACAATAATTTTACATTGTTGAAATCATATATACCATATACTGGGATAAAGATATATGTGACCAGACCTTCAGATTTAAGTAATCCTTAATTATGTGAAATTATTCTAAATTGAAATACATACTCTACATTTGGAGTTGGTTAGCTTAAATGAACCTCCGTAAGTTCTTGAAGCCAAATGACAAACTGTGGTGATTCATTAGAAAATCAGTAAGCACGTTTGTGGATGACAATAGAAATTCCTAAAAATTCCGGTGTAATTTTAGCTATTGATCAAATCTTCTAGCTGCTAAGTACAGTGATCACAAACAAATTGAGTTGGAATGCAATTTTTTGCTAATAGGCTATATGGTAAATTTCAATAGATTTTCTTTTGTTTCTGTTTTGATTTTAATGAGATGCCTCTCTGAACTAAATTATAAATACAGTGGCTATTCTTTAAACTTACACAGTGTAAAGACAGGTGAAATTACTGGAATTTCTATAATGTACATACATATAAAATGGAAATGATAACACAAATATTCTATACGTATTTCATGTGGCAGTTGTTACACGTATAAGAACATCTCCCTTTCTCTGGCCTCATGTCCACATGTTAAATGCAGTTGCTTGACTAGTGGGTCACCTTTGAGCTTGGTTTTTGGACTTGATAAGTATCTGTATTTCTGGAGCCACTAGATCATGTTTTTTAGTATCAGTAAGAATCTGTTGTTTGTGCTTCAGCTTAGGTAGCCAGAATAAGTAGATATCTTTCATTTGAGCCTTAATTATTTGGGCTCAATTCTTCATTCCATGTTCACAATGAAGTTGTGCAGCTATTTAGGGAATTCAGTGGATGAAAGATTAATTTTTATCCCTTGTATTTATTGGGTACTTTTATGGTCCAGGGTTTAAGTAGAGAATAATTTTGTTGCAAGAATTGGTAAGCAGATGAAAATGGAAGTTTTAAAAAATGTCAATGCTATAGTCCTATAAAACTAGTTTTACGGATTATATAAATGTGCACTAATTCTCCACGCCATAAGTCCTCAGAGCTTTCTCAAAGTTAGTTTATCAGCAGCATAGCAATGTAAATCAAATACATTTTAGTTACTTTGCCATTTGTTAGAGGAAGAAGTTGGGGTCCAGTACAGTCTGACAGAGTCCTCTTAGGTATTCCATATATGGAAAATTCAGTGCATAATAGAAAATTTACTTATTTGAAGTCTGAAGTTACATGGGATTGTGATTTAGCAGAGTGATACAGTGTGCACTCAAATCACAATACAAGTACAAACTACATTACGGTTAGGAATTATAATACAAATGTGAATTTCATTACTGTTGTCTAATAATAGGCCCACTGTCACAATGCTGGATGTTTCCAGTCTCTGGGAAGGAATACGTGGGTTGCATCTGGTTCAGGCCCATTGCTTTCTTTGTTCATTTGTTTTCTGCCATGGAGGCAAACACTTTCATATTTCTTCTCATGAGTCACCTGAATATGCACACTCCAAAGGATCAGTATCAAACCATGTATCTCTTGATCATTCATTGTCCTTCGTATATGTGGTGGCCGCCACTTGGATGAGGTCTATTTCAGTAGACCATAGTAAATGATTCCTATGCGTATGGGCATCACATGATTTGAGGCTGAAACATTGAGTTTAAGAACTTACTTTGATTATCTGTGTACATTGGTTATGCATTATGTTATCTTTTATAACTGTTTCTTTTTCTTGTTCTAGCATGGTATGTGTTCATTTCTCCTCTTCTATCTTCTGCACTGCTACTGAGAGGTAAATACCCAGCAACCTGCGAAGCCCTGCTTTTCTCTCCTCTCTTCAACTTGTTAGAACCTTTCAATTTTTCAAATTCATCCTAAATATCAGTGGGATCAGTGCTCTATTCTGCTCTCCATGAAAAATCCTGGTTATGGTTTTGCCATCCTTCCTTTTCAAAGTTAACTGGTGAGATTTTTCCAGCCTTTACTAGTGTTTATAATAACTGTATCTCCTCTTTTATATGGTAGTGGTTCAGTCTGGAGGCAGTCTTATCACTACCTGTTCTTAATCACAATGCAGGTTTTCTCTACCAGATTCTTATCTGTGACTAACATCAAGTCAGAAAGCATGTTTTTGCCAGAGTAATCATTACTGCTTTAATGAGTACTGCTCACTCTCAGGAATATTCTGCCAACGATGCCAGTTAAAACACCCTGACCAGGTTTTTTTAGATATTCCACGTATGAAGGGTTTAATGAATAGAACAAAACTTTCTTATTTGAAATTAGTTGCAGTTACATGGGATTTCAATTTAGCAGTGATACAGGAATGCACTTAAATCACAATACAAGTACAAATTACATTTACAAAGTGTAGCAATTACAATACACAGTTCAATAACAAAACAAATGTGAATTTCATTATGGGACCTTACTGATATGCTCAAGAAAAATCAGACTGTCCCAGTATCTAAATGTGTCTTTCAATTCTGTCAAATTGTCTTTCTAAAAACTTTTTGAACTCTGAATTTTTCTGGCCTTTTGAAACATTTTGAGATATGCTACAACTGATGTTACACTTTTTTGAGATTTTACTTTTTTTAATAAAACACTCCGTTAGTTTCTTTTGTGAGCTAAACCTCATTTAATCCAGGAGATATTAGGTATATCCTCTACAGCTCTGATTCAGTACAGCTATCTTTACATACAGTAATTATAAGAACAGAAGTATTAATTGTTAATTCAGCAATTAGACTCTCCAACCAAAAATTTATACATCCTTTGAAGTGCTTTTACTGTACAATACCATACAATACATTAAACTTTTGTATAGTATAAGAAATTAAAAAGTTTTACATTTTCATATTTTACTATGAAATCTATGGCTTTCGTTACTGAAAAAAAGAAAAACAATTTCTGAACTGAGTTTGCTGATATACTGCAGGAACAGTAAAGTTTTGAAGTTGCAAGTCTTTTTCCCTGACTGACTTTTTTTTTTAATTATTATTATTTCCTCCAGGACATTTGAAAGTATAGATAATGCCTCCCAGGGCTGAGATTATGTTCAACTACCTGAAAAATAACAGATGCTGCTATGCTCTTCATAGCAGAGAATGCTGCTGTACAAAGCCAGGAAACATCAGTGGAACATAACCCCAAGCAGCAAAATCATTGTTGAGATTGGCAAAAGCAAATTGTACTGTATTAACGTCTATGGCTTTTCACATCTGCTGGGTTAAATCAGCAAATACTGGCAACAGCCCATTCTGCAAATGGCCCAAATGTTTTCTGTCTGAGAATTTGAGTTTAACTTAGTAAGCAAAAACCGTTCAAAGCAATAGCATTGAGTGTTGGAGCAAGTTTGCTACAAACTATTAAACCAATAACATTTGTGAAAACATTTATTTCATTCATTTACCCACTTGGAAAGCAGCACAGTAGCTGTTTATAAGTACTTTGTTATAGAAGGAGTTTCCTTTGTACCAAAACAGATTGTGGGCTATAATTTCCTTTTTGTCTACACAGTTTGTTTTAACGAATTGTTTCCCTTTTCTTAATTATGTAAAGGTATACAGATGAATATAAATAATCCCACTAATGAGAACTGTTATATCCGAAATTGCATAACAGAGATAGATTAATCCTATATGAATATTCTTTTCAGGTACAAACATGATAGCAGGAAATAGTATGGAGTTTGACATTACTAATCACCTTAGAGTATCAGTACCACTATAGCTGAATTATTATATGATACAGTAAGGTTTATAATAACTGTTACGCACTTATTTAAAGTAATTAATTGGCTCATCAAGTGTTTCTGCTTTTCTTTTGGAAAAGAGCACTTGCTCTGTCTCTTTAGGAAACAAAATATTTAACCTCATTATGAATTATATCTGGTAAAGCATCTATTTACAGGAAAACATACTTGCACTGAAGTAAAAGTGCCCTGGTGGTTCATGGAGAATCAAGATCTGTGTCCACTGTTAGGGGTGGCAGTAGGGAAATGTTTTTAAATGCATAGGAATATCCTGCATTACATCATCCTGTTAATACTTTTTTGGGGGGGCTGGTATTGATGTGTTTTAGACTTCAGCATGAATATGTGATACAATTACAGCCAGAAACATAACAGAAGTTACAAGAAACAGGCTTCATTCATATGAGTATTTTTTAAAAATATGCATATGAACAGACTTTCATAATAAGCTGTCTTTGAGAGGCTGTAAGAGGCAGAAATGTCACTCATTGTGTGAAGGCCACTCCACATAGTTATTATCGAAACATACCAAAATCAGTGATATATTTAATGATGTATTGATAAGGTGTTTGAATCCAAGTAGTTTATATTGTCACAGTGGATCCAGCAGAGGGTCTCTGAACTTGATTTAAACATGTGCTCCCATGCTGAAGGTTTACATCTTATCCAGGAAATTTCTGGCTGCTCTAAACTGTAATGCCTAACACTATAGCAGAGTCCAAGTCAGTCTTTTTACTTGTAAATACAATTTAAGTACCAGTAATAAAGAACTGAATTCTGTGTTCCTTGTGCCAGAGTCCAATACTCTCTGGCTGGGTTCTGTTAAGTGTCCCACACAAGAAGTATTTAATATTTAATATCAAATTTAATGGAAAGTATTTGATGTTACACAGGATTTTGCATTAGCAGAGTGAGAGATCAATGTACTGAAATCAAAATACAAGCACAATATAAAATTGCAATATACAGTTGGATCACAATATAAATGTAATTCCCATTACTGGTCTGTGTATGCTCACTGTCACGATGCTGAGTGTCACCATTTGCTGGGGAGGAATACATGCATTGGAGTCAACCTATTGCTGTCTTCAAAGTTCATTTTGTTCGATGTTCAGTTTTTAAACTCTATGTTGAACTGAGCCATATATGCACTTCCCATATTCTGGTCTGGCTGGGCCAGGAAGATATTTGCAATCTTCTGATTAACATTATCTCAGGGAATAACTTGTACAACCAGCCGATCCACCTAGCTGATAAAAGGCCACCCTCTGTTCCCCTTTATGTTGAGATAAATTTGCCTTTCTTTGCAACAGCTATGGGCAGTCACTTCCTAGATTCTTCCCAAGATTCAAATCCACAGACCCCTTGCGTATGTCCTCTGAGCCTTCTTCAGTTTCAGGGGTTTATTGATCAGTCATATGATACATGGAACATTAAAGTGTAAATTAGAGGAACAGTGCCCTGACTTACATACAGAATATACCTGCATCATCACAAAGATATTCTAAATGAAGGAGTGCCTGCTTAATAATAGGTCCTCTTCCACATATGGAATGCATCGGATTTCTTATTCTGTCCTAGAAAATATTAATTGAGCATGGAACTCCTTCTAAGTTGTTGAAAGAGAAGATCAACTTGGGATTTTTTGTTATTTTCTCTGGCATTGGGGAATTCTTGAAACTCTGAATGATAATTTCACATTTGTTTCCTTTGAATAACACATCTTTGTTAATAAACCAAATCTTAGAAGGTCTTTAGGGCTCTTACTCATTACACAAGGGTGATGTGAAGTTTAATTTACAGCTGCAAAGGTAAGGGCTGGTTTGACATTAGAATTTATTTTATAATGTACACTTACAATCATATTTTGAACTTTAGAAGGATGATAGTTTGTAGAAGTTCTATGATATTTAATTTTGTTTCCTGACTGTGATTGGTTTGCCTGAGCTATGAGGTTTTGGGGTCTATGTAGACATTTCCAATGGTGCAAGTACAAGTCTTTATTTTCCTTTCTTATATGATGTCCTATTTATTTAATATTTTTTTCTAAGTTTAGTTTAATTGAAGTTTTATGTGGTGCAAGATGTTGTGTAAACAGTCCTCTTAAATGTAAAAGATGTTTATTTTAGTGTAGATTATTTAATGTTTATTTCATATAATTTCTCAAGCATGTCACATTCCAGATAGTAAAGGCTTCATGTGATAACCAGAGGATTTTCTGTTTTGCAGTTATAGAAACCCTGTACTGTATTTTTATAGTTATGGAATTTTAATATATCCTGAGAAAGTGTATTGAATGGTTCTTCTCATAGTTTCACTTTGAAGTAGCGCGTGAGCACATACGTCTTTATAGAGTTAGTCTCTGAACATGGTGTCTTATTTGCTGAAGTTCTTCAGAGACAAATTGTCTCAGGAAAGAGAGTGAGCTTGACTGTAACAAAGTGATTCAGATAATTATAGTTCTGTTGCATTGTCAAGCAATTTTGAATTCCTATAAGTAGCACTTATATTTCTGCTTAAGCATAACATTTACACTTGAACATGGTGTTGTGTGAGAAGGTGTTTTGGAAAAAGAGATATTTATTTTTGTAGCTGAATTGATGGCCTCAATTTTTGATACAATATTTGTTGCTATGGGAATAATTACTATATCTATAGTTAGAATGTTATGATTCAGATGGAGATTAAACAACAGGAATAGATCAACTGAAGACTTTAAAGATGGTTCTTTGAGTATTTGTCAGTATGCCTATGTGTTATGCATGAGAGTTTGCAATCTCTTGAACAGTGCTGTCAATTGAACTGCAAACATATATTGAATTTCCTTCTCACAGCTAACAGGTTCAAGTCCTGTATTTTCTTTTATTCCCTCTGACAGCAAGATATATCCTGTACTATAGTTAAGTTGATTTGATGTTTCTTTACCAAAGAATATCAAGAATGCATTATTCACTTTTGTCTTGATTAATTCTTAATTTGGAATGTAAATTTAATCTGAAAAGAGTTAATGGCACATCAGAATTCTCACCAGGGAATTCTGCTGCACACCTGTACAGAGTTCTGCTCATAGACTTACTGACGGTGAACTGTGAGGAAGTGTCAGCGATTTGATCCAGGTTATAGCAGGCATAGAAGTCAAGATAGATTTCGTAGCTCCATTTCATGTGCTATACAGGGAAAAGGCTCACCAAAGACATAGACTGTGTTTCATATCATCGCGTTGACTGACCTGAATCTTTTGGGTTGTCTGTCTTGGGCCATTGGTAGCTGCTCTTGGAGAGAGACCAGTTTATTGCAAAGAAGGTTTGACTGACAAATTGCACGTATTGTAGAATGTTGTTGGTTGGCAGCATTGCATATGTGACTGTTCATCAAAACTTGCCCTACCAGAACTGAGACAATACTCTCAGGCTCTTTCAGAAGTATGCCAAGATTTTTAGTGAAACATCATGTTCATAGTGCTTCATGAAACATTATGTACTGGTCATGTAAAATAGATGTGTGATTTTTGGTGGGCAATGTTTGATTCTCTTTCACTGTGGGAGCTGATGCTTCTACTGTGGTTTTTGTGTGAGTACTGGGAAATCACACTGATATATAGTTGCAGAAAGTGTGCCTGCTTATGACAATGGAACTTCTGAGGTTTTTCAGTCAGTATGAACACCACAAATTGTTATCCATTCTTACTTTGAAAACTGTCAGTTAAGTTGGATTTCAAATGGAGGCAACTGGAGGTTGCAGTTGTCTTGAGTCCTTTATACCATTGCGTAGAAGCATATGAAGATGCTGGACACCTCCATGCTTCTAATGGTTCTAATAAAAACCACTAAACTCACATGAGGCACCTGAATGTCTACCCTGAAACCACACATACCAATGTGAGTCAGGAAGGTAAATTTATTTTATGCTAAATTACTGATTGCTATTCAGTTATGTAGTAAGTAATGAAAGGAGTCATTAAAGAGAGTAAGAGGAAGTGAGACGTACTTAATAAATAGAAAAAAAAAGTATTATAAAAACCCCTCAAGTTTTCCAATTTTTGGGGGTACATAAATAGTACTTTGAAATTACCAAATGGATAAGTGAAGAAATGCTATAAACTGCCAAGATGACAGTGTTAGTTACACCAACTGATTATATACTCTCTGCTTTCTGCCAAACACTTGGGAAGCTGTTCCTTTTCTTGCCTGTTTTAGATAACCAGATTCTCACTTTTTTTTCTATGATACATAACTTCTCTGACTTCATGGAAACCAGAAAAGTAACTCCTGGAGTTACCTGAGAGGCTGATGTGGATATGCTTCTTGTCAGTGATATTGAGGCACATTGGGAAAAACACATAAGATAGACCTGCTCAAGTTCAGTTGATATAGAATATTTATATAGAAAATTGTATATTCTAACTGGTGAGAGACTTGTGGAAGGCAACACTGTTGTCATATTCTCTAATGGGAGTCATGTACTCTGTAACTTTGGTTGGTTGGTTGTTTTTTTTTGTTTTGTTTTTCTAATATCAATTTCTTTTGACATTTTATGATTTCAGTATGTGGGTGGGTGAATGTTGATTATAAGGAGATGAACTAATATTTCTGAGGCCCTTGAAAGATGATAAATTAAGCTCAGGGTTGCCTATGAAATTCTTGAAGAGAAGATTTTTGTGAAATTCACAAGCCATACAGTAGTGATAACAGAGGATCAGACAAAGCTTATATACTTTAAGACCATCCATTCTGTCCTTAATTTTGTATACTGTTAGTGTAACATTCCTTTAAGGAGTACTGGCTTAGCTAGTCTCCCTCGGAATAGAGGAGGGATATTTTTCCTTTTCTGGCTGTGTGTCTGGACTTGTTATGATGAAGAAGAGTGAGAGATTGCAGGGTGTAATATGCAGGAGGATCACATCAGAGAGCTTGGGTGCCATAGTTCATGCAGAGACTAAGAGACTGCAGTGAGGAGCACTGAGAAGACAGTCATACCTCAAAGGAGATAGAATACATAATTAGAGAAGCTAGAGATCAGAGGCAAATAAAGAAGGTTTGCTTATAGTTAATAAGTAACTGGAAGTAGTTGCTCTAAAGTAAAGGGGGAGATAAGCTTATTAAAATAGTGTTTCAGTTTTTGGAGGTTATGAAAGATGCAGTCTGGTACATCTGCATATGACACTTGGTCCTTGGCTTCATTTGGAATAAGGTTTGAAAATAAATGCAAATCTCTTGAAACCAACAAAATGTAAGAGTGCTGCCAGCTTTATTCCTGTCCCTTGCCTCTGTCTGGAAAGGATTTGTAAAGATCACATGAGGGAACTTAAATTGTAGAGCTTATATGTAATTAAGGTTTAAATACTGTTCTCATCAAAACCAGAAAGTCTGGTCATGAACTCAGCAATGTGCTGGAGGCAGTGGGAGACCAGAGCACTATGTGAGAGAACTAGAGCTACCGTCCTACAATTGATTCCAGGACTAGAAATCCAAAGATAGATTTTTTTGTCTAGAGAGGAGCATAATAGGCTGAGGTTCAGGGTAAAGACTTCAACTCTTATTGGAGAATTATTCAGTAGTGAGAAGGAGTGGTGCAATCAAAGGATGTCAGTTTCAAAGTGGATAATAGATATGGAAGATGTAAGTTACAAACCTTCACAACAAATTTTGTGTTCTTGTTTTCTTCATAAGGCATAATGAAACCCTGAATTCTCTGTGAGATCACAATTATAACAAAAATATTTAAAATAATGACAGTATAAGCTCCTGAAAGAAAATAATATCAAAAAAAAAGAATTCAGAAAATAAATTAGCAAAACTGAAGCCACTTGTGAGACTGTACTGTAAGGGAAAATTTAAATAGATAGAAATGGCACTAGAGGCATAGATTTCAGAGCTATTTATTTTACACTTTGGAAAATTGCAAGCAATACAAAAAATATGATTGGACAGAATGTTTTTAAATAAAAGCTCAGTTAAGCTTTTAACTTAAAAAAAAAAAGTAGTTCAGAAAGCTATAAAAGTGATGCTGGCATTCTGTATCTTCATGCCTTCTTTGTGTTCAGCTAGTTCTTCACTGATGTTCTTTTGCAGCTGCATTATTCACCATAAAGCTCTGCTGCTGAATATTGTCTTGCTGACAGATTTTTTGCAGATGTTTTTTATTTGCCCTTCTATGTGGATTATTGGCAAATGTTTATTGAATTGATATTAATTCTTTTGAGTAACTCTAAAAGTGGAATAGAATTCACATGCAGGATATATTAATTAATTTATTTTTGCTACATTTGGCTTTCTTGTAGACAAATATTTTAACCCATATTTTATTCAACACTGATAAAAATGCTGTCAATTTCATAGTGCTTTTGTAGCAATGCATGACAATTTGTCAGAGGAGGAAACCCATAAAGCCTCTGCTGATTCACAAAGTGGATGAGGGCAGTCATGGGCTGAAGAAATGCGATGATTCAGCTTAATATACTTCATTAAACATTTCTCTGTTGGTTCTTCTTCTGAAATAAACAATTTTTCTTAAATACATCATTAGAAAAAAGACTGTGTTCTATAGACATTTTTGTTATCTGAAAGTTCTATTTAATAAATTTTCTCATTTCCTTCCCACATTCACATTATTTTAATTACTGTAGTTGACACCTACATGCCTTCTCATAGATCTTGAAAGATTTAATAGGCACTGTCCACTTGAATGAACTGAACCACAGACCTCATCATTAATCAGAGCAGTGTATAAGGACTGAATTCAGAAATATATACTTAACATCTCCTGTCAGCAATACTTTCCTTTCTAGAGTTAAAAGGCATTTACTTCCTCATAATCTCTAGATTTTGCAGGTGGCAAAATCACTAGGTTGCCTGTGAGGATATCTGTAGGTTTCCAACCAGCTCAAACACATGACTAGGCTGAAATTCTTGTGTTAACAACTGGATCATTAATAATTAGGCTATTGATTCCACTGGGGCATGGGTTTTACACCCAGTCTCCCTTTCACAGCTTTCCCTTTTGCTCATCTTTCTCAATAACAAATGATTACATTTTTAGACTATTTATATTTAGTAAGCTATTTCTTGTTGAGTTTCTGTCTGATTTTGTTTCCCAGTTTCTCTAGAGGCTTTCAATTTCATAAAGTCAGCTTTAAGGAGTCCTGCATGGAAACAGTGCTAATAAGTAAACCAGACTTTTATAACATCCAGAACAGATTAACGATATTACCAAATAATTTTTCCTGTAGTGGGATCGAGCATGCATATCCAGCTACATCTTCAACCTGATTGTTCCCCATTACTCCCTGGCTATAACATTTGTTTCTTTTTCCCTTTGGAGAATGAGTGTCAGCTTCCATCAAGAGTTGAAAGGTGTCATTCTGGGTGAACAGAGTGATTTTTCTGGTGCTGTCTGTCAAGATGCAACACATTCCATCCATAAGGAATTGAGGGCAGAGTGCATGGAGGAATAGTGGGCAGAGGTTGGAGGAATTAAGGAGTAGGAGACTGAGATGTAATGTTGTGGATATGAATACAAATTGTAAACAGATGAGCTAGTGGCATACTTTCTTATGCTGTATGTGATCACTGAGCTCCTGACATATGTGTCAAAGCACTTTTTTTGTGCTTGTCCTGATGCATAATTCTTTTAGACTTCTGCATTTGTACTCACATGCAGACTTCTTATAGCATTGTCTTATTTTCATTGTTAGCACACATGATGAAATCATTGTTGCTTGTCTTCATTCCAGGACCACAATGTAACCAATTGTTTGTTTTCTTTAAGAACTGACTGATGTTACCTTAACTGAAGAGAAAAATCAAGAGACAGAGACATGGGCCAGGCCTCTGGTCTACCTTTGGCAGACAAAAGTACCCAATTTCAATGCTGAAAAACAATATAATGCAGCTTGTGCGAAAAAGGAACCACACTGTGCCATTTGTACTCTCCTCATGCCATACTACAAGGTAAGCAAAATCCTGACAGCTCCATCTTGGGTGAAGTGTGAAATAGCTGCCCAGCTACTTTATTTTCAGTAAACTAGAAATAAAGTAAGCTTATGCCTTTGATTTGTATGAAAAGTAAATAAACTCACTATTGTTAGAATTAGAACTGATACTCTGTTCACTTGTGTTTATCCTTGATGATAGACAGAGTATGCCTTGTACTAGGTTTTATATAGGATTGGTGTTAGTGTATGTGTGCTTGCTCTTGAAGTTACTCTTTTTGAGGTGGCAAATCCAAATAGATTTGTACCTTTCACCTACTTCCTTATATGTCCATCTTCAAATGCTTTTTATTGGAGCCTCTTCTGTGTCTGCTTCCTACAGTGTTGAAGAAGTGTTTTCACAGTACTTAGGCCTTCTCAGGAATAATATTCCCACAGAAATAGTCTAATGCAGAGCACTGTTTGATACTGGCTTGTGGAATTCCTATGTCAAATGTCAGCTAAAATGCTGCTGTAGTACTACAGTACTAATTCTGAAGCTGCTAAACTGGAATCCCTTCAGCATGGGAACTAGGAAGACAACTTTTATTGCACTGGACCCAGTGAAAGGGCTCAAAGGCAGACAGAGGTACAGTATCATTGAACACTACTGCAGTAAATCTAGTTTGCAGTCTGAGTGCTATTCTAGATTTCACAGTTATTTGAACAATCAAGGAACTACAGAATGACTGTGATAAATACCTAGAAACAGTTAATTTTCTAATAAAACTGTTATACTGTTTGTGCAAGAGCTGGGAGGGGAGAAGTCGTTTCATCATTGTCAAAAGGAAGAGTAAGCCTCTCCTTTCTTTTACTTAAATATAAATTTTATTTATTTTCCAGCCAGACAATCATGATGAAAAAAGTCCTATTTTTGGGGAAGCAAACTCAGCAGAAACACTGATAGCTGAAAATGAAAAAACTAAACCTCTTATTCCAGAGATGTGTTTTATTTATAGTGAAGAAAACACTGAAAACTATCCACCAAATGCCTTTATTGAAGAAGATGGAACAAGTCTTCTGATTTCCTGTGCAAAGTGTTGCGTGCGGGTTCATGCAAGTAAATAAACTAATTGTTCAGTTGGGAGAAATTAAATATAAAATTTTGTTTTATTGATAAATAATAATTAACTAGGCTTCTAGTATGTCTTTAAAAGTACTTGGAGAACATTTCCATATGTAATGCTCCAGTCCCTGGCTAATTGGAAAAGTCTCCTTGATCACAGGAGGTGTGTAGGTGTGTTTTACTAGTGTTTATACACAGTTGAATTGTATGACATCATAGATAGGAATGCAGAGCATATTAATTGATCCAGCTCTCTTATTCCAGGTTGCTATGGTGTTTCTCCTCGTGAAATCCAAAATGAATGGTTGTGTTCTCGATGCAGAAAAGAAGCCTGGAGAGCTGTAAGTTTTACATGTTACATAGTTATCTAACACATTAGAGATTAAGGAAAAAAAAAAAAAGGAAGCACATGCATGATTGCATGTGGAATATAGCTTGTATATTTTTTCTGAACACACACTTGCTGGGGAAAAATTATTTGTAAAATATGATTAGATTTCAATGTAAAATGTAGTAACATTTTGATAGACAAACATGGAATAGGTTTATACTCTCATGAAAAGGATTGGCTAACAGAATATAGTTGTGTATAAAAAATTGTTCAAGGAAACAACTGAAAAAATAAGTGCATATAAGAGATAAAAAATTAGGCTTCCTCTAAATATTTTAGACTTTTAGTAGGTATGTGTGGGCAGCTGGAGAATGAAAATGTTCTTTTTCAGCATTTAAGGTTTACTGCACAGTATAAGCAGAAAAAAATTTCACTTGTGAAGCTCCTAAATGCCTATTCTTTTTTAAAAAAATACTAAAACAGTTTTATACAGCAAAGAATAAATAGACAAACAATTAATAGTTCATAGAATCCCTGACATACACTTATTTAAAAATTAAAAAAAAAACACTAAAATTTTACATTTCACCAATTTATTGGTTGTCTTACTAAGTCAATCTAATATTTGTTTTCCTTAAAACACCTTGAGGAAATGTGATAATCAGTATTCCTGGCAACATAGCTATTTTTCATTCAGTCGTTCACTAAGGCAGACATTTCAGGTGCCTTAAAAATGTAAATCCTTAAATGCCATCATAAAAGTTTTAGTTATGTCAAAAAAGAAATGAGAATTGCCACTGTAGGAGAAGATCTTGTTCAAGACCATCTAAGGAACCTGAAGGTGCACAAATCCATGGGATCTAATGAGATGCATCCACAAGTCCTGATGGAACTGACAGATGAAGTGTCTTAGCCACTCTCCATCATATTTGAGAAGTTGTGGCAATCTACTATAGTTTTCTCTGACTGGAAAAGGGGAAACATCAGCCCCCTTTTTAAAAAAGATGACCTGGGGAGCTACAGGCCAGTCAGTGCCACTTCTGTGCCCAGCAAGATCATGGAGTGGATCCTCCTGGAAATTAAGCTAGGGCACATAGAAAATAAGGAGGTGATTGGTGATGGCCAAGATGGCTTCAGTAAGGAGAAATCGTGCCTGACAAATTTGATGGCTTTCTGTGGTGGGGTTACAGAGTTGATGGATAAGGGAAGACATAATCTGCCTGGACTTGTGCAAAGCATTTGACACTTTCCCACATGACATCCTCGTCTCTGAATGGAGACATATGGATTTGATGGATAGACCACTCAGTGGATAAGGAATTGGCTGGGTGGTTGCACTCAAAGGGTTGCGGTTAACAGCTCAATGTCTGACTGGAGAGCAGTGACGAGTGGCGTTCCTCAGGGGTTGGTGTTCGGACCAGCACTGTTTAACATCTTTGTTGGTGAAATGGACAGTGGGATTGAGCGCATCCTCAGCAGGTTTTCCAATGACACCAAGCTGTGTGGTGCAGTCAACACGCTGGAGGGAAGGGATGCCATCCAGAGGGACCTTGACAGGCTGGAGAGGTGGGCCCGTGCAAACTTCATGGAATTCAACAAGGCCAAATGCAAGGTGCTGAACATGTGTGTCAATGCAATCCCAACCTGTTGTGGTTTAGGCCTGATTTGCAGCCAACCACAATGCAGCAGCTCTCTCTCCCTTCCCCTCCGGCAATGAGAAGGGACAGAGAGCCAGGCTTGGGGTTCGAGATAGGACTGGGATGGGGAAAAATCCCCCTTTTATGATCATGAGCAAAAGGCAGACTCGTTAGGGGAAGAAAAAAAGAACATACATTTATTACAGACACTAACAACACATAACAGAGTAGGACAGCGAAAAGCATTGCCACATCTTGAGAACACCTTCCCCCCACCCCTCCCTTCTTCCCGGGCTCAGTTCTGCTCCCGATATCTCTACCTCCTCCCCCAGTAGCGCAGGGGCAGGGAATGGGGGGTGCAGTCAGCGCTGCTGTTTCTTCATCTTCAGTGGGGGGAGTGTCCGAAACTTGTTCCTCCTGCTCCATCGTAGTCCCCCTCTCACAGGAGACAGTCCTCCACAAACTTTCTCCGGCTTGAATTCCTCCCATGGGCCGCAGCGTTCCCCACACTGCTCTGTCATGGGTCACTAACTTCCTCCGACTGGATTCTCTCCCACGGCTGCAGCCCTTCCCGAGCTGCTCCGGCGTGGGACTCCCCTGCATGCTGCAATCCTCCCAGCGCTGAATTACAGCAGCGGGGCTGCCTTTTCCCATGAGACCCCGGCCTTCTTCGGGCACAGAACCTTGATCATCTGAGCAGGAGCAACAGGCCATAAATCAATGTCCGCTCCACCATAGACCTCCATGGGTGTCGGGGGGGGTCGCCCTGCTGTCTCCCCACAGGATACAGGGGGGTTTCTGCTCCAGCACACCTCCTCCCTCCTTTCTTCCTCCGTTCCTCCACTGACCTTGGTGTTCACGCAGCTGCAGCAACTCCTCCTCACAAGTCCCACTGCCCGTCACCACGTCCCTTCTTAAATACGTTATCGCAGAGGCGCAGCTGATTGGCTCAATTTCCCAAACAGAAGTGGAGCTGACTTGGAGGTGGGGGAGCTTCGAGAAGCTTCTCACAGGGGGCCTCCCCGATAGCCCCGTCCCCTGCCACCAAAAAAACTCCACCACTCACTCAACCTAGGACACAACCACAAATACAGACTGGGTGATGAGTGGATTGAGAGCAGCCCTGCAGAGAAGGACTTGGGGCTATTAGTGGATAGAAAAATATGAGCCAACAATGTGCGCTCACAACCCAGAAAGCCAACTGTATACTGGGCTGCTCCAAGAGAAGTGTGGCCAGCAGGTTGAAGGAGGTAATTATCCCCTTCTACTCCACTCTCATGAGACCCCACCTGCAGTGCTGTGTTCAATTCTGAGGGCCCCAATGTAAGAAGGACATGGACCTGTTGGAGTGAGTCCAGAGGAGGGCCATGAAGAAGATGATCGAGGGGCTGTATCACCTCCCTTATGAAGACAGGCTGAGAGAGTTGGGTTTGTTCAGCCTGGAGAAGAGAAGTCTCCAGGGAGACCTTAGAGTGACCCGCCAGTACTTAAGGGGTATCTACAGGAAAGCTGGGGATGGGGTCTTTATCAGGGAGTGTAATGATAGTATGAGGGGTAATAGTTTTAAATTGAAAGAGGGTAGATTTAGATTAAATATGAGGAAGAAATTCTTTAATGTAAGGGTGGTGAGGCACTGGAACAGGCTGCCCAGAGAAGCTGTGGCTGCCCCCTCCCTGGAAGTGTTCCAGGCCAGGTTGAATGGTGCTTTGAGCAACCTGGTCTAGTGGAAGATGTCTCTGCCCATGGCCAGGGGGATTGGAACTAGGTGATATTTAGGGTTGCTTCCAACCCAAACCATTCTATGATTCAAGCTACTGGAAAATACAGTATTGCTTTGTCAAACATCACTTCTTGCAATTACAAAAGTCACCTGTAAGAAATTCAGAGACATAGCATTAGCAAATTGGAAGTAACAATAAATATAAACACTTTGATTTTCCTTTTAAACACAGTCAACATTTTAAGGATCTTTTGTGAATGCTGTTAGGGAAGCAAAAGAGGAACTGGTATCTTTAATCCACATGCTACCTAAGATGGGGAAAACAAAAGGAAAAAAGTGTCCTAGAACTGCTCATTACAAAAATATGGTCCATCTATTATGTTTAGTCCTGTGTTGTCTCAGTGAATAGCTATTAAAATATTTATTGAATCAATTCCTATCTCTGTAATGTGTTCTCATTTTAGTAGGAAAGGCATTCTTACTAGGTAAAATCCAATTTTCATCCTCCAGTGGTAACCAGAAAACCTTGTTATAGCTTCCTTATCAGACAATTGTGAGTTTCAGGATCTCCCAAATTACTTTTGTGAATACTGTTCTAGAGTCAGGGGAAGACTGAGGGGAAAAGCATAATTCTGTTCTAGCAAGTGACAGGTTGCCATTAACTCAGAATCTATCAGTTACACAAACAGTGTTATAAAGCCTGCTGCTATATCGAAAAGTTTTGTTAATTTCTTTTTAGGGGAGATGTAGCTATGATGTGCAGGTATGGGAATTCTGAGGAGAACATTCTTATTCATGAAATACCATCTATGACAACAATAGGACTGAGTCAGATGTTTTTGTTAAAAACAATGAAAAATTTAGAACATTGCCTTGGAATCTGACGTTAACTGTAATATGAAAGTAAAACATTTGAGGAGAAATTTGGAGAAAGTTATTGTCTTTTGACTATAGTGCATTTTTTGACACCAATAGTCACTTGAAAATAGTAAAACAAAACTCAGTCTTTTGATTTGTTAATACTGTGTTGTAGAAAGGATTCTAAACTTGTTCTGAGGTTTTAAGGTTAGTTTACAAATGTTCTTGAAATAAAGAGTCATTCAGATAGTGCAGAAGTAGTTGAAAGATAACAAAAGTAGTGAGATAATGACTGGCTTGCCTCATTTATGTTTACTATGGGCAACGAAGGGAGAACTGGATAATATGAAGAAAAAAGGAAAATGTAGGGGAGGAATTTAAAGCTTGACTTGACTGGGATTTTTCTTTGACAAACTTTTAGGGGAAAAGTTCACACCCAAGGACAGCATTAATTTGAGCAGAATCATGCACATTTTACTGAATAGTTTTATTCTATTATGATATGTATAAGTTTCTGAAAATGAAGATCTGGATTTTAGGGAAAGTAATTTTTGCCAAATGATTTGAAGAGATGAGATGAAGCAGTAGAAGAGGTATCAATAGGATACAGAAAACAGCTGAATGGGAATTTTATGTGAAGGGGTTTTAGTATTAGATTTTTTCAAAAGCACATTCTAGGAACTGGTAAGAAGACTTAGTGGGTTTCTGGAATTTTATGTGTTAGCTATGAAGAAGGTGATAGGAATAAAATGGAGCACCATTTTCACTATGCAAAGGCTAGACAGTATGTGCTGCCCACTTGGACAATTTATTTAACATAAACTTTGTCTATTATATATTTAACTGAATTGTTGTGATTTTGTATGTGTATTGATTACTGTACAGCTAAATCATTAATGCTGACAACTTCGTCTTTCTATACCTCTAAATTGGTGACCTGAGTGAAATGAACTTATACCCCAAGACAGCTCTTCATTCAGACATGTTTGTGGAATAAAATTCACATTCTTAATGTCATAACTTGTCATTCAGTTGGGAAGTTTTAATGAAATGTTGAAGATTGAATAGACCTCACTAGTATTACATTTACTTAAAACTTCTCCTCCATAGTGTGCTATCTTGTATTCTTTGTTATTACACATCGTTCACATGTCAATGTGAACTGTTCATTGTCAACTGAAAGATGTGGGAGTGATAGGTAGTAGGCACATGCTACCCAGGTTAAATAGCAAAAATCCAGCAGCTTCAAGGATGTGAATAACGCTCTGTTATTTTATTTACTCATACATGAATGGTACCTAATTCACTTTTTCTTCTTTAATAGTAGAGTCTTTCAAAACCCTTGAGATGCAGGAGTAATCTCAGGACTATTAGCGATTATCTCTGAGTGTTTGCAGAGCTTAGGTGAGGTTCCAGCAGCCTGGAAAATTTAATGTTTCCTTTTAAAAAGCCAGGAAATGGGTGACCCAAGGAATTATGTGGCAGTCAACCTATTGTGAATTACAAGAGAAATACTGAACAAATGATGAATCTACCAATTTCTAAACACCTAGACAACAACAGAGTACAAAGAGAGATGCATTTAAAAACAAAGAGATTTCTTGTTGTGACAGCTCATGGGAATAAGGAATAAGCAAAACATTTAATTCATCCTAACTTTCAGACACTTATGATAGTGTTTTAAATTCTGATATTCAAGTGACAGATGATGTAAATCAGTAGTTGCCAAACATATAGGAATATGAATCTGCTTTCAAACCTCAGTATCTCAGGCTGCCAGCTGTCATTCTCATCAGACTTCTAAAATCACTAAGAGAGTCATAAATTCTGTGCATCATTTGCTGATTATTTTTCATGTCTTTACGGAATATACTTGGAAATCTATACTGGTCTACTGAAGTTGTTTAAGATGATTGCACAGGAGATGGGGGAGTGAAGCTACCAAGGTGTTAAACTTACAGAATATACTGATGCCATTTTCACAGCTGTCAAGTATGTTTCAGGTATTATTCAAAATATTATTTTCTTCAGTTATTTCAGTATTTCAGTGAAACAAAAGGATTAATAAGAAGCATTCCTGATGCATTTTTTATAAGTACTAAGGATCGTGGACATTTTATAGGCTGAGGTTTGCTAATTTGGTTTAGGATTACTATTTTGAATTGCAACCAATTACTGTTTTGGATTGGATTCCACTATTTTTGTAGTACAATAATTATTATTGTATTGAAGAAATGGTGAAAAAAAAAATCATATGGAATTCAACAGAGGTAGGTATAATACTTGGAGAAGAATTATCAGTTATAAGCATATAAGATGGGAGTCCCTGCCTAAGCAGTAGTTCTTGCTGCCAGCTGCAGTTGTGACTACTCTGATCACAACCTTAACATAAGTCATCAGTTCTATAGAACCTGAAACATCACACCAGGATGTTTAAGCCAGTGAACACAAGTGGTTCAAAAAAACATGAGCCTGAATAGGATGGGAGAAAACAAGAGGTGCAATTGAAATTGCAAAAAAAAAAAAAAAAAAACCAAAACCAAAATTCTTCTAATCATTCCTGATAGACCTCAACCATTCCATAAGGAGGGTTTGAACAGAATTAACCTTCTTAATTGTCGTGATTTAGGCCTGATTTGCAGCCAACCACAATGCAGCAGCTCTCTCTCCCTTCCCCTCCGGCAATGAGAAGGGACAGAGAGCCAGGCTTGGGGTTCGAGATAGGACTGGGATGGGGAGAAATTCCCCTTTATGATCACGAGCAAAAGGCAGACTCGTTAGGGGAAGGAAAAAAAGAACATACATTTATTACAGACACTAACAACACATAACAGAGTAGGACAGTGAGAAGCATTGCCACATCTTGAGAACACCTTCCCCCCACCCCTCCCTTCTTCCCAGGCTCATCTCTGCTCCCGATATCTCTACCTCCTCCCCCAGTAGCGCAGGGGCAGGGAATGGGGGGTGCAGTCAGCTCTGCCACTTTCTTCATCTTCGGTGAGGGGAGTGTCTGAAACTTGTTCCTCCTGCTCCATCGTAGTCCCCCTCTCACAGGAGACAGTCCTCCACAAACTTTCTCCGACATGAATTCCTCCCATGGGCCGCAGCGTTCCCCACACTGCTCTGTCATGGGTCACTAACTTCCTCCGACTGGATTCTCTCCCACGGCTGCAGCCCTTCCCGAGCTGCTCCGGCGTGGGACTCCCCTGCATGCTGCAATCCTCCCAGCACTGAATTACAGCAACGGGGCTGCCTTTTCCCATGGGACCCCGGCCTTCTTCGGGCACAGAACCTTGATCATCTGAGCAGAAGCCACAGGCCACAAATCAATGTCTGCTCCACCATAGATCTTCAGGGGGGGGCTGCCCTGCCGTCTCACCACAGGATACAGGGGGGTCTCTGCTTCAGCACACCTCCCCCCTCCTTTCTTCCTCCGTTCCTCCACTGACCTTGGTGTTCACACAGCTGCAGCAACTCTTCCTCACAAGTCCCCCTGCCCATCACCACGTCCCTTCTTAAATACGTTATCGCAGAGGCGCAGCTGATTGGCTCAATTTCCCAAACAGAAGTGGAGCTGACTTGGAGGTGGGGGAGCTTTGAGAAGCTTCTCACAGGGGGCCGCCCCGATAGCCCCCTCCCCTGCCACCAAAAAAACTCCACCACTCATTCAACCCAGAACTTTAATATAGCCAGGGGTAGACAGAAAGGAAATTAGTAGCATTCTCTCATGTAAATATAGGAACACAATCAGTTGCCTTTTTCTCATTTTAGGGACAAGATGACTTGTAACAGCTTTAAACTGCATCAGCGGAAGTTTATGTTAATACTGTGAAATTTTGCAAATTTTTATTTCTAAAAATAGTAAACCACTGGAATATGATATATAGAAATTTTGTGGAATCTATTCCCTGACAATTTTAAAAACATGTTAGACAGATATTTGTCAGGAGTAGTTGAAGACTTAACCATGCCTTGAGGCAGAAGAATAGAATAGACACAGATTTTTTTTTTTCTATGGTCCTCTTTTGCCTGTTTGAACAGTCTTATTAATTGCAAAGCATTGTGACTAGTTCTCTTTGGGGAGGAAACTGTCAGTTTGATATACAACTTCAATGTATTAGTGTATTTTTGCTAGTATGGAACCTCATTGCTGACACCAGCATGATTAAGAATTGCTGATACTTATTTGGGTCCTGTTTGTCATTTTAGGGTCATGTTTCTGTCTCTTCAGAGTTTGGACAATAACCTTAGATTATCCGAAGAGCTTTCACTTCAAAATAGTACAATACTTTAATCTAATCTTAGCACTATACTTAAGATAACTGTGGTTCTCTTTTAACCAGTCTTCTGTACATCTATAAAAAAAGACAACTTAACTGAATATATTGCTGCCCAAAGTACTATTTTTCCATTTAAAAATCTGCAATTTGTTAGTTGTATCAACCTGCAGCTGAAAGTTGTTTTAAACTACCTTTGAATTATATACATGTTTATTTTATAAATCAGTTTTTTAATTTGTGTACATTTTTCTATATCTGTTGTTATAAATCTGATATTTATTTGTATTTTAAATTGCTGTGTAATACCATAAGTGTCTCTGGAGAGGGAGATGTAATTAAAGAAAATCACTTATTTTCATGACCTTTTTTCCACTGTAGGGAATCTAGAGTGAATGTATTTTACATTTCAACTAACTTGTTTCGGACTTCAAGTTTCTACATGATACAAATTAAAAAAATCATATTAATCTAAATTCTTATTCACGATAAGCATTCCTAAAACCTGCAGCTGTTTTAGAAGATGTGAAGCTGAGATTTGATTCACTGTGGGAATTATGTCCACATGCCTTCAAAAATTCAGTTCTTGCATCAGAAGAGTGCACTGAATGAGAAGATTTAATTATTAGAAATATCTATTCCCTGAAACTCCAACTTCCTAAATGTTTGAAATTGGTTTCTTTTCTCTTCACACTGATTCCTAGAAGAAGGAGATTTAGCTCAGGAAGACTTGTCTGAGGGTTTTCCTTATGGGTAAAGCTTTAAATCCTGAAGGGAAGGTTAATTGGAAAACAAGGAGAAAGAAGAGTTTTGTGCAGTGAAGAATAAAATGGAAGTTATGAAACATTGGTACAAACCTTGGTTCAAAGTTCAGGATTAATTTCTTAGGAGGGAAAGTTCCTTCTCATTCCTCTGCTTACACAATTAAGTATTGATTTTAGTTCTGTTAAATGATACTTTCTTAGACTCCTGGTCAATTATGTTAACTTTATAGAAAATCTGGTCTCTACTAAGAATGGAGAGGGATTAAAAGTTGAGGGTGACTTTTTACAAGGCCATATAGTGATAGGACCAGTGGTAATGTCTTTGAACTGAAAGGGAGTAGATTTAGATTAGATGTAAGGAAGAAATTCTTCCCTGTGAGGGTGGTGAGACACAGGCACAGGGTACCCAGAGAAGCTGTGGCTGCCCCCTCCCTGGAAGGGTTCAAGGCCAGGTTGGACGGGGGTAGACGGGGCTTTGATCAACCTGGTCTAGTGGAAGGTGTCCCTGCCCATGGCAGGGGTGTTGGAACTAGATGATCTTAAAGGTCTCATCCAACCCAAACTGTTCTGTGATTCTATGCTAGGTTTTTGTATATCAGTATGATTTTTGCAAAGCACTGAAGTATGAGAGCACCATAGACATGAGAGCTCTATTACTTGCTATATGAAACAGTATTATGTGTGAATCCTAACTGTGTACATCGTTAAAATATGGAAATAAAAAAGTGCCGATGTGGACCAAGATTTACGAAGCCAGACTGTTCTTTGATGAAGATTCCATTTTATATTATCAGAGGAAACTGCTTTTGAGATTCAGAAGCATACTTCTTTTCTTGGAGTTGCAGCATTTCCAAGTAGCTGAAGCAGTATGCTTTACAATATTTTATGTAAAATTTTCACCTTCCAAGGACTCACTTGGATCCATGATAACAAATCATAGCTCTGTATTCTACTAGGCAGTAGGTCCTGTTTGATAATGATTATTGACAAAAGACAAGAGTCAGACCAAATTTGTCTATGCTAATGGACAAAAATTAGCCATAAATCAACCCCCCAAAACAAATAAGAAAATCAAACAATATTAAGTAAGTCATCTGCTGTATTCATACAAAGTGCCTTGATTGAGAACAAATGCCTCATTTATCTTAAGTATGTCAGCTAAAGAAAGCTAGTGAAGTCAGGAAGAATAATGACTGGCATTATAGAGAATGCAGCATACTATACAATGTGCAAGGATGTGGTCACCTAGAAGTGATAGTACATAAATGTAAGTACCTTTATTATTTAGAGGACAGAAGGATTTGGGACAGGAAAGAGTTAGAAAGAAGAGTAAGGAAACAGGTAAATGCACTTCAATGCCTTACTTCATAGTAAACTAGCTGTTAGTAAGACTACCAAGAAAGCTGCATGGCTTTTCACATGTTATTCTGTACCTCCATAGAACTACAGAAATAGTTCAGACCTAATCTGATCATTTGGCACTGATACTGAGAAGTGATCCTATGTTGAATAGCAAGTGTTAAAAGGTTTAGCAGATTTTTTTTTTTTCTGTAGATGAGCTTTTTTGTGCTTTGTATTTTAATATTGGTATTCAGACTTTTGGTTTATATCTTGTGGTTATAGTAGCCCATTACATCTGTTGAAAGATGATTTTTTTTTTTTTTTTTTTTTTTTTTTTTCCCAAGGCTTCAAAAAGATGGCACATAAGAACTTTCAGCATTCCAGCTCAGAAACTGCCCCATTTCACCTTACTCAAAATAATGATTTTGAACAATTTTTATAGTGGTGCCCTTCTCACTGATACAGTGTCAGCATTTCCATTATAAAATCCTGTTTTCAGAGCCTGGTAACTGCCAAAATTAACTCACTACATGTGAGTTGGTATTCCACATCTTAATTTTTCTACTGATTTTTCTACCAAGCTTTAAAAACATTTTGATATTGTTAATAAAAAGAAATTATTTGGCATGAAAATCTGACTATAACAGGAAAGGTTAAAACCTTAAGTTTTATATGTTTTTTCTTTTCAGAAAAGTAAGGCTTGATTTAATGTTTGTTTGTTTGTTTTTAAAATCTGGACTTTCCCAAACCTTCCCTGCAAAAAGGTGACTTACTGGGAGAATTATTTCTAAATGATGATTGTATCCATGCGTGGACTGGGAGGTGGGGAGCATGATATTTCTTTCCGGTTTTGGTATTAGTCTATGTTCTGGTTTTGGCTGGGACAGAGTTAATTTTCTTCCTAGTAGCTGGTGCCATGCTGTGTTTTGGATTCAGGGTGAGAATACCATTGGTAACCCACTGATGCTTGAGCTGTTGCTATGTAGCACTTACCCTGAGCTGAGGACGTTTCAGTTTCCCCTGCTCCCCCAGCGAGGGGGTGCACAAGAAGCTGGGAGGGAGCGTGGCCAGGACAGGTGACCTGAACTAGCCCACGGGCTATTCCATACCATGGAGCGTCAGGCTCAGCGCATGGGCTGGGGGGGGAATTGCTGCTGGGGCATCGGTCAGCGGGTGGTGGGCAGTTGCCCAGTGCATCACTTGTCTTCTCTTGGGTTTTATCTTTCCTTGTTTTTGTTATCTTCCTTTTCATTACTATTATTATTATTATTACTATATTTCAATTATTATATTTAAATTATTAATCTGTACTTATCTTAACCCATGAGTTTTTCTTTTTTCCGATTCCCCTCCCCATCCTGCCAGAGTGGGGGGAGGAGTGAGTGAGCAGCTGCATGGTGCTTAGTTGCCAGTTAAGGTAAAATCATGACAGTCTAGTAATAGGATACATATTGCTTGTAAAAGCCAGTCTTTGACACAACATATTTTAACAGGTTTGTAAATACTGTGTTTCCCTGATGCTGTCACAGGAACCAAATTGAAGACTGTTAAACCTGAAAAATATATTTTTAACCTAAGTGCCATAATGATCAGACCCAGTCCGTTTTGACCCTGGATTCCCTTCATTGCAGTTCACCAAGTCAGCCTTTGCCACTGGTGTCCATATGAAAAGGCTTGATATCTTTGGGCACCTCCGGGTGTATGGGTATTCTCATCTCAAGGAAGGGGTTGTCCATTCCCTCCAGGGGCAAGCAGGAGTTTGGACAGATGCAGTTTTGAATCTGGCCCTGATTGGAGCTGGCATTGGACCAGAGAACCTCCACCAACCTCATCCAATCTAAATTTGCCTTGGAGACCATATCTGATCTCCAGGAGGACTGCTGCAAAATCACTGAGGGGAAAGCTGGAAATACCCAGTAGCAGGTTATCCTGCCCTGAACAGCTGGTGCTAGCCTGCTTTCTTGAAGATAAAAATTTTCATCTAAAGATGTTTAGGTTTAAATCTAATATTGACTGTCACTTCTAAACATTGTCTTATTATAATGGGAATAACCCTACATATTTTTTATCAGTAGGTATACCGTCATTCAATTTTTGTTTCTGTGTTTGTTAAGTGTGTAGCTGAAGTGTTATCCTCTGGTGTTGATTTTCATAGTCTCATTATATTTTGCGGGAAGAATGATCAGTTTTGTATTTTGTACCTAATTTCAATGTTTGTTTGTTTGTTTGTTTGTTTGTTTTTGTTAAAAAACCCAAACTCAACAGCTAATCTCCTTCCTTTTGAGTCCTCTTCAAAGGGGGCATTGTCTGTAATCTTTGTTATTAGGATGCTTGGGAACGTAGGGCCCCCTACCAAGTGGGTGAGTTATTTTTACTCCAGTTACCTGTAAAGAATGTTTTGATTCTTATTTCAGTCTCAGTCCTATTCTCTCCCTGCTCCCATTCCCCATCAGTCTTCCTATTGCAGCCAACTCTCTCTTACTTTTTGTATTCTTGCAGATCACTATTCTCAATAATGCTGTGTCATGAACAGAACAGCAAAAGGCTCCTTGCTCTGTATACTGTTGCATTCAACCTGGCATGACCTGGGAGCTGCAATTGCAAGGAAATTTTTGGCTATCCCTGAATCAAGGGCAGGGCAGACAATGTTTGTGGGATTAGGCTACTAAAATGTGGAAATTCAGTAGCTGATGATTTCTAAACTTTAAATTACCAAAGGCAGATGTCTTGAACAGATTTGAATGCATCTTAAAGAGTAAAATGTTGATCTGTAGAATAAGTTTGGCCACCTTCAGTTTTCAAGAAACTGCTTTAACCTTGCAGGCAAAGATGTGTCTACATATTAAATAAATATTAACCCATGGTGGATTTCTCTTTCATGGAATTACTCAGCCTCCTCAATCAGTGAGAACTTTAAACATCTATAAAATGCTAAAAGAGTTGATGATGGTTTATTCTTTGGGACACAGTAAGATTTTTCTGAAAAAATTTTCTAAAAAAAAAAAAAAAAAGTTGAAACACCTATTTCAAAGTTCCTTTTATTATTAAAAATTGTGGCATTGTTGAGGCAGATGATGGTAGAATTTTGGCAACTTTTATATACAAATGAGGATTGTGAGTTATAATGTTAACATTTAGCAGCTCTGTTAAGAAATGGTGCTCCTAGACAGTAAAGTGAATCCTTTTACTAGACAACCCTCAATTTGTCTGTAATTTGTTATTTTTAGGAATATTTCATCTCTAAAAAAAATGGAATTTTGTCTCTGAAAAGCTAATTTTAGGGTAATAGCTTGATCTGGGTATAGTAACTGTCTGAATTGAAATTAAATCTCAAAAGCTATTTTCTGAGTGAAAATTATTCCCCTGGTATGGAAAGACTAAAATATTAATTAGTGGACCATTGGTGAAAATGACATTTTCAGATTTGTTAAGAGAAACACCAACACTTTTCTCTTTACACAAGGATAAATACAGACTGAAATATAAATAAGCTGGGGAAATGAGATAGCCAAAAAGACAGCAATGCCATATCTAAATGCACATCTATGTTAATACTTTTAGGAAGTATGACCTTGGGCATTAACAAGGTAATTGAGAGAGAAGGTAGAAGACTAAGGGTATCTATTTTCAGTTAAAAGGTTCCTCTAAAAATCCCACCAAAGTGGATTGAAGAAAACGAAAGATGTTGATCAGATTTAGCCATGCAGTTTGTATCTATTTGACTTAGCTGTGGCAGAGTTCAAGATTAGATGTCTGTTTTAATTAGCTACTTTTAAATGAGACTAGTAAATCAGCATTATTGTGACACAGCTTAGTAGCAGTTGACTCTTAAAACTGAAAAAAACTGCTCTGACCTCTTATTAGAAATATTTGGAAAACCCCCCTGTCCTAACCCTTTTTCTTATATATTTGCATGCTTTCAGGTGCTAGTCAGAGTCAATACACATACAGGGAAAATAACTGATTAAAAAAAGTGAAAATATGTTAACTAGATAAATAGTGTTCTATTTAGTGCTGAAGACATTATCAACACTTACAATGCTTCAAACCACTAGCCAAAATGTATACTTACTTGAATTGATTCATTCTCATATCACTGCTAATTAAAGCTGTGACAGTAAAGTTTTTCAGAATCACAAACCTTACAAGCACATGAAAATTAAATTAAATGTATATTATGTGTAATGTATATTTCAGTGTATACTTGGCAGTGCCAAGTAACAGGATTTTCCTAATACCGAAGTATGTTTTATAAAACATTTTAAAATGTATTTTGTAAAGCTTTAAAATGTCAGGTTACATAGAGTAGTAAGATCTGTCATAATGAATTAAACTAGTCTATTCTAGCCTGTTATCCTCTCTCTAGCACAGCCAGAAATGAATACCTGGGGGGAGAATATAAGTCTTGGGCAAACATTCGCTAATGCTCTCTCAATCTCCTATAATATGCAAATAAGAAACTTCTTTAGCCAAAGGCGGTATCTTTGTATTTACTGAGTAAAAGGTAACCTTTGTTGGATTTCTCTTTCATGAACTTCCGCAGCTTGTTTTTCAACTAGTGTAAAATTTTAGCTTCCACATCTGGCAAACAGTCACTCTGTGAAGAACATTTTTGTTTGTTTGTTTTGAATCTGCTGCTTTCTATTTTCCTTTGATAGCAACCACCTTGTTATTGTGTTGGAGTATTTAGTCAAGCCCTTTTCCAAGTCCCTTATGATTTTACTGGCATCTCTCAAACACCATACTGTCTTCTTTTTCCTGGCCTGACCAACCGCAGCCTGCTTAGTTACCCCTTGTGCAGAAGCTGTTGCAGCTGGTGTTGGTTGAATACAAGCTTCTTTTTTTTCTTATGATGCCTGAGAAGATTAATCAGAAATCAACAAGGTCTTGATAAATTATTAAGGTATTATGGAAAACAGGATGTAATTAAATAGGGAAAAGTGCAAGATACTGAAGCTAGAATACAGACAAAGTGGGGAGCAATGATATCAGCCACTGATGTAGAAGAGGTCCTGAAGGTGATGATGCATGACCTTAACAAGTCACTGCAGTCCAGAGGTGAACACTGTGTGAACACACCTCCCTAGATATGGGATGCAAGATGTATGAAGGGAGCATGCTTTGCCTGACATCACTACGGATTTGCTCTTGTTTCATTTCAGAGGAGAGAACACGGCCACAGATAAAGACAATAGGTGAAAAAGTTGTGGTTGTTTAATGGACTAAGGGGCTGTAGATGCAAAATGGCAAAAAAGGGAAGGAACAATCTATTTTTCGTGTTTATGATGCATAAAGTAAAAAGAAAAAGGCTTAGACTACAGCAGGGAATCTTTGGGTTAGCTGTTATGGAAAACTTCCTAATAGCAGTGATGTAAAAGAGCTTGAAGAGATTGTTACATTGATTATGGAGACTACATTTTACGAGGAAGTTGTTAAAAATGTGTCAGACAAACTTAATTAGGAATAACACACGTTTCATTTTGCCCTGTCATCATCCACCAACATAAGTTATTTATCCAGTTAAATGAAATATATTTAATTCTTTGGAGATGCCATTGTAATTTAAAGGGTCTTAGAAGAAAGGAGAAACAGCAGTTTGACAAGAAAGGGGATAATGTGTGACATGTGCATAGTTATCCATAAAAATAACCATTATATGAGGTACTATATATCCCTCTGCTGTGTCTTGTCTGAATTCTGTTGCCTTGCTGTGTCAGACAGCTTCCTGTCTCATAGAGAATGCTATTGCTGATGAAATAAGTATGCAAATATGGAAGTGTGAAAACTGCTTTTTGTAAGCATTACTGTCAATATAACTGAATTTTGGCAGAGTATAAAAAATACCCAAAGACAACTAAATGCATTAATTTTAAAATATAAATGAGTGTGAACAGGCTTGTTTTTTTGTGCATTATTTATCCATGCAACAATAATTAATATGTAGCTATGCCTGAGTAGTGGCATATCAATCCAAAAAAGGTGATCCATCTTTTGGATGTGTGTACTAAAGAAAGCATGGTTAATTCACATTTACTTTAGGCTTTTTCTGTGGTTTCTAGCAGTGGTTGACACAGACAAATTAAAAATAAAGTAGATTAGGAATGCTGGTTGCAAAATTCAGTTTCACTGTAAGCAAGGGAAAGTATTTAGTCCAGAAACTGTGGATATGATCTGTATTCTTATGGAAAAAACACATTGTCTCCACTAAAAAGCTAAAAGGTAAAGAGAATGTTAGTGTGCTAAAGCTTGTGCATTATATGGAGATGTCTTACTTTATACAGATACTGGAAGAGTATTCTTCTTTAATTCTAGAATGTTGTGGAGAATTTTTAAGCAGGTGAGCGATTTAAAATGGCCTAAGATTTAATTTAGATAAGTGTAAAATAATATGCTTAAGAAATTATTATTTAGTGCAAATACAAATGACAAAATTACTTGTTTGAAGGATTTTCAAAGTAGTAGTGAATCAGAGATAGGATATGTTCTAAGGTGATGCTCTATAATGAAGTCTGTTCCTATTCTGATTTTTACAGACAGGCTGAGAGCAGATGCACATGGATACACAAACGCTCTTTCTCTGTGAGAACATGTGTGAAAACTGCTAAAGTACACATGATTTCACTGCCATCCATGGCGGGTATACCTGTATTAGGAATGTTAGTCTTTCTAAAAATCAAGTCCCCTGTATTTTCATTGCTTGCAGTATGTTGAAACTGGAGGTAAAGTAATAGCCATGTTGTATGGGTATATGTCAATATATCCTGCAATGCAGGCATGATTTACAAAGTCAATTTATTGTGCTTTAAACCTGTGATCCTTCCCACACAGGTTTGCTGTGAACACTGCTGAAATTTTCTAGTTCTTATGGTTCCTAAGTTGTTATAGCCTGTATCCAGCAGACAGTGAACAATTACCCACCACCACTATCTATTCACCAAAGATTTGTACAGATGGTTTTTGAGAAGGGATAAAATTTGGTTCCTACAGGCCCTGCATAAGTTAAGTCTTTTTCTAGCTGGTAATGAGGATAGTCAAGCCCTTTTCCATTATTCTCATTATTTTACTGGCATCTCTCACTCTTTCCTGGCTTGACCAACTGCAGTCACCTTCTTTCTGGGTTGCCTCCCCGCCTCCTTTTTTTTTCCTCTTTTTTTAAGTCTTTTTTTTTTTTAACCTAGTGTGAAAGCTCTGCAGTTCATAGGTGAGGATTATGAATTCTGTCTCTTGCAGTGCCTAATTCACAATTCTTTATTTTTACAGATATTAAGAATCAGTAAACCTTCAGAAGAAATTGTTAGTAATATATTATATAAAGTCTCTTCCTGTGGTATTTTAGCTTAATTTATTTGTGGAACTTCTTTAGGGCCTTGGACTCTCTCTGTAGATGTATGAATAAGTTACACAGCAGATAATTAGATAAAGTTTTCCTTAAAAGTAAAAAATACCTATTAGAAGCAGGAATCATTGTTCAAGTAATGAATTTCAAATTAAGTTGGCATAAAAACATCAAAGCTAATGAAGTAGGGGTAAAGCCACTCTTATTCCACAAAACAGAGAAGCAGTCAAAGGATTTTTATGGCAGACATAGAGAAAGTGCTTCAATTAAGAAAACATTGTGAGGGATCCACAGGTGGGGGATCCACTGAACGTTTACATCTGAAAGTGGGGAATGAAGCTTTTCCCTCTGTAAAGATTTCTGTTGAGTCAGACTCATGCTCTCCTCCCCAGTCTGCAGATGTTATTCTACTGTGACATTGTACATTTCACACTCCTGCAGAACTATGAAGGAGCTGGGGATCAGATTGACAAGTCCTACACAGCTCCTTTTTTTAGGAAATTGTAATATTTGCCTTTTCCTGAATAACTGTTCCATTTTAATTATTGTTTTCTATGCTACTTGACACACTTATTTTGTTACTCTCATGTGGTCATGGAGATGTGTGCCCATCTATTTTTGCTGGTTTTATCTTGCACCTCCAACTGTCATATATAAAACTAACTGATTGGAACCACTCTGTTGGTCAGCCAAGCTCTGTTTATAAACCACACTGATGGCAGAAAAGATGACCTATTCACTCTGTGTGTCAAAATCAGTCAAAGGAAGAGTTGAAGAAATAGATCTTTCCTCTGCTGATTTGTAAGCAAGATTCTAAGGTGAATCAGACTGAATAGGATGCAGTGCTGTAGGATTGCTCTGTGGTTGTGCTAAGGTAGTTCTCAGGATTCCCAGGTAGGTTTAAAGACCTGCAGACTGTTTTATGCTGTAGTTTTCACATACAAGTGCTTGCCTTTGAGAACTGAATGCCAATTAGAAGCAAATTTCCTATGACTGTAGTGGTACTTTACTGGAAAAAGTGCACTGTGCTCATTAACTGTTTAGTGGAATTTATGTTGTATTATTTCAGAATAATTTCAGCATGGTGAATTAAGGGTATAAAGCCTAAATAATGTGATTCCTTAGCATCGAGTTTAGGAAATTCTTTACTTCATGCCCATGTAGTTCAGTGAATTTTCCAATTGAATGATGTTTTTTCAAAACCAAAATATATTCAGGATAAAAAAGATAGTAATGGTTCTTGTCATAGCTTGAGAGTATATATGTGTAAATGGCAGCACCTCATTATTGTAATGACATCCAAAGAAGGGCAAAAAACAGAAAGAGGATGTGAAGATTATTTGAATCACCTTGAAGAGTAGTTAAGGAATTTAGTATATATAGCTTGGCAAAAACCACACCAAGATGTTAGGATATCATAAAAATCTACAAACATTTGGAAGATGATTATGTATAGTGGTTGAAGAGCAAAGCAAAGAATAATTATTTGAAAATAAATAGGAAGTGATACATTAGACTGAATTTGTATGTGAATCTAAAATGGCATGAAGTTTGTTGACTTGATCTGTCTTTGACAGACAAGCAGAAGAGTAAATAATGTTAGAGTAATTCTGGTTCCCACCATTTCTCTTTACCTTCAAGAGTGTGGGTGCTTAGGTGAGAAATGATCTTCTGTCCCTGTCATCTTCTTTCCCTTGATCCATCCTTCCCTACCCTCTGCTATCCCTTTCTCCCTGTCTCCCTCCATCCCTTCCTCCTTCCTGTGTTCTCCCTTCTACTTGTTCTCTCCACTACCCCTCCTACCCCAGCGATCTTCTGTCTTGTGGTGGGCTTGATACAAGAGCAGATTTCCTAAGATGCAGCAAGAGAACCTCACAAAGATGCAGCTAACTGAATACAAATGTTGGTTTGAAGAAACAGTTTTACTTATTCTCTCACAGTCAAATCAAGAAATCCTATGCAATAGTGTCCTTCCCCATCTAAGCGTAGAAACAAAAATTAGAAACAGTACAAGCTGAAGCTCCCAGTCAGTGCTGCAATAGCAACTTCCTTATATTCCATTTTTCTACTTTATATGCTGAAACTACTGGTTCCTGGTTACTCCCTTTTGAATACCTGAAGGAATTGGTATTCTGAGCCTTTGTTTTCCTGATTTATTAGACTATTTACTATTATAAAGTGCAATGTGATCTGGAACATGTTAGATCCCATCCCAAGACTTGTGGTTAAAGTAACAAACCCAATTTCTCTTCTTCACAACTCTACATTGATATTAAGTAGTTAAAAGGGTACTCTCTATGAGGATGGGTTACCTGTTCTCCATGGTTTTGGTAGGTAAGGCAAAATGTTATGTGCTTATATTGCAAAGAAGTTTCAGTTGTCACAAAGAGGTCTTTTTTTTTTAGTTAGGAAAGGTCTTTCTCATAGGAAATGTAATAAAGCATTCAATTAGATTTCTGGCAGACATTAATAATTTCATTATTAGAGGCTCTAAGATGAGATCGGACTGGAGCATTACATAACAGTTCTTTGGGTTTTTGCTGCTTGTTTGGTTGTTTTTTTCCCCTGCAAAAGCAACTTAAATTTAGACGTTCAGGAGACAAGCTTGCTGAGTAGATATACAGGCAAAAGTTATCTTGACTTTATTCTGTGCACTTGCTTCTTTGTAGAGACCAGAAAAATGGAGACATGAAATATAACTAACATTGAAAACACTCTCTCATCTGTTACTGAAGGAACAATGAAAAGCATGAACAAAAATGGAAAAGAATAGACTCAGAAAAGGAGTAGGCTGAAGAGAGGGAGAGAAGGTTTGGAAAGTAGAAAAGCCTGCATATCTATTCAAAGGCACAGTTTTAAGTAGAGGTAGGAAAAGCCCTTTTTGGCATATTATCTGGGAACCACTGAAATATACCTTGATGAGTTCCCTGAAAGCAGGTGGATTTTGGAGTTGTTCTGAAGATTATGGAAGTGAAGATGTACTGCAGCAAAGGGAAATTTTTTTGGGAAAAAAAAAAATAAGATAACCTGCCCCATATTCTGGTAGGTTTATAAATTTGAGAACTGTCAGGAACAAGCAGGTTTTCAAAGTATTTGAGTTGGATCAGTGGCTTGTGAGTCAGTTTTTCAGTAACTTCTATTAAACTAATTGTGTGTCCTTTTACTTTGTTTTACCTTGGTAATTTGTATGGCAATTCCAGCCTTTCTGTGGTAGTTCTGATTAAATGCCTTTTTATTTGGTATCTCTTTCAGAGTGACTCTGGCACTTTATTTATGAGTAATACTTAAAATTTATTTTTCTTTAGCTCATTTGAATTGTTTATCTTGTTACTGTATTCTTGTAATTTTTTTTTTTTTGTAAGGAAATGCAATGCTTTTAAATGGCAGTTTGTAATCTAGTAATTAATTACGTTGGCAATTTAGATATCCTTAAGATCAGCTGAAAAAAACTGATTTGTAACCAGTCAATAAAGCTCACTTTTTTCTACACTATTTTTATTTTTAGGAATGTTGTCTCTGCAATTTGAGAGGTGGTGCATTGAAGAGAACTACTGACAAGAAGTAAGTAATGTATACTTCGGAATTTTATGTGCTTGTTTTAAACATTATTCCCAATCCATTCTCATGTACAAAGTATTTGTAAACCTAATTACTTGACAGTGTTCCTTTAAGTTGAATTGTTGCAGAACTAAAATTACTTCTATTGAAAGGTGCCACTGGCATTTTGTGAAATAGTTAGATGTTAAAATGTACATTTGTTTTAGTATTTGCACACATATACTTGTTCCGAATTTTATTTTGCTGGCCTTTGTATAAAGAAAATAAATGAGAGCTCGTTTGTCATTGTTTGCATGGGCAAGTCTTATCAAACAGCAAAGTATATTTTCTTTTTGGTCCTGGAAATTTATCATTACAGAATTAATACAATACCTTTGAACTTCTAGAAACAGTTTTTTTTATTAATTAATTTGAATCATAATGAAATAATTTTAGATTTTGAAGTGTGCTTTTTTTTAAATATATTTCTATCAGACACTGTCAAAGATAGTATTGTTGCTGACATCATGCTATTAACAGCATCAGTATTTTTCTCTGTACTTGAAAGAACACTATAGCAAGTAACTCAAAGATGAAATGGAAAATACTGCAGCTTAATATTTTTTTAAAGCCCAACAGTGGAACAGTTTTATGCATTGTGAATCTTCTTATAATTAATTAAATTGTTTTAATAACTTAGCAATATCAATTAGATCTTTTTCTTTAACACTTTGGAATGCAGTGGTAAGAGATGATCTAGCTGCAACATTCTTTTCCACTTACCAGGCAAAAAGTTATTTACCAGTGATTTGCAATTGGTTGCATTACCCTTGTAAATTGTCCAGTTAAGATTTTATGTAAAATTCACAGGCCAGATCTTACCTTCAGTAAGTATTAATGTTGTAACCATTTTAATGGAGGATTTAAACAACATGTGAAAATTCTCATCTGCTTTTTAGTTCCTTTTTAAACTCCCCTAAATTTGCTACTTGCTTTTCTCACACACATACACACAAAAAAAAAAAGTAACAAAAACAACAACAAAAAAACACACAAACCAAAACAGACAAGAAAAAAGTGTCAACTTGGTACAATTCAGCATGTCCTTTTGGTATTTCCTGATGGTATTAAGGTGGTTTAAACCCCGCTGACAGCCAAAGATCACTCAGCTGCTCACTCACCCTCCCCCACACCCAGGGAATGGGGGAAAGAATTGGAGGGGTAGAGATGAGGATACTCATAGGTTAAGATAAAAACAATTTATTAATTGAAGTAAAAGAAAATTAAAATAATAATGATAATAATAATAGTAATAACAGAAAATACAGATGAGTAATGCGCAATGTGGTTGCTCACCACCCGCCAATGGATGCACAGCCCATTCCTTGTTAGTGATCTCAGAGAAGAGAAAATCCTGAAACCCCAATCCCAAAAGTGAAAATGAGCTTCCTGGTCAACCCATATCTATATACTGAGCATGATGTTGCATAATGTTACATGATATGGAATATTCCATTGGCCAATTTGGACCTGTTGCTCTGGCTTTGTTCCCTCCCAGCTTCTTGTGCACCTGCACATGGGCATGACATGGGGAGTTGAAAAGGCCGTGATCTCTTTGCAACAGCTAAAAACATCAGTGCATTATCAACACTCTTCTCATACCAAATCCCCTGCTGAATCCAAAACACAGCACTATTCTAGCGAGGAAGAAGAAAAAATTAGCTCTACCTCAGCCAAAACCAGGATATGAAATATGGTGTGGTATATCTTTGAAAATACAAACATCTTTCTTATAGATCAATTAAAATGTTTTAGAAATGTTTTGTAAGATTTATTAATAGAAAAAAATCCACAGGTGTTTGCAGAAAGTGCCTTTCTCTGCATATCTATGCTTAAAGTGTTTATTTTTCCATTATATCCCTCTGTAGATTACTGTTACGGATTTATGAAACGAGAGTTCTGTAAAAGTAGTTCAACCATTGTTTTTCTGTTTTCATGATAACTTACAGCTGCTACATATTGTTGAGTCTTTCATCTATCTTTAAGCACTAGCTACCATTCCAAATTTTTGAGGGTTTTTGGAAGAGTATGCTTCAGTTATCTTATTTTTCTCCATTAAGTCTAAGATCCAACTTGTACATTCCCTTCCCTCCTTCTTTCCCTCTCACATATTGATTAAGGATATAGGATGAGCATCACTTAGATTTAAAAGCTAATGAATCAAATGGTGGTGATGGGGTAACAATTTGCTATATAAGAGAGCTGAGATTCCTTCTTTTCAGCAGAACACAGAAATTGTTTTGAATCCTCCTAGATTGAGAGATGAGAGAGTATAAAGGTTTGAGTGAAGATTTACTGAAGAGGCATTTTATTTATATCATTTCTGTCCCATAAAACTTAGATGGTTAGACAGTGTAGTTTTGCAGATAGGCAGGCAGCAATGAAAAGGGTGCCATTAAAAATTAACAGGTCTCAAAGCAAGGCTTTTTTCTTTAAGTTCAAACAAAACAAAACTGTTACCATAATGTAATTATAGATCTACAAGCTTTATCTGCTTTTATTTGGGCTGAACTGTATAACTTGCTAATTGATATGTTATCTTTACATGCGGTTCTCATTTCACACTTTAGGCAGAACAATGTTAAAGTCACATGGCAGTTTGTTTAGTCCCTATGTGTCGTTCTACATGAGCAAAGCTGATCATATAATGTGATTCTCTGAAGATCTGCAGAAAGTAGAGTGAGGCAAGCATCCAGGGCTTACAAAAAAGAGCAAATGGGGTAATGAGAAGTACAGTGAATGGCAGGAAATATAAGTCAAAGAATGGAAATGTTTCCCTTTCAGATTTACTAGTTGTCTACCCCGAAAAAAGATTTTAGAAGTAGTCTCAGGCTTGGTTAATAAAAATGTCATTAGCTTCTCTTTTACTTCATATAATATGCACTTTCAATATTAATTCCAGACTTTTTTTTTAGTTTCATTTTAACCTTTCTTATTTTGAGATTTGAGGGATATAGCAGTTCTTACTGATGAGTATAGGAAGCACGTAGCATCATCTGACAAGCTTCCTGAAGTTGCACTGAAGTTTTGCATGTTTACTGGTCCTCAGCACTTGACGGGTGCTTTTACCACTAAAGGGGATCCAGTTCATGTTGGGAATTACAGCGATAGCCTGATTGGTTTGCTGCTTCTGTGCCTTTGTGTCTGTAAATAGAAGGTCTTGATGGTTTACTTTGTTTTACACTTTGATAGATGTATGACTGACCGTGGTCATGTGTGTTGCCTAAGAATAGTTACTCAGGCCTGAGTAATGTTAATCCAAAATGCTGTAGGTGATCAATTGCACACAAGTCAAATAGCGTGGTCTTTATATACGTGCCTGGATAGCACAACTACAAAACCTTGGCACTTAATAAATTGAATATGAAAGATGCTTAAAAAAAGGTCACAATAAAACCCTGTCTGAAATTGTATTTTCATAAAGTGATAGTGTTGTAAGGTTTGTTAAGTATGCTTCAAAGACTCTTAGGAAATCTTAATATGGAAGAGTGTAGAGATGGTTGCCTTTTAAAAAAAGAGAAGCCCCACAGGAACTAACAAAACATCTTAATCATTTGTACTTCAATGGGGATTTTTTGGTGGTATTCTTGACTTGCCACTTTTCACAGGTGGGCACATGTAATATGTGCAATTGCCATCCCAGAAGTTAGATTTGGTAATGTCACGGAACGTACACTGATAGACACTAGCAGAGTACCTTTGGAAAGATTGAAATTGGTGAGTAGTATATTCATATATGCTTCATATATGCTTTTTTATTAAGATGTTCCAATATTTGAAATGTTTTAAAAATCTGAATTGTGATGATTATTGACAGGAACAGAGCAATAAACTATGTTTAAGGTACTTAATAAATAACTGGAGTTTTATCAAGATGGGCTTTTTGTCATTCATTAACACTGTTAACAGCCTTTGATATTTTATTAAAAGAAGCTCAGACCTACCCTTCCCCAAAAGAAGAAAAACAGACTTGACCAATGTCAACTGAAAGTTTCTGTTCTGGAACTGTACTGGTAATGAAAGTGTTGAAACCCAAACAGACTGGGATTATCATACAGTACATGTTTGTGAGGTCTTTTTAATATGTATGTTTGCCTCAAGGAACTCTTTATGAAGGTAAAAGAATGTGTGATGTGTTTGTTACATGGTATCTTCACCATCTGGGTGTTGAAAAATATGCACAAAACAGATCACACATTATATTGGATGGAAAAAATGATGTTTCCTGAGGAATTTCAAAAGCTGATGGAAACCATAAATAAAAGTGCATCAGCTAGTAGGAGTTGCACCCTGTGTTACATCTAGAATAACAGTGTCATTCGAGGAGGTCGATGTACGCAAGCAGAGTACTTTCCTTGCTGTGTTACATGAGAATTACTTAATTTGTCAGCGTGTGCATCACTGTGATGTCGTCTGATAGAAAGTGATTAGCAGCCCATTCAAAATCTTAAGGAAAAGATACTATCAGTTTTCTGGATCTGTCCCACGCTATTTCCAGAGTGGTTCTTGGTCTACGTGACCTTGTACTTGCTCACTTTGAACTATAGTCTTTTCATTGCATTTTCATTTCAATTCATTCATTACTTTCTGTGGTTTGTAGCTGTATTTCTAAATGTGTAGATGCAACTTTGTGGTTTAAATTGATAGCCTGTCATTCAAATGGTAATCCATTCTAATTTTTTTATTCAAAAGTTTAAATTTTTTTCACATGTCCTTTTAAAAATAACATAAAACAAATTTCTAAAGACTAAATATAGTTTATTATAAAAAAAGGTTCTTCGTAATCTGAAAACAAAACCAGTAAAAGCACTGAGAATTAATTTAATATGTTAATTCTTATGTTGGGGGGATCTTAAACAGTCACAGATATATTCCTGGTTGGAAATTGTTAATTCAGGGTTTGAAAACATAGAAATGTTTAGCTTATCAGATGTTGAAATTAATTCTCTGGACTGTTCAGGACTTGAGCTGTATAAGAGTAACAGAAGCTTTTTGGAGAATGCTTGAATTAATTTTAAACTATTGATTATGAAGGTATGGAACCAAAATTCGTGAAGTTAAATGATTGTTGTGGTTTAGGCCTGATTTGCAGCCAACCACAATGCAGCAGCTCTCTCTCCCTTCCCCTCCGGCAATGAGAAGGGACAGAGAGCCAGGCTTGGGGTTCGAGATAGGACTGGGATGGGGAAAAATCCCCCTTTTATGATCACGAGCAAAAGGCAGACTCGTTAGGGGAAGAAAAAAAGAACATACATTTATTACAGACACTAACAACACATAACAGAGTAGGACAGTGAGAAGCATTGCCACATCTTGAGAACACCTTCCCCCCACCCCTCCCTTCTTCTCGGGCTCATCTCTGCTCCCGATATCTCTACCTCCTCCCCCAGTAGTGCAGGGGCAGGGAATGGGGGGTGCAGTCAGCTCTGCCACTTTCTTCATCTTCGGTGAGGGGAGTGTCCGAAACTTGTTCCTCCTGCTCCATCGTGGTCCCCCTCTCACAGGAGACAGTCCTCCACAAACTTTCTCCGACATGAATTCCTCTTATGGGCCGCAGCGTTCCCCACACTGCTCTGTCATGGGTCACTAACTTCCTCCGACTGGATTCTCTCCCACGGCTGCAGCCCTTCCCGAGCTGCTCTGGCGTGGGACACCCCCGCATGCTGCAATCCTCCCAGCGCTGAATTACAGCAGCGGGGCTGCCTTTTCCCATGAGACCCCGGCCTTCTTCGGGCACAGAACCTTGATCATCTGAGCAGAAGCCACAGGCCACAAATCAATGTCTGCTCCACCATAGATCTTCAGGGGGGGCTGCCCTGCCGTCTCACCACAGGATACAGGGGGGTCTCTGCTCCAGCACACCTCCTCCCTCCTTTCTTCCTCCGTTCCTCCACTGACCTTGGTGTTCACGCAGCTGCAGCAACTCTTCCTCACAAGTCCCACTGCCCGTCACCACGTCCCTTCTTAAATACGTTATTGCAGAGGCGCAGCTGATTGGCTCAATTTCCCAAACAGAAGTGGAGCTGACTTGGAGGTGGGGGAGCTTCGAGAAGCTTCTCACAAGGGGCCTCCCCGATAGCCCCCTCCCCTGCCACCAAAAAACTCCACCACTCACTCAACCCAGTACAATGATTTACAATTCCTGGCTAATTTGTGCTGAATATGAAGTAGTTATGTTAATCAGTTTATTTACAGCTGAGAGCTTATTATTCTATTTTTTCCTTCAGTTTATAGAAGACTGCTTATAGTCCTTAGTGCTTTTTTAGTTCTTGAAGGCACCTTCAATGTAAAATGACACTGGAGCACCACAGATTGTAATAAGCTGTATATACCCCTTTGGGTTCCTGTGAGTCCCTGAATGTTTAGGAATATAGTACTTGCTTTCCTTAATGCTGTTTTTTAAAGTAAAAGAGTTTGTGTATTTCAGTGGAATGAATGTTGTTATGAAGGAACTCAGCTGAATACAATAAAAATGAGAGGCAGGGTGCTTTATAACAGCCATAAATGTAGTATTGCTTCAGGTAGTGGAGAGCTTTACTGTGAGGGAAGGAAGCACTATAATCCTGGTTTGGATCATTAAACCTTATTTTTCCAAGACTTAGTTTCTGACATTGAATTTATAATGAAATAGCTAGGCTTGTACTAATTTAAGGGAAGTAGGCAGTTTGACCATTTCAAAATGCTCTATAATGATTTAATGTCAATAGACCAATAAAATGCTGCTCCTTCGGTAAAAGAGCAGAGAAAAATCTGCTCTAAAACCACCATCAGTTTGTCTGCTTTTAAATTTTGGCTTTTGTTGAAAATAAGTTGCTGTACTTGATGGTTTTACTCTACTAAGTTTCACAGTGAATACCCTAGCTAAACTAAGTCTCCTGAATAACATTGTAGTATTCTGTATTTTATAATAAAAAAAAAAAAAAAAAAAAAAGGGATTACATGCATAGTTTATATTTTCTCTAAAACCTTGTGTTCATTAGGTACTTTTTGTAAACTGTTTCTCTTGTTTCCTGATACATGGGCTTCCTAATTGTCTAAAGATGTTGCTGTCAATAACATACGTATATATGCCACATCAAATGTTATCCTTACGTTAGTCTTCACTTCCTGACTGTTCATGCTACAGAAAAACAATTATGCTCTCATACCCACTGCCATTGCATTCTTTGCCTCGGGGGAACCCCAGGAATTATATCCAAATTAATTCTCTTCCTTTCTCTATGAATTCCTGTCCTTTCTTTACCCCACTTGGCCCCACTTCCATCCTTATCTTTCATTTCCCTCCATTATCATATATGCTATACTTTGGAGCAAACAGCTGATACCATCTGTCTTGCTGCTAATTTCTGTAAAAGCATACTGAATGATTCACACTTTGACATTAGCTCTGGGAATCTGTGAGCAATTGATTTGGGATGGTTTTCCCCTTTGAAATTGTAGGGATCACCAATGCTGCTCTTCAGCAGACAGTTCCTGCTTCACAGATACCATATTTGTTAGTTTAAGTGTATCCTTGTTCATCAGTCTCCATTATTCAGAGTGTTCATTTATAAGCAGGGGCAAGTTTTGTACACTGTTGATATTGAGCCTTCATAAGCAATACATTTTTTAAAAAATGCATTTTTGGGCCTTTCTTTATAGTATTCTTTATATTAAAGCATGAGATAACTAATAAATGTGGGGTATCCTACTATGTCATCTCTCCTTTACAAAATTTGGGATGTGTTTTGTTGAATTTTTTTAAATGAGCAAAAAATAATAGAAAACAAATATAAAATGATAGATTACATTCTAGCATGCAGCCATTTCTCTTTCTATCCCCATCTTCTGCCTTTTCTCCCGCCCCTCCTTCTTTCCTCCTCCCCCCATTCACATCTCTCTTTCTGAAGTAGTAAGAACCCTAAATAAGCAAAACATCTACTATTTTCAGAGATCTGTAGAGGCTGAGATGACATTTTCTTTAATGTAACATCTACAAATTAATGTAAAAGGAAATAAAAAGTGTTTTGTTTTTGACAAATTAAATAACATCTGTGCAAACATGAACATATTGGTAGGCTGTTTTTTATTGCTTAGCTAGTATGTATACTGACTGCTGTTAAATAGTTGTAGTTCACTAGACATTCTGGGTTGGAAACAGTGTGTTTCCTGTCAATCTTTCCATTATTAAATATTCAGCATACAGTCATTTTTTTCCCGAGTAAAAATCAATATTTGTATTATGCTTACAGTAGGTCATAGCTTTAAAAATGTTTTATGCAGCTGTTAGCAAGTTAGTGGGGTTTTTTTAGAATTCCAAAATGTTTTCATATTTCCCTAACTTTTTTCAGTGGGTTAAGTGCCATGTTCTATCATTGCTGAAAATTTACATGACAGTGAAATATTCATTAAAAATTAATTATCTTAAAAATTATTCTTTAATGCTAGTGGATGATAACAGTCTAAATCAATATTAATTAGATAATTTTGTTGCTTTGTCTTTCATAGGAGAATGTGAAAGAAAATAATGTGATACATCCTGTATTGAAATGAAGTAGGTTGTATCATCACTTTTAGGCATGTACACCCATGATATTGATGCACTCTAGCTGACATTTAATTTGAAAGCAAAAGGCCTCCCAAACAATCTCAGTATAGAGACTTCCCACAGAGACTCTATAACCTGTAGTTTCACCACTCTTCCTCTCTGTGACTATACTTTTTCTCTTTTTTTTGAAACATGTGAATGGGAAAATGAGACTGTCCTGGTCTCTTATCAGTCAGGCTTCCTTCCTATATTTTAGATTCAGTCTGGATGGTCACATCCATCAGACACGTTGAGTTCCAGTAGCCATGTGGAATGACAATTTGTGATTATCAAGACAGGGAATGTATGTTGAATTGAGATGTTTATGCATGGGTTCTAAAATTAAATGACTGGAGGTATATACCTTACCATATCACACATTTAAAAATGTTATTTTACATAAACTACAGTATTCTAGTTGCTTTTCAGACACAATTCAGATTATGTCTGTTCCAGTGGTCTCCAAGTTTAACAGACAGATATATGAGCAAGTGTGAAAAGACAGGAAATACACAAATGCTAACCTAAATACTTCACAGTGAAAATGTTAGTAGCAGATAAAAGGGAGGCAAAGTTGGTGACAAATGACGGTGTGGAGGGGGACCACGTGAAATTTGTCTAAACATATATGCAGACTTTCAACTGGTGACAATTTGGAACAAGTGTATGATTTGGAGGAGAGTTTATGCCATGAATGAGTGTGGTGTCAGCTTCCTTCCCAACAGTTTAACATCATCTAACAGTTTACCCAAAGCAGATATAGCTTAGGTTTCTAGCTGAGTTTAGCTTTATTTTATTTATTTATTGATTTTACTTTTGCCTTGTTCCACTTATCCTTAAGCCTCCATGAGAAGCTTGGGTGTAAACTCCTGCTTTTGAGAACCTATTTTCCTTGACTGTTTATATTTATGAAGGCTTTGGGTCATAGAAAACAGACTGTGGATTCCTGCATGTGTCAAAGTCAACGATAAAACTTGATTTTACTTTGGGAAGGGAAAAGCTTTTCCCCAAGTATCTAGATAGTTTCTGCTTTCAAAAGAGTGTTAATTACTCAGCTCTAATTATAAATATGAGCTATAGCTGCAAGAAAAAGTCTCTGGAGGTGAAAAATTCAGACTGACCTCTCAAACATAAACTCGGCCTTTAAAAGAAAGAATAGGTACTCTTTGTCTGTTATTCTATTTTAATAAAACACAGGACTTAAAAATAGAATTAAATAAAAGCACTTACTATTATGTGGCCAAGGAATCCAAATAACAGGAATATTGAGCCTAGTGTCATTTATGCTTGTCAAACATGTGACTTATAATGAACAGTAGTTGTTGTGAATGACAATGTTTAAATGTTTCTTCTGTTACAAAATAAACATGTAATAATTAGAATCTGTTCCTAAACCTTTATAATTAATATGTCAAATCTAAATTCATATTTTGCATAGAATACATATCAACTCAATAGCAAAGTACATTATCTGCTTTTAATATTTTCAATATTTTTAAATGCTTGAGCATTGGATTGACTGTTCTTACTGTCAGTCACTGCAATGCTGTACTGAAGCATGCACGTAAGATTATTTTGTTTCTTTATCTGTAGAGTTTCCTATTATTTTTACATTTGAAATCCTATTTCTCCAACAAAATAGAGGTAGAAAATGAGTTTTGGAATAGCTGAAGTTGCCCTGAAGCTTTTGATGACCTCAAATTTGTATTTGACAAGTGAACCGAGTATAAGCACAAGTGTACTCTGAGTGAGGAACATTATTTTGAAAAGAAATTTACACTGTGATGATGACTGATCTACAAGCCTTTCAGTATCTGGCTGAAGCCATAAAGTTCTTTTAAGAAGCCTATACACTTTAAAATTTGCACCTGAAGGCAAATAATAGTGAGCTTGAAAGCCAAAGATTATAGTTTTGAAAGGTACATCAATTCTGAAAATACAGAGGTTTGTCTGTGGTATGCCACTGAAGAATGGAATTAAAGAGAAAATGTGTATGAGTTTTTAAAGGAACGAGCAAATATTCTCCTGCCTGTCATTCTATTTTAATGATGTATGAATCCTAAAAAAGGATTAAAGGCATTTGAGGACACTGCTCATCTTCTGTGTTCTAATTTGTAATGAAATTCATTTGTTAAACTACAGTGGGGTAGTAGAACTATTGCAGCTGTGTTTGTGAAAGAGGAAAGAAACACTTGCAGTGATGTATACCAGTGTTGCTATGCATTGATGGTAATACAAAGAGGTATCGATTACTTTTCAACATTTCCAAAAATACTGCTGGAAGGACAGTTGAGGGGAATTGCTATACCATACATTTAATTCACACATTAACTCACTGAACACATTCACAGGCAATGGGAACAAGATAGACAGAACTCTTAAGACAGATTTAAAATATTTCCAGATTGTTTTAAAAATGTTAATGAAATAGCTTTAAATAGCACACTTTTTGATTTAAAGTGTTAAACAAAAAAAAATGCAATAGTTGATTACTGCAATATATAAGTTGTTAAATATGTAGTAACTCATTGCAGCCATGTACAAAATACAATTTAGTGTATATGCTTTAGTCACAGTGTTCATAAGATTTTTTTTAATAAGCATGTTCGAAGAATGTACACTGCTGGCTGTATAGTACTTACTGTCAGAATAATTTGCTATGATAAGCAGATCCTATTACAAACTGTCAGATTTATATCTTGCAGTGGTACCGTACTATCAAGTCTTACGAAAAATATGGAAAATGTTAGATATGCGTGACTATAAATAATGTCTGAAGACATGGACATTTCTGTAAGAATGAAATCAGAGTGTTTAAAATGTTAACTAGTCGTCTGAATTTCTTTATACTTGCAGAGAGAACTCTGTGCACAAGAAAATGGATTTTTTCCCATAAAAACGCTTGGAAATTTTAAAAATCTGAATGAGTAATAGTCCATAATGAGATATGTAGGTCTGGTAGAGTCAGGCCTATGTTTTGTCAGGTCTCTGTCTATACAATGTATATTTTTGTATATGTGAGGACATGTATGTGACTTTTTTTGTGACTACACACAAATAGTAATGCACCAAGTGTATAAAAAAAGGTAACTCACAAGTTGAACAGGTAGATGTCCAGAAATGAGTGTCACTGAAGAGCTAAATTAAACACTGAGATTTTAATTGCATAATAAGGTTGAGAGTGAAGAATCATTTCATTTCACAGGTAATATTCTACATTATTGAATATGGAATAACTCTCTGAGCTCTAATAATTTGATGACAGCAAAGTAGCAACTGAATAACAAGAGGATCTTGGGTTATCTAAATGGTTTTACTTTTCATCAGTAAAAAAATTATTTTTATAACATTATACATTTTTAAAAGATTACAAACCTGATGAATTTATTTATGTTTATTTTGGCTTACATTTATTAAATCTTCTGATAAAGCTTTCAGAAGTGCTTACATGCTTTAAAGATCAGATTCCACTTTCAAATCTTATTTGAGTATTTGGGACAATAATACTTTTTATTTAAAGGAGCAAAAGGGCCTGTGATTGTATTTCATACCAAAGCTTAATTTTTTACTGTTATTCATTTGAAAGATCTTTTAATTGGACTAATAAAGTAGTAGATCCTATCGGGATCTCATTTTATGGTTATTCATCTCAACTTTGAACACACTGTAATATTCAGTAAGTTGCTTTATGCTTTATTTTACCTTTCTGTTTGTCAATACTGGTGTCACTAGGTTGCTAAGAAAAATATTGCCCAATATTTGTGTAAGATTTTGAAAAGACAGTGTTTCATTAAGTTGTAAAGGGCTACTTTGTGTCCCAAGAAATAGTAATGATGGGTGCTGGTGGACATTGGGTTTATTTATGAATTAACATTTAGATTGTGGGGTTTTTTGAACTTAATTGTTTGTTTTAATTGCATATAAAAATCTTCTGTAGAAAGGCATTTGATTTAGAAAATGATACATCATATATGGGGGAAATGAAAAAGTGTGAGAATTAAAACTGCCAGGGAAGGGACAGAAACATGTCTGCTGATGTAAGTGTAGTAACTAACAAGGAATAAATGTGTCCAGAGTATGTAGACTTCAAGTAAAGTTTTAGAAAACTGGCAGAAAGAAAACTGACACCAGGATTATATCTGTTAGAAAATAAATTGGAGACAGCATAATCCAGGAAAGCTTCTTTCTGATTACCGTATGCACAAGATACAGAGGCAGTTCTATAGTTTTTGTTTCTGTTGTTGCTTGTGTTGTTTTTGTAGTGATTGAATACACATCAAACCAAGGCATTTTTAAATATAAATTTAAAAGAGAAAAAATTTCTTCTATAATGTTGTATCATTTTTGTGACCAGGATATTTTAAACTGAAACATCACTGCAATTATTACCAGGTTGTTTTATGAGACCATAAAAATGTATTGTTCAGTCTTCTAGAAATGTATCTTTTTATTATGTTAGACTTAGGCAGGTTTGAATGTATTTTGCTGTACTATTGACTGTATACACATTACATACCTATTAATGCGCTATTGACTACATACACATTACATACACTTTAAAAAAACAACATTCCTCAACAACATCAGTGGGTGCTTATAAATCACTCCATTATACTTTCATTCCTTTAAAGCCCCCACTCTTTTGTGTCCTCTAGAATCCTAGAATGGTTTGGGTTGGAAGGGATCTTTAAAGGTCATCTAGTCTAATTCCCCTCCCATAGGCAGGGGCACCTTCCACTAGATCAGGTTGCTCAAAGCCCCGTCCACTTCCAGTGATGAGGCATCCACAACCACTCTGGGTAACGTGTTCCAGTATCACACCATACTTATTGTAAAAAATTGCTCTTATATCCAATCTAAATCTATCCTCTTCCAGTTTAAAAATATTGCTCCTTGTCCTGTCACTACAGGCCCTGGTAAAAATCTTTCCCTATCTTTCTTATAAGCCCCCTTTAAGTATTGAAAGGTCACAGTAAGGCCTCCCCAGAGCCTTTTCTTCTCTGGGCTGAACAACCCCAACCCTCTCAGCCTTTCTTCATAGGTGAGGTGTTGTAACAGGTCCATGTTTTCCTTGTGTTGGGGAACCCAGAGCTAGATGCAGTACTCCAGCTGGGAGTACTCTCATGAGAGCAGAGTAGAGGGGCAGAATTATCTCCCTCAACCTGCTGGCCATGCTGTTTTTTATGCAGCCCAGGATATGACTGGTTTTCTGGGCTGCAAGCACATATTGCTAGTTTGTGCCCAATTTTTCATCCACCAATACCCCCAACTTCTTCTCTGCAAGGCTGCTCTCCATTCATCCCCCAATCTATATTGATACTGGGGATTGCCCCTACCCAAGTGCATGATCTTGCACTTGGTATTGTTGAACTTCATGAGGTTCTCTTGGGCTGAGCTCTCAAGTGTGTCAAAGTCCCTCTGGATGGCTTCCCATCCCTCAAGCATATCAACTGCACCAGTCAGTTTGGTGCCACCTGTGAACTTGCTGAGGGTCCACTCAATCCCACTATGTCTGTCATGGGAGACCAGTATTATTTATACTGGTCCCAGTATGGACTCTGGGGGTACACCACTCATTATTTATTTCTGCTTGGACATTGAGCCGTTGACTATAATTCTTTTGATGTGGCATCCAACCAAGTCCTTATGTATCTAATAGTCCATCTATCAAACCCATATTTCTCCATTTTAGCAGCAAGAAGGTTGTGGGGAACCATATCAAAGGTCTTACAGAAGTCCAGATAAATATCTGTAGTTCTTATCTTGTCCACTGATGCAGTTAGTCCACTGCTAATGAAAGCCAATTGTTTAGTCAGGCATGATTTGCCCTTGATGAAGCCACATTGGCTATTTCCAGACACTGCCCTGTCTTCCATCTGTTTCAGCATGACTTCAAGGAGTTTCTTACTGGGCACTGAGGTAAGGCTGACTGGTTGGTAATTCCCACGGTCCTCCTTTTTACCCTTTTTAAAAAGAGTGTGATATTCCCTTTCCTCCAGTCACTGGGGGCTTTCCTTGACTGTCGCAACTTTTCAAATATGACAGAGAGTGACTTAGCAACTACATCAGCCAATTCCCTCAGGACCCTGGGATGTATCTCATTGGCTCTCATGGATTTGTGTATCTTCATGTTCCTACAGTGGTCTCGAACCTGATCTCTTCCCATGGGAGGGACTTCAATCCACCAGTTCCTGCCTTGAAGTTCAGGGACTTTAGAGATGTAGGAAGAGGGATTACCAGTGAAAAACTGAGGCAAAAAAAGTTGATGAGTACCTCAGCTTTCTCCATATTGGTTGTCACTAGTTCTGTCTCATTTATTGGGGACAGAGAGGTACCACCATACCCGTAGAAGTTATTATTCTTTGCATCCTTTGCCAAATTGAGTTCCAACTGTGCCTTAGCTTTCCCAATCCAAACTGTACACATCTGGCAGCAACCCTATATTCTTCCCAGGATACATGTCTTTGGTTCCACTGCCTGTGCATTTCTTTCTTATGCTTTAATTTGACCGGGAGTTCCTTACTCAGCAAGGTCTCCTGCACTGCTTACTTGATTGCTTACTCGTGGGAATTGAGAGCTCTTGTGCTCCAAGAAAAATAGCCTTAAAGAGCTGCCAGCTCTCTTCTACTCCTTTATCCCTGAGGGCAGTTTCCCAGGAGGTATCATCCTGTAATTCCCTAAACAACTGAAAGTTCACTCTCCTAAAATTCAAGGTCTTGACTCTACTCTTCACCTGGCCCATATCCCTCAAGATTGTGAATTTCACCAGGGTATGGTCATTGCAGCCCAGGCTGCACACCAGTCTTCACCTCTGTAATTAGATGGTAAGCAATGAGTCTAGTAATGCTTCTCCTCTGGTTGGGCTGTCTGATTGAGAAATTATCCTTGATGCTTTCCAAGAGTCTCCTGGACTGCTTGCAGCTTGCTGTGCCACTTTTCCAGCAGATGTCAGGGTTACTGAGGTCCCCCAACTGGATCAGAGCCTGAGAGTGTGATGCTTCCTGCAGTGGAACTAAGAAGACTTCATCAACAAGGTCCTCCTAATTGGATGGCAGGTAGTAAGCACAAACCATGAGGTTTCCTTTGTTGGCTTGGCTATTAATATTTACCCATAAGCTCCGAACATGTTAATTGTTGTTTTTCAAAGACAGCTCTGTGCAGTCAATCAGTTTTTTTTACAGAGGGGGCAACTCCTCCACCCCTCCTTCCTCGTCTGTCCCTTTTGAACAGTTCATACCCATCGATTGCATCACTCCAGTCATGTGATTTGTCCCACCGTTTCAGTGATAGCGATTAGATCACAGCTTTCTGGCTGTGCAGTTGCTTCTAATTCCTCCTGCTTGTTACTTATACTACACGCTGTTTTATGGATTCGGTGTATTTTAAGAATAGAATAATGAGTAATTGCTAAATTAATTATTTGCATATAATCGGAAATACTTGGAAACTCAGTTCAGTGAGAATGTTTATCTTTCAAATGTTAAGTTTGGATTTTTAGTACTTTAAGCCACTTCTTTTCTGTCATTTTTTTGTTTAAAGTTCTGTGCCACAAGGCATTGCTGTGGTGATTCTTGGAACGTTATTGTCAGAGCTGTTCCCTGAAGTGAAAAAGGTACAGCTCAGGTTATAAGCTTGAGAACCTGTCTACATGAACAGATATTAGTTTTCCTTTAGGAAGCTGATTGCTATTTGAAATATTTGTAAGGAGCCGCTGAAGAAAGTAGTAAGTTGAGTTGAGCAGCAAATTCTGGGGATTTGAAGTAATTCAAGTTAATGTTAATTTTAAAGAGCAAAGAATGATTACTGAACTGCTGCCAGGGATTACCTTTTTCCATGAGTTGAAGTAGCTCTCTGTGAGCTTTCTGTGTGTGCAGTTTCCAAGAGAAAGGATGAGGTATCTGTTTTAGATAAGTTTTACTACTGTAAAAATGGCACATTCTTTTGGAGACTAGTGATTTGTTCTCCCTTTGTTTACAGTGTGGCTCTTTTAACAGTCATTTATTTCACTCTGCTGTTTTGTTTTGCATCCCATTGTTATCAGAAGAAGATATGATCTCTTAGTCGGCTTGAACTATAGATGAGTGTCTTAAGTTACCCCAAATGACAGAGAACAACATTTTGTCTGGAGGAGTGGTGTATTTTCTGCAATATACGTAGTGATGTGAGGTCATTTGCTAAGCACATCCACTGTGTTTAACCGTGTGGTCTTCATGAATGGGTATATGTTGTTTTCATTACCAACAAGCATTACATCTGTCTTGTCATCTCTGAACTTAAGCAGCTTACTTATTCCTTGCACCTTATCACAGCAGGGCACTTGGCAAGCTAAGAGACTACTCTGTCCAAGTCTGACAAATACAAGTCATAAAGCGATGTCAACATCATAATGATGGCACTGCAGCCTACATCATCTTCCAATTTCCCCAGTAGCCTAAATGTTACAGAGTGACACTATATGACAGAAAATTCTCCTGGTGGACAGCCAGTGTTACTGTCTGTTTTTTCGTCAAGAAGGTGAGGTATCCAAAGGTGCCATAATCAAATCACACATAAAATGATGTGGAGTTCATTAAATGAGTAATGAATATGTTAACTTCATAGTGCATAAAAAATTAACTTAACAAAAATGGGCAGATATAAGGGCAGAGGCTGTGGAGAATACCCTAAACTGAATTTGAGAGACAGTACAAGATGTGTTCTTGTGCAAGTATAACTCAACAGGGCTGTAAATAAAGAGGCCATTGCAAATAGAATCTTTGTTTTAAAGATCTGCTTATCCCAGGGAAGAATTAGTACACATGAACCTTTAGTCTTTTGCATGGTGTCTCATGTTTGTCATCCCTTTAATAGAACTGTAGCTGTCTACGTTATCGTTTAATGTTAAGCCAACATGTTAGCCATAGAAATGATGGCTGCAGGGAGTGGAACAAATAGAAGTATTCATATTTCCCGATTCTATATGATGCTCAGCTAACCATCTGGACTATAGTTTGTTAGTTTTCTTCTGCAATATTAAATATAAATTCCTTAATGACAGAGGAACTAGTCTTGCAGCCAGGAAGCACTTTTGTAATTCTGGAGAACTTCCAGATTTCCTTTGAGTAATAAGGCTTGACTTGTATTGCAGATATCCTTTGGTTGGGACCCTTTTGCTTTTAGACCATTAGGGAAGAGTATTTCTGTCCTTGTGAGAGGTCTTTTCTCTTTAAAACTGAAATTTATTTGATGACTAATTAATTTTGCTGCTATAACACAACTCGCAGTGTAGACTTATCCTAGTCAGAGCTGCCTATAATGTACGTTTCCAGTTTAGCATCATAGTTTTAAGACACCCCATCCATCTGAAAAATACTGTGGTCACTGTGAAAATTGCCTTTGAGATAACTATCATGCAATTCTTTCTTACCCTTTGGAATTTTCTGTTTGCAATCCCATCTACTTCTTTAACTAGTCATGGTAAAAATTATCTCATTATAGCAAGTAGAAATCGGATAGCTTTTAAACAGAAATTGAAAATTCGCAACTCTGCTGGTTGTGCCTTTTTAATAGGAAACTTTTGCTTGTAGAAGCTAAAAGTTTCTGAATGTGTCATAGAAAAGATCTGCTATCCCCTTAATTTTATTTTGAGTGTTCATTTTCCCACACGTAAACTCACATATACTTTGTTGCATTGCTTTTACATGTGTATACATGTACATGCACACACATATTCCTATACATATGAAGTTAATATTGGCTTTTAGAATAAGGGAAGCTTAATAAAATAAAATTCCTTTGATACAAGCATTTGTCCAACTGAGAGATGGAAGTAACTATTTTATATATATTCATATAACTATTTGTATTTCTTCTGGAGACTTAGAAGAATATATGAAGTTAGAAAGATTTGACTTATTTGTTCATTTTTCACAGAGATTTAATGTCTGAATGATCCAGGGTCATTTTTTGGTGTCAGTAACCTCTTGTTTTTTTGCAGTGAGAATTTTTGCTCCAGAGAGTTTACAGTAACTATTGTCTAATTTCCATCCTTCTGCCATTTAATTTAAAGATTTTAATCCCCCCTCCCCGCCACCTCTGATCAGCTTAGTGATTTGAGATGTCATAACCTTCCATTCTATTTGAAATCCTTTCATTATGATATAACCTATTACTCATTTATACATATGTACTTCAAACTTCTGACTTCATGATTCATAGCTCTTTTTCTTCACCTCAGAGAAATTAGATTCTCTTTTTGTAAAAGGCAGAAGGGCTTCGGTCACTTGTTTTCACTTTCACAGATTTGCTGTTGACTGGAAAAATGCACAAAAAATATTTAAGAGGTCTGTTGTTTTTATACATTTTAACATAAATGAGCAGCACACAATTTATTCCATATATGTTCTGTATCTTTTGAATTCTTACTTTAGAGAAGTATTGTAGGTTTTATTAAAGCATATATATATATGTATATATGCTTTGTATATGCTATGTATATATGTGTGTGTGTGTATATATATATAAATCTCTCGAATATACCAGTGTGGATTTTTTTTTTTTTTAATTAGAGGGAACATATATGACTATTCATAAATGGTTTCTTGTTTTACTTAAATGCTTGTTTCCAAAGTTAATGACAGCAGAACAGATAAGACAGCCAGCAAGTTTTTTGCTACTCTATTACTGTATTGATTTACTTTAACACAATGACACAAACTTACCACATTTTTTTTTTCAGTTATCGTGGTTTAGTTTTTTGAGGGCTGTCTTTTAGCCAGTTTGGGTGAAAATGCTAAAGAATATGGAAAGTTTGAAAGGATCCCCAATGTGTTACTTCAAAGCAACAATAAGCCCTGCAAATGATTATTCACTGGGTGATATTTGCAGATATTACTTTTCAAGACTTCCCTTCTTTGTTTATACAGTTGAGTAATTGTGACTGTCATACAGGCAGGTGTTGGAGGAGTACTTGCTGACCAAACATTTGTATAATTCAGAGCTTTATGCCATCCTAAACAGCCCCTAGTAAATGACAAACATTTGTTCAAATATTGCCATATATATGTGAATCAACCCTGTTTCATAATGATTTTCAAAATAAATGGAACAAAATGAAAGTGTAGAGATTACAAAAGTAGGCAAGCAACATCGAAATACAGTAGATATGTTAGATATTATCCCTTGCTAACAGATTACATTAAAAGAGGAAGACCAAGATCAAGATTCTTGTCAAGTTGATCATGATGAAATGGTTAGTGAGTAGTCAGTGAGATTATGGATGGGACTTGGTAAACTTTCAGTATATCTCATATGTGTGAAAGGAGGGTTGGTATTGCAAACTGATTTTCTCTCTTTTTTTTTTTTTTTTTTTTTTAATTGAAGATCAGAAAGAAGGGATTGAGCCATCTCTCAATACAGAATCTTGAAATATAGAGAGCTTTGTAAACAAAGCAGCTGATGACTAAATATTTTTGACCTTAATCATTACTGTTTGAAAGAGAAGAGAGAAGTGCAAGTGAACATTATATCTAAGTGAAAGGAAGAAGATGCATAACCTAAAGCTACTGAGAGGAATGAATACTGCCCATGTAGTTAATCTGAGTGTCCAGCTATAAAACTATACCTACACAGTGTAGGAAATAGCCATTGCTTTAAAATTGTGATGGGCTAGAATTAAATTTATTGTAAATATGGTAACCATTATGTTCCAGATAGTTCAAAGATATTGCAAGGATCCTTTCTTTTCAAATCAGTAAGATAATTTATGGTTATACTAGAGTACTTGTATTACATTTTGTTTTGGTGTAGAACTTTTCAGGTCTCTCATCATGGCATCAGACAGTCTTTCAAGTAGTTATGAAACAATGTGACTGATACCCACAGTATTTATACTGCCTTATCTTTTCTCTAAGGGGTGAATATTCTGAATATGTTGTAGCAATTTTTTTCAGGGTATTTTTTTCCCTTTTTTTTTTTTTTGTCATTAGAAAATTGATGCATTTCATTTAGAAAATATCAAAATGGCAGGTGTCACTGGGGAAAAGTTGTCCTAGAAATGTTTTTTATTGTGTTTCTGTTTAATAGAAGCTTTAGAATATAATTTAGATTTCTTAGGTATAGCTTCTGTTATGGGTTTAAAATTGAATAATCTTGAGATCCTTTCAAAACTGGAAAAGATGATGCTGCTAAATAGAACAAAAACAGATTTATGGGTCCAGATATTTAACCATAAAGAAGGGATTCGCACTGGTGAACAAGACAGACTATTGAAATTTTAAGAATGACAGGATTAAACAACAAAATATCTAAATGAAAGTGTATCAAGACTAACTTCACCAGTGTGAACATAAAATGTTCTATGTTAATATTTTTTTAAATTAGAGTAGTGGTAAACAATCATTTCAAATTCAGCTTTTATTATGGGTGCTGGTGCTGTATTATAGATGTAAAAATAGTTTTTATACATACTGTGGAAAGGTTATAAAGCACATGATTTTCTATATTGCAATTCCTTCATAGATTTTTATCCTAAAATAATTAGGAATGTGAATGTGTAATTCTCCATAGCAGGTTACAAGTTGTTAGGGAAGCCTTGGAGTGCGGCACACAGAGCTTCTGGTGAATTAGCTGAATTCTGTGTTTCTTTATTTGCAATGAAGTTGCTTCTTATCTAAACAGAAAGCTTCAAACTTTTAAATTATCTGCTAAATCACAGATCTTGAGTGGCAAACTTGAAAAGGGAAAGACTCTATGAAGAAAAGTGACAGTCTGTGGGTTTTGATAAAATGCCTTATTCCAGTGTTTGGTAAGTCAGCTGCTGAGGGGAGCTGCTCCAGAGCTGTCCCAGTACACAGCGGAGCAAAGATCTTGGTGCACAGTGGGGTTTCCTGAGGCAGGGAAATGCCAGGGCAGCAGAGACACCTGTCAGGAGTTGGCAGCTCTCACGAGAGATGCTTACAAGGCATGGGTGCTGCCAGGGGAACCGTGACCACCTCCACACCTATACAGAGCAGCCTAAGGAGTGCAAGTGAACAGGGCATGACATGGCAATTTGTACAGAAGGGCGTGCAGGAAAGGTGTTGTCACCCTCCTGGCTCAAAGGGTGAGTTCAGCTGGTGGCCATCACCCTCCCAGAAAGAGCTTAGCTATGGTATCCACCTGGCAGAAAGCTATGTCCGCTATGCTCACCAGAATTGAAGTGGCTAGCTAGACGGAGCTCCCACAAAAAACAGCAGCCACCAATGTCTCAGGCTACAGGGTGTGCCAGAGGCTTTCACTGGTAACAGATGGAAGTAATGAGAACAACTGTGTGAGGTGTGATGAAGTAGATCATCTGCTCAGCCTGGTGGCAGAGCTACAAGAGGAAGTAGGAAGGTTAAGGAGGCATCAGGGAGTCTGAGAAATAGATAGACTGGCAGAACCATGCTCTGCCCTCCCTGACACAGAAACAGGAACAGCCACCAGAAAAAACACAAGATCAAGGGGATCTTGTATCCTCCCTGTATCTGACAGAAGAGAAGACTTGAAGTCTTATGGAGAGGAGACAGGGGCTCCTGAAGTAGTAGAAATAAACAGGGGAACACCATTGAATTACCTCACAGGAATTAAGGTTTGTTTCTCTAAAAAAAGTGACATGGCCAACATCCCAGCTGAAGTGTATCTACACCAATGCACACAGCATGACCAACAAACAGAAGGAGTTGAAAGCCACCATGCTGCTAGAAAGCTACAACCTAGTTTCCATGACTGAAACTTGGTTGGACAAATCCCAGGACTGGAGTGCGGCTATCGATGGCTACCATCTGTTCAGAAAAGACAAGCAAGGAAGAAGGAGCAGAGAGCTTGCCCTCTGTGTCAAGAAATGTATCGATTGTAAAGAACTGTCTCTGAAGAATAGCCATGAGCAGGCTGAAAGCTTATGGGTAAGTCAGCTAACAAAGGGAACCTTGTGGTCAGTGTTTATTACAGGCTGCCTGATCAAGGAGAGGTTCCTGATGAAGCCTTCTTACTCCAGCTACAGGAGGCAGTGTGCTTGCCAGCTCTCATCCTGCTGGGGCACTTCAGTCACCCTGATGTGCTGGAAAAGTAGCGCAGCAAGCTGTAGGCAAACCAACAGGGCATCAAGGATAACTTCTTAAGCCAGATAATAGACAGCTGTACCAGAGTGGATGCATTACTGGACCTGTTGGTCACCAACGCGGGTAAGCTAATTAGAAATGTCAAGAATGGAGGCAGCCTGGGCTTCAGTGGTCTTGCACTTGTGGAGTTTGGAGACCTGAGGGATGTGGATCAGGCTAAAAGTCAGGACCATGAGTTTTAGTAAAGCAAGCTTGCAGCTGTTCAAGGAGTTGGTCAATAGGACCCCCTGGGAAAATGCCCTCAGGGACAATGGAGCAGAACAGAGCTGGCAGATATTTAAGGATGCTTTTCATAGAGCGCAAGACCTTTCCGTCCCCAAGTGCAAGAAATCAGGAAAGGCAAGAGACTGGCATGGCTGATTCAAGACCTGCTGGTCAAACTAAAGAGCAAGAAGGAAATGCATAAGCAGTGGAAGCAGGGATGGGTATCCTGGGAAGAATATAGGGAGATTGGCCTGGTTGTGTAGGGATAGAGTCAGGAAGGCCAAGGTGCAGCTGTAGCTGGTCTTGGCAAAGGACAAAAAGAATAATAAGGACTTCTATAGGCACATCAGCCAGAAAAGGTCAAAAAACTCAAAAGATCGAGTACATCCTCAGCAAGTTTGTGGATGACATCAGGCTGAGTGGTGTGTTTGACACACCTGAGGGTTGGGATGCCATTTGGAGGGACCTGGACAAGCTTGAGACGTAGGCCCATGTGAACCTCATGAGGTTCAAGGCCAAGTGCATGGTCCTTCACCAGAGTTGGGGCAACCTCTGGTATCAGTACAAGCTTAGAGCTTCAGGCTTAGATGAAACAAAATTACCTGGTACAACAGTGCCTTTGTGGCCAATTTCTAATGTCATAAAGGCTATAAGAATGTCTGAGTCTTTTGCTGGTTAGCTCAGTGTTGCTTTCATAGGCTGTTCAGTCTCTCTGTGGCATTTGATTTGATCTCTGTGGAAGCCTTCAGCCAGCCAAGAGAGAACCTCAGATTCAGCTCTGCAGTGGAATATAGACTGGATTGAATGTAGGACACACTATGTAGATGAGAAAAAAAAAAAAATCTTTTCATGCTTCTAATTTTCTTCCCATGATTCTGTTCTTCTATGTTTCTATTTTTATTTTAGTGGTAATTGATGTAGTATTTCAGAGCCATTATCACTAAAAGAATGTGGAAAGCAATTTTTTTGACTCCTAAATATTTTCAAGGTTTCAAAAAACATTCCTGTCTGAATAATAAATTGATAATTGGAACTAATTTCCTATCAGCAAGGTCAAAATATTTATATTGGTAATTTTGAAATTATTTATTTAAACGTTGAGCCTCCTTTTATAACTTTTAAAATGCAAGGTAATATTTCAATAGACAGTGTAACTTTTCAATGCAGAGAAAAGTTTACAAAATAGTAAAAGAAAATTTAACTATACAAATACTTTAAATTGTTAGTTATAGCAGCATTGCTTCTTGTCATTCTGACAGTATACAGAGACTACAGGCAAATTTAGTCTTTAAAAGACAAAGAGATTTTTTCCCATCTATTTAATGAAGTTTTTGAACAGTCTTCCAATGGGAATAGAGTGTGCTGGCCAGACCACTGGTGTTATACTAGAGCTCATACAGTTTGTAAAGTGATTCTGTTATGCTGATCACTTTTCAGAATGAAGGACTGGGCTCAAGAACCTGGGAAATTGCTTTCCATCCTGTTTTTAATTCAGAATATTAATTGAAACGGAACCTTCCTGTAGTTTTAGTTTTGATTGTAAAAAATCTATTGGAAAATGTTGTTTAGGTTTTTCTAGAGCATCTGTACTGCTCTGAATTACTGAACAAATTTAAACTACTCACTGAATCTATCCATCTGCTTTCTCTACACAATGAGTCCAGTGCAATTTTATTGACAATGACTACTTCTTGCTTTTCAACCTTCATTTAAATGGGTGATCAAATTCTAGTGTAGGAGGTTGACAATTATCATTCAACTTCTTGGTGATTATTTTTCACAGAAGAAATGTTGGAGTCCTAGATACAGTGTGATTTCAATTAAATAATGAGCTTCCTGACTACAGCAGACTGAGCTTTGTCTGATTTCTGGAGTGATGAATTGACCATGTCAAACTTTGCAATCTAGCCTAGTGAAATATTTTACTATGAAAGTTTAATTTTCATTCTTTATTTATGAAAGCAGTAGTACTGTCACAACATGTTATCATACAAGTGCCATTTTGTGTGATTTATTTTAATGAGTGTCACTTGTTGATATGTTTAGTGATTTTTGACCCATATTTATTACCAAAACGTCTAAGTGTTCTGAAATATAATGCCTGCCATTATATATATATATATATTTTTTTTTTTAAGTTAACATGTAACACATTTACAGTTGTATCTCATCTCAAATGTTGCAGTGGTAGTTTGTTCGGTATGGTGGTCCAAATGAGTTTTACCCTGCTTTTTGTGAAATCTTTTCTGGAGAGACCTCATACTTAGTAAAAGAAAGTATAACATTTAAAAAAATACTCATTTGTGTAGCTTTTATGAAGAATCTCTGAAAATGCTTGTTCTCTAAAAAACTGTATTAATTCACGCTCCTTTAGGACTGAAGGATATACAGCACATTGTTTTTTTGCAGCAATAGTAGCCTTACAGGAGGGTATCATCTGTACTTGTAATTCAGAAAATTTAAGGAGTAATATATACAGTTGAGTGACATTAAAACTGAATATTTAATAGTCTTCAAAGAGAGAAGTTTAGTTAGTTTCATATTATAAATGAAGTACTTCAAGCCAATGATTTTTTTTTTTTTTAAAAAGAGACAAATGGAAACTGAACCACAAGTGACATATATGCCCTACATTTTGTTTATTTCAATATCAGTCTTTTGTGTTTGCACTGATAATAAAATGACTAAAAATAGTCTGTAGAAATCCTGAAAGGCTGTAAATCACTTTTTTAGTTCAGGTAACACTGATATACTGTTAATACAATATTATATGTAATGTACACTATTGAAAATTTAGTAGACTTGTTGCTCTACTAGAGATAAAAGGATTTTTTAAAGATTCTTATATGTCTGTTGCTTATATCATTAGACCACCATGACTACATATACTAGGTGTAGGTGTCAAGATTTTGATATTACGGGGGGCTTCAAGGGAACTCAGTGAGAAGGGGCCAGGGGCTGCTCTATGCAGCATCTGGGTCCATCTGGCTCCACTGGACCCACCACAAGACACAGCTGTGCCCATCAGCAGGCTGGTGATGCCTCTGGGAAAACAAATTTTGGAAAGGGGAAAAAACAGTGCACAGCAGCTGTGAGAGAGAGGAGAGGAAAAAAAAAAAAAAAAAGAAAATGTGTGAGAAACAGCACTACAATCACCAAAACTGAAGAAGGAGAAGGGGGAATGAGGTGTGACGTGCTCCAGACACCAGAGCAGAAATTCCCCTGCAGCCTGTGGAGACAACCATGGTAAAGCAGGTTATCCTCCTGCCGCCTGTGGAGAACCCCACCAGAGCAGATACCCACCATACAGCCCATGGAGGACACTGTGCCATAGCAGATAGATATGCCTTAAGGAAGCTGCAGACTGTGAGAGCCTATGCAGGAACAGGCTCCTGCAGGAACTGCTGCCTGAAGCAAGAAGCCCACAGTGGAGCCCGTGGAGAGGACAATCCTCACGGGAGCAGTTCATGAAAGATTGTTTCCTGTGGCAGAGGCCCATGCTGGAGCAAGGGAAAATTGTGGGGAGGAAGGAGCAGCAGAGAGGAGCTGCTATGGATTGACCTCAACATCCCAATTCCCTATCCCCATGCACCACTTGGTGGGTGAGAGGACGTAGTGGAGTCAGCAGTGAAGGAGAAAAGGTGAGCCTGGGAAGAAGGGCATGGCAAATAGGTGTTTTTAGTTTTGTCATGTTTGTCACCATCCTACTCTATTTTTAATTGACAATTTTCCCCAAGTGAAGCCTGTTCTGCCCATGATGGTAACTGATGAGTGATTTCTCTGTCTTTATCTTGACTCACAAGCTTTTCCATCTTATTTTCTCGCTATCCTTTTAAGGAGATGGGATGACAGAGCTGCTGGGTAGGCACCTGTCAGCCAGACAAAGTCAACCCACCACGCTGCAACAGTTTGCCTCCTGTAGTCATGTTGTTTGAACTCAGAGGGCAACTGAGCACCCCCCCAGCACTGGGAAGGAGAAAATAAGTAAAGGCTTGGATTTGAGATAAGGACAGGGATGGATGACTTACCCATTATAGTCACAGGCTCATTAGGGGAAGAAAAAAAGAACATAAATGTAATACAGACACTAACAACAACAACACTTAACAGACAGAGTAGGACAGTGAGAAGCATTACCACATCTTGAAAACACTTCCCCCCACCCCTCCCTTCTTCCTGGGCTCAGCCTTGCTACTGATATCTCTACCTCCTCCCCCCCAACAGTGCAGGGTATGGGAGGTGCAGTCAGTGCTGCTACTTCTTCCATCTTGGGGGGGTGGGGAGGGAAACTTCTGGAACTTCTTCCCCCTGCTCCAGTGTGGTCCCCCTCTCATAGGAGACAGTCTTCCACAAACTTTCTCCAACATGAGTCCCTCCCATGGGATGCAGCCCTTTCTGAGCTGTTCTTGTGTGGGACACCACCACATGCTGCAATCCTCCCAGCACTGAACTACAACAGCAGGTGCTGCTTCTTCTTACAGGATCCAGGCCTCCTTCAGCCTCAATCACCTGAGACAGGGTGGGGCTCCCCACAGACTGTATGTTGGCATCTGCTCCACCATACACATCCATGGGTGGCAGAGGGGGACTGCCCTGCCATCTCACCGCAGGATAAAGGGGGCTCTCTGCTCTGTCACAGCTCCCCCCCTCGCCCCTTTCCTCCTCTGTTCTTCCACTGACCTTGGTGTTCACATAAATTTTACAACTTCTTACAACTCCAACTCCTCCTCCCAGGTTCCCCTTCTTAAATACGTTATTGCAGAGGTGCAGCCACCATCACGAATTGGCTCATCCATGGTGCAGAGGTTGGTCCAACTTGCAGCCAGTGGAGCTTCAAGAAGCTTCTCACAGGGGCCACCACTGTAGTCCCCTCCCCTGCTACCAAAAACCCTGGCCACTCAAACAAACCCAGGACAAATCAATAGTAATTATTTAAAGCAGCAGTGAACCACCATGCACATTTTGTGAGAAGGGAGTTTTCAAAACATAAATTCAGCAGTAATTTGATTGTTTAGGTATATGTTTTGAAATTGAAAGATTAGATTCCTATCTTGCCTACATGCTTCCTGTGACTTCTTCCTTACATTTCTTTCACAGTTTTGAAAGCCAGTATCAAAATGTTATTTTGTATCTTCAGGCTGAATACAAAGCTAAAGCAAAACCAATTCATTAGTTCATAAATATCCATCTATGCATAAATTATGATCATTAATCTAATAAATGGAGATTGCTGTTTGCAAATATTGCAGTTTTGCACAGTACAATTTTTCCACATTTGTAAGGTTCTTGCAATTCTTAAAAATCCAGCCATGAAAAAATAAGAGAAAACCTTCTATGTGCAACGTAAAACACTTAGTAACAAAATAATAAAAACATACAGAGATAGATAAGCTCGTCTGAAGGAGAGCCCCACAAAAGTTGCACAGACATCAGTTCCTCAGCTCTGACTGTATTACTTTACGGTTTAGCTCCTATTGCCTTTTACTACTTACTATAATCATTTACTTATTATAATCTTTTACTTACTATAATCATTTGACCAACTGAAGACAGAATCTATTAAAAACTTCTTAGTGCTAAAAAAAAAAAAAAAAAGGATTTCAAGTCATGATTTGAAACTGAAATATGCAGTAGTAAAGTAAACTGTGATGCCAAGCAGCAGTCACATTCAGCCAATTACTCCAACACAAAATATATCTTCTGATATGTAAAGGACAATTATGGTACAGACTGTTATTGTCACTGGGGAATTATTCAGTTCTCTTTGTTTGAGATGTCTGTGCAACTTGCAGAAGTTAGTAGGTATAATATCATAAGTATTATAATAAGTACAATTTGTTAGAATAGTAGCTGTGTTGCATTTGCTGGGAATTAAGACAATGGTTCTTAGGAATTGCATGCCTTTTGTCTAAAAAAAACCCAAGTGTCCTTAATGATGCAAGTCAATACTGGATACAGCTGGAATTCTCACAAATGCAAACCTGACAGTCCCTCGCAGCCAACCAGGGAGTAGAATGTGATATGTGGTATAGCTGTCTTGGCTTTACTAGAATTGTTGCAGAATGATACTAGAACACTTCTTTATTTTTTGATCAAGTGCATCATAACACTAAAATGTTTGATATTCTTACCACATTTGTGCTTCTTCCTTCCGTTATGTGAAATCCTGAATTTGAGCATCCCTCAACTTTCTTGGGTTTGCCATGGAATTGAATATACAGTCTGCAGAGATAATGCAGAAGAATTGTTCAGCTTCAACAATCTGTGCAACCTATCTTACTTAATTATGAGGGCAAAGTATTATCACTGTAGATAATTTTTGTACTTTAGAGTTCATAATTCCCCAAGAGAATTATCATGCCATGCAGCTTTAATTAGCAGATGTGGACAGAAGGCTTAATTGACTCTGTACAGCTGCTAGCTGTAGACTTCTGACTTTCTTGAAACTCAGATGATAGGTTTGCAAACTGTGCTTTCTTCCATTTTTTAAAATATATTTTTGACTTATTAAGAAAAATAACATCTGCTGATTGTTCTTTTGTTTCAAATAAAACATTCAGTTTCATGTGGATCATTTTACCTTCAGTGGACCAACTTTTAAATAATGGTCATAGAACTGTGTTTCACATTTCAGTATTACAGTGCCATCCATGGAATTTCATTATTTGTACAGTGTTATTATTTTTACATAATTGTTAATTTTTTATATTTGTAAAGTAAACCAGCAGAATAGGAGGAAAACAAGTAGGAAAAGAATAGTGTCAAATAAGAAAGAACACACCATAGGCAAAATACAGAACAGATATCAATGTTCATATTATTGAAAATACTGACACTACTCACAAGATCATTCACCTTCAAAATGCTACACAAAATATACCTTGTAACACTCTGCCCTGTGAGCGATACCAACATTATTTTTTTATTAACAATTTAGTCTTGCTTCATTTAGGAATAACTTTTTTAAATTTTAACCTCAAGAGAAGTCAGATTCTTAGCGTGCAGGCCTCTTCATGATGAGCATACCAGACATGCACACTCTGGAAGGTAAAAATAACAAAAACTTAGGTGGATGTGAGGTAAGCATGTTGCTAAAAGACCTTTGTCAGAATCATATTTCCTCTATAGAGTTTAAAAGCCTGGATGAACACTTACATTAGCCCATCATTTGAAATTCCAGATACTGAAGAGTAGAGTCTAGATATTCTCTATGAAAGACTTAGCTGCCATGTCCTCAGGGGGAAGGCATAAAGGACAATTATTTACTTAACCTTATATGAATTTCTTATACTTTTGGTATTACAGCACAAACAAGGACACCAGACAAAATGACATGAGGGCAGCAGGAAACTTCGTGCCATAGGGCCAAAAAAGTCTTGCAGAGCCAAGTTACAATGACCTGCATCCCACAATGGAGACACTCACAGCTGAATCATGGAGTGTACAAGTTGCTAGTCAATTTCTGAATATATAGCATAATCATCACTGCTGAGTGTTGCATGTCCATGTTTTTATAGCATTTTAAAGATGAATGCTTTCAATATTGAATTCCAGTTACTCAATTTCAATATTTCTTTTTCATCATTTTCACTAGCATCAGTACTGATATGTTCTGTTTTATCATTGGCACCTTGGTTTTTTGCCTTTTTTTTTTCCTTTTGTTGTGTTTGTTTGTTGATGTCTTACATTCACATTATATTGCATTTATTCTGCTTGCACAGTCCCATATCTTCTTGTCTCTTCTCTTTCAGAGTTGCTCAGTCCCTATTTATTTATGCAGATAGTAGAAGTGTACTATCTAAAATTTGTTGGAGCCCTGTTTTTTTATGCAATAGTACTTAGCACTTCTGATATCATGAACCCCTTTATATAAGGTTTATATTCCATTCACACACTTACTGAAATTTTATTGTGCTGTTCCTAACAGTTGCCATTGAGCTGTTTTTGCTTGCTTTATTTTAAGAAGGTTTTGAATTTCATACTTGTGGATAGAAAATAAAAAGGTAGATTGGTTTTTCAAGCCATCAAATACAGCCATCCTTTAAAAATAGATTATAAATTTTGATAGATAAATTTGCTTTTGTTCATTATCACAATGTTATGGAAAATACAGCTTTCTTTAAGCTTTGTTACACTGTGTTAATTAGGGACTTGGGCATGAAGTCAAGATCACTAGTAATAAAAACTACCTCCTTTAATAAATCTGAGATCTCTTAAGCCACATGGATTTCATGTCCTGTGAGGTGCTACATTAGCATGATTTTAGAATGGAATTAAGATACTGTTTTTAAAGGTAGGACTGTGAGAAAATACCATGGGATTTTTCTAAGAATGGTATGTCTGTGTAAGTTAAATATATTTCATACATTTTATAATAATGATGATAAAGCAGAAGAATCCTCTGTTTTGCCTATTGCACAAATTCCTAGGAACAGCTTTGCTAGTATCTGGCCATCCAAACATGAAAAATAGAGTTAAGTTATGGGGGACATAATGGCACAAGTCTGCTTTCCTCAAATCCACATTGCAAGTCAATAGCATAGACTTCAAATCAGTGAAGAGCCAATTTTAAATAAAACTGCTTGTCAAACTGGAGCACAATCAAATAGGGGAGTAATTTTCATTATATCAGAGATCTGTTATATCAATATCACCTTATGTTGTGTCTAATACTTAATGTCTCTTGCAAATTATAACTTACAGTAGGTACATACTATCTTTCATCTTTTGGAGGAAAGAAAAAGAGAAGGGGAGGAATCAGTGTGGAAGCAGGAAGGGATCTGTGTGAAATAAGACCTCTTGTGTCCCAGGGATGACTAGAATAAGAGTATCCTAGCTCTAATCCTGAAATTGAAGCTGAAATATCTGCCTCTAAAATAGAAGAATGCATATTAAATTTGTTTGAGTTCAAGCCAATAACCCAGCCAAAGCTGCCTATAAATTAGGACTTGGGTTTTGGCCATCTATTTAGGATTATAAGTAGGGTCCAGTTGCCTCATTCTCAGACCTATCTGCCCCAAATTCTTTGTGGATTTTTCAGTAACAGTATGTAGCTACATCCTTGAAAGCAGGTCTCCCTTACCTGAGCTGGATGTTATACTGATATTATCTAATAACAGTAGAAGTAGAGGACTGAGCCCCACCTTCATAAGAAAGCTAGGAAAGTAAGATTTGGCAGGTGTTACTGCGGGGACACATCCAGAATTCACAGGCCTAATCTGTAGGAAACATTGTAAAACTGAGAACTAGCCTCCCTGTAACATAAGTTCTTGAAACTCCCTTCATTGTAGGAGCTAGTGTTCTCACCCCAGTGCCGCCTCTTCGGTGGCATGCTGGCCGTAGCGCAGTTGGTACTCCAAGGAGCCCATCCTGTCCTTCAGTGTCCTGTACCAAATTCTGCTGTCTCATCTCAGTTCTTTCAGTGAGATGCAGTTTCTTGGCCCTTTCCTTTTCCTCCTCAGGTAGTGAACCTGAGGTAACTGTTAACTTACCTTGTTCTGCTGTGTGCCTACTTGTTGGTACGCTGGCTCTTGGGAGGAAATGCCCTAACCCTCGCAGAGTTGAAGCATATACAGACCTCAAATGCAACTTAGAAACTCACTCTCTCATGGTGGAGTGGGACAATGATTCCCTACTTAAGTCAGACCACCTTCCCTGTTTTTTCCTGGCCAAGCTAAATGCAACACCAGATCAACAGGTAGGAGTAATTTAATATTTTCCCCTTATCAATACTTTGTCTGAGCAGTCCTGAAAATAAAAAAGCCTTTTTCATTTCTAAGCATCGACCCTTGAGTTGACATATCTCATTGTTTGTACCTGTACGAATATGTAGCCGTAATGTATGTGGGTGGACTTGTTGATTGCCACTGAATAAGATACTTATCTTTGAAAAGCACAACTGACGATTTTCTATATTACTACTCAAAATTGCTTTAGGTGTGAATTGTTTTAGATGGAAATAATAGCATGTAGTGTTCTTCACAAATAAATTCAGTGTTCTACCATTGTTGTATATCCTCCTAAGGAAAATATGGAGGAATTGTCTTTATTTCTGGGCTATGGAACAGTACAAGTTTTTATTCTTTAGGTAGCAGTCTTCGTGTACTCCTAAACACACTATGGAGACAGAAATTGTAGAACAAAAGTAGAAATATGTGTTCCTCCAAGTTATGTTCTGGACAGCTACAGCCCAACTAACAGTAACAGCGCTTATCATGTGATTGTGTAGGTGTAGTAAAAGCCAACAAAAGCTTCATTTCTTTATAATGAATGGAAAGATTTCACAGAGTACTAAACATCTTTAAGGACAATGACATTCACTGACTTGAGTGTTGTGAATTTTTTCCCTGGTTTTGGATATGCAAAAAAGAGCATGGCTGAAACTGAAGCAGACATTTTTTTTTTTCTAAAGCATTATACCACATACTACAGAAAAACTTATCAAAAAGTAGGTTGTCCAAAGGTAAAACACTGCAGCCTTACCTATTTACTCAGCTGTTAATGAACCTTAAAAGTTTCTTACATGGATATCTGTACACCTGCCTTTTTTTTTTTTTTTTTTTTTTTTTTTTTTGTAGCAAGATCAAAAACTAATTTTTAGGTTTCTTTTGGTATTATAAAAACAATTCTTATTATTGGGAAAATTTGTATTTAAGTTTCAGTAAATGAAATGTGCATTGAATTGCCACAGATTGTGTCTAAACCTGAGAATAAGTGCATCCTTCCAAACTCAGTGTCCAAGTGTGCTCTTCAGCTGCCTATCAACTGGAACAAAACTGAATGTGCAATGCCTCCCTTCCTTTGTTTTGGAAGGACCTGCATGAACATGGACTAGAAGAGGACTTGTGACATCCTCTGTCCAGGCCCATGTACTAAATAATTGGGAAAACAGGGTCTGGGGTGGGTTTTCATGTGCTTTTTCCTCCCCAAAATAGCTACACCATCATTGAAAAATATGGTTATATTAATTAATTTCGATGATACTGCATTCTGTTTGAGTAAGCTATGTCTATCAACCAGTGGAATCTAGAAAAACTGTAGGAACTTTTTTATTATATTTTTTTATTTTCAGTGGAGATTAACAGGGACAATTTATTAATTAAGACAACAAATTCAGAGAGACATATGAAAACACATGGTAGTTACTTATAATATTCTGTCTTGCTAAAGCAAAAGCAGCATGTTTGTTTTATTCCAATATTCTATTCAAAGCATTCTGTTTTCACAAAAAGCTGTTTTGCTAGAAACTCAGTGTGGCAGAAAACAGCATTATGCATTTGAGCAGATGCACTGGCTCACTGCATTAAAGATGGACACCTGGGGTCCTGCATTAGACTTGCAGAGAATATAGAAATATTGCAGATGAAAATAGATAGGTAAAAAGTAGGTGAGCGTGCATTTTCAGATTCTCTAATTAACAAACTTTTGGTGATATGAGTATATGGCTCTTTACATTCTCTTGAGTTACTGATTAAAATGTAGAAATTCTTTCTGTTTCAATTCACAGCTCTGTAGGGACCTCAAAACCGAAATTTTACCTTAGAGGTCTTTCCGAAGACCTCCAGGGTCTGTACTGCTGATAACAAGCATCTGTAAGGAATGTGACGTAGTAATCCATTTTTATCTGAAAATTTTGATCTTATCTTTCAATATCTTCCACTTTGTCCTATCTTAAAGCACAGGTAAGATTATTCTTTATTATACTGATTGTCATACTAATCATGAGTTATCATATTGTTGTTTCTGCATATTGACAATCACTTGAAGGTAACAATTATGGTTGCTCTTGTTTGAAACTCCATACTTCAAACAAGCTTGTGGTGGTTTTCTTTGTGGATTTTTTTTTTTTTTAATCTTTTATCCTGCTATATGATTTAAAGCAAACACTGGCAAAATCAAGTGTTTCAGGTTGTACATGCTGGTTGGTTACATGATGGTTGGAATAATTTGCCTTACAAACTAATAGTAAGTTAGTAGTCCTAAGGCACTGTCAGTATGGGCAAAACAAACCTCGTGAGATCTTGGCAGTGAAATAATATATATTGTGGTTGACACTCCGTCCTGATAAAGATATTTGCATTGTGACAAACTCAAGTGTCCTGTGTCAGCTTTCAGATATGTTGGCTTAATTCCTTGAAAAACTCATAGCGGAAAAGTCAGGAAGCAATGCAGATGCACGAAGGCATGTTTCAAGACATAGTTCACATGCCTGCTCGAACACTTGGCAGACTGCTGAAAGGCAGCTGCTTCTTTGTTGCTTGTTGTAACATCCAGGCAGGGTACCAGTTCTGTGTACTTTGTCTGAGCTGGAGCCAGTAAGCAACTAAGAACTCTCCAAGTTGCATTTAGGGACCTCTCTTCTGCCTCCTGTATCTTCCAAAAGTATTTGGTATAACGTATGTCTTTTTCTTGAGCAAATCCTATTCTATCAAGTGACCACTCTGGTTCCATTGAAGTAAATGTGCATGAGTGTTAAACTAAGTATGAAGAGTTTCTTCACAGTGAGTGAAAACTTAGTGGTATGTGATTCAGTGCATTTCCTTTCTCCTGCAGCTGGGAAAAATAAGAGGATAAGTACCTCAAAATGTATTTAAAATCAATAGTGTTGATTATTCCTGTTTTGTTTGTTTTTTTTTTTTTTTTTTTTTTTTCAGTGTGAAATCCTTCTGTCTTAATTTCTGCTATAAATATTATATAGAGTGGTACTGAATGCATTTGCTACAATGTTAGTTTTTCCTCATGTTTCTTGAATTGAAAAATCAGCAAAAATTAATGTGGAAAAATTATACCAAATAATGGAAAAGCAGTATATTTTGTCTCCAGCATGCAGCACAGAATAGAAATAATGCCCAGCCAATGCATGATGAACCATATTTATTCTAAATTTAACGTTTCTACAGATTTAAATATAAATGGCTTTAGTTAGAGCACTGAAACACAGTCTGTCTTCTTTTTGCTAGTGGGAACCACAGTAATCTCTTTATTACACCTTTTGAGTCCCTGTCCTTGATCTGCTGGTAGTTAATACTGCAAAATCCACAAAGCATGGAAGACTATTAGACTTATGAGCTAACTTGACCATGTATAGAAATTGCCTAATGACTGAGAACAAACTTTATTAAATTATACTGAACTTTGCATAAACAAACACAGAGCATACATGTATTATCTATAGGTAGAAATACATATAGAATATTTTCTAACTCCCTGCCAGTATTTTCTAACTACCGGCTGTTTCTTGTACAAAACAGGCTTTCATTGCTTGCTTTTGGCTATCATATGACATACCAGTTTAATTGAGAATACTTGATTGGATATTTACAACTTCATCAGTCTTTATGGTAGTCATTGAGTACACATCTTCCATATATTACACTTTTATGCATTCTATTATGAATCCTACCATTTTTTGGTGGGTTTTAGGGAAATGATAGAAAGTCAGTTATGAAAAATGCAGCTATGGACAAAGAAGTTGCTCAAACTGTTAACTTTTACATAAAGGATGGATAAAAGATCACTGCATGTATGCAGTCATGATATTTGTATTGACAAATGAGAGCATCATGTTGCTTATTTAAAATATGATCATGTAGCATTGAAAAATACCACATATTTTGAATTAAAAAGTTCTTAGATATGCTTTACTTATGTCTTCACTTCTTCAACCCATACTTGTGAGGTTTTTGTGTCTCTGAGAAATCACAGAGATAATTAAGTGAAAAGATGGTTAATAATTTTCCTTATGTTTATAGCTGATGGAAAATTAATAGTCAAGAGAGGAATCTTCAATTAAAGCAAAGATCCTCTCAAGGTTAAAAGATGTTAGGACTGTGCTCACAGATAAAGTCAAACGGATTCAGGTTAAGATGATCTCAGTTTATGAAAACAGTAGATTACAGATAAAAAATAGTCAAGGAACATCTGTGGAAATGATCACAGCAAGCATCATGACCTTAAATGTATTATTTCAGAAGTATGTTAAACAAAATGAAAGAATCTAACAAGTCTCTGAAACTCATTTACAAACTACTTTGTAAACGCCATCAGTTCAGTATGCAAAATGTACTGTAGTAAATATATATAAGTAGCTTGTGAGAAAGCACCCATTTCTTTTGTCCAGTTTCAGTGCAATAAAACAAAGCTAATCAGACTGTAGTGGTTTGAGCCGGGTTAACAGCCAACCACCACAGATGGTCATGAGCAAAAGGCAGACTCGTTAGGGGAAGAACAAAACCCCATACATTTATTACAGATACTAACAACACGTAACGAAGTAAGACAGTGAGAAGCATTGCCACATCTTGAGAACACCTTCCCCCCACCCCTCCCTTCTTCCCGGGCTCAGCTCTGCTCCCGATATCTCTACCTCCTCCCCCATAGGTACAGGGGCAGGGAATGGGGGGTGCAGTCAGTGCTGCTGCTTTTTCCATCTTCGGTGGGGTGAGCTTCTGGAACTTGTTCTCCATTGCTCCATCGTGGTCCCCCTCTCCCAGAAGACAGTCCTCCACAGGAGTCTCTCTTCCACGGCTGCAGCCCTTCCTGAGCTGCTCTGGCGTGGGACAACCCTGCATGCTGCAATCCTCCCAGCGCTGAATTACAGCAGCAGGGCCTACTTTTTCCCACACAACCCCAAACTTTTTCGGGCACAGCACTTTGCTCAGCCAGGTGAAAACAAACACAGGCCACAAATCAATGTCTGCTCCACCGTCGATCTTCATGGGTGGCATGGGGGGGCCGCCCTGCCGTCTCACCACAGGATACAGAGGGGTCTCTGCTCCGGCACACCTCCCCCCTCCTTTCTTCCCCCATTCCTCCACTGACCTTGGTGTTCATGCAGCTGCAGCAACTCCTCCTCACCAGTCCCACTGCACGTCACCACGTCCCTTCATAAATACGTTATCGCAGAGGCGCAGCCGGTTGGCTCAGTTTCCAAACAGAAGTGGAGCTGACTTGGAGGTGGGGGAGCTTCGAGAAGCTTCTCACAGGCGGCCGCCCCGATAGCCTCCTCCCCTGCCACCAGACAAAAAAACCCCCACCACTCACTCAACCCAGGACACAGACTGATACAGACTAGTCTCACAAAGTCTCATAGAGTAGTTCATGATAGTTCATACAGAGTCATGATTTTTGGCAGTGGAAATGTGGCGACAGCCATGGTAGTAGAGGCTTCCAAGTAGTCTCAACTGATTTTGTGCAGTGCATCACCATGATCCTGGAATACACATTCTAGGACTTCACAAAAAGTTTCAATGATTTTGTTGAAACCAGATGTTTGCGTGATTGCTGGTAGCTAAATGCATCACCACTTAATTGTCATTCATTTTCATCTCTCAATCACACAGTGCTTTATATATAATATCTCCAGGGCAAAAGGATATAGTTGACAGCAGTTTCCACTTTTAATGAACATTTGCATCAAGGAACATAGGATTACTATTTTAAAGAATGAATTAAGTTGAATAAAATAAAATAAAATTTGTAAAAATTTCACTTTAGGAGAAAATAGATTTCCTTTTCTGTTTGAATGTTCTTAGCCTTTTTCTGACTTACTGATAAGTATCTCTGAGAACTTAATCTGATCTTCCACTCTCTGTTTCTCTGGGCAAACCTCAAAGCTTAAAAACTGCTTGTTGAACATAAATAAAAAAAAAAAAACATGAGTAATGAAGTAAAACAAGTTAAGTAAAAAAAGAATTTCCAAGTGAAGCAGTGAAAACAATAAAACATATACTTTGAATCCAAATTATAACAAAGATTCTGTGCCCTTTCCCTTTTTCAGCTTCTTTCCTTTGTTCTGCTAGGAATAGTTTTGTAGAAAGTTAAAACCCAACTGTTTTAAAGTGTGATTTACTAATGAGGCCTCTTCACCATTGAAGCTGCTATTTGTTGTGAAGTTATAAATGAAAGGTGAACCATCCTTACGGAGATTTATGTCTTTACTTTTGCTTCCAGTGATTTTTTTGTCTATTCTGTGGGACATAGATGCTCAGTGTTGCCTCCTGTGTGATCTCAGATGATGGTGATCTCTCTCAGAAAAAGAAGGGATTCTGAGCCAAGTGCACCGTATAGGAAGATTTGCACCATGTTTGTCCCCACCACACAGAAATCACAGGGGTTTATTAGTCTTCATATAGCAAAGAACTGTGCAAATAATTATATTGCACAGTATACATGTGCAAAGCTTTTGACGCTGTCCCACACAACATCATTGCCTCTAAATTGGAGAGACATAGATTTGACAGATGGATCACTCGGTGGATAATGAATTGGCTGGGTGGTCACGGTCAGAGTGGTGGCCAACGGCTCAATGTCCAAGTGGAGAGCAGTGACAGGTGGCATTCCTCAGGGATCAGTGTTGGGACCGGCACTGTTTAACACCTTTGTTGGAGACATGGGCAGTGGGATTGAATGCACCCTCAGCAAGTTTGCCAGTGACACCAAGTTGTGTGGTGCGGTTGACACGCTGGAGGGAAGGGATGCCATCCAGAGGGACCTGGACAGGCTGGAGAGGTGGGCCTGTGCAAACCTTATGAAGTTCAGCAAGGCCAAGGGCAAGATCCTGCACATGGGTCAATGCAATCCCATGCACCAATACAGGCTGGGCAATGAGTGGATTGGGACCAGCCCTGTGTATCTGACTATAAGGCACCAATGTGTGCTCTCAGCCCAGAAAGCCAACCATATCCAGGGCTGCATCAAGGGAAGTGTGGTCAGCAGGTTGAGGGAGGTGATTCTCTCCCCCTACTCCACTTTCATGAGACCTCACCTCCAGTGCTGTGTCCAGCTCTGGGACCCCAAACATAAGAAGGACATGGACCTGTTGGAGCGTGTCCAGAGGAGGGCCATGAAGAAGATGATCAGGGGGCTGGAGCACCTCCCATATGAGGACAGGCTCAGGGAATTGGGGTTGTTCAGCCTGGAGAAGAGAAGGCTCTGGGGAGACCTTATAGTGGCCTTCTGGTATTTAAAGGGGGCCTAGAGGAAAGGTGGGGAGGGACTCTTTATCAGGGAGTATAGTGATAGGATAAGTAGTAATGGTTTTAAACTGAGAGTGTAGATTCAGATTAGATATTAGGAAGAAATTATTTCCTGTGAGGGTGGTGAGGCACTGGCACAGGGTGCCCAGAGAAGCTGTGGCTGCCCCCTCCCTGGGAGTGTTCAAGGCCAGGTTGGACAGGGCTTTGAGCATCCTGGTCTAGTGGAAAGTGTTCCTGCCCATGGCAAAGGGTTTGAAACTAGATGATATTTAAGGTCCCCTCCAACTCAAACCATTCTATGATTAATGATTCACAGTTACCCAGAAAGCATGGCTATCGTGAGTGTCTCCATATCACTGTATTAGCTGTACTGTACTGTGAGACTTCAGAGATACAAATACCCATGTCATTCTTTCTCTGGTGCTGAGACACCATGTTGTGTATAGCAAATGGACAATGTATGGGACAGGGGAATATTTTCTGGCCTATCTCAGTCCCTGCATAAACATGTAGATGTTTTTAGACATCTTGCATAGATCTACTGGGTCATTAAAGGGATATTTAGAAGCTAAAGCAACTAAATTATGCCTTGAAATATTATACTAGTCTACTCCAATAATTTATCAAGATGGCTGGGTGTATGAATGGTATGTTCATATCAGTGTCAGAAGTTCAAGTCAGATTATAGTTAAATAAATGGTTTAATTGAATTCTGGACAAGTTTAGAGTAATCTTTTCTATGATAGACAAGTTTTCAAAAATTCACTGATTACTTGGCAGTGCTATATTAACAAATTGTTGTTATATTTCTTTCTGGAAATATCAGCTATGGCCTTTTATATGACATGTCTTTAGATTGAGAGGTGTAATTCCTTCCTTCACCTGATTTTTATAATGTATTATGCCATTAAGACACAATGAAGCATCTTTTAATGGTCCATTAACACAAGAGTTGGATGCACTGCGTGGAGAGAAAGAATATCTTCCAGAAGTCTAACTAGTCAAAAAGAAGTTTTGAAAATTGCTATCAAAAGTCAAACTATATCCTAGATGTTCTTTCTCTGCTTTTATTTTTTAAATATTAGGTGTTTGCACTTTTCTATGTATTGTTACTGATACAACATTTGGTAGGGAACTTTTAAAAATTGCCTTTAAAATTAAATCTGTAGTTAGCAGTGTATTTCCTTGTGAACAAGTAAGTCCCACATTAAAGAAAAGGTTTGTGTTACAAAAAGGGAAAAAAGGCAGCAGTCAGAATTGCACCATGGACAACTGGGCCTTTGGGCCCATAGGCCAAGGCTTCATAATTTAATGAAGTTCTGTTTACAGTGAAAGATGATGCTCTTCAGGGAATAAAAATATTCAGCCAGATGGCAGAGATGCTGATAATGATATTTTTAGATTGAACAAAATAGTTTACATGCTAAATGGGTCCACTTAGACCAAAGAGATGGGTCAATCCATAGCCCGAACAGGTAAACTAGACTTAAAAATTTTCTTTTTGTAATATGTTTTTATTGGACTGGACATCACAATGGAAGAGAGTGCAGCTTGCCCTTCAATAGCAGTCCTTGCTGAACACTAACACTAAACAAATCAATTACATGTCCATCAAGGATGTGAAGCATTTCCCAGAGTGAGGAATTAGAAAATGAAAAATGTCAAAGAAAAGGATGTGAGGAAAAATCTAACCTCCTTCAAGCCTAATCACTGTGCCTGAAAAGCTGGGTAAAGAGGAGGACATACTGAATAAATTAAAAATATGAAAAATAAACATGCATATTTCCAATTGAAACAAAATTTTAGTTGCATACAGGAAAAAGCTGTTCATAACATAATCAAATGTTATCCATAGGTGGTAGTTTTGTTGAAAATAACAAAGACACACAGTTATTTTTATTCAGATTCTCTTCGAACTGCACTGTTTCACTTTTCCATTTGCTTTTAGAATAATACATTTCAATGAGTAAATAGGATCCAAAGTCTCTCTATATATGGAATTAGAACAGATAGTGCAGTAACAATCAGTAATTACAAATCTTAGTAACGTTTGCTCATTATTCTGATGTAAAAGAATTCATTGTTCTTGTGTAAATTTCCATACACTCCATGATTTGTTGTAAGATTCCAGTATGAGCTTCTCACAGAAGTTTGACGTGTACATGTCAGGTATATTTGGTTCTCATAGGAGTTTCATGTAGTACTAAGCTGCCTTTCTAGGAATAGCCATAGAGTGACCTAAGTTCAAAGGAGGAGGAGGAAACCTATCTCTGTTTAAGTCTGTCAGAATCATATTCTTAGGAGCCATTGGAATCTCAGGAAAAAAATTAGTCATCTGTCTTGCAATATATTATTCTGTCCTTTGAGCCATCTCCCTTGCTATGTCTTGGGCTCCAGTAACCTCCCTGGCAATAAGACACTGAATTAACTAAATACTTAATCTATTGTATTCATCATCTTGGATGTGTATGGCATCATTTCTGAAGCATGTGAGGGGAATTATGCCTCATGTTTGAAAAATATCTATAATCTGAGTCCTTAGGACAAAACAATTTAAGTCTGCATGTGTTTAATGCAGTAATAAAAAACTGTTTATTTTCTGAAAGCTATGAAGATCAAATCGAAACAAGTTAAAAACATCTGCTAGTTTAGCTAATGTTGGAGTGTATTTTTTCTAATGGACAAAAAATGCATTGTGTATGAAATTTAGCTTAACTGGTAATAATTTATATGAAAAGGTGCTGTCTTTTCCCTTTCCCAAACTTTGCTCCCTTTTCCTCCTTTTCCCTCTTTCCCCTTTCCCCATTTTTCTACTTTTACTCCCATTTTCTCTTTTTTCTTAATTTCTTCCCCTTTTTTGTCTTTACCTTTACTTTTCCCCCTTCTCCCCTCCTCCCCCTTTCTTTCTCTCCCTCTGCTTTCTTTTATAAACATGAAAAATTCTCAATCTCTTCCCATGTCTGAGCAAGATAAATGAACTAATTTAAAATATTTTCCATGCCTCATCTGTCCACTCCACAAGCTGTCGATGAGCTTGGATTGGGAGCTTTCATGCCAATAGTCCACAGTGAGCAGTTGTATTATTTTGAAATAAGAATGTTGTTTCCATGGCAAACTTGGAGTGCTTTGCAACTGTGCTAATATCCACATACTTTTGGATTTATTCAAGAAAGATGATAGTTTATGAGATTCTTTTAAGCAAAAGGTTATTTGCCTACCTGCCCAAGATAAAGCCATCATGTTGTTCTTTTATTTATTTATTTTTTTTATATTTTGAGGGAAAGAAAAAGGAAAACAATAAAAGATGGAGAAAAAAACAACTGATTTTAAACTTGTTATAATTTCAATTTTTGCTTCTTCATTTTTGCCCACAAAGATTTTAACTACTAAGTATATTAATAGCTAATGTGTTTAAATTTAGAGGGACAAATGGTTTGGCAAATTTTTATAATGTCTGACTCCTACAAGATACTGCTCACCTTCTTCTGCATCAGGGTCAGATTATTCTAAATATTTACTTAGTAAAGTTAGTACAGGACTTAGAAATGAGGGAGACATTTAGAAATAACTTACTTTCTCTGAGATACTACAAACTGATTAATTTTAGATTGTGGAAGTTTTAAAACTTCTTATACTTAAATACATTTCAATCTGTCTTAAAGAATTTCATAACTTTTCTGTACTGCCTTATCACTTTTGCCTGTTCAAATGACACTATTTTCTGGTTAGGTATAATGTCAACATCAACTCTGCTGAAAAATGGATTTTGGCTTTTGACTGAAAGCTTCAGAAATAATCTTTTCTTTGTAAGATATGAAGTCCTACCAAGCTTTTCAGAATTTTAAAAAAACTTTCTGTGGTGCAGAGCATGTTCAATTTCTGCATGCCTTGACCCCTTCCTAAAATGAAAAACCCCAAACAACAAACAACCAAAAAATCAACCCCCAAACAAAAAATACCCCCATACCCCTCCACCATTGAATAACCCCTTACTTCTAGTTTTGACATATTCAGTTGTAAATATGCTATTGTTAGCACCTGTAAATAGCATGACTCACATATTATCGCTTTAAGGTAGGGGTGCCAGTTAGTTCTTGTCCAATGGTATAACCACAGTAAATGGTTTTACTTATCCTTCTTTTCTAATAGTGTGTTATGTCCACAATTGCTTCCCTTCAACACAGAACAACTTGACAAGCAGCTGCGTCCTCATTCATTGTACTTCACAAGTATATTTTCCTTCCCAGAGGCAAAGTGCATTCACCTACATAATTGACCAGGACCCCTTCTTGCCCAAAGGACATATACTGAAGTCCATTCCAATTTCCTAATCTTTTAACACACAAAGCAGGACATTACTGTCATGCTAGTAGGTAGATGAAATTTTGATATGTGTGCTTGTATTGTCATGAGAGGTTTCTGTTTGAGCTTGACAAGATTCTTATTTCTAAATATTTGAACATGCATGTCTTAAATGCTATATGATTGACTCTCGTAATTTTGTCTTATTTGGGTGTTTTGGAATTACCTTTTTAGTTTATTGGTTTATTGGTGGTACCTTTATTTTGATAAAGACTGTCTTTGCACTTTTTCATTTCAGTAAATTGCTTGCAGGATATTGCTAAGACTATAATCCCTTCAGTGCTGCATCTCGATGTTCTAATTTAACTGATATCTTATTAAAATGTTAAATTATCTCTCTGTGTTTGTATGTACTCATATGAAGTATTATAAAGCAATTATAAAATAAACTATATGAAAACAGAGATCTCTGTACTATGTATAAATAATGATATTACTTTTCAAAGCAGTGCTTTGCATTAAATGCCAGCTCATGAAGGAATGGAAACTGAAAAGGCGATGCAGTCCCAAAGTTCTCTATTCATTGTCTGTTAAAGATGTTTCTGAGTTAGCAATTTTAGATGTCTCTTCTAACTACTTCATGTAGTCATGCTCTATTTTAGTTGGGAATCTGTCTCTTGAAGTCTGGATAAAGTCTGACACTACAATTTGTCTTGATTGGCTTTGCAGAGAAGGACCTGGGGATTATGATGGAGAAGTTAGACATGAATCAGCAGTGTGCCCTTGCAGCAAAGAGGGCCAACTGCATCCTGGGTTTGATTTGTAAGACTGTAGCCAGCAGGCCCAGGGAATTGATCCATCCTTCCCTTTTATTTGGCATTTTTAAGACTGCACCTGGTCTCCCCATTATTGACATATGGGAGCAAGTTCATTGAGATGTCACTGAGATGATCAGGGCTAGAGCACACGATGTATGCAGAGAGACTGAAGAAACTGGGTCTGTTCAGCGTGGGAAAGAGACACCTTTTTGTAGAGATCTTACTGATACTTTTAGCTAGGTAATCAGAGGATAAAGGGAAGATGGAGATGGATGCTTTCTGGAAATGCATGGTGATAGCTTGAGAGGCAAAGAACACAAATTGGAACACAGTAAATTCTAGTGTTGTGTAAAGAAAGGGTTTTCTTATGAAAGCTGGTGGTCAAACACTTGAATAGATGCCCAGCAAGGTTGAGGGATCTTTGTCCTTGGAGGTGTTCAAAACTCAGCTGGACAGGCCTTGTGCAACCTGATTTAGGTCTAGCTTTGGCAAGGTGTTGCATTACATGACCTCTGGAGGTCCCCTCCAACTTCCGTTATTCTTTGACTCTACGGAAATAGTTTAGCTCTCATTTCGCACAGTGGTTTTGTCTCTAAACATGGGTTAAGAAACGTGCAGTTGTGACTGGATGGCTGGAGTGCAGAAACGAATCTGAAGATGACTGTTGCCTTTAATCTCCAGTAATGCTTATAAGAAACAGCTGACAAGAGTGCCGTTACAACATAATACTGGGACCCCTAACCACCATATCTAGCGGAGGCTGCAGCAGAGACGCAGTGAATTGGTGCCTCATCACCTTTTCAGCCTAAATGGCCTTTCACAGCTTGTCAGGTATTTTAGCTTTTGTGTAAATGGCAAATCTATTCAAACTGGTCTATGCGAATCCAAAGCAAAGTTTTAATAAAAATGCTTTCTTTCTGGAGAACAAAGAAAATGAGATTCTTTCCAACCTCCATATTTATCTTCCTGGAATTGTGCCCTTCCAATACCCGTTCTTCATCTTGTTAATTTCAGGATGCCTGAAAGATGAACAGAATACAGGCATGATGCCTCTCCAAAATTACACTTTTTAAGGCTGTGTGTTTAATGTTATATATGGCACAATGTAGAAGCTAAAAGGTGAAAATTTTGGGGAAAAAAAAAGAAACACAAAAAAAATACATGCAACATTTCAAAAGTACGGTGGAAGTAGCATTGTCTGTCAAAAACATTTGTTTTGTTCTGTAATAAAAACACATTTGAAAAAAGTATGTATGAATACATAAAAGCTAGAGTTAAGCTAAAATCATGAGAGTGTCCTTAAAAAGTGAAGGTTCACATTCACATATTACTATTTCAGAAAGGAGGTAGATACGAAGTAGACAGAAGAAGAGTTAGGGTGACTAAATTCTCAGTGTCACCTGGTGTATATGAATCTGAAAGGAAGTAGGAGTGTATTCTTTTGTTCAATGACTGTGCTAGCAGCATATTCCTTATATATGTAGTGATTTTTTTTTCTTTTTCTTTTTTTTTTTTTTTAATTTAAAGGAGGTGTTGGTGATTGATTATTTTCCTTATAGTATTTATTGCTAATAAGACTTTGAGGAGATAGTAGAGATATGTGTATATGGTATTTTTATCAGTAGATCTCGAGTAGGATTACAGACCTCTCAAGTACTTTCTGGGTATCTCCAACAGCATAGAACATTAATGATACTGCTGTAGTCTGAAAAAAAAAAAAAAGAGTAGGGACTTAACTGCAGTGCTTGTTGTTGAAGTCTAATTACAAATATTGAGGACTTCAAGAATACTGAAAATAAATACACAGCAGTTTACTTCTCTAGATATGACATAGTCATAGGTATTGTGGTGGTAAGTACCACTGTGCAGGCACCAGTTGGAGCTCTAACAAGGTCTTTTATTTCTTCATTTTTGCCTCACATCACTCACCTTTTACCAGTTAAGGAGATTACATAGTGTATCACAGGTATATTTCTTTTTCAGGCACCTTCTAAAATAAGAACTTCTTCAACAAGTGTTTTGTTTTCTTTGTTTTTCTCTATCCTTTAAACTACAGAGTAAGGACTCTTTCATTGCAATCACACAATATGTGCTTCAGAAGAGCTAAGGGTTTTTTTAACTCCACGCTGTATGTTTGTCTTTCCTATGAATTAAAAAGATATTGCTACCATAGCAGTTTCACTGAAATAGTAGATTATTACTGTATTTATACATAATTTTGGCAAGTCCTGATAATATTTTAACAGCTCTTAAAATTGTGTATTAAACCATTACATATATTTGGTGCCATTTCCAGATCTTTTCATGTTTAATTAAACAACATGAATTGCAAGTTCACTCATTAAGATTAGACCCAAAACTACATTATTTCAGAGTTATTAGAAAATAAGATTACTGTTTCTAATTGCTACTGATGCATAACTCTTATGTTTATTTCTCTGATGGAATATATGACTAACAGAATTTCATCTACATCTGGATAATGTCTGCCATCTTTAATTTGATGTAGCCCCATCCTATAAGCAGACTTACTGAGTAGTAGGAAATGATAAAAAGTTTTCTACAAGGATTGGTTTTTTTTTTTTTTTCCTCCATGATGTACTGGTTGTTATGTTTGAAGTACCAGAGGGATTCAAAATAGTCTCTTGTTACTTTATCTAACAATATTCTTAGCTAGTTTTATATCATTTTCTAAACGTGCTGAACAAAGAAGTAGAATAAATGACCTAAGAAACTCTTTTTCTTCACACGTTCTGATTCTAAGTCCCATCAGTTTCATAGCTGAAATATTCAGTTTGGTTTAGATTAATCAGGAATAAATGGAAACATAAAATGAAAAAATGTAATGAGCTTGCTTCCATAGAAACGCACTATCCTCTCTGCCAAAATTAAGTGCTGACTCTGTATTCTGGAAGATGATTGTGCAGACAACATGCGCTTACTGATCTGCAGATAATGTGTCAAATGTCTTCATAGTATGTATCTTCTAATTGTGTTGTGCATCGTTAACAAATCTTTGTGCCAGTACCTTGCTACTAACTCTTGCAGTATGACTAGGCTGTAATCTTTTCACACTTCTAATCTATGTTATGGCTTTGGACTGGAGAAAGAAAAGATTAGTTTTACTGTGCATTTTATAGTGTATGTCTGAAGTTATAACAGTTGATAAGGTGGTGAAGGTCCTTCTGTCAATATTCTCTGAGAAATCTTTGCTCTGTGAAGATCTATGGGTATTTTACTATTGGTTACAGTAGGACCAACATTTCATATCTAGAGTGTGATCATACACAACAGCAATATTATTTGTATTGAAGCGAAGCAGACTCATTATGAAATGCAGAGCTGATAAAGCATATCTTAAAGGGAAAAAAAATGACACATTATTTTTCATTAATTTCCTAAAATTTACAATGGTGTCTCTGTCTTAGTGTTTATTTCCAATGATACCTAGAAGGCCAAAAATGCCAAATATATAAAAAAGGATGAGAATATACAATATATACAATTCAGTTACTGACTAACAATTAATAACCATCTGCAGGAGTAGAAGAGATCTTACTTCTTGATTTTTAGTAATACTTGGAAATGTAATAATTTCTAGAGTCTCTCTTGAAATACCATATTTTTGTAGAATTTAAAGCTTTACTATGGTCAGCTTCTTCACATGAGTCATTCTTCTTGCCAAGGCATAAAAATACTTTTTGGAGAAATCAATAAACCAAATTGTTTCCTAGAATTCAGCCACGGCTTTCTGCCACAACTTCACCTTGTGCTTATTTTCATAAATCCTTGCATCAGAAAGCAGTGTTACTGTGTTTATTTCATAATCTTGTCAGGGACTGGAATTTTGTTTTGTAGATATTACTCTTTTTGATGGAAGTAATAACAAAGCCTTTATATAAGGATCCATAAAAATTATTTTGAAACCTATCAGTGCGTTTTCTTCTGCCAAGTACTGTCATCCAGCTTTTTCAGACTTGTTCTTTAAAATTAATTCTGTTTATATATTTGCAACCTATTAATATTAAAGAGCTATTCCATGATTATGAAATACATTTGCAGCAGAATATTTTTCATTTTGGGGGCAAAAAGAAGTCATTTCACCATCTAGAAAATTGCAGTATGTTGTTTTGTCCTATATTCTGAATCTCCAGTTATATAAACAATTTTATTTTTTCTCCAATTCATTTTGCATCTGAATTTCTGATTAGGATTGATACTCAGCTACTTCCCCTATTGTCTCTGCTTTGCACTAATATCTAACAAGCATTAAGTCAAAATTACATTCTTCCTAGCTATCTGAGATGGTGAGTTTACTTCGGCTGGCAGGAACAGCTGTAGTTTCAGGCTACTGAAAAACTATCAGTTGTGCATTGAATTAACATGACTGTATTGGAATTAATGTGTTCATAGTTTGTCAAGCTTGTTAATTTCACAAGTAGCAAGCTTAAATACCTAAAAACAAGATTTGCCCAGGCAGAGAGGTATTTAGATTCTATCCTCTGCAGGACTGGTTCAAGATTGGTTCCATTCTATACAATTCCTTTATTTTACAAGGTTACAAAAGTGAGACTTCAGGCAAGGGTGGGAGGGAGAGTGAGACCTCAGTCTTCATAGCTGATGATTCCCTCTCTTCTCTCATAATTTTGGATGTCTTTTTTCCTTGGTCACTTTCAGTGATTTATTTTTTTGTTCTTTTTACATTTATATTATCTTTTTTTTTTTTTCTTTTCTTTTTAAGTATCACTATACTATAAAAAATAATTTAATAGGAAAAAAAAAAGGTGAAGAAATTAAAGTTCGTATGCTGTAAAGCCCCAAGTGAGAGTATGGGAGACACATTATGAGTTAGAAGCTAGGGAGGGAAAGAATTGGCAGTATGGTCAGACACAGCAGAGTTCAATTTACTACTTGAAGCTAACATACAGCTTGGTATGTAGCTCAGCTAATATTCCGAAAGTCTATTCAAAGCAGATTTTTATAGTTTGCTCTGCTTTTATTCTGTGTATTCTGATTTTATTAATCAAATATGATAGATTAACTGTTTGATTTATATTTTCAAATATGAAGGAACTTCTCATATCTCTTAGTGGGGCCATGCTGCCCAATACAGTTATGAAAGCTGTGAATTTGCTTGTACACCTGACCTTTATTTGTGCATATGTGTACCTTTGAAAATTCATGCCCAAGTTTGTGACTCATTGTAAAGCTGAGGAGATCTGCATCATCCCTTTCAGTGTCATACTCAAAGGACTCAGCATCTTACAAATAATAGGAAACATATTTCAATATCTGTCATCCTTGACTCTTTTCATGCTTCCTGAAACAGACTGATTTTCAGATTTTTTTCTGGTATTCTGTAAACACAGGGAGAAATAGGATTATTTTTCCCCTGCATGTACAGTAACTTTTTTTCTCCATGTTCATATTCACAATTTAATATTTTTTATACCTGAAGAGTGTAAGAGTGGAGCACAAAAGATTAATGTGTGTTTGGAGTTAGCTGATGTAACAACTACCTTCCTTGTATTTGGCAGTGAGATGGATTCAATTCATGGTTAAAACACAGGAAGTATTTTCACTTTCTTCATTTGACTTGAAGTCTGAATTCACATAATTATATAGAGCCAAGCAGTATCCTTTTATATGAACAAATTTGAAGTAATTTCACTTTTCATAAGTATTAGTGTAGTTTTATGCCAGCATGACAAAAATAAGAATTTAGTCAACATTAATTTGACAGCATTTTTTAAAATTACTTTTTTCAGTACTTTCAAGTTGCAACTCTGAAAAATACCTATGAGAAATAACTTTTCTTACAAAATGTTAGTTTGTCTAATATGTTAATATTAAGTTAACCTATACTGGAATAGAACAGAGAAGTCAGTCTCATTTACAGGGACGGATGAATTTGTGCTCTAATTTCTGTGGATTTGGCTATCCCGTTTAATGTGTTACATTTTCAGTTTTCCTGACTGCACTTTCAGCTTCCCTTGAAGCATCTCTGACAGTCCTCATACTGCTTTTATTTTTCTCAGCTTTTCCACTTCTGAAAGGTGATAAGCCTTAAAATAGAACAATTGTACATATATATAGTTGTAAATTGAATATTTTTCTGAAGCATTACTCATGTAATGTAATGTTTTAGATTTCTGCATCTCCCAAGTTTTCATCATATCTTAGTAAGATGCCAAAGAAACTTACAGTCACATTGTAATGTTTGCATATTTGCTGCCTTACACAACTGCAGCCAATAATTCAAGGGGATCAGCATTTCCTGCTGTAACATAGTTCCTTCAGTTACTGCTAGTTTAGCTGCACTTTACTTTTTTATCCCTTTTCCTCATTCTCTTCATTTTGTTTGAACTGCATTTTTGGAATGTTTTAGAAGACACGGCTGCTTGTGGTTTTGTTTTTGTTTTGTTTTGTTTTGTTTTTTATATACAGAAACATGTTTTGTACTTCAGTCTTTCACTAAGCTGACTGGTGAACTTGTGTGTATATCTGTGGGAAAAAATGTTCCAAAGGAGCTCTGTATTGGCATGAACTCAGTGTCTAGACATTATACATAATAGATTTCAATTGTATTTTCTTTCTGGAATTCCCATTTTACTTGGTTCTGAATATGTATATACAAAAAGATCCTTAAGCTCCCTCAAGAAACAGTTGACTTACCTGAAATGGCTTCATGCACATGAATACAAATGCAGAATGGGATATCAGCATATCACTGAAGGCTCTGGAACATCTATTTTGATGGTGAAATCATCTTTACTTCTTACTAGTCTTTCAGATCTGATGCTGCAGCAGACCAAGCTGAGACCTTGTCCTTTTAGTGAGGGATGGGTAAAATTTTTAACTGAGCTTGAAATGCCAGATGCTACTCTTGTTTCTGCTTGTGCAAAGCCATGCAGGCTGTTGGATACAGGGTGGATATGAAGGCAGAACTTGAAGAGTTTTTCATATGCGGAATGATGCGTGAACTAAAGCTCTGCGTGACCAATGAGCTTGACAGGGCTAGCACTTGCAAAAAGCACTATTTCCGTCACGGAGTACCAGAAACCATTGAAATTATGTACGTGCTAAATTATACAATGAAATGTCTGCAGATTTTCTTCAGAATATAGAAATTAATAAACAATAGAACAAAATTCTCTGGTAACCTGAGAAGAAGAATTTGATGTGAGTTAATTTGAAATACTTTGAATTATTAATCATAGAGTGGAAATAAATCAAAATTATTCTTTCTCATGTTCCCAGCTTAGGCAGACAAGAGGTTGTTTAACACAGTCAGTGACTAGCAAATTTAAAATAAATGGAAGTAATCACTATTCCAGTAGTATGCTTTCAAATTATTGAATTCACTATTTTGTGTCATCAAATAAGATGTCTGTATTTTAGAATAGCTGAGATAATTTTATGATCATCAATAGCATTTACATTTTTGTTAGCCATGTCAAGAGCTATCAGAGGATAGTTCCCATGTGTGATATAACATAGTTGTCCATAGAAATTACTAAAGTAATTACTCTATTGAGTGTGTTTGTTAATGTCTTTTGATGGCAAGATACCAGTCTTCTTGTACTTTGTCTTTTTTAGTATGGTGGAGCTTATTTCCCAGACTTAGATAACCTAGCTCATGTCCCTTCATTTGTTTCATATAGGCCACTTACTCATGTCACTTACAAAATAGTGATAATATTTTGATGTGGTGTCCATTTTGGCAAAAGAAAAAAAAAGTGTTATGTCTTGATATTGGTAAGGCTATTGACATGATATTTTAATATATGGAGAAATACAGCCTATTCAATCACTGTTATATTAAATATACAACCAATGAAAACCAGACTAGGAAAAGTTAAAAGAGACTTAGGAACAGCCTTCAGCTGTGGAATTATGCAGAGGCTTAAGATAAAGAAAACATTTCTAGCTTTGAGGAGATTTATACGCTGTAACAGGTTATCTGAGGATGTTGTAGAAACCACTTCGTGAACATGTTAGATTAGCCATCTCCCAAAAACCAAGTATGTATTTAGTCCACCTTCAAAGCAGGGGGCTAGGTTAAATGATGTGTGTAAGTCCTGTCTAGCCATACATTTCAGTGGGCATATTCTCTTTGCTTTTGAGTCTTGTTGTTACTTTTTGCAGAATTATGTATAGGGTTTTTTATTTACACGTTTTAGGAGGAGCAGGCTAATTTTCAGAGAAGTGGATGGAAAACAGAATTAAACTTTTGAATAGCTGTCTATATATGAGTTTTCTTACGATAGCACCATATCATATCATCTTCACATTAGCATAAAAATGCAAAAAATGCTATTATTCATCATATTACTACATTACCTTGTAATTCATAAATGCTGGTTCTTTTGCCTTGCATATTGCAATCAATGAAGCATAAATGACTTTTCAGTCCTTGAGTTATTTTCAGAAGTCAATGGAGTTGGGGTAGTATGGTAAATATTCTGTTTATTTTGCTTCTACAGAAATGTATCTTCTGCAGAGAGAGAATTAAGAGTAACTTCGGTGCCTGCATTCAGTGTTCATATGGACGCTGCCTAGCCTCCTTCCATGTTACCTGTGCCCATGCTGCAGGAGTGCTGATAGAACCTGTTGAGTGGCCATATGTTCTCTATGTCACATGTTTCAGGCACAAGATCAACCAAAATGTGGTAAGGAAATTGTTTCCTTATTTGTTAAAAAATGGAATTTCAGAATTAAAGTATGATTTCAGAGAAAATGGAAGAAAGCATCCACACTGTGTATTATAATAGCTCCATCTGTCATATTCCATACATAACAAACTATTACATCTTGAAGTTTTTCCCTATACTATTACCTAGGAGAAATGATACTTCATATGCCTAACACATTTTTGCATTAGAGTGATTGTTGATTGTATTGTTTTCACAGCCAGAACAAATCTTTGAGTTCTCTGTTTTGTTAACCTAGAGTGTATTAAAAATACCCTGATCACCATACCTTGCAAATACTCACAGATACTGTGAGATCAAGAATATGGGGTATATATAAGTTCTTTGTTCCACAGCCAAGCAGTGTCTTGCAAATACCCAATTATCATTATTCTGTCATCTGGCAAAGTAACACTGTCAAATTGTGAAAATTCATGTCATTAGTGTGCCTTTTTATTTCTAGCCTGTGCTGAGGAGGAACCCTTAATTTTAGATGAGACACATGAAGAATTAGTTTAATGTCTTTTATTCGAATGAATTGTTACTAGCTCAGTTAAGAAAACTCTTGCCATTTATCCTGGGCTTTTAAAACTGTATGTTGTTTTCTAGAAAACTAGAAGGACTTAATGTAGTCTTATTAAGGAAATAGCTTGGTAAGTTAGTCAAGAATTCAAAAGTTGCAAACTTTTTATCTCCTTTATACATTAGAGGTGAAAAAAATTAACCTAGGTAATGTCTGTATAACGTATGTCATTCATTCAAGAGGTTGTCAGTGAATCCTTAATCTTAATGACAAGACTACTGAAGAGTAAGTTTTTCTTTGAAGTGGAGTAAAATGTAATGCCTCCCAACCAAAGTAATCAGTCCTGAGTGTCCAATCTTCTGGTGGTTCTTAAAAATCAAAGCAAATTGTATGTCCTTGTTTAAAACCTCCACAAACTGTTAATCCTTTTACAGTTTTTTGTTTTCCAAAATGAATTAACATGTGAAACCAGTACATTTCATGTGATTTTAGTTTCTTCAAACATTTTTCAAGAAGAGTTTGGTTTGAAAAATAAAGTTAAATCTCTATCTGTAAAGGCAACTGAAGATATTTTACTTGGCTTTCTTGGAAAGCATTATCATTAGTTGAAAATTACTGGGTTAAATTACTAGGAAAAATTGTGACATATATCTATAGTGATATTGTAATATGTAAATCAATGAGGTTGCTCAACAAAAAACCTACCTATGTACAGATAAATGTGTATTACTACTAGTGTTAGTGTATCTCTTCACCTCAGGCAAGGGCGTATTGCAATGACAAGATGCAAATTATTTATGGCTGTGATATCAAGCAAATTCTGTCCAAATTATTCATCAATATACTTTTACAAGTCTTTTTCACTTGGGATCAGATTCTGTATTGTCTTTAGGATTTTTTCCCAGGATACTATTTTAATGTCAACCATGGAAAACACAGGTGGGTCTTTGATGAAAAATCATTAAAAATACAATCAAAAGGGAAAGCGTAATCCTTTCACCCATATAATGCTGACAAGTGAAGTAGATATTCAAATACTAAGAACTAGAGTTTTTAAGTTTTAATATGAATTTTCAAAAATATGGTCTTTGGAGGTTCATGAACTCAAAACTAAGCATGCTTCTTGTATTTACTGAAGGTACAGTTTTAGAAAAAACACAAAAATTTGCTAGCAGAAAAGTTGTTTCATACAGAATGTTTTTGATTATTCCTGTTGCAGCCTATATTATTTCATTATGTAAATTGGAGTCTCAGTATGCAAGGAAGGCTCTGAAATTTACTACTTACAGACAGTAGGTCATGCTTTTTTTCATTTTTCATCTTTGACTGTGCTTGTCTCTGGGCATGAAACACATTTTTGTCATCAAACTGCAAGAACACTTGGAAGTAGTGTTGAGAATAGGTGCTGCAGATGGATTTTTTTTGGTTAAAAATACTGTTTCATACACAAAAGAGAAAAATCCGTTGTGTGCAACCATACTAACAGGAGGGAAAAAAAAAAAAACAAAAACCCGAAGGATCCATACAAGATTAGCAAAGACAGTGCTGAGGGTCAGAGAAAGCCTGTTGGAGACAAGCATATATACACAGGTGCTGTTTCACTTGGAAGCTCTGATAAAAGAGGCCATTTGGCAGCCCCAGTTACATGCGTTTTGAAAGATTGTCTTTAGAAGGGGCAAAGATAGGAGTTGCAAAAACCTACTGTTGCTGCTTTTTGAACTATTTCAAATTATCTTCTACTGTAATTGGCCAGCTCTTATCTCTGTGGCACACAGGGAATGAAGGTATTCTGTCAAATGGCGTCTGTAGATCCTTTTTCTGTTGAATACCTGAGTAATGCAGTGCCATTGTTTGCCACTGTCTGCCAACTACTCCAGACCCTTAACATTTCAGAGAGACTAAGGCATGCCGTAGGAAGGACATATGCAAAAATCACGAGCCAGCATATTTTCAAAATGTTATGCATCATTTCTATGCCTAAATTGGAGCTCCAAGGACTAAGCTTAAAATGATGAAATGAGAGTTATTTTCCTGTATCAAATAAGTCTCAGAATTTTGAGGATCCCCCATTAAAAATTATAGTCAGAGAAAGTTTTTAGATATTTACATATATATCAGATGTCTATTTCATGATAGTTATTATGATTTCATATACACATAGCTTATATATTTGATTTAAGAAGATTTTTGTGTCCTGCCTTACAGATAATGAATGAGAAAGTAATCTTCCCTCTTTTTGAAGTTTAAACACAGAAGGGGAAGTTAACTTTTTTTTTTCTTGGTATCTGGTTGTTTTCTGTATTTCTGCCACTATCAATTCATCTTTGGATTAGGTACTCTTAAAGAAAATCATACTTTTTAAACCACAGCTTTCTCAATAATCTGGTAACTATCACAGCTGTTTCTTTAATCTGATACCCTCCCTTACATAACAACTGTCCTTTCTGATCAAAAATGACATTCTTAACATCAATAAATTCTTAAGATTTTCTGACAGGAAATGTTTTCTGGGACATGCAATCAATTACAGAGTGTACTTGTCAATATTTTTTCTGAGAAAAAAATCAAGAATCTAACCAAGATAACATACTAAAAAAATAATCTTCTCCTTGAGCTAGGATGCATTTCTGTTTTTTAATATTTGTTCTAATAAGCAATGGCATTTATTCTCTGAAAATTTTATCATTAAATGAGGCTGTATTGTTTCTTAAAATACTATATTTTGCCTTTCATCTTCTCTGAAGAGTTCCATTTTCAGGCTTTAGAACCATTTAAACCTTTCAATAGAGATACTTCTCCTTGGACTTCTGTAACATCAAACTTTTTCTATTATCTCATATAAGTAAATCAATTAATACTCTCCAGTTTACTTCTGATCTGTACCCCTCAAATAAAACTGAATAGACTAAAGTCAAGAATTGAAAGGGAAATTAACATTTATATTTACATATGTTTCAAGACTGGATAAAAAGCACTATTTGACATTTTATCACTCATATGATAATACCAGTAAATTTTTACTTATGTAGTTAATTCTGCTACTTACTCTAACTACAGACAGGTAAAATCAAGAAGAAACAATTTTGTTATACATGTAAGTGGTTAAATAATTTGTGAGTATGCTGTGAACATTATTTCTAGGTAAACTTGAAAATGCTTTAGAAAGATCATTGGGTTTTACTGTCTGAGGTGACCCCAACTAAATCCTCCAAATGCTTATGTCAGGCAGAGCTCTGACACATGGAAATTTAGTGCACTGTCTCCATAAATGTTACAGAATATTTGTACTTTGTTCGCCCTTTAGTTTGCAGGAAGAGAGAGGTTTAAAAATTCTAAATCCCAGAAATTGGACCAAGAAGGAAGCACAATAGTGACTACAGTCTCCACAAAAACAGAAGTGTTCAAGTTTAGGGTAGTATTTTCCTCCTCCCCAGAAGCACTGACATTACTATTAATGCTTGGAACCTAATAAAAAAACCTGATGCTGTCCTTGGTTCTCCCTTTGTCATTAGTGCTAAAAATTCTACAGCTGTGGCATTTTCCAGATTTTCACAAACACTTTTTAAGATTATTATATCGATTGAAGAATTCACTTCCTTTGAAGGTTTGAAAAGCAGTTCTATGAAACTGAATAACTTTAGCATATGTAATATTTTCATGCTCTTTATAGAATCATTTCTAATAAAAAATATTTTATGCCTAGTATATACCAGTGTAGTTGCCCCTTGTAATAGCTTCTGAGGAATTAAAAGTGAGAAATGAAAAAGAATTATCGTTACTGATTTGCTACATAAATAACTCATGAAGAGTGATCAGTGTTGTCTGAAGTTTTAAAGCAAAAGTTCTGCACAGTATAAATCAAGAATTTACTCAGATACACTGCTGTAGATAGCCCTGACAAGAACTGGATATGCATCTAGCTATTGCATCCCATTCAGCAAAATATTAAGCAATTATATAGAATCATACTGTAATCCAGTTCTTAAAAATCCTATAATTCAAAACAATGCAAGACCGTAGTCTGGGTTCATCACATCTTACATCTTCAAGACAATTCTACAGATTATTCTACAATTAAAATTTACAAACATTGTCAATTGTGTGTTACTGATCTAATGCAGAATATTTAGAAGGCATCAGTTGCAAAAGTGTTTTTGTGTGCTGTGATTTGTTATTCTTCAGATGCCATTTATTTTCTCATAAAATGCAAAAAAGTTGTATGCAAAATGATCATGGTTGGAAGGAATTATTTTGCATTTGATGTTTTGATATTGATTGGTGAACTGTTATCAATTCTGTTTTGACACTGATAAATTCCTGATAAGATGGTATTTTAAATTACTTTTTCATTTAAATTCTTCCTTTTTTCAAGAGACGTAATACATGTGAAAAGGCCATTACGGTTGGGCAGACAGTCATCTCGAAACATAGAAATACACGATACTATAGTTGCAAAGTCATGGGAGTGACATCTCAACTTTTCTATGAAGTCGTGTTTGATGACGGCTCTATCAGTCTAGATACTTTTCCTGAAGACATTGTAGTAAGTACTTTCTCAGATGCCTACTCTTTCTGGTTTGTATTTTGTTTGGCTGGTTTTGGGTTTTTGTTTGTTTGGGTTTGGTTGGGTTTTTTTTGAAATTAGAGAGTTAGAACATCTTGAGCTACTTGTTTTGACCTTGAATCGAAAGTAATCTTAGAAAAGCTTTTAATTAAATAAGAAATACGTATTTAATAAAGGATATGAGAGAGGGAATTCTATATATCCTTCTCTGTCTCTCAGAGATAACTTGTAAAAATTCCTTGCAGAATATAAAAATCTTGCTGTAAAGGGAAGAATAGCTCTCAAGAATCTGTTCTAACAACTTGTTTACACCTTCTGATATTTAGTTTGTGATATTACATTATTAATAACAAAAATTATGAGGGGAAGAATGTGTAGTTTATGGCATTTCCAAAAAACAATTGAAATTTTGATTTCCCTTATGCACTTAAATAAACTACCATGTTTCTCAAAACTGTTAAGGGCCACATTGTACACTTACTTAGCACATAGGAACAAAATTTGCAGACAGTTGGGGAAAGATTCTGTTTCTCTCCACATTTGCAATGAATACATTGGATGATAACCTTCATTGTGTTCATCATGTGCGATCTGACATCTTTCTCACAGTTTGGCCCTAATCCTTTTTTATCTTCATGCTCCTCTGAGTCTTTTTTGTGCTGAACTTACATTTTTACTTTACCCCCTGCTAATAATCTCTAAAAGTGAATACGGGTATGCAAAAGTGCTGTTTGCTGCAAGACCACTTTTCATTTACCATTTTTCATTTTCATTACTATGCCTGCTTCTGTACATAGAGGGAGACAGTCTGGCATATGTGGCAGTGACAAAGAGTACACGCTAACCCCTAGGACTATTCCATATTCTTCTCCCTTGAAAGTCTTTCAGCTTTTCTGTTTTCTGCAGGCCTAATGTTTTCCTGGAAGCAGCATTAGCTGACAGATGCATCAGTGGAGATGATACTGTTGTTCTTAGAAGCTTCTTAGTTTTTGAAAAGCCTGATGCCTTTTGAAAATACAGTATTTGAAAGGGTACATTTCAGAGCAGTGTATGGGGATTGAGCTGTTTACCTCCCACTGGTCTGAATAGAAGATAGTCAGCAAATCCCTCTTACATGTCTTTGAAAATTTATCCTTTAATACAAAACACTCCAAAAGGCTCCATTAATGATCAAGGACATTCTGATTTAGGATGATCAAGATATTAAGCAAATGTGGCTGTATTGTTATTAGAAACCCCTCTTTTGTGTATGCTTGTATCAAGGATCTGGTAAGGCAGAGATGCGAAACTGCTTGCCACCCTGGTGGGGTAGTCTGATCTGGAGCTAAGAATAAATGTAATCAGGCCTGGATATGCCTCAGTGCTTCTCAGATAGTGGGTGAACAACATATAATTGTTTGATGGAAACACCAAACGAATTTCACATTCCTTAGAGAAATCTTGTTGTGTTTTCATGAGATAATATACCTGCAGCAGTTACTGGAAGTGAAAAAAAAAATGTTTTTTCTTCTGCCTGGACTAAAACTTGCTAATCCATGCAATGTGCGTATCAGGTGTTAGTGCCGCTGGGAGGACTTATTCATCAAATCTGGTGTGAAAGCAATATTGCTGCCTATTGAAGAACTTATTTTTCTAATCTGTTTTCACTTTTCAACTAGCTCACAAAGATAGCAGGAGCTTTCTGCTTTTCCAGTATGTACTGAATCCACTACATAATTTCAGCTCATCTCACAATAGACCACAATTCCAGTGTTCAGACACAGTGATTTATTTTTAAGGAGGAAAATAAGGATGAGGGAAATTTCAGTCTCGAAGCTTTGTGAAAGTCTGTTTGCATGTTATCATTCAAAAACTACCAAAGCAGGGGAAACATGGTATACATTGTTCTCTTCTCTTCTCTTATGTATTTGTCTGTCTTTGTGTTAGCGTTTGCTAAATATATCAGGGTTTGGATTTTGCATTTTTTTTTGTTGTTGGGTTTTGGTTTTTGTTTTTGTTTTTTTTTTTAGGTGTCAGTGTTACATATGGGCATAGCTATACAGATTTTTTATTTCAAGCTATTGCTTGGGGACTATACCTGATTTCACTCCTCAATAACAATGTTTAAACCCATTAGATATCGTATTGATGTGCTAACCAGTCAGCTTTCCCTCAACACAGCATGTGTAAGAGAGTGCAATGAAGTATATGAGCATAATTTTTTGCTGGAAGAAACAGCAGAACAGCTTCCTCTGCAAATCATGGAAAGACTGCAGAGGGGGATAGTACATGATGTCTTAAAGGAGGTGAGATGACAGCTTTAGCAGTTAGTGTAACAGTGCATGCATACAAGTGGGGAGTGCATATGCTGCAGTCCTGAGTAACTGTTAACGACAGACAGCATGTATGTGTGCCACTTGCCACTTCTGAAGGATTAATGCTCTGTAACTTGTCACACAGCCCCTAGCTCAGCACCAGAAGTACTGTCCTGCCCATCAGGCCAGATGTCAGTTTACAGATTATACATCAGGAAATGTCCCAGTTCTTCAGCCTGCTCATTTAGGGAGGGTGTCCCACATTTCTTTTTTTTTTTTTTTTCCCTGTTAGTACCTGATTGACATATCTCCACTTGCATATTTTGGCAGTTCACTAGAAATGAATATTCTGGGTACTTCTCTAGGAGTTTTATTTGTTTCTTTATATATTGTGGCTGTTAATAATGCCATAACAGAAAATATATTTAAAATATGTCTACATATATATATGTAGCGTCAAATTAGTGCTAGGAATGAAGTTGTTCCCACATTGCCTTATTAAAATTCCAGCTAAACAGGGAGGCCTTGCAGTATACATGGTCAGGGGCAGAAAGGTCCCACCAAATTGTATTAATCGCAAAGAAGAGAGGGAGAAAAAAGAGAATGCAGTATCAAGAATGTTTTAAGTCTGTGGGGAGGTCCGATTACAGGAGAGCTGAGCACACCTCTCCTGAAATGGTAGACATCCTTAAAGGCCACTTCCCCCAGTAAGTGCTTTGGTCCTCCAGTGACCAGTTTACACAGAATTCTTTGCTGTGGTGGTTTCACCTTGTGGTTACTAAAGAAACCAGGTGAACAAAAATGACTGTACTTACTCTTGCTGCCACGACATACCCACACTATGTTTTAGTTTACTATTAAGTGTATAAATATAAAGGTTCTTTATTGAGAAGGTAAAGCTGATCTTGTCATATCCACAACCCAAAATGGACTTTATTTAATAAAATCTATAAATTGAATACCATGCTAAGTGGTATTGTAGCTTATGGAATGCTGCTGTAAATGTTCCTTACAAGCAAGAGCATCTTAAGAGTTGAGGAAGTGAGATGTGTTTGGAAGGACACTTGGATGCTATGTTCAGGAGTTCCTGAGTTTGTTTTGCAGAACCACATTATGGTAATTTTCTGAGGTCCTGATAAAATCTGGAAAACATTCTCTTGAAAAAGTATACATTATTCAGGTTAAGACATTCAGACTGCAGCTGTCAAAAGCAGGAACAAGAAATTATTTTTACATGTGTCAGGCTGGTCCATCCAACATCTTGATTTTTTTTTTTGTCTGGATTTTTGACTGTTTTTTGAAGTGGATGCCACCTTACCTGAAAAAATGCACCCAAGAGAGCCTTCAGTGTGAAGAGAATGGAATTAAGCTCTATCTTTCTGTGTCTACCAATACTTTAAATTCACCACTGACAGAGGAGGGAGGAACAGGTCTATTGAGAACTCTGACAGTCAAAGTACTTCACTGAAATTATGACAAAGGCTACAACTTCTTACAGTGTGCACCTAAATTTCACAAAGTCCCAAATTATTATCCTCTAGTTTCTTTGTAATAAAATATAGCACATTTTAGTTGCCAGTATTTGAAGAAAAACCTGCCAGTATGATAGAAATGTCATTTGAGAAGCTATTAAAAAAAAAAAAAATTCTCAGCCAGGGACCTTCTTTACAATCCTCTACCATTGTCCCAGCCCACCAATGCTCACTTTACATCCTTACAAAATTATGAAATTAAAGCTCTGACATCTCATGACCCACACTCTAATGTATACACATACTGTGTGCATAGTCTTGACAATTATCCTATCTTTCTTGATTGTGGACTCACTGAGATTCTGAATGATCCTTCCTGGCCTAGATATCTGGCAGGGGTTTGAAGCTGCATATGCGTTTATAATCTTAGCAGTCGCTGAAGATGAGTTGAACTAATTGGGGTAAAGTACAGGCAAAGGAGTCAGGCTGAATACAGATTGTCCCAAGGAGAGTATTATTAGACTAATGAGAGACAGAAGGGATATACTTTCTCCTCCTTTGAGATGTAGAACAAATATGATTTTCCTGGATGGTTCTTCAAAAACTATTTCTTCCACTGGCTAGCTAAAGGGAACGTTAGTTTAAAGCTGTAATGTACCATAATATTTTTCCATGTGCAGGTTAGAAAAGGTAGCTCACTTCTGGGGGCTGTGAGTGTTGGTGCTTGGGATGTAGCTTGATCAAGAATAAAGTCTTACTTCTTTGCAAGAACTTCTCCCCAATGACTTTGTCCATGGCAATGGACTTTCACTGCTACAATAAATATGTGTCTGCATATGTCTATGTGGACACTCAATCAGCTTCTTAATATCTGTGTATGTTAATACTTTTGCTTCTGCTTTTGAAAAACCACGGGGCTTGAACAATGGACATTCAGAATTACTGGACTAGTATGTAAGTCTCGACAGTCAACTAACGTTCACTTGGATATAAAAAATAGAAGATTGGATTCTAGCCCTAGTAATTTCTGAAGGATGCTGTGGTTTTTTGAAAATCTGTCCTACAAAGCAGATGTATATAACATTTCTTCCATCAAACTTGTCTGGCATTATAAATGGCTAAACTGCTGAGTAGTATCCAGCACTTTTTTCCAGTGGCTTCTCTTCTGTATGCTTTTCTCTCATTATCTCTTCTGACAACTGTTTTCTGCTTGTCTACCTGTTCAAATCAAAACTTTAAATAATAGTGCTTTCCTGCCTCTTTGTATCTGTGAAAGAACCATTAGACTTCTGACAGACATTAATAGCATAATGTTCAGTTTTATTATACTGGCATGTAAATCTGTAAAGAATGGCTAAGGAAATTAGAACTGTTGAATTCACACTCTATAGATACTTTGGATCTATCACCGTCACCAGTGATTTCTGAGAATGTGAAATAGAAAAGCAAGCAATGCATTTCTGAAGGTAACAAGAGGATAGATTGTATTTGGTATAAATTTGGTCAAAAAGTCCTCAGAACTAGCTGTGTGATGTGGGAAAAGGGACCTAATGAATTATAATATTTTTAGCAACCTTATTTTTTTATTTCTTAACTGAGACAACATTGAGTCTCTGAGCTGAATAATGTGCTACTCACGTTGGGTTGGCACAATTTTTTTTTCAGCATTATAAAGTTACCTGCTGTGTAGTTGAACTTACTACTCAACAATTTGTATGGTGTGGCCATTGACAGACAATTTTGAAAAATTCTGGAAAGCAAGTTTAGTAGCTCTGCATGACATGCCTCTCAGGAGAAAACTTGGTTTAATTTTCCTGGTTAGATAGATTTTTAGAAATTGTGTAGGATTTTGCATTCTTGTTCTGTGAAATATTCCAAGAAGTTAAATATGTATATATGTTTTGAAGAATTTACTTGAAGTTCATGTGAGCTGAGAAATTAATTTTGACGCTTTTTTGTAACTGTGAACTTTTGATGCAAATCATTGTTTGCATCTTCTCAATACTAACAGAAATGAATTCCTGTTTTTAAAACCATGGTCTTATTAAGTTAGAATCTAACTTTTTCAAAAGAAAAGACTAAGATCTAAGGCTTCCGACTGGAGGATTGTATTCCATCATTTAACTCTTGAAGGTGCAAAGCATCAAAAGGTACAACAGTCTGATTCTAATCTGAAACCTGTTGTACAGTACTATAACCATATTGATTTAAGCGACTTACTTTCACCTTACTCCATTATGGAAAACAGAACTGATTTTAGTGTGGCTCTTGCTTTTCCTTTGTTCCCTGTTACAGTAGAAATACAGGCAACTTAATAGATAAGCATAAAAAATTATTATAGGAAAGATTAAAGTCAAATTAAAGCTTCAGATATAAGTATTATCTTTACATGGTTTCCTGTGTGTAATGTCTTTTCCACTTTATAATGGAATGCTTCATGGATCCTTATCAATAATGATTTTATGTGAGTTGAAGGTAATGCTCTCACAGCTCAGCAAGAGAAACAAAATGGAAGACAATCTATTACGTAGCAGTTTGTGGTAAGATGGCTGACTTTGCAGTGAAGCAGGTGAGAGACAGAAATATATTACAATGCTTCATGTGTCTGCAAAGTGAGTGTGTGTCCATGACTAGGACCACAATTTATACAGCTGTGATGAGCATGTGGGGCACAGCAAAATCCCTGGAATTGCACAGGAACCACTAAGATGAGGCAGGACTGCTGGGAGTGGGGGAGGAGCATTATTTCCCCTCCCACCTTTTTTTCTGAGGTTACCCAGGAATTGTAGGATTTTCAGAACTGCTAATTTACCCTATTTGTAATGTGTTTCAGAAACAGATTATGTGCAGCCTTGCCGTGTGTGTTTGGCGTGTGACGGAGGGGAGAAGGAGCATTTTAATTTGTGTATGTTACTTCCTGAGTCAGGGGCAGAACATGAGCTGCTCTTTGTAATTCTCTGACTGCATCTGATCTACTGGGAACTTTAAATCTTTAGGGCTTCACCAATATACAAGTGGACAGGAGACAAGGTAGTACTGAAGGATTCAGAGTCTCATCTAACTTTAATGTAAACATAAACAAGGATTCTCTATTGCACTAAAGTAGCCTTGTAGTTCAGTCAAGCACAGCAAATCAAACATCCTGGTGTTGTTGCCAACTTTACTTTCCTACCGGTGACACTGTTTTGTCCAATAAGACATATACTGTCCCCCAAATTAAGGCTTTCTCAGTGTCCTCTGTACTGCACCTTATTGTGATGCCCAGTACTAACTTGGACATCTGTCCTGGGTTTGAGTGAGTGGTGAGTTTTATTTTTGGTAGCAGGTGAGGGGTCTACAGGGGTGAGCCCCTGTGAGAATCTTTTTGGATCTCCCCTGGCTCCAAGTCAGCCCCACCACTGCACCAAGTCTGAGCCAATCAGCTGTGCCTCTGCGATAACGTATTTAAGAACGGACCTGGGAGAAGTAGTTGGAATTGTGAGGAAGGGTTGTGGCAGCTGCGTGAACATCAAGGTCAGTGGAGGAATGGAGGACAAAAGGAGAGAGGAGGTCTGCAGGAGCAGAGACCCCCTTGTATCATGTGGTGAAACAGCAGTGTGCCCCCCCTGCCACTCATTAAGATCTGTGCAGACACTGATTTATGGCCTGTGAGGGGCCTCTCATGCCTGAACAAGGTGACCATGCTTGAAGAATGCCAGGATCTTGTGGGAGAAGGTAGCCCCTGCTGTTGTAGTTTGGCACTGGGAGGATTGCAGCATGCAGGGGTGTCCCACAGTGGAGCAGCTCGGGAAGGGCTGCAGCCTGTGGGAGGGACTCCAGTTGGAGAAAGTTTGTGTCCCATGCTGGAGCAGCATAGGGAAATGCTGCGGCGCAGGGGAGGGACTCACATTGGAGAAAGTTTGTGGAGGACTGTCCCCTGTGAGAGGCGGACCATGATGGAGCAGAGGGAAGAAGTTCCAGAAGCTCCCGCCACTGAAGATGGAAGAAGCAGCAGCGCTGACTGCACCCCCCATTCCCTGCCCCCTGTGCCGCTGGGGGGAGGAGGTAGAGATATCGGGAGCAGAGCTGAGCCCGGGCAGAAGGGAGGGGTGGGGGGAAGGTGTTCTCAAGTTGTGGCAATGCTTCTTACTGTCCTACTCTGTTACGTGTTGTTGTTATGTCTGTAATAAATCTATGTTCTTTTTTCTTCCCCTATCAAGTCTGCCTTTTGCCTGTGACCATAATGGGTGATTTGCCCCTTCCGGTCCTATCTCAAATCCCAAGTCAGTCTTATTTTTCCCTTCTCATTGCTGGTAGGGAAGGGAGGAGTGAGTGTCTGTGTGGTGCTCAATTGCCCTCTGAGCTCAAACCACGACAACATCCTAAGCTACATGATGCAATGTGGTTTTGAATTGCGGCCATCTGGGCAATTCTGCATCTGTCAATTAGCGTTACACATGCATTTGTGTTATTAATACTTTGCTGAAAGGCAAGCTAATGGTTGAAATAGTAACTTTCTAAGATGAATTGAAAGTAAGGAATGTTTAGATGTATTCAGGAATGCATGATCCAGTTTGTCTTCCAGTTTCCCTTTGGTGAAAGCATATATTCACTGTCTAAGAGAAGAGTCAGTAGCATTTTAAAGACAACATATTAGATATAAATTCAATGTATTATTATACTATGCATTCTGTGATCCAAGGCTAAATTTGTTGAATTACAGTGACTATTGTGTTAATCTGGTGATTTCACTGAATTTATACCGATTCAAAAACAGAATTGCACTCCTGGGAATCAGACCTGCTCTTTCAAATGCTAATGCACTGTGTAAATTGCTGTTCCTGTTTAGATAAAATTCTGACTGTGGCAAATTAGCTACCACTCTCCTTTTCATTCAAATTGCCTTGGAACATATGAAACCTAATTTTGTGTTTCTAAAAATTTGCGTTAACTACTGCATACTGTCAGCTCCCAAAAGAAAAACACAGTTTGACAGTCTGTTGAGATCAATGTTTGTCTCAGAGTTTCCACAATTTGTTTCTCCACTTCCGCTTTAATGGCGTTAGTAGATATATTCACTGTTCGCAGCTGTGGTTTGTTATTTGTCAGTATGACAAGCTTTTCTAAATCAGAGGTGTTAGTTGTAATCGCATTAGTCGTGCTCCTTATGAAACAATCACTGGTGAGCATGACTGTGGAAGCTTAATTGCTAGCATTCACATTGAAAGTTAATGTTAGCTGAAGTAACATAGGCAGAGGAGACACCTTGCATTAAGGGCATTTGCAGAATGGCCTTAGGGACATTGAGGCTCCATCCTCAGGACTGTTCAGAGGTACCTTTCCTGCTCCACCACAGGACCATTTTTCTCTCCTGGGTCTGTGCAGCAAGAGCTAACTCTTCCTGACAGCATGATCACCCCATGCTTAGTTCTGCACTTTTTCCCTTTCCAGCTATATTCAGCTGATTTCTGTTAGTCCAGAGAGCACTAGCTCAATGTAGGGACCCTAGTAGCAATGAAGTAGGATAGTAAATTTAGCTCAGGTCCTAATTTAGGAGGAAAACTTAGAAACAACTGCTGCAATTCAACCAGGGACAGTGAGAGGATCATTTCTGTGCAAAAGCCGAATAATCGTCCTGGATTTTTACTACTTCTTCATGTTGTGAATCTGGGGACTAGAAACCACTTGAAGTCTTATCAGTGAAAATCAGGAGTAGTTAGTGTGTTTTGTCTGTGTTATGAGAAGTAACTGTTTGTAATTAATACCAGAATGCCCATTTTCTGTAAATAGAAAAGAATGAGCTCTGAATTGAATTTGCTGTGAAATGAATTTCATTTTCTCCCAAATAATAGGATAGAGGTGTTGGCTATCCAGTTTTGGAGACTGTGCCTGAATTTTAAGTTATTTTTCAGAAACCATGGAATTTTTAGGATAAAAGACCAAATGAGTCAGTGTAATGACTTGCTCCCTGCGAATTGTGGTTAGATAGACTAATACTAGGGCCTGAGCTGTTCTTATGGATTTAAGCAATGCAGGGGAGGACAGAAAATGGACAGTTTCTATTTCACAGTTTGACTTTAGCAATATATATAAATTTACAAACAAATACAAGATGAGTGATAGTAAAAAAAATATGTAAATATGTAGGATAGGAAGATCAGGTTTACTGCAATTGCAGAATTTGATTTAGCTCTAGCTTGTCTTTTTGGTATCTGTTTCTCTTTGATCTTTGAAACCTCAGGGCTAGATTAACAGCTTTCAGTCTGTGAGGAAGACGATTACAATATTGTGCCACAGTCCTTGTGTGTCAGGGATGGAACAATATGTAAAGGATCTATATCACCAGGCATGTTGTGGGGCTAAAGCCAGACTGCTGCTTACTTCTGTCTTTTGCCATTCCTTCATGCCAAGTTGTGTAACAGCAGCATAGTGGGATTCACAAGAACCCTCCCATACAGAAAGCTGCAACAGCACAAAGAAATGGATTATTACATAGTCTGATTGGAATAGGTCTTCTTAGAGGGTTTTGATATTGTAAGGGACAGAAATAATGAGTAACTTCAAAGGATGAAAAATACATTCAGATAAACTAATTGTTACAAATGCTAGTTTTGAGCTAACATTGAAACTGTCTTTAAACTCATAGAATCCCAAGAATAATAATGCCAGTCAGGTTCTGTGTATATTTATACCATTCCTGTTGCTGTGTTATAGAGCCATATAGCAAAAATAGGATTAGAAGTATGTGCTAGCTCACAAAACCTGTTGAAAGAGCCAGGTTTAACCACTTTAGCCCCCTATTGTTTATGTCAATTATACCATCAATGGTATTTCACAAGAATTTGAATAAACAATGAGGCCTTTTGTGCTTTGTTTTGGAAACAAAGCAAATCAGCAAGTAAAGCCCGGGAATGTCAAGGAGGTGCAGAAATTTTTGCTAAGTAACATTGAGAAAAATGCTGTAATTTGAATACAATTTAAACAAACAAAAATATTTTATTTTGAATAAGGTCTAAATCATAGTGATTTGAAAAATAACAGAGCTCAGTGATGTGTCTTCCAGTTGAACAGATAAACAATTCTATTATTTTTGAGGAAAATGAAATTGGAGTTTCTGTGGTTGTTCATGACGTAGGAGCTGTGCAGTTAGACACTCTCCTGAAGAAAGAGATGCCAACCTGGTTATGTTTGCTGTCTTGGTTAATGCCTGATGACAGTTTGATGCTGCATGCTGTGGATTTTGTAGAGACACCCTCATGCGAAATGGGTAAAGTATGTTATGGGTATGGTAGATTTAAAAATTACTTAACAAGTTCCAGATGAATTAAATGTTTCAGAAAAGGAAGAATCTATTCTTCATGCTAAAAGAAATTACTTTAAATGATGCCAGTTTATGAATGTAAACCTCAGGTTTGTGAAACAGTGCTGCTATAAATGAAAAATTATGCTTATTCAGATGGGTTAGTAGTGACTAAGAGTAAACTTCGAGTGAAGCACTTGCAGACAATATTCCCACTTAACACTGTGTACCATAGATTGATTTTTCTTCAATATCTTTCCAAGTTTTTGGCCATGTTTTTTATACAAGGAAAAAGAAATCTCAGTCTTCATTGTATTTTTTTAATATAAAATATATTTTATATAAAACCAAATATTTTTGCATAAAAATACAGAACATATTTTATATATTATATGTAAGATAATATTTTCTATAAAAATTGTTATATATTTATATAAAATATATTTTTTTATTTATATATAAGTAAGAATGTTTTAGGGCTATGTTCAGGGAAAACTGTCTCCAGTAATATTCATCAGCTTTAGAGGAGGGTCTTCAGACTGTTATGGATTGCAAATTTCTTTTACCTCACAATGTTTCGTTCACTTCTTCCCTATTAAGCTCATAGTGGGAGTCCAGCTGTGAGAACTGAGTTTAGTAATCTCTCACAGAAAATATTCTGATCTAATCAAGATGGAGATAGGTTTTCTTCATTTTAATAGAAGTTCCACAGAATGCTCATGCAAAAGTATGAGACAGAGTCAAAAACAGCTTTTAAAACAAGACATACTAGTCCGGGTTATCAATTTCAGAATCAAATCAGGGACCTTCATCATCACAACTCTTTTATCCTCTCTTGAGTCAGGGTAGGATCACATCATCAAAACTGTTAGCAAGAGCCAGGTGATCTGATGAAATCACTTATTTGAAAAGACAAGTATTGGCATTTTTTTATTTGAATACGATTGTTTCCTAACAACAATTCTAAATATTTGAATACTGTTGGGTTTCTACTGCATCTAAAAGATGCCATATGGGCTACATTTTCCTCTTTTCAAACAAATTCTTGAGATACAATGACTAATGTTATTGCTATGATATTAAATACAGTACTAGCCTTTATGACCATTACTTACAGGAGTTGATCTCTTCTTCACCAATCATATTCTTTATTCACCAAAGACTGAATCAGTTTTGGAAGGATATGATTTTGTTTAAACTCATGAAACATTGAGCTATAAGCTGACTGTTGAAAGGCAGAACATTGTGCAAGCTAATAAAAAAACTGGTCCTGGTAGATTCAGAAGGAATGAAGCAGTGGGGGTTTTGTGTGTTCAGAATATTCAGAAATGTTTTTGAGACCTTTTTGCTTTTCATGTATTGACCCTGAAAAGAATTTTTTTTTTAAAGTGTTATTGAATAATGCATTGCAGTCTCTAGGTCCTTTTTGCTCAACTGCCGCCTTCCTCACTGTGGAAAAGTCCCTCAAACTGAAAATGTTTTTTTCATTAAATGCTCACACATTCTACTTTGGCCATGCAATATCTTACTTTCTTAGATTTCCTCTCTATCTAGCTTTCTGTCAGATCAGAGACTCTGTAAATTAACATTGGTTGGTACTTGTAAACACAGTATAATTTCATCCTTTCCTACTACAAACTTGATATTAAAGACCACAGTATCCTTTCTACTATCAATTTAACTTGCAGGCTTCTTTTAGCCAGAGCCTGAAGAGATGAGCCAGTTTGGCCTTGTTGGTTTCAAGGATGACTCCACAGAGTTTTCTTTTTCCTCTGAATTCACTAAAGATATTAATTTTCAGTGTGGCTCCTTTAGATCAAACCAAGGCTCTTATATTTTTATAATTTTAAAAATAATTGTTGAATTTGAAATAGCTAAACAAATAATACAGTTGCCAGACAAAACATTGTTAAAATAAAATTGTAGACATCCAAGGAACATCTCTTTCTGACCATTTGCAGGATAGTCTTGGTAGTTCATGAGCTCATTTTAGACAAGAATATCTATAATCTATATTTTTTAGCCTTAATTTAGGAAAGGATTTGAATGTATTTTTAAAAACTTTTTAAAAGTTAAGATATTTTCTTCAAGTGTCAGTGGCTATATTCAAATTATGGGAATCCAACAACATTTCACAGTTCCTGCATTCAAGTGCATGCTTCAGGTGCAGACTTCCTCCCTTTTTTTCTTAGTGTGGCTCAGTATTTGTTCCTAGTCTGTGTCAACCATCACCACCCTGCCACCACAACTGTATTTGCTACTTGCAAATGCTCTGTCCAGCCTTAATGAACCAAAATATTGTTCAACCTTGGTGATAAAACTGAAGGAATATCAGATGAGAAAAATAACAAAAATGTCTACTTTATCTGTAGTGTTGTACACAAGAATTCCTTAGTGACAGCATAGGAGACAAACACAAAAAAATAGTATTTCAATGTAGTTTTCCAGTATCTATTGCAAATGGACTGCTTCCTATTTTTGTTCAATACATATGATGAACCCTGAAATTAATGTTTCTAATACTAGAAAATACTGCCTGTAATAAACAAGAAATGTTTTAGAATTATTGTTATTTACAGGTTTTTGCTCATAAAATCCTTTTTGAGTGGCTGTAAACTTAGGACTGGTGATACCATATCTGGAGTGCTATGTCCAATTATGGACACACCTGTACAAGAAGGATATGGATGTACAGGAGCAAATACAGTGAAAGGATATGGTGGTGAGGAAGGGACTGGAGCATCTGTCATATGAGGAGAGGCTGACAGAGTTGAGATTGTTCAGCATAGAGAATAGTAGACTTGAGGATCTTATCCATGTGTAGAAATACCCAATGGGGGGAGTAAAGAAGATGAAGCCACACACTGCTCAGTGGTGCAGAGTGACAGGATAGAAGACAATGGGTGCCAACTGAGATACAAGAAATTCCTTAACATGGAATTTTTCTTCACTTGAGAAAAGACTTTTTCACTGTGAGGGTTGTCAAATGCTGGACTAGTTGCTCAGGGAGGTGGTGAAGCATTCATTGTTGGAGATACTCAAACCCAACTGGACGTGTTCCTGAGCTGACCATGCTTGCAACTGGGGTTCTGAGCTGTGAAACTGGACACTTAAGTGAATAGTATTTTTGGTACAGATAGGAATGATTTTGTCTATTTGAATGAAGAAGAAATATACTCTGTAATTGCATGGGAAATGTACATGGTTTCCAAGCTGAATGTAGATTGAGCCCACACTTATTTAAAGCTGCTGTGTGGGAATGTTGAATTACTGACATATCTTGATGTCTGACTTTTCATTATATGACTGAGAAAAGTGAGGTTGTATTGTAATTTTATCAGCCTAAGAAATGAGTCTAATCATTCTCCAGAAGAAAACAGTGAGAGTTATTTTTGCAGTAAAAAGAGAATCTCTAAAATGGTTATATAATATGAAAACAAAAGGTAGGAGCTCAGATAGAAATCGGCAAAAATGATTTAGTACAGGTTTCCCAAACATTGCTCCATACACTAAGACACTGTGGTGATACATGAAGAATGGGATTGTTATTTGCCTAGTTATTTGCATGAAAACTCGAACTTTCCTTATGAGGAATTCCATTAGCTATCCTAGAGAAGCTGTGAGATTTTTTTTCTTGTGCAAGGTGCAAAGGGACCAATTCATGCTGGGATTTCGTTCTTGGAAAGTTAATGTTTGGCTTGACATTGTTGATAGATTGTTTTCAGGAAATTTGCTATCTTCCATGATGTGTATTAAAAGTTTGGTTCAAGACACTTAGCCAAGACTCCTTTTTGCACTTTAGCAATAAAGAGGTGAAGGAAGAAGTATAATAATGACAATAATCATCTTGACAGTCATCACTGAGGAGAGAGCATTATATAGTCTCATTTAATTTATAGTCAGAGCTATGATAGTATTTAACAATCTCTGTCCCCTGAGAAGTCAAATATTCCACTGTCGGAAAGTTGGCAGCAGCCACCCTTTCCCCTTTCCCACCACCTCTCCTGCAAATACTGTGAAGGGTAATACAGTAATGCCACCTACTACCCCAAATCTTCGGTGAAGTTGAAAGGATGTATCTTTCTGTGTCTGTCATGGCAACCTTTGCCAGGCAAACACACAGGGCATATTTTAGAACTGTCCCCTTGGCACAGCACCTGAAGGATGACAGAGACAGTATTGTCATGCAGTAAAATGTGTTTCTGTAAAAATCCAGCTTTTAACTTCCTTTCTTATGTGCTGAATCAAGTTCATGGATTAAGATACATGTGATTAAAAACAGTTTATAAAGCCTGGATTTGGCTAGCGTGAAATTATAACAAGGTAATGTCCCAGTAAGTATCACCGTGGTGCATTTTTGCTTCCACATTTTGAGTTCTTTGTCATGATGAGTGTTGGCCCCTGCTGGAAGTGAACTGTTGAGCTCAAAATACAATATTTTTGTAAATTATTCGATGTAAATCTGAGACTATTGAAAATAGTAATAGTATTGCAGCAACCTGAGATAATACCAGGTCCTGCAGGACCTTGTACCTGAGTCCTTGTGCCTGAGTGCTTGGCTTTACCTTTTCCCAATCTAGACATCTTAGCAGTGAGGTCAAGTAACCCGGTCACCTGAATAGGTCCCCTCACACCTAGGAGAATACCACTAAATTTGTACTAATCTGCATGACAAGTCTTGTGATGTAGTCTGTACAAAGTATAGATGCCTTTGTTAGGGTGAGTATTTCATAGCGTAAGCTTCCAAAGAATTGGTGAGCGCAGACCTGAAACGATCTATTTCTGTATTTTCCTTCACATATTACCGCATGTGGACAGCTGTTGTTATGGGTGTGTGGTCAATGTGCTCTGCAAATAAGTCATTTAGGTCATACTGAGCCATATGGGGCAAAAGAATCCATAACATGGATATATTGCAACTAGGGTAAACTGTGCTGCTCTGACATGCTCAACAAGTCAGGCACAAAATTTGGCCAAAACACAGGGAAAAAACTGCTTCGTATCTTCTGAAAAAAAAAAAAAAAAAAAAATCCTGCCTTATTCTTTGTAAGCGTTTGGATTCTTTCAGTGCTTTCCCATCAGCTAAGTGAAGAACTCATTTGCATTCTCGCCATTCATAGTTTGATCCATCAGGGTATGTTTCAGTCAGCAAATTTAGCATCTAGCAAAAATGTGCTATGGTTAACAAAACATGAGTTACTTGAATATGTAAAAGAGAAAGTATTGCACGTATGCAATTGCACTTTAGTGATCTTTATTTGCAGTGTGTGATGGAAATTAATTTTGGGGGAAATGTATCACAGTTGCTGATAGCTAGCTGATTTATGTATATGTTGCCTTGCCAATGCAGCATTAAGCTGTAAAGAGAGTGTTTCTTTGGTCAGTATTTCACTTTCACAAAGGCTAACAGTATCCTCTGTTAGCCCGTTAGCAGGATTATAAAACTTCAAACACACATGGTAATAAATCTCCTCTAATTACTAAGTTGTAAAAAGCAGTTTACTGATAATTTCAGCATAGTTGCTCACTCACAGATTTAAGAATCCATCCTTCTTTGTAAATAGAGCAGAGATTGCCTAAGGCTGGGTCCTCCTGCAGAGGGAGAGGTTGTCCAAGTGAAATGGCCTGATGGAAAACTGTATGGTGCGAAGTATGTGGGAGCAAACACAGTTACCATGTATAAGGTGAGTGTCTGGTTTGTTTTTCAGATGTCTTTATTGCAAATTGCTCATTCGGCTTTAGCATTGGAGTGGCCAACTGCATCTTCAAAGCTGCAGAAGCCTGGAGTGTGGACTTTTATTGTAACTGTTAATGCATTTAAACTAATACATAAAGCTGTCTAAACCATTAACAAGTGCTTTGCACTCTTTAGGAGCTGAGGTTTCACCTGTTCTTATAAAATCAAGAAAACGCCTTATTTAATAAGAAGTCAGGTGAACAGGTGGAACATTAAGATTGAAAGTTAACATTTGTTATTTTCTCCTGATTATTTACTTCTATTTGATGTCAGGTAATTATACAATTAATGACATAAAACTAAGTGTTGGTGTGTGACTACAGTAAACCTTGGGTATTTCACAGAAGGAAGGAAGGGAGGACAGTAAAAAGAAGAGCATAAATAGCCCCACTTTCATTTGTCTGAGGCAGTTATGAATTAGTTAACACATAATCTAAGGAGCGTTTTATCCTCAGCAAAGGGAAAAGGGAACTGAACACTGAAAGCAAGGCTGAAAAGCTGACTTCTGATTTCAGAGACACAATAACCGTTTTTTTATGTGCTTGCCTTTGAGAAAAATCAGTCAGCATCTTTGAGTACTCAAGTGAATGGTAGAAACTGCAATAAAACAATCTCAATAATAATAGAGCTTCTGAAAGAATGAGAATCTAGGTACATTTCATTTATATATATATATATATAATAATTTTCACTTATGTAACTCTTTTCATCTGAGGGCCTCACATTACACTACAAAAATGGCAAATTTACCATTATACCTGTAGATAAATTAAGGCACAGGGAGGCTAAATGATTTGCTGCATTGACCTTCTCACTTTGCCAATGACTTGCAATTGAACTCAAGTCCTCAAATGTCTGATCCCTTGAGCTAGTCTCTAAATCTTACCTCTTCCCTTATATTTAGCAGCTGTATTATGTTGTGAAGGTGAAAAGTTCTTTATAAAATATAAAGATTATTGTTCTGTAGTAACATTAATCTTCAAATCATTTAATCTTCTGAACAGCTGGTCTTCTGAGGAATACTGTAAGGTATATTAGATGAATGTTTTTATCTTTCATATTTGAAGGAATCTGACATAGTCAAAACACACTTCTTTGTCTTATTTCACACCTGTTGGGTAACATGATGATGCCAGTTTAGTTTAATGGAAATGGATTAGCATGGAGAGGTTCAGTAAAGTTTGGACTTCCTCAGCACAACAATCATGGGAGATTACTTAACTGCCTTGTGACAACCCCTATCATGGGGAAAATAGCAAAGATTAAAGTTTAGAGGGAGTCCAGACTGTACTGCATAGGATTTTGGAGACAAACAAGTATTTCAGTATATAGGATGGGAGCAGAGGCTGCCACAACATGGCCACAGGTTACAAAAAGTCTATGACATGGAGAGTGCAAGGCTAACTTCAAGACACATTAGTAGTTCTTCCTCTGTTCTTTCTACACAGCCTGTCTGAAAGGTCCCAGGACCCATGCATACGCATGCTCCATTCTTATTCTGGGTTGTGAGATTTATGTTGCACTTCTTACCAAGTCTTTTGTGTGATCTCTTAGATGGTACAACAAAATGGGAGACTAAGAAGGACTCTCTGAAACTAGTATTATGATCTAATAAGGCATATCTGATCTATTTGGATAAATCTGTGAATTTTCCTGACGTCCACGAGACATTTGTACCAAATGTGACAGTACTTGTGCATGCAGGAGCTATGACACAATGCACGAGAATTTGTGTCATCCAGTTTGACATTTGCCACTCAGTATCCTATACAATCCCTAAGCAGAGTTATACATGCCAAACAAAGCAGGTGTTCAAGTGAAATTGTTAATGTGATCTGTGTTTGATTTCTTGATCATTTTTGATATTGACATTCACTATTTATTTTTTAGTTTCATTTGAGATTATTAAATTATCCATTCACTCTATTAATTGCTTTCTAACAATTCCAGCTGAGCCTTTAATTTATGATGTTCTAGTAAAAGAAAATCTCATGGAGAGAATAACATACTACTCAGACACAATACAGCAGCAGAAGTACAAGTAAAATAACTTGCTGGATAAAATTGATGATTTGAAATGTAGTATCTTCAGTCTGAATTAAATTGGAGCTATTAGAGATGGTGGGTTTATATTTTGCATGAATCATGATACTGTTGGAAGTCTTAGAGGAGCTCTTGTGTTTGCCTCTAACGGTAGGCAAATTTATTTCCAGTGTTATGCTGAATTATAGCTAAAGAACTTCCAGTTGCTCTTCATTGTAAATGTTATATATATTTCATACAGCAAGCATGCCAGGTTTTGTAGTATGAAGCAGTTGCCTCCTGCTGCACACTGGCAGTTAAAACAAAAACACTGCCCGTTCAGGAGGTGATTTCCTGATCACATGCTGCTGACAGAGTTCATTTCCTGCCCAGTTCTTTCACCAATATTGCAAAAACATTATTACCAAATGTGTTGTGCAGTAAGGAGCAGGAATAGCAGAAAGGTTGCACCCTAGTGAAAAATACCTAAATTATCATATTTTTATTAAACAAGCTTAAGACAAATTGACCTTTAAGTTCATCTAACATACTAGTAACAGACTAGAATTATGGGGCTAGCAACAAGAGCAGAGAGGAACAAAGATGACTTCTGTGACTTTGTTATCCATCTGTGTAGATTTTAAATACATTCCGCATTTGTGCATCCCTATTAATTGCTGTAAAATAAATTGCTTTTAAAGAAGTTAATAGTTCATAGAACTGTACTCTGGCTCTGAGAATGGATATACTATATCAATTTTTCAGCTGTTCAAAATTAATCTGAAATACTGAGTTGTGGCAAGGTTTTAATTTGAATTTACAAAACCCAGTCCATTTACAAGAGTAGAATGGGACTTCCTTTAATTTTATACCAAACTTTAAAGTATAGTTTCTGTGGGAACTAAAACTGCAGTTATAGATAATAAGTGAAATTCACAATTGTAAGATGAAGTATTTAAAAAAAAAAAAAAAAGCATTAGCTACTGAAAAAGCTTAAATGCTTCAAAGCCTCAGCATTTTAACATTCCCCACACCTAGTTACATTTCCTTTCTCATTTTCTGCTAACGGGGTTCATGTTGGATTAAATCTAAACCTAAGCATGATAAAGCTTTTCATCTTCTGAACAGAGCATTTTAAAGAAATTCCATCAGATTCAATAAAATTCTGTTAACCGGTATTTCCTTAGTTGTCACTCATACTTTATTTCTTTTGACATGGTCTTCCTCAACCTTGAATCACTGGATGTTAAAATTAATTTTTTATTTATTAGAAGCAAGTAAAAAAATTAGAGGCAAATAAAAATGACAAGAAGACATTTTAATATGTCAGTCCTACAAAATAATGTTGCCTATGTTGTTACTGCTTGGCATTCCTAAGCTAATAAATTTTATTGTATATGTGTCGGTGTTGATTTTGAAGTCTCTTTGCTTACATGTTATTTTCAATTTATGAATGTGTTGCATTTCCTAAGAAATTATATTTTTAAATGTTTTTTTAATCCTAATTTTATGTTCCCCAAAATAGATAGCAAAATATTTGTATATAAATCTTCTGTGTTTGCACATATATTTTTGTCTGGAGACATTCCCAGAAACTTCCTGCAAGACTTAAATTATTATTTTCTATTTAAATACCCATTTTTGTTCAATTAGGTTGAGTTTGAAGATGGTTCTGAAATAGCAGTCAAGAGAGAAGAGATCTATACACTAGATGAAGAGCTTCCTAAGAGAGTAAAAGCACGTTTTGTGAGTATTTGGTGATGATAACTTCATAGTATATATATGCTCAAATGCCAATAATACTATCCTTAGACTTATTCTGCAGTTGTGGTTTAAATTAGACAGATGTTTTGTGAAGCCTGTACTAATATGCCTGGCTAAATCAGCGCAACAATTAAGTGTCCATTTGCTAGTGAGTATTGTTAGTTTTTCTTCTAGTACAGGCAAATCCTGTTATCAAACATAATTCTTTTCTCCTAAAAGGGACATCTTGGTTGATCACCTGTCAGATCATAAATTATCAAGTTAGTAAATATTTAAATTGACAGACATTGTGTTCTTTCAGTATGCTTACAACATGTGTATACTTTTTTAAACCCTTCCAAATTCTGAGAGATTTATGATTTTAAAAACATTGAATTTAATAAAAATTCAATTAACTTGTTCTAAGAAAAAAGTGCTTGATCTCTAATCATATCTTGATCTCTAATCACTCTTGATCTAGAACTCACTAATGTCACTGGCAGGACTCAGCAGCATTTCACTGGTCTTTGATTTAAAACCAAATCTTTGCTATATTTTTTAAGTTTCTATCAGTTTCAAACAACATTCACCAGCTAGTCATTTATATGTATGCCATGTGGAAAAGTGTTGAGGTTCATAAAGAGTATAACACAATTTGAAAAGAGAAAGTTCTGACATACAGTTCTTGGAGGAGGCAAGACAACTGCTGTTACTTTTGTCATTAATGCTAAATATTGTTCAATTCAGTCCATTACCAAGTCTACTCAGAAAGCACCATGTTGTTCTTCTCATGTCCATGTTCTGTTTTAGAGCTGTTTGTTCAAAACTGCATTGTAAATTAAACATTATCCTTTTTAACATGTAAAACCAAAGCATAAAGATACAAAAATCTTGTCATAATTGAGAAAAAAAAATAATTCACTATTGTGAATAAAAAAATTCCCTCTTATTTGAAGAATCCTTTTAGTGAAGCTTTGAAAGGGAGAGCATTGTACAGTATATTTTTCATTGCTGTAGCGGGGTGGGCTCATACACAATACCTGTTCACACATCCATTATGTGACATTAATTAGCTGATTCTTGAAATCAGGGTTCAAGGAGTTTAGGGGAATGATGTTTAGAGTTGATTCTTGAGGCATACGTCAGCTTATATGAGTCTGGTGGACTAACGTAGCATTTACATGGCAAGGTAGCTGAAGAAGGTTTAAGTCCAGCTTTCATTTTCTGTGCTTCTTGCAATGCAATGCCGTCGTTGTTATTATAATTTCCTTTCATCCAGTTCTCATCATCAAACCCTGACACAGATGCTGTATATTTCAGAAACTAGTAGTGTGTCAAAGGAAGGGATTGACACCATGTATAAAAGGGGTAGTAAAGCTGCGAAAGGGAGACAGAGAAATGTGAAGCTATCAGCCTGCTTGGGGAGTGTTCACCAGCAGGATGATGCCCTGTTTTACTGAACGAGTAGAGTAAGATTAGGACAGGTTTTTCTCATGGGAGCTGCAGTGGTCAAATATTCTTAGCTAAGACACTTTTTTTTCAATGTATTTGGGATAAGTTCACACATCTTTCAGTGTCTTGACCATCTAGGGTTAAGATAGATGTCTTGGAAAATGTTAAATGAACCATCTGGTTATATTCAATGTGTTTTTTCATTATACTCGGAAAGCATTCAATTACCATTTTTTGTTTTAGAGACTATGTGTAAAAAGCATTTATAATTAACTGCATGTTCTGTAGAATGTAACTGGTTGCATTTCACTAAGGATAGCAATAGAAATGTAGTTGGATTTGTGGTACTCTTTTTAAAATGTAGTTTTTATAGATCAATATTTATTTTTTTGTGTTTGTCACCATTAACTTTATTGGGGAGTTAAGTATAGGTTAAAAGCATTGGATTTGGTCAACTAAATAAAACAAACCACAGCCTCTGCTTGGACTGCATGATTTTCTACTATTGCCTCAGATTTTTTAAATATGTAGCTTAGTCCTCAACATGTGACCAACACTTCCTTCCCCTCCTTATGCTGAAGACAGTGCAAGTTAAAAACAGTTTATGACATTGTTTCCATCTCTTGAAAGAAATTACACCAATTTCTCCTAAATGATGTTTTTCCTAATCTTACGAATTTCATCATGACTCCCATAGTGGAATTTGGTCCAAAATTTTCTGCCACTGCTTTTTCCCAAATGGCTTGCTGTTTTCTATCCCACGGCTTTGTTTCAGTTGATTCCCATCTGTTTTAAGTTTGCTGACAAACAACTGAACTTGTGACTCTGATTCTTTGCACATTAGGTCATGTGCAGCTTTCTTTTCAGAGGTCCATGACATAGTACCTTGCATTTAATACTTTTCTGAATAACACAGTGTGGTGGATAATACTCGATACTGCTAGGATCAAACCTGCCCAACAATTACATCACTTCTATGTTCCTGTTTTCTACCTAGAATTAGAATGATTTTTTGACCTCTGGATAAAATCAAAACTAACAACTGATGTTAGTAGCATGTTTCTAAGGAACACCACAGACCTAGAAAATTAAATGAGTGCTACATGCAAAATATGGAAAAGTAAAAACTATATTTTAGATTTATATTTAATATTTAGACATCTCCTGAAAACAGTTGTAACTGCATAATCAATAATATAGCTAGCTTCATATAATCTAGTGAAATATATCTGTGTTTCCATGTAACTTGTCTAAAATATGTCAGAATATGCCTATATGAAGTTTTATATGTAATTAATGTCTGGTTTTAGTCTACAGCCTCTGACATGAGATTTGAAAACACATTTAATGGAGAAGAAGTTACCTTGGGAGAGAAGAGGCAGAAAATATTGAATTCCCGCTTTGGGAATGAGTATGTGAATGATTCAGGATGCCGTGTCTTCTTTGAAAGATCATTCCGGAAGAAATGCCAGAAAGAGCTATAAAGAAAGCAAAATAGAGAGAGGGATGTTGGTTAAAAAGCATGCAACATTATTTGCAATTGGTTTCGGTTTAATTGAACACTCAGTTTTACAGTGTGTGAATTTATAACCAGCCTTGTAAACTGAAGTACTAGAGTTCTGGTTTCTTCAGTTAACGTATTAAAGATTTTGTAATATTTTGTATTATGAAACTAAGGGGGATATCAAATAAGAGTAAGAGAGATTACACAGTCATATGCTGAAGAAAACTTTCAGTCCTGCTTGTATACTAAAAAAAGTTGTAAAATTCCCTTTGAATTATGAGAAAAGATTCACATTTAGAAGAGGAGACATTTTAGTAAAGAGAGGTAATTTCAGTGGATCATTTTGTTATGCAGACAGGAAGGGATGTCAAGTCCAATAACAGCAGTTTTATAAAGCATTTTTAAAACAAATACAAACATGTGCAGTATTAAGACAAACAAAGGCTGTACTTGTTTTGTACAGTGCTTTTACATTTTTATGTCACTACTGCTCTCAGTAGGGATTGATGTGGACTCAACTGTTAGCTTAGAAATTTTAGACTTTTAAGAAAGATACCTTCAGGGCATCGAGGCTGTTTTGTATATTTAAAGGGGCAGATTTTGGCAGTTATTTTTAATACTGGTGTTTTCACAAGGTCTGTTAAAAATAAGTGTTTTTTAAATATAGTTTTCTTCCATTATGAGCACAGAAAGTTAGAGTTTAAATACATAAGTTTAAGAGCCTAGTTTTAAATGAATATATTATGGTCTTCCTTTTAAAATAATATTCTATCAATGTAATAATGTTTAAAAATAAATAAAGACAGTAGTTTTACTTGCATCATTTTGTCTGTTGATGTGATTTGTAATCCTATTATTTTATACTTACAGGAATCAGAAAATTCGCTATAGGTAGTATGCATGTAGTTTCCTGAACACAACAGAATATACACACAGACACTCACATGGCTTGGTGTTAAAATGCAAACTTGATAAATACTGTGTTTCCATTTCTTGTCTTTCTGCTTCACTTTAGTCTTTGTATCTTGACCTTTTTGGATATTCCACAGAAAGCAGAAAGTCTGAATTTGTCTGAACACTTGGGTATGTGAAACCAGAAGAGACCTTTATCAAAATGACATCATCTGTTTCTTGTAAATTGGACCATCAGCAGGATTTCTGACTGTCTGCCACAGGAGAAAGAGCCCTCTCAAAATCCAATTTCAATCTGAGTACTGCTGTTTCTAGGGTTCTACTTGCAAAAAAAAAGTGAATAAATGGACCCAAATCATTTTTCATGACAAACCCAGTCCTTTATATGCTGAGGCATACAGATTTTTGTTTCACTGTTGCCCTTGCATGATTATTCTTATTTTTTTGAGTGAGCAGTGAAATCTTTTCATTTACTGTGTGACACCTCAATTGACAATTTAATTTTTCTATGTTACATTAGCTATATTTTGTTGTACCATGAAATCACTTAGAATCCCTTTAGTCTAAGAAATTGCTTAGCTGTGACAATTTGAATGTATTTATAATTGACACTTTCTCTAGAGGTAGTGAGTTGTGGTGGGTTAGTGTCTCACATATTTCAGAATATCAGAGCTCTTTTTGGTATTGTAAAGGAAGAATAAAAACTAATGATACTTTTGCAAAATGCAAGATTGCTGCTGCCTTCTAGAGTTAAATGCAGCTGATAACCTAATTATACGTTCAGCTCTGGGGCTCCTAACATAAGAAGAATGTGGAGCTTTTGGAGCAAGTGCAGAGGGAGGGCCATGAAGATGATCAGGGGGCTGGGACCCTTATGAGGACAGGCTGAGAGAGATGGGGTTGTTCTGCCTAGAGAAGAAAAGTCTCCAGGGAGAGCTTATAGCCATACTTAGTGAGGGTTACAGGAAAGGTGGGCAGGGACTCTTTATCAGGGACTGTAGGGATTGGGTGAGGGGTAGCAGTTTTAAACTGAGAGTAAATTTAGATTAGATATTAAGAAGAAATTCTTTCCTGTGAGGGTGGTGAGGCACAGGCACGGGGTGCCCAGAGCAGCTGTGGCTGCCCCCTCCCTGGGAGGGTTCAAGTCCAGGTTGGACGGGGCTTTGAGCAACCTGGTCTAGTGGAAGGTGTCCCTGCCCATGGCAGGGGGGTTGAAACTAGACAATCTTTAAGGTCCCTCCCAACTCAAACCATTCTGTGATTCTGTGATTCTTGATGCTTTGTTTCAAAATACTTTTCTAGGATAAAAGGACTCTTATGGTCCACCATGAAGGTTCAAAACAAATTTAAATAGATGATATGGTGCAGTACTACAGAAGCTAGAAATCACATTTATGTCCTTTGCCTGGATCCAATATGACTTGTTGTGACACCATGAATAAACTGTCTCATCTCATGGATCCAGCATCCTTCTCTTCAAGTTTCTTGAAATTTGCTGATTAAATTGATGCAGTTTTTTTAAAACATTCATGCAAAAAACATCAGTTGACTTGTTTCCCCTTCTAACTTTCAGCAAAAAAGTCTTTACTTCGGAGGGTCTGTAAGGCTTTGAAGTTATTTCTGACATTTGTAAGGTATTATAAAATACCAGCTATGTATATGAAAAGCATAGTCATTGTCATGATTGTGGTTCACACCTCCTGTCTCAAGACCTAATGACCCTCACAAACTGTATTGTCGAATCAACTGACCTATAAGGAGCTTTTCTGTTCCTTTACAAGTCCTGAAAAGCCACATTTTTTGATTGCACGTCAGGTATTGATATGGACATTTCAGGTATGTGAGAGAGCAGATTCACGTGCAGTGGTTGGTGTGCCATGCTCTGGGAAACCAGGATCTTGCCACTGTCTGGATTGGATAGCTGGACACCAAACAGGGATGTTTGCTGTCCATGTAACCAATTCTCAATAGCCAGGTTCTTGCTCCAGTAAAACCTTTATGTGTTATTTTTGTCCCGATATTGGGGCCGAATATGTCATTTCTGATGAAAAAAGCATGTCTCTATTCATGACGATTTCACTTACAGTGTCTGTGTGAGGAAGTGTGAAGTATTACCTTTAAAGATAGGCTAACTGAATCAGTTTTGGTTTTCCTAAGATTAAAAAAATAAAATAATAAGTTGAACATTTGTAACAAGAGAGCGCTGCGTACCTCAGGACAGGAGGAACCACACACTTTCAATTATTTTATACATACAAGAGGAAAGTAAATACTCTGTGTATTCAAAAATCCTGAAGGCTATGGGTGTGCTTGTGAGTGAACACACACAAAGTAGTGGTTTGACCAGCATATTCACACTCATCTAAAAAATATCAGGGAAGAGTCTCAAGTACTTGAGTTTATGCCGACTTGTGAAGTAGAATACTTTAGCACTACAACTATGATTTCCAGAGCTATAGCTAAGGTCTGATAAAGTAAAATTAGTAGAATTAGATAAAAAATTGATTACTTCTTTTGAATCCTATTTGCTCTTGTATTGCTGTAGCAAAGCCATTTTGTTGATGCTTAATAGAAGCTCTACACTATATTGTGTTGTGCTACAGTGCTTAAAAATTTTCAATTAAAAAGAGTAATAGATAAATTTCTACAAAATATTTTTGATTTGAAGCTTGTTCATACTTTCCAAATGTGATGTAAGTGAACAGCAATTTTTTGTAACAGAGAAGTCAATGTTACCCTGAAACTTACAAGCAAAATATAGCAGGATAAAAGCTGCCCCTGTTTTTGCAGTTCCACCATTTCTGATTTTGTGAGATGTTTTCCAGTGTAGAAGACATAATAGGAAAATTACTGATAAGCTGCATACTGCTTGAATGATTGTCTGACTAAGTAACAAATAGTTGTATTTGCTACCTGTTCTGCTTGATTTAACCATCGCTATTTAGTGGCACAATCACAACTGTTAACTTTGATAATAGATGAAGGCAAAATAATAATTTCACTTGCTGTGATGAAATGCTGCTTTTTCTTCAGTCTCTAAATTTTGTAGTGGTATTTCTGTTTCTTGTTAATGAACTGAAGTATTTCATGCCAGTGTCCAATAGCATATTATCTGAAGAGAAAGCTTATGTATGGTGAGTAAGAGGAATATTTCCCTCACATATGCACAAAGGGCATATCCAACTTTTTAAAAAGTTGCAGAACCATCTGATATATTTATCACACCTTTGAACTTCAGAAGCCATCTCTGAGTCTTCTAGTCTTGAATTCCAAATGCCTTAGATAGCATTTTTCTCTGACACATCTAGCAAAAAGAAAATGTGTGATAGCATGTTAGGGCATCAAGGTTTTACTAGAGTTCATCTGAGCTGTTGTATATACTGTCTACTTGGTTATGGCTTCAATGTTACTATCAGGCTGAATTGTCCTGCAGCCATGCTGCTGAAATGTTATTCTCAATACTTTAATGTATTTCCTCTATAACTAGATTTGTAGGGAGAGCTGGTAGCTGCTAAAACTTTCTTCTCTAAGAGCTTGTTCAGAGTTACTAAAAACTGTCAATTTAGATATCTTACAGCTGAAATTTTATGTGTCAATTTGTAACTGAAAAAAGTCAGGGAACTCTACTTCAAGCAGTTTGGTAATTTGGAAAGATTTTGAGGAGTAGGATTAAAGAAAAAAAAAAATCTTTATTCTTTCTTCCCTGAAATTTCCCAGCCATTTATTTGAGAACCTCTGTAGTTCCTTTATAGAGTAGAATAGGGACTTGCTGGTGCATGGGGGAAAGGCAATTCCCATTAGGTACTAGAAATAGTTTTGCTAATATTTCTATAGATGTTCTGCCATTTGACTGAGGTATCATAAACTGTCTGGTCTGTGGATTGGGCTCTGAGATAACGTCTTGAAAGAGCCTGTACCACTTGCGGTGCTTGTCCCACGCCAGTGCTCTTCTGTGGTGGTGGAGGGGACTGTGCATGCATTGCCACCTCAGACAGCTCAGCACTGACCTTGCCAGGCTTGCAAAATGGGAGGGCCTTTTCTCAATCACTCTAGTTACTGAAATGGAGGACAGAGGCAGATGCTCCTTTGCTCTCAATGCCTTGCTAATGTTGCTGCAGTAGTATAGAAAAACAGGGGAAAAAAAAAATCTGACTTCTGTACAAAGGTGCAAAGAGTTGAAGGCATATAGGGCAAATTCATAGAGCTGAAAGGGGGAGAAATACAGGGACCCGATTCTGAAAAAGAGATTTGTTCACAGTCTTCTGCAGAACCCAGGATGACTGGGGCTCAAATTTCTTCCGGTATAAACAAATGACTGTGAAATGTACCAGCAAATTACTGCCTGGTTGCCTTTAGGAACAGCTATTCCTGATGCCAATTACTGCATGTACTCAAGTAGCAGTAATCTTTGTTCTCCCAAGGATCTGGTCCTGCTGTACAGATTGAAAATCAGTTACATGTGATGAGTTTTTAATTTTTTTGTTTTTTTTTTTTTTTCCCTTTTTTTTTTTTTTTTAAGCTTGGTCACTAGAAAAAACAGTATGTGTGTGTGTGTGCATTTAAATTATTATGATAGAGTTAAGGATACAACACGAAGTATACAGCCATTGCCAGAATTTTCCCAGAAAAAACAATGCTTGAAGCTCCCTCAAATGTTCCTTACAGATCTAGTCACTAGAGGAACTGTGGAAAAGAATCACCATCATGACTCTCTGGGATGCACAGGAGTTAAAGCAAGGAAGAATAGAGATGAAGTAATGTGTTCCCAAACGGCGTTTTTTGACTCAGTGCTAACAGTTGATGGCAATGTCATGCTGCATGATGAAGGAGAAAAGGCTTAGGGAACACTGTAATGGAATTAAATGACCTTTGAAAAGTTTCCATGTCTAAAAGCAGTTCACTGCAATCCACGTCTCTCCCTTTCTGTGTGAGCATGCACAGTGGACATGGGTAATAAACAAAGCTCTTACCTCAGTCCAGTCCTGATGTGGCAAACAAGTGTGTCTTGCGCGGCCCTGTTGTTTTCCTTGGAGTCCTATTAGGTGAGTGAAAACAGGAACAGGAGAATTTGATATATCATTTATTTTTTAGCTGGAAAGAAAAAGGAACAGAGAACAAGGTATTATTTTTCCTTTTCCTATTGACCTATTGAAATAGTAATAAGATAGAGTTCTGTGCTGAATACCACTTTTTTTTTTTTTTTTTTTTTTTTTTTTGGTAATTACAGCTGTTAAGTCATCTCAAAGGAAGGACTGGAGCCATTCTGTTATTCTGTTCTCTGCCTAACCACTATTGTAGCTCCTACTTCAAAGTCTCACACCAAAAGGCAGAGGAAAATGAGCTAACATTTTTTTTACAACTCCAAGCACACAAGTAGAAAAAAGGACACCTTCTTGTCTTCCTTTGACAATTGTATGGAGTTAAGATGCTAAGGACAGAGGTCTCTGGTGAGGGAAGCAGTTCAATGCCTACAACTTTGACATATATAAAGGACCTTGCCTAATGGGTGTTAATTTAGTATGTATATCTGTCTGAGTTAGTGTCCATGCACCGAAAGACAGTCTCTTGCTTGGCAATTTGGTCACATAGCTAGTTATTCACATGCCCCACATTTGAAGTTCTCTGCTGAAAACATCCTTCATGACTGAATATGCTCAGTTCGTGTGTGTGGTGGAGTTTTTGGCAGTGGGGGAGGGGCATACAGTGGTCTTCCCTGTGAGAAGCTTCTCGAAGCTCCCCTGGCTCCAAGTTGGACCCACCTCTGGCCAAGGCTGACCCAATTAGTGACCGCAGCCGCACCTCTGTGATAATGTATTTAAGAAGAGGAACCTGGGAAGAGGAGTTCAAATTGTGAGGAACAGTTGCAAGGGGGACACCTATGTGAACACTGAGGTCAGAGACGCACCAAAGCAGAGACTCCCCTGCAGCCCATGGTGAGATGGCAGGCTGTCACCCATGGAGGTCACCAGTGGAGCAGATGCCGACATGCAGCCCATGGAGGACCCCATGCTGGAGCAGGTGGTTGCACCTGAAGAAGGCCAGGACTCTGTAGGAAGCCCCCGCTGTTGTAGTCCAGTGCTGGGGGGACTGCAACACATGGGAGGGAGCCACACTGGAGCAGCTTGGGAAGAATGCATCCCATGGGAGTCACTCATGTCAGAGAAAATTCTTGGAGGACTGTGTCTTGTGAGAGGGACTCTAGGCTGAAACAGGGGAAGAATGCAAGTCCCTGGGGAGGAAGGAGTGGTGGGACTGACCACAACCTCCCCCTCATTCCCTGCCCCCTGTGCCACTGTGGGGAGGAGGTAGAGATATTGGGAGAAGAGCTGAGCCCAGAAAGAAGGGAGGGGTGAGGGAAGGTGTTTTTAAGATGTGGTAATACTTCTCACTGTCCTACTCTGTCTGTTAAGTGTTGTTAGTGTCTGTATTAAATTTATGTTACTTTTTTCTTTCCCTAATGAGTCTGTCTTTTGCCTGTGATCATAATGGGTGAGTCATCCCTCCCTGTCCTTATCTTGATTCCTGAGCCTTTTGCTTTATTTTCTCCTTCCCAGTCCAGACAAGAAGGGGTGAGTGAGGGGCTGCATGGTGCTCAGTTGCCCTTGGCATTCAAACCATGACACTGAAGCATCCCTGTGAATACATCTGGAGTGAAGTCCTAGTTCCACTGAAATTAATGGTAAATTCTTCCTTGGTCATGGATGTTCAATTCTTGATATTAATTTAAGGGCAATATTTACAGTTGCAAAAATTAGAGACTAATATATTTTACTTTTAATGAAACAATATATTCCTGAATAGAAAATAGTATCTATCATTAATTAATAAATGACCCTCATGCATTAGATAGCAACATACTTGACCTGTTGAAATAAGAAGAAATGGAGTTATAGGTTTCTTCATGATTAAGAAATTTTAATATATCATTTATGCCCCAGATGTGTTTGAATCAATAAAGAGAAGACCAACAAGGCTGGCTTGGGAATGACAGGGGGTAAATAAGACAAATTAGATTTTCATGGAAATTGTTATGGGGGACCTAAGATATGCACAGAGCTCTAGAAGTAGTATGAGATACATAGGTTTATTTTCACAGAACAGGCATCCCAGGCCCTGCAATAAAAGGGTCACAGTTCCAAGTCCTATGGGAATGCAGTGCTTTCTCTCTCTTCTTCCAGCTCAGTTTGTCATGTACTCCAGAGAAACATGTAGTGGCTCCTTCCTACAATTTGTGTAGTGTTTAGAACTATTTGATAGGGTGTCTTCGTAACAGAGAAAATGTGCATAAACAGAAGACAATTTGATTTCTAAAAAATAGTAAGATACCTGAGGTAAAGCTAAAAATAGATTTTGGTATTTGCAGAGGGCTTGGCAGGACCTCTCACAGGTGAGACATGAACTAGGGATCTAAGCAGTCAGTTCTGGACTTCAGGAAGCCAGTTCCCAGGGAAACACTGTTGCTTTTCCTCAGAGTGCTTCCTCTAAGAATTGGTGCCATTTTTGGAGTTCAGGATGAACTGGCTAGGAATAGTGCCAAACAGCTGATGAGGTCTGCTTTAGTATGCCCTACTATTGTCTGGAAGACAGATTGTCTTTCTTATGTCTCCATGCTCCCTCTTTGAATTTTTATTTACCTGCCAGTTTAAGACTTGGCTTGAGACAGCCTGAGTATATTCTGCTTCACTTGTTCACATGCAATGTTTTTATGGTCTGTGGATAGGGAGCAGTGCTATCCCAGCTAATGGAATGAATGTTGGCTGTACTGCATATTTGGAGGCTGATGAATAAAGTCATAGCTACAGGAAACAGTGGTAACTATTGCCATGAACTATAAGCAAAAAACATTAGTTTTTCAATAGTCTCACTTTCACCCTTATCATCCATATCTGAAACACAACAACATGGCACAGAATATTGTGGCAAGAGCTCACAACTTTGACACCACCCTCCTGTGTGATTTTGGGCAGGTCTCCAGACATCCTGTCTTTTCTTTGCTTAGAGTAGTTAGTGAATGTGACACCATATAAGCTAGTTCAGTAAGTATATTTCAAAAATGAAAGGTCTGGTAGATGTTATGTTGTCAGATAACACAAAAAGCTGCATGAATAAAACTCTTCAGTAGCTTTCTGCCAAGGGAAAGTCAAGCAGAGGTTACATCAGAGAGATGCTGTAACTGCAGGTAAACCTTTGCAGCAAGAACTTCAAGCTCTAAGTTATTAGACACTGGTGTGAGTATCACCATATGCTTAGAGTACAAGCAGGACCAAGATACAACCATGCATAAAGAATTTCTTCCCAAAACTTTTGAAGCAGTAGGTAAAAAGGATGATTTAAAGCAACTGTTGAGCTCTCCCAGGTCTTTGCCCTCAGAGATGAATCAAAGAAACTGGATGCCTGAGATAGAGTAATATTGTTGTACTACAAGATCCTCAGATTTTGGAATGATCAAAAAAGAGCCTCTGATTTGGGGAAATTCACTTGCTATTTGACTGGGCTTCCACAGCCAGGGATACTGACAAGTGTTGTAGGGTGCACATAGACCACATCTCTTACCTGTAAACATGTGATCAATGTGCATCGCTCTCAAGTTTCAGCACTTTGTTCTGTGGTGCTCCCTCAAAGCTAACAATAGGTACTTTATGAAAAATAAACAGAAAACGCTCTTGTAGATGCTCTCACTGTGAATTGTCAATCAAATTCACTGGGGATAGCAGTAAGAAAATGAATATAAATTAGTAATGTTTTAAAAAGACACAGGAAAGCAATTGAAAAACCCCAGGAGGGTAATCACTTGCCATCAGAATTATTAATTTCATTATGTGTTTTAAAGGAAAGGACAGAGTAGCTACTGAGGGAGGCCCTGGAGGAAAACATTACTGGTACATCAGCACAACAGATTTCTTAGTGATTAAAAGCAACTGACCTTCCTGCCAAGTTAAAATGTTTCCAGTTGAAAAGGACCGGTTATTTCCTGGTCAGTGGAGAGTCCTACATGGCTATGACTGCTGAGGGAAGAGTGACAAAAAGGGTTGGTACACATTACCAGATGTGCTGGGATATATCACAGGTGTATTTCTCTGGCTTGTCTCCTCCCCTTCCCTGCCTAAGCCAGTCTTGTACCTTAGCAGTCAAGGATGAAATGACAGTTCAGGTCTGAGACATGCATGTATCTACTCCTCTCATGGTGATGAAGTGAAAGAACAGGTCTGACTCCACAGCAAATACAATTGCATAAAATGGTTTGACATGTCTGACAGTACTTTAAATGAGAAGGGACATTTGTCCTTTTTGTCCATATAGAGCAACACCAGATTTTTCAAATGGAGGATGGGGGACCAAATTCCCTGTTAACACTAATGAGAGAGCTGGCTGAGTGAAAACTGCAAGTTTTGGCCCAATGAAAATTATAACAATACAGCAATTATGGCTTAGTGCTGCTATAAGAACAGTCGCTGGCATCCCCTTACTGTTGTCAGACCATGTAATCCATTTTCTCTAGTGAATTATGTGGTATTCCCTATGGCAGAAACACTGCTTTGCATTTTGCTACATTTCTTTTTATGTGGATTTTGTGTTTTATGTTTTGCATATAGCCATTATCCAATGTAATTTCCTTACTAGGATTTCTCCCTTTCTGTCTGGTGTTCCCTTGCCCAGCAGTTTGTAACATGTGAAGGGCCAGGTAGTATGGATGACTGAATATATTCTTATCTTCTATACAGTTTTGTATGTACTCCTGCACTGTTAGTAGCAGACTAATGCTTAGTTTGTACCATGAGCTTGATTTTCTCCTGTCTTGTTGCAGAATGAGTTAAGATTTTAAGTGTGCATTTAATGCTGTATTCTTTGCTTTGAAGCTTTTAGAAATCATAAAGGTGAGGTTCTGGGGTTAAAGTTCAGGCCAGAGTGGAAATATGTCAGAAGCCCTTGCTAAATTAGTAGTCTACAAGAATATCCTACCCTTCTTGTTCTACTTTCAGCCTTTCTGTGCTAGCAAATTGCAAAAATGTCGATCCATAACTGCATTAGAACTAATTGCCTGGTGATTTTTATTTCAAAAACATGTTTCTGAAAGACTTTAAAAATAGCATGTATAATTAAAAAGTAATTTTTCAACATGAATTTTTCCAGCTTGGTAAGAAAATACATCCAGAAAAGGTAAATATTGCCTTGTTACTTTGTATCACCATACTTCATGAACTGAATCTTACCAAATTTATTCCCACATAATCACATAGGGACTTCATTCTAAAACATAACTTTGTAAAGAAAAGAGTGACAGAAGAAAGCCCAAATTCTGTACCTGGACATTTGGAACAGCAGCCTTGGAATGTAAAATATACTTCTAATAGTGTATTTTCAGATCAGCCTTAGACTTCAGTAACTCATCAGTAGTGCAATCTTTTGAACTGGAATTCTTTTAGCAGATTCCCCAGAGAACTAATGAAAAGCTGTGAAGGTATTCCATTTGATAATGATTATACTGTTAGCAGTCATTAAAGATAAGGAATTATGCTTGGTGACAGTCACTTTTGCAGAAATTTAACTACAATTTCTAATTTTTTCTTTGTCTTTACACATGAAATACAGTAAAGCACTCTAAGATGTTTGATCTGTGACTCAGCATCTGATATAGTTGAATTTTTAATCAGATGTATTCTGTAATGTAACACACTTCCTCCAACAGGAATGCATGTACTTTTGTTTTCACTCTAAAAAGGTAAGGCAACTGTGTGAACACTGCTTTTTCAGGGAGTTGGTTTTGTTTGTTTGGTTGTTTTTTTGTTGCTTTTGTTGTTTGCTTGGTTGGTTATTTGTTTGTTTGCTTTTAATAGGAAAGGAGCTGACTGCTGCAGAAATTAAGAAAACTCTTTGGAAATAAAATATGATGGATTCCTGCAAATATGGTATTTCCTTTCACTCTCAAGCTCTAAGAGTAGTTGAAATAAGAAAGCAGGAAGCAAGCTTATAGAACAGCACATGCTGTACTCAAGCACACATCCCTGAAGGAATAAAATAATGCATAGATAGGAGAAGGGAACCAAAGTATTCAGAATGAACATTCATTGGATTTTACCTAGAATTTATGAACTCATAAAAACCTCTCTGCTCTGCAGCAAAATTAATCCTGATTATCTGCTTTGGAAGGAAAGTAAAATAAGGGAATACATATACTTCTTAGGCCTATCTCTTCTAATCATGTTTTTATGGGGTAGAATGGGGCATTTGAAGTGCATAAATGCAAAGTAATTTTTTCTTAAATGACTGAAAATGTATATTCTAGAAAAGAAAGGATAAGACAAAGTAATTCTTACTGGTTATCTCCTTTTAGATTAGCTGACAGATACAATCATCACTTTTTTAGTCACATAAGTTTAGTCTAAAAAATTTATAAATGGGAAAATGAGAGTAATCTCAATTAAGTCCTACAGACCGAAAGAGTGTATTTAAACCATCTACTTAAAAAAAAAAAAAAAAGCATTTAGAAAGTTCTCTTGTGACAGATAGATTAATGTATATCTAAATCTGTAATTTTGAATGAAAGCCAATTCCTTTTTTTTTTCTTTTTTCCAAACAATATAGAAACACATCATTTAAGTGATATTTTTACTTCAGATGAAAAATTGACAATAGCCTTAATTAAAATTGAATAAAAATATCCTTTTAAAACTCTTAGAAGAGAAAGTTATACCTGCTCCCTTGGCAAAGGGTTAAAGGCTTAAAATATGGTGTCTGGTACTGGTGATGAATTGGAAGGTGGCTTCCCTCCAGTGCCCTGTCATCACTCTGCTCTCTTTCTTCTAGCAATTTAATTGTTGCTTGGTTGCTGACATGAACAAAATATCCCCTTGATCTCATTGGGATTTAATAAAATTAGATGTATTCTTTAATTAAACACAAGGAACATAGTCTTATATGAAAGCTTTTCGTCATTAAAAAAAAAAAGTCTTTAAAAACCTAATTATTAAGGAGACTTTTAGATGAAATAGTCATTGAGGTAGTAATTACTTCCTTCTGACTAGCCTTTTAGGGACAACTTCTCTTCTGTGTTTGGTAAGAAACTACCAAAACTTGCTCTATTCTTAATTCCCCAATTATTAATTTTTTTTAATGGTTTATTTTGTTTACTAGCATTTTGGCATGAAGTGAAACTTTTGTTACACAGCAACACATTGTTGTCTGCATAGCATAAAAAGGTACTACAAAGATACTGGTGAAAGAGGGAGATACATTCACTGAAGGAGAAAAATCTGAATTCTTCTTCCTAACATAGTTAGTGCGAATATTCTATGGGTGAACAGAAAACCAGTGCAGTTAATCATGAATAGTGTGACTGAAATACCACTTTCCAAGAGAGTCCTGCCCAAGCCAGCGTGGCTGGTTGTTAGTAGCAGTGGCTTGGCTTTGCTGACTGTCCATGTGCTAACATGAAGTACCAACATGAAGATTTGCAAAATGCACAATAAGGTCCTAAGCAGAGACACCAGCGGGGCTGGAGATGATTTTAGGTGAAATTATATGGACTACCAAGACAAGTCGTTAATTAATAACCCTGCAGAAATGCATCATTTTAGTCCCTTTTCTTTCTTGTCAACTGAGGGGCAGCTCTGTTTAGAAGAAAGAAGTGCTCTCAAAGATACTGTGAAATCTCAATTTCTGAAGGTCTTTAAGAACAGCCTAGACCAACGTCTGTCTAAAATAGCTCAAGGACAGCGAGACCTGTTTGAAGGAGGAGGAATGCTACTTTCTGTCCCAATTTTGTGATGTAAAATGGTTTTCTTCAAAGACCTTAAACCGAATAAGATAAGGCTAGTGAAGTCTAAGATTTGATTATAGGACAAGCACTCTAAAATAAGTTTTCTGTGGTCAGTCAAGGGAAATATTTGCTATAATAACACTAAGAAAACATTTATCAGGAAATTATGTTTTTGAAAACACAAAGATTTCCATTTTGTCTTCAAGTGAAGTCTGTTTATAATGACACTAATTAAAAATATCCAATCTTTTATTTGTAAAATTTCATTGTATTGCTAAAGAAAATGCCTGTATCTTAATTCTATATGAAGAAAAATTTATTCTGACAGAAGGTAACAATCAGGAGAGATTATATTTCATCTTTAATATGGCTGTACTACAGCAATGTTACTATCTTGAATTTCAGATTAATTTAATTGAGCTCTAATGAACAAAATTAGTTGTCCTAGTGCAATTAGAATCTCAACTGAATGGTTTAACAAATGAATACAATGGTAATTGTGGCTGACTTGATCTTTCTGCAACCTGAGTTTCTCAGCTGCTCCTGTCTCTTTCCTTCTCCCCATGTAAAAGACAGACAGTGACACCAGAGAGAGGACTCTGGAGCTGCTCTTTAATGCTGCTTACAGAAGCAGTGTCACTGCAGAACAAATTGCAAAGCTAGTGAAATGAAAGACCAAAAAAACTAGCCTATTACTGGACAGAAGCTGGAGAAAAGTTAGTGTTAGTAATCGTACAATGCTGAATATCTTTTCACACTATATATAAAAGCAGAAGCAATATGATTAATTTCATACTTTGAGAAGTGAACCTTCACAACACTGGTTATGAAATAAATGTATGAACCCAGAGAGCAGTCCTGGTCATCATTGTGGAGAGTATCTTTGTGATTTGGTTTCCACATAGAATCACAGAATGGCTTGGGTTGGAAGGGACATTTAAAGGTCATCTAGTCCAGCCCCCCTGCAATGTGCAGGGACATCTTCAGCTAGATCAGATTGCTCAAAGTCCCATCCAGTCTGGCCTTGAACACTTCCACGGAGGGGGCAGCCACAACATCTCTGGGCAACCTGTTCCACTGTTTGACCACCCTCATCATAACATAATTCAGATTTTCCAGCCTAATTGTAGCAATGTAACAATTCCTCTCTTCTTCCCTACTTCAGGGCACAAACTCAGCTTCATTTAATAAAGATGGGTGTTTGAAGTATGAATATATATTTGATACCATATGATTTCCTAAGTTTTTAAATGCTACCTTTACATTATTTAATAATTACAAACAACTCAGAAAGGAACAGCCCTCCCCCGCCACCCAGCCTGCCAATCTGAAAAATATATGGCAGAGCTATCTTGAGGAAAGCATAAAGGGAAAGATACTTTTGAACTCTGCTGTAAGTCTCCCATTCTTTCATTCTTTATTTCTATTTTGGCACATCATATACCCTCTGTAACTTTTTCCTTATTTATCAGATCCTTTTTCTAACCAGCCTCCAACAAGAGCAGTGTTTCGCAACTGTGTGTCCTGCCTCAGACTGGTTTGATCTTTGATTTGCTGGCAACCAGAGGGCTTTGCTCTATTCTTGCACAGGCAGTGAGAGCACTTCATTAACACTCCTTACTGACTGATTGGAGGGATACACTAGACCTGGGGCTGTATGTTAACAGTCAGAAAGTTTTCCAATTTAAATCTCAAGAAAGTTGGATATCTGAAATTTAGATGTATCAAGCACTGCAGAGACCCAAGAGGGAATTCCTAAATGTACACTAATTGTCAGAACAGGATAAGGAGAATGAAATAATGCTCTTTGTTTTGTTGCATATACAGTGTCAAAGAACATGCTTGGGAGAAGTAATAATATTTTGCAGTAAAGTAACGTCTCTGTCTTCTGTTCACATCTGAAATGCAGGTCATTATCTTGAAATTTCTTGTCTTTCATGGCTGAATTTCCTGGTGTACATATAACCTTTAGCTATGTTGGCTTGTTTATTTAGACAGAAGTTACTAAGTCCTTTTTTAATGATGCAACTCACTAGCTATGGGGAGTAAAACCTTACCCTTATTGTTATTTCATTTTAGTGTCGTTGCTGCAGCTACATTGTTCTCCATATAAAATAAACTTGTCTGAAACAGAAGGATCTGACTGCTCTTTGTGTATGGAATATCACAGCAAGATAGCGTGTTGTCCCCCCCACAACCCTATAACACAATTTTGTAGAAGATTGGAAGGTATGGAAAACCAAACACATGGAAGCCCACAGGTTTGATGTGTTGCTGGCCATATTTTTCACTCATTGCTACAAGTCTGTGTTTAAAGTCTCAGAAGATACTTATGTGCTTTGTAGATTACCTGAATTTTACCTCATTAGATTTACTTACCAGTATGGCAGAGAAACAAAAAAAAGGTAAAAGGCCTTCATTTGATTTTTAATATTTTGTAAACTCATCAATAGAAGAGTATGAAAAACATGCAGAGACAACATTAATACAATAAACACACAAAGAAAAATATACCCCTCTATATAGTGGCATGGATTTCCTTTTAATGCTGGTATATCTTCACATGCCTTCCTTTGACTGCAGCATCTGATCCTCTGAGAAGATATAACACTAGTTCATTTGGTGCATTGGTGTTTATACTTTGGAACCTGTTACTATGTGAAGTGTTAAAAAAGTAAGCTTGCAATAATAATAGGTTGTCCTTCTTTCAGCTGGTTTCATGAATAATTCTGACAACTTCCTAGTACTTGGCCAGTGCACTGGGATTGCTTTTTTCTTTGTATGTATCTGATTTTATATGACTACCCTCTGCTTTCCATGATGTTTCTTACCTTAACTAAAACAAAGGACTGCCATGTATTGTCTTTGGGCAGGAAGGCCACTCACTTTTTGCCTGATAATCCATACATGAAATAGGAATGGAGAAGATGAAGCAAATTAATTGGTATTCCTGAACCTGTATGGGTAATATTGTAAAAAATAGTGAACACACATTTCCTTGTCCTATGTCACTGCTCACTGACATGCTGATACATGGAGACCAGTAACTGTAGCACAACTGGTTAATGTGATGGGAGCTATCCAGATGCTATCAGAGCTAAGCAGCAAATACAGCCAAAAAGGAGGAAATATTCCCATCCTAGCTGTTTTCTATTGGTCAGAGGTGTTATGCAGAACCAAGGAACCTGGCATGAAGGGAATATGCAAGAGAATACCCAGATGCCAAGGGGAAAAAACTTAAGAAAAAGGAAAAAAATGACTGTTTTTTCTTTATTATTATTATTTTTGAGCATCTGTTTCCTGGAACAGGTATGCATAAATAGAATATGCATGCAAATGAAAAATAAATACTATAGACCTGAATTTCCCTTAGGCAGATCTATTCTGTAGGTAGAGAGCTGAGGGTAAGGCTTGTGTTGGGATAGAGAAGTTGCATGCTTTCAAAGTTGATAGAGCAAAGAACTCATTGTGTCCTGACACCTAGACATCTCTCCTCTCTCTGTCATCTACACTCAGTCCTCAGGGAGATTATGAAGTATTGCCAAGGAGAAAATGCCCCATTCTGGCTACAGGTCTGCTCATTTCTGCTGTCTGCTGTCATCGTGGTTGATTTATTGCTAGGAGGCTTTGCTCTGTGATGCAAACAGGAAAAGACAGTGAGACATGAAGAGCAGAAGAGGGCCTTGACACCTGGGATCTGCCATGGCTGCCAGGGTAAACTGCCATTTAGTTCAACACCCAGAAGGCAGGTCCTGAAACCCTGAGTAAATAATAGTCACTTGCTGTCCATCTAAATTGCAAAGTGTTTGTAAGCACAGAAGGTTTTAGCTAGGCTTCCCACATAGGACCGATGTGGTTTCATCTGAGCTATCAGTCTGGCAGCCAGTATGAGTCTTAAGAAAAAAACATACCCATTTACTAATGGCTCCTGGCAGTGGGGAAACAGAGTTACTTACAAGAAGTGCCAAGGTAATTAATCCCTGCAATAGCACCAAGCATATTTTTAATTTCTCTGGCATTCTGACTGGGAGACTTTGTAAGAATCCAAATCACATGTAGGAGCTTTTCTTTATTTTCTGTGAAATTCCAACACTTCCACTCTGGAAGTTCAGGAAATTATCTGAAGCAGTTTGTACTGAATTGCTGTGATACAGTGATTCACAAAGCAATTCTATTTGTGGACGTGATCAAAAATATGTTGAAATAGTTGTATTGATTTCCATGGGGTCTGGATCTCTCCCATTACGATTAAACATAACTACAAAGCATACTTTGTTCTGGAATTAAACAGGATTTTACTCTTTTTCCCAAGACAGATCAATTACATCTCTTATGCTGGAGAAATAGCATACTTGCTATAGCATTTATGGTAAGAAAAATTCCTGCCTGAAAGATTTAACTCCACCATTTAGCAATATAACTATGAGTTTTTTAACCTATCCACCTCTGCCTGCCATTTGTGGCATGAAAAACATTCACTGGTTTGAAGAAGAGGATCTATCATAAAGGAGGTTTCATGAAATCAGAAGTATTTATTTTCATTTTGCTGGCAGCTTGTCAACGTAGACATGAGTAAAAAGGTCTGGTGTTATCTTTTTTGTACTTGGATATGAAGACATTTCTTGAATTAGAAGATATTTCCAAGGAGAGGATGCCCCATTCTGGCTATCAATCTGTTAATTTCTAAGTTAATTTTGTCACTGAGGTTGATTTATTGCTAGGAGGCTTTGCTCTGTGATGCAAATGGGAAAAGACAGTGAGACATGAAGAGCAGAAGAAGGCCTTGACACCTGGGATCTGCCATGGCTGCCAGGGTAAACTGCCCAATGCTCAGGGGGCTGGAGCACGTCTCCTGTGAGAACAGGCTGAGAGAGGTGGGGTTGTTGAGCCTGGAGAAGGCTCCAGGGAGACCTTAGAGTGGCCTTCCAGTACCTACAGGGGGCTACAGGAAAGGTGGGGAGGGACTCTTTATCAGGATAGGTAGTGATAGGACAAGGGGTAATGATTTTAAACTGAAAGAGGGTAGATTTAGGTTAGATAGAAGGAAAAAGTTCTTCACTGAGGGTGGTGAGACACTGGAACAGGTTGCCCAGAGCAGCTGTGGCTGCCCCCTCCCTGGGAGTGTTCAAGGCCAGGTTGGATGGGGCTTGGAGCAACCTGGTCTATTGGAAGGTGTCCCTGCCCATGGCAGGGGGGTTGGAACTAGATGATCTCTAAGGTCTCTTCCAACCCAAACCGTTCTGTGATTATACGATTCCAAAAAGCCTCAATGCTGAATGTTTCGTGACTTTGATAAAATCACATAATTAAAGTTCATGTAGTGCCACAGTGTATGAGTCCATTCAATGTAATAGGAAGGAATGTATCTGTCTGTGTATAATGAGATAGGTAGGTTAAATCCTCTAAGAAAGGAACTGCAGCATCCCATAGCTTATTTAAAGAAAGTCTATCTTATTCACCCCATGTCAGAGAAAATCCATGAATAGTATGTCAGTTCTTTAAAGAAACCACCTAGGAATATTGAAGGGTAGCATACTGAGAAAATGGTTCAGTTTAGACATGAAGTTCATTGTTATTGAGCTAGCCCTTTCATGTAAAGAATGAGAAAAAAAAGCACAAGTTTTATCTTTCTGTGTCAGACTGATTTTGATGGAGAAAGCTACCTGAATTGCCTGAAATTAATCACATTTGCAAGATATTTCATTGTTTTCTGTGCACCTAAAGGGACTGTACTGTTTGAACTACAGATGGTGTACTAAGACAATATATTTAATTTCTACCAGTCTTTTAGAAAGGTCTTCCTCTTGTAAGCCAGGTGTCATGAAACCTGCTATTACCACTGCATTACAGCATGACCTGTGTGCTTTCTTTAAGGAGCCTGTCATCCTTTTACTTTTTAATTTCATCTGTGATTCAAAACAGGAACTTTGCAACTAGAATGGGGGGATATGTGGAAAGACAAATCAAAATGATGTCCACATGTTGTCCATATTAATTTTACTAGATTCTTGCTTGCTGGTCATTGTATCCAGTGAAAAAGGGGGTAACTGAAAGAGAAGTTCAATTAGAGATATCAATCACTAGCCTCAAAACAAAATTCATATGAAACATAGCAATATTTTATGCCTACAGCTCACAAACTCTCCCAAGATGTTGGATTCAGATGTTGGGAAAAGCTGCAAAATTACTTGTAGTTTATGCTTATCAAAGATGTTGGTCAGGAAATTATTATGGTGATCGGTTCAAGGGCCAAGGTGTACATATTGTCACTAGGTATATTAGTGATACCATGATGTCCTGTTCTGTCAGACCCTTTGTGGGTTGTCCTCTTTTGAGGCTTTTCCTCTGTGTTTTCAGTCTCTTGTTATCATGAATTGGTGTATTTGTATTTTTGATAGTTTTCAATATTAGATCAATTTATTACACTATTTTACTTGGACTTATCAGTGCCCACTCAGCATATCTTAACATATTAGGTTGTTTTCTTCATTTTGAGTGATTAACACAGAAGGATTTGTATGTGCTTGTTTCTTTTTCTCCTTTTTTTTTATGTGCATGCCTGTAACATTTGTTACTGGCAGAGTGCTACGTTCATGAAACAGGACAGGATTATTTCTCTCGGATGTGTCATTTAACTGAAAATAATCAGATGTTTTCTGCTGTATATGGTGAGCTGTACTTTGCTGGATAAAATCTCATGTTTTATAAACTCTTGGCCCCGGACTTCAGATTTTATTGTTTTGTATAACTCTGCCTCCAAACCAAAACAACAGAGACAACCAGTGATTTATATCTCCTCCAATATTTTGCCCCTATGGCTGCAGATATGGGAAAGTAAATACAATTGACTAAGAAATCAATTCCCAATACTGCTTCAATGCCAAAAAAATACTGTCAAGAATGCTAGTGAACAAATAATAGAACATTTTAAATCAAGTTATTCTCTTGGACTAACAGAACCTTAATGTCCCTGAAACTTCGGACAACCAAAACAAATTGAATTGATAACCATGTTTTTGAAAAGGTTTCTGAAACAATTTTAAATTGTTTAAGGGTATTTTATCAGGGAGATTGTAAAATATTGTTAAATTAGATTTTTACAAAATGATAGGAGAGATAAGAAAAATAAGAGAGAGATAAAATGTATTTTAAAAAAGATTGGAGGCAGATAAAGACATAAATGGTAAGTGATTGAAAGGTACTGCTCTTGTGTTGCCAAGTCTTACTAACTTCAAAAATTAAATTAGTTTTTCTTTAAGTAATAGCTGCAACTAGTTTTACTTAGTGATGTATTTTAAAAAGAAGACTGACTTAAAAGTGCAACCCTTGCAAGTTCCATAAGTATTCCAAAAGAAAAATTAGTGTCTCTCAAATTTTAAACTTTATTATTGAAGATAATTTCCTGGAGTCTTTATATGAAGGGCATTTTTTTTTTAGCGAAAATAGATTAATAGGTATTGAGCATTATTGGGCATTATTATTACAGGGCAGTCTGTTTTATATAGTTAAAAAAATGTTCACTTGTATTATATCCTTAATGATATTTGTATATTGAGGAAAAGAATAAAAATTGAGGAAAAGAAAAAATCCACTCAAAGAATTACAGTTTACAGTCTGATTTTATAGTTCAGAATCAGAAGAAAACAAAGAGGTTGCTCAGAGTTTGGGCCTACCAAATTCAATGTTATCCCTTCCTCTGGGGAGGGAGCCTGCTCCTGTAGTTTCAGATTAAATCCCCTGTGAAAGATTGCTGGCATGCTTTGAAAGACAGCTCTGCTAAAGTCACCCAGCTCTTGATAATCTTATTCATGTGAATATTAAATTTCAGATTTTAACTGTATTGTGCAACTGGTGCTGAGGGAAATCTAGACCTGTTATTCTTGGATTAGAATTTGTTAGACAGGTTTGTTTACCAAGAGAGATTTGGAAGAAAAAAGAAATCCCATGAACAGTGAGAACTCAATAGTAATCTCTTTTAGAGCTGGGGTTTCAGGTTACCTAAGGCTTATACTGTTGGTTGATTAGCTAGGCATATGTGTGTGTGACAAGTATCTTTAAATTAATTGACTCTTCAGTGTTAATTTTGTCTTCGTAGATGTATCTTGACTCTACTTTTCAGTCTGGTATTTGTACCTGATTGAAAAATCTACCAGGATAAAAAGGAATAATTATACTTGTGGCCTGTAGAAGCAAATTAATAATATGAATGACACTGAGTTAGAGCAGAGCAGTTTCCTGCTATGATCTTTCACAGTTTCTGCATGTACCTTTTGCTAAATAAAAGTCCACCTGTTAGGGCATCTTTCTAAATAATCAAACATGTCTTAAGAAAATTATCTCTGTAATTGACCCACAAATACTCATTGTGCATCATCAGTTCTTTTCTTGGCAGGCTAGACAGGAAGCATGTTCTCAGTTTACTATATGATACATTTTTACCATTCCTTTAAAGTCATGCTGATGTTAGAATTTGAGGATTTGGGCATTACTTTTGGGCTGTAGGCATCTTCATTTTTGTGAAGCCTGCTTGACAGGATGCAGAAAGTTGCTTAAAGCTGAAAAGCCATTTAGAGAAACATATCAGAAAGGAGATGTATGTCAGCCACTTTGTAGATGGACTGAGGGTGTTCTGTGTATGCATTATTAACACACTGCTTTGGATTTCTTCTACATGTAAAACCCACTGTTTTGATAGTAGAACAGCAACAACATGATACTGTCAGGGGAACAGAATTAGCTCTCTGCCTGCTTTGATATGCTGGCTAATAAACAGTTCTCAGAACTATAGGATACACATTTAAATGTTGAGTTTGCATTGAGAGTTAACAATTTCAAATGCATGATCAATCTGCATATTTATGTGGCTTTATCTAAAAGAAGTAATCAGTTAAAAATCCGTTCCCTAGAATGTGTCTTAAATGAACAACCAATTACGTATGTGCTTGTTTCTACAGAGGCAGTTTTTGACAGATACTGAATGTCTGCTTTGCATCTGTGAAACAGAGACCAAAACACAATGTTGAAGGCCTATAGATTACTTTCCACAGTAAAGAATCATTTTCTCTTGAGAAAGTAAATGTGCAACTGAAGGCATCTTTATGTATCCCACGTGGATTAAAAGCACTTATTAAACTACAGTTCACAGTGCTCATATTGTAACTATCTACAGAAGTATTTTAAAATTATCCAGCACATATCAAAACAAGTGAAAAAATGTTTAGATCTGGTTGTAACCTCCCGCTGTACATGTTTAATTGTATAATATATTCTTTACAATCATACCAGTCAGAAAGCACTAAGCATTCAATCTTAGCTTTGCCCTAGCTTTGTCTCAAAGTATGTTTTATAGAAACATGTGAATATTTGATTTCAGAAGCATATTTAGTGGCAGCCCATGAAAAAAGTGGAAGTTTTATGCATGTATTTTTCTATTAACTCTTGTTTATTGTTAATATGTGTTCTGGGTTGAGTGAGTGGTGGAGTTTTTGGTGGCAGGGGAGGGGGCTATCGGGGAGGCCCCCTGTGAGAAGCTTCTCGAAGCTCCCCCACCTCCAAGTCAGCTCCACTTCTGTTTGGGAAATTGAGCCAATCAGCTGCGCCTCTGCGGTAACGTATTTAAGAAGGGATGTGGTGATGGGCAGGGGGACTTGTGAGGAGGAGTTGCTGCAGCTGCGTGAACACCAAGGTCAGTGGAGGAACGGAGGAAGAAAGGAGGGGGGAGGTGTGCTGGAGCAGAGACCCCCCTGTATCCTGTGGTGAGACGGCAGGGTGCCCCCCCCCCCCGCCACCCATGAAGATCTACGGTGGAGCAGTCATTGATTTATGGCCTGTTGCTCCTGCTCAGATGATCAAGGTTCTGTGCCCGAAGAAGGCCGGGGTCTCATGGGAAAAGGCAGCCCCGCTGCTGTAATTCAGTGCTGGGAGGATTGCAACATGCAGGGGAGTCCCACGCCAGAGCAGCTCAGGAAGGGCTGCAGCCATGGGAGAGAATCCAGTCGGAGGAAGTTAGTGACCCATGACAGAGCAGTGTGGGGAACACTGCGGCCCATGGGAGGAATGCATGTCAGAGAAAGTTTGTGGAGGACTGTCTCCTGTGAGAGGGGGACCACGATGGAGCAGGGGGAACAAGTTCCAGACACTCCCCTCACCGAAGATGAAGAAAGTGGCAGTGCTGACTGCATCCCCCCATTCCCTGCCCCTGCGCCACTGGGGGAGGAGGTAGAGATATCGGGAGCAGAGCTGAGCCCGGGAAGAAGGGAGGGGTGGGGGGAAGGTGTTCTCAAGATGTGGCAATGCTTCTCACTGTCCTACTCTGTTATGTGTTGTTAGTGTCTGTAATAAATGTATGGGTTTTTTTTTCTTCCCCTAACGAGTCTGTCTTTTGCTCGTGATCGTAAAGGGAAATTTCTCCCCATCCCAGTCCTATCTCGAACCCCAAGCCTGGCTCTCTGTCCCTTCTCATTGCTGGAGGGGAAGGGAGAGAGAGCTGCTGCATTGTGGTTGGCTGCTGACCAGGCCCAAACCACGACAATATGGAAATGAAACACACTTTATTTGACTTCATTTTGTAAGATGGGAATTAATTTAATATGAGCTGTAGAAAATTCTAAATATTTTTGGATATGTCTATTAGTTCAAACCAATGATGAACAATGTGTTCAGAATATCTGTTGTTTTAATAGCATTCTATTCTCTTTGAGTAGAAATTTGTGTAACACAGTTTCAGGGTAAGAATTTGTGAAATGAATTAGCAAAATTTAATTCTACATGTCATAACATTTTAAATAGTTCATGTTGTGATCATGTTACCATAATATAACCATTATTTTATTTCTGTGATGCAGATTTTCTTTTTTCTTTTTTCTTTTATTTTATTATATTAATGTGATGTATCAGACCTAAAAATACCAAAATTTAGCAAAAAGTCCAATTCTCTCTCTGGCAAAACAAAAGAGAATCCAAGGTAATCAAAGAATTTTGAGATTGGTAATTTTATGTTATTGTAATTTAATTTTCTTTTTATAGTAATTATTATTTTAAACATAATTTTATTTTTGTAATGATCAAGTTTCCCTTCCCCTGAGAGTACTTTTTTCCTTTCAGAATGAAGGAGATTTCACTTCTACTTAGCTTCATACAAAGCACTCAAGAGTGTTTTATTGTTTGATTTATATTGCATGCTTTCCAAAAGGCAGGGTTATTGCCATGCGAGAAATGGTTGCTGAAAACTGTTTGGTATGGACACAGGTAGTAACAAAGTGAGAAGTTAAATTTATATCCCATTATGAGGAATATAGTTCTAGTTGACTTGTGCTCGGCTGTTGCCCAAATTTTGTTTCATTAAAAGATATTTTTTATCTATTTAATATCCACATGCTATTATATATATTTTATCCACCTGTTCTAGCAATGTGGTTCTAAAATTATTGGTTCACAGACTAAGTGGTGTACAAGTACTGAAAAAAAAAATGACTGGAACTCAAGTTCTAGTTATATTCCATACAGGAACTACTGTAAGGATAGTAGTTTGCATTGGAAGCAGGTTTTGTCTGTCATTTTCCTCCTGTCATATCCAAGACTTAACCTGAGCCATTGTTTACTTGCAGCCTTTGTACTGAACTGGGGAAACTAGCTGCAGCTGTTGGCAAAAGCTTGGTTTGGCTTTCATAGCTGCTAATATATTTGATACCAATGTTTGTACATCTTTCAAATCTAGTGTTGTTTCAGCTGTGCTGGAAACCTGCTCATTGATACCAAATGACAGGAGACAGAAAACTGCCTTCAACTATAGAGAAAAGTAATAAGTGCTTCATTTTTATTGTTCATTACCAGGTGGTTCATTAGCCCTGTGAGTATTTGGTCCTGTGCAGTTGGAGATTTAAATAACTTAATCAAAAGAAATTTGCCATTGTTCCTGACATCACAATGGTATTCATGTGATTGATTACCTGAGCAGTTTTTAATTTCTAATTTATCTATTCTCTCAGAAAACCAATGTAGGAACCTGTTTTTCCATCGTGAAGATTATGAAACTGAAAAATGGAGAGACTATAAGCCAGAAAGATCATAAAGGGTTTAAGCAGTGACCTGCCACTTTAGTTGTCTAAATCCCAAAGTGCAACCCGTAATTGCTGCTTAGCCATGAAGCGTCTTAGAGTATATGGATAGGTAATTCTTAAATTGTCAGGAAAGTTCTTGTGGGATTTAATGAGAAAGATTTGCATATATGAACATCTACAGTGGTTCACAGCTAATGACTTTAAATTAGATTATTTTGGACATTGTTGTATGCTGAAGTTTCTCGAGAAGAAAAGGAAGGCTATAGAAATACTCACTGGTTGGATCCACTGGTAGAATTAACAGCAGGGAGTACATTGGATGCTTACATGTACAATAAATCAGGAATATTCTCCATCTTCTCTGCCTTAAAAGGGTGTAGGACTTTATTCCTTACTGCCCTACAGCTCAGATTATTCAAAGCTGGGAATGGAGCGCTGACAGCAGAGTGTCTTCTTTTTGTGGATTTACAATACAAATCACAGCAGTGTGGCCCTTCCTTTTAATAAATACGTGAAGCTAAATGGAGTCATAACCAACTTATGGGACACAGAATATCTAACCTGGTGTCATTACATGGCTGACCTCTATCCTACCTTTTCATCTGTATCACTCAACAGACTCCTTTTATTCATCTTATGACCACACTTTGCTTCAAACACCTTCATTAACAGCTTATTACCTTCCTGCTGAAACAATTTTACCCTATGACCAAGGAAAAAAACGTTGGACCATCCACTGTGCCGTTTCTGAATCTTATTGCTTACTCAAAAAAAAGGAAAGTCAGAGGCAGAATTTGGCAAAAGCCCAATAAGGCAATACACTTTTTGTGGTTTCATTATAAGTTTTTTATGAGAGACCATGTAGTTTTTTTCCACAGGGGCAGAGAGTTCAGCAAAGGGAAATGTAATAAGACAGAAAAAAAGTTGGATGTTGACAGGAAAAATGAAAGAAACCAGTTGCTACACAGATAAATATCAGAACATATTGCAAGTGGTCACAACCACAGAAGGAGCAGGAACAATCTCTTTTTCTTTCATACAGAGACATATTTCTATAGAAAGACACATGGAGTTCTGATTATGTCCAATTAAAAAAAAAAAACAAAAAACAAAAAACAAACTAAAATGTCAGCCCCCCTGTGCAGTTAGCATATTTCTAGAGATTGTTGAGCAGATATTATGTACTGTCTATTCCAGTGTCTCTCATTCGTATTTCTCTGCTAATAATTTTCAGTAACAGATTAAATTTCTTTTTTGCAAATGTCTAAAATCTTTGCACAAAACCAGATCTTCATGTTAATTGTTGTGGTAGAAATGTGGTGCTACTTCACAAAAGTAGGTGGAGATGCACTGGCCAAAAATAGCCATATAACATAGGAAGGAAATCCAGACTTGGATTTTGATACACATTTTTGCTTGTTTAGACTCACAGTGATCCTCACTTTGAATGTGTTATATCTAGTTTTGCCCAAATACTGTTAATTGAGTTAGTTTGCATAAAAGCACAAAGAATTGAAATTGGGGAAATAAATGTTCCAATGGTCATGGCAGTGCTCTGACAGTTATAAAAAAGCCATAGCAATACCTGAAAATTTCCATTAAGTTTTTACAAGTTATTTTATTTAATTTAAATCTCCCCTTTTTGTTACAAGGTGGAGAAATATAATTACAAAATGTAATTAGTGTAATAAGAAAAGATGCTACAGTTTTGTCTGAAAAGTAATATTTAAACCAAACCTTCTACAGCCAAATTGGAAAACCTGGTTAATATATTTAAGTTTTAGCATTTATTTTAGAATAGCCAGTCTAACAAAGCATAGTATGAAGCTTGATCTCAGAACTGGAAAAGCTGCAGACAAGAATAGGAAAAGTAAATTATTTTTTCAGATAAACATATGCAAATGCAGACAGAAAAGCAAAACTCATGAAATGCTAACAGGTACGCTATGGGGGGGTTATGACTGCTCCCACTGCCCACCCCACACAGAAAAGTTTCTGGGTTATTTATTTATTTATTTATTTGTTAAAACAGAAGCTCCACAGCTCTGAGTCTATTACCAAAATGAATGGATTCAATATCTGTTCAATGATGTGTTCAAAATGAAATCAGCATCATTAAATGTCAAAGACGTTATCAGCACATTTTACTTCTTACCAGAATAAAACAGGCATTATCTCACCAGGTGCTTGCAGGACTTACTTGCTATTCCCTGTCTTTAGTTGGTAGGGACTCTGCCCAGAAGGCAGCAGGCAGCGCTTGAACTGTGCGCAGCGGTGAGGACCCGGGTGAGGAACTCGCAGCAGTACAGCTGCGCAGCACACACAGATTCTGCTGCTGCTGCTGCTGCTGCTGCAAACCTGGGGCGGCGGTTGTTAACACAGGGATCCTGCTGGCTGACTGTTTAAAGCTGCATTCTGTGCTGCTTCTGCAATTGCAGACCATTAGTTTCCTGAGCCTTTCTTTCCCTTTTTCTACTGGTATAATAAGGGAGTGCATATGAGGGCCTGTTAGCAGAGTAAGAGTGCTGACTTGTAGCCCTGTAACCATATTCAACAAGGGAATGTTCTAACCTTCATCTCCTGGAAGTCTCCTATCTGCTACATGCCTAGAGCTATTACCCACTAAAGGACTTCACATTTTTGAATACTTAAACTGAAAGAAACAGATATGGGAAAAACTACATAAATCCATTATTGCAGCAGGAATATCTTTCTCCTTCAGGCAGGGAAGATAAATTGCCACCAAAGTGATACAAAGTTGGTTTGATTATTTTATTGGATCAAATATATCATGCTGTCTTGAAATCTCTTTGCTTTCAAGTCAAAATTAAAGAATTTAACCATAACCATATTAGACATTATCATTTGCATATTTTTCATCTCAAAAGAGACTTTTGAAGTTATGTAATGCTTAAGTATTTAATTGTTCTTCACATCACTGAAATATCAAATTATATCCAGAAACAGAGAGGATTCTCTTGCTAGATAGCAGTGATTGACTCTCTATCTGACAAGAACAGAATTCTTGTCAGGGAAAGAAACAGCATTAAGGAAGTAACTCAAAGAGCACCAGATCTTTTTTTTGTTCAACACTGGGATTTGGGCATTCTTTCTCTTTGGAACTAAGAATGCCAATGTTTTACACTTGCACAAAAAACAGCCATCAAGCTAATACTAATTTAATCTGTTCAAAAAAGGCAAAGGCCTGCTTCTGCATGGATTTCTTCTGCATAGTTTATCAGTGATCATCTCAATTTAATTGCAAATGCAGATCAAGTAATTGGCAACCTTTCACAGCCCAGGGCTATGGGGGAAGTGTGGAACATTTGTAAATGAAATTCTTCCTACTAAAATTTGCCAAGTGCAGTTTTGAGTTTAATTTAACCATGGAGGATTTTTTTAAAAAAACTGGAAAGTTTCTGAAATCCTTACTGCTTTCCAGATTATTTTTTTTTCCAGTTTATTTTCTCTCTTCCTTCCTCATTTTGCTTTATGCAGATCTGATACAATCTAGAAATCAGAAAGTGTAGCTGTTTCGTTTGCAGTTAACTCAGTTCTTTCTAGCCATTTTGCCAGTGATGTTATAGATGAGATCAGACACTGTGGGTGCGGGAACTCTATGAGGTGCAGGTACCAAGAAGATGTTATCTGATACCACTGTGTCAGGAAGAGTTAAATCTTTTTGACAATTCAATGGTTCCCTTTGGGTTTGCACAAATGGCACCTGTTGTTGAAGTCAATAGAGCTTACAATTTAATTTCATCTGCCTGCAAACAATCTCTCTCATTAGGGGGTGAAATGATGATAGAATTCACTGAGGCATGCAGTTTCACTTTCTACAGGGCAATACGTAAGTACAGTCATCATTTTCAGTGAAGGGAGGCACAATTATCTTGGAAACTGATTGTAAAGAAGAAGAAAGGAAAAAAAAAATATCTGGGAAAAACATCATAAAAAGTCAGTCTCACTACATATTTCTGCTGATGCCAATTTGCAATCTAATTATTATGTTTAACACCATTTGAAAATGTAGCAGTCAGGAAAGAAAAGGGACTAGTAATATAGTTTTCCATCTATTACAAAATGAGCTCATCAGTTTTGGACAAAAGGTACATGTAAATAAATATCTTGGTGGGGTTCAGGGGTTAATACACACCAAACAATTTATTTGTTGAAAATACCTGCTTCTACTTGCTGCAGCTCTTTAGGTGAATTAACTGGCTAGATAATGTGTTTCCTATATTTTAGTGCAAAGGGTGTGAACTTAACAGCATATTAAGTTAATGGGGCCTAACATTTCCTTGGACGTATCTCTACCTCACATTAAATTGACCAACTTTCAATTGGTATCCCACAGTGCTTTGCATCCTGCTAGGACTAACTGATCAATTTGTCGATGTGCCTCAATTGCTTTTGTGCCAGGCTGCTGTATGTCATTTCCTTGCTCAAATGTTTGGCCATAGCAAAACTTGAGTTGTTCTCCTGCAGCCAGGATCATCATGTTGTAGGACAGTACAAGTCCACTCACATCCACTTTACACGCACATCCCTGGAGCAGTGCTGACATCCTTTGCTAAGGTAATGCTCTTAAGGATACATCAAAAATGGGATACCTATAAAACTATCACTAAGGAAACTAGGGAAGATGTTCAAACTCCATATTCAAAGAACAGTCAAAAGGAAGAAGCTGGAATCAGCTTAGAAGTAATCAAGGAGAGCTATGGCTCCTATGAGAGCTTGTGTCATGAACCTTTGTCCTTTCAGCAACTGGGTAGGATTTGCTTCTGCGATGTCATTCTCCATTTGCCATGTATAAAACACAGCATGGCTCTGATAAGGTGGAGCTTTTGTTTGAGAGCCTGACTTAAACTGTGCCTCACAACACAGGAATCTGGTTTGGGCTGTGGAGACCCTGGTGGAAGGAGACGGAAGCACCCACACTGATCCAACTTTCTTCCCCAAGTCACTTCTATTCTGAACAAGGAACAGAAAGTGATTAAACTATAAATACTGTGTACTCTCTTCAGATGGATTCAGCAACAATGTACACAATCCAGCTAGGAGTTTCTCCGAGTTGTGCTCTTTCCACAGCCTGTTTATTCAAAACAGCAACTGCAGTAAGGAAGATGTTTCTGAGGGGTTTATGTGCTTTGTGATCGTCTGCCTGTCAGGAATCTCCAACTCTTTTTCATTTCTCTGTTCCTATCACCTTCCTGTTTTCCATTTTCTTGGCAGACTCTTCTTGGTCAACATACCTCTGTTCTTCTGCATGTTCAAGACAGCAAACTTACGTGTTTTCTCTCATCCTCTCCCTTTGACAATAACAGACCTTATAGTGTGAATATGCTTGTGATGTACTGTGAAACCTATCAACTACCACAAGCAGTTGCTGCTTCACTGCTCTATGGCCTGCCTGGGTTACAAATATTGTAACATTATATATCCCACCCACACATTATCACAACCTAAAGACCTGATTTCATTGAATTTAATAAAATAATAAACAGAACAATATCTACATTGTCTTGAAGAGTATTTTATTGCATTGTTTGCATGCATATTAATCTAGGAAAAAAACCCTAAAGTTCTGTATTTTTTTTGTAAAATAATTTATTTATAATTGATTTCACACATATCTACAGTCATGGTGAGTGTCACACCACTTTCACAATGCTGAAAATCAAAATGAATATAAGACCAAATCATGCAAATATAATTAGTTGTTACTGTCAAGGTGACAACACAACCTCATGTACCCTCCCAGGTGACCTGTTCCATAGGTGGCTAGCTACTGGAAGTCTTCAAGTGCATTTGGAAGAAAGACTGTGGAGGTGGAAGCCTGGGAAACTCTGAGGTACAGAAGTAATTCAGTATGGGCTCTCCAGTTTGCAGAGCAGGAATTTAATGCAGGGAGAGGTAAAAGCTCTACTGCAGCTCCACTATGTCTACCTGTTCCACCTGTGGAAAACATAGGCATGATTCGTGTCAACATAGAGTATGGTGTGATAAGTGTAATTGTTGTTCCCTGTGTGGATCCGGGGTGAGCTGTGATCACTATGACATGTATAGTAATTGTAGTGAATGTTGGAATCAGATTGAGAATGTGTAAGAATAATAATAATAAAAAAAAGATGATGTACCTTTAACTTGAAACACTGTAAGCGCTGCTGCCTTTTAGAAACACTCCTTGACCTCCCCCCCCCCCCCTCCCCGAGCTGATGCAATAGCTGTTTAGAAAAAGACTGCCTAAAGCTGAGACCCTGAGACTTTTAACGGACCCAATGAGAGGAAAGCGCGCCAAGACGTGGAAACCTTCAAACTTCCAAAAGATCCACTGGGAGGAGGACACTACCCCAGCAATGCAAATGACCCAATGGAATAAGAGCAGGACTACTATCTGATGGAAAGAGTATAAGAGACACTGCTTTTAGAATTCGGTGTGACTTGTGGCAGAGCTGAGGCTCTCCACACACCCAGCGCTGCTTTGCCTATTGCTTCTCACCCTAAATTGATTGAACCCAAATAAAATTATATACTTTTTATAAAGATTGGCTTCATTTATTTATAACACACCCTTTGTCTAAAAGGTTTCACAGCATTTTCACAATACTTTCTTGATATCAGCTCCATAAAAATCCAAATGGAGGAATCTGTTTCTCTGCAGGAGATAGGAAACTAGCTTGACAGCATCAAAATCTTTCTGCTTTGTCTCTTGTCCTGTATTAGCATATATAACTATTTTCTTCCTAGTTCATCATCACCTCACAGGTGACTGCCCTGGTGAATACAAACGTAAAAAAGTTAATTTTTGCTTCCTTAAACAGTATCTCTTCAGCTCTGATGAATTGTTTGAAATAAAGGCTGATGTAATGTACTGGGTCTGGCTGGGCTGGCATTAATTTTCTTCATAACAACCCAAATGGTGCTGTGATTTCGATTTGTGACTAAAACACCATTGATAACACACCAGTACTTTGGCTTTTGCTCTGTAGTACTTGCACAACATCAGAGCTTTCTCTTTTTCCCACTCTACCCCCCATGGAGTAGGTTGTAGTTTGTAGGCTGGTCAAGAAGTTGGGTGGGGTGACAGCCAGGATACCTCACCCAAACTGACCAAAGGGGTACTCTAATCGATACAGTGTCATGTTTAACAATAAGAACAGAGGAGGGTTTCTTTGGGAAGGTAAGCATTGCTAAGAGACTGGCTGGGCATTGGCCTGCTTGTGGCAGATGCTGAATGATTGCCTTTACATCATGTGTTTTGTTTTTTTTTGTTTTCTTCCTCTTTCCTTCACTTATTAAACTGTCCTTACCTCAACCAATGGATTTCCTGGTTTTTGCTCTTCCTGGTCTCTCTTCTGTCCCATTGGAGATGGCAGGAGAGTAAGCAAATGGCTGTGTGATGCTTAGCTGTTGGCCACAGTCAATCTGCCATGAATAAGCAGGTTCACATGCAACTATTGTCTTTCTATTTCCCACCTTTGTAATGTTACCAACCTTTGATGTCAAAAGTCCCCATGCAGCTCTGCTGTCCTCCACTGCTATGGCATGTTGTGGTGGAATAAACCTGGCCAAATGCCCTCCCAGCTTCTGACACTCCCCTGCATTAACAGGTCAAGGGGAGAAACAGATTGGAAAATCTTGTGGGTTGAGACAGACAGGGAAATCACTTACCAATCACTGTCATCGGAAAAGCAAGCTTGGCTTGGCGAATATGAGTTTAATTTATTGCCAGTTAACATAGATTTGAGTAGTGAGAAACAAAGAGATAATTAAAACATCACCTTCCCCCCTATTCCCAGTCTCAATTTCACTCTTCACTCCTGACTCCTCCACTCCCAACATCGAGCAGCGCAAGACTGCGGGGAATGAGGGGTTGTGGTAAACCCACAGCAGCTCCTCTCTGCTGCTGCTTCCTCCTCGCACTTTTCCCTTGCTCCAGTGCAGGCTTCCCCCTCAGGATCTGTTCTTTCAGGATAAACCCAGTCCAGCATGGGCCGGTCATGGGCCATGGGGAAATACCTGCTCCACCATCTAGCACGCTGCCCTTGGAGTTTCCTCTGCTGTTTCTTACTCTTTTTTGTTCCCTCCTCCCCTGTCTGGCAATTTTGCCATTTCTTAAACTGCTTTCCAAGAGGGGTCCCCATCTTGGTTGAGGTGCTCAGCTGTGCCTTCTGGTGGGTTTGCTGGAGCCAACTGTGTCTAACATGGGGTGCCCCTGGTCTCTCCTCACAGAAGTCCCCCCTGCAGACTCTGCTGCCAGCAATTGGGCACCTGCACCCTGCACAGACATGAAAGAGTCACATCTCACAAGACAACTGACAAATGTGATCTTGCCCCTGCCCCATCCCAGGAAGTCCCATCATGACACCTTTGTGGTCTTCATATACTGGAAAGGGGTCTTTGTGTATGGTTTTTAGAAATGGAACATAAATTTAACTTGTTCATTAGTTTGTACCAAAGTTAAAACTGTTATTACCAAGAATTTTTCTTATGTCACTGCACTGTGCTTTCCCACAATGAATAGGTATTTCCAGTTTTTTAACAGTTTTCCTTAAAACAGAACTTCAGCAAATTAAAGAAAGAGCATCTGGCATTTTAGGTCTCAAAACTGGCCTGTTTTATGTGCTAATCATGTAAGTAGCAGTCTTTACTTCTTTTTAAAGTTACCATTTTGTCATTTAGGGCCGTAAGTATTTAGCAAAGATAATTAGCTATTGAGACAGCTTACTAACAGTGGTGTTGAATTTCCTAACTGTGGCAATATTTTCATTGGAATTGGCTGTGTTTGTAACAGACATGCTCCAGCTCATACAGTAATTAATTCTGTGCCCTGTATTATAAAAAAAGGTCACATTGTCACCTTCTGTCTGTATTCTGTGAAACTGCAGGAAAATCTTGGTAGCACCTGTGAATGCACATGCAATTTTTGTTTTGCTTCATGAAAGAAGACAGTAAGAGAGAACATTTTTCCCGGTGTTGCCATGTTACAGTGATACTGTGGGTGATCTGTGTGGCTGGTAGGAAGCGTAAATAAGTCAGTGTGCTTCCTGGCGTTGCTTCCTGAATGGATAAAACAATGGGCAAGGAAGAAGAATCTAAATCAGTATGGGTTTATTACTTTTATTTCCATGCATTAGCATGAAACTTAGTATTAAACGCTAGACAACAGTGATTTAAAAAACAATGATAAATAACCCTCTGGACAATTTTTCTTTAGTTGTAAACAAGTCTACCCTCAAGCATATCAAAGTCCCTCTAGAGATCAAAAACAACAGGTTGAAGCTAAGGTTTTGGTGCATATGTGGACAGCACATAAAACTGAAAGTCAGGAGTCAATTTTACTTCTAGGATTAATTTAGATTAATTTTCTCTTAATCTTTCTGTCCCCTGTCTTAGAGAAAGAGAAAAAAATGAAATTATAGTTTATGTAATAAAAATTCCAAATAGATCTAGTCTCACTGTGCTGTCTTTAAATAACAGTTTATAGTCTTAACCCCACCTCTGCCCTGATATATTTGCAATCTAAAAAGATATGACAGGTAAAGCTCTGGGGACTGGGATAATGATAAAATGAGCCAAGAAGATGAAGTAACCTGCCTGAAGCTAAATGGCAGAATTTGTGGAAGAACTAGGACTGGATTTAAGCCTCTGGAAGCTCTGCACATGGTCAAATGCCTAGAAATATAGGAGTTACCATGCTTTAATGAATTACCACCCATCAACTGAGCTACAATATTTCCGTGCTATGCACTTGATGTGATATGTGATGAATTTTTTGCTTATTGTGAGTTTATATTCACCTAATATGATTAGGGTTAAGATTTTTAAAACTGGTGAGAACTATGGACAAAGAAGTGACACCTAATTGGCAAAGCTTTCTCTTCTTTTGACTTTTTTTTTTTTTTTTTCCTGCCTGTTCTAAGATTACTGACATTTGTGGATATCACATACTGAAAGCAGCAGGGATCTGCATTGCAGATAGACACTCCTGCAGTGCTAATCTGGGAGCAAGATTTCCTCCAGTGTCATTATCAACTATCCACGCATTACTAAGAAAGGAGAAGAATAGCATGAGGTGAGAGATGCTCAATTTTGCTACTAAGCTTAAGGAATATTTGGAAGGAAAGGACACTGAGGCAATCTTCCCTGGAGAATCATATTTACTTATTGTTTGTAGTACATTAAACTTGATGGTTTGTAAACTCTGCATTTCTTGTACTTAATGCCTAGAAAAGATCAGTGCACACACAGTCTAACTTTAATAATTTTATTAGTCTCTGATCCTTTCCTACTCTAAACGAAGTACAACATTTGTGCCCCACCCATTCTCTGAGTGCTTTGCTAACTACAAAATTAGTACAGACAGCAGGTGGCCTAAAGAAATTGCAAAACAACAGCTGATCTGAGTAGGAGCAGACTGTGGATCCCTGCAATGGAACAGGAGATACAGGCTCTATTATACCGCCTGCTCAGTCAGGAGCCTCCCCCATCAACACTCAGATTCACTCCTCGGTAGCAGGAGGCTTCTCAGATCTAACTCAGCACACATTTCTGAGTTTACTTTAACTCCTTCTCTGTGCTCTTTGCTTAGAGATTGACAAGGATTGGATGGATGGTTTCATAGATTGTGTGATTTACACCTTGTTATTAGTGTTCATGGCCTTTGTTGCCCAAAAGATAGTTTTGGGGGACAGACTATATAGAGTTGAAACGTGTGATACTGCATGCTGGTAGGACTGTCTTCAGCAAAGCTGTTAAAAGCCCTGATCCCATTGCAGCTGGAAATCCTGAGTAAAAAACAATTGAATTAATATATTCTAAGTCAGTTTAATCTTTTAGGTAAGTTTGTGAATGTGAAAGAGAATGTGTATGCAGAATAATAGAATGGTTTGAGTTGGGAGGGACCTTAAAGATTGTCTAGTTTCAACCCCCCTGCCATGGGCAGGGACACCTTCCACTAGACCAGGTTGCTCAAAGCCCCGTCCAACCTGGACTTGAACCCTCCCAGGGAGGGGGCAGCCACAGCTTCTCTGGGCAACCTGTGCCAGTGCCTCACCACCCTCACATTAAATAGTTTCTTCCATATAGCTAATCTAAATCTACATTCTTTCAGTTTAAAGTCATTACTCCTCATCCTATAACTGCACTCCCTGATAAAGAGTCATCCCCATCTTTCCTGTAGCCCCCTTTAAGAACTGAAAGGCCACTGTGAGGTCTCCCTGGAGCATTCTCTTCTCCAAGCTGAACAGCACCCACACTCTCAGATTGTCCTCATATGGAAGGTGCTCCAGTCCCCTCATCACCTTCTTCATGGCCTCCTCTGGACCTGCTTGAGCAGGTCCATGTCATTTTTATATTGGGGGCCCCAGAGCTGGACACAGTACTCCAGGTGGGGTATCACTAGACTGGAGTAGATGGGGAGAATCACCTCCCTTGACCTGCTGGCCACACTTCTCTTGATGCAGCACAAGATACAGTTGGTTTTCTGGGCTGCAAGCGTACATCGGTTGCTCATAGTTAGTTTTCCATCTACTGTTGCTCCCAGGTTCTTCTCTGCTGGGCTGCTCTCTATACACTTCTTCACCCAGCCTGTATTTGTGCTTGGGATTACCCCAACCCATGTGCAGGACCATGTACTTGGCCTTGTTGAACTTCATGAGGTTTGCACCTCTCAAGCTTGTTAAGGTCCCTCTGGGTGGCATCCCTTCCCTGCAGCGTGTTGACTGCACCATACTGCTTGATGTCATCAGCAAACCTGCTGAGGAGGCACTCAATCCCACTGCCCATGTCACCAACAAAGATGTTAAACAGCACTGGTCCCAGCACTGATCCCTGAGGAATGTCACTTGCCGCTGCCCTCCACTTGGACATCAAGCCATTGATTGCAATTCTTTGAGTGCAACCATCCAGCCAATTCCGTATCTACTGAGTGGTTCATCCATCAAATCCATGTCTCTCCAATTTAGAGAAAAGGATGTTGTGCAGGGCAGTGTCAAAAGCTTTGCTCAAGTCCACATAGATGACATCAGTTGCTATCTTCTTGTCCAGCAGTGGTGTAATCCTGTTGTGGAAGGCCACCAAATTTGTCAGGCACCATTTGCCCGCAGTGAAGCCATGTTGGCTGTCACCAATCACCTCCTTATTTTCCATGTGCCCTAGAACAGTTTCCAGGAGGATCCACTCCATGATCTTCCTGGGCACACTGGTCAGACTGACAGGCCTGTAGTTCCCCAGGTCTTCTTTTTACCCCTTTTTAAAAATGGACATTATGTTTCCCCTTTTCCAGTCAGTGGGTACTTCACTGAACTGCCATAACATGTCAAATATGATGGGTAGTGGTTTAGCCACTTCATCCACCAGTTCCCTCAGGACCTGTGTGTGCCTCTCATTGGGTCCCATAGACTTGTACACCTTCAGGTTCTTTAGATCATCTTGAACCTGATCTGTTCCTACCATGGGTGGCTCTTCTTTCTCCCAGACCCTGCCTTTACTTTCTGCATCTTTGGCAGTGGCTTCACCCTTGATGGTGAAGACTGAGGCAAAAAAGTCATTGAATACCTCAGCATTCTCCATACCCTGGGTAACCAGGTCTCCCGTTTCCTTCCAGTGAGGGCCCATATTTTCGCTAGTCTTCTTTTTTATCACCAATGAAGCTGTAAAAGCTTTTTTTGTTTCTCTTGACATCCCTGACCAGATTTAATTCTATCAGGGCTTTGGCCTTCTTAACCTTATCCCTGACTACCCAGACAGTTTCTCAGTATTCCTCCCAGGCTATCTGGTCCTTGCTGCCACCCTCTGGAGGCTTCCTTTTTGTCTTTGAGTTTGTCCAGGATCTCCTTGTTCATCCATGCAGGCCTCCTGACATTCTTATCTGACTTCCTCTTTGTTGGGATGCATTGCTCCTGAGCTTAGAGGAGGTGGTCCTTGAATATCAACCAGTTTTCCTGGGCCCTTCTTTCCTCCAGGGCTTTATCTCATGGTACTCTACCAAGCAGATCCCTGAAGAGGCCAAAATCTTCTCTTCTGAAGTCCAGTGAAGTGAGCTTGCTGTGCGCCCTCCTCATTGCCATGAGGATCTCGAACTCCACAATTTCCTGGTCACTGCATCCAAGGCTGCCCTTGAGCTTCACACTCCTCACCAGCCCCTCCTTGTTGGTGAGAACAAGGTCTAGCATAACACTTCTCCTTGTTGGCTTCTCTATCACTTGGAGAAGGAATTTATCATCAGTGCATTCCAGGAACCTTATAGTTTGCTTGTGTCGTCCTGTGTTGTCCTTCCAACAGATATTGGGGTAGTTGAAGTCCCCCATGAGGACCAGGGCTTGTGAAAGTGAAGCTGCTCCTCTATGTCTATAGAGAGCCATGTCCAGAAACTGGTTCACGGAGTGCTACTAGTAGGCAGTATACTGTTTATGCATGAGTGAATATACTGGAGTCAGTGTAATGTTAACTCAGCTGGATTTCTAGAAGGAGAAGATCATGTGTCTCTGCTTGCATCCTCATCTAATGATACTTTTATTCTTTTGGAATTCAGATTATTTACCATATGGTTTCAGGTGAGAATTGGTTGGGTAACAACACTTACCTGATTGTGGTGAATTAAATAATTGTTACCCATACAAGTAGTATAGATGGAGCACAGACCCTGAAAGCTATCTAGTTGACTTGCTCCTAAAGGAGTTAGATACCTGCATGTTCTTGAGGATCATAGACACTGCTATGAGGATCATTTTGGTGCTATTAAAAGTCAGGACCTACTTTTCATCAGAAAGTAGGTAACCTCTATTTGTAATGGACTTCAGCTAGACCATCTCTCCAATTCTAATTTCATTACTTCAGGCCAGGCTGAAGAAAGCCTGTTTAATAATCTGCTTGTACAAAGCTCAAAAAAAACTTGTCTGTTTCAGTCAACTGAACTTCTACATGTGTGACTCTTGGTTCTTTATCCAACTATAGTCCGTTGACTCATGTCTCAGGTATTTTTCATAACCTTAATGTTACAGTTTGTCTATGATCAGGATGAGCTTTGGCAGAAGACATGGGTTGAAAGACCTTACAACTTAATTAGACTTTCCCCTTCTCAGACTACGGTTGCAGCATTGAATAACTCCTGTGTTTGCTAGAAAGAACATTCACATTTCTCGTGATATTTCAGAGTCAGCTGCTGTGAAGTTTCCCATGAAAACTACAGCAGAAAATCTTAGTTCATAAAGTGTTAACAAAACTTTGTATGTCCATTTGGAGCAAGATAGATTCCTGAAACAACTGTGTGCCAGGAATAGAGAATAGGTTGGTAGCTGAAATTACCAGCTGTCTACTGAAAATATTTTTTTAGTAAGTTATTGAAACTCCTAAAAAGAAGATTGGTCTAATCTATTAAAAACACATATTGTACCTATGGTTTGCAAAATTAGAATGAGACATGGCTATATTGGTTTGTGCTGCTGCTGCTTCTAAAGAGTCTGTTTTAGTCAATGTCTCAGAGGGCAACTTTCCTCAAAGGGAAAAAAAGTTGCCATAAATTCTACCAATTAGGGAGTTTCAGTGCCTTCCCCTTGAGTGCTGGATAATTGGGCAGGTGAAAACAGTATGGTGCCATCAAACGAAGGCTCATCTGAGTCATCTTGAGCCTTTGTTCACCAGCTCACATAGGACCGTATCACAACACAATTGCCTTAAAGATTGACTCAATTTTCAATAATCCTGCATTTGTTAAGGGGAAAAAGCATCTCTGTGGGGGAAAATGTATCTAACAGCTACCAAACTGAGGTAAATAAGGTAAAATAGAACTGGAGAATTTTAGGGTAGCTAAGTGAGATTGCTTTTTTCCTAAGGATTAAAGTTACATGCATTCTCCTCAATCACAGGTGGTAGGTTCTCTTTCTCTTTTATCTCAGTTCTTGCAAGTCATGATAGCAGAGAAGTAACAGTAAATCTTTTTTATTTTCTACCTTCTTTTTCTGTAGTTAGGTTATAGGTAGGTTTGCAGATTTCTAATGTTTTCCCCAATTTTGTGCCTCTTGTTCAGGAGTTCAGCCCAGCTTCAGTGTGTTTCTGGTAGTGTACACATGTACTGTAGTTTATGTAAGTTTGCATCTCTAGATTTTTCACAAGTACAGTATGCAGTGCAACGCAGACTTCACTTTCTGGTATAAACATAGGAAGTTCAGATTATTATTGCAACTGTACATTGTATTCTCTCATTTAAATGTTTCTAGAGCAGTTATCTATTCAGTGTGTCTCTATTGAATTAGTTCAACAGCAAGACAAACTTCTTATCCCATATAACCCAAGTTCAGCAGGTTGAAACCCTATTTAGTAGTCATCTCAGAGCCATTACTTCTTTGGTAGTTTCCCTTATGACTACAGAAATCCTATTACCATTAGTAGTGTTCTTTCAGAAACCCAGGAACCTACAACTGACTCTCCAACTTTAACTTGAAACATGAGTTGGAAATAATTTGTGTATTTAATGAAGTGTCAAAAGGAATTATAAACCAAAACTGTCCTCAATCAAGATATTTTCCCTTGGAATGTAATAGATCTTGCACAGTTATGCAAATTTCTCCTGTTTACATATACAGTTCTCTTATTTTCTGTCTATCAGAAAAGGTTTAATTCTTAATATCCTGAAATCATATCAGGGTACAAAACAGGTTTCAGTATTTAAATTTTTAACTTTTTGAGATGTTTTTAAATTTGTTCAGCTCTTGTTGGCCTCAATCTGGGTGTTTTGTTACCTTTGTGTATTTGTCTGGATATTCTGATGGTATGATGAACAGACATTTTTCAGGTTTTCTTTCTTAGATTACTGTGTTTCTTTTATGCTGAAGTTTCTCAGAAATATACCTCTAGTTCAGCTGTGCTTCAGGGTGATCCAAAATGGGTTTAAAAAAGATGGGAAATTTTTATGTCTTTTTTACCTTCCATCTAATGAATACTTTTACAAAATGAATAGATACAACTGGAACTTAAATGTAAATGATCTCTTTTATTTTTCCTTTTGGAAAAATAGTGTATCGAATATTATTTTTTCCCATTTTTATTGTGAATCTCCTTGGAGAAATGAAGCAACAGATTTCTCAGCCTTTTAAGATGGAGCTGAAAGCTTCCAGAATATTTGTTAAATACTTGAGTCATGTTAACAAAACCAAGGACAAATCAATGAGATAGTCTGGTTAAGAACTGCTTTCTCTCCCTGCATCTCATACTTGTTTTAACATTTTAAAGAAAATTGCAAGGGCTGTATATGTATATGGGATCTGAGGCTCCTGTGGGGATGTTACACATATAATATTGATATAATAATTTCCTCTGTTAAATGGCTGTCTTTACTAGTGTAATTAAACCATATGACCTTGCAGATCCTTAAGTCTTTTGGCCAAAGGCTGAATGACAATATTCTTAAAACCTGCTATTGACATTGATGAAGTTACAGTTGTAGTTGGGATTGTGAAAATATTTTAAAATGTGCTACTAACCTGCAGAAACTCTTCAAAATCTAGGTATTGAAGTAGAAAGGAAAACTAAGAAACAATCTTTTCATGTTTTGGCTTGGCAGAGAGTTCACTGCATGAGAAAGTAGACACTTGAGGCAAAATACATGAGAGTTACAGAAATCCACTAATTGTAGAAAAAGGGGTATTAGAGGAACAAAGCCTACTGTTAGACCTGTTTGCAGAGCTGTACTCTGTAAATGCATGTGTGCATCTGTTTGCTGAAGTAAATGGTTTTGGTTTTGTTTCTTCTTCATAAGCAGCTTGAATCTTACTAATAATGCAGTGTTAAGTCACTCTGGGTAAGTGGAACTCCCTCTCTGATACCTTCAGGAATGTGATGCTGATGAAAGTATGAACTGTCCTACTGTTGGGATAAGAAACACTGTTGACACTCTACAAATAGACCTATAGAATAGGAACATTGCTGGATCTTTCTTTCCTTTTTCTTTTTTTTTTTTTTTTTTTTTTTTCCCCGAGGCTCATAGTATTTGAAAGTTATTAGGTGATATCTAAAAAATACATGATCAAATTAATATTTTTCAAGGGTCTAAAGAGACATTCATTGTGCATAATGCTTAAACAAGATATTCTCAATCCTTTGTTTAGATGGGTTTTCAGTAATTAAAGAATTTTATTTGGATCCAACATTCTCCATTTGTAATTATCCTCTTGAAGTCCCTTTGTAATTATTCTTTTTTTTATGATCCTTTACATTAGCATATTCAATCTAAATTGTTTAATTAGATGATAGTTTGCTCAAATTACAGATGCATAAGTTTTCTGTATAAGTCAAGAAAATAGAGCTTTTGAGCTTGTGATGTGCTAAGAAGAAAAAAAAAAGTATTGTACTGTTGTTAACTGCTAAATCAAATTTAGTCTTTTTAACTCCCTATTCTATTTACTCTGAGTAAAAACAAATCTGGTGCTATTATTTAGACAACTCCTTGGTACAATTGGATTTGATCTTTAAAACACATAGTTATGAAACTGTGCACAATTCCTATTCTTTGGGCCAGGGTGAATGCACTGGAAAATCTTAGTGTAATATAGAGTCATAATGTATGCATGCACACATAAAAAAACCTCCATCTCTCACACCTGTCCCTCTTTCATGGTATCAGAGTCTTCAGGATGATCTAAAACTGTCTGATAGCCATAAAACTGACTTCATCAAGCAACACATTGATTTAATGATTGGCGATATCGCCCAAATTTTTCTTCATGATAGCCAGTCAAATTCTTCCCTCAGATGGGTCAAATATTAAGGTTTGACTTAGTCAACAACCTGCCAGTTGTCTAATGACAAGTACAGAAATTTTGAGATTCAAAGGGTAAAGCCAAGAAGCCTTTTTTTTTTTTTTTTTTTCACAAGGAAACCACTAACTTAACCAATCCATTACATAGTTACCTCTGACAATAATGCAAAATCCCTCTTACTAAAATGGTACCATAAAACTGCTTATTGCCATAAAAGTTCTGGGTGAGCACAAGCTCAAGACTGAAATCCTCAGGTGAATGCTCAGAGATGAGGTAGGTTGAATCCTCCTGAACTGAAAATATATTGATTACTTTGGGTCCTTTGATATCTCAGCCTAACTTCTCAGGGGAAAGAGAGGAGACTGAGTAAGACACAAAGAATCAAAGTAAAGATCCCTGCAGGCAAAGGGACAACAATGGCTTAAAGACACTGCAGAAGAGGATTATCATATCCTTCTACTATCAGAGACTAGGAAGTCCAACTTTTCCAGTTCTACTGAAGAGTTACTATTGTTGATCAGCAGCTGCTAGTAGGTATATAAAATCCTTCATATTTTGTCTTTCCTTCTGCCTGCCTTATCAAGAACAGAAGAGTTTTTGTTGCATGTGTGCGATATGTTGTGGAACAATTCTTGATATCCCTTTCTTTTGAGCTTAGGTATTTTTTCTTTGCTTTGGCAAAAGGATCCAGTATGAGTAGAGATATATTCTAAGGAAGTGGGAAGCGTGGAAATGCTTGGCACATGACTCTGTTGTTGGTAACAAAGTTGGTAATCTTACAATCATTTTAATGAACATCTTAATGGTTTCCATTTGTATTTAAGATGTATTTGATACACAGTAGGCAACACTGTAGCAAAAGAAGCAGTATGATAAAACATTGGTGCTTGGACTTGAATTTTTACCTGGTACAGTGTTTGGGCTGAGTAACATGGTCTCCAAGGCAGAGATAGGGTACATACAAACATCCTTGCTCTGTCTACAGATAAGTTCTCCTTAGGATTTTCACTGATCTGGAGAGTTTGGATCCTTCTTATAGCCAGAAGAGTTTTAAAAATGCTCTTTCATATAAGAGCCTTAATCTTCCTAGGGTGCCAAAACTAGAAGCACACATTCTCCATCTGATGAAAGTTGTGTTGAAATTAACTAAATGTTTATAAAGCACACTGAGCATGAAAGAAATTTAAAAATTTATTTATATGACTTGAGTTAACATATATTAATTCCTTGTTAAACTTTTCAGGAGCAGTTAAAAAAAAATCAGATATAAGGCTGAAGTGAGCCACCTGCAAAAAACCTTCTGTGATTTTGAAATATGTAGTTGATATTAAACATTTATTTTTTTCTCTCTACATTTTGCAAGATAAATACTATAAAAAAAATGTATACAAATAGTAGAGAATATTATTCTGTTCAGATAATGAAATGTTAAATATGTGCTGCTGTAATTTATATATAACCTGCTCTGATGTGAGAAAATTTTCATACAATTTTCACAGAAACTTTATGCACAGTTCATTCCTAACTGTAGGAATCCCTATCAGAACCATTAAATAAGCAGCTCAGGAATTAAACTAGCCCCCAGTTATTGTACGCAAATAACCTATATGGGAAATTGTGTTATCTAACTGACCAGTTGATGCTTTGATTTTTCCAGCTTTAAGAAAGAAATTAAATGGTATGGCATTGTATTACTCTCATTTCCAATCCTCTGGAGCAGATAAACATTATCATGAAACTGGCCAAGGATGAAATTTAAATACGTAATGATTGGAGAGGATGACAGGAAGAGTTTCCAATTTACAAAAACTGACAGATTAGGTTAATTAACTGCAAATTTTGGAGTACAGAGATAGGGGGGAATTATTTATTTTGATGTGTAATGCATACTCAGTATTTTTGTATAGAAGCACACAATTATTCAAGAAAGAAGTAAGAGAAAAAGCTGAAGCCACCTACATCTTTTTCTCCTTTTAAGTAACTGTCACGTTACAGTTCCAGTGTGGATTACAGATTCATTCCATTTCATCTGACTTCTCTAACAACCCAAACTGTTTCTCCAGTGCACCTTTAAACAGCTGTACAGCATAACTGTGACGGTCGTTTAAGCACCCTAGGCACTCATCATGGATATGAGATTGTGAGTCACATATCATGATCATACTCTTACAGTGTTAATTTCCTTTGAAAAAGTCTGGATTGTGAAAACATAATCTGCCCTGTAAATACAGTACTGAAGGAACAAAACAAGCTGTATGCAGCAGAATAGAATGGAAATTGAATCTGCTTTTGTAGCTGCTTGGATTGCAAACCTTTTTGGCCTGAGGTTCTTAATCATCTCTACAATTGCAAAATAATGTTGCTGAGACAAGTAGGTATAACAATGAATGCAGTCAGATCACCCACTTTGGTTCTTTTAATTTTTTACAGTCATAATGTTCTTATGACATTTTGTCATTTAGGTTATGGAAATAAGTTACTCTGGAATTTAAGAGGTATATAGTGATGGCAGGATGGGGTAGTAAATGCTAGGACTCAACAGGAAGTTTCCAAGCTGTACTGGATTTATGTGGCACATTTTTTTGATAGTGAGGGAGAGAGCTACAGCAGTGGTCCCTGTGAGAAGCTACTCGAAAGCTCCCCTGGCTCCAACTCGGACCTGCCTCTGGCCAGGGTCAAGCCAATCAACTGCTCCTCTGAGATAACATATTTAAGAAGGGGAACCTGGGAGGGAGTTGGGGCGTGTGAAGAAGAGTTGCAAGAAGGATGGACACCCAGATCAGTGGAAGGAAGGAGAAGGATGTAGGGGAGGTGCAACAGAGCAGAGACCTCTGTATGTTGTGGTGAGACGGCAGGGCCGCCCACCCTGCCACACAGGGTCTGTGGTGGATCAGAGGCTGACCTGAAGCCTGTGGAGGAGCCCACACCAGGACAGGCATCTGAACTTAAAGGAGGCTGGGACCCTGAGGGGAGAAGAGGCCCCAGCTGTTGTAGTTCGGCGCTGGGAGGACTGCAACATGCGGGGGTGACCCACGCCGGAGCAGCTTGGGAACGGCTGCAGCCTGTGGGGAGGGCTCATGTTGGAGAAGTTTCATGGAGGACTGTCGGCAGTGAGAGGAGAGCCACAAGGAGCAGGTGAGAAATGTGCGGTGTTCAGCCCACCTCCTGAGCAGGAAGGAGCGGCGAGCTGACTGTAACCTCCATCCCTGCCCCCTGTGCCGCTGGGGGAGGAGGGAGAGGGATCAGGATGAGAGCTGAGCCCAGGAAGGAGGAAAGGGTGAGGGGGTGTGTTTCTGGATGTGGCTGGTGCTTCTCACTGTCCCCACCTTCTCTGTTAAGTGTTGTTTTTTTTTAACATTTGAATTAAAGTCATGTTTCCTTTTTTTCTCCCCCTAATGAGACTGTCTTCTGCCTGTAGCCATAATGGGTGAGCTACTCCTCCCAGTTCTAAAACGGATTCCTTGAGACATTTCTGCTCAATATTCTCTCCCCCATCTCTGAGCAGCTATGTGGTGCTCAGCTGCCTTCTGGGCCTAAACCATGACACAAGTACTATGCTAAAACTTTTGCTTTTGTGTCCTTGGGTAATTAATTTGCACTCACAGTATGTCCCTTTCTCTATTTGTGTAACATAAGTGCCTTCCATGGCCAGCATATTATCAGCTAATTGTTGGCTGCTCACTGTTTCTGTGAGATGAGGTTCTTGCTTCAACTCTGGTCTCTACTTTTAGTGCATTTTATAATCTTCAGAACTAATTTTCTGTTGGCAAGACTCAGGCTTGATGAGTGCAAAAAGAAGCTGAGTTCTCAGACTCTGTCATAAAATGCTAGGGAAAGCTGATCTTAACACATATGTTATTGAAGCAAATGATGTAAAAGACTGATGCTGAAGAGTACCCCCCTAGGTACCACTGGCTGCATTTAACACAAATGTTTTATTAAAGAGCATAGATTTTAATTGTGACGCTCTTTTTCCAAAACTGAAAAGTTTAGGCCTAACTTGAGAAATAACAACATCATTAATAGCCCAGCTCCATGGTGACAGGGGGATATAACTGGGATTACGGTGTAATGGATCTCTGCATTTAAAATGTATTCACTGGCAGTTTTAACTGTAAGAAGCCAAATTAATAACTGCTTTTGTTTCACCCTTGACATTACATGTTATGTCTGATTTTCCATGCCCTGAAGTCCTTCCGCTCATGAATTCTGTCTTTTGTACTCCCATTATGACTTTAGAGGTGAAGATTCATTCACATTTCAAAGTTCAATTTAAGAAGTCAGGCTTTTGTAAAGTTTCTTTCTCTTTTTTTTTCAGTTGGTTGGGTTTAATTTTTTTTTTTTTTTTTTAATTTTTTTATCAGATGCTAAAAGATTTTGAACAAATTTACCCTGCAGTGCCAAAGAAGAAGCCATGTGACAAAAGATCCCAGATGTTTGGTTTTGACTGTGTCAGCCTCTGGGCTTGGCTTCCAGTCTACCTGTCAGGTTAGCTTTGGCGAAGGTGGGTGCACATTAAAAGTACAGATAGTACTAGGTGAGGTAGCTCAGTGGCTTTAGAAAGACCTTCCTTTGGTCTAAAAGTCTATCTCTAGGGCATGGAAATGTTTTGTGTTTTTATTCTACAGGTCACTTACCCAGGGTAAGTGAAGTGAATCTGAAGTGAACGACGAGCTGCCTTTTTCTTTTTGAATTTGTCCACTTTCAGTAGCTCTAGGTAACACTGTAAATCAGAGAGGATTAGTGGTCCTTGGATGAGGCAAAGGGGCAAACAGGGGACTGTTTTGTCATGAGCACCTCCTAAGAAACACATTCTTTAGCTCTGTACTAGCAAGGGAATGGGTGAGCCTTTGCATGCATGTTGTAGAGCCGCTCATCTCTTTGGTGCAGAACACTTAGTAAGTTCAGTTAGCTAAATGAAGAGAAAGTATAGGCCAAAACAAGAAAGCCTGCTACACTTCAGTGTGAGTGCAGGTTAACATTGAATGCTGCCTACTGAATCGTTTCTCTGCTTCTTCTCATGGTGCCTTATGTGTGCTCAGAGAGGACAGACAAATAGGGTAGCTCACAGCATGAAGAGCTGTGAGATGTGCAATTAATAGTCTCCTCAATGAATATTGGTCTGATGCTCATATATAACCATTTGCTAGTTCATAGAATCATAGAATATCTTAAGTTGGAAGGGACCCATAAGGATCAAGTCCAACTAGCTGTTCCTCAAGGACTACATGAAAATAAACGACATGACTGAGTGTGGTCATGCAGGTGCTCCTTGAACTCTGACAGGCTCGGTGCCATGAGCACTTCTCTGGGGAGCCTGTTCCAGTGATTCACCACCCTCCCAGTGAAGAAATTAAACCACTTGCTTGTTCTCTCTGAAGTTATTTTCAAGAGATTAGGCAGTTGATGTTTAATACCAGAAGTGAATGTTTCACATTTATATATAGTGGACTCAGTGAAACAAAAAACCCTACCAACATCCCTGAAAAATTCTGTTTAATTACTGACATAGGTTTTCTATTTTAAAGATTCTTGGTGCATTATCTTGGTGTTGTAGGTTAACTCTGGTAGACAGATAAGTACCACACAGCCACTTTCTCACTGCTCCCACCCTCCTCACACCCAGTAAGATGGGGGAAGAGGAAAGGGAGAGTAAAAGCAAGAAAACTTGTGGATTGAGATAAAAATTGTTTAATAAACTAGCGAGATGTGGAAGAAGAGAGAAAGAAAACAGAACAAAACAAGTGATGCAATGGCAATCACTCACCACCTCCCATGTATAGCTTGTTGCCCAGCCAGGCATCAACTCAGGAACCCTTGAGTTGTTGCTCTTAAGCAGTGCATATAAACCTGGAATAAGCTGAAAAACAAGCAAAACACTGCTAGAAATCTTTGGGTATAAAACCATGAAAATTCTTTACTTTTTAGTGCTACTGATATGTGCTTTTCAAAGATATCTGAATAGAGAGCACATATTTTAACAATTACTTTTTAAAAGAAAAAAAAAAAAAAAGAAAGTTTATGTGTCTCTTGAAAAGCAGCAGTAACATTACATGGATGTATATCACAAACCTTATTTTGGAACCGAGATTCCCCATATATGCCAAGGTTTACAGTAAGTTATTTTGTTTGGTTTACCAAGGGTGAACATACTGTCAGCTAGGGTGGGATTCCAAACTTCTGCCATATACATGTGATATTCAGTAAAATTTATTTTTGACACCTACTGGGTGCTGTAGTGGAGGATGCAGTAGAGTTACTCAGAGCAAACGTAATCTGAGATCTCTATATACAAATTCTAAATTATCACTTTTCTAGGGTACCTGAAAAGGTCACAAGACACTCAGCAGTAAATTCAGTCTTCTCTGTTTATTCCTGAGACTGTGATTCTTTCACCTCCACTGAGCTATGTGTGAGCCACAAGTGAGAACATTATTTAGTCCTCAATATTGTATGTTTCAAGCTCCTTTGCAAGTATGCATTCTTAGCTCTAAGAAAACAGAATAAAGAGGGATATACTTGGGGCAAAACATGGACATTCATGAAAAGACATACGCTTAAGAGTATTCAGTTACTGAGGTGCTCAGCTATGTCCTCTTCTCTTTGGGAATAAGTTGGCAGCTGTACAGTAACATCCTCATTGCAACATCAAGTTCCTATGAATTCATTGCTTTTTACCTGGTGCTTATTATCTATTCCTGCACACTTGAGCTGTTTGCAGTTAAAATTCTTTCTGCCTTCCTGATTGCCAACCAGAAATTCAGCCTGCAGAATTCTAGCTCAGTCTGAGAGCTGTGTTCAGTCAATTTATGGCCTAATTTTGTGCCAAAATGGGAGTTGTAAAGCATTTTGAAAATCCACTGTGAAAAGAATACTTAGTGCATGCACAGAGTATACATTGTAGGCCATTAGGTGATGTGTGTTGTTTATTCTTCTAAAACATAATAATGTGTCATGAAAATAATAGTGTCAATCTCGGTATTATGAAAAAAACAATTGAACTCAACATTGGCTAAAGCAGTTGGAAATGATTTGAGTTGCTGATATACTGCATGCATCTAGCATACTCTGTGCGTAATTAAGATCTTATGAGGAAAAACCTTAAGTACCAAAGATCGCTGCTATGATTTGACTGCAGCTCTGTGTCAATGATGGTTCTTGATCTGACACCACATGAAGGTTTTTATGTGGATTTCAGTGCTATCCACAGACAAAAGTACTCAGGCAAATTCACTAAAGAACAACATTTAACACTTGCAGATTCCTTACAATCCTAAAGTGTGTTTTGTTTATCCAGGTTCATGAGTGTGAAAGAAATATTGGTGGAACAACGGGTTTAAGACCTCATAATTTTTGAAGCAGATCTTGGAAAGATATTCAGAGGCTGTTGAACAGTAAATATTTAAAACACTGGAAACAGCACAAGAAGTGCTGGGACCTAAATTGATTTATATTGTCTGGGAAAGTTGAAATTCAAGTAAGTTTAACATTAGAATAATTTCTGTGTTTCATTTCCTGTGCACAATCTGCTTTCTGCAGAGTGATGTGAAACCATGCAATAAACCTGCAGTCTGCTTGGCTGATGTTGCAGGTTCCAGTTTATGTCAGCTTTGATGGGTGCACTTAAAACATTTTGATAAGATGACATTCCCCAATGTCCAAGTACAGCTGAAGCAGAGTGCACCAGCTGTTGCTTTGACTGGTGATCAAGAATCTCCCAGATAAAGACAATCTAATGTAAATCTGCCATGAAAATTAAAATCCTCTCATGTGAAGCTGTATTTTTCCAATTACACTATGATATAGAGGAGAGTGAAAAACGTAAACTTGAAAACATACATGAATAAGAGATGTTCTGAAACAGAAAAAAAGTGTATTCATTCGGATGAGGTCTTATCTTCTATTTTAATTGTTCTTCCATCTAAATTATCAAGAATTTCAAGATCAGACAGACTTTTTAACTCTTAGTGTATTAGTAGATAGTCTGCTGATATGTGAGGGAAAATTATTTTCTCTCACCTTCCCACAAATTGCTGTTCCGTCCCTTGACTCCTTGGTTGCATAATGTTTATGTGGGCAGATGTTCCCAGAATTCCCCTCTCTGCATGAGACCTCTTTACAATCCCAGCAGGCAGCCAGAATTTGCAGTGCAACCCAAACATTGAGACTTAAACTGCAAGCAATCTGTTACACTATAGCTAAGGAAATAAAAGTTCTGCAACTGTCAAGGAGAGATCTATTAGTTTGGCCATGCCTAAAATGCTTTAGGAGGTTTTCTGAAAATAAACACGCCAATCTTGTTCTGAGCCCTGTTTTATGGGGAGATTTGAAAATGTATGTCTTTTGTTTCCAAATTTAATGCAGCCAACAGGTAGAACCAATTCAAAAGGACTTCTATTTTTTTCCTGAGGGGCTGAGGAGTTCATTAGAAATAATTGCACATATACTCTGCTGGAGTTAACAAATGCTCAGCAAGCTATTATAGTGTATAACAGCAGCCTATAGTAATTTAGGGGTGCTGAACAGCCCTAGGATTAACCACATTCATTGATCTTGAATTTAGACATTTCTCTGGTTTTTAAGCTATACCTGGATAAATTGCCATTTAGACCTAACTGTTTGGCTCTGCATACATTTTTTGTATTGTTAGATGAGCCAAAACAGGGCACCAGTTTGAATCAGCCAGTTCACCCCTTCCCTCTAAACAACAGATCTACTTCCTTTCTGGCATGTGGACAAAATCTGCATTTTAGACTTGTAACCTATCCTACCATCAGTAAGAAGTACAGGAACATGTTAGATCACCTTTTGATCTTAAGCTTGTCTTGAATCTCCAACTTAGCTCACTTCTATATCCCTGACCAAGGATCATTCTAACTAAGGATCATACCTAAGGATCATTCAGGACAACATGAGTGAAAGGTTATGACAGTAGATGTAAGGTCTCTGACACAGGCAGGATATCAGCTGCTTCTGTAATTGGAAAGCAGAAAAAGGCTGTGCTCCTTTCCATCCTTTGCAGTCCTGTCAATGCCTGGTAGATGTCCTTTGCCCACAAATGCACAAACAATAAATATAATAATTGAAAGCTTCGGGCAATCGCAGCCACTGAGAGATATTGTAATATGGAATTCTTATTCCTCAATCATAATACAAATATTCTATTTTAGTAAGCTTATTGCTGCTGATTCCTCTGCCCCCAATTCCCTCACCCTCCCATATAGCAGGCTTTTAACTTAAAGCAGCCCGGGATTTGTTGTTTCTTGGCAAATTCTATATACAAAATTACACATCTCAACACAGTGACAGTCCATTCTCTCAGATAGGTACTTCCTTTATTTTTTCCTTTCCTTTGCCCTTCCCTTTCCCCTTCTGTATTGCTTGATCAAAATATGAGGATGTTCTTTTTGCTTGCTCCTGTACTTTTCATGCCATTTTTCGTCACCTCAGTGCTTAGATTCTCATTTCTTCCTTTTGAAACAAATCACTGACAGAAATGTTCTCTGATCATGTTTCATATGCCTTTTGTCTGTTTGTTTTCAGTGATTTGTGAATTTCACTAGAGCTTGTAGTTAACAGTATTCTTTGTCATAAAAACAATGTATTTAATAAAGCTCTTTGTTGGCTACTAGGAATAATGCAGGAAAGTGACATCACAGGTTCTTTTCCACTAATCAGTTACATCCCTACTCTGCAGCAAAGCCTCCCTCTCTCTGAAAAGAAAGGTTATTACTCTGGCAAACCACTGTGCTACACCTCTTCTTAGTGCAAGGAAAGGACAAAAGTTTTTCAGGAAAATGTGACATAAAATCTGAATCTTAATTTTTTTCGTAAAAAAAAAGCCTTAGCTTTCCTTAAAATTTTTCTTGTCTTTCACTCATGCCCTTTTCTTGTCTTTTGCAGAAATTTTCCTTTCTTTTAGTGACTCAACGCTTCTCCTTAAAGCTATAGAGCTGATGTTTGCAACTGCAGCACACTTCCTAGCATATTTCCTATAATAATCACTCACTCAAAGGAAAATTAGAAGCAACACATTTATCCACCTAGTGTTTTGTCTGGAAAGAAAGCAGTCTTGTCCTCTATCTTTTTAAGTATCATATTTTAAAAGTAATTTTAAAATTAAAGCAGTAATGAGAGCAGATATATTCTAGACTGCACTCCTGTTCTAAAGATACAGCTATGTTTTTCAAAATCCATTCATTGGTTTGAATATCATGGAAAATCCCTTGAACTAATGTCTTCAGGGATTATAATTGCATTTTTATGGCACTCTGTGTGGTAATTTTTTCTTGGAAACTGAATTAATATCATAAACATTAGCCCTAAACTTACTGCAAAGTAGTAAGTATATTTAGTAGGTAAATCCTGAGAACTGTGGTAGCTAGGCATATACAATACTTCCCTCTTCAAGTGGTACTTGTTCCCTCTTCAGTGGCCATAAATTATATCATGTCTAGACCAAAATATCCTTCTGAAAAAATGGAGAAGTCCTTCTTGCAACAGCTCTCCCCAGTCCTTTTGGCTACTTTGCATTCCTTGTTGAATGTCACTGAAACCACACCTCTCCTATGGGGACTGGCCACTCCATATAACAGCCAAAATAGAAGACCAACCTTTTAAAAAGGAGATAGAGAAACAGTCAATCTGAGTCACATCCAGAAGTCTGAGCTTGTTTTCATTTGTGGAAATATTCAACAGTGTTCTACCGAGAGATATGAGTTTGCAAGCTGGTTTATTGCATCAGGGTTGCAGTGTTTTGTGAGTTTGTGTCAGCATGTAATTGGACATTGCCAGCAGCGCTTACAGTTACTTGGTGCAGCTGATGCTCCAAATCACTGCTTGTAATCTGACACATCTCAAAGGACTTTCTAAGTGTTTGTTTGGAGACAGCTGGCTAGGTTAGCTTGACCCACTGAACTCTTTTATCTGCAAAATGTGCTTGAAGGATTAGTGGCAGCTGTAGGCTAGTGTTATCCTTTAGACATCACAGGACAAAGGTGTCTCAGTATGTAACTTCGAATGTGGCTGCCCAGAACACACTGTCAGGTAACAGAAGTCTTGAAGCATCAACTATCAGAAACAGTCACTGACGAAGTATTCCTTCCCTTCTCTGTAGATCTAAAACAGTTTTAGTTACATATTTCCTTAACACAGCCTTTTTGAAAATGTTTGACTGCAACTTACTGTCAGTTCCTAACACAAGTTCCTTGTTTACTTCTAGACATAGTTAGATGTCTACTTGTGTTAGATGAGATGACAAGTATGCTTCCCATGCAGAAGTGATAGATGGAAATATCATATCAGGTGCTACTGATAGAAGGACTGCTACAGCAGGTAGTTTCTCATGGATAGCTATGAACAGGCAGGTCAATTTAGTTCTCTTGAGGAGTGCTGTGCTACTTACAGGCATGTCATGTTGTCACTTTACATGACAGCCTTTCCATGTTTCTAGCTGCTATATTGACAATTAAGACGTGGTATTATACTGCTAAAAATTTCCCAGACATTACAAGCTTGATTATTCACTTTTTATGCAGAATTTTGTTATAATTTTGCCTTATAGCCATCATCAAAACAACAACAAAAAGCCATAAATCTACAACTGGCTAAGAAACAAATTCTGGTTTCAAGTCTATATACCAGCAACTCCTGTTACAGACCAGTGCAGTAGGAATAATGTAATTTATTTGAATTAGACCCTATGATGTCAGAAGTGAACACTGGTGTTTTATTGAAGCATTTTCTTTTACAGAGTTGTTTTGGACTGTTTCATGTATCAGTCAGCATTAGCTATCACATTGCTTATGAAGTGTTAAGTTCCTTTTATGAAGTCATTGTACACTTCACCACAACTCATGCCAAAGATAAGAATGAATTCTACTCAAAACTTAAGCAGTGGAAAGTGAAATACAACCTATTTAATTATGTCTGGATGGAGGCCTATGTGACAGATAATGGAGAAGGTAGAAGTACAGGGTGAGAGAATGAGCAGTAAGCCATGAACAACCAGAGGAACCACACATGGTGTTACATCAAAGAGAATGGTTGGTGTGCTGTGTAATGACTGGAAGGGCATTTGAAGTTGTGATTGAAGTAACCATCTCCAGTCACTTGATTCCTTTCGTGTTCAGGGAAATGGGATATTATGTTCCTTGCAGATAATTGTGATTACTTCTTAGTGGCAAGATGCATTTATCACCTTCACTTTCTACTGAAACCTACTCATGGAATCCCACACTGACCAGCTATGCAGGTCAGAAGGATTAGCATTTTCAAACACCTCACGCTGAAAGGCTGCTTTACTGGGTGCTGTACATAAGCAAGAAAGACAGACTTCACTGTTAATCTGATCTTCCAATCTGGGAAAGTGTTTTGCCCACGTCATGCACTACGTTGTCCTACATCAGTAGAAGCCATGCTGTTACTTGCAGTAGTGAAAAAGAGGTTTCTTTTCACTTTCTCCAGGCTGGTTCTAGTTTTCATTCCAACTTACCTGGTATGTAGAAGACTTTTTATTGGGTCATTCATATTGCTCAGCAAATGTAAAAGGTCTTATTGGTAGTTTATTATCTTCTTTCATTGTCCTTTTCATTGTTACAAGTTCAAACTCCAAACAGTTCCAACAGGAGGTATACTTATGAATAATCTATACCCTATTATGTGTATTTTGCAGGGTGGTGGGACACCTCTTTTGGAGGAAAAATGTCAAGCAGAGGTAATTAAGCTCTATAGCTTGATACTTGCAGCATTTCTTTAAGATGTAACTGATGCTTGAATTCCTCAGGTTGGGAGGCTCCCTCCCAAGCTTCCCAGATCCTGAGGTCACAGGGACTGTGTCATGTGTATTCATTCAATGGTGTTTTTAACAGAGAAGGCTCTATGCACTAAAGGAGGAGGAATGCTGGCCAGTGCCCTGATGTATCCCAAAGTATTTGATAATTGAGTATCCAAAACACTACAGATTTGAGAGATGCCAAGAAAACAATTTGTCTTCTTACATTTCATCAAGTTTTTTTTTCTGACCCTGTTTAGAAATGGCTCACAGAGGGCTATGGAACCAGAAACTTATATACAAGGAAAGGGAAGGTCTTCACACATTTTAGAGGTCAAAGAAAGTTTTGCTTCACTCTTTGAGTAATAGTCTGGCACGGTTCTTATTTTATTCAAATTATAACTTGCCTTTCACTGCAAGTATTACTGGACTGACCCCTGAGTTTGGTGTATTTTAATTCTCTCTCTTCCTCTGAAGTAGGTCTAGATATAGAAATTGTTACTTTTACTCCTTATGAAAATGTGACATTTTCTCTAGCTTTTATCAGTATGGGGCAACACTTCTGATCTGGTATAATGCTTTAAATTACCAGATCTATTTTGCATTGATTGGCCACTAAATAAACCTAGACAAAAGCCATCTATACTAGAACTGGAGAATTCAGGATCATTAATCAAAGTGTGTTTTTGTTACCGTTTTACTGCCTAACCCTGCTATTAACTTGTCACAGCTGGGTTGCTTTTATGTTTTCACACACTGTGTGATGGATTAAACTAGTTAGCTGGCTAGATAGATTATATGCATTAACACTTAATAGCTTTGCTCAAGCACTGGACAAAGCACAAGGCTTGCCTTACATAAAGCTCAAAAAGATATGATCTGCTGTGTTTTATCCTGTGTTGATTCTTTTCTCAGGCCATAGCTAAATAATGGAAGTAAAGGCACTTTTGAAATGAAATGTCTTATTTTATTTCTCAAGAGGTTTTACTGAAGTTTAATGGACAGTACCACTAAGCTTCTACTCTTTTCCACTAGCCACGTTTGTTTTTTTAACAAAACTGACTATAAATTCCTGAAGTAATCTAATTTAATTTGGGTTCAGTTTGTGTCTTTTCATTCTCTCAGGAGGTTGCCAGCTTTTTCACTATTCAGGCTGATTAGTTATGGTCCCTTGGTTTGCACTGTTTAATTGACCATCATCCCACAGATTCATCAATACGGAAGCTTTATGGGTGAAGTCATGAAAGTCTAACGTTTATGATCCTAGGACCTTTACAGATCACAACCATGGAAGATGCCACCCAGTAACTAGTCACGTGAGCACCTCTAGATATCCTTATTCTACCTCACTGTTGTGGTTTGAGCTCAGAGGGCAACTGAGCACACACAGCAGCTCACCTCCCTTTCCTCCCCTAGCACTGAGAAGTAGAAAGTAAATCAGTAAACTCCATGATCTGAGCTCAGAGGGCAACTGAGCACCACACAATTGCTCACTTCCTGCCCCACCCCCACCCCCCAGTGCTGAGAAGGAGAAAATATAAGCCAGGATTGGGATTTGAGATAAGACAGGGAAGGAGAAGTCATCCATTATGGTCACAGGAAAAAAGCAGACTTGTTAGGAGAAGAAGAAAAGAACATAAATTTATTACAGACACTAACAACAACACTTAACAGAGTAGGACAGTGAGAAGCAATACCACATCTTGAGAACACTTTCCCTCCACCCCTCCCTTCTTCCTGGGCTCAGCTTTGCTCCTGATATCTCTATCTCCTCCCCCCAGTGGTGCAGGGGTCAGGGAATGGGGGTGGGGTGGGGTGTGTGCAGTCAGTGCTGCTGCTTTTTCCATCTTCTGCGGGGGGGATGCTTCTGGAACTTCTTCCGCCTGCTCCAGCTTGGTCGCCCTCTCACAGGAGACAGTCCTCCACAAACTTTCCCCAGCTTGAGTCCCTCCCATGGGACACAGCCCTTTCCGAGCTGCTTTTGCGTGGGACACCAACTTTCTCCAACTGGAGTCCCTCCCATGGGCTGCAGCATTTCCTGAGCTGCTCTGGTGCAGAGCACCCTCGCAAGCTGCAATCCTTCCAGTGCCAAACTACAGCAGTGGGGGCTGCTTCTTCTCACCAGATCCCGTATAACTTCAGGTGTAGACACCTTAATTTGTTGTATGGGGGCCCTCACAGTCTATAAATCAGTGTCGGCTCCACTGTAGACCTTCATGAATAGAAGGGGGGGCCACCCTGCCATCTCACGACAGGATACAGGGGACCTCTGCTCCTGCACACCTCCCCTCCCTCTCTTCCTCCATTCTACCACTAACCTTGGTGTTCAGGCAGCTTCTGCAACTCCTCCTCACAAGTCCAACTCCTCTTCACCAGATCCCTTCTTAAATATGTTATCGCAGAGGTGCAGCTGATTGGCTCAGCCTCAGCCAGAGGTAGGGCCGACTTGGAGTCAGGGGAGCTTCGAGAAGCTTCGCACAGGGGCCACAACTGTAGCCCCCTCCCCTGCTACCAAAAAACCCCCAACATTCACTCAAACCCAGGACAGCTATATCAAACCCAGCTGAGCTACATCAGTTGAGATTTAAATATTTATTTTGCACTAATGTTTATGTACTGATGCTTTCCCTGCTCGGAAGTTCTTCCTGTACTTTGGTTTGTCTGTCAGTCATTCTCTCCATTGTTACAAACCTGACATCCAAGTGCCTTTCTGAGAGCTGCCCCCATGCTCCACATCTTTCTTAGGAATGGTGGGATATTAGGGGCTTTCCCATCAGACCACATGGTGCCTAGTATGAAAACTGCAAGCATCCTCCCATCAGACAACAGTGTCTATGTACAAGGATTAAGCTTCATTTGTTGTAAATGTTGGTGGTAGAAAGTGTTTTCAATGTTGTACATACAGTACTTCTGAACATACAATGCTTCCTTTAGCTCAGATGGCCTGATGGGGGCACCCTGTGGTATTTAGATTTAACAACTAGTCCAAAAGGGTAGGTAACTAGATCTACTAAGCAGAAGCAGCAACACATTAAACCAAATACTAAAATATAATTTCACCTGAACAATGAAAAGATAATTACTTACAGAAGTGGCCATGCAGTACAGGGTGCTAGGATGATCACCTCTGCATATTTATTTTGGGGGAGTGTCACCATCACAGCTGATTGTTTTTGATGTAATACATATACTTTCAAGGCAGCTCCACCTGTGCTATTATTTACATGCAGCTTCATTAAGTTGTTACACACCTGTTTGTCAGCAACTGGACATTTGTGTGACGAGCCCTGGGGCTCCTAATATCATCCTGTTCCCGTGCATTCCAGACCTCTGCCAGCCTGTGCTCTTAGGGGCCCCTGCTGTGCCTCTGGCAGGTCATTGTTGTAGACAGACTTGGTATCAGGTTACTGGGACTTTACACAGTTGGGTTTACAAATATCTATGGATGTGTTTATTTATAAAGGCAGACATAATATTTTATAACTTCTTGGTGTTAAAAGCAATCCAATCTCAACTGTGCTGCTGGAATGGACCACAGCTTCATTCCTTACAAGTTAAAACAACCCTGTGCAATTCCTGGACTGTATTTGTTGTTCTCCAGGATGAGTAGGTAGAGTACTCTTAAAAAAATTACATAATGAGTTCTCATCATAAATCCCAGACTGAACACCAGTTATTTCATATTTGTGATCAAAGATGGCCAGGAAGGGCTCCTGGATAGGTGGAAATATTTGAAGCAGATATGTGAAGAGAAGATTGTCCCTTGGGTAGGGTGAATGACAGCAGGAGGATGAAATAGACAAAAATGAAACCCATATGGAGAGAATAAAAATTATCTGTTAAAGCAAGCCCCTATTTAATTGTGGTAGAAGAGAGTATGGGTATCATGAAAGTGGTGGGGTTTAAAGATGGGCAAATACAATAAAGTTTCCTGTGCTGAGGGGGCAACATAAATATGAGAAGGAGGTAGCAGAAAGTCTGACAGCTGTTCAGGGTGATGACAGTTTCAGATTAGACATTGGAGCCAGCAGTTTGACTGTGTATCTTATGAACCTAGTAAGATGAAGTTATTTAATGGTATCTGAAGGCAAGAGCTGATATGAAAAAAGGAAAAATAAAGATGATAGTGGGCAAGTGCAAGGTTTCAATAACACATAAAAAAGGCCATGTTTAACTTTCTGTGAGACTGTCAACAAAACACTTTTAAAGATAATTCATAAAAAACAACACATGAATATGGAGGACGTACAGAAGAGTTTTGGCTGTGATGGGGCAGACATAAAAAATATGTCTAGGTTCTCCAGTATCATAAAACATGGCATGGTACAACACAGAAGTGAATGCCTGGAAGAAAAGCCAGATCCAACGTGATTTACAAATTGCAGGACTAGTGATGTGATGATGAGTCTACTCTGTTGATCTTGATGGATGTGCACTAACGTAACTGGTACCTCAGTGTTTATTTTACACTTCTTGTGATGTTCTCCTAGGCATTACTGAAGGTCATATCAGTTGGAATTACATTGTAACATGATAAAGGATTATAAAAAATTGATGAAGAACTTTGTTTTTTTGCTCCTAAAACTTATGAAACTGTTAAATATATTTTTAAAAGGAACAATGCAAAATATGGATTTGGAGCTTAGAGAAATAGTATTGTTCCTTTAAAAAATAACTGTAGCTAAATGTACACATTCTCCTGGTTAAATGTCTTTCTAAATCCAAATCTGTGGTACAATAACAGATTATAAACTAGTAAAGGAATAGAATTCTAATCAGAAGTCTTATTACATAAGTATTCATTCCTGTTTTAAGGATTTTCTGTTATTCTTGGGAAATAGAAGTTATTTCGATTTAGGAATAAAATTACAAATTAGTAATGCATAAAGTACTCATAAAGTCTGTGTTTAGCTTAGCTTTGTTTTGATTCATTTTCCCCTTTAGTACTTTTTAAAAAAACAAACAAACAAACAAAACAAAACAAAAAAATGGATGCTTTTATAAATGAACAGACTAAGAAGGTTATTTTTTATCAGTCCTTCTCTCATAAGTGAGAACTACATAGAAGGACAAAGTTAAATCCTAAACTCCTGTTTAGGCTATTCAGCCTTTTCAAGGGCATAATATGATGTGACAGCCACCATTCATCTTTTGAGAAGTTATTTGGTCTTGCCACTTTGGAGAAAGCTGTGGTCTTCACTTAGTTATTCCCTTACGAGAGTAGGAGCAAGGAAATGGATGAGGAAGTGCTCTATATACAGCCACTTCTCTGTTGATCCTTGCATTAGAACTACTGTTGAAGGTATAAGTGTGGAATTGAGTGCTCTTAGGCTAGCAGTAATTTATCATCCCTCAGGAGCAAGGAGGAAGCAGAGGAGAATTTTTTTTTCCAGCAGGATTTTCATAATATTTTTATAAAAACTGTAGCTCTAATGTTATGCTGCTACAGGTTGCATCTCTGCCCTTGTTACAAGCAGTCCTGGTTTGCTATGTATGTGAATAAGTTTCACAGTATTCCCCTTTAAAATTCTCTTATCACTTTTACCAACAGGCATGTGATTGAAAATAATTGTCTAGTAATAATGCCTGGGGCAAGTAATATTGACATCAAACACAGTGTAAACTCTATGTGAAAATAAATAGCCATTCCTGTCCAGTACCACCCTCAGAACTCACCAGTCTCAGATTATCTTTTGAGGTGTGTATAACTGCTTTGACAAATTGCTTGATGATTTTATGATGTGGATTAATGTTCACTAGGGGCTAGGGTGGGATCATTGAACCTGTGTTCACATGTTCCTTAAGCCAAAAATTCTAGCTCACTGTGCCTGAACTGAGAGGTCTGGGTGACAATGTTTTAACCTACTGCACTGTCAATATCCCAGATATTATTGCTTTCTCCTGGGGTCTGTAATACCGTCACAGTGACTGCCAACTCCTTAGCAGTGCAGGGAGAATGAGAGCACAAAAATATTGAAGTATTAAATAGCTGAACAGCTGTTCTGTGTATGAAAAAAAAAAAAAAAAAAGCACCCTTTCTGAAAGGACCAGCTTCAAAAAAATACTAAGATTTCATCAAATGATTTTTTTTTTCAGGGACCATAAAGAGAACATGTCAGTTCCTCCCACACAAACGGCCTAGCTGCTGAGATCTTCACTGACTTCTGTGGTTTGTAAGAGGGCTTATAAGCAAATGTTCTTTCCTGAGAGATCACATGACTGGGTCTATTCCTCTAACTTATTATTCATTACCTCTTAAGATTCCTCAGCAAAGACAGTCTTTTTCATCCCAGAAAATAACAAGCAGAGCAGCACAGCACAGTTATGTTACACTGACAGGATGTCAAGAAAATGAAAACAAATGATTTGAGTAGTCCTTCAGGGGATAAAGTATTCAGTTACTAAGCTATCCACCAGAAACTGTGATTTAGTCATCTGGGATGATTTTATTTGTTTTTCTTCTGTAGGTTAACTACATAAATCTCTGTATTATTGCTAGAGAGATATATCAGAGAAATTTGGGACTGCTTTTGGCATGGCCAGAGTTTGTGGATTACTGTGCTGACAAGTGCTTGGGTAAAGGAAGAAGCAGTAACATTAGTCGTGTCCTTATTTGCTCAGGTTTGGGAGCATGTGTGCACTTTTAGGTTGCCATGCAAAATGGTCAGTGACCTACTTGATGTTATTTGTGAATATACTGTTACAAATACAGCATGCCTCTTGTATCTTCTTTCCCTCTCTGAATTTCTGTTTGAATCCTTTACTTCAGGGCTCAGGTCACTTAAAACGTTAATTAAAACAGACTGGGTGAGTTATGAAGGAAGAGAAGTGAAAATCCAAATGGTTTTACCCTGTATGTGTAGAAAAGAGAATTCTGCTAGCACAAGAATAGAGCATGGAGACTTGCGCTTATCTTCTCTTCAAACAGTCTAAATGAATCAGCTTCACTTTTACTATGCATGCATAATTCAGACAGGTGAAATGTCTATACTGCTATTCCCTCACCCGTAGTTATGGAGTGTTGCTTATAGTGTGTTGAGACTAGCTCATGTTTGGCTGGAAAATACAGATCAAAGTGCTTGTGTAGTTGTTTAAATCCCCTCTGCAGAACTTTGAGTAAAGTAAATTGTGCAAGACACTGATTTATAGCACGATAATTACCCATAGCCAATTCTCTACTGTACACTCTTAGTTTGTACAAACTAGTTTTCAAAGTGGATGTGAAGAGCAACTTTGTGACATCACAGTCTAGGCTCTTGCATGTTAAACTTCCAGTATCCCAGACTAATATTACCATTAGCAGTGATGGGGATACAAGCTTCAACAGTGCCAGGGAGATGCATCAGGAGCTACAGTTGCTTTCCATCTTACAACACCAGCCTACGTCTCATGCAGGCAGTTTGGTGTCCAACCCTGAATTAATACACTTGAAAACTCTAGTTATAGCCCTTGACTGCTGAATGGAAGCAGTACGTGTTCTTATCCTTTTTATCCTTTATTGCAGTGTGCTATGGTTGGTTGACCATGGCTGGGCGCCAGGTGCCCACAAAGCTGCTCTGTGACTCCCACTCCTCATCTGGTCAGGAGGACAAAATGACAAAAGGCTTGTGGGTTGAGATAAGGACAGAGGGATCACTTGACAACTACCATCATGGGCAAAACAGACTCGACTTGGGGAAAATTAATTTATTGACAATCAAAATTTAGAGTAACACAATGAGAAGTGAAAACAAATCTTAAGATACCTTCTCCCACCCCTCCCTTCTTCCTGGGCTCAACTTCACTCCCAAATTGTCTACCTCCTCCCCCTGAGTGTCACAAGGGGATAGGGAATGGGGGTTGTGGTCAGCTCATTATATGCTATTTCTGCTGTTCCTTCATCCTCATGGACTTCCCCTGCTCCAGCATGGGATCTCTTTCACAGGAGACAGTCCTCCACAAAATTCTTCAATGTGGGTCCTTCCCACAGGCTGCAGGTCTTCACAAGCTGCTCCAGTGTGGTTCCCTTCCATGAGGTGCAGTCCTTTGGGAACAGACTGCTTCAGTGTGGGTCCCCCACAGGGTCACAAGTCCTGCCAACAAACCTACTCCAGTGTGGGCTCCATCATGGGCTTCCTACAGGTTCACACCCTCCTTTGGGCACATCCACCTGCTGTGCAGTGGACCTCCGTAGGCTGCAGGGGGACAGCCTGCCTCACTGTGATCTTCACCAGAGGCTGCAGGTGAATCTGCTCTGGTGCCTGGAGTACCTCCTCACCCTCCTTCTTCATTGACCTTGGTGTCTGCAGGGCTGTTATTCTCACATATTCTCACTCCTCTCTCTGGCCGAAGTTGCTGTTGTCCAGTGACTTCTCCTTCTTAAATATGTGATCATAGAGCTGCTACCACTGTCACTGATGGGCTCAGCCTTGGCCAGAGACAGATCTGTCTTGGAGATGGCTGAAACTGAGTCTGTCTGAAACGGGGGTTGCTTCTGACATCTCACAAAGGCCACTCCTGTAGGTCTCCCTGCCATCAAAATCTTGCCACACAAACCCAATACATCCACTGCATCTTTCTAAAAGCATAAAGAAAACCACTTTGCTTGTCCCTCTGCCATATGGTTACTTCCTCGGATCACTAGGATTTAGACTGCTAGGGAATCATGATATTAAAGCCAGAGCTATGCAAAATTTTCATCGCTTTATTACAGAAGCTTTACTTATGGTCAGTTTGCAAGCAGTTTCAGGAAAAATCAGAAAACACATGACATCATGAATTTTTTCGTTTCATAACCAAATGTTCTTCTCTCCTGTCTTCTCAGGAAGGGCACACGATGGCATTGTGGTTTATAATTGGATGAAAGAAAGAATATATTATTTCCACCTGTTATTATTTGAACAGTATTCTCACATTCCTGTAATATAATATGTTATGGTGTGTTTATGGCATTTTGAACTTCATTTATAGCATTTTAAACTATAGATTAATTTGTAATAGGTGTTCTTAGACCAGAAAATACAGAGAAGCTTTAAAAAATTGCATACAAATTGGAAAACATATATAGAATTTTCAGCCATATTTTCTACCTCCTTCTATGAAAATTACAAGTATTTGAGAGCAGGATCTTGAAATGGAAGTGCCACTTCAGCTATATTATGCTGTAACTCACATGGCACTTCAGTAATATTACAGATTTTTACAAGGCAATTCTTCCTAAAAGTTATTTAATCTTCCCTGTTTTCAATCAGCCTTATAGAAGCTGAAGCACTGATTTAACTGTTCTTTCCACGACCATCTTTTCTAATAGCTCACATACAAAGCAAAGAGGAAAATTTCATATATACTGGGACAACAGACATGACTAAGTGTATTAGAGTTCTGATTTTTTGGAGGTATTAATTAGCCCCTGAACTACATCATATTTTGAAGGAATTTCAGTGATTAAAGGTTATTGAAGGGAATAGTTGATGTGGATATTTTCTCTCCCTTATTATAACTGTCTTTTCACTAACAGTGTATTGACCCTCAGTGGAAAGTATGTTGAGGCCTGCTTAAAATATTGGTACTCTATTAAACACATTATGTTATTTATCCCATTGCTAAGTGTTAATGAGGAGGATAGCTGAGATATTTAAAATAATGTGGAGGCTGTGCTGGAATGACTATAAATTTTTTAATAAACGGTTTAATAAAAGACAAGATAGAGTGGAAGACCAAGAAGTTTAAGTTACTGCTAACTGTGAGGGACTTTCTATTGTGTTTTTTCTAAGGAGAAGCAGAAATTTAAACCACCATGATTGGGAAAGGTAGCTCGTTATTCCTTGCCAAAAAAGACCTCGTATATTGGATTTCAAAGGCTTTTCTGTATATAGGGTTCTTTACAAGTAGCCAGAGAACAGATGCCACTGTACTGGGTAGCCTTTCCTCTTTTGACTGGTGAGATGCACTGTTTGAGACCATGGACATTTTATTTTAGCTCTTCCTGAGCCAGAGTGAGTACTGACTGACTATTCAGTCCTGATTAAGTCCCTATTACCAGGCATTCTGGAATTGCTCAAGACATCTCTAAATCAAGACTTGTATGACTTTATAAAGCAAATGTTGGAACCGAAGCAGAAATTATGAGGTTGATGCAGGAATTTCTAGATGACATTTATGGTTTCTACTATCCAAGAGGTCAGATGTTCATAATTCTTCAAAGTTTATGAGTTTCTCCTCTCTTAGGGGACACAGAACTCCCCCCGTGTGATGAAAGACTGTATTTTAATGCTACTCTATGATATTCCTTGGTATGTTCATATAGATAATGTTAGATTAGCTTGTTTGCCACAAATACATATTTTTTTGTGTGTTTGCAGTTTCTTCTCAAAGAAGGAAATAAGTATATAAAGGGAAAAGGAAAGGCTCAGTAAACTCCTTGTGGGCTTTCACTTTGAAAGAAAATTGTTTTAATTTTCTACTCTGTCCCCACAGGAGAACACTTGGGAAATCCCTCACTTCACCCCAGAGTGCCTTCCTGTTAAATTATATGGGATTAATGAAATTCAAGCTGCGCTTGAAAAATGCACTGGTAACCCAGAATCTCCAGCCATGGAGGCCCAGGATCTGAATTTGTCAGTGTCTGAGCCCATCTTTTACACTGCCATGTTCAATAGCTCATTGATGGTACTACTGAGAAGTGATTTACCTTTAAACCTTAAACCTCCATTAAGTATGGATGAGAAGTGGAATCTTATATCAAGATCCTAATTCTGATTAGACATATATTCAGTTATTTTTTTTCACCTGACAGCCGTATCTGTCAACATGTACCTTTGTGCCATGGTACAAGGCCATGACCTTGTTTGCTAGTGCTATAGCTGATATTGCAAAGGACATTGTGTTTATTATCTGCCTAGAATCTTTGTGTACTTGACTGTGTTTCAGTGTTCCTGAGATCCTTTTCGCATATTTTCAAAATGTCATTTTAGTAGAGAAAAAGCTGTGTAGCTAAGATTTCATATCTGCTTAGTTTCAAGCATTGTAATGTGACAGTTTAATGTTATGTTTATATGTACTGTCTGTAGTTTTCCTACTCTCTTATGGAATGTGATTCTAAACATTTATATGTGATTTTTTTTCCCATACATATGATACAAGTTTTGTCTTTCCTAATGTTGTTTTGCCAGTTTTGTGTATTACAATTTTTGTTGCTGGAAAATGTCCATACATCTCAATAGGTGAAACAACTGCCAAAGCAAACTACATGCATATCCTGAAGCCTATAAAATATAAATGTTTTTCAACAGAAAACAGATTTTGCAAAAGAATCAATCAAACATTTACTTTTCTGAGGTGACACCAGGAATGGATCTAGAACATAATTGTTCTTTGCTTTATTTATAATTTTTGCTACTATTAATCCTTCAGGTTTTTCCTAAGCAAATCTTATTCAAGAGTAATATGATAAAGCAACAATAATATGTTTTGCACTTAAAAGCTGGAGTTGAACATAAATGCATATTTTTCAGTGAACATGACTTCTTTTAGAGAACAGCATTCATGTGATCTTTGCAAAATAATCTAGTATTTGTTGAAAAGAAAGTCCTTACTTCCGTTGGCTTGATTGTTTGTTTTGCTGTGTGCACGAATGGTTCAGCAGTTGTTTTGCTGCCTAGTGAAAATCACCTAGTGACTCCAGTGAAGTTGCAATCTTCATCTCCTCTATTCCTAGATCCCTCCTTTCAAAAAGCACACTTGGCTTATGCAGAACACGGTCATGTCTGCAGTGTATTTAGTTCTGATCAGACCATTTTTACACTAAGATTTTTTTTTGTCTCCAAAACCCCAAACTAAGAAAAAAAGCCATCATTTCCTGCCTTAAGAGAATTGTAGAATTACAAAGATAGTATGAAATAGGCATTTGGACTCTTCACTCAGATTTAGTGTAATTCCCTTTTCTTTTGCATTTCAGTTTCCTGGAGAGTAGATATTGAAGTAGCATTTGTGATGTAATTTCTGTAAGCATCTATTGGAGAAACAGCCCATTAGCTCATTTCAGATGACTTTGTGGATCATCACTAGCCATGGGTAAATCTGAAGCAGAGTTCAGAGGTGACTGATATCCTGTCTCGCGAACCTTACAGTCTGAACCTTCTTCCTGAGTCTGAAACCTGCCATGAATTCCTTTGATACCTTGTCCAAAGACTTTGGAAAAACTGCCAAACAATGAGAGATTAAGACAGTGATGAAGGTTAAGACCATAACTTGTCTCTGTTCTGGTGCTAAATATGTTGCCAAGACTACAAAATATGAGAGACATATCTGCAAATTAATCTGTGACTAGTCTTACTCTGTAGTGCTGTAAAATCTTTTTTCTAATTTAGAAATCAAGTGTACAGTCAGCAATGACTATTTATTGGCTGGTTATCTAGAGGACTAATGTGAGCAGTCAGTATGTTATTACCTAGATAGGGCTTTTTCAGAGGGGGAGTGGTGAGATCATCTTCTTTTTTGTATTTATTATTATTAATGTTTCTCCTTCACCAGTCACCTTGATGAACAATGCAAATTGCAGTGTTACTAGACAAGTCTCTATCCTAATTTGTTACCATGTCTGAAACATGTAATGCTTTGAAGACTAGCTCAAAACACATGTAATAAGTGTCAGCTTTCTCTTTTTATTCAGTGAGAAATTTAACAACACAACTGTTCAGTTAAACAACAACACCCCCCCCCCCCCCCCCCCCACACACAATCATTCCTAATATAAAGATAGCCCTGCTGATTACCTGTTATTGCCCGGATTATTTAGAAAATAAAATCTGTATCTCGGGTTGGTGTGATTCTGTTCTTGCAGTTACCACACTCCTAAATTCTCTTATAACAGCAGAGTGTCTAGAGGAAGGATGTGAAAATATCCCTTTTCTGATGGATATTTTGACTTTTTCAAGAAAGAGGAGCACCAATTATTTAGAATGTTTTGTTAGTCAGGGCATAGTTTAAATCCAAGAGGTCCTGGATCAACACTGCTTAGGAACTTCTTAAAAGATGAATATATTCAACAGTAGGAACGTAGGTGGTTATTGTCTGGTGGAACAGATGGGGGAATCTATGCTTTAAAAGGCTTTCCAGATATGTGATATTTTCATAGAGGTTTTGGTGCTTTGTTCTTTTGCAAATTGTGAGTACTCGGGAGCACTCAGGGTTGGTAAAATAGTGTATTGCAATGGATAGCTCCTTTGGGCAGGATTTGGCAGCTTAAGTGGAGGATGATAAGCAGAATCTCTTAGTTTGTAATACAACCTCAGCATAAGCTTGGAAAATTTTTTATGTATCACCCTGTCATTAAAGCTTTTGTTTTTTGCCATCGACACTCTTGTCTGAACTAGCCTTTGTTACCTGCCATCTGTTTGGATCCAGAGTCCTGGCTTGGACCCATCTTTTTTACTTTGAGTATGCAGATGCTGCCTGTTTAATAAGTATGCATCTCTACTGCACAATAGTATAAAATATATATACTAACCTTGTCATATAAAATATTTGCTCAGAAATGTATAGTGCAGCAAAACATTCTCCAAACATCTCCCCTTTTTTTCAAGCAACTATAGATTTTTAGATAATTTTCCCTTTTCTGTATCTTCTCTGAGGAGATATGGGGAATGTCCCAGTTACATTTTAGATTAGACTAAATTATTTTTTCAGTCTTCAGTGTTTGCAGGTACATGTAGTGCTCAACAATGACAACATCAATTTGAAGATGATGGAGGATTAGAAGCAGTTTCTGTCACTCTAATCTGAGAAGTGCAATAAGCTTCATGTTCTGTATTCTGACTCTGTTGGAATTAAAATCATAGAAAAGGGGAAAAAGTGCTCAACTTTGGTAAATGTCAGCTGAGGTTGCTAAAGCTTTCTATATATCAGGTTACGCCTTTACTCTGGGAGGTCTTTCAACTTCACCATCTTGCATTTACAGAAAAGATGCATCAATATCAATATGAGGCTAAATCAATGAAAATTAAATACATAAATTGTTAGCAAATTTTAATTTGATTTCTGACCTTTTTTCTTAAAATTCTCTTGTTGTTCAGAGAACTTTTGGGCTAACAGGTACATTGCATGACTTGAGTACTTAGGAGCAATAAATTAGAAATTTTCTAATTGTTTTAGAAAGGAAAAATAAATGCTTCAAGTCCATGCATGAGCCCACCCTCTACCATGAAGGGAGCTAAATAAAGCATTTTCCTTTTTCACTAAGAAAATTAGTAATGGTTATCTATTTAAGGGATATGGGAGATTGTTTCATCCTCCAGCTGTTTGAGACAGGAGGCTTGTTTTTCCAAAACAGCTGTAAGATATCCTTAAGGCAAATATTGATTATCTGTTGCAAAAGGTCTTAAATAAAGACTGACAACACGCCTTCAGATATTAATATTTAATAGTGAAGCTGAAGGCGTTATGTGTAAAACATAAGCACTAGAGTTTAAAACACACTAACAACAAACGTTGCTATCTTTAAAAGAAAAGAAGAAAAAATATATCATTGTATTTTCTTGTGGACTTAAAAATTATTTTCTGTTTTCAGTACAATGTCAGGTGGATGCATAAACCTGTGTTAAACGCAGGGACTGAACAAATGGTTGGATATTGAAAAATGAATCTATTTGTTAATTAATAGCTGTGAAACACGTGTTTTGAATCTTTCTGCAGCCAAAAAGGCCTTTGGAAAACAAAGAACTTATGCAAGGTGCTCCAGAGTTAACCAAATCATTATTTTATCTTTTTTTTTTGTGGGAGGAAACCAGGGAATGCTATGCTGAGATGAAAATAACTGCAGGAATTTGAAGTGCATTTCTCTGTTTTGAGCAAATCTACCAAAGGAAAGAAGGAGTATTCAGCAATAGATCTGAGTCTCACTGACAACTACCAGGATCTTTCCATGTGGTTTGCACAGGTATTTACTGTAATAACGCTGTAGCTCTTGGTTGGTCTGTCATAATGTTGTATTTTGTTGTAGCAACTCTAAGAGTTTGGGTTATATGCAATTAAGTCTTGGTCACTGGTCTGTGGTTCCACCTGAAGCAGAATAGTTCATACATTTTAGCAGTATTTTTAATTGTTATCCTAATTTTACTGTTTTTTGTAACCGAGCAATACTTTTGTTATGACTAGCATCCCAGGAAAAAAGCTAATGACTAGGAGAGGGTCCATGAAAGAAGAATTTTACAAATGATAAAATTCAGAAAAGTTGTACCACACAATAAAAAAACCAATCCATTAACAGAAGGCTTAAACTTATAACTCAATTGGATGAGGTGCCGAACCTTTGCCTTTTTCAAGGAAAAAAAATGTCTGATCAAACTGTAATTACATATAAAAGACCACTCAGAAAACGAATGTTTGTAAGCATAAATAGTGATCCAGCTACAGCTATGTGGAGCATTTATCATTAAATAAAGGAAGAAGAGGTGCTCATGCTAACACCTCTTTTTTAAAAGATGGGGGCGTAAGACAACACTCAAATAGAATCTGCTGTTGATTTTAAATTTAATACTTAAATATAAAAACCATAAATGTTAAGTATGTCTCTGCCTTGAAAGAAAGACCAACACAAAAATTCTAAACACTCAAGATGTTAATCTTGATGTAATTAATTGCTGGACTTTATGATATGGCTTTACTCAAAAATGATTGTTTGGAAAACTGGAAGAAAAAGACATGTTATGCACTTTACTCCAAAAATGTCTATCAAACTATTTACATTCCAAGGTGAGCAGCAGTACAAGTACTACATTTATCACAACGGAGAGAACAGCTGAATTACACTCAGTAACAAGTATTTGCTAAAGAACAAGTTTCGCCAGAAAAGATTTGGGAGTTTTAAGATAGTTAATTAAGTGAAATCATTATAATACATTTTCCATATACACTATAATAAAGCATCCAATCATGATTTAAGAATTTGATAACTACTTTGATGCTTGTTTTTTTATTTTTCTTTCAAAAATAATGCTAATCAGCTCAAAGCTTGCCAGAGGTTTAGGTTTGGCCTGCACACCTCAGGTTTCACTGAACACTAAAAAACGAGTTTGGTATCTACGCTAGACATACCCAATGCAGAAATTTAAAGCTAAGTAAGAACGTGTACTCCTAAAACCACTACAGTTAGCTGAGCAGGCTGGTGCTGACAGGCAGTGCTGGTGTCACTGCGCACAGCTCAGAGGCAGCCTCAGGTACCAGAGCTCTGCCTTGTACACGTGTCTTTGATTGTGTTGCAGTGCTGTGCACAGATGCAAATGAAGGGTTCCCATTACACATCAAGCAGAGGAGGTGGATTTTTAGAAGATGCTTCTTTCCCTCATACTCTGTCACAACGTTAAAAAAGAAGGAAAAACTTGAACTCTAGAAACAAATCAAAAAGAAATTCAAATTAGAGAGGACACAACTGAAGGAGACAGAGTGCTTAGAAAGATTTTTGGGGAAAAGGATTTACAAGCGCAACAAAATCAGGCAGTGGACTAAGGGAATAATAAAAGAAGATCGAAGAAGGTAAAAGTACACAGCCTGAGCAAAGCTAAGAACTGAAGGGAGTTCAGTACAGTTTTCTTGTTCCTTTTGGACCCTCCCGTGAAGTGTGTCTATGCAGGGAAGAGGAATCCTGCTAAGGAAGTGTTTCACTGCCTGTCCGTTACTGGAAAATGCTCCCTGCTATGACCATACATCTCTGGAAAGAAGGATCTGTTGCCACTTTGATTCAATCCCAGTGTTGCCACCTTGCTGCTTCAGATTGAACCTTGTGTTACACATTCTTGGTGTTAAATTGTGAACAATATACTTGGAAATTTCAGGTTCCTTAGGAAACAGTCCTTCAGTCATATGAGCATAGGCTACATTAACTTACTTAAGTCCTCTATCTTTAACTGCTAGTATGTTACTTTAGGTTTTGTCAAGTTAGCACTTAGAAAAACACCCCCCGTTTTAAACTAAGCTTTTTTTCTTGCTTTCTTCTTTTTTTTTTTTTTTTTTTTTTTTTTAATTTCTTACTGCCTCAGTCCTAGAAACTTCATTAGTATGTGACAAACTGGATCCATATGACTTTAAGTCCTGTGGCAGAAGGATGTAGTACATCAATTCAAAGTTGTTTTTCAAGTGTCACAGAGTAGCTGGGTTTCACTGGGTGGAACTGGAGAGTGCCAGTTTGCGTCAGATTGATGAATTATGTAAAACCTGTTTTCCTTACGTATTATTAATCACCCCAAACAAAGGAAGACATTTTAATTAATTTGTGATTATTTTTACCTGTTACCTCCAAAGTTACTTATTCAAATTAGAACCTCCTATTTTGAAGCATTTGTTATCAGTGTCTGTTGAAAGATACAGGAATTTATACAAAAGTCTATAGTGTTCAAAGGAATTTAGGGTGATACTTCTGAAACATCATCAAGGGAACCTGAACCCTGCATATTTTAATGTAGGAGTAAGTTATTTGTGTGAAAAACTTCATGGACGGAATGTCTGCGTACATTGATCAGAGACATCAATATTTGAACGTGTAGTTCCTTGCTTTTTTTTTTTTTTGAATAGCAGTTGAGATGTCATAAAACCTGTGATTAATTTTATAACACTATATGGGTACAGTATAGACAAAAATCTGACCTCCCTGTGTTTCATTTTGTAATGTTGCTTTACTACACTTTGAAAATAAGGTATGTGTCAGTGACCATGTAAGAAAAGTATTTCTGTTGGCTCTCATTCATTTGTCATGTGAACAAAACTTAAAATAATTCTGCATCCAAGAGATTCATCACTGTGGAAAAGCTTTACATTGGGATTTAGTTTCAGTGTGAACAGCAGAACACAATAGGCAGGCTCATATTTTCTCTCAGCCAGAAGTACAAATTAAGTGCCTGAGGCCACTTCAGTGTTGAGATCAAGATTTTCTTTATTGCCACTCTTCTTCCATCCTTCTTTCACTGATTGCATAATTAAACTACAAAGTTTGATGTGCTTATTGTCTCCTTTTGGTCTTGGTAAAATGCAAATAAAATCCTGCACTTTTTGAAGAGGCTACATATAAACATTGACCATAAACATACAAGGTTGCACTGTGCAGATAGGATTACCTATGCTGCTGTGTAAAAAATAGCTGGTTATGAATACCTGGAAATTAGAGTCATCTATCTACTTCATATCCTGGACTTAAGAACTGAAATCTGTGCTGAGGTACTTAAATTTTCATTTTTATTTTTTTAAAAAGTGCATTAGTGGTGAAAGCAAATGGACATGGCTTTCTATTCATCGAATACATTCAAGGGTAATGCCATTTGTATTATATTGGCACAAAGTCTGTGCAAGAGATGAAATCAAGTTGATTGACTTCAGCAGGAAGTATGTGTACTCTCTGAAAGTTATTGTGCTATATTTAGGAACCTATACTTAAACTGTCTGTTTAAGATTTTGTCCTCCTTGTATCTTATTTGGGAATGAGATATAAAGCTGGAAAGCCAAATCCCCCTCTGGAGTACACCAGTATAAATGAAAGTTCTCTGAAGTCAGTGGTGTTGGTAATAGTGAAGGAGATGCCAGAATAAAGCAAAAGTATTTTTTCTTCAGGAGTTTGCTCCTGTTTGATAGCATGAAGGGTACAAGCTTGATGCAAGTTATTCCCCTGCTGACAACAGAGATGGATTCTAATGACTGGAAACTTAACAGCTAACAACTTTGAGGAAAACAAGGTGGTTTCTGTTTCTTCACGTTTTGTGTGTATCCCTGTTGTATCTAATGTGCACCTTTTCAAACAGTTTTCAGGAAAAAATGTATTTTTGTATTTACAATAAAACTCAAATGAGTAACAGTTTTTCTGATAGATACTCCGGATACACTAGCAGGTAATTCTGATTTATTAATACCATGAAGATTATGGACTTGGATTCAAAGTTTACTTGAAAGCTTTCCAAATTTTGTAGCATCCTTTTCCTAATTTATGAGCATTAAATTAATTGAAATTGAAAAGTCTGAAGGAGACACAGCACAAGAGAGATTTTTCAGACCATCTGAAAGAATGTCAACTGTATTTTTATGTAACATGCAAGCCTGTGCTTTCTTAACAAACATATGACATACTGTTCACATCAAAACCATCATCTCTTCCTTTCTCTCCCCAAATGTATGTTGCACCGGAGTAATATGGTTGCCTTAGGTTATTTCAGAGTATTGAGTATGTATCACAGGATATGATGATATATGATGGGGTTTGACACAACGGGATGTGTACAGGACTGATTTTCACATTAAAAAGAATTCTCAATTCTATAAGAAGCAGGTATTATTTTCTAAATGGACTGCAGAAAAAGTGTTAACTTGAATGTTAATATGATTTACAAAATGATGCACACTGGTATTCCTAGCTGTGTTCTGTTGGGAAAAACAAGCAGTAACTTTTAGCTAAACTTTAAAACTGACTTTACACATATAAAAAATGTACATTAGTTATTTGCTCAGGTGTTCCAAGATCAGAATTAGGTGGAAATATTTTTTTGTAAATAAACCATGCAAAAATATCACACTTCTTCCAACCAAAAATCTCTGTCTAGGATTGTACGTCAGCATTCTCCATTCCTCAGTTGCCATGGCATGGATATATCGTCATGGAACTGTACAACAATGCCTATTCATTCTCTACTTTACATGAAATATGCTGGTCACATGTTTGAAGTTGCACAGAGCCACTGGCACCTGTAAAAGTACTCTGGGGAAGCACACCATATTTTTCCCCTGTTATTCTGTCCTTTCTCAAAATATTTCCTAAAAACAAGACAGGATTCTAGGCTAGAAGGAACTCTGGATTCAGAGTGACTCAATCTGATTATTGTCACTGTCAGTGAAGAAGAATGCAGTTTTGTACATTTTTGTGCCTGACTGTCATGTTTTCATGACATTTTAGTGCAGGTGTTATATAACCATTTACTGCTTTCATGTAAATACTCACTAATAAAATGACAGCTTACAGCACAAAACCCAAGTTTCCTTACAAGACTTATTTGTGGTTATTCAGCTTTTCTTACATTTCTCTCCCAAAGGTTTCCACATTGTTCTTGCAGTTGAGAACTGAGCTTGGCAGTGTAGTCTTGAAGTAGTGGTCTCACCATTGCCCTCTAGAGAGGCAAAGAAGTCATGCCTCAACATGCTGCCGTCTGATACTCTCCCATAAAGGAGCATTTTTAGCCTATTTTGTGAAGTGCTGTAGGGAGTGTTCATGATGAAGTGGCTATCTAAGAGGACACAAGAGCACTCTTGGACTCACGTCTCCCAGATGATCTCTTGCATTCTGTTCTCACTCTGTTCTTGTGCTGTCACATGCCAGAGGCAGTTCTTCTCCAGGTACCTGGTGAGTGTGTCTGACATACGCACTAAAGATCATACAGATTGCTAGATGTTCATGTGAGATTTTCCACAGTTAGACTGAAAAACCTATAGTTCATGATCATCTTCTGCTATTATGTAAACTATGCTACCTGGGAACCTTGGTCATATTTGACCTGTTCTTTTTCCTACTGTTTCAGACATCTCATGAGTAAGTGGCATTTTGGCTTTTTTCTGTCTGTTCTGAGGCACATAGCTGTAATGTGAAGCAGTCTGAAATGCTTTGGCATAATCAAAGCCTTTGATCTTAATGTGATGAAACTCAACTGTACTTGTATTACCTGTAGTTAAAAAATTTCAGAGTACATGGCCTGAGTACTTTTGCTATGAACTATGTTTTAACTTCTTAAAATATTTTAAGCTCTTCAAATGAAAAAAAAAAAAAAAAAAAAGGGAAAGGATCTTGAATAAATTTTGAAACACAGCCATTTATTTCTTCCCAGACTCCACATTCTTTGAAGACTGATTTCATATTGACTCCTTAACTGAACATTCTTGAACTTTTGCTTTTCCAGACTTTGTATCCAAAATCTGTATTTCATCTGGCCTTTATCTCACAGCTGTGATAAAGCAAAAGAGACCATATTCACGATTTTAATTGAGGATGATATTTTCTCTTCTGATTAATTTTGAGATAAAGATTATAAAACATGCTCTTTTGATCTATTCAGAGAAACAGCGAGCTCTGTAGTTTGCTGTCAAGATAATTTAAATAAGCACCAGCAAAGCTTTGAGAGGTATTAGAAACCTAAAGCTCCCAAGAAAGAGGGGTTGTAGGAGTGTCTGAAGTGGAACGCACCTGGCTTCAGTACATAGAAAAGTCTGTTTCTGAATTGTTCTGACTACTCCTGGCCACATCTGGAGTAACATGTCCAGTTCTGGGCTCACCAGTACCAGATGGACACACTGAAGAAGGCCCAGGGAACGACCACACAGATGATTTAAAGACTGAAGCATCTCCCTTATGAGGAAAGGCTGAGTGATCTGGGAGAGATAATCCTGGAGAAGAGAAGGCTCTGGGGGGATCATATAAATGTTTATAAATAACTCAAGGGAAGGTGCAAAGAGGATGGAGCCAGGCTCTTTTCAGTGGTGCTCAGTGGCAGAACAACAGCTAATGGGCATAAACTGAAACACAGGAGGTTCCTCCTGAATATGAAGAGACACTTATTCACCATGAGGGTGTCTGAACCCTGGCACAAGTTGCCCAGGGAGATTGTGGAGTCTCCACCCTTGGAGATACTAAAAAGTCCTCTGGACACAGTCCTAGGCAACTGGCTCTAGGTGGCACTGCTTGAGCAGGAGGGTTTGGACCAGTTGATCTCCAGAGGTCCACTTCAACCTCAACCTTTCTGAATACTTGTGATCCCTTTTGAGGCCAATTTGCCATTTTTAAGGTCAAGAGCTGCAAGTGTTTCACATTTTTTTTTAAACAGTATTTTAAACCATTAGTGCCTGAGTGTGAAATATGTAGTGGTGTCCTGGCTGAATGTATTTTTGGTTTCTGTCTCATTTCCTATATTGTAAAAGACATATCAAGGGGAAATTGCTGTTGATTCAGTTCATGATATTGCTGAAACATCATGTCCTTCTTCTCTTACTTTCTTTGGGAGTTCTGTGGAGATAATGTCTTCTAACTTCACTGCTATTTGTCTGCCTTCCATTTTTTTTCAAAATCTCATAGATTTTGAATGTCAGTTTTCACATGATGTTTGGCCACTGATCCCTTGTTGGTCAAGTATCAGTGTCAGCTTGTGTAAACAATTTCTCCCCTTAGAGGATGCTTACATCAGATACAGTTTATTTTAGTTTTACCAAGCTTTTGTTTGACAAAACTATTTTTTGCAAATGCTGAAGAGTGAATCTGACTAATGCCATTATTGATATACACATATGCAACATATATGTTATTGAAATCTTACTAATAGCTAAGTGAATATTAAAAAGTACTTTATATTATTCAGAATGTCAAATTATTACAAAAGGTAAGAAAAACAGCAAAAAAAGGTAGACATGAACTGATTTAGGTCATCCACTTGACTGCAGACAAAAAGGTATACTAGTAAGCTTAAAAATAAAGCCCCTAACAAATGCACGAATTGTAGGGAGGAAAAAAAAATCACCTTGGGAAACAGGGCTAATCATAAATAATACACCAAAGCTATTTGAACGATTACTGGCAGGAGTAAAAAGAGACTCAGAGGAGTTGGGATTATAAATTTGTTAATGCTGAGTGTTAGGGGGAACATAGTTGGAACCTACATGTTCAATTCTAGGAGCCGTATTTTAGGAAAGAAATTATGGAGCATGAAAGGTCTGAGGCTGAAAGATCAACATGAATCAGAGTTTCAGAGATCTTAATTATAAAAGTCACTCAGGTGTGGCTTTTGATATACAGACTCAAATAAAAAGAAATTGGAAACCATCTTCTAGTCATATTTTATGGAGGACCTCAAAGACAGAAACTGCTGCCAAGCAGAGGTTTAATCTAGTTAGTGCTGTGGGCCAGGCATACACTGCAAAACAGTTGCTTCTTCACCATTGTCTCTTGTTTGTTACCTTGAAAAGTGTTCCAAATATATTTTAGAATCAATAAATTTGAGTTCTGGGTGAAGAGAATGTTATTTATAGGATAAAATTCAATCTTTTATCTAACATAACAAGTTGACAAATTTTACTGTCTTTCAGAAGCATATATAGACTCAAATAAATGTTGGGTGGAAAAAGAAAAATACTGTTGGAGCAGATTATTTTCTTAGAGTACCTTGTTTGTTCAGCAGTATGCTCTCTTGTTTATGAATGACAGTGGCTGAAAATAGCAAACAGGCATTATACCCTTTCCAAAGCATTAATCTCAACATCTGTGTCTGCCTTCAAGGATGTTGCTGTGCTCAAAATGACTGACCAAATAAAAGAAGGCAGAAAACAAGCTCTCCTAGTGCAAAAGTTCATCCCTGCAAAGAATCTGCAATAGAGCAAAGCATCACAAACAGAAACACAAAATACTATTCTTCACTTAACAAATAAAGTAATAAACTTCACTGTTACAGATTCAGTATAATGGTACTGCTCAAGCTTGTCACTGTAGCAACATTAACATGTGGCAAAGACCATGCCAAAATTCTCTTTGCAGTCTGGCATCAGGGTAAATGCAGCAAACTAGTTCACTTCTGTGCACAGCTTGCTAATTAAAAAAAGGTTTGAAAATATGTTTTTCATCCTAAACTAGGCTGAATTTCTGTATTCCTTATGAATTGGTTAATTAAAAAAAAAAAAATTAGGATAAAGTGCAATGCTGAAGAGACTTGCTCTGCTGTTCCCCCACCACTGTCTTTCTTCCCAATGTTGAGTACCTCAGAAGTCAAAAATGCATATTGATATGAACATGGAAAACATGGGAAGCCTTCCTATCAGAACTCTGAAGCCAGGAGACTCTCTTTAATGTGTTTACATGATCTGTATTTCATGACAGAATGTGTACTCAAAACATAATTGGTCCACTCAGCTCAGAAGTTCATCTTCTCGCTCAAGAAAGGGTTGTCCTTCGGGTGATGCAAAGGGAGAAGACAAATTTTTATTTTTTCTTCTCAACTGATTCCTTAAAGTTGTTCTGAGTGTGGATGACAGTGAGGATAGGGAAGGACAAACTTTCTGTACATAACTGTGATGAACTGCAGTCTGTAAGAATAGGTCAGCATGGTTTATTTTTCTCACAAGAAAGTGTGGAGAAACAAATATCCCAGCCCTGTAAAAAGAGAAAACAGTTAATTATTTGAGAGTGTCATGTCTGAAGATGAAGGTTGCAGATGCTGCAGTTTATATCATGGCTGCCTACCGTAACTGAGCTTGAAAGGAGGAAACGATTCATTTTTGTGTGACTATGTCCTTTCATCTCAAATTTAGTCCTATTAAGATCTATATCTCGCCTGCTTCACTGTTAAGCCATCTACCAAGGTAACCTAATTTTGCCCACTTAAAATCTCTGGTGAATATTGCTAGGGAAGTGATGAGTCATGATTTGTCATGAAATAACCAAGAAAATGGCTTCTTTTGTGTTTACTCATTTGCTTAGAATCAGACACTGAGAAAACTCTGGAGACTTCATATATGAATTAAAGATATGACCAAAAAAAAAAAAAAAAAGAAAAAAGAAAAAAGTGACAAATACTAGTTATATTGCTTTGACCTTGTTAATATTGAAAGGCTTTATAGGTTTTTACGAATTTCAGCCTGAAATACCATAACTTAGAGAAAGTGAAAGAAAATTCAAGTATTTTTGAGTCTTAAAGAATTTCCTTACCTATCTCTCAGAGAGGAGCTGATCCCTGACTTTCTTCAGCAAAGACTTGATCCAATAAGTAGTGTATACAAGATCCTAGACTGAGGAAGGGGAGAAAAGTCAGGTCTGTGTAGCAGAGACCTTTCCAGCTGCTTTCCAGTCATGCTAGTTCTAGTGGAGACATCAATAAAGACAAAGAAAATAACACACTGTGGCAGAAGGAAGTCAGTCGGTTCAGTCCTTGGATCTGCCACACACTTTTTGTATGGTTTTGGGCAAGTTAATCCTCTGTCTCTGCCTCAGATTCCTATCTCTAAAATGAGAACATAATGAAAAAATTGTACACTCAACCACTTTTAAGGACTGCAGAATTTTGGGAAGTCACTCATACTCTGAATTACTGAAGCCCATCACTACTGCCTTTTATTACTATGTTAAGATACATATAATACAATACAAAGGAAATATATTTAATAAAGAACAACATAAATGCTTCTTCTTCGGATATCTTGGTAATATCTCAAAACACTACCATTTTGAATAGTTTGAAAGTGTTAATGTTTAGGAGCCTTCTAAGCAGCTGAGCCTGTTTCCATGCATGCACATGATAATGTATGCAAGAAAATGAATAGCAGAGTGATGAAAAATAGGCAAGAAATGCTGTATAGAAAGTTGTGTGTGGGCAGCATCAATTATAAGCTGAATATATGTGCCTAGTACTATCCATTTTAAACACAGAAATGTACCATTAACTAGTTATTGATCAAGAGCCATAATTCCTATGCCTAAATTCTAATAATAATATATTATAAATAAATACATTAAAATAATGTAAGATGAACTATATTCTTTCTCGTAGAAAAACAATTTAAGTATTTTTGAGTATGCTATTAGTATTTCCATTACTCCATGTTGGAAAAAAATTAACATGATAAAGTAACATTATTTTTTTCTTACAATGAAGTGGGATTTAATTAATTGAATTAATTTGTATCTGAGTCCAGATGAGGAAACTGGATTTTGTTTCTGTCTAATAAAAAGTATAAAAGAAAATTACACAAATACATAAGGTCAGGAAACTGCATTTTATGAGACTAGCACCCACTTTCCACATCTTCCATCTCTGGCCCTATTGCATTCATATTTTATTTTCCTGTAAAAGTGTATAACAGGCATAAAGTGCCCTTATTGCACATACAATTTTTTTTCTATTCGGTAGCTGTGCTACAACACTGATCTGCAAAATGTCCCATGGAGCTTGTTCTCTTCCTTACAGTTGAACAAGATACTGTGCTGAGTGTTCAACTCCATGTCTTCACAGTTGAGATGATAGCACTTCTGCATTACAGTATAAATCAACTTCTGATATTTTATACCTCTGAAGTGTAAGGCATCCAGATACATAGTGTTTACTTCCTTCCACTCTTCATAGAATAGCAGCATCATCAATCAGTTGCTTGTGATTTACAAGTTACCCTTATCCGTCTCCACAGCCACAGAATAGTTTTGACTTTGAACATAGTGGTACCCATTCATTCATAATCAGGGAACTAGTATTTATAAACAGAATTAAACATAGCAGTCTTGTACTCAATAAAAAATAAAGTTCATTAGGAGTTAATTATTTTTAGATTTTGTAGAAGAAAAACTTCCCTTCTCACCCCCTAAATAACAACTTGATACCAGATATATGATTTATTTATCATATATTAGGAAAAGTAGCAAAAGTTCTCAACATAGGTACAGAGGGTATATAGAGAAGGTTTGTGTCACCAGGGAAATCTCTGTACTTTGGGAAATGTGTGGACTAGTCTTGGTGTTAACACTTTCTTATTCACTAGGTATGGCTGGCAGTACATTACACTAGCCAGCCAAACTGGTCCCATGCTGGCAAAGAAACTAGACCACACCTTGCATTTCCTGGAGTTAAAGAAACAACTTTATCTCATTCCCTTATTACTCTACAGACTTGGAAAAGATAACTTCTTTCTGTGAGCTCTGAATAATTGTCATATTATTCAGGTTTTAGACAACATACTCTAAGGGAACAAGCCTGCAATTCAGTCTTCTTTCACACCAACTTTAGATTTATACCAAATGAACAATTTAAGTTACCATTTTTGTACTTAATTTTTTCCCCCTGTGAAATTACCCCGTGTTATGTACAAAAGCTTGTACAAAGAATCCCTTTCATGTTGAAAACCCATGTAATTTTCTACAGATTGCTTTTCTGTCTATGTGTGTATTTTAATATCAGTGTTCTCTTAGGTGAAACATAATGATTATCATTTGACATTACTTTGTTATGGTTAGGGGGGAATCCTAAATGATCTATTCCTAGATCGTGTGGCATAAAAAAGTTGAAGGATTTACCAGTTTAGCTCACTATTATAGTTCTTTCCTTAATTTTTTCCTCCTCCATGTACACTATTATAACTACTCCTCTTGAGCCTTATCAGTATTTCTTCAGATCCTTTTCATCCCCCTTTTTGCTTCCAGCATTAATTTTCATGGTTATAATACACTAAATTTTCTGCTTCTTATATTTATTCACCTCCACTCCTCCTCCTTTCTCTCTTCAACAGAAAGACATGGCCACTTTTTCTGTGAACTGAAACTTGCTGTCCTTGTTGACAGACTTGTCTCTGGTTAAATGTGAACATGGCTTTTCTTTTTGTCGAACACTTCCATAGTATCTTTTTACCTCATTTGTGTGTATGAACTGGAATACCAACTCTGATGTTTAGGCCACTCATTGGATTTAATTTCTGAAGTTCAAATGGTAACATTTTTTCTCAAGTATTCTTTTCCTCTCTCCACTTCAATTTGGATTTTGCCATCTTTCCTGAACTCTGGGTGTTAGGTCTTGTCAGCATGTGAGTGGGAGAACTCCAAGCTTATTGGACTAGGCAATGCTTGTCCCACAAAGTATTAGAGGTCTGTAAGGAGCCAACTGTATGTTTCACATGGTAAGAATGAGTGTTGTGTTTCCTGTTGCCAGACATAAATAAGGATCAGTTGTGAAACCTAAGCTGAAAAGCAAAGCTGTGTTATAGCACTGGTACAATTCACAAGAATGGCATCAGTACTTAGCCAGCTCTTCCACTGAGGTCTGCTAGCTGCACTAAGATTAAATTGGTGGAGTTGGAATTAACTTAAATATATAGCCAGTTTATTTACCTTAAAAAATAAGATCTGTATTCTGGATGCCTGGAAGATTGTTCAAGATCTGAAAGGAGCAGGAGAACTTCAAATTTTTCTTTGTGTTGAGTATTTGTCCTGTGCTTATCGTGCAGAGACACATCTTCATTGTACTGATAGGTGGAGAGGAAGACAAAGAAGAGAATGGAGCAACTGGGTTGATAGTTTCCACTGGGATAGGCCTAGATGCAGTTCATAGGACCACATACTTTTGGAGGAAGAGCATGACTGAGTCACTCCTACCCTAGGTGCTCCAAATTAGACAATTAACTCATGTTGTGATCCTAAAAGGCTAACATTGGTTCACTTACTGCCAAAGAACTTCAAAGTTTCCTGTGGTAACTGGCAACTTTCTCTTTTAGCCAGCACTGAACTCAAACCTTGTCACAGAGTAGAGAACTGGGGAGTGCTGTACCTTGTCATGGTAGCCACAAAAAACAAACCTTCCTACCATAAGTCATTAAAGATCACTTAGCAGTATTCAATGTAGGGATGGCAAAGCCACTACCTTGGACACATGCCAGTTTGAATCACTCTGTTCTGCTTGTCGGTTACCCCTTCAATTTTATATGGATATTGGGTGTATCTTTATTTTTTGGACTATTGTATGCTGTTCAACAATTGCCAAGATCCAGCCAACTGATGATGACAAACTAACCCTTGTAAAGTCTATCTGTTGTCAAATGTCTAGGTTTTTAGAAGAAATGTTCTGTTGTGGGTATTGAATCTTCCTCTAAAGACCAAATTTTCCAAGCAATGTGGTTTTTGGTAATTAGTCAGAATACAGAGTGAGACTTGAGAAAGGAGCTGTACTAAACATACAGAAAAGAGATAGTGCTAACTCTGAGGACTATGCAATTGAAAATGTTCTTAGGGGTCTCTGAAGTGCTGGCCACATTGACAGGATTACTTGAAGGACATAATATTTCTCGTAAAAATGAGAGATGTAACTGTATTAAAGCAGATTTAGAAATCTAATGTAATAGTTTATGCTCCCATCCCCTGTGGTCAAAGTCAGAAAGTATGACTCTTTCTTCCAGAGAGGTGCTAGTAAGTGACACCTGAAGCACCTGAGCATTCTCCTACTCTGCTGTATGAACTGTTTCTTTCTGGAGCAGGAGTCTGGACTAGAGGACTTCTAGCCCAAAGTTATATGTTCCACATCTATTTTTTAAAAAAATAAGTCAATTATTTACAGTTGTAGTCTTGGGCACTTTCATCACACTGTAATAAGCCAGAACCTTCTCTTTAGATGACTTGAATTGGAGTTTTAATGAGAAGATACTGCAATGCATTTAAGTCCTTGTCATGAGCAAACAAGCACCTGAAAAGACCAACCTTTTTAAAAACAGTGTAAATCTTATTTGGATGTGCTTTTTTTATGTCAACACAGAGTTTTCAAGATAGAAACTATGTAATTAATAAAAGCAGTTTATAATGTTACAACTTAAATAACGTATGCTATTGGGCATGAGGCTTAAAGTCATCACTTGGTAACCTTAAGGATTGCTGCAGATACCACCATGCACAAGTAGTGATCCTTGTGTTTAAGAGAGGATGTTATGCATCCTCCAAAAGCTGTGAGGGATTACCACACAAGAGGCACTGACAGAAGAGTTAACAAGGAAACATTAAAGAAAACTGCTTTGTCAAAAGGACACTAGGGGCTGGAAGGGAAGGAGAGAAGCTTTCTATGCAGCTCTTACAGGACATATCTATATAGACATCATCTACGCTCACTGAATCATTATGGAGAATATTTTCTTAAAGAGCTTCAAGAGTTTCAAAACACCACATTATCCCATCTAAATCTTTACTATACAAGTGTACTAAGACTGCTGTAACTGTGACCTATCACAGTTTGGATACTGGGATAGTGTCAACTAAAATGTGTGCAGGAACTTGGGAAAGTGAATATATGTCTCAAGGACATGTAGTTTTTACAGATTCACTCTTCAGCTACACATTTTGGATGATGTAGAGACTCTTCCAAAGCTAACCGCATACTTTATGCAAATATGTTTCCCTATGGTTCATAAGACTGACACAATCCTTGCAGCAGGTCCATAAAAGGGGAGTTCAAAATAACAACAGAGAGATTGTCATTGATGTTGCTGATATAGGTGTGTGCCTCATCAACTGAGCTGGAACACAAATTCTTTTCATGTCAGGAAAAAGAATGAAAGGGGAGATCAGAGCAGGTGGAGGGATAACTATTTTGTTTTCAGCAACTTTCCAGTGCTTCCAGTTAGGTTTAATTTATGCACTGGGGCTAAACTAAGACTTTTAAATGTTTTTTTCTTACATCTCGCTGTGCTGAAAAGTTCATCTTTTCACTGAAAAGGTTGAGGTTTTTGTTTTTGCGGTCTCTTACTCTTTCCTTCTTTAGCTGAAAACCGCATTTAAATCAGTATGTCTTTGTAAAATGTTTTATCTTCTGTGAAATACTTATTTTAATGAAAATGTATTTAGCTATAAATGTTCCATTGAGCTATAATGAGAACCACATAAAGCATTTCTGAACGAGTGAGACCATTAGGTTGCTCTGAGCTAGATGATCTTTCCCCCTTTATTTTTACACTCATGTTTCTAAGATATGGCATTAGCTGAATTTTCTCCCACAGTGAGGCTTTAAGTGACACATTTTCACCTAGCTTTTGCTCCCTAAATTCAGGATTCTTATTTTCCCTATTTTGGTATGTAAAAGCTTTGTCTGCCTGGAGCTTTTCTTTTCAGTGTTGTGTGCTGCTTTTTCTTTTTCTTGATAGCTTTGACATCTTGACTGCTGCATTTACCTTGCTTCTTGTAGTAAGACAGAAATTAATTAATCTACTTTCCTAATTACACAATCAAATGATGTCCAGAAATTAGAAGGCACAGAAATCACATGTGCATTTTGGATACCTAGATAATGTCCAACAATAAATTGTTTTCATATGAATTATGTGCTTAATTAATTGCTTTAAAATGTTCACATAGTTTTGTGCAAATATATCTATGCTTGCAATGAATAAAAAGGAAAGACAAATTAAATTGCTCTTACGCATACGAAAATGTCACCGTTGGTATATCCTGGCTGTGCTTGGTCATCTGCTTTTCCCCAGTCATGGTGATAAATTTGGATGAGATCCTTATACTCCGAATTGCCACTGGGAATCAAACAGATTTCATTTTCTGCTGAATTACTGACATGTGAGGTTGTGCTGTTTGGTTAACTTGAACACATTGTAATATGACTGATACATAAATATGTTTTGGCTTTGAAGAAAAATCATCTCAACAAGAAATAAAGAATAAAATAAACAAGCTATCAAGGGAATGAGGAAAATTTATTTGTAGATTTTTATTTTACTGCATGTGTGGATAAATTAATGATTTTAATTATTCATCAGTAGTTAAATTGTGTAACAGTCTAATCTACAAATATTCCTAAACCAAGATTACACATTAATCTGTTTTAATAGACAGAAGTTAGTTTGTAAGGACGATAATGAAGAAAATATTATAACTTTTTAATAAAAAACAAAAAACAACTAGACTGACTGATAGAAAAATCTCCTGTCATCTGGCTTTGATTTTGTTTCTTGAAAAAAAAAAAAAAATGGACTGATACTGGAAACAAATCTTCAACACCTTTTGGAATGATGAATTTTCTTGTACCTCCAAGCTGTCTGTTTGCTGTTGTGCTTCTTTGTTCATTTGTTTGGTTTTTGTTTGGCTTTTGTTTTTTTGTTTTGTTTTTGTGAGGTTTTTTTTCTGTGTGTGTGTTTTAAAAAACAAATTTATGTAGTCGTAAGGAATTGAAGGATAGCAGTACTTCAGTTGTTCTACAGAAATAATCGGTAAACCCTCCAGACTACTTAAATTTTTTGATTTACATGGAGGTCTTTGGGTTTAGGAAAGGAAGAATATCTGAAGATGCCATGCTTAAAATTGCCTTATCTTTTTGGATAGTGTGTGTAAGTCTTACCGTAGAGAATTATGTTTACTCAGCTCGGAAAGGGAAACACAGTCTGTGCTTTTTATTTAGGAGTAAGCTTTTAAAGGATAAGGGTTTTTATATTTCATACACATACAGAACATAAAATACATCTTGAGATTTTCAAGTTGTTTCTTTCTCATGCCATCTATATTCTTTTTCCATACCACTGCTCATGTTTCTCACTAAACAGGAAAAGATCAGCTTGCAGATTTCTGCTTAAACAACAGAAGCTTCTCTTGCAGCTTGACTGGCTCCTTCCATATCTATTGCTTCTGCAGCTGCTGCTGAATAAGCAGCTGCTCCCTTCACATGCTCCACTGCTGAAGCTGCACCTCGAGCTTTGCTGGCGGCTCAGATGGTTGCACAGCTCCTTAACGCGTCAGAAGAGGGCTTGTGGCTGGGGCCCCTTCTGAAATGGTTGCATGCAAGATCGACAGAGACCTGTGTGGAACAGGGGCTGCTGAGGACAGTGGAAGAGTAGGTTTTGGGCACAGAAGTGCGTTCTGCAGCATTGCAAGTTCTGGCAAAGGGAAAGGGTAGAAAGGCATAAAAAATGGATAAATTGGGCTGTAGGTGGGACTGTGCTCTGTCTTAATCCTGGCAAAAGCCTTTCCTGATTTCTGGAACCAATGAAAGTGGCTGACAGCTCAGACCACTTCTATGTTTACTTTTTGTTTATGTTATGTTTACCTTACCTTTAAACTTACCTTATGTTTAAACTGAACTGAGCCAGGCCCCCCTGAAGTGATTTCTGACTAAAGTGTCTCTGGGGTTTTGAGATAAGAGATCAATTTCTGCAGCCTGCAGTCCTTTAGTTAAGAAGTCTGGACTCCAATAATCAAAGCTCAATGTAACTATTTAAGGAAGAGATGATTTTTGGCTCATACTTGGGCCAACTTGCTTCAAGCATTCCTTGAAGTATTTAAAGATGGAGATAAAAGAGCAGTGGCCATGGAGGAATGAATGAAGGGTAGAGAAGCATTGAGAGGGAGAAGCTGCCAGCAAACCTCAGCCCTGCATTAGCAGATTGAGAGTGTGAAAGGCACTGTTTTTATCCAAGCTAGAATAAGGTCAGCACACATATTCACCACAAGAAGAGTAACTTGACAGCATTACTGTCCAGATATCTGTGATCACACAGTAACAGGAAGAAATGTGGACATGTTATAAAGTACTGGTCAGTTTCAGATTGATGTGTACTATCCAACCCAGATCTTCAAACTCTGTATGAAGTTCACATTACATTTTGAGAATTATATTAAATATATCAGTTAGCTTTCCTGCAAAAAGCTGACAAACAGTGACCTGGCCTGCTTGGGTATACATTACATGAGGGAGCTTTCTGGTTTATTTAGTGAATTTGAGACAGATTTCCTATGCTTTCAGGTTTTTGCAGGTTTGGAACTCTGTTATTTGAGGAAAAATCTTCTGGACAGTGTATTTCAAATGCCTGATGTGTTATTAAATAAAATACATATCTAAAATTAAATTTGTAAAATGATGGTAGGGATAAAAATTAAATGAGAATAAAGTGTCCTTAACAATAAGTCATCAAATCAATGTTAGATGAGATAATGAAGCCCCTATTCTAGTTCAGTTTCTTCCAGAAATGTAGTTCATGTGCTTGGAGGGTGTTCTGAGATGTCAGATGAAGTGTGGTAAGTGGGAACAACCTGGAGTCACTTCACAAAAGCATTGTTGATCTGAACTAAGATGTTGATGGAGATGCACTGTTGTTATTCACCATTGGTATCAATGCCCAGTGTGTTCATTGCCAGCTGAATCCCTGAAACATATAATTCCCACTTTGAGGGTAGTCTTTGGAGACCAGTTAAAAAATCTGCTCAAATGACTGGCTGCTAGATAATTGTCATTCCTCCCCTCAGCCCCCCATTTCCCTTTAACCCTAACATTAGATTGAATTTAAACATTCCAATGTAATTTAAAAGAAGATTGCTTTTTACCTTTGAGGTTATAATGACAAATGTAAGTGAAGATAACAATTTCTTTGGCTTAATCATGCACATCCTAACCCATAAAATTAAGTGCATGTGAGGTATCGTATGTAAGGTTATTTAACTCACAGCTTTTCGAGGAATATAAGGAGCCACTGTTAGACAATGTCAAGAGTTTTCTCTTCTAGCTTTTCTTCATACACTCATAGCTAAGCACCTGCTGAAATTAAAAACTGTTACAAACTTCCTAGGTACAATTTATTCCTTAAACTATAGAAAACTGGAAGCAAAACCTATTCCTTGAATATGATACTTTAGTGGACTATAAATGCAACTTTTAAGGCCTCATCCTTCTCCAGAAAACCAGTACTGAGTTTGAAAAATTGAATTAGGGGTTTTCATTTATGATATTATACAATATCACCACTATTGATGGCCAGGAGCTGTTTACTTCTAATGGCAATGTTAAGATGTTGCATTTTGCTGGATACTTTGCGACTGGCCCCTGAAAAGGAGATCAGATGTGCAGACCTTCTTGGAAGTCATGGTGATACTTGTTGGCTCAGTGTTGACACTCCATGCAGCTCTAATCAGGAAGGACAGCAGTAAAGGCTACTGTTCTACCTTTGGTTTTGGGGGCAGTGATCACATTGATTACTGCTTCTTGAAGCTTGCCACCCTTAGCAAAATATACCTAGCAGTTTGATGTGTTTGGCTTGTAAACAGCAATTCATCAGCTTCTTAGGTCAGTTCTGCATCACGCACCGTGGTCCGTGTTGCCACAGCAGTGCTGCAGGCAGTACCTAAGCTCTCTGTTTAAGAAGCAGTCTGAGTTTGCCTGCTGCTGCTTCAGTACTTGTGACGTAAATATAGGCTGGCAGTTTACAGCTGAATTTTCCCCCTCTTGTCAGAACTCAGCCATAGTGCAGGCCCAGCACTGTTGAAATGACTCTTTACTTCAGGAAAAAAAAAAAAAAAAAAAACAAAAAACCAAAACAGATTATTTGGCAGCTGTCTCAGCTTGTTAATGAGAATGTTTATTTTTTTTCTTAGCAGTGCCACCACACATAACTCCACAGATACAACAGGGAATCATGATAAAGAATGTTTTGTTTAAATGACTATGTTTTTACTTTCCCAAAGGAGAAAAAAAAAATCTACATTTTGTTTACCCAATTAATAACGTTACATAGGCTCCAGTTGTAAACAATCTGCAATGAGTAATCTCTCTTTCTTGCTTTGCTTTTCATTAATGTTTTCAAATTAGCCCAGATTTGACCCATAGTAGCCTAAACCTCTGTAACTCTGCTTCTAAAATAATCTACCCTAATTTTAAGAGTGATTCCGTTAGTGTGAATGTTTATGGGATGAGTCCTTCTTTGTCAGAAATGTTGACAGCAATGACCAGTTGTCGTCTCATTCCCCTTTGTTGCAATCTGTTGCAAGTCAGAGGCTTAAAGTAATCTTAGAACAGTGTAGGAGTGTTGACTTTCATACTAAACTGTTAGTTTACTTTTACTAATGCAGTTATTCAGATAGTAATTTAAGACTCACATCATAAATAAAATGAGAAATTTGCATAGCTGCATACAGGGAAAAACAATCACTGTGGCCTTGAACTAGAAAATATGTATGCCTGTCTGAGAGTTTATGTTGTTTTGGCTTCAGTGGGACTGAGAACTTACTCAGCGATGGATGTGTTGCATAAATGTTGCCAAATACAGATGTCTATTTTCTTTTCTAGAAAGCAGGAGGGTCCCCAAGGTAGAAGAATGAGAGAAGGAAGACAGGGTAATCAGCTAGTTTGATTCTGTGATATTTTATTGCAACATATAAATTTTTCGATGGCAATACTTGTCAAAAATGTCACTTTCCCTGTTGAAAGTCCTACTGGGTCATCATGTCCATCCTTCTGGTACTATAGGGAAACCTGTTACATAAATTCATTAAATTGTCAACAACCATTTCAAAATAGCTAAGTAGCCTTTTTCTACCATTTTGGAGAGTTGTTTCATTGTTCTCATTGACAGAAAACCTTTTCAGAAGACTGTCTAAACATTTGGCCTCCTTGAAGTCAGACATGCAGGTCTGCTGTTGTCTGAGTTATCCTTCCATTCTAAATTCTGATTTTTTTGTTTGTTTGTTTGTTTGTTTTGTTTTGTTTTGTTTTGTTTTGTTTTTTGCCTTGGAGTAGGAGGAAGAGAGGCTGGAAAGATCTGAAATAAAATCACTTGAACCTCATACAGTAGTCACTCTCAGTGGTTACAGTAGAACTGCTGTGAGACACCTCCTTACTCCCTTTACTCTGTTCTTAAACCTGTTGTCTGTGAGTGAGTTTGCCATCCTTCTGGACCTGCTGTTATACCTGTCTCTTCCTCATTCTTTGGCCACAGGCTTCAGAGATTCACTGTTGTGAAAAGTACATTCTTTCATCAGTTCTAACCTGCTCTTCTACTAGTTTCATCACATACCTCATGATTTGTTTCTGAATGAGTTTTATGAAGGATTTCACAGACTTGAAAGAAGAGATAGTACTGTCATGAAATAGATAGGGAATAGAAGGGGAATGCTTCTGAGACATAATATATGGAAATTAATTTATTTTAAATTTTTAGAAATTTCTAGGGAACTTGTCTTCTAGTTTTTCCATGGCCCATGATTCTTCACCATCAGTTTTGTTTACATGCATACACAAATCAAATATGTCCTGAGCACCAAGGCTGTTTGGTTGTCAAGCCCTACTAACAATTTCTGTTATCACTCTGGTGTTGGCCTGAAAAGATTATAAAAAATTGCAGAACTGAATTTTTTGTGCTCCTTTTTGTAATGACATAATATTACAGTGGCATGAAAAGTCAGAAGGAAAAAGAGATCTATTATGAGATACTGAGCATTTCCTCCTTCCTTTCTTTATACTTCCTCTCCTCAGACACCAGATATATCTATTCTGGAGGATAACATAGTTGTCAGGAATCAGCAAGAGTATTAAGAGAAAGATACAACATGAAAACTTTAACAAACAAATTGTGAAAGGACTTCAGCACAAATGTATTTGCTTTTCATTACTATCTCTTCTGAATTTAGTGAGAATCAGTTCTACACAGATTTTGGAAGGAATAATGAATGCTGGCTTGAAGAAAAAAAAAAAGAATTAATTTATTTATATGGTAATATGAATTATGTTTACGTTGATGTTTCCTGGGTTTGTTGTAAAAATACCTAGTTACTGGAAGGCATTTGGTCAAATCAAACATCATAGGGAGTTCAAGGAAAATAATTTTAATATATTCTTCATTTTTAGCAGGGAAAATTAAGAATACTAACTGAAGCTCCAGGTTTGTTTTCTTTTTAAGTTTATACTGCAGCCACAGTGTCTAGAACTCAGAAAATATGAGAATAAAAGGAAATGATGTCACATCAATTCAGGACTTTCTTTGAAGTGAGGCACCCCATTGTGAGCTCTGGGCAGGGAAGGGCAGGTGGGGGTCACTAGGCTTGTGTCTTGGCAAGTCAAAACATTTTTAGCATTGTCTCTGCTGAGTGCAAATCCTATTTGCTTAGCAATGAAAAACGGCTTTGGGGAAAAATAGCCTCAGGAATGTTTATTTTTATAAAATGTCTGGAAGACATTACAAGACCTGTAGGAAACATCTCTACATTTGGGAATGTTGGTGAATGGGGATGAAGTCCTAGGGGTACTTCTCAAAGACAGTTTTAAATAGATGCCTAGATATTGTTGCCATGACAGACAAAAAAAAACAAACCAAACCAAAACAAAACACATTTTTTCCTTTTCAGACCTTCCTCAGTAGACTTTGGTTCACCTTACAGTTATTAGTGATACAACTGTATCTTCACAGAATGCAATATTTTGAATACTTGATTTTGACCTTCTGTTTAGCTTTCAAGGTAAAGCTTCCATCTTCTGGGAGCTTCTCACAAGTTTGGTTAATGCACCTGTCAATCTGACAGTCCCGTCTTTGAAAGATACCTCTCTAAATGTTTTCTTTTTAAGAGTAGACTGGTTATATTTAGATGTCAGGGAATTTTAAAAAAGAACTAACTGAAGATGACTGCGCCACAGCAAAAAAATTGAATTTTATTACAGCATGTGTGAAAAAAATTAAGAAAACATGAATGTGATTGAAATGTTATAAAAATATTTTATTCTATATAAACAAGATTATTAGTAATTCACATTAAAGTGCATTTTTTTTCCCTTTTTTGGAGGAGGGGTAGTGGGGTGGGGTGGTGGTGTTTGCTTTGCTTAATGCCTTCCTACAAGACAAATCCCAAAAATGTCTCTTCCAAACTTGTAGTATTTCTTTCTTACTGAATTATGGTGGTTAAAGTCTACACTGTTATGTTACAGCCCAACACAGTGAAAACACCCTTTCAAACCTCTTTCTGGACCAGTTAAGATGTCTTCATCCCATAGATCTCTCAGTCACTGGTAAATGTGTTGTTTTTTGGTCTAAGCTCAGTTGGATTTTTTTTTTTTTTTTTCCTTCTGATTATAAATTAAAAGTAAATCTTTTTTTTTTGTGGTGTTTGATGGTTGTGTTTGAACTCTGACTATCCCATTGTCCCCTCAAATTAGTTTTGTGGACTTCATTTTCCTTTAATCTATTTCTCAGAAGCTACTTTTATTTATTTCATATAAAAAGTTGGAGGTGATTGATTAATCTGTCCAATGACTGTAGATAGTTTAAAATTATGAAGTAAATTGCTTTTCTTAATTTGGAGGAGGGCATGAAAAAAGGAAAGAACTAAAAAAAAAGATCCTACTTAATTATTTTGAAATCCAGCATTTTAGATTGGTGTGATTAAATTCTGTTCTGTCCACAGCTTGGGCATCTGCAGTTTTTGCATTCACCCTGGGCAAGGATTCTATGCCAGTAAGTGTTTAAAAAAGCCCTATCTGAAAAGCCATATTTAAAGAATTTTTAGGAAGACCTCATCTAAATAAGAAATAAGTATATTTAATACTATTTTGAAATGGTTACAGTCATATACAAACACTAGTCACAGCTATAATGTGTATATTAATTTTTTATCAAGGAGGCATGAAAATAGCCGATAACTTGCATTGATTAAGACATAAGCCAAAATCCAATTTTATTTGTACTTCTGTAAAAAGAAGAGTAACTATTTAAGTTGCTCTACATGAGATGTGTTTGGACAGCTAAGGTTCGTCTTTTGACTTACAGTCCCTATTGAAAAACATGTTACCTGATAGCCCATATTGATTCCAAGAGAAAACCTGCAGTATATTAAGAAAATAATGTAGGCTTTAATGAGCTAACGTGCTCTCTGAAGTAAAAAATTGAAAGATAATTAAGAGATGGCAATCACGGACACTGAAAAGGCAGATATTTGAAAAGATCAGAGTTAATAAGCTTATCTCAACAATTATTCTCAAAATAATCAAAGTGAAGACAGTTCTTTGTTCTGTAACATGCTGACCCAGATCTTCAACTGCCATCAATTGTTTTAGCCTAGATAGTTTCAAGGAGCTGTCCTCAGAGTTTAGCTGAGATTTTCAGCAGCTGGGTGGGTTCCAAGAATTTATTTGCATATGATTTTATTACAATGTATTATTACAGACAATGCAATCACGACAGCTGACTTTTATGTGTAGAGATCTCATGGTCAAGTAACATAGGAGAAAACCAAACATGCCCCACATGGGTCCAGTCAACAGCAACTTGGAACTGCCTAGATGCAACTTCTGTGCTCTTTTCTGAAACACCAGGAGTGAAAGAATTATGGTGCTTCAGAATGGTACATGGTCTGTGCAACAGCATCTTGTGGCAGGCACACTATCCTCTTCTGCCAGCCTACGTGTTGAATAACATAACTAAAGTACTACCAATCTGTTGTACCTATGCTACAAACCAGATTGTTTTAACACTCAAAGTCCTTTTAAAGGAAAAAGGCACACACGTTACATGCAAGGCCAGTAATCCATTGTTAGTCTAATTAAAATCCTAATAGCTTAATTGAAGAATTTTAGTAGCCTAGTTGCAATGATACTAATGTGTTATCAATGCTCACAGATCAAATCACGTATAGTTAAAATGGTACAGACACAAACTTCCTAAAGTGTATCCTCTTCTCTGGTGATGGACTCAGCCTTGCAATACCCCTCTGGGCCCTAAGGTTGATGGTAGCTTCAATCCAAGGACTGTGGGGTATGGTCTGTCACAAGTATCCTGAGCCATTTGCAGGGGGAAAGATTAAGTTGATGTTAATAGTTTATTTCTTCTATGCCTAGGATATACTAGTGGTCAATTTTGTGTGCTTGGCAACATGTTCTGCATCTTGCTCCTCCTTCACTAACCTGCAAGTCCATGTTACACCATGTAAGGAGTGTTTTGTTCTTGTTTGAATGTTTGTTCTTTGTTATTTTTATTATCACTAATATTGGTTATATCCTGCTCTCAGGGTTGCACTCCTTCAGTGACCAGGAATGACTGGCTAGCTATGTGAAGCCCAGGACTTCTGGTATTGCCCTGTGCTTATGTTTTGAAGGTCCCTGCTGCCATCTGATTCCTCTGCTTATCCATGTTGCATTTCTTTCTAAGTCACAGATATCTCATTCCACATAGATTAACTACTTGTTATTGCTGCTTTTAACTATTAAATGTGTCTCTCTGTATAGTGATAACTATTTTAACACAGTTTACTTTCAAAACTGAACAAAACATAAAACAATATTTACCTGGTAATTAGACAATTTCTGTTACTGCTAAACTAAAACAAATCTCCAGGGAAGCCAAGTGAAATTCAGACAAACCTTGTCAGGTACTAAGTCATGAATTGTCAGCTTAAGGCAAAGCCTGTGGCCTGTTATGGACAGTGTCAACACCATCATTATGGGGTTACATGGCTACAAAATTTTACCCTGTATAATGTGTAATCAACAGAGTTATAAATTTCTGACTGTATTCAGTCAACAACTGTGCCTACATTGCTGAAAACTCTTCCTGAATATCTATATATTCTCATGTGCTGGCACCAGTGTTTACTGCAAGTGTGAAGCCTTTTGCATGAACCCAATTCATGGCTGAAGCTATTTAGCTTAAAAGGTCTAGTTGTCTTATCACCAAGAAAAGGTTATAAGAAATACATTTGCACTGAGGTTAAAGATGTATTTTTGTGGATACTGTTAGAGACTGCAGTCAGTGATCCAAATATCTTTGTGCTGTCTGCTCTATTTAGTATGATGAAAGGACATTCTTTTGCCTAAATAATTTATAATCCATATGCTGTGATTTGAGAATCCCACTGAATCTTTCTGTGCTTTTGATGCTGAATCTTCTCTAAAGCCTCCATTTTGTTCTTAAGGAAAGTTTTTATTCAATTAGGCTAACTTCAACTTCACACCTCTGTGAATATGTAGCTACAGTTGCATCCTTTCTAGAAGCTGACCCTGCTAATGTGGACATGTTCATATGGTTAAGATTAATGAGTCAATTATTTTTACACAAGCTATCTGTCACGTAGGCTGTTTTCCTTGACTTGATTATTTTAATTAAAAAAAAAAAAAAAAAAAGAAGTGTTCAATTCTCTTTTTTATTGATGTTCTTGTGTTAATCAGGAGCAATTATTAGTGCTGGATGGCTGCTTCCAAACTTCTTAACTGAAAATAAAATACTTAAAATAAAACAGAGAGTTGGAAGAAGCTGATTTCTTTTTAACTGAAGACTTCTAAACAAATTCTATTTATTTCCACTGTGGACAAGATGGATTGTCACTTAAAGCATGGAAATGTCCAAAGCAGTGCTTATGATCTGAAAATTAATTACTCTGTATTTACTCTGTAGCAAATTTTAGCAGTTATACTTCATACTTACATCTCAACCATAAAGGCATCCTGTCAAGTCAAACTCTTGCTGACTCACTTAGGTGACCAATCTTGAACATACTAAGTATCCTCAGCTTCACTGATTTATTCTTACATATATTTCCTGCTTTAAGAAAGAGCTTGGATCTTGACATTTGTCAAATTTAAAATTAAGCTTTGAACTATAGCACATTGTCAATAGACTGCTAATTGTTTGGGCTTATGTCACTTAGTCCAGGGATGCTGGAACCCTATTTATGAATAGTTAAACAAATTAGCAGAGCTATTTCATTACTTTAAAGGTTTAATATAATTCAGTCACCAGGTGGCACTATTACATACAGTGTTTATATTCAAAGATAGCAGTTAAATCTTGGGAAAATATTTGTTAACTGTGTTACTCTCCTTTCTAGATTCTGAAGAAATAAGCCACTCTTTCCCAAATCTTTCCTATGTGCCTTAGTCTCTTTAATTTTAGACATTTTTGGATGCTTCTGCTGTTTAAAGGTTGCAAAGATGAGAACAGAAAAACACGTTGCCCAAGCTCCCATAGTGAAAAGCTTCTGTTTTAGACACTCTGTGTTGTAGCCCCTTTGAAATCCACATTTACTGAGTACAGTGGGGGCACGTAGTGAAAATAGCCCACAGTTGGTCATGGTTGACTCTATGACTGTTCAGATATTAACACCAACAAACATTGTGGCTCTCTAGGCCTGTATGTCATCAGACCTAACTTGACATGTGCTCCTAAAACTACATGTCACTGGTCATGTGGAAATGCAGTGAATAGTTTGGCTGTGTATTGCTTAACTCCTCTTATTGTTAGAGATATGGTGATTTAACAGTGACTACTCAGTAGGTATCATGGGTCTTTCATCTTAAACTTGTAAGACTTCGTTACTATAAATTTCATAATAAAGGAACCAAACTGTACTTTTAACTACAGTGTTACTGATGCAGTTGAAATAATCAGTAAGGGGTAGTATGACTGTTATTAATGGCAACATTTCATCCAGAAAAGTAAAGGATGTTTAAAGTGAGACAAATATTCAATGGTTTTGTAAGTTGCTAGCACAGTAAAACTAGTAGGTCATTATTCTTTTGATTGTATAGTTACACGTTATGGTTCAATTTTAACCACACTTTATCACACAAATAGCTAGCAATTTCCACAACTCTTAGCACCTTAAATTATGGTTAAAAAGACAACCTCCACTCACACATTTATGCTGTTGCTACATTAAGGAAAATGCTGTCCTCAAGATGAATGGTATATTATGTCCTGCTCAATTGCATATCAATATCCAGGACACACTTTCCTCTGTAATCAAATTCAGAAAAACAGTTAAGATGACACAGACAAATAAACTATAGATGTGTTTGTATGCTGTCATTCTGTTCTTTTCTTACAGAATGCTTTGTTTCTCAGAATCACACCTTTCCCTCCTTTCCAGTTCCTTTCTCCCAGTTCCTTCCTCCTAGTACATCCCAATCAATTCTTCCTACTTTCTTTCTTCTCCCTTGATTCCTCCTTCCCTTCCTTCCATCTTCTTTCCCTTCCCCTATTTTTAAAATCCTGTTACATATGAAAAATTGCATAGGAGCATAAACAGAACATGTGAATACTTTAATTATCATCTGGTTGGATCTGTGTAAATTGAATCAAAAGACCAGATTCTCACCTTCTGTGTATCAAATAAGGTCAGTTAAACAATAGCATTTTACTTTAATATGTTTATTTTGTTCATGATTATTGTTACACTGTTAGGATGCCCTAAAAGGAATATGCATACGGGAAAATTACATATGTAAACTAACAATGTGCCTAACTCTTTTTGGCACACTGATGCTGGAGTAAGCAAAATATGTTGTACTTCCACTTAAAAAAGGGCCAAATTTAACAGTTACTTAGACAGCATATATTGTTAAACTGAGTAATGCTGAGTGTAGACTTCATATGCCAGGAAAAAAAATCTGAATGAAGGCAGGCTAAAGGCTTGCACCTGGACAAACCTGTGCTGTTACTGTTCCAATAACATTTGTGCTTTTAAAATTTTATATTGGAAGCTATATATCAGTACAAAATGTATAATCAGCTCCAGTGGAATTCAGTTGCTGCCCTTTCATGCTTTGGTTTTTTTTCATCTCACGATTGTGTAGGCTCTCTCTGGCCCAATTTGCCATGAATAGACTGTTATGCAGTAGTTCAGGTGTATTAGATTTAGTTGTAAATGTGTTGAAGTTGTAAAAGTAACACTCATATAAATTATTCAAGCAACCCCTTGATTCAATTTGAGTTTTGCTGGCGGTTGGTTTATAGAGCTCAGTTGTCAAGGCAGGCATTTGAAGGCAGTCATTTACTGAGCATCAGGGATACCACAGAGGCTGAAAGAAGAGCTAACAAGGATGGACAGATATTTAAAGCACTGAATCTGTGTCTGGATATTCTCTTAAATGTGTATATGCAGCAAATGACACTGAGTGCAGTCAAACATGCAGTGTTCTGCTTCTCCAGTTCTTTCCCCTTCAGTAACAGGACCCTAAGAGTCACAACAGAGAAGCCAGGCTAAAATACACTATTTCCTTCTTGATAGGTTTTACTGCTATTGTCAAATCCTTAAGGATTAAAAACCAGAGAAGATGACTGGCTGTGTTTCTGAAGCAAGTGAATATATATACACAGTTATGATTGTGATAGTGGGAGTGGTTATAGATGGCTTCCCATCAATATAGAAAACCTTTTCAAGCGAGGTATATTAGGAATCTGTAGTGGCTGTAGGCCTCTTCTTGTCATCAGTCTTTTAACTGAAGAGCAGATGATGGGCTAGACAACATTTGTCTAAATCTGGGAGAGGTTTCAAGCACAGTGACGGAAAAGTTCAGAATCCCCCATGACACTCTACAGTGCAATAGTTTCAATAAAGGCAATTGAAAACCAACAATTTATGATGATTAGATTATATTTTATGAAGTGTTGTAAAGGCAATCAGTACAAAATGTCTGACCCATGAACTGTGGTGTACAACTTACTTTTTAAAATGACCCTGAGACCGGAAGGGTCAAATTTGACAAATTTGGAAAATTTGAAACAGGTTCATAGGAAGTGATTCACAACAGGTCTGGGTACAGCAGGTGAGTATGTTTGACTTCTGTACTGGACAAACTGGAAGAAGCCATAATGCAGAGACAGTAATACATGCGAATAACTGTGACATAGTGGGAAACATTCAGTTTGGCTTCTGCAGAATGATGTCATTCCCTGGAAGTGTATCGGAATTTCTTACAGGATTAGATGAATGAACAAGATCCTGTGGCTGTTCCACAGTTACACTTTCAGAATACTTTTGATGATCTCTTACCAAAGACTTTCAGAGATCCTAAACTGACATGAGGCAACAGAGGAAGTACAACTATTACTGACTATCATAAAAAAAAAAATCCAAAAAAACCCCAAACCAAATCAGACCAAACCAACCAACCAAAACCCAAACCAAAACAAACAAACAAAACAAAACAAAAAAAAAAGAAATAACTGTCAGGTATTGCAATGTTCACCAGTGGAATTCTTTGAGTGTCTAGGTTGAGATGTGTATTCATCCATATATTCACCAAAATCCTGGGAAAGTAGTTAGATATAGAGAGAGGTAAATATGTTTGCTGATAATATAAAATTATTCAGATCAGTTAAATGAAAGATTACTGCAAAGTGCTGCAGGAGGATGTCACAATATTATGTGACTTGGCAATAAAGTGAAAGATAAATTCAGTGCTGTGAAAGTAATGCAACTGGGAAAAAACCCACTATCTATATGTACACATTGTGTATACATACCCAGTGATGGGCTCTAAATGAACTACTACTGTTCAGAAAGAAGACTGTGGAGGCATTGTGGCTATTTCTATGAAAACATCAGCTTAATACCCAGAGACAGTTAAAATGGAAAATCAACAGTTAGGAATTACTATGAAAGAAAATTAGAACAAACCATAAAACATTATTATGCCTCAAGTCCAAGATGTGCTCGTATCATTAATACTAAGCACAGCTCTCGTTACAGCATCTCAAAAAGGACACAGTAAAACTAGAAAGAAAGATGACAATGATGTTCCATTTGTTTCCACATGAGGATAGATTAAACAGACTAGGTTTCTTTAGTCTGTGAGGAAAAATGACTGAAGGTACTAGATAAATCCAAGAATGATGAGGAGAAAACGAACAGGGACTGATTAGTCACATTTTCCCACAACAGAATGGAGATGGAGAAAATGACATTATTTGGCAGTATGTTTACAATGGATGAGTTTTCTTCCCCACACAATAGATAACGACCCTATAGGACTTATTGTCAGGAGAGTTGTGTTCAGAAAGTAACAGAAAATGTTCAAAAAAATAGAAGTCTACCAAGATCTCTTACTTTGAAGTATGGAAACTGCTTCGTTACTAGATGCTAAAAGGTAAGAAATGCTCCATGTTGGTGGAAGTTTTGTGTTTTTTTTTCCCCATTATAATTTGCTTTAAGTACCATCTCCAAACTGACAGCATTTGGAAAGATGATACTGTTCTGTACAGGCCTGTAAACCACAAAAGCCCCAGTTGGATGGTATAACTCAGATGGTCATGGTTAATGAGCTGTGTCCTACCTGGAGGTGGGTAACAACTGGGGTCCCACAGAGTCTGTCCTGGGAGCTGTTCTGTTTGACATCTCTATCAATTATCCAGAGGAGGGAATAGAGGATACATGCATCAAGGTTGCAGATGACACCAAGGAGGACCAGTTGTTTCACTCAAGGGATGGCCTGCCATTCAGAGTGAGCTGGAGAAGGGGAGAAAGGGGCTCATAGGGATGCCATAAAATTCAGCATGGGAAGAGGCCAAGCTCTGCCCCAGGAAGCCAGAGCCATACAGGGATGCAATCTAGGACAACGGGGCTGGAGAGTAGCTCTGGGGAGATGGCAACAGGCACTGATCAGCAGCGAACTGAGCCAGGGCTACAGATCTCCTCAGGTCGAAGCTAGTCTGAGTTACCCTATGAATTTATGAACATGTGCTGTGATGTGATGTGATCATACATGGCTACTTGTATGTTATCTTCTGCTTTCTGTTTCATGTATATAGCTAGCTGGGTACACATTATTCTGCAGTTCTTGACTTTTGTACAGAAATGGGTTTATGTGCAAAATATTTCTTGTTCTTCAACTGCCTAATCAGGGAGTCTAACAAATTCTAATTTTATGTCTGATTTTGTGTTTCTGTTACTCAGGTAACCAGATTCCTCCTTTAGACAGGAACTATGAATTAAAAACATACTGAAAGCTATTTTACCACTGAAGAGAAGGTGGTGGTGGTGATCTTGTGGGTGGGGGCATATGTAGTGTGTTAATGGATTATAGAAGGAAATAGAAATGTTACCAAAATATATCAGATTATGGGGCAGTAAAGTTAACCAACTTTGGAGACTTCTTTGTAGACAGTGTCAAAACCTTTCAGAAGTGGGATTCCCCTGGGAGACCATTCCTCCTAATCAGCACTGTAGCCAAAGCAACCAAAGGTCATAATCTGATGGAATTTCTGGATTCTTCTCCTTACAATAACTCGTATCTGCACATAGAAATAAGTGGGATTGAAAACTGATTTGCTAGAATATTTCTGCCCTTTCTTTTTGGATACTTTGTGACTTCTGATCTCTTAGAGGAGATATTTATAGGAGAACAACATGGAAGAATTCTGCTATTGGTTTTTGAGGAGTATTTTCCATGTATAAGTCCTTCTTTACTTTTCCAGGAAGCTAGGAATTGAGAGTGATTTTGAACTACAAATCTCTATGATTCATAGCTCTGCATCACTTATACCTCTATATCATTTGTAGTTCTAGAATATTCTAATTGCATTTGTTAATTTTCAAGCTTATATCCACCTTTCTTTTCATACCTAAAAGCAGTTGGCTGTGGGTTAAACATCAGAATTGAAATCTACTACAGAAAGGTGAGAAATGTCTAGAGTCCAGTGTAAATTCATACTGATTTACATAGTTTTTTGACGGTCCTTTATGCTTCTAAAGTAAAATAAAAATGAGAATTAGGTTTCTTCCTTGCCACTAGTCCTGAAATGCAGCAATTTCGTTTTACTTAACTGAGACTGTCTTGAACATATAGGTTTAAAAAACAACTTTTCTCACTAACCTCTCTCATCATATCATTATAATGGCATTATAGACTAAAAATCTGCTGATACTTTTCCCCAGCCTTCGTCTTTTCCTTCTAGTATGACTGAACTGTAAGACAGAAAAAGGGAAAAGCTTATTCAGAAAACATCCCTAGTAAGTATTAAGACCCACTATTTAAACATTATGATCTTTCTATCATTCTATATATTCAGTAACAATGATAATTTAAAAAAATGTTTGTTACAAAGAAGGAATTAGCTAACAGCAGAGAAACTCAAAAATCTATAAATTGGTTGCAATTTTACTATTCACACAGGTGAATTGATTTTTGTTGATATGAGATACAAGAGGCTGTGATGTAAAAGTGACATAAAACATGCAAAGGGACTACACTGCTGAATTTAGTCATGTGACATAGTAGATATTTGTCATGAAGCACAACATTTTCATGAATATGTGCAGTATATATTATGAGAGGGTTGCTTAAATTTACAGCTAGCTGGAGTCTGAGTATGTGTTCCAGATTTGTGAACATTTGCTTATTTGTTAGTAGATAAGTCTACAGTGGAGCCAGATGCTTAGGTATAGTGGACACTGAGCAACATTTGCTGAGACACATTTCAGCTCCAGCAAGGTCCAAGAATTGTCAATAGCTATCTTGGGTTAGGAATAAAGTTGCTCTGAAAGCCTAGTAAGTCTAAAGAATTTGCCTTTGTTTGATTTGCTCAGTAAATCCCTTTATAACCTTATATTATATCAAAATCAATCTTGATACATACATGGAGCTCTCTATTTTTCCTCAGCCTCTCTTCTTAGAATATGGCTCCAGGTGCTTTCAATGTTCTTTGGGAATACAGGGGTGTTAGGTTTTGTTTTTCTGTATCACACAATAAAAATAAAGACAGGATGAGTATACTGGGTTGAGAGGAAGTTCTGGAGAACCTTTTGGCAGCAGGTAGGAGTGATACTCTCTGTTCACAGACTGCATGCTACAGAGCTGTGTCCAGGTTCTTAAAACAAGTGATATTCAGAATACATATATATATAAAAATCTGATCAAAGAAATTACAATAGAGCTAATGAACTCTCAGCACTTTTGAAAACGTAACCCCAGCTGTGAGAGCTGAACACTTGAAAACTTGCCCCTAGAAGTCAAGAATATACAAATCACGGTATATCAATCTGTTTCCCCAAATAGTATTTCCCTGAGAACAAAATGATCTGATTGCATATCTAAATGAATCACATGGATGCTGCAGCTCCCTTTGCAAATCTTTCATTAGGGTTGTGAATGAAAGCAATACAGGTTGGAGCCTAAATCCTGTACCTCCTTGAGAATGAGAGTGATTGCAGAGGCACTGATATCATAAAACTCAAGTGCAAATTTACTTGGAAAGAAGTAGGTGGGAGACTACTAGCTTTATTTCTCTATCAGTGTTTGATTTATTTCTCATATTGGTGGATTTTCATTACACTTGGGTCTTCAACCATTTTCAGTGATGAGATTTCCTCTTCTTTCTTCTCAGTTTCAAACCCTAGCTTTTGTGCATTAACATGTTGCTGTTGTTGCAGGGGACTGTTACGTTTACGTTTCTTCCTAGAAATTAGATGGTGGTTGGGGTCTTTAATGCTGTACCTGACCTTTGAGTTCCAGAGCACAGATCAGCACTGCAGTTTCTATGGTTCACAGATTACTAATCAGGAGTGATAAAGAGCCAGGAATGCTGGAATTCATACTACAACACTTGGGGAGAATGTTCAAACTAAATCAGAAACTTTCTCTATGTTAAATGAAATACCGATACATGTTTTGTCAAAGGTCAGCAAATCATAATGTTGGGGCTATGATTACATTGGCTAGTCACCTACATATGGAGCAACCTTGTTTTTTTAACAACACTGTGCAAGTGTGCAGATTGCTGAGAGACCAGCCTTTCTACCACTTGTTTTGCTCTCCAATGATGACTTGAAATAAAATGGTCACAATAAAACAAGCATTCAAAAGATGAAATTCCATAAGGGAAAAGGTTTCGTTTTCTGTTCTGATAAGAGTTTCTCATGATTGACTCCCCATCCTTTAGGAGGAAGAGGTTTGTAGCAATTGCTGCACAGTACAATAATAAAAACTATTCTTACCTAATTTTCTAAAGCTCTTTTAAAGTCTTTTTCCAATTAGTCTGCAACAGTTATAGGGATTTTTAATCTAAATTAAAAAAAAAAAGTAATCAAGGCAGTATGGCTTTGCTCAGCCCTTAGGGAAGATTATCCATATTCAGCCCCTTCTAATGGCCTATTGTAACCTGATATATTGGCAGTCGTCCAGCATGTGTAGCAGTCCTAACAGAGGCTCAGGCCTTAAGCCCCCAAAAGAACTTTCCTTTAAAATAAAAGAGCTTGTTTTGTTTGACATATTTCCTTTTTTCTTCTCTTTTTTTCTTACATCCTTACTTGGTGTGATTTTTACCTTGTGTCCTTAAAAGGACTCTTGTGTTAAATTAGACCAGCATGTTTTGTTTGACATGTTCTCTTTCTTTCCTTTTTTTCCTTACATCTTTTCTTGGAGTGATTTTTACATTGCTGTGATTGCTGCCAAAATCCAAGCTCAAAACTCAGTCAGAGGTAAGGGAAGTATTCAGCAGCATTACAGGCAGTTTACACTTGTGTGCAACAAATATTCCCTACATTTCTTCAATCCATCCTGTTAAGATCAGCGTCCAGTTTATAAATTATATGAAGTCCAGGAAGTGAGGGTGACTAGGAATAATTTCTCTTGTGTGCAAAGTGACAAATACATCTTGTATCCAGAGTTATGTCACTGATAGATGAAGAGAAACTAGAAATGTGTAGAAAGTCAAGATTTTGCCATCCTGGATGTATTGTGGGTTCAAACCTTTAGGTACATCATTTCAGTGGGAGCTGTGGGGAGTCGTCACACCTCTGGTAGATAAAGATTCCTCAGAGTGATTTCAGCAATGTCTATGAAGTCAGATTTTCTTGTCTATGTACAGGACATTCAGACCTTTCTGAGAAGTAAATAAAGCTGTTGGAATTAAACTTTCTTATTTGCTCATCAATCCACAGAAAGAATTAGTCCCTTGGTTTTAAAACAGCACAAGAAAGGGCTCTCTCCTTGCACTGATCGGGAATTTGAGGCAGCCTGGATCCTGAAGAGCAGGGAAGAAAGTAAACATACGTAGACAAGGTTTATTGATTAATTTTTTGGGATTTTTGTCTACACATCTCACTGGCTAGATTCACAGATCTCTTAAGAATGTTAGCAGACTAGTTTAAGTAACATTGAGAAAAAGGCATCCTTGTATTAAAGAAATGTAGCTGTCTGACCTGTGCTCACATATATTTGCATACTGAGGGAGAATCCACTCCTCTGTCGTGATATTACAGTTTCTGGAGTTTGTGACAGCTGTTCATGTTTGCTTGCTATGCTATGGGGTTATCAGATCATCACTGCAGTCATTTGGGGGCAATAATTACACGCACATTTACTCTCATCTCTCCTTCCAGGTGTCCTGACAGCATTTCTTTCTCTCCTGCATTGGTCTCATGGAAGCAGTGTTCACACTGACACTGGAATAACGCTACCAGAATTCACCCTTTGTCATTTCTTGTACATCACTGCTCTTAGAGAGAGGTTGATCCTGAAAAGTAATCAGGATCTGGTTATTTCAGGGTGGTGTTTGCCACTAAATTGCATTTATTTGTTTGTTTGTTTGTTTGTTTGTTTGTTTTGTTTTGGTGTTTATTTTTTTGTTTTGTTTTGGTTTGTTTTGTTTTGTTTTTTCCCTCCTGTTGGATTTCCTAATCATGTGAGCTCTCTCTCAGGTCACCAACATAGATACTGTCCATACATTCTGCTTTGGAGCAACAATAAGTAATACTGCACCATGGCTCAGAAAAGGAAAGGAAGCAAAGTACTGCTTCAGTTAAAGTTAAAATGAAGTACACACATTTATTCCCTGGTCTGGAGAGATAAGTGTTTGTGTACTGATGGAATTTCTGATAATTTTCTTGTCTGATTATTTTTCTGCACATTTCAGAAAATGGTTCATTTGTCTAGCTAGTGCCCGTTAAGTGAAGCGTATAATATGGGTAGGATTTCTCTTGATTAAACTCAGTATATACACCCAAGTCAACAATAATGCAACTCTTCTAAAAATATACATGTTTCTCATATGTCATCATTGCTTGGGATGCCAGGAAAATGCGATTCACATGCAAGTGTAATAAAGTGGAAAAATCATCACTGTTCTTGTAAGTCTTTTTGGTTTTCCTCACTTTCTAGAGATTCCAGCAATTTTTAAAAATATGCACTGCCTTTGCATTTTTGCTGCCAAAAAGGAAAAGATAGTTCATTCTGTAATATAACGCCATAATGTGGCTGCCTTATATTCAGATTTAAATTACTCAATACTGTTTGAAGTGTTTCCAAGATGACATCTAGCACACTCTGGCTGAATAAAGTATTTAATTAGTACAATGATAGACAACATGATGAGGGGAAAAAATTCTCTCTGGGTCAAGTCAGGAGACAAACTTACCCTGAACTATAACTGAACTGTTTTAAGCAAACTGCTCTTTTATTATAGACACAGTTTTTTGTTATAAATACTTGATCTTTTTCTGAATCTTGATTTTTTTCCCTTTCCTTATTTTCTAAAGAAAAAAATATTTGAAGATATGTTTGTTAGGAAGGCACTATTTCTTATAGTCTTTACCATGTATTTTTTTTTCTCTGAATACATAATTCTTGGATTTGGTTGAGAAGACATTGCTTGTCTTTTTGTTATATGCAGATGCATCATAAGAAATTGTATGTAAGCTTTTGTTTCCTTTGTAGATGATGACAAATATTGCCAGGGACTCAATAGGTGGCACTCTTACCTCTGAGCTGGACTCATGTAACATTGTTATGTGGAGAGAGAGAGAATATGAAAAAAGCCCAAACAAAAAAGAGGTAGATATTAAAAAATGAATGGTGTAGAACAGGGCTGATCTGATTCTGAAACTAGCTGCTGTTTTCTCTTTGTTTGTGACACTCTCTTAGCTCTCTTGAAAGGTGTTATTCGGTGACCATTTTATAAGTGAGAAGCCAGCATAAAACATATGAATACATCTGTGAATAACAATATGAATAATGGTCTTTTTTGTATTCAAAGACAATACAGTAAAAAGCATCTCTCATGGCCTGCGTCCTCTCAGAGTAACAACTGCCTACCCACAGCACCCAAAGTGAAGCTGGCCATGCCAGGCGCAAGGACACAAATGCTCTCACTAACTCTGTTATTTTGGTCTGACAACTGCTTAGAAAGGTAATTTCAAAACCCTGCAAGAGAGACAATTATTAGAGTACTTCCTGGCAATGTGACAGGAAGTAGCAAAACCTGTTCCAGTTTTGTAGCATTCGGGTTGACTAAGGCTCAGGAAAATCTTCAGACTTCAGTGTGTTTATTCTAGCAGAAAAATTCCCATTAACATTAATGCATTTTGGATTGTGCCTTAGCTTTCTGTTTGTTATATGATATCTCAGGAGAGATTTTGTAAGGTTTGGAGGTTTGCAAACCTTGGCTAGCCATTGACAATGTTCTATGTAAATATTTAGAACCAGGAGTCAGAAGATCTACTTTCTCTTGAGTACGTACCACTATCTTGGCAGGTTATTCGGCTTCCCTATCTTGGTATCTATATTAGCAAAATGGGAATAATAATCCCATTACCATCTCCTGTTCTTAGTTACCTTGTTAAGGTGCTGTGAGAATTCATTTATTTTTGAAATGTTTAGAGACTCTCAGAGACTGCTGTGTGAGTGCAAAGCCTTGTTTTATTATTCACTGCATTCTATCTGAGGCTCAGGAGACGTTTGGTTTCCATTTTGGAGCTTGCCACAGGAGGAATTTTTACTGAGAGCTTCAGAGAACTGTTAAATCACACAAAGCTTTTAGGAAAAAGAAAAAAAAAAAAAAAAGAAAAAAGAAGGTGGGGTGTGTGTCAGGAAAAGACCCCCCCACCCTCAAAACTAAACCTTCCATCTAAACAGAGAAAATTTTTGTATTCATTACTTCTGCAAAAAGCCCACAGATACATTTACTGAAATTTATACACAAAATCCATCAGAGAGATCTCTACTTCATATAACACATCCCTGGGATTCAGTAATTTTTACTACCTTTTGAGATTGTTTTTCTTTTTAATACAGTGCAAGGGTTAGTAGCTCTGTTGGAGATATGACACAAAGCTTTCACTTCTGAGTTGCATATTGTAGATGAAATACATCATGATATGTTTAAATAAATAAACAGATGGAGACCTGCCTGCTGATTTCATGACATTTGACATAGTGCACGTTTGTCTTCTGGCAGACTTTTTTTTTTTTTCAATTATTTATTAAATTTCAACTGCAGCACATACTGCACACACTCTTTTTTCAGCATGAACCCCCACAGAAGCTTGGGAAGAAGGAACACTATGCAATTCTCAGGAGGTTGTAGTGCAATACATACTTGCTTTGCCAATTTCTTACAGTGGATGTTTTTCTAAATCCTTTGAACTGCAACTTCATTCTAACAAGAGAGAAAATATCCTGTTATATCCCTGCCATATCAATAAGATATGGCAGGGCGTGAATAAGTTCATATTTATGATCAAAGCTGCTTGTCTTAAATGAACATCCCCTAGTACAATTCAAGTAGTGGAATGTATGAATAGGAGAATATAACTTTATTATAAAATGTTACTTTTTGTCAAAGAATTTGCATAATCTTAATTAAATGAACAGGCTAATAAGATCTGAGTGGTGAATTCTGCTGTTTTACACGCTAACCAATTAGATCATTCAGTTTTTCAGGCATTCTTTATTGTACAGACTAAATGGCTGTATAATGTTAGGTTGATTTTTTTTTCTGCTTAGCAGAAAGATAGAACTAAAAGTAAACAGAAAATTAAATAATTTTTATAAATAATTAACAGGATCATTTGGTTGCCAACCCTAATAATTAAAACAACATCAAAATAACTGGATTACGTGACATAAGAAAAACTGCACAAGCAAGAAATTTCACTACTGATGAAAAGATTTGTTTCTGCATTTCTAGCAAACATTTAAGTCCTGATAGATATTTTGCATGTCCTAAAATTCAATAATCAACTACTAAATGCTGAGGCAGAAATGTAGAGAAGTGATATCTTCCTTTTCTGCATTAGAGTTCTTGAGATGTTCTTTGTTTCTCCTCTGTATGTACTCCTGTGCTTGTCTTCTGTAGCTGTGTAGCAAATGTCTCCTGGTAAACCCAGAACAGGACTGAAGATGACTATTGAAAGCCATCTCCAAGTTTCTCATAAAATGCAGGAGCTGAAAAAAAGGAATTAGATAGGAGCAAAGATAGAACTGTGGTCCCATCGGTTCCTATCTCTGAAAAAGTATTTAGAAGTGAAAGCTGAAGTGCAATATGTACTACTCGAGGAGTACTGAGAGTGTGCTGTGAAATTTTGCTATTTAGAAATTACTGTTTGGAAATATTTTGTGATTGGAAACAAAAATACTTAATCCATATATGAAAAATTACAGGAAATGCAGGAATTTTCTGAATCAAAAAAGAAAAAGGTTGCACCAAAAAACAGGCTGTATGAAAGCCAGTTAGTCCACATTTACAAGATGGACAGCTCTGTTCTACTATAAATGTCTAAAGGAGAAGTTCCTTGGTTTGCTTAAGACTGATTTTCTAACCTGTTAAAAGGTAGAACTCATGCTTTAATTAGACAACATACTGTACTCTTATTTGTAGATATGTTCTGAGGATGCACATCTGAGGATGGTAACTGTGCTTGTTCAGCATTCACAAATGTCAGTCGCAAAAATGACGTGTATGTGGTATGGATATGAGTGAGTCAGTGAGAGAGGAGTTTAACAAAACTCTGGAGACCTGATCCTCTGTAGCAATAAAGTAAAATTGTTCCTTCTTAACTTACCTTCCACAGTGTATGTCTTAAGCTGGAAAGCCACAAAGAATTTTTCTGGCAGACTCTCTTCTTCATTAGAGCCCAAGCATACTTGTTCTTAGTGAAAAATCAGGGACTTAGCTAGCAGGGAGGAAGATTCTCATTCTCCTTGACTCATAGGAAAAAACCACATATATGCAGAGTTTTCGAAGAACACATTCCTACTATTTAGTAAATGTGCTATTTTGTTGAAATATCTTTCACTTCATAAGTAATTTCTTTCAATGAATTTCTCACCATTGGCACTCTTCGTCCAGGCCTCAAACAAAGAAAATAATAATATAAAAGACAATCCTTGAGCTGGAGGGAGAGCTAATCCAGCTCTCAAGGGGAAAGTTTTACCTTTGTTTCTTTACTGAATTTACTAGATAAAAGTATTTTACAAATTAACAATACTGTGAAGAAAACCCAATGGATGTGCACAAGAACCTCCCAGCTGCAACACAAGACACTTTAAAACCTAGGAAAGTGTGCCCTCCAAACAAGAATTGTGCTCCCTTTTCACATTCTAGTCCTGTTATCATATGGGCTTCTCAATATATTAATTCTACTATTTTTGTGTTTGTTGCAAGCACTTATACCTAGGGACAAGATGCAGCTTTGGGAGACATTTTAAATGTAGTTTCCAATATTTTTCACAATTGCTTAACTCCCTCCACCGTTCTGTAAGAGAAGAAGTTAAAAAATACTGTTTTTACTGTCTCACCATGATAGCCTTTCACCAACAAGTCATCTTTATCCTTTCAATATTTAAATATGATATTCTTACTTTCAACAGACACAAAGAAAGCTTCTATGCTCTTCAGAATTATTTTTTGAAGACCTTCTTAAATCTACTGTACTGTAGAACCTACTTCTATAAGATATTGCTCTACTTCTTCAATATTTGTTCAATGCACATTGGTTGAGTAGTTAAATTTCTTGCCCATAAAAATGGTATTTTTTGAAACACCATTTACAAAATCATGTTTCAACATATTTTTCCTTTTTTTTTTGTTGCAGAACTTTTTAATTCTTGTTGTATTCATTACACATATATAGTCTCACTTCTGGTCTGTTCACAAATATGTATTTATTCAGAACCTTTTATGTCATTACAGCTTCAGATCCACTAGTGTTTTTGTCTTGCAGGATTCACGCATCTTTATGGACTAGTTAAATGAGAGACAAAATCTTGTATTTATGGCTATATTTTAGTTAGGAATACAGAAATAAATTGTTTTAAGAGGCCCATGTATTTAACAGGTGCTCTTCAATCAGGCTCCAATGTACTGTAATGTTACAGCAAGAACTTGTGGGCACAAATTTTTGGAAAGCAGTGTTTAAATAGCAAACTATTTGATTCTACCTGCCTTGTCCTACCTACTGCCTTCTTTGAAACGAGCTAATTGTGTAATTCATTAAAAGAAAAACACACTAAGGAAACTGGAGAATAAAAATTGCAGTTAAATTGCAGCCATGTTTGTAAAGGAATATATTACTAAAGGCTGTGTCCAAGGATATTGTTAGGAATTGTTAGTAAAATTAAAGTAAAAACACTTGAACAATGATTTCTGTTAATGTGCTGTTCTGGTATAACGGCAATTGCCGGCCAGGTTAGAAAGTGAAGTCACTACGATAACCACGAGGGGGTTATGTTATAAATGACAGGCGAGGTGCATGCTTGTTTTTATTTGGTCCTTAACCTGATGAATTCCACTTTCTGTGCATATTCCTTTGGGAAAGAAGGAGAGAGAGAGAAGCCCTGTTTATAATATCCTCATGATATGAGATAGCAACAATCTTTTCAGCTATGTAATTATCTCATTCCTTACAGTTATCTCTAATACTCACACCATTACTGGCATTCTGGATGGTTTCACTGCTCATTAACATGCATCTGTATCTCTTCTGTTTCCATTTTATTGCACTTCCAGTTGAGCTTTCTATTCCTGTTTTTTTTGTTTTTTTTTTTTTTTTTTTTTTTTTTTTCTCCCCAGACATTTTAGAAAGCTTATAAAATTAAATACATGTTACAGGGTTTTTCCTCACCTTTGTCTTCAGTTAGGGTATTTCTCCCATTTAGGAACATTTATAATGAGAAAGAGCTCAATCAAAACTCCGTTGATAACAACTTAAAAACAAATGTGTACCATGGAAGAAAGCTGAACACTTGGACGCTTTTATTTTTAAGTGTCATTGATATTTTATTTATGTTCTTAAAGCAGGAAAGACTGGAACAGGTTTTAGTGTTTTGGAATGAAACAGCTTTTAAAATACATAGGATCATCACTGTTTTGGAAACAAATTATTGCAGTAAACAATTTTTTTCCCATCTTTCTGCAATGTATACCAGAGGACTGAGGGAAGAAAAGAATGTATGCAAAATTTTAGTTTCACTGCCTGCTCCCAGTAATCAGCAGGTGGTAGCTGCTCTCTTGTTGTTTGTTTTATGTTGTTTTATAGTCCAGAAAATTGCTTACTGTACATGCTCAGGTATCTTTTACATATGATTTCAAAAGATTTGTTTGACATTGCTGACTCCCTGCAGTGAAATCCTCTGATGTGGAGATATCGGTGGTCTTGACAATATGTTTATGGAGAAGACTGAGCTTAGAAGAGATGACTCAGAAGGCAAGTTGTTCCTCCAAGACTAGCAGCCCTGACACCCCACCTTTTACATGACCGAAGTCTTTAGTTGTTGTGCTTGCTGTTTTTTACAACTGTTTTGATCACAGTCATTTTGAATTTCTATCTTCTCTAAGAGGAGAGTTGCTCGTTGTTGTGGATCCTTTCTTGCTATTCTTTCCTGTCTCACACTCTGCAGTTATCAGTTTATGGTTATATCACTTTATATGTTTTCTCTTGGAAATCTATTAGATTTTCTAAAGCACTCCAAAGTCTTCAGGTGTGTAGCATGAGTTTGAAGTTGTACCTAACTACTGAAGTTAAATCAGAGTTTCAACTACATGCCTTTAAGCTTTATTAGCATTGTAAATAGAACAAAGCTAAAACAAATTGAATTCTATACTCTGTGACTTTTTTCCCCACCATCAGTATTGCCACATATAAATGTTACAGTGGTACACAGTCTGCCTCTAGTGATGATCAACAGTCAGAGCTGATCAACTCCCTGAGCAACCTGATCTCATTAGACCTTCTTTGAGCAGAAGGTTTGTCTAGATGACCTCAGGAGTTCCATTCCAATTAAAAATATTCTGTGATTTATTTTTGGTACAATGAAAGTGTGTGTTATCTGAAAACAATAGTTTTCTAAGGTTTTCAGTTGCCTTCTATTGATAAATGAGGAAGAGTGAGATTAAGTGAAATTAAGTTTATTAATGTGGGGCGTCGAAAAGGAATGTTTTGGTTTGAGCTCAGAGGGCAACTGAACACCACACAGCCATTAACTCCTCCCTTCCCTCCCAGTATTGAGAAGGAACAAATAAGATAGGCTTGGGATTTAAGATAGGACCAGGAGGGGAAAATCAGCCATTGTGGTCACGGGCAAAATGCAGACTGAACTCCATTGGTGGAATGATCTTTGGAATTTCTGTAGTTGTAATTGTGGGGAAGTTTTTTTTCTGGTGTGGTGTAGGGAGTAGGGGTGGATTTTGTGTATTGTGTCTCAATACTTTGTCAATGTTATTTTTATTTTGGTGTGCTGAAGTCTTTTTTTCTTTTTTTTCTTTTTTTCTTTTTTTCTTCTTTCTTTTTTCTTTTTTTTTTTCTTTTTTTTTTTCCTTTTTTCTTTTTGTCTTTTTGTCTTTTTTTTTCTTTTTGTCTTTTTTTCTTTTTTTCTTTTTTTTTTTTTTCTGTTTTTGTTGGGTTTTGTTTTCTTTTTGTTCTGATGTTGATGTATATACTATCTTCTGTAGTGAATGAGGAATCTTTTAATTCTTAAATATGTGATTCACAGAGGCAAGTGGTGGAATGTCCTGGGTTGAGTGAGTGGTGGTTTTTTTTTGGTAGCAGTGGAGGGGGCTGCAGGGGTGGTCCCCTGTGAGAAGCTTCTGAAGATCCCCTGGCTCCAAGTCACCCTCATCTCTTCACCAAAGCCAAGCCAATCAGCTGCACCTCTGTGACAATGTATTTAAGAAGGGAGCTGGAAGAAGACGGACTTGTGAGGAGGAGTTGCGGCAGCTGCATGAACACAAAGGTCAGTGGACGAATGGAGGAAGAAAGGAGGGGGGAGGTGTGCCGGAGCAGAGACCCCCATGTATCCTGTGGTTAGATGGCAGGGCAGCCCCCCCTGCCACCTGTGGAGGTCTACGGTGGAGCAGACACTGATTTATTGCTTGTGGGGGGCCTCTTATGCCAGACCAAGGTGACTGCCTGAAGAAGGCCGGGATCCTGCGGGAAAAGGTAGCCCCTGCTGTTGTAGATCAGTGCTGAGAGGATTACAGCATGCGGGGGTGTCCCATGCCAGAGCAGCTCAGGAAGGGCTGCAGCCTGTGGGAGGGACTCCAGTTCAAGAAAGTTAGTGACCCATGCTGGAGCAGTGTAGGGAAATGCTGTGGCCTGTGGGAGGGACTCATGTCCCAGGGGGTTTGTGGAGGAATGTCCCCTGTGGGAGGGGGACCACGCTGGATCAGGGGGAAGAAGTTCCAGAAGTTCCTCACACTGAAGATGGAAGAAGCAGCATCACTGACTGCACCCCCCATTCCCTGCCGCCTGAACTGCTAAGGGGAGGAGGTAGAGATATCCAGAGCAGAATTGAGCCTGGAAAGAAGGGAGGGGTGGGGGGAAAGCTGTTTTCAAGATGTGGTGATGCTTCTCACTGTCCTACTCTGTTAAGTGGTGTTAGTGTCTGTAATAAATCTATGTTCTTTTTTTTCTTCCCCTAACAAATCTGCCTTTTGCTTGTGACCATAATGGATGATTTGCCCCTTCTGGTCCTATCTCGAATGCCAAGCCTGGCTTGTTTGTCTCTTCTCATTGCTGGTAGGGAAGGGAGGAGTGAGTGGCTGTGTGGTGCTCAGTTGCCTTCTGAGCTCAAATCACGACAAACTTGTATTCAGAAGATGCTAGATCCCAAAATATAGCAACTCTGTCTATACAGTTGTTGTATATCTTACACTGTTCAACATGTAGACCGGATATATCTGAGCTGAAACTGATTTGACCTGGCATATTCAGTCTACAAGGTACAGTCCAATGAAATTAAGAGATCTCGGTTCTTGAAATGATAGTTTCAAGAAGCTACCTTGTTCCTTGAAAGGACTGCATTAGTCTATTTAGTGGTGCACACTGTCCTGCTGATATGACTGCTTTGTCCTGTGATCTGTCTTGCAATATGAGTAGCTCTTAGGAGTTATGTGGCACTTAAAATTTTCTTACAACAGAATCTCAGAGATTAGATTACTATGTCATGACAAAGCCTGTTTGAGATTTGGTGCGTTACAAGTCTCTTTGCTGAACTTCTCTGAGAGTCCTGCTGTGATAGCTATCTTCAGGTTGCACATTTCTTAAAGTAGCTGTTGACAAGCACAAAACAGAACAGGCACTGCATTTTCATAGAAAACTGGGAAAGGATTTCATACCTGCATATAAACCAGATGGCTAAACTATTCCTTCTGCAAGCTAAATACTGACATCTTGTATATACTCCTTAGAACAAAGGGGTTCTAATTCACAGCTCACAGTTCACTGAAAAGTTTCCTAATCATGCAGCTTCTGGGGAGATTAGACTGGTGCTTTCTAGTGGTCTTGAGCTGCTGGCAGAAGTATAATATGTATGGGGCACAAAAAAAGCAGATGAGAGTGAGTAGGATGGAAAATCCAGTGATGAAGATAAATCCCATGGAAGGTGGAGATCAGGAAAATAGATCTTGTTTTTCAGGGCTAAGTGGGCTACAATGAAGAGAGCTACTGGGGGAAAAGAAAACTGTTACTTAATCCAGTCTTTGACTAAAAATCTTTTTTTCCTCAGACATTAAATGATCAGAAATTTTCCTCTCAAAAAATAATTTAAACCTTGGAAGATCTTGTCCTGGAAGATACCTTTAAGTACTTAGGAGTTCTCAGCCAGTGCAAGACACCTTAGAAGATGCCCCAAACCATCAATATCTACTCAATTTATAAGTCGTTAATCAATCACAGTTTATTTTACTGCCATGCTAATGTTTTCTATCCTCACACTCAGTTTCTCCCTCTGAAAAGGGGGGCGGGGGGAGGACTGGTGGTTTGGAGAGCTCTACTCAAGATCCAGAGTTTCCTGTCAATTTCAAGGAACATTCCTCAGCCAAGAAACTGTTTACGAAATGGTTCTTAAGAGCTCTAACTGTAACTGTATAAGGTCAAATAACAATTGCTATACTTACAATGGCATGGAAATTGTGCCTGGGGCTTCTCGGTTCCTGTTTCCAAGCTTCTTGCTTATGTTATAGGCAACATGGAGACATCTTTGTTTTTTAACAGCTGAACAAACTAAAACAACTTTCCATGGACATTGTGGCACTAAGGTAGGACTCAGTGAAACAGCTGAAGACAAAAAGGCAGCGGAAGGTGAGGTATCAGGAAAGAATGTAAAACTCCACAGCTTTTCAGCTTTTTAAAGTCCTCCTCTTCAAGAAATATTGACTGAAGCCACATGGAAGGTTTCTGCTTAACCACATTTTTAAAAGCTTTCATAAATATCGCAATAAAGTGAAATTCATTGCTAGTTAAACTGTAACACCGACATAAGCTTATTTCTTATTCAGATGACTAAGCTGCAGTGGAGAAGCAGCACTGGGATAGCACAGGATTTATACTGCAAAATTTGAAATATCCTTCTGCATGAAGTAATAAAGGACACTCTCCATATTCTATTCTAATGGACAATAAAGTATAAGACTAGCTAGAAAAATAAGGTTGGCAGAAACATGGAATACATTAGGAAATTGTATTTACACTACAGTCAATTGCCACAGCAGTATTTTACTTCATAATACAAACTTTTCTTGTAAACTGTAGAGTGCCCAAAATTTTCCAATGTGGGAATAAGTTGTCAAATCTCATTCCAAACTACAAAAAAAATATTTCCATTACCCACCATCATTTCCACATTTAATAGGTTGGATACTAGGGTTTGGCTGGAAAGAACAAATGCATGCTGGGAGAGGGAACATAAAAAGGCCCTAAAGGCCTTTGTGTCCACAGCTTGTCTGCCAACAGAATTCAAGGCAACCTTTAGGCAGCTTTAATTTGTGCTCCTTGGCAAAATACAGATAGGATTTGATGCTGAATTGGCATATCTGATTTCCTCACAAACACTTCTCATCGTGGCTTACTTGAGCCTGTAGCCATGGCTGGACATCAGAAAAACACCAATAGCATGTTTGTTTTTTCTGCCTTTTTTTCATGCAAAAAGGAATGGCATTCATCTCAACTCCTGGCCATCTACTGATTGGCATAGGCACAATTCAACTGTTTCCATGCTTGTTGGCAGCAGCAACATCTGAGTCCAATAGTAAGAGGATTTTCATGCAAGGATAAACATATTTTGCAATGGATAGTATGATCACTCTGTTGGATTCCATCTAGTTATTGAAATTGGTTTCCAATGTATTTTTAGAAGATAATTAAGATAGTGATTTTGATCACTGAAACCCTGAAGATGTTGTTATGTTTCAATAGCAGCAGGTTTGTCTGAGAGATGTCATAAGAACTGAAGTTAACTGAGATATTCTGGCTGTCATCCTTTCCATTTAAAAAGAAAATGATGGTATGGTAAGGGCACTTCAATTGATATTTCAGAATTGCCCAAAATAGTTGCTTTCTTGCTATGCCATTGGTTGGGTTGGTTCATCCATGGAAATACTTCTTGTGAGTTTTTTATAGTTCTGCAGTCAATGGAAGGAAGGCTTTATTCAATAATGTGAGTTTTACCCCTAAATTTCCTAGTGTCTTCAGTCTAACAGATATTGAGGATGTTATTCATAATGCTATAAAAGTCTTTAAAAAATACAGTCATGAACACATCCCTTTCAAAATCACATGACAGTGAGCATATGTTATTTCTGCAGATACTGTAATTTTTTGGCTTCTGTGGTGACTATGAAGGAAAAAAGAACCCAGAGAAGGAAGTATGTTGGACTTAAGATTTCAAAGTGCACACCACATGATTGCCTTGGCCATTTGTGGGTATACTTAATATATTAATTAAAATGTTCAGATAAGACCCATATGCTGTATATTACAGTTTAGCAGATATGTCATGAGCTACCAGAAGTACACAGCTGTGCAAATTTTCAGATTACGTAGGGCTTCATTCCTACATGAACATCAGTGCTTGGTAACTGTTCACCCCAGCTGGACCAGCCATGTCCAATAAAATATCCTACAGTAGCTTTCATGGGTAGTATGATATCATATTTGTTTTATTCGTTCTTAAATTAAGAAACAGTTTCCAAATTCCTTGCCAAAACCACCAAAGGTTTGACTGAAAATCTTAGACCACTTTCTTTTTCTTCAACAAAATATTAGGCTGCTCAGATGAGGTAAATTACACTACCACATTTCTTAGTCTGGATTTCTTTTTTTTTCTCCAAGTCTTGAATCTAAATCATCTTTTTGGGGGAGTTTCTATTCAGACTCAGGACTGAACTGTGCTTAAGTATATGCTGTGCTTGTTGATCTTTGCAGCTAAAGCAGTTGTTTAGCACAGCCTGAAAATACCTTATGCATGATAGACTTCAACTGGGTTTTATTCTCCTTTGGTGTGTGTCAGAACTGGAATCACATTAATTGTCATACCATCTCATTCTGAATCACATTTTCAGAGTCCATTGAGTGGATTTCTGCCAGTTACAATGCCAGCTATTGCTGTCCTGAGAAGTCACTTGAAACAAACAGACTCATTTCCTGCTAATGTAGCATCATCTCTCCTTCAGCTGTTATCCCTTCTGCTGGCAGCAATTTATGTAAGAAATAGATAGGGTAATAAGAGACAGGAAAGCAATGTCACTTTCCAAAGTGGATCCCAAGGAAAACATGGTTTACTCCCAAGTTTTTAAAATTAATCTAAAAATAGAGAGGTGAAATGACATTTGTGGTAGTTAAATACTATGTTGAGTATGTCTCACTCTGCAGAATGTCATCAGTGTAATTTCATGTGGGGCCATTTTTTCTCCCTTCTCAGTTTTCACTAGTCAAGGTTTTCATGTGGAGAGAGATTGGTTAAATGTCCCTTGCTGCATCCCCTAAGACAGCTTGTTCAGGGTTAATTAAATAATCTAACAAAGCAATTAGTGGCTGGTCCAGCATCATGTTAAGCCAGTCTCTTGAGGGTGAAGAACACCGAGCATCTTTTGAGGTTAGGTCTTTTGAACAAAATGCAAACTAACTTTGCAGTTCCCTTCTCTTCAGCTGCATCTTCCTATGCTTGATCCCGTTTAACTAATGTGACTATACAGAGCATATCTTATCCAGCACTCAGACAGAATCTTCTTTCACAGGGTTGAGAAAGGTTAACTGTCCAGGTTTTAGAAATACTTCCCATTTTCCCACTCTGTATAAAAGTATTTTGATCCTCACCCTCCCCTATTCCCACTTTCACAAACCTTAACAGGAAAACATTTATTAACTTACTGAAGCTCTTTTTTTTTTTTTTTGAAGCCTGAACTTTCCATTCTGTGCTCTAAGCAGAGCTGAGAAATATCTAGGACTTCCAAAAGTCAGGGATATGCATTTTTCTTCAGTCTATTTTATTCACAGGGAACTGTGCAAAACCTCCTGAAGTAGGGATTGATAACTGAAAACCCATAGGTCATTTAAGCTGTGAACTGCCACTGACTTGTTCTTACTTCTAACTTCCTGATTCATGTTTTCATTGACTTGTTTCCATACCATTTCTAGGGAATAAACCCTACAGTTTTATTTGCACAATCCAGCTGATAAATATCAGTACTTTACATGGCATACAGTATGTCCAAAATAAAACTATTAACTTTCAACAACCACTTTTTTAGATCATTGTTTTTAGGAATAATATCTCATTTTGTGCCATACACATGACCAAATACCTTATTCTGAAGAGAATATTAAGTTTATGGTCTCCCAAGTCTGGAAGAAGCTTAAATCACCTGATAGTATCACAGCTAAGTATTTGTGTGTCCTTCAGACAGGTTTTCTATGGAGACCTTTCAGTTATGAGAATGGCTCTATCCATTTAATACGAAACACAACAATAGGCTTTTCCTTTAATGTAATGATTCCTATGAGTGAAGTGAAATAGTGAGTATCTTACTGACCACATCAGAGCTCAAAATGCAGCATAAGCATGCTCAGTTATGAGCCTCCATTGACAAATCAAACCAAGCACTATTTTTGATTCTTTTCCCTGTGTATAAAATCATACAAATGAAGAATACCATAGGTCTAACTGGAAAATTTTGTTTACAAACGGCTGGCTGTTTTCTGTCCTTTCCAGAGATTTTAATACTCTCAAGATCAAATAAATGCTTATGACTTTTCCCTTGCCTCATATTTTATTTTACAGAGATACAGCTGAAAATATTTCTTGGCCTTTATTTGGCATTTTCCCCTTTCAGTTCTGAAAGAGTGATCACTGGAATTCATCAGAGAGGTTTTGTTTCTTTCAGTGTTTTCTCTATCTGAGAGAATATATATTTGCCTATTGGTATAGCTGTACAAAAGTGAACACTGGCCACAAAAACCACCATGAACCTGCAAAAAGTTACTATTTGAGATTTTCTTAAACCATTTTAAAACAGTAAGTGTATATTTCATAAAAGTATTGCCATCTTGTCCATATAAATTACTCCACATTTGGAAGAGTCAAGTTGATCCTGAAGTCACCACCTTTTCTGAAGAAAATGTAAAAAGCAAATTTGAAAAATCATAATTTCCTGTCTTGGAAAAATAATTAGGAGAAAATATCTGCATTAACAAAAATAATTCAAGTTATAGCACCTTGGGGATCCTTTGCCCTCAAACATAGCTCATGATGCCATTAGTAAAGTAATAGAAACAGAGAAAAATTTTTCAGATCCCCTCCAATCTTCTGCTGAACTAGAAACTAGCTCTGAACACTGCCTCTATTGCATTTTTGATTGCCTAGTAAATAAAAATTATTTTCTTACCTTTTTTTTTTCAATAAATATTACAGCTCAGCAAGTAAATTGCCTTGAAGCTGAGGCATTTCTAAACTCTTTGGAGCCCATGAAACATGGAGCCATCAAAACAAAAGGTAGTCCTCTATCAAATGGAAGACTTTGTAAAATACTACCACATATCTTGTCTACCTGTGTAGAGAGGTTTGGGGTTTTTTAAAACTATTCTTGCTGTCAGTAAAGTCTACATGATTGCAATAACACTTCATTTATGATGTGTTGGTTATTTAATATTGCCTTCCTGGTTTTGAGTTTTTAAGCTTTGTGCTAAGAGCAAATGAAAAGCTTAAGAAAGAGGGAGTTCTCAAGTGGTGACAGGATGTTTAGAAAAGAAGAATAACTCCTCTCTGGAACTGTCATTTGTTGCTTTCACAGCTAATTTGGAACCAGATGATCCACAAAGAGGTCAATGTAACTATTTAAACCAGTTTTCTTCTAACTGAACTCAATCGTATCATAAGATTCTGTTTCATTACTTTTTACTTAAGTTTAAAACATAACAACTCTCTAAATTTTAGAGTGATCTTTGCAACATTTTCTTGAAGTGGTGAGAGTTCTTTGAACTGCTTGCTGCGAGGTATATCTGCTAGACTATTCCTGTGAACAAGACCAAAAAGAAACAAAGTCACTAAAAAATATGAAAAAGGGTCTTTTTATTTTTTTTTTTGATTGATGGGTGTGGTTTTTTTTGTTTTGTTTTGTTTTCTTTTAGGAATATGTTTTTCACATGTGGAGTTGTTACATGTTTTCATTGTTGAGTAAATGCTACATGTATGTCTTAATACCAAGGAAAATAAATAAATCTAGTGATTATCTTCTGCTGTCAGAGCCACTCACTGTTGGTGGCACAACTTGGTAAAACTTAACTCTGTAATTTAACCCTGATTATGTGTTTAGAGATATTGATTATCACAGCACCCTGGAGGATGAATCTGAGAGGAAAAAAAAAAAAAAAAAAGTGGAAAGGAGTATCTAGTGCATGTTAGGTTTTCTTTTGACTCTTGGGATGTACCTCCCATTTACTTGATTTGAGAAGTACTGGATAGTTCTCTTGTTCAATTTCCCCTTTGGTGTCATGCCTACAGCAGCACGGTTTGTTTAAAATCCAATTATCCAGTTTTGATCTGTTTTGGGAGATTTGAGTTTTATTACAGTCTGAAACCACTAAACTGCAAGCTTTAGAACTGAAGTAAAAGGAAACATGAAAGCCCTCTATTAAGATGACTAATATTCTAGATGAAGGTAATTAGTATGATAACCTATGCACATAACAGAATTGTAGAGTTAGTGAGAGCAGCCCTGCAATATCATTAACTATATTATAACTCTTCACATGATTTTCTCCCTCCACTAACGAAAGGTCTTAGAAATGTGAGATTTCAATTTACTTTATCATCTGGTGGAGCTCATCAGCACCACACGCTACAGTGAATATTGTGGTTTTCACAGCAGGACCTTTTTTATCTCTGCAAATTTGTAAATTAAAATAATTTCACCTGGGGAAATCCTGCAGCAGAGAAATGTTAGTGACCTTGAGAACACTTTTCCATTTCTTCTTGTTATCATCCTTTTTTTCCATAGCAAATCACAATGACAAACAAATGATAGAAGACTGCCCTGTGGTATGCATCACTTTTACTACATTAATTTCTGTGCTGAATGCTTCTCTAAGTTTACATAGTCAGATTTACATGCTATCCGGATGTGGAAACCTGCTTTGGGAAAAAGAAAAAACAAAAAACCAAAGAAACCAACCAACCAACCAAAACCAACCAAAAACAAACAAACAAAGAAACGAAAAAAAAGAAAAGAAAGACGAAGAGTAATAGAAAAATTATATGTGCTGTGTTTGACTGAGGCAGGGAGAAAATGGGGGAAAATGACCAGAAACATGAAGCATGGGTAACAGCTAGTTAATCATCCTTGTGAAGAGCCTATGCTTACTGATGAGCAAATATCTAGCACACTGTATCTGTCTGTTTATCCTCTTATGTCCACTTATATATTGATTTATCATAACTTTAGTAGCTTTTATCTTCTTTTTGTTCCTTTGTTCTGTTATCTAAGCTAAAATCTTTGTATTTTAAGTGAGAAATTTTTTCAAAAAATTAAAAGTGGTATTGGAAATCATTTTACAGAACAGCTTTTCCTGTTAACATAAGGGTTTGATAATCTATTCAACCTATAACAACAGCGTGGTCAAAATAGCATCTAAGGGACAGAAAGACATCTTATACAAAGAATGAGGAGTCAAAGCTACTACATGAAGAACCTAGCCAGCTACAAACATAAAGATTTCTTGATGTCTATTATTGTGGCACAAATAACAAATGTGACATAAGTGCAAATAATTTATATAAAACTAGTAATAAATCTGTACTATTGCAATCTCTTGATTTTTTTAAAAATCCTTACCCCAAAAATGTACAAGTCAGCAACAGGAATAGTTGTCACAATGTCTCATCTCAGTGCCAGAGTGAAGGCTGTTAACATTAATGAATATAATGCCTTTGACCCTTTCTAAATTGCTTATGCTTACTTCCTGGATTATCAGCATGAGTGTAGCACTTATCACTGTGCTTGCTCCGGCAGCTTGAATTCACAAGTTAACTCTTTCCTTCATTCCCACTGTCAGAAAATGACAGAACTGCAAAAGACTGGAATAAAATTCAACCTACTGAGGATGAAAAAGACAAGTAATACCTATATTTATCAAAACTGCAATTGTTTATGAAAAAATTGACTCCAATATTGTTCACTATTGGAGAAAGCCACACCTTAAAGAAATCTTAACTTGTATTTGTTTCAGGGAGACAAATTAGTTTCTAATCAGGATCTTGAACATGTGAAATACGCTAAAACTGGTGGGGAAAATTATTGTAATCACAGTGTCTAAAGTGCATTTAATCTAATGTAATGAAACACCCAGTATATAACCTGGGGACACTTAGAGGGGAATGTTAGTGCTCTCCAATAAGAATAAAATTTAACTTTTTAAGAAGAAGAAGATGACACAGCAGCTAGCAGCATCTGTGCATATGGTCAAAGGCTATGAACCCACAGTGCTCCTTCCATGGACAGCACTGTTGAAGAGGCTGGCTGCAGCCAGCACAGGCAATGCATACTCCAAAGGTTTGAGTGGCACAAGGCCCAGTAGTAGTCACTAGCAACCAAAATTGCAGAACTGTGGAATCAAGTCTGAGGGATACTTTGTCCTTAATTCCTCATACCTTTCTTTTTCCTTTGTTTTCTCACAACTATGAGAGTTCAAGATAAAATGTCAGCCTCAGCTTTTGACTACAACCTGAAAACTGAAAATAAGAATCATTGTGACATTTTACTCTGAGACCTTTATTTTCTGGCTAGGGGAAAAATAGACCTGGTTGCATTTAAACTTGTTATCATCATCCTGAAACCAGGAGAAAATCACACAGCCAAAATATCATCTGAGAGCTTTTTTTGTCCCACTATATTTCCAGGATTTATTTTATTGTTCTTTGACTCCAAAGGGGAAAAATCCAGGGTTCCCCTTGATTAATCTTTTACCTCAGGAAAATTCTGTGCCCATTCCTCCTGTCTCATAGAAATCCTACAGACCACTACTTTCAGTGACTCTGACAGTGAGTTTGGTTCACAAACAGCTGCTACAGATTAATACAGAGATACTTAACAACCAAAGAAACCATGTGAGGTCCTCGTTACACACTTTCAGCACCTCTAAATCCACTCTAGTGATTTCTGGACATACTGGGTCTTACTATCTTAGGCTGCTAGGACAGACCAGCTGTATGTTATTGCGCTGGTGCACTGCCAGTGTTTATACTGTAGGCTCAAGCAATACTAGAAACTTGCTTTCACTTGCAACCAAATCAAGTAAGAGCACTGACTTCTCAGTGACTAAATATTGTATTCTTAATTTTAAGTAATTTTCTGCTTAGAGGTAGTTTTTACTTCTCTTTGCATCTAGATGGTGATCCAACAGGACCTAGATCTATGCTTAAGCATGTGTTGTTTCCCCTTCTCTCATTTTTTTTTTTTTTAATTTAATTTTTATGATGATAACAGGATGATTCTCTAGGGATTTTATATGTCTGTATTCTCCAGTATTTTATGTTTGATGAGGTTTCCTTGGTTTGCCCTGTAAGAGCTCAGTCCATAATTCTCATACTAAGTTGAATTTTCAAGCACACTGGATACATGGGTCTGGCTTTCTGCAAGTCTTTTATTCACTGTTCACCCTGCAGACAGTGAAAGGAGAGGACTCGAAACATCAGGAAAACACTTTCTAATAATTCTCTCCCTCTGCTCTAGATTCACCTCCCATTTCCAATAATGCTTGGCAGCTGCAGAAAGAGAAAAGCACCCCTTTCAGACCTGCTGTTGTATTTCTGTGCATCTTGAATTGTATAGACAGTTCAAATTGTATTCCTAGTTCATGAAGGGCCTTGGGATGTTTTATATTTTTGTAGTTCCTGGCTTTAGGTTTTTGATATCAGTAAATAAATATAATGGAGCTGGTGAGTTTCTACACTGCTTTTAACTGTACTTAAGGACTCATCTTCTAATGCACTACAGATGATCCTTAAGGATTGCTGAGGACAGTTAAAGCTGACCAAAATTTAAACACCAGGAAGGATATTTCATATTAGAAAAGAGAAGCACTAACAGAGACCTCCATGTACCACATGTCAGTTTCTGCCCATGTTTCCTTATTTGTCTGCGTACAGAAAGGTAAAAAAATCAAGTAAGGGAGGAGAGAATTATTCAGGGAGTCATTTGTTAGGAAGAAGAGTAGGTTCAGATTCTAGCATTTACTCTTTTGCTGTACAGAGATTATAGGAGACAGGATTTAACCAATAACCTTACTAAAACCTTCTGCTTACATGAAGTCCTAATTGAACCACTCTTCCTTTGGATATATTGTTATTCAAAAATATGTGATGGCAAACTTTAAAAGCAGCAGATGCAGTATAAAGAGCTCTCTGTGAAAGCGATCAGTCAAAATACAAAGAAATTAAACACATAAGTCACAGAGTACTGGGTTTGTCCTTTCAAAAAGGGTAATAGCATTTCTAATGGGATCACAATTTGAATTTAATTCTCTTAATACTTGTACTTATAGGTGTAGAACCACCTTCTTGCAAACAGTGGCAAGAAGCTGGAGCATTTGAATAGTGGAGGTAAACAAGGACAGAATGTAAGATGTTCATTCAACAAAAAGAAACCCCGAAAATTTTCAAGTAATTATGTTTAGATTATAATTTTTGTAGTATCCATACAAATGCATTTTATAAAAATAAATTATTTGTTAATGAAATAAATCTGCCAAAACAAATAACCATCTTTGCAGTTATCTGCATCTAGGGCCCTTTGGTTTTCAAACATATCAGTAAGCATTTTCCCTGGGTATCTAGCAACACTGTTTACTGCATCATTTTCTGAAAGGTCCTGGTCATCCCCACAGGGAAAAGAGGCCTGCACCTGGCAGGCAGACTTAGAGTTTGCTTACTTTGGACCAGCTGGATATGGTGATTGTTCTAAACCCATTATTTATTTTGCATAATTGTTGACCTTTCTGGCTGTATTCTCTGGTGAGGAATTCAGACCATTTACAGTACTGCAGAAGAATAGGTGATTCTGTCTAATAGAGATCAGGAGGTTTGGTTGTTTCTTTTTAAATCACTGCACTCAGAAGTTTGAATATTGTAAACATTGTTTCATTTTCATTTACCCCTCCTTCCTCCCCCCCTACCCCATCCCCCTACCCCCCCAGTTTCAATGAAATTATTAAAATGCATGATTTTAAAGATCGGCTAACCAAATAAATGTTTACACAGCTGTGTAATGTTTTAGTTCTTTAATATTAATTTGGATATACATAAAAACATTTAATTTAGGCATAATACTACCATTTTTCAAGATCTGACAAGAGAACCTTTTGCTTTATCTTGGTGAAAGGGTAGCAGTTTATTTATACAAATCTCCTTTTGCCCCCAATTTTAATAGTTCAGTCTGTTGAATAATTAAGAAAATTTCTTGAGTATAATTTTTATGCTGAATGATGTTAAACAATAACCAAATTATTTACTGACTCTTTTTCTCTTATCAACTGAGTTAGTAGCTTGAAGAAAAATGCACAAACTCATAAAGAAAGCTATATTGGAAAAATAAATTTCAATTGCTATCTCAGTTTACTACAAGAAAGACAGTTTTCTGAATAAAGTTTGTGTCTAGTGTAAAAATTGTTCTAATATAAACATTATTCATTAGCATTAACAAGAAAAAGATATCTTCGTGCATCCTTTGGTCTTTTTTTGAGTGAAAACAACTTTAATCTCTTTCCCGGTTATGGTCAGGAAATTCTGAGGTAGGTTAACATTTTTATTGATAGGAAAGACATAGTGATCTTGGACTCTTATTTAATTTGTTTATATATTTTTCTGTCTCTAAAACAGTTTTACTTCAAGTAATTTCAGAGGCAGCTCCTGGCTTTAGTATAAGAAGTGTAAAGAAGGTCTCCAGGTAGTGAATGCAGCCTGCTTTAACTTTTGACACTGGAGACCTAGGTGAAAATCTGAGGCCAGCTGAAATCATTGCCCCAGAACAGTGCTCCAGAGGAAGCCTCATTCGGATTCCCTCGAAAAAGATTTCATTTCATTAAACTCCAGACTTTAATCTCTTTCAAAGAGGTCAGGAAAAATGCTACACATGTCTCTCTCTCCCTTCAGTAATGTCACCATTTCTTTGATTTATAGCAACTGGATCTTTATGTGCCACAAAAGGGCTATACAGTTAGAGTCCTTTTTCCTGCAAAATTAAGAGAATCAAATCAGTGCATAATGTTTATTTATGAGTAAAATACCAGAAAGCCACACTCCATTGCAATATCATTGCAACAGCATATACTTGTCCAAAAAACATTTCAGTTAAAAAAAAAAAAAAAAACAAAACAAAACAACAACCCAACCAAAAACAAATCAACAAAAAAAAACAGCCAACAAAAGAAAAAAAAAGCAGTATTTATTTTATCAACTTCCAATACAGGAACATTATTATTACAGTATTTTTCTAAAGTTAACCATCAGACACTGTAACCAGATCAGACCAGTTCAGACTTGTCCGTAAGATGATCCAGGTAAGTGGGTAAAATGTTAAACCATTTTTAGCATGTTACCAATATTGTTAACAATGTTACCCTTGAACTTGAAACTCAGAGTGCTTTCTCTAGGGTTTAAATGATGACTTAATTGTGTTTTGCAAATAGTTTCCCAGTCACAATCATACTATCATTATATTTTGATCTCACACTCAGTCCACCATTCACCTTTGGGCAGCCTGTTCTTTGGTGTACCTGGGTGTCAAAGGGCAACTTTTTCCTGCAGACAGCTTGGTTTTAAGGTCACATGTATGTATTCATAATAACAGACTATTACCTTGCAAGGTTGTCTTTGCTGATCCAGAATATTAATATTTCTTGTTTCTCATACAACAAACAACTGCTCAGGCTCCCTGCCTAAAATAGGGTTTATGTTTAGATTTTAATCAAAGTTATGTTTTAAAATGGAGTGGCAATAGCTTTCATATAAAGAAATTTCTGGTAATAAGTGCATTTGCTTCCATTTTCCTAAAGTCTGACCTATTGAACATGCCTGAGCTGCAAGTAACTTAATGAACCAAGAAAATGGTTAGTGTCTCACCACTCTGGCAGTTATGTCTGAACTTCTGCTGTTTCCTGCCTTGCAACTAATGGGTACTTTCAGAGGGGAGAGGGAGCTCAGCAGCCTGGGCAACACTGGTCCCTAGGTGAGACCTGGTTCTCAGAAAGAAAGCACCAAACTTCTTTCTGAGAGAACGAAGAGGAAAGCACCTCCAGGGAGAAATGGATAGAAGCTCATGAATGTTGTACCCTGTGTTGAAAACAGCAATATGATAGTTCAATACACATTTTATTGTGAGCCTTATTGGAATCTGTGCAATAGAGAGAGCTGTGAATGTAACAGCTTGGTAGAGCTGCATATGAAGTGTTTTTCTAACTCAGGTATTTTAAGATTGGAAAGAGCTATTTCAGTTTCTGCTCTTTCTCCATGTTCTTTCTGTCTTCCATTGTGGTTGAGTGCAAGCATCCATTGGTAGGGCTTTGATGTGTGTGTCTCCTTTTCCCTGACCTTTAGTGACTGGGAGATGCTTTACTTCTGAGTGTAAAATATTAGAAATTCTTGTGCTAATAAAAAAATATCTAATCACAACCAAAGCATCAAGTAGTCATGTTCTTGCTTCTGCCTACATACCAGAAAATAAGAAAATCTGCTATAATATGTCAGAAAAACAGAAACTGTAGACAAGAATTAAAACCATAGAATCACAGAATCATTTAGGTTGGAAAGGACCTTTAAGATCATCAAGTCCAATTACCTATACTAACATGAAAAGGGACTCCAAAGTCACAGATCTCATTAAATGACCTTCTCACTTCAGTTTCAGCTGATGTCTTTCTCTTCCAAATTATTATAATTAAGAGTGCACCCATTAAAATTTTTTCATTTGTTAGATGGATGATGCTATTTTATAATGTGGCCAAATAATGTGCCCATTATGAATTTCAAGTCTGGTGCCAACAAAATGTCTGCAGCTCTTCTTAAATAGCACTTTAAACCTGAGAAGGAAGGTCATTGAAAGACAGTTTGGGAAGAAAGCCACGTGAGTTTAACCGGTAACTGCCCATGTTTGGATGTCACTTGGTTTCTGTCTGATGTTTTCATAGTAATTAGTGTTCATAAATGCAGTGGAGGTAAAATAGAGAGGGATTATTAATGGATTTGAGCAAGACAAGCACGTTGACCCCTTGTGTGTAAACATCAGATACCGTCATATCTAAATGAAGGCTGGAATCATTTGAAAGTGAGAAAGAGTCAAACCAGATGTGTCTGTACCTGAGTTTCCAAAGCAGTGCTTTCAAGCAACTTGTTTAAACATTGATGTTCTTAGTGAAGCCAGAGTTTCTGCTTTGGATGTTACCTTATTCAGTAAGCATAGAACTCTCTTTCCTACTTCTGTGCCAGCTGTTTATTTTCACCTAGTTGTGGAAACCCCAAATCAAACATTCATGTTACATTTGTTTTTATTTTTATTTTATTTTCTCTTGCCACCTTTTCCCCTTGCTTCTATCAGAATTTAAATACCACGATAATTGTTTTAAATACCTTGAGGAAGTTCAGAGATTCAAAAAAATTTCTTTGTAACAATGTTAATTTCCAAACACTATCTTGATATTGCAAGGTATGCATCACACTTGAGATGCTGGCGGGAGGAGGGAATGGGACAGGATGGGTGGGAATGGGGAGAAATAGATTAAATTATTAGAACTGTATCATTATTTATTCTGTCTTTTTTGTATTGAACCAAATAAGTCCTCCCTAAGCTGGGACAAATCTTACAACATCAGAGGAAAAATTTAGGACACCAAAATACAAATCTAACAGACAATTCAAGCCCAGCAGCACCAGAATTAGAAGCAAAGTAGCAACTGGTAACCAGTCTACTCTTATGATGCATGAGTAGGAAAAGAGAGTTAAGAGTGATTGTATTATGTAAATCAAAATATATTTGATTGAAGACGAATGGAAATGATTCTGTTCACTGAGAGAAGACTATGAGACTGTCATTCCAACATATGAGATAATTTTTTGGTTTATAATGTGTTTTTTTCATAATACTGGGAAAGCCTCTGGGTTTTCTTCTTAGCTGAGATGGGTGAAAAATGTCTATTACTTTTTTTTCCAGTAACACCAATAAACATTTTGTTTCATTCCAAAATCCCAAAACATACATTTAGAAAATATAAACATATAACTGTGCTAAAAGATGTACCAAAACTTACTAGTTTAATTTTTAAAAAATAAACATAAGGAAAATGTGACCAAGGTAAACATTTCAACATCATACCAAAATAATCTATTACTAAGGTATTGTTAAAAGAACTTTCGATATTTCTCTATTAACAACTTATTTCCTCTTTCCCAATTTACATTGTCAGTTTTCTGTATCTTCTTATAAGATGGCAGTTATGATTATAATAAGGTGTTTATGATTGCAAATTAGCATAGCTACAAGATCTAGAGAGGATGGGTCAGTCTCTGACTAAACGCAAAAAGAGGAGACATTGACAAAACAGCTCAGATTCCTGTCTGAATCAGACTGAGCAATTTTTGAGAGTTGAAAGCAGTTTGTAGAACTGTTTATTCAGAAGCAGAATATCTGAGATCAGACTCGAAGCTATTTGCATGGTGGTTTTGTCATGCCTCTGAGCTACAGAATTAAGTGAAATTTTGGGTCCACTTACATGGTTTTGATATTTGGAAAGATTTATGGGGCAAAAAGTCATGAATCATGATTTTGATGGAAGTGAAAAACCTCTGAGAGATCTATAAAAGTGACTTGGAAAGAAACTCCTTGCTCTTTTTAGACCTGATCTTAAAAATCTCAGTTCCATTATGTTCTGAGGTTCTGTCCATAATTATCAGTGACTTATGGGCTTTAAGGGTACATTATAAGGAGATGAGAGCAGGGTATCCCTTATGTATTCAATTTTAATAAATCGCTGAAGTTAAAAAAGCCCAAAACCTATATTTAGGAAGAGTTGTGATTTTGAAGACAAAATCATTTAATGGAGTTTTTGTGATAGCAAGACACTATACTAAGCATCCCTTGTCACCTTATTCTTCTGTCATGTCAGAATTTACCTCAAACTTATAGTCTATAGACATCATGATCCTGTGTCAGATTGTCATATGATCAATTCTGCTGCAATAATTTGCTCCTAAAATGAATTTGTAGATATTACTGCTTTTTAAAATTCATCAAATGTTTATGAAAAATTTAGTATTTTGTGTATTATCTTTATAGCATGACTCCTGCATATTTTCTGTAGGCTCATGCAGTTATATTTAACATTTTTAGTGTTACGGATTTGTCTTGGTTTCCTTCAATTAACAGCTTTTTATAACAGCTGATAAACAAGAAAATGGGTTATTCAGGTTTGGGGGCACTTTTGAAGAGAGTGGTACATTTCTCTTATTGCGAAACTGTATCTAAGCCATTAAAATTATTTCCTCATTTCTACTTTTCAGAGAATAAGCACTTTCCACAACTCTCTCCACCCCACCCCCCCCCTCAAGTTTGCCATTTCCCTTTTACCTGGGAAACATTTCTCTCCTACTTCTAACTCAAACCCACAAAATAACCCCAGATGATCTATAAGGAAGTATTTTCACAAAAGATTTGCTGAAGTAAATGTGGCATAAATATGCACATGGTTTCAATTTCCTGAGCAGCACTGACATTTTTACTCAATTTCCTCTTAATCCTGCATCACTCACAACTCCCTTGCTTCTGAATTCCTTTCTCAGCAGCCAGGGGTGGGGTTAAAAAAACGTTGAAATGGAAGAGAGCTCAACCAGCTCATTCTGTGTAATAAAATCCATTCCACTGTGGTCCTAATTTCATCAACTAATACAAGTCAACACTGAACGTTAATGAGGAAAGGTTTCCAATTAGATACAGTCTGACACTGACCCAGCTTTTCAGTCACCTTCAATTGTCAGCGATAAAAGGGACAGTTCAATATGATATGGATCATTCACTCCAAATCTCCACAACTCATTTATGACAAACACAACTAACAGAGCATAGGGAACTGCTGAATTGTTTTTCATTATGCTGGCACACTGGGTTTACACCACAGTAGTAATGATGTTTAAAGGTTTTCCATATAGAGTGCCACTAATGAGCAAACCAGGATGGGGTGATGAGGTGATGGCAACCCACATTTTCAAGTGACAATACCAGCAACATGATGATGCTTAAAATTCCCTATTATTTCTGGAAAGTAATTCACTACCAGAGAGAAGAGAGAGTTAGAAAGCTAAGCTATTAAATAAAATGAGTACAGAAAGTGAATAGCTCATTAAAAATGAAAAGCTTTTGCAAAATACACCAACCTTGTCTTTACAAGTCACTTTAAAATGTACTTCTGTCCATCTTTCCATAGGCAGTTACTTAGAGTGGTATTGTCATAAGCTAGGAGATGTAGGGATGTGTTAAAGTCCTGCAGAAGTGCATTTTCCAGTACTGTATTCCTCTACCTTCAAACCCAGATTGTATATGGGGAATAAAGGTAGGTAAAAGTAGATGTTAAATTAATTCCTGATCTTCGTCAGGGGCTTGCTACTGTCCAGGGTAATACAGGACACCTTCAAGACTATTCTAATACCATTGGGTTGTAATGTCTGCTTGTAATCTATTAAAATGTTACGCATTGCAAGACAGTAAATTACAGCACTTTTACAATTACTACAATATGGGTACAAGGTAACTTAATAATAACACATAAAAGCTGTCTGGGGACTATAAAATACTAGAGCCATAGATGATACACTATTCTTTGAGACTGAGCAAAAATTTTTACATTATTATGGTGGTTATTCCTTTCAAAATCTCCCTAAAATCTTTTTATTTCAGAATAAAATTAATTCATTTTTATCATTTTGGAACCACAAAAATCCATAGAGATTTTTAAAGCCACATAGGATTTAAGAGCTTGATTTAATTTCTGTCCATATAAACTATTTGTTGGAAAATGTGTTCCAAGGATCAAAGTATTTGAGGAAGAAATGAAGTCTAGGATAACAAAAGAAAATGCACTGATATTTGCTATTATCAGAAACCAAAACTTGGAGGTTTCCATCAGAGAGTATGTAGCTAGATTAAATTAATTTTAACCATATCAAATATTTTCAGCAGAACTGAGCTCATCTTAGCAAAATATGGAAATCACTACCTTTTCAAGTTCAGATTTGACTGTGGTGTCAAGCAGAGTAGACTAGTCAAATAAAAATCTTGTGTTGTTATTCCACTGGTAAATCTACCTATTTTAAATATATGTCAAACCAGAGTGGGAAAAGCCCATATGTGGTTTGTCAAGCTGCTTTTAAAAATTATATGAAAATAGTTGAATTTGAATTATGACAACCTATTTTCCACATAGTTTTCCATTTTTCTCCTTTGCAGAATACTCCTGTAGCTGTTCTTGATACTGGAATGAATCATTAAACCTGTGGAAACACGTTAAGACATTTATTCACAATTTTTGCATTTTTTCATTGTAGTTTGTAGTCCACAGTCAAATGATATAAAAAGAAACTCTCTAATATAAGTTTGTATGAGTTTCATAAGGCCATGACAACAGTTCTGATACATGGGTTTCACATGTCCTTAGTTTTATGTGACATATCAACCTTGCATGAAATTAAATGTAGGCTAGTGATTTCCCATCATGGTTAATCATTCCTTATTTACTTATTGATTTTAAAATCATGGCATATAATAATTCAGCTACATTCTTCCTAGAATGTCCTGCACCATCCATGTCTGCCTGTGGGGGTCTTTTGTCCTTCTTGCATCAGTGGAAACAAAAACTTTCACTGAGTGGCATCTGTACAGTCAGACTATCCAGCAGATGCACCCTGTTACCAGTGAATCAGGAGACCTGAGCATGCTACATTTTGAATGCCTTAAATAACTGAATACCCACCCATTTTCCATATGTGAAATGTAATGATGGAAATCTCTCAGGCTTATGTCAGAATATATATATATACATATATATATATATTCTCATTTTGCAGAGAGAGAGTTTTGGATAGTTGACATTCAAACACTGATAAACCTGTCCTCTGTAATCTTGGGCTTTTGTGTACATGTAATTGTATAGGTCTAGATGGGTAAACTTCAGACAAAGTGTCAGCATAGAATACCATCTGCAAATAGCAGGAAACAGAGGAAAAAGAAAAATTATGAAGGTCTTCAGAAATTGGAGTGCTTATAGCTGCGGGGTATGAATTATGAGCATCATGGTAGGAGGTCTCTTTTAGGAAAGGCAAAGGAAGAGGATGTCATCTACAAATTTAGATTGGCTAAATGAGAGGTGTGCTGATTTTTCTGTAACATAAAGCACCAAACTCTGAAGGCTAGTTTTCTTTGGTTCTGTGTATGGAAGGAGATAAGCTCCTGAAGAATCTAGTTCAGAACAGGAGAATGTACATACTACATTTGGGATTGTTATTACTATACAGATAGCTGTTTGACCCAGATCGCTCTTCGACATGATGTGACAGTGTGGCTATTCTTTGGGCACACCAGGTGATCAGGCTGATCCTTGCTCTGGTCAAAAAGATGACCAGGCTTGCACTGGAGGCCCTACATTTTCCTTGCCTGGTCTGGCTCCACTGCTTTCATGGATGAGTATATAACAGGAGCCACCGTGGAGAAAAGGCTTTGTTGCAGTCCAGCACAGTCTAAACCACTTCTATCTGATATCACTGAAGTCCTATTACATAAGTGGGTCAAGACAGGATTTAGACAAAGAGCTCACCTTGGTTCAGTATGCTAAATAGATGTGTTCTGAGTTTCGCTGAACATTTTCTCACTTCTTAGCTGTTTACAAATCATAGCTGAGACTTCCTCAGATCAAAGAGACTGAAAAGATCTCCTTGGTCCCTTGCTTATATGAGGTGACTGCCGTTAGTTGGTAGGAAAGGTGGACTTATATGATAACATATGATTACTCACACTAGAAATTTATTGATTTTCTCCCTGCTTTTGGTGCTGTCATGCCCAATGCAAGAGTTGGCTGTCCAGTCCTGTAACTTAAACCAATGTGCTTTGGTGGAGGATATATGCATTAAGTTTCTTCCATGAGAGAAACACTTCTTACGTAGAAATGTATTTATCCCAAACATTTTCAGAGCAAAGACAGAGTGCTAGGATTTACTTTCTGTAATAGATTACCAACTCAAGATTAGAGACAAAGCTTTTTGATTTAAAATCCATTTAATTTTTACAATAATGTGAGAGATATGTACTATGAAACCTACTGCTGCCCTATTGCATGGCTAGGATTTGTACAGGGGTTTACTAATCAGTGTCTGCTACTGACACACACAAAGGAAGAACTGTTAAATTTTCTTTTAGGGACGGAGTCTGTGAATATCTTGATTTAAGTTGTGAACTTCTGTGACTTGTGATAAAATATTGGGTCCTTCAACTTGGAGGCAGCAGAAACTCTACAAATTACAACCATAGTGTTGTGGTAGAGTGTTGCAACAATGCCCCTGGGAAATATGTTACCTAAGAAAACATTTTGTAATTTCAGTTAGTGTATTTACCTTCCATTGTACTACTCTTTTTTTTTTTTTTTTTTTTTTTTTTTTTTAAATCCCAATCTCAAACTACTTTCCCACAGCCACTGACTTTTTACAGTGAATTTTCTCTATCTTCTTGATTTCAGTTTTCTGGAAAGAAATGAACACACAAAGCTAAGTATAGGTCACTAACCCATCAGTTCATCTGTGTGTGTTGTAAAAGTGACAATGGAAGTCATATTTGGCAAGTATTTTCCTCTTCTAATGGACAGATGTGACTTGTAAAAAATAAATAAATTTGCAGATTGCTTCAGGAGGTGTAAAATGATTCACCTAATTGTTGAAAAATCTCTTTTGCTCTAAATTTTTCTGCAATGTTCTTTTCCAATGGCAGTTGAAATTGGGCAGAAATCTGATTTAGAATTATCTATGTCTAAGCTTTCTGTATAAAAGGATAGAGTTCTGGGAAAATGTCAGTAGTTTTGGAAGACTTTAAGGGTTTTCCATCTCTAAACCAGATCAAACATATTTAGAGAATAGTCTTTCCTGGTTTTTTGGTTGTTTCTTGTTTGTTTGGTGTTTTTTCTTAATTTTTGCTATTAGTGGCTGTTGAAAACAAATGGGAAAAAAAAGCAAGCTAGACAAAAGTTAATGGAATTCTTCTAAGCATAAAGTTTCATTCTCTGCAATTCAGGGTTTTGGCAGTTTCAGAATGTTTTGCTTGAACTGTCACATCTATCAGAAATTAGAGTTAGCTTGGCAAGAGAATAAATGTTCATCATATCTAGATAGGACATGTATTAATTTCATAATGTGCAACTGAAAAAAATGTAGCTACATTTCTTAAGCATCATGACTCTACAGTCAACACAGCTGAATTCATAATAAAACTCTTAGGATTGTAAAACTATTAATTAAATTATCGGTGAATAAGTAAGATGTTCTATCAAACCAATATAGAAACACTTGGACCTGATTCTCCCCTCATGTTAAATGGGTGATTTCATTGTTGTCAGTGATGTTATGCTGATAACAAAAAGAGTACAAAGGTGAGAAGAAATTTGGGCCGTATATTGCCTAAGGTCTTCAATTTGCAAAGGGATTATCAGAGTTAATAGACAATGTTCTGTAAAATGGGGGGATTATTTTGCAGGCTATATTTTTAGGATGAAAAGTGCAGTTTGTCAGAAATTTTGAGGTCTTCATTTAACATAGGAATTACATTCTTTGGAAAAGAAGAAAAATCCTTCCTGCACAGCCCTTGTGCTGAGTACCATGACAGAAGAAAATGGATTCATTCTGCCACTCATTATATTGCTAACAAGAAATATGTTAGGACTAATGAGTTTGAGGTGAAAAATCAGAATAAGTGAAATTGATACCCCTGTTTAAAGTACTTTTAAAAAAATCACTTGGCAGACAGCTTGCAATATGTCAAAAGAGCTCTTTTGCACCTTACCTGGCAGCTGTGAGGAAGTCATATGTTGTGAAGAACTTGGACTAGATGCCATTGACAGCTTCACAGGCCTCAGGAGGTTGTGTGTTATGTGTGTATCTGCCTAGAAATCATCAGAATTTTGTGCACAGGTCTTTCTGATTTCTTAGTGTAACATTTCAATCATTATAAAAGTTAGGATGTTACAAATTATTTCAAACATAATGATTTGAGTGCTTTTGATGTTCAGCTTCCTGAAAACATCTTCTTCCCTGAGAAAGCAACCATAACTGACAAAGTTTCTTGTGGATTTCTCTTCTAGCTGAAGGATGAATTTAACTCAAGTATACTATGATTGTAAGATGCTTTATTAAACATCTGATACTCCACCTGAAAGAAAGGAAGGAAAGACTGTTAGAATGAGAAAGAGAGGTTATGAATATTCTGTGGAAAATGAGCTTCAGTCTACACTGAAGCTTTACTGGATGCTAGAGACTCCACAACAACAAGCACTGCCAGCATGAGCACATTTTGAACACATATTCTCTGGTGTACGATAAATGGCATAAACTCACTGAAGATTTTCCCACAGTCAAAGAACACTGAGTGGTGCTCTCTGCTGTGGGTTCTCCTGTGGCTTATAAGAGCTGAGCTCCTGTCATAACTATCAGTTACATTGACCAGAGTGTTAGTCCACTATGAGACACAAACACATTGGAGACCAGCTACCACTGATTGTGGTGCTCTCCCGTGTAGATTATTTGATGTTGAAAAAGGTTAAAAAACATGCTGTGCTCTTTCCCTTGATGACAGCAATATACATGCCTGTCTCTTCTAGTTATCCAATTTTCATGAAATTCACAGGGGTTTAATATCTTTGAGAGCTCTACTGTAAATTTTAATTGAAATTGGCCTCTGGATTGTGAATGTTTTGGGAAGAGAGAGTTAGCAGAAAGATACAGTCTGATTGCCTAACTTTAGGTAATCAGGCTAATACTCTTCCCTCTTGCTCCTCTCCAAAGGGAGAGTAAGGGATATGTGGGGGTTTGGAAAGATGACTGCAGTGTTTGAACTTCACAGCACCTTAGAAGAAAAGAGACAAAATGGTTTGTGTCTGCTTTTCCTAAAACATGCCTGGAAAACATAGCTGAATGATGCCTTATGGCTTAAATAGAGAGCATAAGCTGGTTTGTTTTTATATCATCACATCAAATGCTGTTAGCAATTACATATTGTTTCACACAGTATCTTGACTTTTTCTTGGAAATGAGAGAAACATGTTTGACATTTACTCGCTACTCTTTGAGAAGCATAGCAGGCTCTGAGCTTTATTCACAAACTGAGTTTACTTCACTGCAGAAAAAAAAAAAAAAGTCATGCAATGTTTCCATTTTAACCTTTCATTTTTATGCTCTTTCCTAGATGTTGTACCTGTAAGGGTTTTTTTTTCCAATTATTTAAACTCTTCTTGGTTATTAATTTTTTTTTTTTTGCTTGAGCATACATAATTATTACATTTAAATCAAGGGAAGGCTAGCCCAAATTTTTTAATATAGATTTATGGAAGATTTCTTTCTTTAAAAACCACTTGCATTGTTCATTCAGGTAAACAATAATTTGGTTTGGAAATTGCAATAAACAGGCAGATATTCTTGTATTTGTGTATGAGAAAACTGGTTTTGTTTTGACTGGTTTAGGTACTTTTGGGAACTGGATATTGAATATGCATAGTAAATTCTATCACCAAACTCAAAAAGTGTGCAGACAAGATTTCTGGGCTGGTGAAGTTCAAAGTTCAGACTCTATTCTGTAAACCACTTTGTGTCTGTGGAAAAAAATTTACGTTAACATCTAGCCAGATGCTGTGTGTCTGTTGATGCATAAAAACATCACAGAGGCATAACTAGAAAAACGCTTTTGTGAATGTCTTTAAAAGATCAGGTAAATAAGGACACTGAGGGAAAATTTGTATGAAAGAACATATAATGTTCATGCATGTATATTAAAGGATTGGTGTCTACAGTGATGGCTTGAAAGTGTTACCTGTAGAATAAAAGTAGTCTGGTCCCTGTGGGTCCTACAGCCCTTTGAGGTTTGGAATTCCCAAGAGGGATACAGTCATGACATTCAGAATGTGACATAATTTCCTAAGCATTCATGAGATGATGTAAATAAAGATGAATCATTGTTTTTACCTTCACGAGTCACTGGTACTGAGTGGCTGCCTTTGAATCAATGACGTAGAGGTAGAAGTGCCTTACACTTCATCACTACTTTCTACCTGGTTCCTGTCTTTCACACTGTCCTAAGTTCCAGATGATATCCTTTGTGTTGTAATATTTACAATAATGTGAATAACCTTCTCTTTATCTCCTCATTTCCATCCGGTTTCTCCTGTCCATGATAGATATATGAAAAGCATGTTTGACTGGGAGAATACACAAATACAGGCCTTCTCATAACAATGTAATGCATTACCTGGAAGAGTATTTGACTGCTAGGACTTTGAAAACATACATAATTGAACCTCTGAAACTGAGTGAAATCACATGGTTATTATTAATTTCCTTTCTCTCACACCAGTGGCACAACTTAGTAAGTGTTTATTTAGTATTTCTAGTAATACAGAAGATGGAAACTTTTCTCACAGAGCTTAAAGGGTACTCTCAAACTCCAGCAGGAGTATCAGGAATAAGTTAATATAGACTCAGAGACTTCTGATATCCTAGCTGAAATGGTGTAACAAAATTTAAAAAATCAAAGTCTGCTGCTGTTGATATTTTTGCCATTATTATTTTTGATGTTGAACTAGTATCAATTGTTACTGTTACCATAAGTATTAACTTGCAGTGTTTTATGTTATAAGTTTCACTGTTCAAATGATCAGTGAAACTGATCAAAGATGTATATTGATTTCAACTGCACATGTTCAAGCTTTATATGAACTATCATTCTTAGCTGCAGTGTTATTTATTGGAGGTATTGTACTGATCCAGCTTGCACTGTATAAAGTAATTATTATATTTATTTGGTCTTCTCTTCTAAGTAGAGTGCAAAAGTGTAACTTTAGTAAATTAAATTAATAGCAGCAACACATGAATTTTTCCATTTTACATGAGATTTGTAGTAATGGCGGTTAACACTTGACAGTTACTTATAGCAATTGCTGGTAATTAAATACTACTTCATTTCCTGTACTCAGCAATATATTTAGTTTCATATTTATAGATGACATCTTTGCCTTGAAATATGTTGGTTCTATAATTAAAATTAATAAATATTGGTAGAAGTTACTTGGTAAATTATAAGTAATTCTTAGGAGACATAAGGAGAAAATAAATGATTTATATTACATAGAAACAAACACATCATTACACATATATAATGCACCAGGTCACAATTAATAGCTGCTTAGGTATTAAAGCTTCCAAAGGCTGACTGGTCTCTGCAATTTAACAGTGCCACTTCTGTCTCTGTAACATTGCACCCAACCGAGCAGGGCTTTGTGAGGCATCTGTTTTTGCAAATGTTGTCTTTTGGATGAAAGTTTATGTCCAAACCTGGTATCTTAGCAACTTGTAGTCATTGAAGATCCTAACTCTGCTTGAGGGATAAGTTCTTAATTACTGTTTCAGATATCACATTTTGCCCACCCTAAACTTCCACTCATGACTGGCTGGAATCTCCTGCTCCCTTGAGAGGCTGCACCTCTTAAGTTTGGCTGGACCAACTGTTGCTCTGCACAGGGTGCTGAACCATTCGTTCTTCAAAATCTTCTCTGAGATCTGCTAGGACAAAGCAGTTTGATATATGTGTCGTGCTCACCCACTTTCCAGAGAGCAAACAAATGATCTTCTGTTTCATACAGGGGAATCAGATTCTGATCTGCAAATGCCGAGGATTAAATTCTGCTGAGAAGGTCTGTTGTAAGAGCCGTGTGTGCCTTAGATCTGTTTCTCCTTCAACAGAAGAGAATGGGAGACCTTTACCCAAATACCTGAGTGAATCACCAAAGTTTTGATAAGTTAATTATTGAGTGTGGGGTTTTAATTATGGCTAGATAGGGTATAGGGCTGATTTAGTTGGACTGTCACAGCAAAAAGGTCTATTATCTTTCTTTAGATTTGCAAAGTGTGCATTTGTTTGTGGATTTCCTATCAGATAGTGTTTGCTACAGAAGAACAAGAATGTGATCTGTTTTGACATCCTATGGTGTGTTGACCTTGGCTGGGTGCCAGGTACCCATCAAGCTGCACTATTTCTCCCCCTCCTCAACTGGACAGGGGAAAGAAAGCATGATGAAAGGCTTGTGGGTCAAAATAAAGACAGAGGAATTGCTCAGCAATTACTTAATGGGCAAACCAGTCTCAACTAGGGGAAACTAATTTCAATTTATTACCAAACAAATCAGAGTAATACAATGAGAAATAAAACAAATCTTAAAATATTTTTCCCCTCACCCTTCCCTTTACAGGTTCAACTTCACTCCCAAATCCTCTACCTCCTCTTCACCAGCAGTGTAGAGGGATGAGGAATGGGGATTGTGGTTAGTTCATCACACAATGCCTCTGCCACTCCTTCCTCCTCAGGGGGAGGACCCCTCACACTATTCCCCTGCTCCAGCATGAGTTCCCTCCTATAGGATAGAGTCCTCCATGCACTTCTCCAACATGAGTTTTTCCCATGGGCTAAAGTTCTTCATGAGTTGCTCCAGTGGGAGTCCCTTCCACAGGGTGCAGTCCTGCAGGAACAGACTGCTCCAGTGTGGGTCCCCCATGGGGTTGCAACTCCTGCCAGCAAACCTGCTGCAGCGTGGGCTCTCCAGAGGGTCACATCCTCCTTTGGGTGCATCCATCTGCTCTGATGTAGAGTCCTCCTCGGGCTGCAGATGGATATCTGCTCCACTGTTAACTTTCATGGGCTTCAGGACAGCCTGTCTTCACCATGGACTGCAGAGGAATCTCTGCTCTGGCACCTGAAGCACCTCCTCCTCCTCCTTCTTCACTGACCTTGGTGTCTGCAGCATTGTTTCTCTCACATATTCTCACTCCTCTCCTATGGATGCTGTTACCCTTGCACAGGTCTTTTCCCCCTTTCCTAAATATTTTATCACAGAGTTGCTATCACCATTGCTAACCTCGGCTTTGTCCAGCAGCGAGTGTGTCTTGGAGATGGATGGATGGCACTGGCTCTATTGGACATGTGGAGGCTTCTAGTAGCTTCTCACAGAAGCCACCTCTGTAACCCTGCCTCTACCAAAACCTTGCCACACTAACCTAATACACACCCATTTCTGATGCCTGATGCCTGGTGTCCAAGTAGTCCAGAAACAGGCAAGGTTATGAAAAATAGACTCAGGTCTCTTTATATATTTTTATGACCAGGGTGATTTTGTTGCCTAGTCTATTGGATGATGACTATGTCTAGTGAATTTGAGTTTTGGAAGGCATCATCTTAGGTGAAAATTTGCTTTTTGCCTATACTGTGTTATGCAATTAAGTGCACTGCTGGTACAATCAAAATGATTTATCTCCTGCTGGAATTAAGATTGAAAACAGGGAACTGCCTAGAGCACCCCACTTGCAATGGGGATGCAAGGTTCCCCAGCAGCTGGCCTATACGTCTGCATAGTTCACAGAAAGGACTTGATACCAGTCCAAACTTAGTTGCTGGTTAGGAGGCTATGTAAAACGTGTTGTTCTGGAAATGTTACAGACTGCAGCAAATCAAATCACAGTCCTCTCCTTGTGCCATACACCAGTCAGTAATGTAGACACACCCTACATAAGCTTTGTAGCCAAAAGGCAAAAGCTGTATCTAAAGCTGTTAAGCTTTATATATCTCCTCTGTGGTTTGCCTTTTTGGGATAGATAATGCCTGAATTGATTGGTTTTTTGTTTTTGTTTTTGTTTTTTTTTTTTTTTTTTTTTTTTTTTAGTTCTCTGTATTACGTCCCTTTAATAACACTGGATTATGAAAGGAAAAAGAGGGAGCTGTCTAGTGAAAAATTATTTAACCTGTTCAGGAACAGAAGATTTTGGAGAACATTGGATGCAATAGACAAAAGGAATTGAGAAAGTTGCAGTAGGAGCTAAAGGCCTGCAACAAAAACACAGGGCTTAAGAAACAACCAAATGCAACAAGAACTGTCTAGTCGTGTCTAGTCGGGCTGCTGGAGAAGTAGGACCAGCCCATACATCATTCAGAACTTGCTTCAGTTTGAAGGGCCTGAGCTGAAAAGAAGAAATCTTATTTTCTGCTCCTATAATCTTTCTCATAAAGTTGGATTTTCAGTTTTTATTCAAATACATCATTCCTTTTTATCTTTGAAGCCCTTCAGCCTCTTGAGAGGCTCACTTAATACCGTGGCTAGGCACATCTACCTTGAAGCTCTGAGGAGGAGACCTTAACATATCCTTCTAGAAACTAGATTAGGACTTTACATCTATGGTGTTGCTTTTCACCATAGATGCTGTGTTTTGCATTCCAGTTACTGGTTTGTAAAGCTAAGAATAGATGGTATATTATAGGATTAAACTGTTGTGTGTTTGCTATTTTGTGGACACATACATTTATTAAGGCTGCACTTTTCTTGCTGCTAAGTAGCCAGAAAACATGGTAGCAGACATAAGTATGAACTGTTTCTAGGTGTTAAAAACAGGAGTTGTAAACCCACAAAAATGATGGTAATTATTGGAGTTATAGGAAATTAACAATATATTTTAATGTCAGTCCTGGTGTGGCAGCTATGGTAAAATGGCTGTTTTGCTGTCTGCCCTTTCTTGACTTTCTCTCTTACACTTCCAGTTCTTTAAATTTCTGTCCCAGCCATTGGTGCACAGAAGCTATCTTGCCTGTATTGAGCTTAGGGAAAAGAAGAAATGAAGCAACTCAGACTGGCACCAGGCCAAACTATCTGCAGTTTGGCTTTTCACCAGACAAATCAGCATACAAATAACATTCCTTCATTTTTGCCAATGTAGATTACTGAGAAAATACAAACATCTTGTCTTTATTTTAAATTTTAAAGAGGTAAATTAATTTTATTAGTTAAACAACTTCAAAGGAATCAGGGCTGGGCCTTGGCTCCAGGGCTGTCCTCTCATGCATTACAGTATGAAGTCTAAGTTTTGCTACCAACTTGTCCCTAAACCCCACTGAAAGCTAAAGTAATAAAGCAAATTTATCATTTGAAATTTAGTGACACAACTTCAAAGAATTGAAGAGGGAGAGCAGGAGGAACAAGAGCAGATGCTTCTGCCTTATGAGATTATTCTCAAGAGGAAGCTTTTTCTGTAGTGAGATGCACATTGGAACAGATGCAAACTGTGCAAGGGCATTAGTAGTTATTATTATAGGGACAGGGTTGGAAATTTTGTTGGGACCCAGCATTCTATATAATAATTGCACCTTTTTTTACAGAGCCCTTAAATACTTGGAAGTCTCTAATCTAAGAGGGGATTACTGAACTCAGCTCCATTAATTTTGGCAAATGTCTTTTCTTTCTCTCTTTGTCTGGTGATAGTGATGCAATTGTTGTAAACATTAAGCAATATCTATGTGCCACTCCATCCAACTCCTATAAAACTGGCTTGAGCATTGGATCTGAAATAGTCACACTGATTTTGTCCTTTACCTGATCTGAACTGCATTTCAGATCTTGCTAGTCCCTTGCTGGTGTAGCTGCTGTGCCCCTGGGAGCTATACTAAGTCATTCAGCCTGGATATTCTGGCCATAGTATTACCATGTTCTTACAGTTTACCATCTTTCCTGTTATAAATTATAGAGTAAATCCTCCATCCTAAATTAAGCCTTCTGTCTCCTTTACACCTCACACTTTATGCTTTCTCCTGATACTGTTAGGTAAGCAAAAAACACTCCTAAAAATACATTTCCATAAGTTTCCATTGCATATGCTATTTTAGTGAAGCCTTTTTTTGGTTGGTTTGTTTGTTTTTACTTTAGTGATCTTATTTTAGTGAAGACACTGTAGTTCAATCTAAAGTACTATATAGGATGAGAGTCTGGAGACCTGGATTCTGTTCCTGTTATTCAGCTTTTGTTACAAGTAACAGTTGCCACATCAGCCAGTCTACCTATCACTAAAGCATCCACTAATTTGGGATACAGGGGTCTGAAGTCTTCAACCTGATGCATTTGCAAGATTTTCTTGATGAACACCTGCATCTACCAGCTATCCTAATTGAAGTTGCAGATGCTTGGAGCCTCTGTAAAATCAGATTGCTTTTTTTTTTTTTTTTTTCAGATCAGAACCCCCAAATGAGCCAACTCTTAAAATTTTGGCTTAAACTCTCCACATATTCATTTCCCAAATGCAAAATTAGGATAATGATCTTTATCTTTTGTAAAGAGCTTTAGTTGTGCAGCTGAGATGTACTATATAAATGCTAAGTAATACCACTATTATAGGTGTAGAGTCAAACAGTTCTCCACACTTTCCAACTGCTTTTGTCACAATATTGTATTAGCAGATTATCATCTTTATGGACAGCTGGTAGGGCTTTGTTTCATCTGCCTTTCTTCTGGTTTTTATGCATTCTACCAAGCACAGAGAGCCCTAGCCATGTCAATCCTTCCTCTATCTAGTCTGTCACTGCTTCTGTCTCTGAAAGACATAAATATAGCTTTTGTTTGTTGTTGTTACTGTCATCACAGCTCATCGCTTGGGATCTACACAGGGATACCTTAAGGTTAGATATGTCCCATGTTTTCCAGTAATACTGCCTACAATTTTCCAAGCAGAAGGATGGTGTTTGGATACAAGAAAAAAAACCCAAATATGATCAACTGTCTCAAGAAACATTAGCATGGTGTTTGAGTGAAAAAGAGAGAGGTGGAGTCATGGAAAATGAGAGCCTCCCTCAGATGTTTGAATGCAGACTTGAAATACTAGGCACTTTCTTTTCACAAGAGCTCATTGCTTTATCTCGTGCTGAATAACATTGAATTTTCATTGCCATTCTAAGTTATTTACCACTATTTCCCCTTTCCCAGTGCTTTACCCTGGTATTATCACTGGACTTACATACCCCCTTTCTTTCCAGACAGCACAGAACATAGTTTCAGCAGCGCTTCTTGTAACTGGGGTAGATGTTGGCTCTCTATGAATGCTGACAGTTTGAAAGAACACAGTTCCTCTTTGTGGTGAGGAACATTAGCTTTATCCTTTTACAGTATGGATAGGCTTTCTTATCAACATATAAGGTTTACCATTCCTTTGTATTGTTTTTACTCTCTTAATGCTAAAGTAGAAAAATGCAAGATTATGCATTTAAAAATTATACCACTGCGTTTCATATATTCCTTATTTTACAGGCATGTAAATCTGAAGTGAAGTAGCTATATTTGTGTAAGAATTGCAGTAAAACTCTGCCCTGGTAGATCCTGATTGAAGTCTTCATAAAACCAGGTAGACTATTCTGCCTATCCTGAGTCCTAATTAATGTTTAGATGCTAATAAACTGCGGTTGAATATTCATTAAAAATAATCATAGTGATACCAAAATTAGTAACCTGTAGAATAACACAGTTTACAGAAGTCAATCTTTTTTGTTTTACCAAGTCATTGAATGAGCGATAACTTTTTATATTAATTTTGTGAATATCTGGCTTTGGCTTCTTACTGTTTCTTCTACATGACATATGCCTATATAATTTACTTCTGACACCATTTGCTTGGGACTTCTTATTAGAGAACTTTTAAATAGTGACTAGTAAATAGTTCTTCTGCTATGGGTGGTGGAGAATTTCTCATGTCACAAGAGCTGAAATAGGCAACAATGTGGTGATACCAGGATGCTTGATCTGTCTTTCTGGGTGCTACACTGCTGGCCAGGAGAAACACCCTGACCACAACTGCTCTGGTCCTCCTCCAGAAAGTAGAAGTGGATTGGTCCTCAGGGTATAGTCAAAGAAGTCTGTTTGGTTTATTGTCTTCCTCCAGTTGCAGTGACCAAGCTCAGGGCTTCCTGATAGGTAAACCCAGGCAGCATCTCTCTCATGATTTGCATACCTTATTCTCCCTTTTCCTTTTTTTTTTTTTTTTAACCTCCTTGGACATTCCTTGTACTTTCCTTTCCCACACCAATCTTCTTCCAAGTAAACAAACCCTAATTACACTTCTCAATTGATCACAGTTCAGATACATCCAAATTTTAAACCAAATTTGGTATTTCTGATACCATTATCTGGACAATCTTTGTTTTATATGTTATTACTGATATAGTTACACTGGTGCTGCTGATCTTTTAAGATGGTATCCACTACAAAGTCCCCACTGCTCCCTCCCAAATAACTCTGCAGTTTGGAGGATTAACTTCCTGTTAACCACCTGTGAGATCATGCTATCCTTCACAGCACTACCTATAACTTTTGTCAACTTCTTACACTTCTACCTGTTAAGTTCAGCATTTTCTTATGTCACATCCCATAGTTTTTGGTGTTTTCTTTTAGTGCAATATCACACTGGTCCCTATTCAAAGGGCTATGTACTTGTCTGAAGTTTTAAAATATTCTAATACATATTTTCAGTCTTCAGAAAGATACTGTAACAGTGGTGGTAATGAAGCTATCATTCTAAAGAGGATTTATGCTGGATTCACAAATATCTTTGTGAATATCAAGGATTTATCAAAATGCTTATAAAATAAGAAGTCTCACAAAATTAATCTAGTTCATTAGTTACAAATATTTTAATAATTATTCTGCAGGCCATTTGAATCTTCATCCGCATGGGAATGTTTTCACTATAATTAGACTGTAACACAGCTAGTTGTTCTAACTTTTAGAATATTATTAAACCACTTTGAAACTGTTATTAAGAAGTACTTTGCTATGTTTAAACATTTATTTATATTGTAGGTTCCACTGTTGCAACAGATAGACTTATTCATAGGCTTTTGATGTTGTTCTTAATTAAAATGTCTAAAGAGCCTCTTTCAGATGAGGGATCGACAATTCTAGATATCATGCGAGGTATAGTCTTTTACTAACATTTTATAATAGGTGGTGAGATTTCCAACATCATACTGAGAGGCTGTTGGCAGAACTTTAACTTATGATATCAATAAAATCCACGTCATGCCATTGCCTCAATGAATATGATTCAGTTGACTAAATGTAGGTGTCTGTGGACATTTCAGATGTATAAAGATGTGCCACTGGTTACAACTGGATCTTTAGAATGATGTGGATCTGACATATCTAGCAGACACACCTTAAAGGACACACACTTCGCAAAGCATATGTTCCTGATATCTTTGCATAGCCATGTGTATACAGTGGTCTATCAATCCTATAGACTTTCTCAGTCATAGATATTTAAAATCCATATACACATAGACACAGTTATATTTAATCCCTTCTTTAAAAAGTTAGAATATAACTCTTGGGGGGTTTCTTATATGTGTATTTGGTGACTAAAATATTCTGTATGTCTTCACAAAACTTTAGTTTTGTATAACTTTATTCTGAAATATTAAGAATTTTTCCATATCTACATGCTCCTACACAATTTCCTTATAAATATCTCTGAATGAATTTAAACACCGTAGAAAGGGATTATTGTGAGATTCTGATATAATGTGAGTTAATAATGTGCAAGCTTTCATCTCTTCTTTTCTGTGCCATTCAGGCTTGGCCTATATACTTGCTAATTTTCCCTTGACCAGTGACTGTCATTTCTGTCAGCTAGATGTGTTTTCTGACGTGCACAAATAGCCATTAGCATGGAGGTCAACAAACATCACCATTTATATGACCTGAGTCAGAAATTTAACAATTGGTCTCTAGAAATCATAACCTTGTGTCCCAGCTCTTCCCCCAGTCTGACAAAACTTTCTGATTATAAATACATTCTCACACAGCACTCATTATGTAGCTATCATACAATAATGTAAAGGACAGTAGATACTTTTTGTTTCTCCCTGATTTTGACACATCTGTTTATTTCTATTTTTCTTTTATGTTTGGAAGGGGTTTTAGATCTGAATGTGACCTTTTGTCACATTTCATGCAAGATCTTCCTATCTGTGTTGCCATATTTGACCTCTAGTGAGCTTTGTGATTATGTGGGGCTCATATGCTTGAAGGCATGGCTTCATGTGGAATACTTGGGGTTCTGGTTTTGGCTGGAATAGTGTAATTTGTGTCATAGTAGCTGGTATGGGGTTATGTTTTGGATTTGTGCTGAAAACAGTGTTGATATTATAGAGATGTTTTTATTATTGCTGAGAGTGTTGGGTTTGTGTGTGTGTGTGGTAGGGGTTTTGATAGTGGGTGAAGAAGCTACAGTAGTGGCCCCTTTGAGAAGTTTCTTGAAGCTACCCCAAATCCAAGTTGGACACACTTGGACAAGGATGACCAATCAGCAATAGTGGCCACACCTCTGTGATAACATATTTAAGAAGGGGAACCAGGGAGGAAGAGTTGGAGCTGTGAGGAGTTGTGAGGGAGATACTTGTGCAAACACTGAGGTCAGTGAAAGAGAGGAAGAATCAGGGAGGAGGGAGGTGTACCAGAGAGACTCCCCTGCAGCCTGTGGTGAGAGGGCAGGCTGTTCCCCTTCAGCCCATGGAGGTCCATGGTAGAGCAGATGCTGACCTTTAGCCCATGGAGGACCCCACACTAGACTCTGTGGGAACCCTGCGCTGTTGTGGTTCATCACTGGAAGGACTATAACATGAGAGGGACCCACATTGAAGCAGCTCGGGAGGAGCTCACTTTGGAGAAAGTTTGTAGAGGACTGTCTCCCATGAAAGGGACCCCACACTGGAGCAGGGGAAGAGTGTGAGGCATCCTCCCCCTGAGGAGGAAGGAGCAGAATAGACAATGGAACTGACCACAACCCCCATTCCCTGACTCACTGTGCTGCTGGGAGGGAGAAGGTAGAGAAATTAGGAGCAAAGCTAAGCCTGGGAAGAAGGGAGGGGTGGGGGGAGGTGTTTTGAAGATGTGGTAATGCTTCTCACTGTCTCCTACTCTGTTTGTTAAGTGTTGCTATTAGTGGTGTTTAAATTAAATTGATGTTCTTTTTCTTCCCCTGAGGAGTCTGTCTTTTGCCCATGACCATAATGAATGAGTCATCCCTCTCCCCCCCCCCCCCCATCTCGATTCCTGAGCCTTTGGCTTTATTTTCTCCTTCCCATTCCTGATGGAGAAGGAGTGAGTGAGCAGCTGTGTGGTGCTCAGTTGCCCTCTGGGCTTAAACCACGACACTGAGCAGCGCATACACAGTGTTAAGGCCCTTTCTGATTCTCACAGCACCCCACTAGCAAGTGGGCTGGGGATACACAAGAATTTGGAAGGGGACACAGCTGGGACAGCTGACTGCAACTGATCAAAGGGGTATTCCATACCATATGATGTCATTATTAGCATATAAAGTTGGGGAAGAAGAAGGAAGAGGGGAGACATTCAGAGTTATCGTATTTGTCTTCCCAAGTGACCATGATGCTTGATGGAGCCCTGCTTTCCTGGAGATAGCTGAATACCTGCCTCCTGATGGGAAGCAGTGATTGAATTCCTTATTTTGTTTTGCTTGCACACATGGATTTTGCTTTACCTATTAAATTGTCCTTATCTCAACTCACTAGTTTTCTCACTTCCACCCTTGTGATTCTCTCTCCTATCCCAATGTGGGGGGGAATAATCCACATTGGTGGTCCTCAGTTGCCATCTGCGGTTAAGCTATGAGACCTGGTTAAAGGTGCTGAAAAAGCAACAGAGCACTGTGATATCAATTAGTGCTTCATCCTCAGTTTTAGCAAAGCTTCTGAAATGAAAAGTGTACTATCATTGCTTGAGAGATGTATGATACCATTTTTATTATGTAAAACCAGTGTGTCATCTCCAGGACTGTAAATGTACTCGTTCTGAGAAGCAGCTACAGAAACTTTTTGCATGAAAATATATTTACTCATAGTAAAAAATACTGATTGGACAGCAGACCTACAGTGTGCACAATTCAGACACATCTCAATCACTGATATGGTGGAAATATTGCCTCTCCTGCCTACAGCATAATTTAATTTTCAGGGCTGTTCATCGCCCATGTCTCTGCAAATTTTTGCAGTGCTGATTCAGCCATTCAAAATCAGTCTGAGATCCACTGGCTCATTTCATACAGTCTACTGAATAATATTCAGATGGTAATGCATTTTGATCTTTAGTGTTGCATCTGAAGTGCCAATACTCACAGTAAGGCATATGAACTCATTTTCAGCCCTTTCAGATATCTGTTTCCATCAGCCTTACATTCCTGATATCAAAGTTACAGGTGTGCATTAATATTTTGATCTGCTTTAGACATAACAATTTGTTTTCATTTCCATTTCCACACTCAAAATGTGATATTAACATTCACAGATTCAGTAACCTTCTAGAACCATTCAGCAGTGTTAAGTGAAAATATACTCAGATTTAGTGCACAAATGAGATTAATGTGTGTTCTGCTGCTGCTTAAACTTCATATTTATTAGAACATCTGTGGAAGGTAAACTCAGTTGTTTGCTGTCACTAGACTTGCTGTTTTTAAGAAGACATCAGTGTAATGACTAATTGCCTACCTCCAAGTCATTCCATATTTTGAGAAATAATCAACAGTATGTACAGTTAAATAACACAGCCTGGTGTGACTCTCAAATGTGAATCATATGATACTTTCAGCCACACAATCTCCATTTGTAGAACTTCTCTAAAATGGAATTGTGGGAAAAGATGATTAGAGAAATTTTTCATTGTCTCACTGATCCTCTAACATCCACAGTTTCAACAGTATGATTTGATTTTATACTGAAATGCACACTTTCTACATGCATCTGTTCACATGTTTGGGTTTTTTTATTTGTTTTTTTATAGTCTTTCCAATAAACCTTGGTTTGTAAACTACCTTTATTTAGACATTTTTATCCAGAACTTCATATTCTGTCTCTTAAATAGGCTGAACATTCTTTATACATATGGTGCATTGACCCTGGCTGGATGTCAAGTGCCCACCAAAGCTGCTCTATCACTCCCCTCCTCAGATGGACAGAGGAGAGAAAATATAACGAAAAGCTCATGTATTAAGATAAGGATAGGAAGAGATGATTCACCAATCACAGTCATGGCAAAATGGGCTCAACTTGGGGAAAATTAATTTAATTTAATACCAATCAAATCAGAGTAGGATAATGAGAAATAAAAACTTAACCTTAAAACACCTTCCCCGATAACACTCTCATCTTACTCAGGGGCTTAAATTCGCTTCTAATTTCTCTACCTACTCCCCATCAGTGACCCAGAGGGACAGGGGATGGGGGTTGCAGTCAGTTCATCACACCTTGTCTCTGTTGCCCCTTCTTTCTCAGGGGCAGGATGCCTCACACTATTCCCCTGCTCCAGCCTGGGGTGCGTCCCGCAGGAGGCAGTCCTCCAACATGAGTCTTTCCCATGAGCTGAAGTTCTTCACAAATTTGTCCATTGGGTACAATCCTTCAGGAACAGACTGCTCCAGCATGGGTCCCTCACAGGTTCACAAGTCCTGCCAGCAAACCTGCTCCAGTGTGGACTTCTTTCTCCACAGGTCCAGAGGTCCTGAGAGGGGCATGCTCCAACACAGTCTTCCCACAGAGTCACAGTCTCTTTTGGGCACATATGCCTTCTTGGGCGTGGACCTCCATGGGCTGCAGGGGCACAGCCTGCCTCACCATGGTCTTCCGCACAGGCTGCAGGGGAATCTCTGCTCTGGCACCTGGAGCACTTCCTCCCCCTCTTTCTTTACTGACCTTGGTGTCTTCAGAGTTGTTTCTCTCACATATTATCACTCCTCTCCTATGGATGCTGTTGTCATTCCACAGTTTTTTTTCCCCCTTCTTAAATATGTTATCACAGAGTTACTACCACAGTCACTGATGGGCTCTGACCTGGTCCATCTCAATGCTGAGTGGCATGTGCTCTATCAGACATGAGGAAAGCTTCTTGAAACTTCTCACAGAAGCCACCCCTGTAGCGCCGGTGCTACCAAAACCTTTCCATGCAAACCTAGTATAGAACACAACTTTACAGTGATAAGTTTTAGAGACCGTATTACTTAGTTTTACTTAGTTTAAGATATAATTTAGGTTTTTTTGGATAGGGTTTTATATATCACTGATCTCTAACTAAGGTATACCATTATTTATGTCAGCTACATTGGCCAAAGTGATTGCATATGCTAACAGAAAAGAAAACTTCATTCGTGTACTAAACTTGCTAATTTATGACACTAATATCCCTCAAAAGAAAATTGCAAGCAATGTGGATACCCATCTATGTGTATGTGTATGAGTCTATGGACATAACGAAATAATAATTCTCTAGCAGTCCTTCAACCGTTACTTTTCTTAATGCAGTTGTATTTTTCAGCAAGTATGATATTGAATTTTGCCCTATAATTCACATGTTAGGATAGCTACAGTTAACAGGAACACTTTTAACATGGTGTTCAGTAATTCTGGGGTTAACCATTTTTTCTCCATAAAACTATGAATAGTATGTTGTGTTTGCCATGACTCATGTAGTTCAGCACACATGTTCTGTCAGAACATATTCTAGAAATATATGTTAACATATAGGTCCCTTCCCTTCCCTTCCCTTCCCTTCCCTTCCCTTCCCTTCCCTTCCCTTCCCTTCCCTTCCCTTCCCTTCCCTTCCCTTCCCTTCCCTTCCCTTCCCTTCCCTTCCCTTCCCTTCCCTTCCCTTCCCTTCCCTTCCCTTCCCTTCCCTTCCCTTCCCTTCCCTTCCCTTCCCTTCCCTTCCCTTCCCTTCCCTTCCCTTCCCTTCCCTTCCCTTCCCTTCCCTTCCCTTCCCTTCCCTTCCCTTCCCTTCCCTTCCCTTCCCTTCCCTTCCCTTCCCTTCCCTTCCCTTCCCTTCCCTTCCCTTCCCTTCCCTTCCCTTCCCTTCCCTTCCCTTCCCTTCCCTTCCCTTCCCTTCCCTTCCCTTCCCTTCCCTTCCCTTCCCTTCCCTTCCCTTCCCTTCCCTTCCCTTCCCTTCCCTTCCCTTCCCTTCCCTTCCCTTCCCTTCCCTTCCCTTCCCTTCCCTTCCCTTCCCTTCCCTTCCCTTCCCTTCCCTTCCCTTCCCTTCCCTTCCCTTCCCTTCCCTTCCCTTCCCTTCTCGTCCTTGTCCGTCCCTTTTCTTTTAATTTCACTGTAATTTTCTTCTCACAACAAGCTCATCTACAAAGAAAAGGTAAAAGTACCTGAAACTAAAAATGAAGACCAGTCTGTATATTGGGTGGATAGGTGCAGTTTTACATACACAAGTATTGAAGAATACACATCAACCACAAGAATCTCTGAAAACACCCTAGAGACCTTAAGTTTTTTAAAAATTATACATTTGATGGAGTTTGTGCTTTCTGAAATTGTTTATTGGACCCCTCATAGCCCTACAAGTAAGAGTATCTTAGTCATTACCACTATCTGTATCAGAGGACTGATTATTAAATTTATGTTCAGGCCTTCTGGCAGCATTATTTTTTATCTAAAATAGTTTTCCACACCACAATTTACCAATTATTCTTCTTCATTTTTGTTAATTCTCCTGTCTTTCATACCACACTCAGGAACTTATCCTAGATGAAACTGAGGCAAACTCTTAGTTTAGCTTTTGAAGATCATCTAAATTACCCTTAATTTTAACTTCTTCTTATTCGAAGTTTCTATGCCTTCTCTATAAACAATTATTTTCTGTTTTAATCTCCTTCTTATACTTTGTCAGCTTGACTTTTAGCTATTCCCTGTGTTTTCTAATGACTATAATATAATGTTTCTTTGTTGAACGATACTTTGTATCAATCTTTATAGTCATTCTACTTGCATTTAATATCCTTTTTGAAGTGATTATTTAGCTAATTAGGTCTGAAAACCCTCCACAAAAATTTCTCCCCTTAGCTGGGGTATAAATTTTAGAGTGTTTTTGTACTTTTGTCAGTGCAGCTGTCTTTACCAACCAGTATTCTTAATTTCTCATAATCTATCCTTTTGAAATTGAGAACCTTAGGGCACAGTCATACATTCATTTTTGAAATAGATGTAGCAATTTAAGATGTCATTACCCTATGGCTATTCATTAATACCCTTCAGTTGTTTGAAATTGTTGGAGCTTCAGCTATGGGGACTGATAACTGATGAGATGAACATTTCTTGTCCATTTCAGAGCAAAGTGGAACACATTTGCTCAAACTAACTTCAGCAGCGCTTTATGTGGGTCTGCTTTACTTTGTGCTGAAATGCACTTCCACAACAAATTATTGTCTCTCAGCTGAAGGGTTGGTTACAAATTGCTGGATAGTAATAGCACATAGAGGTCAACATCATGGACCTGAAGGAACTCTGGGAAGCCACCTCCTCCAGCATCCCTCTGCAGGTAGGACAGTAGTCCATCCAAGATCAAATCAGTCACAACTACACTTGCTAAGGCTGAAAAATATTCAAAGATTTAGATTTTACAACAATGTGTTGCTGTCTTTTTAATTTCAGACAAACATGTTTATCATCACATGTCAATTAAAATACATGAGTTTGGAGAATTGTAATTACAATGGTGATCCATGGCAAATCTTTGTTACCAGGTCTTCTGTAGCTGCTTACTCACTTTAAACCCAAAGTCATCTCTATATAGTCTGTCTAGTTTATGTTAGATAAAAATGACTACTTTCAGTGTCAGCATTTGATAGGCAACTAAGTGTCAGGGTTTTCTTCAGTGTGGAAATTTTTCTAATCTTCATTTATTTTCAGAGTGATTTTGACAAAAAAGGTGGGGTTTTTTGTCTTTTAGATTTCCAGGACATAAAGCTGATTTCTTTCTCCATGGAAGTCCAAGTTTTATGTAGGAAGCCAAGGTCAGGGTTGGAAGAAAATGTTGTCACACCAATTCAACATACACAGGACTCTCCTGAGAAGACCTTTTACCTTCAGAAACACTTAAAATAGGAATTACAAACTAAAGCTAGTTAATATTAAAACGTTACAATCCAGAGAAGAATCAGCTTTAGAGAAGTAAGGTATACACTATTTTATACACTATTCTGAGAAATTACAGACAGAAAAATATATCTGCTTTAGCTATGTACATTTTACTATGTACATTTTTTTTTTTTTTTCCAAAGCTGAAATACAGGATTATAACCAAAGGGCATGTAACAGTGTGTAATGAAATACTGTTCTTCACAACAATAAGGAAAGAGATGAGCAGGCAGGGAAATCTGGAGCTGTTACCAATGATGAAAGAATGTAATGAAAGTGAACTGCATTGTACTTTGTTGTTCTGGACAGATTATATACCTATTTGTGTTGTAGAATGAATTCAGATTTTAAAAAATCCATATGTAAGCGTTCTCATGCTTGCATAATATTTAAATACAGGCATTTTTGGTCTGCTAATTTTAGAAATGCACACTGAAGTGCTCAGAGAACTGCAGTTTCTTACATTAAAGAAAGCAGATTATATTGCAATGGATAAAAATATTTGCTATTCTCTCTGTTCTTTCATTGGCTTGAATCAGTTTCCTGTTCTCTTATGGGAAAGCAGAAACAATAGACCCCATGTTCCATGTAACCAAATGAAATGCCTGGAACAGATGGAGGCACCATTATGTGAATGACTAAGCAGCCAAAATTTGTTTGCATAATCTGTTCAGGATATGCTCATGGATGGTTAATATCTATTTATAATCACTCACGAATCTTTCCTAACTTATGTGTATATAATTGGTGTGGATTAATGAATGATTTATGAACAAAGAAGTGAATTGCACTTGTCAGATGAATTATCTACAGTAGGTAATTTGACCTACTCATTAAAGGTCTCATATTTTGACTTTAAATTTTATTTGGGTCCACTTGTGTGATAGAATTTTTAATAAATACATATTCAAAAAAAGTGCTGTACTAATGTTTTTTCTTCAAGCCATATCAATTTTTATTATGCTACATATGTCAAAATATTCTTCAAAACAATAAGCTAAATTGGAATGACATTTACTCTATGGAAATTCTAAATAAATCAGGGAGTGGTTTTTCTGTTACAGAATCTTTTCATTCAGATTTTAATTTAAAAAATACTGCAGCATGAAAACAGTTAAAGTATCACTAAATGTCCATCTGAATCTCTGAACAGGTCATTGCCAAGCTAGTGAATTTCTTGGTTGGTTACACATCCTCATTTTCATTTCAAGATGCCAGAGAAAACATTCACTTCCGGACAGCAATTAGTACTTAATCAGGTCTTATGGCTGAAATATTTGTCATCAGCAATGGAGAGGAATCATTTGTTTCATTTCTGAAGTTCAGCACTGTCCTCTACGTAAAGCAATGCTCATTAGCATTCAGGACCATTGCATGGACAGTCTTTCCAGTGCTTTGTCTCAGATGGCTCATTTTATCATTAGGACTGATTAGTGTCATTACAAAGAGGCTCTTCAGAAATTTTTCTCAAGTATAAATTTCCCTGTTATTGTTTATGGAACATTTGTTTCTAGATTGTTTAGCTGTAGATAGGATTTTTAGATTAAAAAAAAAAATCACAATATTCTTCTTTCTTTTTTTGGTAACACATTTTAATTGTGAGACAGAACTGTGCCTCTAGGATCCAAAAGATCTCCCTGAGTGACTTAGAAATACAGACAGACCAATTGAATATTACAAAACAGTTTATTTTCCCTTGCTATCAGGAAAAAAAAAAAAAAATGATGTTTTCTCCATTTCTGTGGATCAGGGAAAGGAAGCTAAGTGTAGGACAGAAGCAACAAAACAGAACATACCATAACCCAATCTTTCCATGAAACACACAGGGCAGTTTTAGAGAAAGGCAAGAGAGAACTAAGAGAACAGTTGTGTTGTAGAAACTCAGATGGTGTCTGTGCTTGTTTCCCCTGTTATAGATGTTAACAGCAATAACTGAGTAAAACAACTGACAGGCACAGCTGCTTTATTCTACATCCTTGCTGATTCTGACTATATTACAGAGTTCCAGCAGCTGGTCTATGCTCACAAAGACCATTTTATTAGATATTTCTAACTTCTATTGACAGTGCATCAGTGGATTTTGAATTCCCACAAGTAAGTCTTCGGGGAAGAAAAAGAGGTGAATGCAATCCTTTCTTTATCTGGGAGACTAAACCATATTACTATATTTTATATTTATGTTATTCTTTACAAGAATGCTACATCATCACAATTCAGTTAATATATGATAATACTTTAAAAAGTGAGAATAGATCAAAATGTAGAGCTAGTTTAATATTTTTTTTTGAGATGTCAAAAATACTTATTTAAAAGTCTTTTTGATTTCTTTCTTTGACTGTTGGAATTCAGGGTGCACCATAAAGATCAACAAGCATGTCTTGTTCATGGAAAGGGTTTGCCCAATGTTAAAGTAGTCTAGATAAGTATACACGTTGGAAACACCCATGTCAATGGGTCAGCTATGGTTAGAGTTTTCTGGCTTATTATCCTCAGTAACTGTCCTTGGAGAGGAGAAGTGGCAATCTTTTAAACTATCCAAAATTTTCAAGTATTCACAGTCCTTGCGTGAGTTCTTAGTAAAGTAATTGTCCCACATCTGGGAAACATACTATTCTGGAAAGAGTGGTTACAGCTGAGTTATTATGTGTGAAACCTGTGGCTTCATGGACTGCACTGGAAAGAACAAAAGCCTCTGGTAGTCAGTATGGGGGAGTGTGGGTTAAGTAGTAGTGAGACCCTAAACTGTGAAGACTCAGAATTCTGCTTTTGAACATTTGTAACTGTAGGGCTTATGTACCTGTCTTCAGTAAATTTTTCTTCTTACACTAATTAGGAGAGTATCTGAGGAGATTTGACACCATAATCAGAAAATATAAGACTGGAAAGGCAGGAAACCGTAGACAAGTCCAGATTATTGAAGGAAGCTCTATTTATGTTTGAATTGTCACCTGAGTCCCCAATAAGAGTTAAATTTCACTGTAGAAGATCTAAGGATTTTGCTTTGTCAGCATAAGACTACCTCATCAGGATTGGATTTGGTCCATCATTGGGCAGCACTGAGTGGAGCTGTATGGCAACAGGAGTGTTTGTATCCAGACGTTCTAATGATTGTATTGTTCAGTTTAATGCTGTCCTGCTCTTTTCCACCCCGAAATGTGTTACCTATTCTTTCTCAGAGTCATCTGTACTAGTTTCAGATTTATTTAGTGGTGGTTACTGAAGGCAATAAAGAGCACTATAAGAGAAATGTCAATTGCTGCAGTGGTCAATGTTAAAATTTTAGAAAAAAAATGGAAGAAAGTTTTTTTTCCATTCTGGGGTATATTATTAGGTTGTTTTTTATTTTTATTTTTTAATAAAGAGTTAAAAATTTAAAGCTCTTAAATCATCATCTTAAACAGAAAATTGAAGGATGGAAAAGTGGCAAATTTGCCACACAGAAACACAAGAATAAAAAAAGAATTTTTAGATCAGTGAAGCCACTCCCCTGATACCAAATACAACAGTATCATGTATTTGCCAAACTTTATTTTTGCTCTGCTGTAGTCTTTGTAAACCCTTCTGGAGTGTATGCATTAATGTGTGATCTGAAGCTGTTTATTTTTTATCTTAGGATGGGAAAACTGAGCCAAAATATGTAAAAAGATACAACTGATATGATATTTCCTCATATTTCCACTGTTATTGACAGCTGAACAATGCTTTCTGTAGTATAAAAAAATGGGTCAAAAAGACTTTCCAGTGAATTATAAATATTCCTTTAAAAATAAGTTTACTTTTTTAAATTAGAAGGTGGGTTTTCGAATACCTTCCAGAAAGCACTTTTAACCTTTTCTTCATGCAAAATTTATCACGGTTTCATGCAAAACTGATTAGTAATAAAAGACAATTGAACATAAATTCTCTGAAAACCCATCCATGTAGCATCATTCTAAGGGCAAAGACATACATCTTATATTACAGAATTCATTATTCTTATAGGGGCTCCGAACATGGACATTAGAGGCAATATTAAAAGACTTACATTTTCATCACAGTAGATTTTATGAAGGAATTGCTTGAATACTAAATCCATACTGGTGAGTTCATATTTTCCATATTTGCATTACAAAGGAAAGTGAATAATCATGGTGACCCTGTTAATCAAGGTGTCATAGAAATGAAGGGGAGAAGTTTTTTTTCCTTCAAAATCAATGACTGTGATGCTTTAGGTAAAGTGCTACCAATTGAGAGCAGAATGGAAGAATTAATTCATTTCTCTTACATTCTATACTCCTATTTATACTTTTCAACTAACATTTATATTACCTGAGAACAGGTCTTTGCTAACTAGAATTCATTTTATGGTCATATATAACCTACCAGTTTCTTTTCTGAATAATTCCTTCCCATCCAGTTTGCTCCTCTCTAAGAGATTACCATTAACTTCTAATGAATGAAACCTTAGTTTGATGCTTTTTCTTTAAGCTGTCAACAATGTTTGGAACTGCAATTCTAATCTTTCAGCCTTGCTTATTTTCATTTTGAATATGGAATATAAGTAGATTTACATAAAATATATTAGATGTAAATGTATTTACATTCTATGTCTATATGTTCTCATATGGAATAAGAATAACGTTTTGTCTTATGTTCAACTCATCTGTGAAATAAGAAGTAGGTGCAGGCTCAAATCAAGTGTTCGCAGAATCCCATTAAATTAGTGTATCCATTGCTTCAGTGAAACATTAATGACTTCTCACTGAATGTGTAAGTACTGAATCTGTGCTTGTGTTAAAACTTTTTTTGTGATATTCTTGTTGCTTTAATGAGAAAGTCATAGGAAATAATTTCCGAAACCTTACTAAAATTCAGAAAATCTGTTATCCTACCAGGTTGTAGGACCACAGTGTGGCCAAGATTTGTGGTTTGAGTCCAGAGGGCAACTGAGCATCACACAGCCCTTTAATCACCCCGTCCCCTCACTAATGGGAAGGAACAAAATGAAGCAAAAATGGCTCAGGAATTCAGATATGGACAGGAAGGTCTGGCTCACCCATTAGTGTCACAGGCCAAAGACGGACCTGTTAGGGGAAGAAAACAAAATACCATTTTAATTTGAATGCTAACAAAACCAACACTTAACAGACAAAGTGAGACAGGGAGAAGACACTTCATCCCCAAAGCACCTCCCTCCATCCCTCCCTTCTTCCTGGCTCAGCTGTGCTCCCAGTGTCTCTACCTCTTCACCCAGCAGTGCAGGGGTCAGGGGATGGGCGTTACAGTCAGCTCACTTCTCCTTCCTTCTTGGGAGGTGGGGTGAATATTGCATATTCCTCCCCTGCTCCACATCCTCCCCTCTCACTGGAGATAGTCTTCCATGAACCTTCTCCAAGGGGAGTCCTGCCCACAGGATGCAGTTGTTCCCATGCTGATCTGGTATGTATATATCAACCCTGCATGTTGCAGTCCTCCAGGTGCCAAATTACAACAGCAGGGGCTGCTTCTCCCCTCAGGGTCCTAGCTTATTTTCAGTGTAGATGCCTGTCCTGGAGCGGGCTTCTCCACAAAATTCAGGTCAGCCTCTACTCCACCGTGGACCTCCATGGATGGCAGGGTGGGCTGCCCTGCCATCTCACCACGGGATACAGAAGTCTCTGCCTCAGCACATCTCCCCCACTTCCTCCTCCTTCCTTCCACTGACCTTGGCGTGTTTGTCTTTCTCATAACTCCTCCTCACAAGTCTCAACCCCTTCTCTGGTTCTTCTTGAATACATTCTCGCAAAGGTGCAGCCACTGTCACTAATTGGCTCAGCCTGGGTTAGAGGTGGGTATGACTTGGAGCAGGGGGAGCTTCAAGAATCTTCTCACAGGGGCCACCATTGTAGTGTCCTACCCCACTACCAAAACCATGCCATAGAAACCCAGCACACTGTGGCTGGTTAGTGCCTGTGGAGTGTCCAAGGACAAGGGCTCCACAGATCCTCTGGGCAACGTGTGACAATGTTCAACCACCTGCACAGTAAAAATGTGTATGCTCATACCTAAGTAGAATTTTGTGTGTTTCAGCTTGTGCCCATTGCCTCTTGTCTTGCCAGTCGACACCACAGAGAAGAGTCTTGTCTCCACTCTCATCGGGTTTTTATATACATAGCTAAGATCCTCCTGAGCCTTCTCTTCTCTAGGCTAAACACCCATTTCTCTTAGAATCTTGTGTAAGAAAACTACCTTCATTTGGCTTTTTTTTTTTTTTTAAACAAACATACAAACAAACAAACACCTAAATCTACTTCTGCTCTAACTTATCACAATGTTTCTTCTTTCATTTGCCTACTAATAGCTTATTTACTCTAGAATTCTTCCAGGTATTCCAACTAAGTTAATTATCTGAGTTTTGTGGTCTTTTAAAGAAAGACAGCATATTTACCTTTTCCTAGTTTTATCATTCATTCCCTAGGAGATCTCAGTGTGACTCTCTGGTGATTCTATTAATTTATTAGGCCATTTTTAGTATTTTAAAATAAACTTATCTTCTTGAAGTTATTTCAAAGTATCCACACGTTTTAAATATTCTCTTATCTGGTCCTTTCCTCCTACTGGTTGAGATCTCTTTTTTTTTTTCTTTACCATCAGTGATTAAAGGGAATAATAAGAGAAACAATAAATATGTGCTTTTAAGTGCTTGTGAGTTCTATTATTGTGGAATATGAAGTTAGTAGAACCATGTTCTGCCAAAATTGAATGCTTTATGAAAACAGTATGCTTTAGTAGTAACAATTACTTCTAGTGATAGTACTTTCTGATGCATTTTTTCCACGTCTTAGGAAAAAAAGAAAGGAAGAGAGCACTTGGGCAGTACAGAAATGTGCAAGGCACTAATTGAGACCAATTCATCTCTGAATGCTCTGCTGGTGGAATAATTTAGCATAGTTATGCTTAGTTGCATTCTTTTGTTCTTTCCTGTAATGAATTTTAAAGGGACCCAATTAAGCCAAAGGGGAAGTATGAAAAATGTTTTCAAAACAGAAAAGCACAAAACACATGAAAAAGAATCCAAATGGATGATAAATCAATTTCAAGTTATCTGTGAGGAGTTGTTTGTTAGGAAAAAGCTCTAAGCATCTCTCCAAAAAAGAATTCACTGAGACTGGAAACTGCCTTCCTTGTTCATGGCAGTAGATCACAAAGGTAAGTACAAGAGGGGCCTTGCTGAATGGCAGAAGCAGAAAGGAGGGATTCTGTATATTGTCACAGGACTTTGCCCAGGAATACTAAAGATTTCTTTTTAACAAGTTGGTAAAAGTGCAAGTACATAATATAAAAGTAGTTAATGAGTTTCAGAGATTATTTTTCTTCTGTTTCTTATCAACTGAGTCTTTGTTTGACAAAGGCTCTGTATGCAAGAAAGCCAAATGAGTTATCTTAGCACAGGCTGGTAAAATAGGCTTCAGAAACCACAATTTAATTTCTGAATTGTGTTACTCTAAAGTGTAATGCAAACAATAACACCATTTGGACTTGTTCCAGGTTTGCAATATCAGTCTTCTAAGGACTTCTCCATATTTTGTGCCTGATGAAGATGCAAATTATTGCCATCCCGCAGAGTGATAAAAAAAAAAAAAATATTAAGGAAAATCTCTCTTTACCCATTGTACAAATACAATCTAACCCTTTCTTCATAAAATTGAATACTTTGGATTTGCTGAGTGTTACTTCTCAGATGGCTCATCATAGAGCTTCTCTCAGAAATGCAATCAATAATATGAGTAACAACCAACAAACACTCTGTATCCTTTTACCCTCTCCCACTGAACAGAAGTGTGAGTGTAAGGTTACCATTCATTTAGAGCCACCTTTTATTTAGGATGCAGCATGATGAGATTTTTGGTTGCTCTTACTTTCCAAAGCAAACCCTTTTTGTAGTCTTGAAAACTCCTTATCCCCATCTGTTATTTCTTCTTACACCAGCTGGTGCAGTTCAGTTTCCTCCTTCTCTGTTCAGGTGCCTCAAAGAACAAACTGCATTATCTGAGGACATGCTCATTCCAAAAATTTATAGTAAGTCATATAAACCAAAGGACAATAACCCCCATTCCATAACTGATCATATAGCAACAGAAAATTTAACAATCAATGAAGTGAAACTTTTCATACAAATTTGCTTCCATCTAGAATTTTTATTTTTCTTTTAAAAAACTCTTGTTTTATTTGGCGAGATGCATTTTGATGAAAGTGAAATATTCCTCTATTTTTTGCATGTAATTTGTAATGTTTTATGAGATGAGCCTAACCATTCCCATCCCATCTCAAACGTCACCTATGTAATATATTGCACTTTCTTAAATATTAAGCATGCTTTTCTCATTGGGATCGTGTGCTGTGCAATAATTGTAACTCTTGAAAGTTACAAGTAAGTTTTTTCAGAGTATGAATTACCAGTATGGATAAAAATGAATATTAAATGCACTCTTGTATCTGAGGACTTCAGACTCTTTACAGGCATGTAAGGAAGTCTCAATTATACCTTTTGCATGCATACAGATAATTGAAGTCATCTCACAACGACATCACAGTGGCACAAGAGCACTGATGCATACAGACTGAAGGTCAAATGGAGATGGAAAGAACAGATTGTAATAAACAATTCATTTGAAAACAAGATGAATGTTTTAAATCATCTTTTTTTTTTTTTTTTTTTTTTTTTTTTTGCTAAAGGAATGCTCACATATGATAAATGATACAAAATAATTAGCCTGAAAATGTATCAAAATAACCACCTGTCATGTCATATTCCTAAATTGTAGAATTGGCTGATGAAATATGTTGCATATTTTCTTTTGAGTCTTAATTCTGACTGTTAGATCACCTTTATCTGTCATTCATCAGATCGGTTTTAAACCATAGAATGAGGCACTGAAGAGAGTAAGATAGGGTAGCTCAAGATAAAGATGTGGGATCATAAACCCAAATCTCCTAGGAAATGATTTCTCACCTTTGTATTGAAAGGCTCAGGAAGAAATAAAGTGTAAGCACAAACTATATTTCTAATGCTGAAGTGGTTTATCATGTTGTATTTCTAGGACAAGAAGGCCTTCAAGGACATCAAAGCCAGATACAGTGATCTCTGTGTTAGTGAAGGTTTGGTTTAGCAGTGTCAGAGATCATCCGAACAAAGAATAAACTGGAAGGAGTCGCAGCATACTAAAGTATGAATCTTATAGTCAGAAACCTATTATTCTATTTTTGAAACCTATGTGTCTATATCAGTTTTTTACTTCTGTCATCTTTAGGCAATCCCAAATTGTTCACACAAAGCTGTGGATTTGTTGCTGGTATAATAAAAAAATGCCTGGAATTCCTGGTAAGAGACTGACTTATTATTCTTTTTTTTTAATAGATCACCTGGGTTAATGTAGAGCTTGATTGGCACTGGCTTCTGCACCTTACTTGTTGCTGAAATTCAAGACAACAGAATTGGAGCAAATAATTGTTTAAACCTTTTTCGTATCCAGAATTGGCTGCTACCTTGGGACCATGGATTGTTTAAGAACATTTATATCTTGCATGTGGGAATCATTGAACTAGAAAGTTTAGCACGACGTGAGAGTTTAGTCCTAAATGTGCTGATGAGATAGTTGTGTGTGTTTGTGTGTGTGTGTCTGTCTGTCTATCCGGGGAGATTTTTTTTCCCCTGGATTTGCAGGGATTCCTGGTTTTGATTAAGTATCTAGCTGGTAGACTAAAAGTAAATAAGTAAATAAATAAATGAAAAAATAAATGTAAAATAGAATAAAAATATTATTTTACTTTAAGGCAGTGGTGATTACATTTCTCAGTGGGAAAATTAAGAATCTCACTAGAATTCATTAATCCCACTTAAAATCTGGGATACTAGGATGCACATTAGGACAGAGTAATCATCCTTTCTGTTAGGATGTAAAAGTGTCCTCTGAAGTGAAATGTTATTTTAAGAAAACTTAATTTGCCTAGGGACAGACCCAGGAGCATACTTCCATCAGGTATCATTAAACTAGAGTTTAGTAAACTACACAATAATAATGAATATTAAAATAATCCCAAAGTAGCCCTAAAACAGATCTCGAGGAAACAGAATACTTGCTTTTGGGTTTCTCAGTAGTGAAAACTGGCAGTGGCCTTTGGAGAACACCAAAAATAGTGAAAATCTATGTTTGGAATTAGAGTTTATTAAAGTGGAAGCTGTTAACTGACAGCAAGAGTGCCATGGGAAAGCAAATTATGAAAGGAAATTCTTCATCAGAAAATGATGAATAATGTCCCAGATGTTGTTACTGAAGCTCATTGAAACCAAGGATTATGGTTTAGCTTTAGTGATTAGAACTTTTTTACACTAAAAATAAACTTTTTAGAAGTGGATCCCAGAAGTTAGAACTCTGGTGGTTCAGTCTTCCCCTGTACACATTAAGAATGCCATTTGATTGTCATTTTGTTTGGGAGGATGTTAGGGATTATGATTTAGATAAACTGAAGCTGTGGAAACACAGTGAGAACATACTGGTAGACAACCCCAAGCTAAATTTAGGACCATGATTATTGAGATTTTCAAAGATAAAATGAGGAACAGAATTTTCTAGGGTGTGTCTGGGTTCCCCTTAAACACAGAACTAAGATTAGGGCTTTATGAACTAGGATCTATAAAAAAGTGAGATCAACGAATTTCAGACAAAATGAAAAATTAGTTCAGAATAGTGGGGTTTTAGTATTTCAATGAAAATTTAGCAATGCCACTTCAGTTTGAGGTTGAATAAACTAGAAGTTGTGGCTATGCAATTAGAAGATCATAGAAAAAGAGATAACAAAAAAGTATTGAGACCTTTGGCATTGGTCATCTTGGTAATAAAGTGGTAAAATTCCTTGAACTGACAGTGAATGCTCAGTGGTGAGGCAAAACTGAAAGAAAGTTTATGAAAAACTTTTTTGGATTTCTCACTGAAAATTAGGAAGTATTTAAATGTGTCTAGAGTCTTGTGGAAATTTAGTGTTCGGATTCAGTTATTTGATTACATTAGAAAATTAAGACTTGAGAGTAAGAAGTCATTTGAAAAGATTACCCTAGAGAAAATAGGATTTTAGTTGTTAAGGTTCTCAGTGACAAAAAAAAAAAAAAAAAGGATAAGAGTATAAGGTATTTCTGAGCCTGAGGGAAGACCAGACCTAGTGAGAGATTCCAAGTCTGCAAATAATAAGAGGAGAGTTTAGACTATCAAAGTCAAAAGAAAGAGTGGAATTCCTGGAGCAACAAAAACATGCCCACAGAAGGCTGGCCCTTGAAAAAAGTTTGGACAAGATTAGGAGTAACATTGTAAGTGTACCTCAGAAGAAGTCTGGAAAGTTGTCATGATGTTTCTCAGGAATAAAATAAGAAATGACAATCTGAGGAACACTGTGTGTTGAACTGAGGTAAAGTATGAACTAAAGGTAGAGGCTAAGCAATGATGTGTATTATTGTACACAAAATAATTGAAGTAAAGGAGAACTTGCAATTAAAGGTAATGTAATGTGAATGAGAAGTCTGAGACGCTTGTGAACGTGCTGAAGGAAGACTTCAGAATAAGCCTCTTGTTTTTTTCAATGAGAAACTGAAGAAAGGTTCACAATACATCACCACTAAGGTAGACAAAAAAATATCTGTAAGACAATGCTCAAAATGTTTTTAGGGGAAGTAGATAATCATGATGTGTACTTCTTAACTCCAATTATAGATGGGACAGTCTGGGGAGATGCTGTCTTGGATATACGACTCATGAATGAGAAAACTGGTAGTGGAAATTATGATCAGTGGCAGCTTTGTCTATAGTGAACATGAAATAATGGATTTCAAGATCCTGAAAAGAGTGAGAAAGGCAAAGAGAAGAGTAGAGAACCTTGGACTCCAGGAAATCAAATTTTAGCTCTTAATGGAACTGGGATACAGATCCAAAGGGCAAAGGAGTCAGTTCATCCAAGCATCATACAAGTTTAAGATAGGTCTATCCCAACATTCAGGACAATACTTGGACATATCAGGAGACTGGTGGGAACTTATGACTTAACTGCAATGCGAAAATATGTATATGGAGGGTGGAAGTAAAGACAGGCTATAATTTAAGCTTACAGAAACATTTCCTAGTCATGCAGAGATATTCTTAAGAAAACAAAACCTCAGCTACAGCTGAAACTGTCAAGGGACATGAAATGCAACATGAAGACCTTCTACCCCCGAACTAAGATTAGAAGAACAAACAAGGAAAAATGTGCTCTTACTGCTGACTGGAGCAGATGATTTAGTGACAGAAGAGGTATATAATGCCTCATACTTCACCAATCAGTTCTCTCTGAAGGTCTTGGACCTAGAAACAGGGTTCAAGGAATCAAGGAGCTACCATCAGTGGAAGATAATTGAGTCAAGAATCTCCTGATGTATCTTGCCTCATACATGTCTAGACCCATTGGGATGCATCTGAAGATGCTAAGAGAACTGGCTGATGTGATTTGTGAGGCTGCCTTTAACTATCTTTGAAAAAGTGACAAAATACATAATGATTAGAGAAAGCGAAATGTAGCAACCATCTTCAAAATTTGCAGGAGGGACAACCCAGGGAACTACAGGCTACACAGTCTCACTCTTGTGCCTTGGAGAACTATAGAACAAGTCCTCTTGGAAGCCATTTCTGGATGTATAGAAAAGAAGTGGGTGACAGGAAATAGCCAGTATGAATTCACCAGGAATAAGTCACATAAGTGGATGACAGGGGAGCCGTTTTCTACCTTGTAGGATGTTCTCTTTGACTTTAGGAGGTGTTTTGACCCAGTCTCCAGTAAAATCCTTGTAATCAAGATGGCATGTTACAATCTAGGTGAAAAAACTGGCTGAATCATTGAGATTGAAGTGTTGTGGTTAATGTGTCATATTCTATGTGGAGGCTGGTTAAAGAAGATCTCTTCAGGTATCTATCCTGGAACCTGTTCTGTTTAGCATCTTTATCAGTGACCTAGATGGCAAGATGAAATACACCTTCACCAAGTTTTGAACAACAGAGGGATGGGGGGTGCTGCCAATACTGTCAAGAGCAGTGCTACACATGCAAGAGGACTAGACTGACAGGGTTCTCATGGAATTTATTATGGACAAATGCAGAGTCCTGCATCACATCTGCAATAACCCACATTGTCTGTCCTGGCAGCAGCTCTTCGGAGAAGGTCCTGTGGGTCCTAGAATCATTTTAATTTCTGTTGAGAGGCTTTAAGATCATTGAGTCCAACTGTAAGCTTATCACTGCCAAGTCCATGACTAAACCATGTCCCTAAGTGCCACTTCTGCATGTCCTGGTGAGAAAGTCAGCTAAACTGAGCCTGCAGTGAACCCTGGCATCGATGAAGTCAAACAGCACCCTGGGCTACCTCAAGAGGAACATACTCAGTAGATCAAGGAAAGTTACTATTCCCCTTCAGTTCACACTTAGTTTATACTACTTCTGGAATATGATGTGCAGTCAAGAGGAGACTACCAAACAGGGGGAATAGAAACTCATGCCCTGTGGGGAAAGGCTGTGGGACTAGGGCTAGTTCATCTAGGAGAAATTATGTGTTCAGTGGCACATAATAACAATCCTGTCACTGTTGGGAGAGGATCAAGGAGACACAGCTAGGCTCTTCATAGTGTTGCATGGTATTAGGACAAGAGGCAGTGAGTAGAAGCTGAAACAAGAGAGGCTCAAGCTGGAGTTAAGGAAAAAATACTCATGATGAGGATAATTAAGCAGTGAAACAAGAAGGCCAGAGAGACTGAAATCTATCCCCAGAAGTTTCTGGGCCTGCCTGGATAAAGCCCTGAGCAACCTGGCCTGAATGAATCGTTGGCCCTGTTTTGGGTGGGAGACTGCACAGATACCTCCCATGGTCTACTCCAGCCAGTGTGACCCAGTGGTTCTAGGTGTTTCACAAGGTGTCAGTGAGCACAGTCTGAGGTTTCTATTACATTTTAGTAAATTAGAAACTACTGAGAGAGACTAATCTAGCATTTGAAAGTGGATTTCATATCAGGTTTAGATGGTAGTGATTAAATATCTGTCTTGGCGTGTAATTCATATGACTGAACTTTGTGTGAGCCCAGGTTAAGGACTGGCAAATGAGAAGCTCTGGAGTGACAGTAAGTGTGTCATTGGCCATTGGGTTTCTAACTGAAAAAAATAAGACTGTCATTGCTCTGAGTATATTGATTTATTCTAGCCTTTGTCTAGTGCTAGATTTTGGATATGTGTATTCTACAGTGTGACAGTATCAGCACAAATAAAATGCATGCTACAAAATAAATTTAGAACAAGAACCATTTGCTTTCTCAATGTGAAAATTAAGAGTGATGTTCCACATATACCAATGAACCTGATTTAATCTTGGGATTATGGCTGAGTTCAGTAGACTTTCTAGAATATCTGTAAAAACGTCAGTTGAAACCAGAGCCCAAAAGAAAACGTAGCTTGATAGCTAATAGTATTTTCATGGTTGAAGCAGGGAATTTTATTCTCTGTTACTACTGTGCATTGTGTATAGTTATGGTTCACCTTTACTTTTGTAGATATGGCTGTCTTTGAGAGTGTGAACTCAGTTCAGTCATCTAAACAAAGGTGTTTATCTTCATCTGCAATACTTGATGTCCTGCTTCTCGGCTTCCAGCTGTGTCTCCAGAAGTGCACAGATTTTCTCTCAAATCTGGGTTGTAAATTATATCTGCCAGTCAAGAGTAGTTGTGATCATATGGTTAGATTTGGCTTTGCTTTGGCTTTGCATTTAGGGCTCAGTAAAACCATGTGAAATATCAGTAAGAGTGTTATTGGCCTCATTAGCAAAGGTATTAAGAATGTTAGCCATTAAGGCTCTAAAGGACACTGTGAATTGGCTACTGTAAGGTTTTGCTGCTTGTTGACTAATTTACTGCTAAGATTTCATAAGTTAATGTCCTGGGTTGAGTGAGTGGTGGAGTTTTTTGGTGGCAGGGGAGGGAGCTATTGGGGCGGCCCCCTGTGAGAAGCTTCTCGAAGCTCCCCCAGCTCCAAGTCAGCTCCACTTCTGTTTGGAAACTGAGCCAAAAGAAGGGACGTGCAGTCGGACTTGTGAGGAGGAGTTGCTGCAGCTGCGTGAACACCAAGGTCAGTAGAGGAACGGAGGAAGAAAGGAGGGGGGAGGTGTGCTGGAGCAGAGACCCCCTGTATCCTGTGGTGAGATGGTAGAGCGGCCCCCCCTGCCACCCATGAAGATCTACGGTGGAGTAGACGTTGATTTGTGGCCTGTGTTTGTTTTCACCTGGATGATCAAGGTGCTGTGCCTGAAGAAGGCTGGGGTCTCATGGGAAAAGGTAGCCCCGCTGCTGTAATTCAGCACTGGGAGGATTGCAGCATGCGGGGGTGTCCCACGCCGGAGCAGCTCCGGAAGGGCTGCAGCCGTGGGAGGGAATCCAGTCGGAGGAAGTTAGTGACCCATGACGGAGCAGTGTGGGGAATGCTGCGGCCCATGGGAGGAACTCATTTCAGAGAAAGTTTGTGGAGGACTGTCTCCTGTGAGAGAGGGACCACAATGGAGCAGGGGGAACAAGTTCCAGAAACTCCCCTCACCAAAGATAAGGAAAATGGCAGCACTGACTGCACCCCCATTCCCTGCCCCTGCGCCTCTGAGGGGAGGAGGTAGAGATATCGGGAGCAGAACTGAGCCCGGGAAGAAGGGAGGGGTGGGAGAAGGTGTTCTCAAGATGTGGCAATGCTTCTCACTGTCCTACTCTGTTATGTGTTGTTAGTGTCTGTAATAAATGTATGTTCTTTTTTTCTTCCCCTAATGAGTCTGCCTTTTGCTCGTGATCATAAAGGGGGATTTTTCCCCATCCCAGCCCTATCTCGAACCCCAAGCCTGGCTCTCTGTCCCTTTCTATTGCTGCTGTGTGGTGTTTGGCTGCTGACCAGGCCCAAACCACGACAGTTTGGAGATAATATGTTCTAGGAGTTCCACTAACAATCAAATCCCAAAGTGGTCCTAAAACAGAGGTAGTTAATTTCCAGATTTGGCTGTTGTACAACCCCGGAGTTTATTTAGAATAATGTTAGAGTCTGAAGTAAGGATTTAGATATTACTATCACATTAAATTACAGTAATTTTGGAGCCCACTGCCATAATAACTTGATAAATCATGATGGTTTATTTCCCTGTGAATATTTCTGGTCATGTGCTAGTAACACTGTCTGTTCAGATGTGTAAGACAGATAGAGGGCTGGACTGAAAATTATGGTAGAAGTTAAACAAAGGGGAATCTCTTTTGGTTCTTCTCTCCAGATTTGTCTGCATTTCCCTCCTCTCCCCACTCCTTTTCCTGCTGGTAGCTGAAACACAAACTATAAGCAGAGAAGAAAGAGGTAAGCTTCTTTCATCAAGGTGACAGTAAGGGACTGTCTGAATGAAAATGGGATGCCTAAATTTGATTGAAAGACATGGAGGGTTTTCTACATTAGCTTTGAGCCTAGTGCTGGGAATAAGACTATGGTCCAACAGTTAGCAATAAGTAGTTTTATTACTAGATCTAGCAAAGGCCATAGAGCTCAGTCAAGTCTGGTGTCACATAAGTAAGATTAGTACAAAAGCAGAGGTGAAAAGGAGTATATTTGATATAGTCATGGCAAAGATTTTTTAATTTTGATGAGGTGAAGTGGGGCTGAGATACCCAGCCTTCTAATGCTAGAACTGTTAGGAAGTTTAGGACTCAGTTTAGTAGGGGACAATGAGCTAGCAATACTGCCAATCAAGAAAGGACAGCTGGACTCAGTTTAGAGTTGAACTTGACCAGTCTTGTGCTGTTATAGTCAGGACCTGTTAGGTATCATTAGAGCTCTTGTTGAGGTTGGGGTTAAGATATGACTTTAGTCTAGCAGTAGTCAGTGAACTGTATTTATTGCATCATCTAATTTCTCTTACTGAATTAGGGTTAGAGCTGTATTCGTGATTGGTCTCCTGGATAAATCCAGGGGAGGCCTATTATCATTGAGTTTAAACTGATGGCAGAACTGGTGTGAGTAAAATTCAGTGTGCTATGCTTACTAACAGGTCTGGCAGAGGGAGCAGGTTCTGTGCAAAGGTCAGTACTCAAGCAACAAAGGTAGGTTTATTGCTATGTATTCAAATGTCAATCAAAGTAGATAAGGTTCCTTCTTTTACATGCTATATGGCTAACGTTTTTTCTGGGTCAGTAAATATTACTGAACTAGACAGGGTAGAGAGGTTTTGGGAGATGGCAGGTTTACTGGCAAACACTAGGTTTCATTGTGGTGTGGCATGCCTAGGTTCAACTTCTATGTGTTTATGTACTGAGCTCATGGGAGCAAGGGGGAAGATGATGCTGTCATGCAGTGCATGATGTTGCTGTAACATATTTTAGTGAAAAGGTGTAGTAAGGATTAGAAGGAAAAGAACAGATCTGTGTTACTGCTTATCATCACAGGAACATATCTGCATAGCAGTGGCCCAGGAATTAGTCACTGTATGCAAGACAGGACCATCTGTTGGTATTTTCCTAGATGGCTGATTCTGCTGATCACCTTCAGTGAAGAAAGTTCTAGAAAGAATTATTATCTTTGCAATCCCAACCAGATTGCCTGGTCATCATTTTAGTGCAATATGCATAACAATTTTACAGTCTCTGTCAGAGGAGAAATCTTATTCACTGCTCTTAATGATGTGATAAGACACTCCCACCAATGTCAGAGGTTTGGAGCACACTTAAAGCATGTCCATCAAGAAGCTAATAAAAAGCACCCAGCTGCTCCGGTAGGAAGAACTGGAGTGCAAGAGGAGGAAGTACAGTTGCCCAAAATGCTTTTCAGGAACATCCTAAAGGCACATTTAATTAAGACTATCTCTGTTGAACTCCTAATTACAAGTCTTCAGTAAGAGAGCATCAGGATGAGGTAATGCTAGAACTTTTTTAACAGAAGTTGTGTGCTCTTTGTCAGGAAAAGTTGGCATAATGAAGGAGCAATACAGCAGCAACAAACCAACATGTTTTCTAAGTGTCACTGTGAAATATACTGTAAGAAACTTTGTCTACTCATACACACTTCTACGTACTCTCTTAAGCCATACTGCTAGTACCACATTGCTATCCTTAGATGTGAAAATCCACAGTATTGATCAACAGGCTATTCTTCTTCCCCAAAGCCTCAGGACAGATGCTGCATTCCCTTGTAGCATCCTGAGGGATAGGGAGTGCTTATCTGAGTAGCAAGGGTTTGCTAGACATGCTGCAGTACTGCTAGATGGGATTTCAATAAAAGGTTTTGTTGTAGAAAGCAAAAGAAGCTCTGGTGTAAGAACTACTGAGGTGAAAGATATACAATATTTTCATTTGATAGATGAAGTTAAAGTTTTGTTCCTGAAATAAAGAAAAATAATTCGGAAAAAGTTATTGAGAAAGAAAAAATAATGTCTGTAAGACTTTATGGAAACTTATGTAAGACTAACTCCAAAAAGTTTAGGTATAATTAAGATCATCTGTTTTATAAACAAAATTAATATAGAACACCTTTCTGTATTTTGAAGAGATATTACCTTAAGACTTTTCAATGTGATTGGAAGAGAAACAAAATGTAATATATTATTACTCTAAAAAATCTAACTATTTTTCAGGAGTAGTTCAAAACTGCTGTCATGAAATCAGAAGAGGATGCAGGAAAACAAGTCAACCAAATAACAAAAGGACCAGAAAAGATTAATATGAGCACATTGTAGGTGGAATAGATGTTTATCTCCATTGGTTCTGATGTCTTCCTTCTATTCAGCACAGTCCTCAAGACAGCAAACTGGTAAAAACATACATTCTACTTGGTAGAAACCTAGCCAGACAGCTTTCTCCTATGGCTGTAGATAATTAAACTTTGTAGTTACAAATTTCCAATGTTCATAGGGAGAAAAACACACACACACACACAAAAAAAAAAAGTTTGGAGGACTAATTACAATTAGTGGGTCATATGATAAAGTATGCATCTTTTTCTTAGGATTGCTGAAGAGACAGAGATAAGCAGAGATATTCTGGAACATCCCAGTGAGCACAAAATCACAAATTCTCAGTAGAAACATTTAGATCACAAAATTAAAAAAAGCAACCCCTTCAGACTCTAGGACTTTGCTTGGATATTTGGTAGTATAGCATGTTGATAATAAGTCAAACTTTTCTGGAAATGATAAATTCACCATATGTTACAGATACTCTGTTTCTTCTTCTTCAGTTTAAGAAAGGGATTGCTGATTTCACTGATGTAACAAAAAAGAGCTTGTGCTAAGAGTAACATGCTTTGTGTGATTGCACTAGTAGCAAAATAAAAATATTCTGGAGAATCTTGGAGTTATGACACTTTATGTATTACACTTTTTGTCTTTTCTGAAAAGGATCAAAATAGCAGCTAGTTTATTCATGCAATTTATTCTTGCACATTTGATGGTCTTCAGAGGATGAAACCACATTGCTTTCTTTGGCTAAGGGAACAGGTAGGTAAAATACATAATTTGTTTAGATCTATAACAGAATAATGAAAATAATTAAAAAAAATTCAGAAATGTCCATCTTCTTGGTGGAACAGTTGTCTTTAACAGTTTTGTCACAAAAAAATCTTAAAGATGAAGTTCTAACCCATTCTCCAGCTCAAGGGAGATTAGTGAGAAACTTTTCATTCCTTGGAGATTTTCATCCAGTAAGTCTAAAATATATACATAAAGATGGAGATTCTGCAACCATCACTTGCAGTGTCTTCCAGTGTTTGTTATTTTTATGTAAGAAAACTTTCTCTGTCTCCCTAGGTTTATTCTTGATTTTCACTACTTGGATGAGAAAAATAGTAGCCCTTTTCTGTTCTTTCTTCTCCTGTTCTTTAAACACTGATCATAGGTGAACATATATATATATATTCATGTATACATAAAATGTATATATGCATATGTGTGTGTGTAAATATATAGGTATGAATTTATCTATCTATCTATCTATCTATCTATCTATCTATCTATCTATCTATCTATCTATCTATCTATCCATCCATAGGTAGTTTCACATCTTATTTTTCAAAGCAGAGGACCCAGACCTTGTCATAGATGTCTAACTGAGGCACTACAACTGCTTAGGATTATTTGACATCTGTTGTGAGTTTATTATACATGGTTTATGCAACCTAGGATGTTGTTAGTAAGAAAAGAAACCCCCTAAATATCATTTGAGTGTTACATGTAAATTACCACAAAATTTCTTGCAGTTGGCAATAAACACTTGAAGTCCTATTGCAGTCTTTTATAGTGACCACAGGTATTTTGGCAACAGTGGTACCTGAAACAGCATTGTGGTTTAAGAAAGAATCACTTAAGGAAAGAGGCTTTAAAACATTAAAAAACTCAGATTTACAGTCTTGAGGAACGGAGTTGTATTAAGCATAGAAGGAACTTATCATGGGCAAGCTTCTATACATTATTACTTGAAAATACTGACATTATTAATTCATGTATACATCAGTGCCAAATGTTCTTTGACCTGCATTCACTATAAGAGAGTTGTCATCTGTAATCCAGCCAGGCTCTACCTCAGCACAAAAACTGTGTGTGTGTGTGTGTGTACGTTACATGTAAGACAGTGAACGTGTTCAGTTTAAACACATTCAGATGTTACAGGAGTGGAAGTTCATTTTGAGTTGGAAAAATTTATGAGCTCAGGTTCTGCTTTGGGGAAGATGCAGAGCGAGACAAAAAAAAAAAAAAAGGAAAATGTTATACCCCATTTATTTTCATTAGAGTAAGATCAGGGGATGTAGAAATAGATGAAAAGCTGCTTACAGAGATTGATGAGACATTATTCTAACCGTAAAAATGCCCTACATGCACTAAGCGTGTAGTAAGCAACTGGTTTTTTAGAAGGCAATGGAAATTGTTTCTCATCAAAAAAGGAGGAAGTTTTCCAGAATTTTTGCATTTCAGCTCAGTGAAAGCAATAAGTCACACTGTCTGCCGTGACTTCAGGAAGCCAGGAAAAATGACCACTAGACATACAAAGATGGCCTGTGCAATTGCTTTCCCTGTAATTTACAAAGTTAGTGTTACGCAGTTCACTGTGGGTGCATGAAAGCCATGTTGTCTTCAGGACGTGCTAGATAGGTGGCATGGGAGGGCTTCATCTGCACAGTGTCAGTGAGGTTGGTGCATCCAGGATGCGTCAGACTCACTTTATTGTGAAAGTTACATGTGTCCGTGCACTGCATGTTTATATGGACAGGTGCAGCCCATCCAGGCTGATCACAACTATTGGACATGTTGTGCATAGAACTTTCACTAGTGTTTTCATCTGGGATTTCCTCAGTGGAAATTTCAAACACCTCTCTAGGACAGGATCATCTGTGAGAAAGAGAGGGAAAAAAGACCCTCAAGAGGTGCTCCAGCATGTCTTATGAAAGTCAGAGATAATTGCTATGGGCATTAGGGCAGCAGAGAAATGATGAGTTAACTAACAAGGCCCTGGCCTGTGTCCTGGCACTACCATCCTGAGACAAGAATGAGGTGTTCTTAGAAACACACGCATAACAGTCTTGGAGAAAGGGAGCAGATTTATTAATTTAGGGGCATGAAATTTAGAAAACTGAATACCTTTTGAACCCCAATTGTATTTTCAGGTTTCCTGATCTTCTACGTTGAACTAATATTCACTGCCTGATTTGTGTTGTACTTTGAACTGATATTCTAGAAGAAAACCTTCTACAGGTAATTTTAAGTGGTTTTAGTTACTTAACTCTTCATGGAAGGTTTTAATAAAAAAATGTAACATGTTAGTATTTATATTCAAACTATGAAGTACATATCTTTCTGATGCAAAACATAAGGTGATCATAGTTTCCATGTATGAAAAGTTTACATAATTCTTTCTTAGTGTGATCCTTAAGTCTCTAATGATAGCATTTAAAAAAGTATTATATGTTTCATATAGTATGAGATACAATTTCTGTGAGATTGTTAAGGCTTATCCCTACTGAGAATTTTCTTTTAATTCCCACTGTAATTAAAAACATTCAAATTGTGTACACTCAGTTATATTTTAACTATATTTACACTTCTCTAGTTAACTTATATAGTATAATTAAAGAATGTGAACTGCCTCTCTGAGTGTTTTATGTCGGAGTTGATGATATAGCTGGAATCTGCTAGTAATGATAAAAATATAAGGTGCATAACCAATACACGTCAGTGTGGATGTTGACATAGAATTTGGCTGAAAGAGTGATGTAGAATGATTTAAAATCTTCTAATTAAAATAATATGAAGAACAGAAGTTCTCTAAATATTGCTATCTTAAGCACGTAATACCATATGATTATAATTTATTAAGCAGTGGTGACTCTTCAGCAGGTTTTATTTTATTGAAATCAATTTGAAACTCTTAAAATTCTCAATTTTTTTACCTATTTTTTTTAGCTAATGTGGCCCTGCTGTATACTTAGGGTGACATAAATTTAGCCTCAAGGATGAAAACCAGTTTTCTTCAGTAATTATATATGGTTTTGTACAAATAACTGGAAAATTCAGTCTTAATTTTCTGAACCTCAGACTAAAGAGATGGAGGTGGTTGTTTGTTGCATCTTGCTTCAGGTTAACCTGGATTATTTTGAGTGGAGCAGACTATGAACATTTAATAGGTATGTTACAGTGAGTCACATGAAGGGAGGTAAGATCCAGCTAAAGGATAAAATCAATTTTAAATCATTATAGCTTTTTCGGAAGTGATCATACTGTGTTCTAAGTGCTCAGTTTTATTTTTGTAGTTCCTTTCTTCTTGAAAATCTTAGAGGCTTTTACAATCATGAAGGACTTCAGTGTATGCACTATAGTACACAATACAGCATGGAGAACTCTAGAATTCTATGAAATACAGCAGCTGTTTCATGGTGCAGTACTTCTTAAACAGTGTTTTGTCGAGGAGATTTTTGTAATGCAAGCCATAATATACGGGACCTATAAAAGGTAGGAACACTGCCTAAGCCCTATATATTGATACCTTAGTTATTAATGAAGTCCTTTCACCATCACTATTTCCCTACTTTGGACACATTCTTATACCTCTATGTCCTTCTCATATTTTGAATCCCAAATGTGTACACAGTACTCAAGGTGAAGCCTCATCAATGCTAAATATAATGGGCCAATCACTTCTTTTGAGGGGTTAGCTATATTGGACTTAATGCACACCAGGATACAGTTGGCCCTTTTAGCTACCAGGACATACTGATGACTCATATTGAGTTTACTGTCAACCAAAACCCCAGACCCCTTTCTACAGGGCTGCTTTCCAGTCTCCCATCCCTCAATCTATATGACATCCAGGATTACACTATCCCAGATGCAAAATACGTCATTTGTCCTTGTTAAATGTCATACAATTGGTGGTTACCCAGTGTTCTAATCTTTCAAGATCTCTCTGTAAGGCCTCTCTGCCCTCAAGGTAATCAATAGCTCCTTCTAATTTAATATCATTGGCAAATGTATTGTGCACTCAATGCCTGTGTCCAGGTCATTGATGAAGACATTGAAGAGAACTGATCCTAAAATTAAGCCCTGGGGAATGCACTAGTGCCTAGTAGCCAGGCAGATATTGCTACATTTACTACAACTCTTTGAGTCTGATCCTTCAGCTGATCAAGATGGTAGAATATTTAGGTTTGGAAGGGATCACTGAAGTTCATCTAGCCTTGTCTGTGCCCAAGTCAAATGTAAATTAAGGCATGTTCAGGTTGCTCAGGACCTTGTACTGTCAAATACATTTGAGGAGATTCCACTGTCTCTTTGGACACATCTTGCAGGTCTTAAGTAATCACCCAATGTGACATATCTTATATTATTCATTAAGAGAATAAAGATGTATATGGCATCCTGACTGTGTTTGTGATTTATTTTATATTCATAGTGTTTCTCACCTGCAGGTACGTGAAATCTTCTTAAAACTTATTTGTGGAACTGAGAAATTTTATGTAAAATTTTGTTCCAATAAATAATTTGGCTCTTAGTGTTTCTTCAGAGTATTCCATACTTTTATTTTTCAAAAACTGTTTACTTTTACTTTTTTGTTTTCATTCTTTATTCATATAATCATTTCTTGCATATATTTTATAATATGGTAGTACACAAATATGTGATGTCTTATCTATATTGCTGTATTCTTTAGTTCGTTTACAGCATGATTAAGTGGTTACCTAAAACTGTTTTTTACTTTTTTACTGGATTTAAAGAATTGTCCTCCTGAGCTAAGTTTCCTAAACTCTCATGGCTGTGCAGAAATGTCTAGAGAGAAAGCCTGGACATGCAAAGAAGGACTCACAAACTCGCTTTCTTTTAGTTTATTTTCATTTGCTTTCTGTGTACCTTTGACTTCTCTGCACTTTGCCTTTGACCATAACAGATACGTTCCTACCCTAACTGCACGGGGAATGTATACTAAAATTTTATTCAAGTGAGGTTTAAATGCACTGTGGGACCTTGTGTGGGCTTGTTACACCAAACTGAGATTTGCCCTATAAATGTGTTTATCTGAATTTCTTCTCTCACCCCAGACAAGTCTTTGCATCTCAAACTCAGTATGTCTTCTATTGGCACAAGGGTCTTGCTCTGATTCATTGCCATAAAGGACTTGCTGACAGATGACTCCTGATGGAGTACAAATAGAAGACCACTGGGAAATCCCCTGTTGCTGCAGCCAAACTGCTTAATCTCAGATGTAATGGATTGCCTTTCCACAGTATTGAACAGAAACAAAATAACCAGTGAGACACACTGGTATGGCACTTTTGTTTTGATCACTGTTTTGTTTTGCAAATTTTCAAGAATAGGTATAGATCTAGTTTATGGCATAGATCCAACTTCCTTTTACTGATGTTATGCTTTAAAGCATATCATGTATGAAAAAAAAGGTACCACTGGGCCTCTTGCTTAAGCAACTTTTTAGGCAAGTTTTCCCTTAGTCTTCTATACAAACCTAAAGGCAATAACAGCAAAGATCTCTTTTCCCAGCAAGATTTGTTACTGATCCACTGTTAAAAGTAAAAGTATATTCAAATAACTTTTTACACAATTTTCTGACTCTTTAGCACACTTGTTCTTCTCTGGTAAAAGTCTGTCACTCAACCCAGCATCCACCTAACATTTATTTTCCTTTGGTCTTTCCTCATGTAAGACATCTAAAAGAGAAAAACAGAACACAAGATTTTTCAGTAATAGAACAAACTACTTTTTAGGCTGGTTAAACCCAGCACAGCAGGAGAGAGTCTCGACTTTATTTTAATTTCTGTAATCTTTGAAAATTGTTCAGACACTTTGATGAAGTGAAAATAAGTTAATACTTATGAAGAGATCTTCTCTGTAATGTGTATCTATAAAACCAGTAGCTCTTAAACTAAAAAAGAAAAGTTCTTGACAAATTTTTAAGCATTGAGAGGGATTTGGGATATTTACTTTTTTTTTTTTTTTTTCATACCTGGGTAATTCCCAGAAGCAGAATTGCATACCTGTAATCTGGATGATATTAAATTTTTCTACAGGAAGCAGTTGTAAATTAGAAGTTTGAAATAGCACGTTTCTCCAAATAATTTGAAATGTGCAATGTACGTATGCAATGTCTTTTTTTCACATACTTGCTGAGGTATATGCAATCGTGAGCTAAAATCTGGGACCTGTGAAAATCTTCCATAGGAAATACTAGGTGTGCATAATTACATTACATAGTAGAAGTGACTGTTTAAGAACCTATATCCTGAGTAACAGAGATGACCTAAACAGTCCTAAAACCTAGGTCTCATCTATTTTCAGTTAATCCCACATTTGGTCTATGCTACTAGCTGTCAACTAATTTCAGTGATATTATAAAGTCATTTGTGTAGGTATTTTTTAGAGGATATATGGTAATGAAATTCTTACCACAACCTTCAAAACACTGGAGGCAGTAAAAAGATTATTTAAACCAAAGGAGTGAGCTGAGTAAAGAACAAAATAGGATTATAAATTCAGAAAAAACCCCAGGGAAAGGGGAAGGGACTCAGTTTACTATATTTATAGTGGGCCCAACTCCAAGAAACAGGAGAAGAAACTGTAACCTGTCACTGTCACAATGGATTAAAAAAGTCCCTTTTTGCAAATGTTCGGAACAGGCAGTAGTAGGTTTACAGATCTGCTAGGTTGCTAATAAATCTAAAAGTCAATTGCTGCACAAATCTTATTAGACCTTGGTCTCTGCAGTTTGCAAAGGATTCTTTTATCAATTTATGTCTGTAGCTCAGTTAACTTCTGAAGAGGAGAAATTGAAAGACCAGATGAGTTCTGGAATTTCAGCTCAAGTTGATGTAGGGTTACTTTATAGAGAAATTCATTCATTAATGAAAACAGAAGAAACTTCTTCAAACACTCATAAGATCTGAGAGAGAATCGTGAAATCTTCCAAAATATTTTTTTTTTTTATGTTTTATACAATAATATAAGTAGTGGCCAAAACCAGTTCAGAATATAGTTTGTCAAAAGTATAATTCCACTGAGAAAAACACTTTCTGTCTCAGGTTGTTGCTGTTGCTTCCTCAGCTCCAGGGTACAGCAAATAAACTGAAGGACAAGACAGAAGTCAGGGTGCTTAAATGATGTGTGGTTCCTGAGGAATCCTATGGAAACAGTTAATGTGAACAACATGGACAGTCAGGCACACTTAGATCATGCATCTCAGTGTGGGTATGTTTGTGAAAATTTGAATATGTGCTTTCCACCATGTTGCCTTGGCTGAATTAGGAGCTGGATTCGCTGCACATTTCCCACAGAGACAAAGCCTTCTGCTTGTATTTGAGTGTGTCTCAATGAGACACGGCTGAGAAAGACTGCTTCTGAATCTGAGAATTTTCCGGCTTGTGATAGCTTCCTGTTAATGTAGTGTAATTTAATACAGCCATTTTTGAAAGAGAATGTTTCTTCATGTTTAGAGATATGCATATTATTTTGAATTAGCATCAAAATTAAATTAATTGGGTCACTTCTGGTTTATGTCCTTAATTAAATTGTATCTTTCAAATATTTCTCAGATAAAGAAATACAGTCTAAATTGCTGTAACATACATAGTAAAAATAAAAAAGAAAAACATGTTGGAAACAGAGTTTTTTCCATGGGCCAAATTCCTAGTTAACTCACAGCCATGGCCAATACCACTGAATTTAATGGGGTTGAAAAGGGTGTAAGTTAACTGAGACTTGGCCTTGCACATTTCTAGATTTGTCCCTTGTGACTTATCATAGGAGGAAATGATTTGATTTTAAAAAAAAAAACAAATTCTGACAGCTTGAGGTGGAAGTTAATGCCTCTTTTTCTGCCAAAATTCATGTATTTTGGGGTGGAAAAATATACTTTATAAGCTATGATGAAACTAAGTGCTCACTGGATGTTTTACTGAAATGGAATTGTATTCTCTAGGTTGCTGTACAGTTAGCATAATGGTATATAACTGCACATTTTTTCCCTGTTATGTATTTCCCTGCACTCTCGCTGTTGCATAAACACTGAGTTTATTGTCTTACAATGTGAAAATCCATGTACTCTGTCTTACAATCACTGTTAGCCAGCTAGAGGAGAGGGACTTGTATAATTGCTGCACAGTCTCATTGACTATACTGTGAATATGCAAATCTCAATACTCAAGCTGTTAGTGCAGCTCTTGACCTAAATGTGTGAAGTACACTAAATATCTGGAGGTCCCTTTGAAGTTAATGAAAACTATTTCCAAGCTCAGCACCTTTAAAAACCATGCCATCTGGCCTGGCTGATTCTTATGCTTGAGGTATAAGTGACAGAAGTTTTTGCCAGCAACAAACATGTGGCCTCTGCATCTCTCTTTTTTGATGAAAATAGAAAAAATTCTGGACAAATATTAAAGACATAGGGTGACAAGGAGAAGTTCAGATACAGCTAGTAAATAATGGAAAAGTCGTCTGTTTTTAAATGTATACAACAAAAGGAGACTAATATTTCCCATAATGTTATTCACTGTCTTTGCAGTCATTACTATATATTGGCTAATCTTGTGTTCCCAGAGCAACAAGCATGTATAAGTGTAGACATTTATCATTTTCAATCACTCTCTTGGCTGGGAGGAGGCTATATGGCTATTTGTGGAAACTACTCTTGGTACCTCAGTTTAGGGGAAAAAAATGGAGGAAGGGAGGACGGGGAAACAGGGGAAGAAAGCCGTGAAGACAGAAATTAGAATAGAAAGCCAGATAATGGCACTCAAAAGCAAAACTTTTGAACTCTTTTATTCCCTTTGAGCAATTTGGCAAAAACTTTTGTTTGTTTGCACATTTATCATATTTTTTACTTGAAATTTCTGTGTTTAATTAAGTACTTCAGCTTAATGAGAGAAACTTGAAGGAAATGTTTTTTTAACTCCTTAATAGCCATATCCTTATCTGAACAAACACTTGCTCTAGCTTTTAGCCTTCAAATATGAGGCCTATGATGTAATACTGTTTTATAAACAAGAAGCTCTCTTGAGTCATCATTTTTAAAAAGTATTAAAAAATGGAGCTGGTTGATAATGATTTCAGCGTCATTTCAACTCTTCCAAAGTTTTTCAATAGATGTTAATTGAATTATATATTGCTGTGGAATTTCAGTTTTGTATGTTTTTATGAATAATGTAAGATACATATTATTTGTGTTTGAAGCTACTCTACTGCTTTTTCAAGACTTGTATCATTTTTTTGTGCTTAAGAAGGGTGTTTTGATATTTTGCATAGACATGTGAAAATAAGATACTGTATTCTCATTATGGTGACATGATTGACAGGTCAGGCTACTGAACTAACTGTCAGAAAAATATGATAGATATTGATTAAAAAACAAAATCAGATGTCATGTTCCATATGTTGTCTTCCTGATTCTCCTATGTCCTAACTATATAATGCCAGATATTTACTAAGGTATAGGTTTGCAAGTTTTTTAATTACCTCATGTTTCATATAGACTTTTCTCAATGAAGTAAACCCTTTTGAGTATATGTGGTCATGTTTAGGAAAAACATGCTATGAAAAATGTCATATGGTTAGGAGAGTAGATTTGATATGACAGTGGTTTGTACAGTGTGTATCAGGATGGTGCTTCAACTCTCATTGGGAACCTAGAGAGTTCAAAATAGGCTATTCAAAAAATGAGCTCCTCTGACTCTTTATTCTTCCAAGAATTTCTAGGGAAGTCACCAATTTTGGATGGGTAAGTGAACAGAAACTGTAACTATGAAGAGAGTTTTTTCAGAAAGTTAGCTGTTCTTGTCTTCTCTGGGAATTAACACCAGAATAGTTTTAAACTTTTAAAAGCAGACTGTGCAGATGTCTGCATGAGCAGATGTATTGGAAGGCCTACGGAAGACCTGTGCCCTTCCAGAGAAGCAGTTAGGATCCATACAACATGCACTAGGACATAAAAAAAATGGTACCTTGTGCCTGTTTTAGCCACTAGATCAAACGTTCTCTTTCCTCTGGACCAAACCTATGAAACTCTGATTCAAAATAAACATTTTTCAGGGATGAGAAAGAAATGGATTTTCTTACTTCTTTTCAAAAGTAATGAAGAGATGAAAAAAAAGATCTGAAATGTAATTTTTTAAGCTTTAATTAGAGCACTTTGCTAGGATTCCACAAAGTACCTGTAGACAAATTTGAAACCAAATCCATTTAGTTTAAACTGTGTACTTCAGTGTTTTCAATCTTGAGAGCCAAACTGCCCTTAAACAGATGGATCTAACTCTGATTTATGAGTGCTTATCTCAGGAAACAGAACTTGGCTGTGTATTTGATGCCTGTGTGGGAGTGGATGTGCAAGCATGGCTGTGTATATGTGTAGACATTATCGAGGTAAAACATTCCAGAGTTCATTGGGAAGATAAGAAGGTTGGTTAGTTGTTTTTGTTGCTTGGATTTTAACCTGTTCATCAGAAAGAAATTAGAAGACAGTGCTTAATCAGTTCATTATAATTAATTGCAAAGTATTCACTGTAAATGATGGGAAAGATTATTCCTTCCTGTCCTGGTTTGGGCTGGAGTAGAATTAATGTTCCTTTTTGGTAGCTAGAGTAGTGATGTGTTTTGGATTCAGTATGGGTTTTGGTATGAGAAGAATGCAGATAGCACACTGATGTTTTAAATTCTTGCTGAGATTTCAAGGACTTTCCAACTCCTCATGTCCTGCCTGTGCACAGGTGCACAAGAAGTGGGATGGGAGCATACTCAAAGCACCTGACCCAAATGGGCCAATGAAATATTCCATATCATGTAACATCATGATCAGTATAAAGAGGTGTGTCTGGGAAGGGGCTCTCTCTTGTTTCTAGGATTGCGATTGCGGGATCTTCGTATTTCAGGATCACTAGCAGGGAATTGGTCAGCAGGTGGTGAGCAATTGCATTGTGCATTGCCCATATATACTTTCTATTATTGTCACTGTTTTATTTTATTGCCATTACTAAACTGTTTCTATCTCAACCTGTGAGTCTCCCTTTGCCCCTCCGATTCCCTCCCCCATTCCCAGGTGGGGGATGGTGAGAGAGGGGCTGCATGATGTTTGACTGCTGACCAGGTTCAAACCATGACACTATCTTACTCAGAGGGACAATTTCTGTTTATTTGCTCCTTTATAAAATTCCAAAAAGGTAATAAGTATTTCTTCTGTGCTAACAGAAGTGACAATAGTGCCATCCTTGATAAAAATGAGATAGTTCATGTCCTTCCTTGTTAGGTGTGAAACCTCACTGACTAATGTACAAAACTAAGTCTACTGAAATGCTTTCCAAACCATTGAGCTATTTAATTTAAACAAGAAAAATAGTGCAGTGCATACTGAACTGTGAACATATGCATTCCACTTGTATTTATTCTGCACATTTTGTGGGAACATAAGAGTTCCAGAGTGGACCTGAAAGATTAGATTATCTGATTTTGGTGCAATGAGGTTATCTTTACAAGTCTTTGAGTATGTCCAGTGATTTATCCAGTATTCCAAGCAAAATATCTGATTACTAACGGTGTTCATAAAAAGGTGCTGTCTCATCACAGCTGATAAACCTTATACTCTATGTAATTGCTAATCATTGCCATTATCTAGCTACAATTGTCATGGCTGAATCCAGCCTTCTGATGAGCTTTCCTATTAATCTTTGATCTACTTTGAAATAGTTGAACACAGTCATAAACTTAACAACTCTGGATACTGTTGCCAATGATTTTATAGTACCTTTAAATGGTATAGACCATTTTTAAATAATATCTTATAATAATTGTGTTAATGCAACTGTTAGGGACATTGAATTTCAATATAACTTCAGTTTGATCTCATAAACTGAACAAGGTGATGGTTGGAATGGATTTCTGATTGGTGCTTGGCTCATTCCCAGAATATCCAATGAGCATTCTAGCAGAAGTATAATTTTATACCCTCTTTGAACTTCTGTGATATTCAGGTTTATATTCTGTTCTTTCAGAAAATGTACATGTGGTAGTTTATTCTGCTTCTCCTTCATACCTTGCAATTATCTTGAATCCTTTACCAATTATACACAATCAGGTGCTGTATTGACTGCAGAAGAGATTTCAACACCTGGCTTACATCTCTTTCTCATTACTACAGTCAAGGGCACGTTTTGTGGTGAGGTCTGTGTTTGAAAATGAAGTTTAGGAAAAAGGAATTCTTATTTTTACACAAAATTCAGTCTCGAGAATTTCCAGTCCTTTAAAAATTCTGTTCACAAGTTCTAAACACATTTTGATTTTTCAAAATTTAAATGTTCATTTTAAATGACACTTGAGCATTTAAATTTGGTTATGTATTACTTGTGTGAAAAGTCCTCAGTGAAATTATCCAAGTTACCAGTGGCTGATCTGAACTGGGAAACAAACTTTCAAATAGCATGAAACATCCACACAGCCATGCTAAGAATATTTAATTGCCACTAATTTCATTTTCGTTTGTTAGTTTGTTTTATCACTATATAATGTATTAAAAGTGGATGCTTTTTTTCTTCTAGCACATATAATATTTTAAAAGTGGATGCTTATGTAATTTACAAAGCAGTACTGACAGTGACAGAGGAATTGAATTATTAGCATTTAACTCTGACTGCATGACTTTTCAGCTTTTGCTTTCTGATGGTCATACCAATAAAGCTTCATTCCTGCTCTCAGAAGACATGTAGAAGGCACTGTTTTAGCAAATAATCAAGTATGGGAGAGTATCTCCGGAGAATAATGAGCTTCATCCACTTAACCTACTTGAACGAACTTAGATCCATGTCATTCCTAACAGATATTTGTCCAGCCTGCTTTTAAAGAATCTGAGTGCCAGACACTTCACAACCTCTCAGGACAAATTATCTTAATAATTCACTGTTCTTGCAGATATAGGATCCTTTCTTGCTTTGTTTGGAGCTATACCAGCCTACTTGATTTATTCTTTTTCTTGCATGCTTTCTATCGTTTTTCTATGTCTAGATGCTTCATTCTGCAGTCATCTCATGTAGTTGTCAACACCTTTTAAGCACAGAGTTGCAAAGTGCCAACAGAGGCTTTACTGAGTACACTGGAGGTAATTCTTTACATAACAACCCGTGTTCTTGCTAAAGTATCCCAGGGCAATATATGTTTCTGCTGAAGCACTTTGGCATGGCTCACTTGTATACAACTTCTGATCCACTGCTGTTCTTAAATTGTTTTTTCCATACTGTCTAATCAGTTGTTGCAGATCCTGCCTAAGTCTGTGCCAGGTAGTTAACTAATGAATCATTAAGACTGTGTAATTCATGAAGTTACTCTCAGTGAATTTATTATGGATAGCTTCATGAATTGGATTCTACTTTTCCAGACTAGTTCTCAAATTTTTCAGGATCATTTTATATTTAGATTCCATTTACCAACACACTTGTATGTGAATTTGTATTGGGTTTGTGTAACCAGTTTTTGCAACAGGGAGGCTACAGGGGTGGCTTCTGTGACAAGCTACTAGAAACTTCCTCCACGTCTGACAGAGCCAATTCCAGTGGACTACAAGATAGACTTGCCACTGACCAAGGAAGAGACAATCAGCAAAGGTGGTAACACTTCTATGATAAAGTATTTAAGAAGGGAGAAAATTGCTGTGAAACAACATCTGGAATAGAGAAGTGAGAATATGTAAGAGAAACAGCTCTGCAGACACCAAGGTCAGTGAAGGAGGAGGGGGAGTTGCTCCAGGTGCTAGAACAGAGATTCTCTAGCGGCCCATGGAGGTCTAGAGCAGAGATTCCCTTGCAGCTATGGAGGTCTAGAGTGGAGCAGATATCTACCTGCAGCCCATGGAGGACATCACGCCAGAGCAGGTGGATGTGCCCAAAGGAGACTCTGATCCTATGTGAAGCCCATGCTGGAGCAGGTTCCTGGTGGGACTTGTGGACCCATGGAGAAAGGGGCCTGTGCTGGAGTGAGTTTTCTGGCAGGAGTTGCAAACGGTAGGGGACCCATGCTGGAGCAGTCTGTTCCTGATGGACTGCAGCCGATGAAAGGGACTCATTCTGGAGCAGTTTGTGAATAACTTCAGCCTGTGGGAAGGACTTACATTGGAGAAGTTAATGGAGGACTCTCTCCCATAGGTGGGACTCCACACTGGAGCATGGAGAATGTGAGGAGGAAGAAGTGGCAGAGATGTCTGGTGAACTAACCACAATCCTCATTCCCTGTCCCCCTGAACTGCTCTGTGGGGAGGAGGTAGAGAAAATTGGGAAAGAAGTTGAGTCCATCAAGAAGGGGGGGGTGGGGGAAAGGTATTTTAAGATTTTATTTTATTTCTCATTACCCTACTCTGATTTGATTAACAATAAATTAAATTAATTTGCCTGATTGAAGTCTGTTTTACCCATGACAGTTACTGGTGAGTGGTGTCTCCCTGTCCTTATCTTGACCATTGTATTTTTCTTCCCCTGCCCAGCTGAGTAGAGTGATAGAGCAGCTTGGTGGGCACCAGGAATCCAGCCAAGGTCAACTCCCCACAGAATTAAATAAGCATATCTTTACTATCACATATCTTTACACCACACATGCTATTCATAAAATACTGAAAAGGTCCAGATCTAGGACAGGTAACCCATGCAGTGTACCTTTTCATTTTGATGTCATTATGATTTCCAGACATTTTGTCAAACACACTAATGTATATTAACAGACCAATCATTCCCAGGCTGTATGAGAAAATACCAAGGAAGATAGGGTCAAAATATTTTATTAAAGTCAAGACATTTGTTACCAACTATTTCTCCTATTTGTTCATGAAAAAGGCCTACCACACTTTGAGAAACTTGAGCAGTTTTGAAACCCCATGTTTTTCATGAATCTGTATATGTCACTGTTCACTTGTTGTTACCTTTCAAGCATTTATCACAAGTTTTTTTTTCAATTTCACCCCATATTTTTCTGGGTTCTGAAGCTGGAATGATGAATCTGTAATTTTGTCACTTGCTTTGACTTTTTTTGAAGGATAGAAACGACATTGGGTTTTCTTCAGATTTCAAACCTTCCAGTCTTTACAGATTCTCAACATAATATTTAATGGCTTTAGTGAGCATCACACAGGTCACAAAATAATGTATGATAAAATTCATTAATATGTCCTAATTATCTCTGGTTTTTACTCATTGAATTCTGCCCTATCTAGTTCATGTGTCAAGAAGCAGCACATATATGCATACCCTTATCTTGAATTTCACAGGACTACCTTGTGAAAATTGTATGATACATAATAAGATAGTGATTCTGCAGTTAAAGTTTCAGTGCAGATTCTTTTTAATGGAATATTAGCTGACAATAAAGTTGTGTTCCTTTCTTCCTGCTTCATTCTCCAAAGTACTGATTTATGCATAAAAATGACATAAAATTGTGAAAGACATACATTAAAAGATTAATTCAACGATATCTTAGTCTGTGTAATGATTTCCTATTAGCTGGGTCATTATAACACATTCATTTTGCAGGAATATTGTAAACGTTTGTCATCAAGGTTACTACTAAAAGGGAACCAAAAATGTGACATGAGATGTATTCACAGCTGGAGGAGAGTAAGATAACTTGGATATGAAAAACATATGAAAGATAAAAGATAAAGCAAATGTTCACTACCTAAAAATATATTACATACATGTGCAAGTAGACAGCAAATGTCCAGCTTTAAGATCCATGTAAGAAATTTTAGGACCACATGAAATCGTGTATTTATCATACAACGTGGACTTGTTAACCTGTCCTCTGCTCACTATTCCAGCTCTCATAAGATTCATTTTGACATGCTAATCCCTTAAGTATCCTCAAATAGCTGTCACTCTTTAAATAAAATTCCTAGAGGAATGTTGTTTTCTTTTGTTTTGTTTTGTTTTGTTTTGTTTTGTTTTTTGCATCAATATTACACTGAACTGCACCCAGGTTGGACAAAACTTAGTCCTGGACCAGCAACAGATTTCAGATCCAATATGCATGTTTTCTCATGACTAGTGAAGGAGTTTTATGCACTTGAAAAGCTAAGTATCACAGCTCTTCAGCCGATGTCAGCTCCATGAATAAACACCTAAAATACTACATTATGTTTTCAAATACAGTCTTCACCTTATTAGTCTGTCTTTTCTTAATTAGCTAAATATGTACCCAGTTAGGAAAAATAAAACCAAAAATTATTTCAAATGTATAGCTGTGCTACATAGATAGAAATCATGGCAGATTTCTCAGATCTAGATTCTTTTCTATTGTGTTTAGTTAATAAATAACAAATTGATTTATTTTTATTATTATCTTTAAGGTCCTTGGACTACATGTACATTGAATTTACTGTCAGCTGATATCTCTCCTGTGTTTGGAAGACAAAGCTCTGAAACAAGTTTGAGAAAACATGTTGTGTTTGGATATGCTGAAAAAATGTTCTCTGCCAAATTAGTTACACCTAAAACAAGCAAATATGGCAGAATTTTCTTTCACTCTCTATATAGATCAGTATCTGCTGTAATAGTGGTCTTTTTGAACTATTATGTGAAGAATATGATAATTATTTAATTTTACTATTAACTATCAGTTTTAAGCTAATGAAAGTAACTGTTTTGTGTGTTTGAGTTCTGTGCCAAAATGAAAAGAAATGAGAAAAAACTGTTACAGTTGTTCAAAATAGGAACCAAAAATGGCAACAACAACAACAAAATACCTACAAAACATACCTAGTCAATACATGGCAGGCCTCTATTTTAACTTGAAGGCAGTGCAATCTTTGCTAGGTGTGTGTGTAGTAAAAGGAGAGGAAAAACATCAGCCAGCTAGAATACATAAATTAGGAGATATATTTACAGCTGCTACTTCTCTGAGGAAATACCTGACTCAAATCACAATATTATGGTGAAAGATATACAAGATCCATTGACTTCAAAATTTAAATATAAAGTTTAGATTGCAAATAAGGCTTACTGGTGCACATTGCAAAGCACTACCAGTTTTGAACTGTTTCTGAACAAACTATGCATGAAATCCACTGTGCACTGGGAAATGTACATATTGAATTCACTAATGTCTTAAACTAATTTAGCATATACTTAAAAATTGTACTATAAGAAGAAAGAAGAGTCTTGTCCAGGCATGCTGTCATTTATATTAGTATTATCTGACCTATGAGGTCATAGCTATAGACCAGTCCATGCCCAACATCATGCTAAGCAATGGGAAAACAAAATTATATGAAGTCCCCAGCTCAGAGAGCTTTAACAACCAAGCACATTTACAGGATTAAAGAAATAAATATTTACTTTTCCTCCATATCTCACTAATATCTTTTTTTTTTTCCCCCTCTTATATTGGTAGAATTTTCTAGCTTTTAACAGCACACTGACAAGTAACAACCTTGAAAGAATATTTATCTAACATAGAGCAGAAGTTTTACTGATATTCCATATGAATACTTTCCAAATATTTACTTTCTCTAACACAGCGATAAACTCCTACAGGAATGGAATGCAAGGGAATTCAACAGCACACAGCACAAAATCCATATTGTTTTCTTCAGATTTGGATTTCTGCAAGAACATCCCGAAACCCAAACCTAGTATTCATCCAAAAGAATCTTAGGTATCTGAAAAAACTGAGATGAATAATTTACTCTCCTAATATCAGGTAACCTATTTTGTTTAAAATAAATTGATATTTGTCTTGCAAGCTCTTGATTCTAAGACCTGAAACTAGTGAGTCTCACAGTATTATTTCACTGAGGCCTCCTTCTGATGGCTGTTTCCAAGTTGCTGAATAGGGCATCATCTGAGCAATGGAATATTTATTTCAGCAGATTTGAGCTCCTCATTCAAGGAATGGGATTGAAAAGGTTTGTGTTACAAGGTCTTATAGTTAAAAAGTACTGTGTAATTTTGTTAAAAGCATGTGTTTTTAATTCAAAAAGAATAAAATATTTTTAGTGAACATCTCTTAGGGACTCTCATAATTTCTCTGTGCCCTGTTTTGAACTCCTCTGGATGTCCATGGGAACTTTGTCTGTAACATAATGTCGACATCTGACTGGACTATTTAGAAACAGGATAAGGATTTCACTGTGCTATGTTGATTATTTTGAATTGTATGCATCCTTATCTACTCAGACAGTGTGAAGAACAGTTTCTAAAATCAACAGATTTAATTTGTCCATTAAAAAACTATTAATGCAAACCATATCAGAAATTATTAGTCCGCATTCAAAATATACACCCATACAGTTATGCTAATAAAGGTAATACAGAAATGAACTATATTTCACTTTTCTCAAATGGAATATATGTGTCCCTGATGAACAGGTGAGCTAAATATTGAAAGGCTGTTTAACAACATTCATTAGCACTATTTATATGGGCAAATACTACACAACATTGAAAAATGCAAATTAAAAGTTAATTTTCAAAGTCATATGAACGAAAATAAATTATAATTTGTTCACACTAGTTGAAGTCTTTCTTTTGTTTCAGAATATGACAGAAAATTAATCAAGCCACGCTTGTATGTTCATATCTTAAGTAAGCCTGTCTCAGGAACTCTCATTAACCATTGCAAGTGTGTGATTAATTTGTAACTTTTGACTCTATATCTCCTGAGGATGTATTTTCACACTTTATAATTTCCTTCAGATTTCCTCAGAAGACAAAGCTGTTGTTGCATTCTCTCATCCTGTCAGTCTTAGGGTTCACTAAAGTAGATCACTATTTAGCACAGCTCTCTGAGATGCTCACCCAATATATTTATACATTTGGGCACAGTATCTCCACTGTTTACAACCAAACAGGATATAAAGACCTGACACAGCTAAACAAATTTTTAAGGTACTGAGTTTCCTTGTTTGTTTATAATACCAATTTCTACAGAACAATTTCAAATCCTGTTCCCATAGACACTGGAATATAACAAAAGCTAGGAACCCCAGGCATTCCTTGGGATATGGTGATTATTGCAGCATAGAAATCTCCCTTGGGTTTTATGTAATTTATACTTGTAATATCATTGCAATAAATCAGTTGTATCTTGCATTTCTCTGTATCATTGTGTAAGGTCATTCAGGGTTAATCACACTTTGTAGTTCGGTTTGCCATTGCTGTTTATTCATTTCCCAAACAGGATGTCTCTCAGTCTGCTGTCCTCTGCCAATAGGAATTTGATTTGAGAATGTTTTAAGTAGATAGCTATACTTCAGCTAGCAAATGTTTCTGAAACTTACTTCTCATTGCCTCTTTCAAGTGAACTCTCTCAGTTTCACTTCTCTTTCTCAATGAGTACAAACAAATACAGGCATTAAGATGAAAGCATGGATTTTAGATGCCTAAATCACATGTTTCCAAAGCATGTGATGGCAGAGTTCACTTTAATCTGTGCCATGCCACTCAATTCTGTAGCAGCTTCCCTTCTTGATTTACCATCCTATTGTACTTCTTTCATTGTACAGGAAACACGTAGCAAGCAAGCCTGTCAGGTGGCAGACTGGAAACATGTAAAAGGATCACCCTTTCCAACAGGAGGCAGATAGACTGTAGACTTCACTGTCACAGGGTATTTAGGTTGCTCAAGACCTCTGTAGGTACAAGAAGCACTTAGACAAATTCCCAAATGAAAAAGCCAAAGAGGGCTGTCAAGCACTGTGACATCACTTCTGCTTCAACACTGGGTAGTGTCACTGGGGCACTGTCAATATATGCTGTCTTTGCTCTTCCATTTGTCTTTAATCATATGATATTGCCCAGTGTCAGAAACAGAATACTTTGCTGGGGTCACTTTTTCTATCTGAGATATGATCTTTGGCTCTAGAACCTTAAAATTGTGGCCCTTGTTGGCTTTTTTTAGTATATCCAGGCTTGCTCACCTCAACATGGACATCTCCTTTGATGTTTGACTAGCTTTCAGAGTGTCCTAAACTGAAGATTTCTCAGCCAGCTCTTTATAGTATTTTTCTTTAATACTAGTTTTGAATTATTTTTCCATGATAGCAGCTGTACATTTCATAAATGTTGGAATTTTTGTCCCACCAATTCGCAGCTCATATATTATTGCTGATTTTAATGTCAACGTACTCAATATCCCACTATAAACAAGTGGCCAACTGATGATCAGACACAGCAATGTCTCCATGCTTCTCTCAGTTTAAGAGTATATTCACAGGAGAAACAAATTTGAAAACAATTGTGATTAGAGATGAAAAATATGCCTCTGCATGTTGGTTTATTTTTCACTTTAGCCACTTGTGTCTGTCTATTACCCTTTGTAATGTATCAGAGAATAGAATTATGCTGTGCATCTGAGGTTTAAACTTACCCTTGGCAAGAGCAGATCCTTGAACCCAATATTCAAAAACTAAAGTTTCATTTCTTCCTTAGTGGTTGTATGTTGACAAGTGCATTATGATCCATTTGGATAAAGGCTAGTCAAGTAGTTGTCAATAAGATTATGTTTAAATATTTCAATTAAACTTCCTAAACAGCGCAGATTACAAGAGCAAACTGTCAAAGAAAGGAAGTTATCAGATAAGCACAAATCTTTCAGTGTCTTTCATGGTCACAGGAAACAGACACATCTGCAGGATTTCTGAAGCTGTAGTTTCTCAGTCTAGAGAGAAAGAACATATTATGTAAATGATGGACAGCTCCTAATGCCAGATTTCTTAGGACGTATGGAATTGGTCCCTGAGGAAGCATGCAGCAATACTTCAAATATAATACTGGTGAAGACTGAAAACTGAAGTTCTGATGCTTCAGATAATCGATGGAGGTATACCAAACACTTTGCTAGAAGGAGCATAGATATTTTTCAAACTTTGAAAGAATAAGAATTGAGTGTCAAAATGGTGTTTCCATTGCATACATGCACTACACTAACTGATGTTTGTGCTCTTCAGTACTTTATTAGTTCAAACTGACTGTCTATCTAGCTCTAGAGACACTGTTTAGATGGATTTATGTTTTAGATTCTCTCCAGGTTTACCCTCACACATTTTCTCATGTCACAGGTGCAGCACTCAATCTTAACTATACGTGTCTGTAGTTTGAATCATATCCCATTGTGTGTCTCCGCTATGGCAAACTGACTCTGAGCCGATGCTCTATCGGTAAGTGCCAACTGCCAGTTCATCACCCCTCTAAATACTGAGTAATTTGCATGGCTATTGGGATAGTGAAATAATCTCAGAGGATAAGGAGATGGCAATATGAGGTATTTATAGATGGATGTGATGATATTTTTTAATGGGACTTTACATATTTTACATATTTTACATATCAGTCCCTAGGAGAAGCCTGTCCAAAAGCCCTGCTCAATCAGTGAGACTTTGATGACATCTGCCTAGCTCTAACATTATATGATTTTGATATACACAAGGAAATCAAGGGAAAGTACAGACAATTATCATAAGGAAGGGTCACCTAAAATCTCTGGACTACACTTGCCCGGTTGTAATAATTTGGTATGACATGGGGAGAAGCAAGTAAATACAGTTGAATATTAACTGCTTTGCATTCTTGCAAGAAGTGGCATCCTTGGAACAACTAATGATGAAGGTAACAACCACTAATCACTTTAGTTATGCAGAAAGTCAAAGAGTGTCCTGGGATGATGTGACCAGTGAGGCCTCTGGTGGCTCATGCAGACCATCTAAATTAGAAAGAAAAAAATAAGGAAAACAGTGGTGCCTCAGGGTTACAGATCCATGGGTGTCCTGCACTATGAATAATGCTGACCACAAGGCTGAATCAGTGCATGAGGAAGCTGGTTTGCCAGCCTCAGCTCAGGAATACTGGGCGATTTACATCAGGGTCTGACTTCCCTAGGTGTCTGATGTTGGTTGTGGCTGAACTTATGACATTGAGAGTTGTGAACAGACTTTGTACAGAGCACGGATGTGTGTGTGTATTTGAATGGGAGAATAGAAATCAAATGGCTCATTATTCCAATCCTGTTTTAGATTTTATGTCACTGAGATAATTTCTTGCAGATTCTCTAACCCACATTCCTCTGATATAATATCTGTGACATCTGTATCTATAACAGGTCTTCAAAAATTGCTCCATTTTAGACAGCAGAAGGCCATTATGAAGACAGATGAAAAATCAAGGACTGCCTTCTTCAGAATTACTTTTTATTTCCACCATTTTAAAAATGTATCCATTCCTTCTATCTAATCAGTTATATTATTCCCTTTCATCAAAGTAAATATACAGAGTGTTCCTTTCCCCCTCAGATAAAAGCTCATCTTTTTTTCTCTGCTTCCCTTCATACATATCTTTCTACCCCTCTGGTTACATCTGAGGTTTTTTCCTGAGTGGTCAATAATCCTTTTGCATTCAGACAACAGTGACAGTGATAATAGCCAATTTACCTGGGGCTAGGGATTCCAAAAGACCTAAGGATAAGACATGTTGACAAGTGAGAAATCTGCCAGGCAGAGTGTACAGGATGAGTCTCCTGTTCAAGAGTGCCCTTTGTCCCTTGTGGGTGAAAAGCTCATAGTGCCCATGTCTTAGTGTCTGCCTCCTTGTGATCTCACGAGATGAAATACCAAAGTGAAATACTGTGCAGTCCCAGAGGCTTAGTAAATATGACTATTAGATACACTCAAAGAATTGAAACATTTGAACTGAAATTGTTCAGAGTTTACTATTTCTCCAGGCACATTCAAGTACTTTCTCCTACGCTTGAACTAGTCTTCTGGCACTAAAACTTTTTGTCTTTTCCTTAAAACACATTTAGCTGTTCATCTTGACATCTGGAGAAAAGAAAATAGAGGTAGTACAAATCTAAATTAAATGTGACTGATAAACAGCATCTGCTTGCTTTTTTAAAGAGGCCAAAATAGTATACCTCAGAGGAGTAAACTGTTTGTTGGTGATCAAAACACAGAAGAAAGAATAACATGAATCAGATATATCTGTGCTCACTTAAATGTTAGCAGAGCTAGCGATGTCTCAACTAAAGCAAGTCTTACCACATTTTTCCCTATCAAGTAAGAGCAAGGCATTTGTTCTTTATCCCATAGCAACAAGCCAAGTATAAGAGACTCAGTGTGATCAGCCATTAGGCATGTGGGATTTCTTCAAACGTCACAGATGAAGTGACAGGCTGAAAACATAACCCCTACAATATGTGTACCTTTTACATTTAATCTGTATCCGGGGCACATCCCTGATCTAAACTGGGATAAGAAAGATGCACAGAGATGGAAACCTGTTCCATCTCTGGACCAGGATGGGCAACTGTGTCAGAAACACTTTAAAAGTCTTTAACTTTCCATTTTTACTTTTATCTTTTCTTCAGTATGCATTACGTCTAATTTTGTCACTGCATGTCAGTGGAGTTTATCTTGTGGGGAGCATGTAATTTGTAGAGCAGGCTGTGAAGACTAGAACTTCGCATGTGTCTGTGTTGTTTCAGTCTGACTGTCTCTTTTTTTTCGCCGAACTCTTCACATAACTTCCAATTCTTTAATTTTCTTATATTCCTTATCTGTGTCCCAGTGTGTATACATGCTAGTCCAAAAAAGCTGTTATTATACCTGGTACATTCATATTACCTAGCTTACAAAGTTTTTAGGAACATACTGGATCTCTTTTAGGTCTTCCCCTCACAGAGATGATTTTCTCACAGTCCTTGCTGATTCCACTCTTTGACCATCCACTACCTAGTTTCATCCTCAGGAGGGCTGTAATCACACCAGCATTTTGAAAATGTAGGGATGAACAAAAGCTGTTGCACAGCCCAAACTGACAAACCATGCATATACTGCTACAAAGCAATGATTTTGTATTCTGATGCAATAAAAGCAGCAAAATACCCCAGTATTTATAGTTAATCTAATTGAAATATAAAGCAAAATACAAGTTTTAGAGATAGCAAAACTTTATAGGGAAATGGAAAGTGAGCAGCAGTAGATGGAAATATTTACAAAATTGAAGGGTACACATCAGTGGATAAAATAAGTGATGTAACAAGGAAGAAAATAGAAAATAGCACACAAAGAATGGTTGAAACCCACCCTTGCTAGAGAAGTCATCCCCAGTTCTTCTGAACATTCAGCTTTATTTTCTTAGGAAATAGTCAGAGGGAATGATGATTTTTTTTCAGGCGAACACACTGAATCCATTCCCTACCACATAAAGCAGCAATACATTTGTGTCACTGATGTCTGTCACTGTGTTCCATTTTTTTTCTTTCTTATCACCTTGCTTAAACTTGAAGGAAGCAGAAAGTTCACCTATGTCATTTGCTGTCAGCTGAAATTCTTTCTCAGTTTCTTAACGGAGGCAAGAATAGCTCCCAAGATCAAGCACTAGGTGTCCCGAGGCTTCCTTAGTTAGTAAAAGGAGATGACAAGGCTAGAATGTATTAAATCTGCTGCTGTCTCCTGGGCATCGTTTATAGATTCTCTGTCAACCCACAAGATTCTCTATTACTACGAACAGTGTAATTAGTTTATAATTAGAATTTAATCACAAATCTATAAAAGAAGCTTCCAAATATTGACAATGGTTAAGAAAGTGGAATTACCATATATAGCTAATTAATTGCTGGTTTGAAATTTGTGAAAGGAAATTAATTCTTAAAACACCTTATAATCCCAGTAGCAGAAATTTCTGGTTTGTACTTCCAGCTTCAGCAATTATTTGTATATCTCTGATGTCCTGGAGGAGAAGATTAGGACAAAATACAAAAATAGTTTTCAGTCTAGTTCAGTTCTGTTCTGAAAACTGTGTTAAAACATCACTTTTCTATGAAAAACATCGGTTACCTCTACATATTCCAAGTCCTCTTTCTACACTAACTTTACCTTCCTGAAACATTATTTTGCTGACATTGGTCTCTTTTTGACACTCATTACTTATGTCTTACCCATAGCAAAGGTATGCCAATTTGAGAAAGGAATTTTTACATCTCTTAAGTTGTCATTATTTATTTGTTTATTTGTACTACCCTACTGTCACAGACTGAAACCTCATTGTTTCAGACATTGTACAAGTAAAAAGCAAATTGCTGTCTTTTGCCTCGAAGGACTCATAATACTCTGAATGGATATAGGCAGATGAGGGAATATGAGGAAACAATGATACAGTAAGGATGAGTGGCAATGGTCACAGCACATCTGCAGCATAAAATGTTTTGTGTTTTTTTTTTGATGGGCAGGAAAAGATAAGCAAATTGCAAGTGCATGTTGCTGAGCATAGTTGAAATATGATAAGGAAGCGGCATTATGGCTCTTTATGGGAAAGTTTTGCCACCATGTGATGAGCAGCATGGAAAAAAAAAAAAAAAAAAAAGTAGGAAAATATTTATCTCAAAATGTAGCAACTGTGAGGTAAAAATACGTCATGGACCAGCCTGGACGAGATATGATCTACTGATCTACATATCTCATATCAACAAGGTGGTATCAGACTGTGAGAAGAATAGAGGGTAAAGATAGACCACTCATGCTTGATACTATAGATAGAAGAGAGCCTGTGAATACGTTCAAAGAGAGAGGATACATTCTTGGGCAAATTGCTTCTCTCTGAAAGAAAAGATGCAAAGTAGCAAAATCTGCCAAGGGACTGTGGTGTTTTTGTACTTGTCTGCTTCCTTCCTTTGATTCATGAAACGATCCTGGAGAAGTGGGAAGCAGCTTGGAGTCCATTATTGGCTCTGACAGCACAAAAAAATCATTTATATGAATGAAAAATAAGCAATGCAACTCCTTTTTTTTCTTTCTTCCTTCTGTGTGTGTGTGTACACATGTTCATATCTTTTTGTATTTGGTGTGAGTGTGTGTGAGAGAGAGTGTTTTTTAACATAGAAGTCTCTGTTTATATCAAGAACTGTCAGGATACATGGAAAATGCATGACACAGTGAATTTCAAAGGCGTCAATTAGGAAAACAGATTAGTAACTCCTGTGAAATTGTACACAATGTTATATTCACTAATAGCAAGTGAATTTTTCATGGTGAATATTAGTACAGTGACTGACCACTTGTACTGAAGTGTTAAGCAGCAGTATGGCCTGGCATACAACTGTTTAGAGAGCTTTCTAGAAAGTTGGTCAAAATTAGGAAATTAAAGATACTCCTTTTATTGCAGGTAACAACATAGCAAAGAGCTCCTGAAACTGTTTACAGTGTAGACAGCTCAGCAAGTAGTTTTGTGCATTGCAATTCCAGATGTTGTACAAGGTGATACCAGTTGGCACACCTGCCTAAAAAAATGTTGAGGAACTAGGCAGAGGATAACCTCCTAAATGAGAGCTCCTACATTTTCTGTGAGGATAGGCCTTTACCAGCTGGCATCACATCTGCTCTCTGGCTATCAGACAAAGTCCTGCTGAAGGACCAGATATACACCAAGGAAGCCACTGTGGTGGCTCTGTCTACTACAACATGGGAGGCAGGAAGAAACCCTGTCCACTGCAGGCTCATGAGGCTTTCTTGAATATGGACACAACCCCTTCTGAAAACAGTCCAGGGCACAGACTAGGACTGCAAACCTTCATCCCTCTTCCTGGGCTTTCTAGAAACAAGCTGGGATTTGCCCTGATTGGAACAGAGGTTGTTCACTTAAAGCAATTTAGGTAAGCCTGGAATCTTAATCTTTCCATCTTCACTGACTGACGTGACTTCCAAGAAGATGTTGGTAGCAACAGAAAATATGAAAATTATCAGTACCACTATTTGGAGCTCATTAATTCCTTGTCCAAATTTAATTCTAGGACTGCTAGGCTTCTCAGTTTGGTTTATTTTGTTGGTTGGAATAGTCATAGTCTCTAAGCTACTCTCCATCATAGTTGAAAAGTTATGACAGTAAAAATCCCAAGTGGCTGGAGAAAAGGGAATTTCACACCCATCTTTAAAACAAGTAAAAAGGAGGAGTTACCAACCAGTCAGCCTCACCTCAGTATCTGATAAATCATGCAACAAATCCTCCTGGAAGTTATGTCAAAGCATATGACAGATATGGAGGTGGTTAGAGACAGCCAGTGTGGCTTCACCAAGGGCAAATTGTGCCTGACTAATCTAGTGGCCTTCACAAATGGACTGACCACATCAGTGGGCAAGGGAAGGGCAACTGATGTCATCTACCCGGACTTCTGTAAAGCCTTTGACATGGTTCTCCAAAATATTCTTTTGTATTAATTGGAGAGAGATGAGTTAGATGGATGAACTATTAGATGGCTAAGAAATTGGCTGGATAACCACATCCAAAGAGTTAGTCAGTGGCTCAAAGTCCAAGTAGAAACCAGTAACGATCCATATTGGGACCAGTACTGTTTAATATCTTCATTAATGATATAGATAGTGGGATTGAGGGCACTGTCAACAAATTTGTAGATGACATTACACTGAGTGGTGCTGTTGATATGCTTGAGAGAAGGGAATGCCATCTAGACAGACCTTGACAAGCTTGAGGATTGGGCCAGTGTGAACCCCATGAAGTTCAACAAGACCAAGTGTAAGGTCCAGTACCTGAGTTCGGGCAATCCCCAATATTAATGAAGACTGGGGGATGAATGAATTGTGAACAGATCTTCAAAGATCCCTTTCAATCCAAACCATTCTATGATTCTATCATTGGCATAATAGGATATATCCAGTGGTTCATATCCAGGCCAGTTTCTTAGTAGTGTCCTTTAGCCACTGTGTAGAAATTTTTGATGTCATTATGCTAGGGTTCTTTGCTTGTTTTTTCCAGACGATAAAAAAGTTTTTGAAAAGAATTTCTGGAGACAGTGTTGAATTTTCCTTGCTCTATTCCTGAGTGTATATGTATAATATAGTTATATACAAAGTAGAGATCATTGTATAAATATTTTTGATACTAAATTACAGTGCAAGGTCACTGCATTAAGGCTCTCTTGGCCTTTAATCTGTACGATTAGTCTCTGAGTAGTCTCTGAGACTGAAGCAAATTACATGTTGAGTGGCTGCAGTGTATTAGGCACCCAAGACTTATGTCACAGATCTAAATTTGCTATATAGTGTATTCTTTTCCTCATAGTTCCTCTTCCCTTGTCCTTCCCTTGTGGGGATTTCTTAATGGACTCAGTTTATCATCATAGATATATTTACTCCCCATTGCTCTTTACAGTCAAACTTCAGCAATACAACTCTTTCCCTTTATTGCTTTTGGAAGACTAAGGGGTTGCCAAGGAGCTGAATATGTAAGCACCCATCTTCACAAATCTAACATGTACTAACAAGGAGGTGCCCATTTTGATAGATCAGGCAACACATTCTTACTAAACCAGACTGATACATTCCCTCCAGTTCATCTTTACTCAGTGAAGTGGCTACCCCTGGGCTCCTGAGAAAAATCTGTTTAGCTGTTCTCTCTTACTATGCATTCCTGTTTCCTTCTAGTTACAATTGAACAGTTTCCTGCCCCACACTGTAGATGAAGTCAGACTTCCTCTTCAATCACTGATGTAGCTATAAAGCTAAATTAAGAAGTACTAGCAATCACTTTTCTTTCCACATCCCCAAACCCCTTCCTCAAAGTTTTCTGTTAGAAAAAAAAAAAAGAAAAAAAAATCAGGATAAAATTCAGCTGATTTTGCAACTGCCTTAGTTTAATGCATTTTCAAAACTGATTAGAATGTTCTCCATCCCTTCTCCAATACTATGAAAGCTGAGCAACAGACACTCCAAAACCCATATTTCTCTACATGGCTAGCAGCACAGATTAAGGTAGCTGTTACCTATGGGCTGACATCTCTTCTTGCCAGAAAGAATGGATCAGCCAAAAATTAAAGTTTTAATAAAGGATTTCATGAGAGAAAAAGATAGGAAGCTTGAGGGAGGAGAGTTTTCTCTGTACTTGCCTTTCCCCAGAAGGTGTCCTGGATTTGCCCTTGCTTTGATTGATAATGTATTCTTCCAGCAGCACAACCCACCCTTCTGTTTCCCTTCATAATACAGCTGCACGTTGTGTTGATGGCTTGGGGGCCTTTCTTCATATTACCGCAAAAAAGGCTCTTGTTCAGTATGTTGAAGATCCTCTTCATTTGACAAATATTTCCTTTTTTTATTCTTTGCCCTAAAATATGCAGTGCTGTTTGTCAGCATTAAACAACATGTGCTTCCTTGGTTTTGCTGTGCCTGACGGCACTGCTACTTTGTTTATGCTAGTACTGATTAGCCAAATTGGAAGTCTAAAGCTTTTTGTGAGACTCTTGATCACATTTTCTCATTCTGAAAGAGAGGTTTCGTTATGTATGGAAGGCAATGTACTTCACCAGCATGTACTTTCTTTGCTTGCAGACATGCTGGGCTGCTGTCATCAGATCTTGTATACAGAGCATGGTCACACCTGGTAATGAGTTGGATAGGAAATGGCATCATGCATGAAAATTCAGCAAGTGAGGATAGTCTTAGAATCAGACGACATGCTTGTTCACCTGATACTTTACTGAACAGGTGCTTCAGCATTGTCTCAGGGTCCTGAGGGTGGTGTTTAAATTTAATTCAGGAATAAAACCAAGCTCCCAACTGCTTGAGATGATTAAAAATCCCAAGACTCTTTTTGTAAGAATAAGAGCATGACCCTGATATCTTGGCCAAATTCCAGACAGTGAAATTACATTCTGCCAATGTGAAATATATCTGTCATTTGAATTGCAAAGCTATTCTGAATTCCCACTGAGACCTCCTGTTGAGTTTTGCATGCTTTAAAAGGTTGCCATGTCCACCACTTAGATACAGCATTTCTGGAGTGAGACCTGTAAGTAACTCTATCTCCAAAGCACATTGGAAGAGAAGAAATAAATTAAAGACAAAATACTATTATTATTTCCTATGGGAGCACTATTATTTTCTCAAACTCTATCAAGCCACCGATTACTTTTTATTATTCTTAGTGGTGTTGGTTTGAGATTCCTCACAGGAAAGGAAGTAACTGAAATATAGATTAGAAAAGCAAGAAGATGGGATAAAACTGAAACAGAAAATGGTATGCATGTTAGGCATGGCATGCTGGCACTTTAAATGCTTGGTCTCAGGAGAATGGTTATTGCATAAGAAATTTCATTTTTTGTATTGATTGTTTTTTAATGAATTAAAACAATGAAACAGACTTATGCAACCATAGTGAAATCATATTACCTATCATCAATTATAGTAGGTCTTTATGTGGCAGCTCTACCATTGAAGGGTGCAAATCAAAAAGAAGGATTCAATAGAATCTGTGCTGCCCCATTCCAGCAGCCCAAGACCACTAGGGTTGATATCTCTATCTTCATCACAGACCTACGGAACAAGAAAATTCTTGGTAGAGCTAAACCGCAAATGACCTTTACTATATTATGAATTGATCAAGAAAACCAAAATTTTCTACCATGCCAGGACTGTGATTTACACAGGGGAAAAGAAGCAGCATTTACGTTATCACATCTAGTAATCAACTGATCCCTTTCCAGAAAATCTGAACTAAAGACATTTATATTCCACTGCTAAAAATGATCATGGCACCAATGATTTTGTGTCCATTCTTTCTGGACTTAAAGCCTAATTGGACATAAGATTTGAGGGCTTTAACTAAGGAGGATTACCACTTACCAGACCCTTCATATACTACTGACACTGTGTAGAATGGCAAGTATCATTAAAACCATAGCCGAAGGAACCTTGGTTACAAGCAGTTTGTTAGGAGCACACATAGCAACTGTTAAGCCCCAAATAAATAAATATTGCATATACTCTCTCCTTCCAGCAGTGTTTTGGTCACTACCGTCTGTCACTAGCAGACCTTCTGCCTTTGGGCTCAATTCTGGCAGCTGCTTTCATTGCCTTCATCTTCTCATTCTATCCCAAGTTTTTTATTTTCTTATTTCAGCTCTTCTGCTAAAGGCTAAAAAGCCTCCCTGCTTTGTGATGGAGTGCTACAAGGGAAATGTGCTTAATCTTCTTACCCTCCTCCTCCTTCCATAGTGATTGTGAACATGAGCAGATCCCCAGGGTTTCAGAAAACAACCCCATCTGACCTTACCATACTTGTTTCCATGTGTGGATTCAAGGCCAGAAACAGCATTGGGTTTAGGCATTAACAGTTACTTTCCATGTCTGAGACACAGCAGAACTAGTATGAGCACAGGAAGTGGTAGAGATCTGCCAGGTATACTGCATCTTATCTATCGTGCTTCTGCATGTGCTGAATAATCTGGCTTCCTCCAGAACCGGAGCTGCCATATCGGGGATACAGTCATTTGAGAGAGGTGCTATGCTTAACACTGCATGCATTGCCTTAGACAAGTACTTGCACCATTCTGAGAGCCTTTTCTAAGAGGCAACAGATTTTCTTCAGTCTTCTAGATCTGCTTTTGTAAGGCCCCTTACAACTCTGTGGGGTCTCAAAGTGCTTGCTGAAATTGGGAGAAAAGGAAAAAGGGTGTCTTTCTTTTGGTATAAATATGATTTTTGACTGGGCCAACTGGAAGAGTTAGCTTGGTGCAGAAAAAAATATTTTTGATTTATGGGGTCACTTTCTGTGCAGAATAGCCAGGAATTAGTTATGCTAGGCCATGACAAGCAAACAGGTGTATTTTTCTGAGATTTACAAAGTATTAATTATGGAATTATAACTTTTTTTTTGCAAACCTGACTTTCCTGTTCACTATATGTCTTCCTTTCTCAGTCACTCCCTATTAGTTTTCAAAAGCTAGGCTACCACCTAAATTATGAAATGTAATACCAAGAATATGTATGACTAGACAGAATGAAACCATGTTCATAATTTAATCTGAAAAATGTGGTTAAATCATAGCTCAAAGGCCTAACATAATTTTGTCTTCTGACTACACATATTTGAGAAGAGGGCTAGAAGTAAGCCTTTAGAATTCATGGGTCCTCCAATGCTAGTTCAGCTCTGTATTTCTTTCTAGTGCAATAGCTATACTCAGTGAAGTACGTTCTGTGTGAATATGTATCCCTTCTGAAATACACAGCTACTTAAATCTGGAGAATTCTTGGTGTTTTTTAAATTGACTTGAAATTAAACTAATCTCTCAGTTACAATTACATTGTAAAGAGATGGTATCAGTAGTTTCACTAGGTTGATTTCCCATGTCAGAAAAGACACTTTTTACCTCAACGCACAGATTAGAAATTGAAAGTAAGGAATATAAAACTCAACATAGTGCAATATTCTGGGAATTTAGGATCAGGAGCAGACTTCTCATGTGACTCAAAACCTCATGAAAAATAGTGACTAGTAACAAATGTCATGCTGTTATCAGAGACCTGCATTTAGGGAGAACAAAAAGCTTTGACAAAAGTTTTAGTCTTTAGTACTTATCATACATTTTTAGTGCAAATATACTTGTGGGTCAAAAAATTGATTGTGGAGCTGTCAAACCTGGTTGACAACAAGATTTAGTTTTTCACAACCAGTGTAATCTCTCTGGGGATTGAGGATTTTTTGTGAGAGATGGGATCCATCTGATCAAGCAGAACAAAAAACATCTTTGCCAGCTGGGGGGCCAATCCAGTGAGAAACCTTTGAATTAGAAATTACCATGGAGGATGACCAGTAGTGACATGAAGAAGTGGTGGGCAAGGTTGGGATGTGGGGTGATGTAAGCAGGATGGATGTTGTAATCAATAAAACAGGGCAGAGGGGAGCCCCAATTAAACACATAATCTACATAAATGAGGAAGTGCTTAACAGACAGAACTATAGGGAAAGCTGCCATGACCTTTCTGGGAAATCAACATGACTTGAAGCTCTCTGAACTGAACAGACAAGAGGAACAGACAGGTCTGTGTACAGTTCCAGAGTTATGATCTCACTGGAGTCATGGAGACATAGTGGGATAACTCACATGACTAGGGTACTGTGGTGGATGGATACAAGCTATCAAAGAAGGACAGGTTGGGACAGCAAGAGGGCGTCACCCTTTACATGAGAGAGCAGCAGGATGCATGTCTGTTCATGAACAATGAGCTGGTGGGAACTGATTGATAAGGATTAGTTGGCAGACCAACATAGGTGACATTGTGATGTGTGTCTGCTACAGACTGCCTGACTAGGAAGAAGAAGTAGATAAGACCTTCTTCACACAACTGGAAGAATCCTTATGCACACAGGCCCTGTGCCTTATGAGAGACTTGAAGCTCCCCAATATACACTGGAAAGACATTACAGTAGTGTATGGGAAATCCAAGAGGTCTCAGGAGTGCATTGATGTAACCTTCCTGACACAGGTGATCAAGAAGCCAATGAGGTGAGATGCTCTGTTGAATCTCATACAAACAAGGAACAATTGGTCGGTGATATAGAAGTCAGGGTCAGGCTGTGGTGTCCATGAGGTGATGTTAAGGTTCCTGAAAGAAGGGACCAGGGCAAAAATCAAGACCACAGCCTGGACCTGGAAAACACACTTAAGCCTCTTCAAAAATCTGCTTGGAAGAATCCCATGGGATGCAGCCCTGGAGAGTTGTCCAGGAGAACTTTTTGATTTTCAAGTATTCCATCCTCCAAGTCCAAGAAATGTCCATTCCGACAAGTAGGAGGCCTTTGTGGATGAACAAGGAGCTTCTAACTGAACTCAGACATAAAGGAACTGTGTAAGAGGTCAAAGCAGAGAAAAAGTGACCTAGATGGAATAGAGACACTATATGAGCATGCCACTCTGGGATTAGGAAAGCCAAAGCCCTTCTTCTGGAATTAAATCTGGTGAAACAAGGGAAGGACAACAAAGAAGGTTTCTATAAACACATAAACAGCAGAAGGAAATTGAGGGAAAATATTGCTGAATGGGGCAGGGTATCTGATCACAAAGGACATAGAAAAGGTCAAGGTACTCCTTGACACCTTCACCTTGGTCTTTACTGGTAAAACCTGCCTTCAGGAATGACAGTGCAAGGACCATCTTGTTAAGGAACATTAAACTGACTGGAGATATGTAAGCCCCTGGGACCTGGTGGAATGTACCTACAAGTCCTGAGAGAACTGACACATGTCATTGCAAGAACAATCTTGATCAATTTTGAAAGTCTGCCACAATTGATGGAGGTGCTTGAGTACTGGAAGAAAGCAATTGCCACTTCTGTCTCCCTGAAGGGCAAGAACAAACCAGTCAACTTCAGCTTTATCCCACAGAAAGCGTTGGACTGAATGCTTTACAAAAACATTTCCAAACACATGAAGGACAAGAATGTTATTTGGAGTAGTTATCAGGTAGTTATGAAGGGGAAATCATGCCTGACCAACCTCATAGACTTCTACAATGAGGTGACTGTCATGGTGGATGAGGGCAGAACAGTGGATGTTGTTCATCTTATCTTTAGCAAGACTTTAAACTCCATCTATAATAATGTTTTCACTGACAAACTGTTGAAATATGGGCTAGATATATGGACAGTGAGGTGGATTGAAAATTGACTGAATGACCAGGCTTAATTTGTTGTGACCAAGACACACAATTCAGTTATAAGCCAGTTACTAGCGTTGTACCCCAGAGATCAAATCTGAGGCCAATATTATTTAATGTGTTCATTAATGACTTGGGTGATGGAGCAGAATTCTCCCTCAATAAGTGTGAGAGGGCTGGTTGATAGACCAGAAGGGTGTGTTACCACTTAAAGGGGCCTTAACAAGCTGCAGAAATGGGCTAGCAGCAACCTCATGAAGTTCAACAAAGTCAAGTGTAAAGCCCTGTATTTGGACAAAATTAATTCCATACATCAGAAGAGTCTGGGTGTTGATCATTTGGAAAACAGTGTGGCAGAAAAAGATATAGTCCTGGTGAACACCATATTTACCATGAGCTAGCAGTGTGGTTTTGTGGAAAAAAAAGGCCAAGGTCATTGGGATCTGCATGAAGTAGAGCACTGCCAGCAGGTTGAGGGAGGTGGTACTTCCCCTGTACTTATCTGGAGTGCTGGGTCCTATGCTGGGATCCCTATTACAAGAGAGACCTACAGAGACTGGAAGAAGTCCAGCAAAGGACCACAAAGACATAAAAGGGATGGGAGTGGAACAAGAGGCAAAGGGCACAGCATAAAATACAAGAAATTTAATTTAAGCATAGGAAAAAGGTGTCTGTGTATTTTTTTGGTTTGTTTTGGTTTTGTTGTTTTGTTTTTTTTTTTTTTTTTGATTGTTATTGCTGTTGTTGTTTGGGTTTTGTTTTGTTTTGTTTTTCTTTGCTTTGCTTTGGGTTTTTTGTTTTGTTTTTTTTTTTTTTGTTTTGTTTGTTTGGTTTTTTTTTTTTGTTTGTTTTTTTTTTGGGGGGTTTTTTGTTTTTTTTTTTTTACTGTAACTGTTGTTGAATACTGGGGCAGGTTGCCCAGAAACTGTGGAGTCTCCATCCTTGGAGATACTCAAAACCCAACAGGACACAACTTTCAGCAACCTGCAGTAGCTAACCCTGATTGAGCAGGAAGGTTGGGCAAGGTGATCTGTTGAGGTACATCCCAACCTCAACAATTTTACAGCTGTGTGATACTTAAAAACTGAATAAAGATTCTTCACAGCCTAATTATTTTGGCAGCCACTTAAGATGTGTTTGGGAAGTAGTGTCAGATAAAACATGCAAGGATAACCTCTGTAAAAGGATAATTTTAAATAAACTACAAGAATTTGCATCAAAATATTTATCATGTGGAACAAAAATTTGAGACCGGAAGTAATAAGTTAGACAGAACTGGTGACTGTTTGAAATTTGGAAATTGTATTCTAAATAAATTACAGCAAATACAACTGACCTTATAAAGCCTTGGAAATCAAATTACTTGCAGTAATTAATCTGCGAAATAAACATGAGTGTCAGGTTTTCCATATATCATCTTCTTACCCTCTTCAATTTACCTGCTTTCTTCCCTTTGGAATTTTCAATCAACTGGATTTTTTAACATGTCAAGAATTTGTAAATGATAAAATGAAACTTCATAAAAAATAATGTCAGGTGGCAGTACTACTCTGACACTCACGGTGCATTTAAATGGAATAAAAGTAATATCAGATGAAAGTACCTGCAGGGAAAGGAGTGGTTATGTAACAAAGTAACATAGAAAAAGACCTTTAATTTAATGAGGTTCAAATTCATGAAGTGTAGGTCATCAAATGGGAATGTCATTGAAGTAATCATACAGTCCTGCAACTTCCATCTTATTGTTCAGTCCTGCAACTTCCATTTCATTGTTAAAGGAGACAGCTAATTAAGTGTGAATACCATCCTGAATAGCAACAGAAAGCACATCTTAATGTGATCAAGATCAAAACTGAGCCCAGAAGCAAGACATAAGTCTATTGCTCTGCTTGCTGCTGAACACATGCAGCAAATGTTTGTGTGGTCATACTGAACAGAAGTTGCCTTGCTCTTTGCTTGCTGCTAGAAGTTCTGCAGCAAAACTTGTTATTAGTACTTGTTCTGAATTGTAGGTTATTCTTCTAACATAGATGAGATTTTTGACTGGAATAAGAATGAGGTAATTAATATACATCATCCATATAACATCACACAGAAAATAATAATTTAGGCCTTTCCGTTTGTTTAAAAGGATTAGAAAGATCTGTTGTTCTCCAAAATTTGCTTTAACTGTTTCAGATGTATTAGCACTAGTAAACATATGAAAAAGCTAAATGCGTTTTCTGTTCCTACATGACGAATAGGACGGTGCGATGAAGGAAATGAGGAAAAGGACAAGAATCCTTTGCAAAACACTCCCTTCTGACAGTGGCATCAGGGAAATTGATTTCAAGGGAACTTGTAGGTGTTGCAGATTTCTTAATGGGAAATAAATGGTAAAAGACGTTAACAGCTCTGTGTGTGTCACATCCTTATGTAGCAGGGGTGCTTCAAGAAAATTTAGAAGCTACTGCTGTGTTGATTGGCTGTCCAGAATTGAGGGTATTATCAAGCTCTGAAACTTCTCCCTCACGTACAGTTGCCTGAAGAAATTTTGGCTGCTAATATCCTCTGGAGTCAAGGGATTTCTGGAAAGTACTGTTAGCATGGCCTCTCAATTCTCTGTACTGTTTATGTTTTCTAAAACTATGTGAAGGCTTTGAGAAGCTACATGCAGTTTCTTCCACAGTCTTTTCTATCAAGAACATCCTTATTAAATGCTTATTATCTGGAATATTTGTTTAAATCAAACATCCAAGATGGTTCCTGTTCCTCAGTTAACATTTTTTTTCCATATAAATTCATGTCAGGCCAAGGCAAGTCCCAGGGGACAGAGCTTCCTACAGCTCCAGAGCATTTAGCAACAAATACATTAATGTCTCCTTAAGATGTGGTTAAATGCAGCAAGATTCTCCTTGGATGAAAATGCGCATGTCTTTCCTGACTTCTACATGAGTTAAGTAGATATTCTTAATCATGCTGATTGAGTCTCCCTTGAGATGGTTGGTTTGGATTAGATAGTTTTTCAAAATAGGGTTATCTGTTTAAGATGAAGACTTTCTTTTAAAATTCACATGAATGGCCTTATTATCTTTCCAGTGCTCCTTGGAGTCAGTCAGGACAAAAACACTATCAGAAGAGTCTGTTTTGCTTTTTGTTCTTAGCCAAATCTAAGTATAGACAAAAAAACACCAAAAAAACCAAACAATCAGTGACCTTGTCAGTTTGCAACATGCCACAACATTGAGCCAGCACCCGATGCTATAGAACATTTTCAACATTTTCCAACAGAAACACTCCTCAAAGCGAATGAAGGATGGAAATCCCAGTTACATATCCACAGTTTTCTAAAAAGTGAAACCTGGCAAATCAGTAGCTTCTCTCTGAACTTCACTTTAATGGGACTGCATAATGAAATGCTGAACCTGCCATATGTTCCTATGTTTATTCTGTATCCCTTCAGGTCTGCATTCAGCTCTTTGGGCAGGTTCTTGCCATTGTTGAAGGCCTCCCTTCAGAGCGTTCTGGTTTACAAATAGAGGTAGAAGCATACAGGCATGAGCTCCTGGAAAAGCTACAGGCCGTGTTCAAACACTTCATGGAGCCAGGGTACAGATCCTGCCTGCTAACTTATTCTGAAGCACATGCCATCTCATCTTCACTCTTATTGTTACACCTGAATGCTGACACATGCTACCATCACATCTTTATTGTCTGCATGTAGCTTTGTACATGCAAAGCACTGCTAGGGAGAGAGTGGAAGCAGGTCTTATCAAAAGTAAGAATTATTAATTTTCCTGCCTTAACAGACCCAGTATCTCTATAGTTATTTTTAGTTGTGTTTGTCCTTTTTCAAAAGTACAAGTACTGTAAAATGTGTAATAGTTTTATCCAGGGAAAAATAGCCAAAACCACATGCAAATTGAATGCTACAGTGATTTAGAATGTGCAATTGCAATTTATGGTCAGTTAAAGTGAGGACAGAAACAGACTGTGGCAATTCCTTGTCTATTGGCTGGTGTGATTGCTATGGATATAGATTAAAATGACAAGATAGTTACTGAAATGGTGTGTATGTATGCCTTGAATAGAGCAACATACATTCTGAATAAGGAAATACATTTTTTCGCAAGGTGAACAATAGGCTTTCCCCCTATGTGGTAATGCACATGTCTGAGTAAATTACTGCAGTCTCTGTACACAAGCCATTCATGCCATAAATATGGAAGACTAACCATGGAAATATTCAGAGTCCATTTTACAGGCAAAGAAATTGAAGCACAGAAAAGGAAAATTATTTGTTCATTGTCCAAGAGGGATCCAGTGGAATACTGTAGAGAGCAACCTGTTTTTGAATCCCTGTCCTACTCTGGAGCTACAAAACTATATTTTCTAACTAGAAATAGGTAATTTTTAGGGGATCCTGAGGGTTGCAATGTTTGCATCAGGCTTGTGTTAGACCTCTACACAGATCAGAAGAACACCTGAGGTGCACAGGCCAGGGCGCTTTCCTTGAATTCAGAAACTTTGTTTTCTTTTGTTCTGCTCAAAAGCTCATGCTCTGTGTAAACCCCTTTACAAATAATGTTAGGTTTTTACAGGAAATCTGTTAGTGGTGCTTGTCAAATTACTAAGTTGTTGTGTGGTTTAGGTAAAACAAGGTTAATAAGAAGATATAGGGAGCAAAATTTAAGATTTTTTCATTTGTGTCATGACATCTCTGCTACGTAGGGAGAGGTTTCCAAGAGAAAATGGTATTTCATTTGGTAGTGTGACCTCTTGGTGAAAATGTGACCAAAAAGACAATGTGTTAAGTTTGAGACATTCTTGGAAGGACAGAATAGGTTCTCTTATGATGGAAAGACTATTGAAAAAACTATTGAGAAAACTGAGATAATAGCTGCACTAAGAAGTCAGCAAAAAGAGTACAAGCAAAGAACTCATGCGCACTATAGCTGATTGCTCAAGTTCAAGTAAAAGAACAAACAGGGTTTGGTAACACAGTGTGAGTACCTAAGGGATAGGAGGCAACAGATATTGCTATAGTGGGATCAGTGTTAAGAAGACTTACTTCAAATGTAGGAGGGTTGTAAAAATAAATCTAAAATGTAGGAGTGGAAACTGGAAATCCATCATGTTTCAGAGGTCTTTTACATAAATTGGGGGAGAATAAGAAAGAGTGTGAATAAAGGAAACTTAAAACTAATATAAGAGGAGCTAGGGAAAAACAAAGGGAAAAACCCCATAATATCAGTAGGAGGATTCTTTGCACTGAAAGAGGTCCCACCCTCTTTCAGTGATACCAAGACAAATTCTGCTCTCAGTGTAACTAATTCCATCTGTCACTTTGACTAGAGCAAATCTAAAAGAACTTGCAGAAAATACTGGAATTAATTGGAATATACTTTGATCTATCTAAAAAGCAAGATTTTACTGTATCTTATATCTGGCAGGCTCTTCTCCTTTAGCCTCTATTTCAGAGCAGGAACTTACTTACTCCATTCATTTGGGTTTCTTTTTTTTGCTTTTACTCTTCCTTCTGCCCGTTTTCTTCTTTTACAGTGGCAGCTTACTGAAGCTCAAGCCAAAGAAACCAGGCCCTTCCCTTGTCTAGATTCTCTCTTTAAAGTGTCATGTGGTTGTTCCTGCATCACTTTCCTAAGACCCTGATAGCTGCTGTTTATGTTGATATGATCCGTTCTATAATAGAAGCTTAATATAAGTGTGTCCTTATGTTATGCTTCAAATCACACAGGTTTCAATTCACACTCCCCCCAAAAGCAAAAATGAGATTAACATCTAAATTGAAATTGAAGCTAAAGAAATCTGTGGAAAAAGAAGTCTAAAAAAATCTATCAGTTTTATAGTTTTTTTTAGTCTGTATCTTGGTCATAAGCTCTCAGTAATAAGCATTAAACTGTCTGGTCTTGCACAGGTGTGTTGAGAGATGAAAAAGGGAGAAATTTAACCCTATTTAGTTAATTCCATTTACTTCAATGAATATGTGTCTCCATCAAGAAAGTCTCAGCTCAGCCGAAGTGAGGATGTAAGAGTTGCAGCCACACCATCTTTCCCTAGATATAGATGCAGGTAAAACATATTCTCTGGGCAGTCACTGCTTCCATGGTTAGTGGCAGCCTCCATGCTACACTCACTGGAGCTTCAGGAACAATTTAGACATTCAGACATTCTTCTTTTGGCACCCTACCATCCTGGGACTCTGCCTGACACAGAGATGGCGATAAGTTTGAATAAAGGGTAACCCTTTTAAGATATTATTTTATATCCTTCCTTTACCACCAGGTCTCATGTATATTCTTAAAACAGTGTTCAGAGTAAAGCCAAATGAAAAAATATGAAATGCTACTCCCACTAAAAAAAAAAGTACAATATGGTTTCCAGCTTGCTTAGCACATGCTCTCTGGTGAGAAGAAGTATGATCTTAGAGGTGCATGGACCCTCCTTTCTCATTACCTTCAGTGTTCAGGGAAGACATCAAGGAGATTTGCCACAAACTTCTAGTGACAGTAGATTTCTGTTTAATGAGCTCCTGAAGTGGTCCTTCTCACCATCTGCAAGATAAAGAGTCAGTTAGAATCCATGTGAGAAATCCTAACAGAATGAAATGATCAGAAAAGAACTGAAAATAAGAGGTGATGAAAGGAGAATGGGATGAAGAAGTGTCATGTATCATCACTTTTTTTCACAATTTTTATCACAGACAGCTGATGGAAGAAATCTGAGCATTGCATAGTAATTACTTCTGACACTGACGGAACTATTTTAAATGCACTCTAGTATCTTTCTGAGAAATGATGCATGATACTTGAAAGCAAACTTGGCATGATGAAGAGGAAGAGAAGACACACACTCTGCTGTGGTATCCCCTCACATATTTCTAAATGGGAAGCAACTTGAGCACTTCAAAGAACTATTGCTTGTTTCACTCATGACAAATAGTTAACTATGGTGACACTGGAGGGGCAAGAGTTCGTTATGTGACACTGACTTTCATAACAGTACCACAAAAAACAAGCCGTATATGAAGGAAATGAGTGTATTGATCGCTTTTCCTATTACATATACAAAAAAAAAAAAAAAAAGCCAAACAAAACCCCTAAGTTCTTGAAAGATGTTGGTTCAGGCACTTGCTCCACCTAGCCCAATCATTATTTAACCAAATTCACATTAACTTCAACTGGGTGTCATTTAAACAGAAACAAATCAAGTAAAATGATCAGTATTTGGCCCAGGAATATGTAAATCTGCTATCAGGTTTAGTTGCTCTTATCAAGTGTAGTTACTGTTACAAGTTTAAAGCAGCAGACTAACTGAGACAATTTTGGGAACCTGATCTCACCCTCCCCTTTTAAAATATCAAGATAGGTTTTTACAGGCACGTCACAATGAAGTTGAAGTTTGAATTTCCATGGGCTGCAACTAGAGCAGGAGCAAGCACTATTTTCATTTAACTTACAATGGGCCAGATTTCCATAAATCTGTGCATTTATAAAACTTAGAGATACCATGAGTCTATATGAAATCACAGCAATTGCACTAGCAGAAATTGAAAATTAACATTTTTACTGAATTATTAGAAGTCTGGGTCAGCAACCAAATAAATTAAAATGTGTGTCAAAAATCCGAGGAGTTATGTGCTGTAGTTTAGGTCATTAAAGATAATGACAGTATTTAAAGCTATGTTACAGCTGGTTTTATAAGCAAATCTTTAGCAAAGAGTTATGAGACTGACTGAAGTGCATGTTTGGATTTCTGCTTAAGAATTACTATGCTAGGCAGAACACCATCTAGAAAACTGGGAAAATTCAATTAGAGACACAGCTCCTTAGAAATGTGATATGTATTTTCAGTGTTACTATTCACATGACAGTTCATGATCCTGTTCTTACTCTTCTTAATTCTATCTACAATAGCCAGCATATGGATGTACATGTGTACAGCCAGATCTTCCAAGCTGAGCAGTGTAACACAAATATTTTTAAGTTATTGTTATGATAAATGGGGGTTCAAGTGTAATATTTTTGTTAGTCTTTTCTCTTCATGTGTCATTCTTGTCTGCCTGCTTCACCAGCTTGTCCAAGTTCCTCTGAAATCTGAAGCATTTTCCTACATTCTAGATATACAGATTTACCTGAACAGCCCATATATCAAACTTTCAACTTAGACGTAATGTCAGGCTCATGTTGTCATATTTCCATGTAGAAAGTCTATACCTTTCTTAAAGAAAAACAATAGTAGTAGCAGATGAGCCTCTCTTCAATTTCCCAAAACATACCTAGGTTTTATTTTAACAGCTCTTTAATTCACTTAAAAATAGTAACCATTTCTTCTGCCCTCTAGCACTTGTGAGAAGTTACCTAAATTAAGATTGTCAAAAGAGGTGGATATGCATAGTTAGACTCACCGACAATTTCAAAGAATTTACCAAACATTTACACAGAAAACTTACTGAAATAAACAATTACTTGGACAACAAAATCTGACAAATATCTGCATATGTTAGAAATAGAAATAAAAATGTTACATAGTCTGAAGAATTCAGTCAATTCAGAAGTTTAAGCGGTCATCTGTCTTCAGAAAACATGTCTGCAAAACAGTATCTAACATGGAAGAGCTATGAAAGAGAAAAGACATTTGTAACAGGAAGTTTAAGGAAGAAACAAGGTGGACAAAAAATAACTGAATGGCTTATTCTACATCTCTTGGAATATGAATCATCTGATGAAATGGAGATGTTTAATCTGAGTTAGTCACTGTGAATTTCCTGTGTAATCTATGACAATCTAAACAAAATAGCCAGTGAGGTCCAGGACGATTAATCTCATCTGAAGGTAGATGTCTAAAATAAAACAGATCAATCAAGACTGAAAAGTGCCTGTGAAGGCACTTCCAAGTGAAGAGAACTTCACTAATTGAAAAGGGAGTTTAGGAGACTAGCTCAGACATGTGTGTCTACATTGTAGATTTATACAGCTAGATGAGATGTATTCTGTCCTTGGACACATTAACTTACATTCAACAGTAATTTGCAGTTTGATTTGTCAGTCACTGAGTCAGATTATGACATTGGAAAGAAGAAAAGAGACCAGAATGGAAAATCAAATGATTTCTTCTTAAATGTAAGGAAAAAAAAAAAAAAAAAAAAGGTAAAATGGTAAAATTACCACATTACTGTTCTCTGACTCAGCAATTTTTAAATTACATCATTAACAGTATAACTGTGAGAAAATGCTCAATTGCTAATGATCAGTGGCTCAGACAGGATGCGTTGTGAAGCACTTTTTATTATGTTCTTGCAAGACCGGGCGCCCCACCAGGTGGATGCACCTGGCAGCCATTGTGCGATGGTTCACATCCCTGTCACCGGACCCCAGGTTCCCTCCCCGGATTCCTCACTGGCTGAGTACTACAGGGTGTACAGACTTCCTGAACCACCTACCGACACCCCCCTTCATGTATGTGTTCATACGTGGCATGTTCATGGAAATGAACCTTGACTCTCTCCAGGGCGGAGAAGTTAATGTGCATGAGCTCATCACGCAAGCATACTAAGATGAAAAGTTCAAAAGTTCAGGTTCCCCAAGCCTTTCGGTATCTCCAGCCACCTAAAACTAGTTCCAAGTACTGGGTTATCATAGTTAACAAAAGGACCGCTTATCTTCTGGCCACAGTCTAGGTGTGAATTGCTCCTCCTTTATCAGACTTGTTCTGTGAAAACAACACTCTTTCTCTCCCTTACATAACTAATGCCATACCAATATGGCATATTTAGAAATCTGCTGTATTGATATTCCTAAAATACTGAGACATAATCACTTTCATCTACCTTATTGTACAATTCTAACGAGTTAAAACAACCGGGATAGCTCTTCAGATTTTCCATTTCTGAAATTATGTATCTGTGAAGCCTGGGCTTCTGTTATAATAGAAAGGCCATTCAGTGAAGTAAGAAGGGAGGAAAAAAAAAAAAATATGAGAAAGACCATTAATTTGAATGAACTTTTGTCTCTGGGCAGTCTAAATTCTGAAAATCTTGAGTTCACAGCTCTATAGACTCAAGGGTTAAAAGAGGTTGTTTAGAAGACTGGGTGAATTTTACACAGGTAAACTAATGAAGTAGAATAGAAATAAAGGCAGTGATCTAAGGAGAACTGATGCATCAGCTGTGGTTGTTACTCACATCCTAAAGAAGGAAGGTAACAAAATTATACACCCAGAAACATTTCAAAGACTCTTTGAGGGCACAGATCTGCTTAGGAAGTTATAATGTACCTTCATAGTAGATCATAGTATCTATAGTCTACCTCACAGTATAGATTCTTTAAAACTAACCCAAATAGCAGAGGCAATGTGGCTTTAGCACTACAAGGGTTTGCAATGTCAAAAATCAGTGCCATTGTTTGGAACCATCCTAGGATCACATTGATGGCTTGTATATCTTCATGCTATGAGGTAACTCCCAGTGGTAGCAAACCCTTAGAAATTAGTTGTGTGACTGTTTGTGCTTTGTTATCTTTATGTCAGGAGTCAGAGGGAGTTGCAAATCTCTACCATTCTCTAGATCCAGATAATCTCAGAATTTAAATGTCAGCACCACCCCAACAGTTCCTCCCATAGTATTCACATCAGCTTGTACCATGTAGTGCTTTAACTTTTTACATATTTGTACCCTCTCTCTAAATCTCCAGGGGAAAAGCACAATGGCAAAATAGAACAGATTATCTCACTGATATTCAGGGCATGGAAACTCTGAGTCTTTTGTAAATGTACAAGGATGTAGTAACTCTCTGAGAGCTTCCCAGATCTGCTACTGGCATAGGGAGAGCTCTGGGGGCCTTTGGGGAATGAAAGGAACTGAGTGACCCATGGAAAATTAGGCAACATGAAGAAAAAAGGAAAAGGTTAGGATGTTTATTTTAAAGTTGAACTTCACTCATATAATGTGACCCTTCAGGGCCTATCAGTTTGTCTGGACATAAGATTTGTGGCACTTTCAATTGGGTCTTTTAGTGAATTACAAAAACTGCTCACAAAAATATTTCCTCCCAGTTATGGATTTTTTGCTGCTATGTGTTTACTAGGCTCTCTATGTTGTGCTTAAAAATATATAAAGGAGAATTTATACATATGCACACATATTTATGGGTATGTCTTTGTATATATATGTGTGCATGTATCCCTCCATATCTATGGAAGCAAATTACAACTTATTTTTACATATTTCAAGCATCGGTTTTCCTCAATAACTAACAGAAAAGAAATCTTAATTCTAAATAAGACTCTTGTGTTTGCCTAGTAAGATTTGTAGTTATCCTGCTGGGAAAGTTAGTAACAATAACTATTCCATCAAAGTTCACAATCAGTTTACAAATGGGGAAGAAATCGAAGAAGATGACTCAGGGATAAGATATTGTTATGATATGCCAAAAAGTTCCCTGAAACCTGCTGAATCTCTTTTTAAGAATCATACTGTCCCAGGACCTAAGCTGCCAAATTAAAAATGAATATCAGTAAGGTATGCTTCCACTTGTGAAAAGATGTGGAATATTTGTTAATATATTTAGAAATTTACTATTTGGCTTCAGTTTTATACAGCCTGTGTTTAACAAGTTGAATATGTATGTGTGTTGCAGGCATTATATTACTTAATAGAAGTAATTTCTTGCTGAGAATTAACTTTTGGCTAATTTTGTTTTCTGATTGTTGAAGTTGTTTAAAATACTTAACTCAGCTGAGCAAGAACAGAGACATTCCCAATTTGATTAAGAATCATCTCAGTTTTTCATTAATGGAAAAAACTTAGAATTATAAAAACCTTTCAGTCTATAGTGCCAACTATGTTTGAGAGAGATCAATGTACCGCAATCCTTACTGCTGACCTTGGAGGAACTAACAGATTTTCCTCTCAGATTCTTACTAGAGATAAAAAAAAGCACACAGACAGAGTGGATCTATTCACTAATTCAATTCAGCCAAGCTCACAACATCCTCTTGGTGCTTTAGAGATGGCTCAATAGTCTAGAATCCATGGGAGCCATAGATCAGTCTCCAACCCTCTCAGGAAAATGGAGAACACTTACCATATTTTCATGGACCAAGACTGTTTTTACAACGCCTTGTTTTTCTTTTCAGTGCTGTTAAATCAAGGCAACATGATCTGTACAAGGGAATATCCCAATGACAGTTCTGAGGTGAGATAGTTGGAGGAAAAAATGGGCCCTGGCATGTTAAGGAACATTTCTGACTAGGTGAGCACCAGTGCTGCTCACCAAAACTAACCAAGTTACTTTAACACCTCTTAGTTTTTCATCCTGAACTTTTGTCTTGCTCCACTATGGTCTGAGTCTTGTTTTCATGGATACCATGCAGATCTGTATGTCCCCAGAAAGTTTCTACTTTCAACCAGCTGCCATTAAGCACAGTGCAAATATAATTTCATTAAAAAAAAATAAAATCAACAAGTTACTGCAAGTCACCTGCAGCATCTCTGAGCTGCAGGAGCATGGGCAGAGACAGGTCAAGATCAGGACTAGCACAAAGGTGCAGGATTTCATTCTAAAATAAACACTTGAGATGAGAATTGCTGATTCTTTCTTGTCTCCGGAAGAGTAGGAATCACAGCAGCAGCAGAGGCAAGGATGAAGAAAAGAGAAGCTGACATGACCAAAGCACCTGACAGTGAGATACTCTGGGAAGAAGACTGTGCACTGTCCATGAGCACTGACAAACACTTATCAAGCAGAATTACCAGTAAAAACTTAGGGTTAGAAAGTTCTAGTTCTACAGGCACTTTTCTTATGATGATAATGAGTTTCAATGTAGTTGGATGATCACTTTAAGGTCTCATGAGAACTCTTCTACAGAGACAAGAATAAACCCAGGAGTAATCTCTTGACTGTTTTAAAACCAGTGGAAGATCTGCCACTTACTTTGTGGCACCAGAACTTCCTTGCAGCTGTTGAAGTCTGAACGCGGGACTGCCATATTACTTTTGTGTGTTTTACTCAGAAGCAAAAGGATTTGAGGCTGAGAGAAGTAGATCTCTACTTGTGTTAATTTACAACCCAAAATAGATTTGCATTTGATTGCTGATATTTACAATTGCTTTTCTTGTTATTTTCTGTACCTACAGGATTCCATTTCTATCCTTTCCTACTTCTGGCTCCCTTGTAATGCCCTTTGGCCTGGAGGGAGGAAGAGGAACAGATGGCAGGGAACAAGACAATTAGAGAACATAGCAAAAGCAGTAAAGTTCCACATTTAACTTCTCAGGCTATCTCCTCAAGCCATTCCCCTTGTGTCTACCATGCAAAGCTAATGATTATAAAATTATTTCTATCTATCTATCTACAGTCTTAACTGATATTAAAGTGACCAAAGCAATTTTGACTGACATTTGCTGAAGCTCATAAGCTAGTTAATTCTGATCAATCATAATTGCCTGTACTGCTACAAGCATTATGTACCTCAGCCAGCAATATGGGCCATTCACCAGCTCCCAAATGTGAACTACTAAATGATCAGGCCTCAGAAGTCTGGAAAGCTAGTTAGAAAGCAGAATGGCAGAACTCAAAAGAGAGAAATGAAAGGGAAGGGAATTAACAGGAACAAATACAGTGTTCAGAATAAAAATAATCAAGCTGCTTGCATTGTAAATGAAACATCCTCTGAAATCTCACCACAGCTACACTGATGTTTGATGACATTCTTTCCACAAAAAGGAAATAAAAGAAAGATGTTGATTTTCTAGAGTAAATGGTTATCCACTGTGTTAGTGTTAGAGAACAGATTGAAGAAATTATAAAACTAGCGTAAATAATTTTAAGTGTATAACAGCATACAGCATGGATCAAATGACCTAGTAGTTTGGCATGAACCAAACAATCATTCCCTGAGCTGCATTTATGTCGTGTGTTTTCAAAAAGAAGCCAAAATCCAGGATATGTGAGATGTTTGGAAGTTATTTCCCTTCCATTGGAAAAGACCATTAGGTTCTGCTTTTTAAGGGCAGAATTACCAGTTTCAGTAAGGTATATTCTAATCCTGAAGTGTTTCAGGCTTAATCTGAGTTTTCCAGCTGTTTCTGAAGAATGTATTACACCACCTTGTAAAGGTGTGTAAAACAGATACCCAGATATATTATTAAAAAGAGTTATTTGAGCAGAGCAGCTCTAGTTTTATTTTATACTTCTTGCCTTTTAAAAATTTAATTAAAGAATGTCTGGAATTCATAGGGGTATCACAAAAAAGGGTTTACATTTTCTTCTTTTTTTTTTTTTTTTTTTTTTTTTTCCCCCCAGTGGCCAGGCTCAAATACACACAAAGACACAAATGTTAGAGTCATACTCTGAAATTATCTAGGTAAACACCAAATATTATATCTGAGTTTGTACTGTGGTTTCTATTGACAGTCTTTAAGAGAGTCATACCTTCACATTTTCAGACTCTGCATTCTGTATGATATATTATAGCTGGAACCCAGGTGGGGTCACAGCACAAAATGCTCTCAGGAGTACAGAAGCTGCAGGGGATTTCTGAACCTTTCATCCGTGTGGCTGTGCAATGGAGGCATTCAGTCTGCTCTAGGAGAACAAGAGTTGAGTCAGCTGTGGGCCCATTAGCCATATCTCTTATTCTCCCTTGTGGTCACAGAGCCTTTTTTAGCTGCTAAAGCTCTTCTCAGGGACTTAAAGGGCATAAAGGACACAATGACAGTCTCATCTGATCTCCTGTAGTGTGAGATTTTTCCCAAAGGTGTATCTTCCAGAAAGGTAGCCAAAGTAGAATCCATGTGATTGTGCATTTACCACCTCCACTGTTAGCTGTTTTGCTTACCCTCACTGCTAGGAAGCTGAAAGTCTTTTCCTAAATCATTTATTTCTAACACTCTGAAGGTACATTCTATTTCTTTTCCTGTATTTTGTTTTCCTGTATACAGTTCTGGAGGTATTTCTTCATAGTCAGGTGTATGAAAAGGATTCAGCTACAGCATACATATTTAATCAGGAGGTTCAGATATTTACTAGTAACCTACCCTCATTCTTTACCACTTGACTTTTTTTTTTTTTTCTTTTTTTTTTTTTCTTTTTTTAATATATAAACCTAAGTGGCAAAGATTTTATGTTGCCACCACATGAACAGTAGTGTTCAAACAAAACTGAAAATTAAAAAAAAAAAAAAAAAGTTGAAAGATTTGGTTCAAAACCTGTGAAGAACACCTGTTACTACAAAAGAGGCACTGTTGAACACATTAGTATTAAGCACACTGAATACCCAGACGACTGCAGTTCACTAAAGAAGTTTCCAGCTCACGATAAGCCAAAATATGTGATGGAATGTAGAGGAATTCAAGGAGAAATTACATTAATTTATAATCAGTGAAGATATTTCCAGACAACCTGAGGAAAGATGAATCATGTCAGTCAGAATTCTGTGACATTTAAATCTCAGGACAGAAAGGCAAAAATGTAAGCAGTCTGAGAGTAGAAAATGGGGTTGGAGGCCAGGAGACCAGTGTGAAGAAAATATGGTAACAGGCAGGCTTCTACTTGTGTTTTTTGTATGCATGAAGAGTATGGGGTTTTCTTACATGCTACTCCATTTTTCCTAGATTAGACTGTTTCTAAAAAGTGCTGGGTTGATTTTGGACTGATTCTGGCCATGTACTCAAAAATTAATAAGCGTAATAGAAGCACCTACAAACCAAAAGGTGTTGCCTGGGGAACACTGACTAGGAGAATGATATTAAAAATATGGTTGTCTGACAGTGTTTTGAGAACAAAAGTTGCAACTTGGATGTCCTACTTCATTGTTAAGTTTATCACAAAACATGGCTAAACAGTAACAGGAATAAAGACCTTTCTGTGAGAGACCGACCTTCTCACCACTGACGAAAATACTTTATAGCTACCAGAGAGGGAATAGAAATAGACACAGAGCAGCCTCCTTCTTCTCATGATGTGGGGAACAATGATTCTTTTCTTTCCACCAGCAACTGTGCTTGGACCAAGCTCAAGGTTATAAAATAATGAGCATAACAGGAACAAATATTATAAGTTGCCTTTCCTCCCACCCATCCATGTATAAATTTAAACCAAATAATAATAAAACAAACTGGCAGCTGGTGCTTTAAGCTGCCAGCTCCAAAGAACTCATAAAATAAAACTTTCTTTCTATTCTTTTTTTCTCCTGAGTAGTTATTAATTTTTCTTTTGTGTATTTTTCAGTTGCATGTTCTTGTTAGCAGACCAATGAAAAACAAAACCAGCAGTGAATGGAGCTGAGCAGCAACTGACAACTCACCTGGAGATACAAAGACTTTAATTTTCCAAGCTCTTTCCTTTTTTTCTCCTCTTCTTATCAATGTCTGCATGTAATGGATGATGTGGCAAACAAAACAAAACAAAATAAACCACAGCAAAACAAAAACCTCAAAGGGACTATAAGAGAAAAAAAATAATCAATGCTAAAAGCTGAATACAAGAAGCATGGTCATCATATGAAAAGTGCCATTATAACAACGAGACTGCATCGTGGTCTGGTCGTTGCAAACCAGAACACAGACACAGAAAATTTAGGAATCTTGACAGAAGCATCAAAACACATCTTGTTCAACCTCATGGTCAGCAAGTCCAAACACACAAAGCAAAAAAGTAGGTGAAAAAATGTATTGTCATATTTCCCGATTTATAAACAGGGAAAAATGTGACAGGGGAGCAGTTTTCAGAACTGCTAAATGGTAACCGGATGCCTAATTGCTGTTTGCAAAATGGAAAAATCTCCCATAGGGTTATGTCTGGTTTGTTCTTTTGTATGTGTAGTTATATGACACATCAGATTTGGCAGGAAAACTGGATCAGATGTACCTGCCAAAATGGGTGCAATTGTTAACTATGATATTTTTTTTTTTGTTCTGGTTAACATCATAACTTAAGGAGCAAATGAATTGGCATAACTGATAGACTAGTAACTTTTATGCATGATAAAAAATAATAGGAGGAATTTTTATGGTCAGATTTGCTGGCAAAACAAACATATTGTGTAACTTCATGGCAAGTCTTTCAACCTCTAAATCATTCATCCCCTCTCTGATACTTTCTCATTTATTTACTGTAAATTGTACTAATATTGCCTGAAAGGAAACCAATACTTAAGAAAGTATTGTTTGTGGGGTTTTTGTTGATTTTTTTTTGTTGTTTGTTTGTTTTGTTTGTTTTGTTTTTTTGTTTTTTTGTTTTGTTTTTTTAAAAAAAAGCAACCATCTCACACTGTGTGACAGCCCTTGCTCAGCTGGGGTTATGCTGATCTGGAATCTGGGAGAGTCCAAAGCAAGCCAAGACATGTGATTAAGTCTTGGTGTGTACATGAGATAATGGTATCAGTAGAAGAGCATAGATAGTAGTGATGAAAAGAGGCTGTATTTGAAACCCTTCTAGCTGACATCCTGTCATAACGTGTGTATTTTATGTGAAAAATCTTTCACGGTATCTTCCTGGTAACAGATGCTGAAAACCTGATGGCTGCTGTAAACAATATCCTTTTCTAAAATTTTCCAGTCCTTGACTTTTCATAATTTTGATGATCATTTACATCCCTTTGTCACACTTATTCAGCAGTAAAAAATACCTACTTTGAGTCTCAACAAAGAAACAATCTTCTTTACTCAGTAAATGAAGATACATTTACCTCCTTTGGAAACACATGCACATTGTTTGATATTGCATCACTTGTATGGAGAATTATAAAAAACCAGTGTCATTTCTCTGCTTATCTCAATATGACGTAAGAACAGACTTGATATCAAGCAAAATAAGTCTGTTTCCTCCTAAAAGATAGCTTATTCTGCTTTGATTAACCAACTTTGATAACAATTAGTTTAAAAGAGTCTCAAGTAGAGATATCCATGTATCTTCAGTTCTTGATATTCAACATAATGACATGTATTTTTCTACTTATATAGTAATAATTAAATGTTAGTAAGTGTGATACAAATGATTTGGACCTAGGTGATTGTGAAAGCCTTATGAATCATTGCACAGAAGGTGAGTGTCTGCAAATTTGAATTCCCTGTGGATCAAAGTATTGTACTACATTTTACTATATACAGTACTTAGCTTGCACATATGTAGATACCATATGCTGTGAAGAGGATTAAATTATCATATTTCCCCTCTTACAGAATGTGTTTGCCATGACTGTTTCATTTTCATTGTACTTAAAACGTGTCATACAGTATTTTTTTTTAAAGATTTTTATGTTATTTCAGACACTGACCATTTAACCTAAAATGTTCATGTAGTTTGTAATAATGAGATAACAATGCATTGAATTAGCTGCAATAGAAACTGGAAAAAAGGGAAATTTTGAATATAGAGGTAGAAGAATCATCTTTGAGATTAAAGAAGTTTAGAGGGGCATGAAAATATGTGCTACATGTTATCAACATCCTTTTTCCTAGCCCTTTATGACAAAGATTCCCACACTGGTTTTCCTATTGCCAATACAATGGTTGTAACTCTCTCTGCTAGCACCATTTGCAAATAAGTGACTGAACCTTACACATACTGTTTTCTTCATGTGTGCTTCTCCTTCCTTACTATGACACTGTTAAATAGGACAATTTGGGGAAAGTTTTCAGAAAGTATCACCATATTTTAGTGGGCTAGTTAATAAGAAACACCATGTAACACACACACACACATATGTATACAAACATATATCCTCCACCACACTGCATATACATATGTAGGTGTATATATATATATATATACCTACATGTATATATATGCATATGTGTGTATATAAGTATCCACATATACAGAATATTTCTATCTATTGATAGGTTGACCAGCAGGTCAATCAGCAGTTTCGATCTATAGTGAAATAAATCAGTCTACTGCGCTCAGAAAGCCTAAAATATATTCCTAATAGGTTTAGAAATTCTCAAAAGAATTTTTTCCATAGTTCTGCCTTTTGACTGAGTCAGACATGAAAAGGTAAACAAGAGGTTGCTAATATACCCTATAATGTAGAAGTAGGATATTCTTAGAATGTATAATTTATCTTTGCTCTTCCAGGGAACATATAAAGTAAATGTCCTTCAAATAGATGCTAAGTAACATGGCAAAATTCAGATACTAAGGAAGTTATACCTTTTTTGATTTCCTGGTCTTCATTATAAGCTTCTCAATATAATTGTTCATTTTTGAATGTGTGTGTGGGTGTGTACACGTGTGTCTTCCTCAACTATCACTACTAGGTAGGTGCATGAAATGTACCGTGATTCCAAGTGCCTATGAAATGTGAATTAAAAGACATATTTTCATTCAAAAAAGCAAGTTACAGAAGATATAAAAGAAAACATTAGCATTTCTGTTACATCATTGGTACACATCAATAATTTCTGGGTAATTCAGAAAGGTTCCTTGGGGCTTGATCCGAGTTACATGACCCCAGATGTAACTTTTAATGATGTTGATATATTCCACTTTGATCTTGTTCCTCTTCTCCCCCTCAGACTGCTGCCAGTTGTCTCTGGGAGAGGATTTAAACACTTGGCATCAGAAGTCTGTACACTAAAAAAAGAACTGGATCTTCCTTAACAGCTTCAGACATATTGGAGTGCTCTTTGTTCGTGTGGCCCTCACTTCAATTGCCACTGCTTTACACAAAGTAAAAAGGCCAGTTGTATTCCCTAGATCTTATCTTTTTTAATTGTGTTTTCACCTTTATTCACATACAGTTGTGGCTATGTGTTGGGAGGAAGGCGGAAATATGTCCACTACCCATTTTCATTTCAGCACTTTTTTCTTCATTTGACTGCTTTCTTCATCTGCACAGGTACTAAGAAGGCTAAATTCTGAATTTCTCAATTACCTGGTTATTATATTCAAACATGCATGTTTAAAACAGAATTGGAACAGAAGTCTCTACCAGAGCAGTTTTTTTAGGCCTGTCTGAGATATGCTGATATACAGCTACCACACAAAAAAATGTCAACACCCCCTGTGCTTCTACAAGTAATTTGGCTGTCAGAGTTTTATATACAAGATAAGTTTATGCATTCTGAATTATGATTGAGATGTACCAACTAGGTTCTCTGTGGAAGTTTATGAAACATTTCTCCACAGGCTGCTTACCTCAAAGAAACGTCATTATTTTAAACAATTTAAAAATGTTAATTACTAACACAAATATGAAAAGGGGAAGGAAAGTTCTAAATTGCAATAACTGAATGTACAGTCAGGTATTGTTGAAAGGATAAATGTCCTTCTGTTGCCTGTTGATCCATTGACTTACTGGTATTAACTTACTGTTGCCAAGTTGACTTGCAGAATGCTAATGTTGCCTCTCCTGCTGCTCCCTCCATCTGTTGACTGCCCAGTGTTGCCCTTTTGTTTCATAATCTCCACTTTATTAAATGTTATCTTACTGGGTTATATATGACTGAACTATACTGTAAATGTTCGCTTATTTTGCACAGCTTGTTTGGTTCAATACAGCTTTGCTTTTGGGGTTATTCTAATAGATTTTAAAGCTGTTCATAATACAAAAAATGAGGGATATATATATATATATGCATATATATAGTTTTTTTAAGAGATGGAAAAGGGGAAGGGAGGGAGGGGGAAAGGAGGGAGGGAGGGAGGGAGGGAGGGAGGGAGGGAGGGAGGGAGGGAGGGAGGGAGGGAGGGAGGGAGGGAGGAAAGGAGGAAAGGAGGAAAGGAGGAAAGGAGAAAAGGAGGAAAGGAGGAAAGGAGAAAAGGAGGAAAGGAGGAAAGGAGGAAAGGAGGGAGGGAGGGAGGGAGGGAGGGAGGGAGGGAGGGAGGGAGGGAGGGAGGGAGGGAGGGAGGGAGGGAGGGAGGGAGGGAGGGAGGGAGGGAGGGAGGGAGGGAGGGAGGGAGGGAGGGAGGGAGGAAAGGAGGAAAGGAGGAAAGGAGGAAAGGAGGAAAGGAGGAAAGGAGGAAAGGAGGAAAGGAGGAAAGGAGAAAAGGAGGAAAGGAGGAAAGGAGGAAAGGAGGAAGGGAGGGAGGGAGGGAGGGAGGGAGGGAGGGAGGGAGGGAGGGAGGGAGGGAGGGAGGGAGGGAGGGAGGGAGGGAGGGAGGGAGGGAGGGAGGGAGGGAGGGAGGGAGGGAGGGAGGGAGGGAGGGAGGGAGGGAGGGAGGGAGGGAGGGAGGGAGGGAGGGAGGGAGGGAGAGAGGGAGGGAGGGAGGGAGGGAGGGAGGGAGGGAGGAAAGGAGGAAAGGAGGAAAGGAGGAAAGGAGGAAAGGAGGAAAGGAGGGAGGAAAGGAGGAAAGGAGGAAAGGAGGAAAGGAGGAAAGGAGGAAAGGAGGAAAGGAGGGAGGAAAGGAGGAAAGGAGGAAAGGAGGAAAAAGTTCAGCAGCCAAGCAATCAAAAAATCAAACCAATTTCCAAGCATGAAACCTTTTGCCTACATTCAAAGACAGTTACCAAAAACCTCAGTCACTGCAATAATTTGAACAGATTGACACACATTGTAGTATTCCCTTGTGGCTCACAAATCAGTGCTGATTCACTCTAGGAGGTAAATTAATTCTAGAACTGAGGGCCTTGCCTGTTTCTTTAAAAGTACTTGAAATCCCTCTTTTGCTATGACTATAGAAGCACAGCATGAAGAAGGAAACGTTCTGCTGATAAGATCCCTGACTACTTGGATTTTGAAGTTAAATTGCCCTCACTTTTCAAGGTATTGGTTTTGGTTTATAATGAGCTGTTATTTCCTTTAGGACTGAACCCAAATTCCATAAAAATGATGAAATGCCTATTATTCCCCCTTTTAAGACATTTCAGAGCTGACACAATGGGACCACCTCTCCTGTTGATTGTCAAGGAACTGGGGAATCAGGGCTGTCCTAGGGTGGGGATAATCAGGAAGTCAGGGACACCCCATGTTGAGCAGGACCCTCCATGTGGGATGCAGCCCTGCAGTGTTTTGGGTGAGATGATCTGAGAGGGGTGATGGGCCTCTTGACAAGGCAAGTAGCAAAACAGGTCCATGGTCAATCCAAGGAGAAGTAGAAGGCAATGGAGCCAGAGACAGTTCTGGAGAATGTGGGGTAAGGGACAGCTGAGGAAACAGCTGCAGACTGTCTACAGCATAGCTCAGGCAAAGTTTGGTTGCTCAGATCTAAGCTTAATGGAGATCCACAGCCATGAGCTTTGAGTGCACGTGGGGTCATTTGTGAGGCTGATCGGGGAAAATAAAACCATTAAGTATGCTCAGGACCCTGACAATGATTATTACACAGTATCCAAAATCACAGTATCACAGAATGACAGAAGTTGGAGGGGATCTCTTGAGGCCATCTGGTCTACCCCTCATCCTCAAGTCGGATCACTTGAAGCAGATTACCCAGGACAATGTTCAGGCAGCTTTTGAATGTATCCAGAGATGAAGATTCCACATCTTTCTGGGAAACCTGTATTGGTGCCTCATCAACCGCACAATGAAAAACTATTTCATGATGTACAGAGGGAACCTCTTGTGTTTCAGTTTGTGCCTATTGCCTCTGGTTCTGCCATTGTGCACCACTATAAAGAGTCTGGCTCCATCTTCTTTGCACCCTCCTTTTGATATTTATAGATATTGGGTATTTATAGACATTGACAAGATCCTCCTGAACCTCCTCTTCACCAGAGTTATCACTCCCAACTCTCTCAGCCTTTCCTCATATTAGAGATTCTCTAGTCCTTTAATAATCTGTGTGGCACTTCACTGGACTCTTTACTATGTGGACATTACGAGAGTCTTCACATGACTCGCTTGTACTGGGGAGCCCAGCATAAGACACAGTACTCCATGTGTGGCCTCACTAGTGCTGAGTATAGGGCAAGGATCACCTTTCTTGACTGGCTGGCCAGACTTGGTCTTATGCAGCCTAGGATACTGTTAGCCTTCCTTGTGGCAAGGGCACATTGTTGACTTATGTTCAACATGGTGCTCACAAGGGCTCACAGATCCTTTTCTGCAAAGCTAATCTCTGATTGAGTGGACCCCAGCACGTACTGGTGCCTGGGATTATTAGTCTCCAGGGGCAGGACTTTGCATTTCTCCTTGTTGAATTTCATGAGGTTCTTGTCAGTCCATTTATTCAACCTCTCAAGGTTTCTTTAGTTGGCAGCATGACGTTCTGGCATATCAACCACTCTTCCCAGTTTTGTGTCATCTACAAACTTGCCTAGGGGAACACTATTCCCCATGATCCAGACCATGAATGAACATACTGAACAGAATTGGACCCAGTATTGATCTCTGGGGCACACTGCTAGTTACTGACCTCCAAACAGACTTTGTTTCACTGATTATCAGCCTTTGGGCCCAGCTGTTGGGTAAATTTTCAATCCACCTCACTGTCTGCTCATCCAGCCCATATAGATCAACAGATTGCCAATAGGATCTTTTGGGAGACACTGTCAAAGACCCTACTGAATTCTAGGTAGACGATATCTACGGCTCTCCCATCATCTACCAGGCCCATCATTTCATCATAAAAGTTCAACAAGTTGGTCAGACATTAATTCTTCTTTGTTAATCCATGCAGACAACTCTTGATATGTTTCTTGTTGATCATGTGCATATAAACTTTTTGACAAAGTAGTTAATAATTTTGATTGGTTTTCTCAAGACTTCATCTTCAAGAAGGACAAGACACAAAAAATGATGAAAAATTACAAAGTTTAAATTGAGATTTAATAAAAGTTTTAATTACTCCAAAGAATTGGACCAATAATACTGAATGATGAATAAATGGTGATTAAGAGACCCTCTTGTTTATCTGTCAGACTGACACTAAAACCACTCTGGATTACTATACATTGTTCTATATCTCTTTTGATCAAACTATTCCAAGTACATTTAACACTTTCAGTCCTGAGTCTCAGATAATACCTCCTCAGAATATATAATTGGTTGTCCTTCCACTCAGTTGGATTGGTGTAGACATGTAGTTTTCCAGGAACAACAGGAAACAAGCTTCAGTTCTGTGAGGACTGTAAAACTAAAAAAATGGGTTGCACAGAATTCCAGTCTGAACTGTGTGGTCTCAAAATACTGTAGAATGGATGGATGAGCAAGCAATATTTAGATTTAGCTGGATACATTATAAAAGTAATGATTGTATTTCACTTTGTCTTTTACACCTTACATCAAACTGTTGGTGTCAAGGTAAAAAAAAAAAAAAGCCAAAACACTCTTCTTTCTTTGGCATTTCCTGTGCAAGAACATAGGCAAACAATTGAATCAAAAGATTAATTCTATAAATACCTTATTTGTCTGCATTAAGGTGTGTGCATTATTTGTAAGTAACCTCTGAAAAAACCCCATGTAATAAGTTGGTTTATTTAGCTATTTAACTTTAGAAGAGTCTTCTCTGTTTGACAGGTTTTAGAAACAAATCATTCAAGCCAGGCTCTCACTTCCCTTTAGGGCTGCATTTGTTGTTGCCTACCTTTAATAGATTTTACAGGAATTCTCCCATGAACAAAATACAATTCCAGTCCCTAATTGGGTGGTGACACTAAGAATTCTTTAAAAATACACTCACACCCCCCAAAATTAATACATATAGGTATATTCTCAGCTGTGTAACTGGAGACAGAGTTAAAATCCACTTACGTGCATTTGCAAATCAATACTCAAATTTCATATAGGCTTGATATGTATGTCAAGAATAAGGACATTAAAAGTGTACTAAATAAGACTACGTGTGCTTGTTGTTGCATAACTACCTGTGACAAAATATTCTGCCTACATGGACCGGTACTTGACACATCCACAACCATATAACACCTATGTAATATTTCTAATATAGGATTGAGTCTCGCTGCCATCAGTGGGACACAACTCCATTTGGAACTGTGTTATTACTTCCACTGCACTTTTAGAGCCCTGAATAATTGATTGACATCACACACAAACAACAAAAAAAATTATTAATCAAAGTAAAATAGCTTTAACGATCTGTAGCCAGGAGACAAACTGAAAACAGCTTTTCTCTCTCCTCTTCTTTTTAGAGCTCTAATAGGATACTAATAATGTCCTGTGATGTCCAAAGAACAGTGATGCCCCAACTACTTGTTATACCATGTAGATGCATCAATACCAACATTTTCAGCATTCTCTTTTGTGTTTCATAGTCTAAAGTGACAGAAGACTCTGGAAATAAACAATTGAAAAAGACATTCCCTAAAGGTAACTATCAAGTCCAATAAGGCTAAAATAAAATGGCAGAGCTGTCAGAGTAAAATACAGCTCCTGAAAGGAAAAGGTAATGCTAACCAGTTGTTGGAGACAGCCCAGAGAGGTAGTGTCACAATGACAGCTGCACAAAAGGATGCACTGCATAGCAGTGTTCAGCTGAATGAATGCCAAACAATGTATAATAGCTACATAAGTAATTCTCTTCAAAGGACAAAATAAAGAGCAGAAACACACTTTGTTTAAAAGTTATCATTACTGATAGTAAAACACACACACACAAACAGAAAAGGCATAATTGGGAAGCCAAATTAAATACATTTGAAACACAAGCTTTGAAAATGGTCCTAGTTTGAAATGAAGATTACCTCTCCAGAAAGCATTTTAATAAAAACAAGGTCAGAATGTTTGTGAGGATTAGTGTGTGTCTAGTTTTGGGCAAATGCAAAAAAAAAAAAAAATGAGAATAGAAGATAAAATGGGAAATGTTTGGAGCTCAAGGGCAAGTCTAGGTCATTTGAACCACATATGGAGAGCACACATGCTTCAGAACAGCAAGAAAAAAAGGACCATTCTTCTACTGCCAGATCCTGAAAGTGAGGTAGATCATGCTGCATGGTGAAATGGTTTTCAGGACATTTCTGATGGGCTAGAAAGGCCACTGTCTGTTGCAAAGTCTGCCTATATTGTCTTTGGTGACAGTGGTTTCTGTAACTGGAGAATGTAGAAGTTTATGTTTGGTAGGTTAATTAGATTTTTTTCATTTGAAGTGGCACTCAGAGGTAGTGCTCTTGTTAAAGAAAATACTTGCAGTGAGAGCAATTGCTTGACCTTACAGCAAACTCAGTGCATTTAATTTTCAACATACACTATTCAATCTTGGAAATCAGACCAAAATTATGACCACAGTCAATTGATTGTTACTGTATAATCTACTGGAAGACAATGTTCAACACTTGCTGTGAAAGGGAATCTCCTTTCTCAGACCTTCCTATTATCACCTAGTAGGACATTACATATGTATACCATGAATTTTTTCTTTGTTTTCAACCTGTTCTGTTTGGTAACAACTGGATACCCGATATCCAACCTTTAGCTTAGACAAAAAAGCTCTTGCAGGAGTGTCCCAAACATTGGCTAAATTGCACATCTCACTTTTCTAACTCTGTGCAGGGGGAATTTTCTTACTTGCAAGAAAAGGAGCTGAAAAGGGAGAGAAGGGGAGGTGCACACAGTATGCTCCATAGCAGAGGAGAAGATGGATTTTAAGTACCTTCCTGAAATTAGAAAAAGCAATGCTGTGAAACTTATCTACTGTGCTGTTGTAAGGCAGTGTGGCTTTCTTATTCTTCTGTGGAGAGATTTCCTAGTTTGTGTGAACTAACAGTCATCTTCTCACCCACTGAGCTTGACTCATCCACCCACACCATGACATCCTCCACTGTGAGGGACTCACCACAACAACTTCATGTGACTAATACTTTGTGAGGGAGAGAAAGGGAGGGTGTATCAGGCAGATAAGATCCTTGTAGTTCAGATGTTATGATAGGATGAGCAGGTCTAGCAGGTCTAGCATTCTTTGGTGTACAGAAAAAAAAAACAAAAAACAACCAAACAACAGGATATACTCCTGACTCTATCTGATAACCTAGAGCATTATGGGTTCAGTTATTTGTCTTGGACATGGGATACTTATCGTGGCTTGATGATTTTCTTTTTTTTTTTTTTTTTTTCTGTAGTATATATTCAAATCACAAGTTGGTTTGGGGTTTCTCTGTTGTGGTCTTACTCATCTATTCTGTGTTGAAAAGCTACTCATTGCCAAGGTGGCAGGGTGTATGTCTAATACTAACCTGAGAATCTGCAATTGATATCTGCACTCTGTCTGATCAGACATCTTACAAGGGATGATCAAACCAACAGGCTTTTGCAACCTAATTGAGAAGTAGGGTCTTCCTTGGGGGTCCATAATTTTTGACACAAAACATTATTTGGGAGATCTCAGACCATGGTCTCTTAAGCACTAGCTAAGAAAAAGACTCATCGAGTTATCAAGAATATGACAGTCAAGCACACTATCTGACCAAAGGATCTTTATTTGACCAGCCAAGAGATAGGTGAATAAAAATCACCTTTCTCAAAAGAGAGGGTATGCTAACAAACGGCATCTTTCCCTGTAGCGAGAATGCTTGGTTTAGATGTGTGTCCTTACTTAAGCCTGATTCAGACCAGTGTCCTCTGCATCCCTGCCAAACACCTTATCAGGTGGAGGACATTATCAGAAGCTGTATATCTCTCTTGTTTCAGCTGTTCTACTTTGTACTAAAACCACTTCTGTCAATCTTTGGAAGAGAAAATCCTTGAATTTTCTCTCCAAGAATTAATTGTGCACACAGTGTAGAAACATAGCAAACAGACCAACAAGTATCCAACATGCCTTCTTAGACACAGAAGTGCTCCATGCTTTAATTTTCAACTTCAAGAGCTAGTGACCCAATTAAAAAAAAAAAAAAACAACCAACCAACCAAAAAACAGTTATACCACCACCTCTGTATTTAGCCAATCTGTTTATTTTCCCTGCCCTCTGATTTATTTGGCTATCATTAATCTTCAGTTGTTTGAGACATGCCAGTCTACAGCAGTAAAAACTTAATTATTCAGACTTTGAATATATTTATTGCCTGCTACAACCAGAATACTGTATTGCTGGTGTGACTGAAAGGGAGGTTTGGATTTTTTTAACAAATCAAAGTAAAAAATGCTGTAATAAGCACATACAAAATGTGGTCAGCTATATGTTAAATCTATGAAATGTCACATTTCCCTAACTCTGGACATGAGAGAACAAAGATTCTGTAACTATTTAGAAGCCTCCAAAACACTTATTTAATTTAAAAATATGTAGTCTTTTTCCTCTGTGCACCTTATGGTAGCAAGAAAAAACCCGTGTCACTGATTTCTCCTGTATTCCTCTCAAGCCTGTTGAGTCTATCAAGTGTGAACATCTGGGAATCATCATATTTTCTGCTGACCACTGAATCAGCATAAATGGAGGACATGATGAGCTCCAGCTGTTAAGCTTCCCGTTGGGAGCATTAGAGAAATTAACCCCCCAGCATGTTTTACTACAGCACCAGGAGTTGTACTAAAGATACATGTGGCATCTTCTCTACAAGGAACACAGAAGGGAGCTAAAAGAAAGGAAGCAGGGGTGAGCTATGGGAGTTTCATCAGCACCCCCCCTCTCCCCCCAACTGATTAGAGCAACAGAAGGACTTTTAGCTTCAGACCTTTCTCTAAGGACATAAATCTTCTACTTATAATTCCCTTTTGCCTTATACAGTCCAGGGGAATATGGATTGAGTGAACTGTAACTGAAACCACTAACAAAAGCTTCCAAGAATCATGTGTTTTGGTTTGGGTCCTTACCTCAGATAAGGCATTTACATCTTTCCTCATTGCACTTATATGCTTAGGCTTCAACATACTGGAACAGAAAAATGCCTTATCTGTAAAAATAATACTTGACAGGCGGCCACATTCATTTATTTCTGTCTATACCCTTAAAAGCAAACAGATGCATGCATTAAATATATAAAAAAGATGAATTATGAGTGACGTTCATAGTCGTGCTTACTGCCATTGTTAATAATGTTAACAGCTTTATAAATCCTAGAGAGAAAACATTGAAATGCTTCAGAAGTCTGTAAAAACAATTTACTTACTTAACCACAATGTGATACACCTAGATCACCCTGACTCCAGACCAAGATGAAATTAGGAATGGATGTACAGCTATCTTGAGGCAAAATTCATGGGTTTCTGTAGTCTTCATGATCAAGTAGGTCAAGATTATTCAAGGAACAATAATAAAAGAAGATCTCATTAATTACATTGTTGTAATGGGATTTTCCCCATGATTCTTTTGCCTCAAAGTGTTCAGAAGATTGGGAAGATTTAGCTGAATAAACCTTCAACTGCATTTGTGGGGGCACACTTGTCACCTCTAGGCATGACCATGTATGCAGCCATAGAGTAAAGAAGATAACCACATCAACAATGGTGGGACAGCCAGCTCCCTTCTTGTGGAGAGACCGGGGCTCAAATCAATCAGAGAACAGCACACCCCTCACCAACTATCCAGTGTCTGTTTCTGAGCAATAGGAACAGATAAACTGCACACCTTTTTATCTACGATGGAGCTCTGGAGGTTCCATTTCTTCTAAGAGAGGTCTCCCAGAGTTACCCAGGACTGCAAAATGTTGCAACTTGCTTGCTACTTGACCTGTATTTTTTGCTTTCACCTGTTTTTTGCAGATTTGTGCATGAGTTAAATGAACCATACATACCTATTTTATGCAAAAGCCTATTAACAAATGTTTGGTAGTATAAAGGATCTTTATGAGAGGACAGATTGCAAGGACCATGAGGGCCTTGACAGTGTAATTTGTAACACTCTTTGGTATAAGGGACTTCTCCATGAGTTAGAATCAGGTTCCCTGTTTGAGGGAAAAGCCTTTGACAGCAAATCCAGCATGACAGTGTCTTACACATGTAAGATCATAAAAGCATAAAGTCTATTTATAACAGAGGGCAGCTGTATCCTCTTGATCTTGAGTGTGGCATACACTCATACTTGTACAGATAATTTCGAGTTTCACTCACTTTTCATCATGATTCTCTTGCTAACATTGCTTTCAGAGCTGTGGCACTGAATTTTTGAAAAGCAGTGTTTATCACTAGGTTATTTTTCAGCTTGGTGAACGATTGCTCACAACTTCCTTAATCTAGAGCACAGTAAATATGCTCTTGGCTGCTCTGAGTGCATACTTGATGTTTCTTAAATCACAACCTGATTTTTGCCTCAGATAAGATATAAATTATTATAATTTCCCCATTGCAGATGTTTTTATTTTCCACCAGATACCTAGTGAATAACACAGGCACACTTGCGTTCCAGTGTTTTTGAAATATCACAAAACAGTGAACAAGAACCTGTGTTAATAAGAATGTGCACACTGCCACTCCCCTCTTCTCGTCTTCCAGGCTTTACATTTTTTTCTTCTTTCAGACATTTGGTACGTACATTTTCAGCTGACATCAAATCTGAAAGAAAGGTGGTGGACGTGGCTATATGAGGCAGTGACATATTCCTTAGTTGGCAGATGCTGCAGTTTGCTGACTACCTGAATTAGGCTTGGGTACCTTAGCACATTTCAAAAGAGACAGCTTTACTGAAAATGACACACAGCTTATGGACCCAGATCTGCAAGTGTAATTGCCTTTGCTATGTACTTGTATGTGTGAATTCCTAGGCATCCAATGCAGAAAGCTGAGCAGGACTTACAATGTCTTTAATACAAACTAAGTTAAGGTAGATACTAAATATAGTACATGGATAATGAGTCATGTCTTCTTGACTGCTATCAGGTATTATAACACTATTCACAGTTATGACTAATATAGAGTCTGAAACCTGTAAAGCCTTTCTTGAAAGTCTTACACCTAAACTTCAAAGTATTCTGCCTACGAGACATAAGGCCCTGATATTACTTCTTAATCCATGCCTAAGCCTTCCACTGTTAGACAGTTTGATTTAAATAGATATTCTCCAGAAGTCATGGATTATTATTTACCCTCAGCCTCACTTACTGGCCCACCTTCCTTTTTCTTTTTTCCCAGGAAGGAATAAAAATATTGAAATTCAACAGTTACGCTGTTTTATTTTTGAAGCCACAGAAAATGTGTACTTTTTTCCTTTAGAATTACAGTTTGCATTGTAAATATATTAATACAGATATATAACTAAATCCAATATTTTTAAAGCTTTTAAATAATCTACTCATAGAAAAAACAATCTTCATGTGAATTCACAAACAAAATTCTCCACCAATATTATACATGCAAACATTTATATTATATAGAATGAGAACTGTTTCAAGATGTTCAGTAAAGGTATGATATAAGAAAGAAATTAATTTATCTGCAGGATTGCACAGCTGAGAAATTATAATTTTTTTTTTTTTCAATTTAATTGTCTTCTTTTGACTTGAACAATTGTAGCAGAATTAAAATGTCATTAAGACTGTTTTTAAACACATCCCAAGAAAGGATTTTTTGCATGTTTTATTTCAAGGATATAGTTCATTACTCATGGACAACAAATATTTGCCTTCTGGCGACAGCAGGCAAGGAGTGTACTAATATTACCATATTTCCTATTTAAATTATGATTGGAAATGGGAAAGATGGGCATGTGCAAAAGGCAATGAAATCAAAGTAAAGCTGAGTGAATTAGAAAAGAGAAAAAAAAATATTAGGAAAAGATAAACAAACAGCATTTAAAATAACATATATATTAATATAGACTTAGCTGTTTTATAGAATGTAAATAAAGTATATCTAATCCCAGCTTTTACACATTTTCTCTTTGTAAGATATTGTGTTAGTTAACATGGTTTGGGAAAATCTATGTAGTCAATTTTATAGTTTCTTTTCTCCCTTTCACAGTCTTATGCCCTCTATTCTTTTTCTTCCTCCTTCACCAAGTTTAACCTAAAATATTCAAGGAAATCATTCAGTTACTAAAAGTATGGATGTAAGGTGAAATGAAATTAAATTAAATGACTCCAAAGTGTCAGCAAAGATACCATGTGTAGATTGCATAACTGGAGAGCTGCTCATTCCCAGTGATCTTTCCTAAGCCTATAGAGACAATAAGAGAAAGTATTTAACAGTTTAATTACCTGACCCTACAGATATGTTCTTAGATGCTACAGTTATTGCAGTTTGAAGAGAAAGGATCTGTGGGACCCCTTCTTACCCATTGCAGACAGCGGGGCATGAGCACACAAGTTTTGTATTTTTATTTTGCTAATAGTGCCTTAAAACTCTGTATTTCCAGTCTTCGTCTTTCTTTGGGCTTTTCATTCAAAGTATTTAAGCAAAAAGTAAAACTTTCTGTCACTTATCTGCCAACCCCAGCCTTACCTCCTCAATGAGATGATGTGGTTATTACTGCTGCTTCTGCACCAATACATGCTGTTGTCAGCCATGGACTGCCTGGGTAATAATGCTGCCTAATCACTACTACTAGAGATGAATCCTTGCTGCAGAAAGCAAGTCCTTCCTTAGATGGAAGGAAAAGCAGCTGATAATTTACCTTTTATCCACAAGGCAGTTATTATGTGCAAGTGTTGGGCATAGAAGCCTGGGTGAAAACAGTTTAATTTAATGAAATAAAGAGCAGTTTCATGCAATTTAGCATGTATTTGTCTAGGCTTCTGGGTATTGTGAATTATCATCTGCATTCCTATCTTCTTCCATGGCTTCTTACCTGGGAATATTTTTCACTCAGACAAACTGAGTGTTCTCTAAATTGTATTTATTATGTATAGTGCTTTATAAATTTTCAAATACCACTAGCTGAGTGCCCCCTTGCAAGGAGAACATATCTTTTTGATGTGATGCATAATAGTAAGGATCTGGAATATGGAAGCTAAAAATACTGCAGAAATTTTATTGCATTTGTGAAATGAAGGACAAACATCAACCAAAACTCCCTTCTTCCTCTCTTTCTAACATCAAGCAGTTTGGTTTCAATTTTCTGCATTAAAAGATCAGATTTTTTAAAGCATTCATGGAAAGATGAGTGCACACATTTGTGTGTGTCCAATTTGTTTAGGTGTATTAAGATCTGCAGCTCTATGCAGATGCAAAGCATACACACTTCTATTCAGTCTGAAAAATCTGAGAACCTACTAATTCATTTTTATGGATAGAAGACTTGTAGCAAATGATGAATTATTGCACCAAATCTTGGTATATAAACTCAACCTGTCTTGCAGTAATTTTTATCTGTGAAAATCCCTTATGAAACTTCAGCAAAGATTTCAAGATTTAACTCTGTTAATTAACACGTATATGAAAAAATGTTAAAAAAGTAAGGATTTCTTCTTTAGTAACTTTTAAATACTTACTTGCTCAAATATTTGATACATCACAGAAATAGATTCAATGTTTGTAGGATTTTTTGAACTTAATTATAGTTGTTAATGACTTAAGAAAAGATATGATAATAGAATTCTGATATCAGTTTTCCTAAAATGTTGTAAGACCAGGAATATGAATACTGGTTTTGTACTCATTTTTACAATGATCACAACGGTAAATTATTTACGATGTGGTGAAATGGCTCTGTAGGTCTTGTAGTTTACATCCATATACTTCCAGAACTGATTAATTTTAACCTTTAAATCCAGTTATTTTTTTATGTTTTATGAACACAAGATCATAACTGTTTGGAGGGACATTTGTTACCAGGAAGTCCCTGAGAAGTGGTCGATGTGTTTAATTTTCCAAAATGTTATTACAAAACACACTGAGATGAGTTCAGAAACTATCAACAGTTAGCCACCATTGGATTTGTAAATGTTTGGAGATCTACAAGTAGCTCATGGCTGTGCCTATCCAAGAGAAAAAACATCATCAAGCTGCTGCATGTTTGTATCCCACCATCTTGAATAAGTGTCCTGACTGGAAAGACAGGCTTAAGGCTCTCTGATTACTGTATTGCTGTTCCTGGTCTTACAAACCCTCTTGCCTGATCAAGTCATACAGCAGAGGTCAGACATTAGTCAGGCAGCGACCTGGCTGCTTTTTTGGCAGGATCATGTAAAACCTTCCACAGTTGCTTAGTATTAAGGAGGCAACTAATCTAGCAGTGGTGTATCACATCAAGCAACATCTGCCTCAAGTCACTGAAAAGAGATTTAATGGATGTAAAAATTTCTTAATACTCCATGTCTAGATATTTATAGCCTTATGAATGGCTTCTTCCCTCTCCCTGAAAGACCCAGAGACCCTTGGAGTTCTGTTATGGTCATTACTTCATTACAGTTAATCTCATCCTGAGCCAGGAATAAATAAAACAGAATTTGATTATGGAAAATGGTAATACAATATTAATAGCAGCAAATTCCCACCACAAGTACAGTGCCCAGGGAAAGAATTAGATGTAATCTGAATGTAAAAAGTTATTTTTTAAGGATGGACAGGAAACAAAGTTAAAAACTAAAACAATTATAGAAAATAATTGTTTAATATGTATATTTTTGCCAAATGTTTGCTTTTCTAAATCAATATTTAAACACTTGAATACATTTCTGACTCTGTTTTTCTAGAGTATTGAGTTCCCAGCATTTTCCAAGGCCAAGTATTGACCATTTAATTGAGTCTCTTTTTTGCTTACCTAAGGTAAATCTTGGCCTGATGGTTATGCAGAATGTTTACGTTGATGAAGACATGCAGTTTTAGGAAAGGAGAGAACAGAAAGAGACTGACTCATGGTGCTCATGTTCACCATGATACTCATGTTCATTAATATCATTAACAACAGTACACAGGAGGGTGTTTCATTGCTGAAGTCTATTGTTTCTCTGTCATACTTCAGATCCTTAGTGTCTCTTTAAAGAAACATTTCACTGAGGTGTGGAGCATTGACCTTTAGTGGGCTGATCAATGATCACATATTAATAAAAGCAGGCTATATGCAGATTAGGAAGGAATGAAATCAAGCACATGGGATGCACAGAGGGGATCTGATACTTTGTAAGGTGAACTTAATCAGAAGGACAATTACCTCATATTAACATTTTCCCACAGAAATTACAGACCCAGGAGGTAAAATTACTTGTTACCTCCTGCTGGTCCTCCTAAGATCTATGAGTTCATGTCAAAAGACAGACAGTGAGTTTCAGTGCACAAGTACCTCTCAGGAGCACTGCTGGGCATTATCTGTTGTAATGGTGCTGAATACTGCTCAGGAGCAGAAGGACTATACATAGCTGGAGGCATAGCTTTATTTTTTTGCTACACAGACTCTCATCTCTTCTTCCACCCTCTTGGGTTTCTGGGTGGGTGATACTGAGCTGGAATTGAGGTACTGGAGAGCATTTTGAGGAAGTTCACCTGTCCATTTTCTTGTCAGACTCATCCTGGCACATAAGACAAAAAGTGTGTGGCTGTCACACGGAGCCTCAAACTTTCCAGGAAGAGTGCCCAAGCAAAGCTATTGTTATAAGTGATTTCATGTGAACAAAAAAAATGAGCCTGAGAGGGGTCACAAACAGTGGTTCAGATAAGCTGGTGTCGCATCATCTGTCCCTATGAAGGAAGGTGAGTAAATGTGTGCCTAGTGTGGCAAAGGTGGCTTTTTCTATGCTTTATAGCAATGACAGGGTGCTCTGCTCCTGTGAAGAGACTCTGAAGACTCAGGCAAAGAGGGGTTTGAGCAGAAATTTGTTATTGAATAAACCAGTGCAAGCTATGCTATTCAGTGCTGGTACTGCCACCAACTCAGTGAAAGATCAACAGGTTTTTTAAAGATAAACTTCTGCTTAGTTGATTATGTTATGGATCTTTGTTAACTATTTAGTTCGTAGAAAAATATTCTTTTTTTTTTTTTTAATAAAAAAGCCCACAACCTAAAACTCAAATTGCTCTTTGTTGTATATGTTAGACGAAAAGAAAGTATTTGCCATGTAGTACATGTATGATGGTCATTTGTGTTAGAATAGCTTTACTAATTACTGTGATTCTAGAGTAGTGCCTTCTTCAGCAAAATTGGTCTCTTGTGTCTTTCAGCATTCATCATTTTCTTGATTTTTTCTTGGATTCAGTTTGAAAATTGTTTGTAGGTTCTTAATTGCAAACACTACCAGAGGGAGAGATCAGAGGAACACATGATTTTCCAAATGTGAAGAATGACCTGCCTCAGGGAATGGCCAATACCTGATTTTTTAGAGGAACACCACAAAGCCTTGAAACACATTCAATCAGTTCATGTAGGAGATCCCAACAGACTTATGCCTGGAAGTCTAGCTCTAAGTACATGACCTTACTTGAGTACAATTCTACAAATGTTATCACACCCCTGCACTGTCTTGTCATCCCTTTCCCACCAGTCAAATGTATTCTTTTCTGTGTAGATGAGTGGGAAGTGTGAAGCTCAAACTTCATTCTACCTTAGGACCTGATCCAAATGTCAGAGCAGAAGTGTAGGATTTCTCTTGCAGCAAATGAAGACGGATGTGCTCTGCCCTCATTACTGAGCTGAGCAGAACTCCACTGAGGCATGGAGATCAGTCTGTTGTTGCGACTGTGCCCTCGGTCAAGGTGAGACAGTGCTCTTCCCTCCAGCTCCTCACCTCAATCATTATTTATATTCACACAGTTGTATACAATTGCACAGCTTACAATGTACCATATTTCATACCAGCCCCAAAAATCTCTTGGCTGCTCATCGTCAAATATCTCTACCTTTTCAGAATGATGTCTTGCCGATGTATTAAAGGGCTCTCTGTTCTGTGACATGACTCAGTTCCTGACATTTTTCCTCCATCTGTAAAATGGAGCTAATAATACCTTCGTCAACAGCTTGTTGTGCATTTTAATTGCTTAATGTCTGAGAAATGCATTAAGTTTCTGGAGTGAAAACGTATGATAAACTTTATTTTATTTTTATGTTTTTGACGCTGATGTTTGCTTCAGTGACATCCCCATAACTGGTTTAGTCATTTTAATTTGGAAGACAGCTACAGTACAAACCTGGAAAATCCTTTTTCCTAATTGGTGCACTGTTTATATCATGAGTAATAACTTCTGTGGCTTGGCTGGAAGAAATTAAGAAGGCAATAAAAATGTCAAACAAAGTTGTAATGAATTTAGAAATAATCACTCATAATTTAGAGTTCATCATCCCAAAGCGTTATTTCATTTGATAGGTTTAGGTCATTATAAAGAATGTGCTCCTTGCATCTCAAACTACATAAAAAGGGACAGTATTTTATGGCTGCTATATACTTGATGAGATATTAAAATTTTGCAGCACAGCAGGATGAGCGAGGGGGGTGGGGGGTTGGGGGGAGGAGGAAGATTCATTTGAAGGTTGTATTTCCCCTGGGATGTTGTGGTTTTTGTTCTATCTAGGCCTGAGTCTCAGGATTTCTTCTTTCTTTTTTTTTTTTTTTTTTCTTGTTTTTGTTTTGTTTTGGTTTTCTTTTTTTTTTTTTTTTTTCTTTTTATAGCTTGCTTTATGTGCCTGTGTGTGCTTTGTACATAATTAATTTGGACAATATTATGGAAGACACAGTTAATTGATTTTTAAACTTCAGTTCACATAGATCTTTGTGTAAGACACTACCAAGGAGAGAGATGCACTATGTATCTTTTCAGATATCTTTTCTAAACAGCTAACAGACCAGTATTCTGTCTATTAAATATACTTCCTTGCAAAATCCTTCACACTCTGCTAAGAGAACACTTACTGTAAGAATAAAGCCTCCAGAAGTCAGTCCTTTCCTGCTTTCCCTTTCCCCTTTTCCCCTTCCCACCCACAATTCTTCATCTTTGTTAATACTGAACAGGATGCAGGTATGTTTCAGTAGTCACAGGTTTTAAATATTGTAGTCAAACAGAACAAAACAAACTCTTCTGACACAGCAGGAAGCGTGCTTTTCAGGTAATCATTTATTTTGAATGTTACTCAGGTGCTTCCATTAAAGTGTAACTGCTGCACTGCTTTTGTCACAATTACATAGGGTAATAGCATGAGGAAAGATTATTAGGTTTCTTCTAGTTTAAAATTCTCAGGGTTATGTTTTCTATGTATTTTGTAACTTTAGAGTTGAAGTATATATCTGAAATTAATTGGATTTTCCCTGCTGGAAAATAATGACTTTTATTTTTCAGTCACTTTATGTGCCTGAGTTTTCTTTCCTTTTTGCCTTTTTTTTTTTTTTTCCCTTGATGTTTCTTCCCCATTAGCTCTCTATGAATCTCTCTTTAGAAAGACTGTGAACTGATGAAAAGTGTTGTTTTATGAAGACTTCATGTAGATATTGAATGAAATTCTTAAAAGCTCTTTATTTTTATACCATGTGCAGAATCCTAAGAGAAGGATATGATTCTGTTACATTTTGCAGGGTGAACCTCCAGACACTCTTAGAAGAGTCTCTTTATTAAGGCTTTTGGGCCAGTTCCCACATTGGCAATCCAGCTGACTCCTTGAGATCACTTCAAGGACTAGTTTTGAACTTGGGAAAGATTTATTTAAGTTTTGTTTTTGCAGCCAAAGTTATGGTTCTCCAGCACAATAAAATACAGGTGGACCTGTAGAAAAGTATTTACTCACACCATTATCAGGTGCTGAAAAAAAATCTGGTTCTTCATAAAAAAAAGCCCACAATTGATTTTAACAGTAGCCACATATGATCTTGTGTAAGCCCAGAGTTTGCACTTCTACCAATCACATAATTGGAGGGTTTCACCATAGGGATCCGAGAAAATCTTTTCTAAGGATTAGGTGCTTGACTGTAACATCACTGCTTAAGTCTGTAATTTATTTAGTTTGTCCTCAGCCCAGTTATGAAGCACATTTTCTTTCAGAAGCTTGTCCAATATTTTCCTGTGGTTTACTGAAGCTTAACTGCTGGCACCATTAAAAAGTGTAATCATTTTTCCCCTGTCAGTGACAGCAATTTTACTTTTATGATCTTCCTAAATCCTGTCTCTGAACTTTAAGTAAGTCCAGGATGATGTTCTGCAATATGGGGAAAACAAACCATGTCATTCTCACCTGTGGTTTTCCATTGGCTTCCTCTGCTTATCTGAACCTATTTTTAAATCACCTGCACTGTCTTATCCTTACACTGTGCAAGCCATACAACCACCTGTTTATTTTCTCCTTGAAGGTCAGCTAGTACAGACATTTTTTGCAGAAGTCTACTGGGCTAAGAGAGCACAATGAAATACAGAGCAGGCTTAATTCATTTGGTTTCAGATGCCATCACAAATGTCTTCTCAGAGCATCTTCCCTGACATTTTGAAAATAGTTTTTGTTCTGACACCCCACCATCTTTTTGTCCACCTGCATAGAAGTGCCTGCTGAATACGAGTCAATGTGCTCATCTGTCAGTTTTCCACTTTTGTTGAAAATGTCACCATATCTTTGGAGGCTTCTTGACACCCTTCTTGTCCTTCTTACTGACCTTAATATACCTATGTCCTAATTTCTGCTGAGCCTTGTTGTAGATTTTGCCTGTTTCCAAGTTAGTAGAAAAGACTAAAAAGGATTCCTTTCTCTATCAGGCAGATGGACTTCAAACTTGATATGTGCCCAGTTTCATCAGATAGTGAAAATAAATAATGCAGAGCCTTTAGTTTAAAAAACAATGACAAGAACAACAAATTCAAGTGAATCTTTTGAATAAACTTTCCTTGGAATTTATGTTGTGCCCACTCAAACAACACGTTTTCAACCCCTGCGGACCAAGAAGTCCCAGGACATCAGCTACTGATGGTATGTACAAATGGAAGACAACCTTCTAGAAGTTTGATTCAGGTAGGAGGAAGACTGAAGATTACTAAAGGGAATAAGGACATACAGAATATTCACAGTTTTATTATAAAAAGATCAAGTAAACTTGAGTTCAAGGTTCCAGTTTTATGCAGTGTTGAGACTTAATCTGAAAAAATGTGAACTGCTACAAATCTAATCTGTTGGTTAAATTACAAATCCCACAAGAACTGAGGAAAACAAGATTCACAAAGAACTGTTATGCTATTGAGAATCTCTTCTAAACATATCTTTGAAATTTAGCTTCTTCTTTAGCTTATGACTGACAAAGTAGCGTCCATTATTCAGCAGGACATTATCTATTAAAGTGACATTATTTATTAGGAAGTTGATGAATCAACCCCAGAGATTCATACTTAGGTAAGTACTCACTGAACTCAGTAAAAAATGTAAGAAGTGAGGGCCTCTATTAATTCTCTATATTATTTAAGGAATACATGTATCATTTTAATTCACTGTGAACAAATCTCAGAACACTATATAATGTATATATGGATGCAAGTTATAAAGAAATTTCATCACTGGGTAGTGTAAGCTAACATTGTATGGAACAGTAATAAAATATTTGAACTACATTTTGGGCAAAAATTATTGTTTTAAAATATAAACAGGTTGTCCTACTTCTAAAAAAATGTATCTGGGTCTCAAGTTGCCCTCAACAAAATTAAGGAAAAATTTTGGTAGTAAGCATTAAAGTGATCTAACCAGAGAAATGAATAATACTTAAAATGCCTCAAAGAGCCTTTTAACTCACATTTAAGAGACAGTTATTGTGAGTAATTGTAAGTTAATTAAATATTGATTATTACAAGAGTCTCCCTTTGATTTAAAAGGTAAAGCTATAAGATAAACCTTGTTACTTTACTATTTAAAATTACAGCGGTAATAGATGTGCAATTACACTTTATTGTTATTAAGTAGAATTTGTCTCATTATTCAACTCTAACTGTTATTAAACAAGTTAGATATTGTTGTTAAACATTGGAAAAACTGTTCTAAATATCTAATATAGCTAGTGATAGTAATCATCCTGAGCATTCAAAACATTTCTTTCAAGTTTGATGATGGCTAGATGTTTATTATCAATTGATTAATTACATCATATTAATGACCCTAACCTATTTTAATTTCACAGACATGACAACTTAATTTATCTACAATATTCACACTGAATCTTGGAGTCAGAAGGTTTTTTTCCTAGCGATCAATCAATTGCAAATTATTATGTAGCAGGTAAAAATACTGTTTTCAAGGCTGTGAGGTATTTTTTTAGAGCTAAAGAGTGAACTGGTAAATTTTCTACCATTACTCTACCTGCCAAATAGGAGAAACTTTTTTATGCTGTAGGTTAAGCTACTGGATAATTTTGTTTTGGTGGAGAGTCTATTGTATATTTACAATGAATTATGATGGAAAACAACTGGTTTCCTTAAATATCTCTTGAAGCAATGTTCCACATCTTTCATTGTGTTATGTACCTATACCATTTATTTTCCTAACTGGATCCATTTGCCATCAATAAATTTCAGAAGTAGTTTAAGGTGGTAAACTACATTTTTCCACTGGCAGAATGGGGAAATTAAGACACATAGAAATATCGTATCTTAGGATATTAATAATTTTAACAAGAAAAAGAATAAGAACTTGGAACTACAGCATCTGGAAGAATTAGATTACACTTCCTCTCTTTCTTAAAAAAGCAAACAAAAGAAGCAAGAGACAGACAGAAGAAAATTAACTAAACACAGTTTTCCTAAGGAAGAAACTGCCTGTAAGGACATAGTTGTATTTTCTTATAAATCATGTGACTGAATGCTGTGTGAGAGCAGAGTTGGCAAGTTTGCTATGAAATCTAAAGATAATTAGTCTTACAAGTTCCCAGTCATTTCTACTGTCAAGGACGTGGGAAACACAGAGAAAACATTGGAGGGGGCATATATAGAGAGACAAATGTTTGCTTCAGACTGTAGAAAAATAGGCTGGATATGCCTCAAGAATAACATTGGGGTTTTTTAAGTTTCATGTACAGAAATTGCAAGTGGCAGATTCAGTGCAATATTCCAATACCTGTTTCAGGACCATCAGCATCAAGAAGGGCCAAACAAAATAATGTAGGAAAGGTGTGATGGAAAGGATGATTTTCAGCACCTGGAAGAGGTTCAGATTTTTAAGTCTTTTTTAGGAGAGGAAAGATGAGATCAGAGTTTATTTTAGCCAGGATTACTCTGGCCTAATCAGAGCTGCGAGACAAGGCAACACTGTCTTGATTTTGAAACTTCAGTGTTTCTCATGAAGAATCTGCAGGGAATAATTATCAGTAGGTGGGTAGATTATATGGTATGAGGAATGAAGAATATAGCGTGAAGTGCCCCTTATTCTCAGAGAGTAAGCAGAAATGTCAAGGAAAAACCCCACAAGCCCCCAGATCAGAACAGGAGTGGAACTGCTTTTGCATCTTGTTTGGGAAAAGATCATGCTGTGTTGCCTGTGGGGTGTCCCTACATGCAGGTGAACAGGCAGCTTGCCCAGTCTGCTCCTTCAGGCTGGCTCAACAGGATTAATGGGTTTTGCTCATTTTCACATATGAACGTGTGTCATGGTTTGAGCCTGGTCAGCATCCAAACACCACACAGCTGCTGACTCCTCCCTTCTCTTCCAGCAATGAGAACAGACAAATGAGCCAGGCTTGGGATTTGAGATGGGACTGGGAGTGGTAGATAACCCGTTATGGTCATGGGCAAAAGACAGATTTGTTAGAGGAAGTAAAAACCCCATACATTTATGACAGACACTAACAACACTTAACAGAGTAGGACAGTGAGAAGCATTGTCACATCTTGAGAACACCTTCTCCCCACCCCTCCCTTCTTCCCGGGCTTAGTTCTGCTCCCGATATCTCTACCTCCTCCCCTCAGAGGTGCAGGGGCAGGGAATGGGGGCTACAGTCAGTGCTGCCGCTTCTGCCATCTTCGGTGGGGGGAGCTTCTGGAACTTATTCCCCCTGCTCCATCGTGGTCCCCCTCTCACAGGAGACAGTCCTTCGCAAACTCTCTCCGATATGAGTCTCTCCTGTGGGCCACAGCATTTCTTTACACTACTCTGGCTTGGGACATCAACTTTCTCCAACAAGAGTCCCTCCCATGGGTCACAGCCCTTCCTGAGCTGCTCTGGCTTGGGACACCCCCACATGCTGCAAACCTCCCAGCACTGAATTACATCAGGGTCTACCTTTTCCCATGAGACCCCGGCCCCCTTCGGACACAGCACTTTGCTCAGCCAGGTGAAAACAAACACGGGCCACAAATGAACGTCTGCTCCACCGTAGATCTTCATGGGTGGGAGTGGGGGCTGCCCTGCCATCTCACCACAGGTTACAGAGGGGTCTCTGCTCCTGCAGACCTCCTCCTTCCTTTCTTCCTCCGTTCCTCCTCTAACATTGGTGTTCACACAGCTGCTGCAACTCCTCCTCACAAGTCCGACTCCTCCTCACCCTGTCCATTCTTAAATAGGTTATCACAGAGGTGCAACTGATTGGCTCAGTTTTGGTGCAGAGGTGGAGCTGACTTGGAGCTGGGGGAGCTTCGATAAGCTTCTCACAGGGAGCTGCCCCTATAACCCTGCCCCCCCCCCCCCCCCCCCCCCCCCCCCCAAAAAACTCTACCACTCATTCAAGCCCAGGACAACATGAAACAAAGCAAGATCATAGACAAGCCCTCTTGATGGTTCCCCTCCTCTAGCTGTCCCTGAGGACCATCCATGTTGCAACTCTGGCTGTACAGAGGTCTGTTGTGCACCTCTAGGAGCAAAAGCAGGGTTATCTGTGTAGGCACACTCCTAGACACCCTCCCCTGCTCCAGCAAAACAGAGCCCAGCTGTTGAAAGCACAACTGGATTTCCTTTCAATGAGGCTGTTGCTGCTGTTATTGATGTCATTATTTGCAAAGACTGGAAGCCTGGTGAAAAAGTGTGGCAGCAGGCTGCTTTTGCACAGCTGCTTTCACATCCTGGGGCCAGCTGGCAGCCTGCAGGGCACTTCCATCCTCTCAGCAGTGTCCAGCTATGAAAAAAAAAAAAATGCAGGTCAGAAAAGAGGGGCTGTCCTTGTCCTAGCAAGCCTATGAAATACACAGGTCCTGGCAGACATGGTACATAAGCATACATAGATATATACATGCACATAAAAAGCAGATACATATCCCTGAAGGGTGTGATCAGTCATCACTGATGCGGTTTTATCACGAAGAGCTTGTACCTTTGTGCATCAGCAAAGAAGCTTTCAAGTATGGACTTTTCATGTTGACATTTTAAATACTTCTTTTCAAAGCACATTAATCTATGTAAGCTTTTTCTTTATTAATATGCTGTAAGCTTCAAGGTATGGTTTTCCTCCAACATAGTCTCAAATACTAAGACACTAGCCCTTGAGTAAACACATTTCCAAATTAAAAAATATTGACAGAAATTCATAAACCTAATTGTTCCCTACAATCAAATTATGTTGAATTTAGTGGCCATTCTTGCCATTTATAAATATGACAATTATAAATAGAGCAAAAATATTATATCAGAAGAGAGATTTCTATCAGTGAATTTCTTTACTATTCATTCATACAGCTGCAAGTGGAATTACCCACACACGTACAATGTTCATCAGGAAAAGTATGAATAATCTTCAAGGCAATGAGTAACAAAGGGGGGGAAATAGTACTGCACAAAGAAAACAAACAACAGTTATTGGTGCAGAAGGAATTTTAATAATTAGGGAAGTTAATAGATGCTGTTTGGTGGCATTCCAGGCAGGATTTTCGTAGACTTGTCCCAACTGGAATTCTCTGCAGCTTGAATCATCAGGCGAAAATTGCACAGCTCATTGTTCCCAGCCCTCATTTTCCAGCCTCAGAAATTCGAAGGCTTTGTGTTGAAATTCACAATAGCAATCAAGAAACAACATGGCCAAACAAGACAACCAGTTAACCAACTGGGAATGAGTTGATTTCAAGACTCCACCATTTTTACACCATTGTTAATCAATGCCTTTGATGTTACTAATTCAAATCTACTCTAAGATTACTAAGGTGTGCTAAAACCTAAGACACGCATCATGGATACCAGTGAATAACACATGCTGTACAGTAGATATTTACACAATTAAACCACACCTATTTTTTTCCTTACTACTGATCACTGGCCAGCCTTGGTGTTTACATGGACAGCACTTTGCACTGTCCTGCATGACACAGAATCCAGCTGTCACTGCGGCTTGGGCATCTATTGTTTGTCCTTCATTTAATAAAGCCATGCATGAGACTACAACACTTGTATTTGTATGACTCACATTGTATGCATCTCCAAACTTATCCTTAAAAGTTATTTTTCTTTTTTGGGATTTCATACGTGTTTGTTTTTAACATGCACATTTTGTTGTGCATCCTATCGTCATCTTTTTTCTTCTCCAGCTAAAATTCTGAAAGGAGAGAGGAGTTCAGTGAGCAAAAGTGCTCAGGCTGATGACGGAGTAGAAAGGATCCTGCACAAACTACTAAACAAACAGAACAGGACTTAAACCAGGAAGGTCCTGAATGTCTCAGACAGAATCAATAAAGCACATCAAACTCTATACAACTTGGAGTGTATAAACAGTTAGCATGATTTCAAGCTAACTACCTAAAATACCATAACTTGAACAAATCAGAGTTTTGCAGTACCTGGACTGGACAGGTCAGTCCCTTTAGTGACTAAAGTTATAGTGTCAAAAAAGAACTGGAAACCACATCTATGCTGTCTGTGAGACCTTTCTGCTGTTTGAGTTTGTTCACAGAGAGATGAAGTACTTACCACTTTTAAGGATTAGATTCTGGCAGGAGAAATAACTATTAGCTATTGGAAATATGATGTTGCAAAACCAACACTTTCACTGGGATAAAAAATAAGACAGGTGACAAAAATCATAACTTAGGCAAAACCTGAAGACAAAGGGTGTCAGAAGGAAAAAAGTCCCCTTAAGACACAGTTAGGGATAAATTGCACTTAGGTACAGATATGCTTTTCTGAATAAAATTCAAGGCCTTTTCTATTGTAGTGGTTTGAGCCAGGTTAACAGTCAACCACCACAGATGGTCACGAGCAAAAGGCAGACTTGTAAGGGGAAGAACAAAAAACCATACATTTATTACAGACACTAACAATACGTAACAAAGTAGGACAGTGAGAAGCATTGTCACATCTTGAGAACACCTTCCCCCCACCCCTCCCTTCTTCCCAGGCTCAGCTCTGCTCCCGATATCTCCACCTCCTCCCCCAGTGGCACAGGGGCAGGGAATGGGGGGTGCAGCCAATGCTGCCACTTCTTCTATCTTCGGTGGGGGAAAGCTTCTGGAACTTGTCCCCCCTTGCTCCATCGTGGTCTCCCTCTCCCAGAAGACAGTCCTCCACAGGAGTCTCTCTCCCACAGCTGCAGCCCTTCCCGAGCTGCTCCGGCGTGGGACACCCCTGCATGCTGCAATCCTCCCAGCTCTGAATTGCAGCAGTGGGGCCTACTTTTTCCCACAAGACCCCGAACTTTTTCGGGCACAGCACCTTGATCATCCAGGCAGAAACCACAGGTCATAAATCAATGTCTGCTCCACCGTAGATCTTCATGGGTGGCAGGGGGGCCGCCCTGCCATCTCACCACAGGATACAGGGGGGTCTCTGCTCCAGCACACCTCCCCCCTCCTTTCTTCCTCCGTTCCTCTACTGACCTTGGTGTTCACGCAGCTGCAGCAACTCCTCCTCACAAGTCCGACTGCACATCCCTTCTTTTGGCTCAGTTTCCAAACAGAAGTGGAGCTGACTTGGAGCTGAGGGAGCTTCAAGAAGCTTCTCACAGGGGGCTGCAGGGGCAGCCCCCTCCCCTGCCACCAAACAAAAAACTCCACCACTCACTCATCCCAGGACATCTATGTATATACCTGAAGGAAAAAGTTCCCAAACATGGCCTTTGTAAAGCCATGTTTGGGAACATGTAAAAAGATTCTAAAAAATGCAAATATCTAATATATGGAAAATGTGGTAGTTTTGTGGGAATTTATAAGCAAATTGCTGATTGCAATTCTGTTCTCCCTGGTTGCAAAGCTTTTACAAGATAGAAGTCCAGGAGTCAGTTTAGGGTCGAAAATATTTTTTTTAAGGAAAGTTTTTAAGAAAATGTGGAAACATGAAAACAAATACAAAATTCAGCAATTTTCGGTGCCAAATTTAGAAAATAATTCTGTATAATTCTAGGAGGTGCTAGCAAAAACTGAACTGAAAAAATTGAACTTATAACCTGTAACAATACTGAACTGCTTTCACATCTTAAATGAATGAAGGAATATATTCATATTTCAAATAAAAAAATAAAGAGTAGTGCAAAATTACTCCATGTCATTTACAATCAAATTAAAATGTTGATTACTTAGAGTTACATTGCTAGCACAAACTTTTTGTGTCTGGTACCCTTTTTTAATTTTTTAGTTTAAACTGGCATAATATCTGACATAAGAAATGCTTGCAGTGTCATTTGCAGACATATTACTATGTAAAATTCTTGGAAGCTGGTTTATTATATGCCATTCAGTTTAAATGCATTAGGCTTGGATGCATCTCCATGGTAGTTATTACTAGAATAACATGACTAAGTGTAACTTGTTGTGAAGCTTTTACTTGGAAAACTCAACTCTAACTGGCTAACATCTATTGATGCAGCCTGCTCTTCACTTATTAGACAAATATTGTGTTGTGGGACCCAAATATTTTTTAAAACAGCAGCATGTCTTTTTTGTGATGCTGAAATAAATATTAGTGGCTAATATAATAATAAATAATAAATGACAAATAATAAATAATAAATAATAAATAATAAATAATAAGTAGTAAATAATAAGTAATAAATAATAAATAGTAAATAGTAAATAATAATAAAACAATGTACCTATCTTTTCTAATTGATTTCAAAGACATTTCCTCACTTTTGTCTTGTCCTTGCTGAGTTCTTTTTATAAATCAGTTCTAATATGCTAAGTTTTTTTTTATTCTTCTCTTTTTTTATTTTTTCAAAATAGATAGATTCATCATCGAGTTGCTTTGGGACTGTGAAACCTTGCATTTGTGGTAGTCTTAACCATCCTGAAACCATCTCTTCCCTCTTGTTATTCACAAATTTGGCAACTATCCCTCTTGACGTTTTCCTTCTCTTCCTACCATGTTGCAAGAAACTGAAAAGTTGCCTCATTTGTAATTCCACAAAGTGTGCAGAGTCAGACAATTCTTCAAATAGTGGCTAATGACTTGACAAAAGTCTCACAGTACATCTGAGGCCATACTAGGAAAGAGATCCACACCCTTTAGGCTGTTTTTCCCTCCTTCTGTCTCTCTAGTCCTAAATTAAAGTGCAAGAAATCTTTTCTCCTCACTCCTTGCCCCATTATTTTTAGGTCTCCTCTAGTGATTTCTTATGGAAACTATTTCAGCTTATTCCTATTGGCCAACAGATACCTCTAGGGACACTTTCCCTCAGGGCAGCTTCAGGGTTCAGAAGGGCTCTCTCACTGCTCGGTGTTGTGACTAAACCTCACCCCACATTCTCTGACTTCAGACTAGCGGGAATAAAAGTCCTGGGGTTAACTTGTCCTCACCTCTCTGTATTTTTGGAGACTGATTCATCTGGCTGTAACTAGATGTAATGCTTATGCTCTCAGTTTTTAAGAGCAAATAATTATAATGAGGGGTACTGCAACAAGAGACAGACAAACAGGTCTCCAGTATATAATTCTTGTCCAACTATTTTAGGGCTATTTTCCTGTTCTTCCCAAGCTTATACTTATCAGGCTGTATAATTAACAAAGTAACTGGAAGTTCATAAGTTCAGAGATGGGGCAGAGGTAGTCTGCTCTCTCTCTAACTTTAGTAGGTCTCACAAAGAGAAGTGTCCCATTGGTCTGACAACAAGACCATAAAGCACACACAGTCTGCAGGACATGCTACAGCAGCCATTCTTTGTCCAAAAGTGGTATTAAAAAGATGCATCACGGGACCTTTTTTCCCTCTGTGCCAGAGAATAGTAGCTTCTGATTCCTTGCTGGGTCAAATAACATTCCCCCAAATGTAGCATGCTGCAATTTCTTCCATGGAAGTGCAACAAACAAGACATAAGTAGGAAAGGTGACAGAAGAAAGAACAAACCCTACAGTCAGTTAAAATGTGTCCTGGTTTGGGCTGAAATAGAGTTAATATTCCTTTTTGGGATCTAGAATGGTGATGTGTTTTGGATTTAGCTTTGGGTTTGGTATGAGAAGAATGCTGATAGCACACTGAAGTTTTCAGCTGTTATTGAGACTTCAAGGACTCTCTGACTCCCCATGTTCTGCCCGTGCACAAGGGCACAGGGAGCAGGGAGGGAGCACGGCCACAGCACCAGACCCAAACTGGCCAGTGAAATATTCCATATCATGGAACGTCATGCTCACTATATAGAGGAGGGGTGGTCGGGAAGGAGCTCTCTCTTGCTTCTGGGATTATGATTGCGGGATCTTGGTATTTCAGGATCGCTAGCCAGGAACGGGCTGGGTATTGGTCAGCAAGTGATGAGCAATTGCATTGTGCACTGCCCGTTTATATTTTCTCTTACTGTCATTGTTCTTGTTTTACTACCATTATTAAACTGTTCCTATCTCAACCTGCGAGTCTCACTTTACCCCTCCAATTCCTTCCCCCATTCCCAGGTGTGGGGGGGAAGGGTGGGTGATCGGCTGCAGGGTGGTTGGCTGCCAACCAGGCTCAAACCACAACAAAATGTCATACGCAGGTATAGAGCCATAACAAATCCAGCATGATGGCTGTGGACTTACGGCCAGATTTTGTGCTCCCTGTGTCAGTACTGTCAAGCATCACTGAAAGCAGCCAGAAAGTGTCCTTCATCCTAGCAAAGGAAAGGTCTTCAGATGAAGGAGGAGTTGCTAAGGCACAGCTGTATATGCTTGGCTCTTTTTTTTGTGGTGTGCTCCATTGCCCCAGATCAAAGTGCAGACACATCCCAAGAGCCAGTTTTGCCTGCTGCCTTTCCTGAGCCAAGTACAGTTCAGTCATGGCCCACGGACACAGTATGTTTTTTTTTTAAATGCCTGAGATGCCCAGACACATATATTGATTGTCTTAGAAACACATATGAAAAAGCCACGGAAATTGAAAGGAGTCTTATGTGCTTGTTGGAGGGTAGAATTTGCTCCCATGTGGTGTTCTGAAGCCCTAGAAGGAGAGTCTATTGCATTACATTAACACATGAAGACAGTCAGCCAGTCCTCTGGCAAGCTTACCACAAAATTTCACTGCTTTTGTGGGTTTATGTCCAACCATAATGTTATCTGAACACATTTAATTAACTACTGTAGCTGTTTGAAGTCTCTAACATTATCATTTTCATAACACTACAGCCTCATACTACTGCCTGATGGTCATCATAGCAGCTTCCAAGATCAGTGTAATTCATTCTGGACTCAAAACTAATCTCATGGAAAATCTAATCAGTAAATTGATTAGGTATTAAATTACATTCTTTGTGAATGTTCTCAATTTCTTCTCTTATAGTACAAAAGCCCCATTGCTTTCCCCTTCCCTTTTCTTCTCCCTTCCCCCTTCTCTATTTCTATTAATATTACTTTGCTGTCAAATTCACTGGTGTAGCAGAAGTTACCTATGGATTATGTGTTACAGCTTTCTTCTTCTTCTTAAAAAAAAGTCATTGGTTAAGTAAAGCCAGAAACTAAAAACATGTAAAACCTGTCTGATCCCAGGATGCCTTAGAAATGTTTTCTTGACAATTTTTCAGTGATGGCTATCCAAAATGTGCTTCTAACACTAACATCTGTAGAAAATATTGCTGGCATTAAACTTTACTGTAGCAGTAAGCTGCTCTGACTTGATTGCCACTGTACTTTGTAAATATTTTTTTACCATAGGCCGTTCCTAGCAGTTAACTTTGGATAACAAGTGATTTTTTATGAGGGTCTTTGTTTTGTTTTTTTTTTTTTTTTAATGAAAACTCATTTCAACAAAAAGATAATTGACTACACTGAATCCAGCAATCAGTGGGAGCTACACTCCTGTCAGGACCAAATGTGGTATGTTGAACAGAATTTCTGGAAGTCATATTAAAGAGACTGAGCTAACATCAGGCTATTGCTGCCTGTGTTTGCCAGACAGCCTACAGAAATATGCCTGTGATCATGGTGAGGCAGGAGATTAGCTGTGATTCCTGTGATTGCTAATAGCTCTCACATACTGTGTTCATCAATAGGAGGTCTACCACTGCATTCAATATGGGCAGGATTTCATGCTTGTAGTTTTGTTAGCCTTCCTTACGACTTCAGAGTAGATTGCTTGCCTCACATACACATTTTGTCTGCTATTTCAGTTTTCAAGCACTTTGGGCTGAGTTTTAAGTATGCATATTTTTGTGAAGCACTGAACTCTGTTTGGTCCAATGCAGCAACAGCTGAAGTGTTAAAATAGCCACACATAAGCACATGTCAAGTAGCAGTTATTACTGCTTCAGAGAATTCCCACAATAGTTTTGAAAAACAGTGGTTTCATTTTACATTTGGTTTGTGCTTCTTTAGTGTCGCTCAATGCACTTTTACAACTTTTAGTCCAACTATTTTTAAATCTCAGTGCAGTATCACCCACTATTTCTACATGCATTTTTATACACTATCTGAATTTAGGCTTATAACACTAGATTAGAAATTAGTCCCTCCTTATTCTATCACATCTAGGTGTCACCTCAGGTGCGTGGCAGATTTCAGTGTTCTTGGCTTTTAATCTGGTAACTCTCAAATTTTTCTCTTTCCTTCCCTGAATATGATGCAAACCCCCCAGTTCTTCTTGTCTCAATGAACATGCCATGTTCAATCTCTTGTTGACATCTCAAAATCAGAGTGGTTGAAATTCAGGTACTTGTGTTTTCTTCTGAACACTCCCTTCTATATTTTGGTGTCAACAGCTTCACTATCTGCTATGCAACCTTGCCGCTAGGAGACATTTCAAAGTCTGTCCTCTCTCCTCATCCTAAATCACACCAACAGTCTCCTGCTGCAGTCTTCTCCACCACTGGGTGAGAGGGTGCCTGTATCTCTATAGGAAGTGTTTGCTTGGCTTGACCTGACAACTGCAACCTTCTTTTCACCATGTTCCTCACACATATTTTGCTCCTTCCAGCAGATGCAAGACCCTCAGTTAAAAAGACCATTTTATTTATCAGAATGAGAAGTTCTTTGTTCTTGTTTAGAGATGATTTCCACAGAATTTAAGTTCAAAGTTTTGGCAATGCTGCAGGACACTTCAGTGCTTAACTCTTCTGCCATTTTTTCCTCTCTCCCTTTTTGATCACATAAACATCCAAGTCACCCCTTCATACACATCTCTTGTTGGCTTTTTCCTCTGTTTTTAATTCCTTGAGTTGTGTCCCCAAACCAATTTGCCAAGGCCCCATATTTATCTCAGTCAAATTCATCCTGAAAAGTCTCATCTTGTAGTCTGCTGTGAAGACTACAAAAAATGTAACATTAAAATCAAGCTTTGTCATTTTGGTTTTGCCTTGTCACAGAATGTGTCATTGTGTCCCATCTCTTGTCTAGTCTTTCCTTAATTTCTTTTGCTCTAAGTTCTACCCTTTAATTTTGCTGAAGGTAAAATCTGTATATTTATTTTGTGAGGCACTTAATTAATCAGTGGGTAGGATGCAAATATCAAATAATAATTATTGTTCCAAGGATGGATTTACTAATACACAAAGAGGCATTAAATGACATCTTCCCATCTTGCCTCCCTGATGGCTGCCTATGAGGTTCCCAAGAAACTACAGAAGCAAGGTCTGCACATGAGAAATTTAATACAGTTACAAGTAAGAGCTCTCATTGAAATGAAAGGGATAAATCCTTGATGCAAGGTTATTTATTGCTCCGAATGTCTGATGGATCAGGACCTTAGGTTACAACGTGATAAGCCAAATCTTCCTTGCCAGAGCTCTTTCCAGAACACCTGACACAGCATAAACCCCATTTACTGTCAGTCATTAAGCAGAGCTGTCAAAACTGGTGGGAGGGATAAAAAAATCAATCTAGCACCAGTCACTGGATTCTAACAATAATCTCCTACATGTCACTGATTACATTCTCAGAGACGCAAGAGATTACTGATTACTTTTAAATTACTAAAGCATGGATCTGTGAACATGGAGACATATTTCTTCACAGAGATGTGGTTCAGTGAGTTCTCACATTTAAAACTGAAAAGAAAACTAATCCAGTATCTAATTCATTCCTATAAAGAGAACAAATTGGCAGTTCAGACCTTAATTATTTATTTAATGCTTCTTTACCCGATAGCAAAAATTGTTGCTGTAGCTGTTGCTACACATCAACTGGGAGAAAAGGAAGAAGTTAGTAGCATATTGATTAGGCACAGCCTGGATGCCATGATAACATTATAGACAATTTTTTGTTTCTTTGATATTGGTTTCTTAGGTAAAATTTTTAATCTGAAAAATAAATAAATAATTATTTCATACAGTGAGTATGATAACATAACAATAAAAACAATAGTTTACCTTATCATCCTAGTCAATGTATAATGAGGTTTCACCACCACTCATACAATCCTCCTGGATTGGGCTCAAATATCAGGATTAGTGTTATAGTAGTCTCAATGCATAATTCAAAGCATCTAATTTATTGCGTCCATTAATTGGCATCAGCTAATGTGAATTTCACACTCTGAGACTAAACTTTGTTTTCAGATGTTGAGTTACAATAATAGAATTTCCAGATTCGAGAAGAGAATAAAAAATGTTATTTGGATTTGTTGTGCTATCCACAGAAACACTACTGTATATTGTTTGCAACCCCCGATATGAAGTTATTTTTTTTAGTCTTAAGACCTTAGAATCTTCCTATGGTGGTGCCTGTAGCAAAGGCAAAGATATCTCAAATAGTATGTCTCACAGTTGTGCACATTACTGTATCTGAGCAATTCTCAGCTGCATATTACAGAGTAAGGCTGAAAAGAACTAGACAAAGGTCATCTCTATAGAATGTTGCATTTATTTGCAATTCCGGAAAACATTCCTTACACAAAACCATCCTTTTTATTGCGCCACACATTTGCAGCACAAATCCTAACATAATAATAAGTTAGCACATAGCAAAGCCTGTTAATAGTTTCAGATCCAAATCTCTACCTTCCCTGCCATTCTGGGATAGATTTTAGGATACCACAGCTAAAACAGATTTATAGTTCTGTTGCAATTCCTCAGGCTCAGGCATTTATCTGACCCTTTCCTTCTCTATCTGTCCTGACTATTTGCAAAGGATTTCAAACTCTATTGAATAGGTTTTGGCTCTTTCCTGACATGCTTTCACACTCAGATCTATGTACCAAGTGGATTGATAGCACTGGGGGAAAGGATTTTTAAATCCACACACACCCCCACCTCTTTTCCTTTTACTGTAGTGTGAAGTTTATTTTGCTCACTAAACTCTAGGCTAAATGGGACCTTTGAGATAAATTCTACATTAGTTTATCTCTCCAATTGAATATTACATGATTCTGTATTTAATGTCATGGGGTTAGCTGTTACTCATACATCTGACAAGACATTTCCACCACCTTGGTGTCAAAATTCGAGATTAGTGATTAATAAAGTGAAATAAGTGAAAGGGGACCTGCAAGTTATTAAAAGTGATGGGCATGATATAAGAATATCATTAGCTTTTCCTTAAAGAACATTTATGATTATATAAATGCAAAAAGGCAATGCAGTATTTTAGTCTTTTAGTCTTTCTCTAGTCACTGGAACACTCTGAAGCAGATGGACTGTGTGACTGATGATTCAATAATTGCACTCATTAAAAATGTTCACGCTTTTAATTTTTCCCTCCTCACATTCTGTGAAGAGCTGAGGAATGAAATGGTTTTGTCATTGTCAGCAGATAGATAATTGAGTTTGCTTTGATTTCCTGGGGTGCCCCTTCCCCACCCCCATGCTGTTGGATTGACATCTCCAGAAGCATAGCAGGATATTTGAACCAGACCCAACTGTCTTAAAGGAGAAAAACACTACGGAAAGACTCCTGTCTCCCTCTTAGTGATCACTTGTGTGCACTCAGTCAAAAACCTACCTTGGTAGAAGACAGCATGCATTTGCTTTCCTTCCACTTTACCTCCCTCCATGACAGAGTTACCTACCTGTAGGGATCAAGGAAAAGAAAGATAATTCTGCCTTCAACATATGTACAGAATGCTTCTCCTGTTTATTATTGTCAGCTAGAATCATGCTAAAGGTGATAGAGGGGGAGAGGGTGTCCAGCTGTGCAAGTGCCTGATGCCTGGTATTGTAAGAACATGAAATCAAAACAATATCAAAGACCCAAGGAAAAATGGTAGCAGGAAAAGCAGTGAAAAAAAGAACCATCCTGCTTTCTCTGAAGACAAGGATAAAAGTATATTCCAGCCTTGCTGAAAGGGTTCTTTCTTTTTCTGTCATTAGGATTTAAGTTTAGAGTTTGCATTTAAATTTAAACTGCATAATAGCAAAAACATTCTCCAACTGAGGCATTATATTCACTCATTCTACCTACCCTATTGTTTGGGCAACCATTTTCCAGATGCTACTCTGGGAACAAACAGAGTAGAAGTTGTGTAATCCATGGCTTTCTGACAGTCTCCAGCTGCTCCAAGAGATTCTTATGCTATCCATCATTTGTATTTTGCAAATGTCTAGCTGAGATCAGAACATCACGGTGTTCAGCCTTATTCAAACACAACATGACAGAGTCCTTTGCAACGCTGGTTAAGGTCTCTGAGGTGGACTTTAATTGCTGCCATGCTTAGGTTTCATTATTCTGTACCTGTGAACAAAAGAAAAATATTTTTTTCTGCAAAGTCTTTCTCTTTCTTTGACTTCTTAATTACACTTCCTTGTCTCAGGTCCTACATAACACAATTTGAGTCTGCTAAAACCACATAAGTGCTTGGAAATGTCTACAGCACTCCTGTGTACAACCTCTTTTAGATCCCTGCCAGCTGAAGTATGCAATACACAGACTTTGATGATTAATACAGAGATCTAACAAATGTTAGTAGGTCCTCATATCATCTTTTGCCTCAAATTCACTTTGCCCTATTATTCTTTGTGTCTTTCAGATATGAAGATTTTTATACAAACTTGTGATGTGGGGATTCTCTTCTTCATGTATTGTTTCAACAGCTGAAAAGGATGTCCCTGTCAGAAAAGCAGGCCTTATCCTTTTCTCACAAATTGCCTTTTGTCTTTGTGAACTGCCTGGATTGTTCATCTTGTTCTGATGCTTGGGGAAAGGTTGTATATTCAGACCAGTTCCTTCCTCTATATCTAAAATACAGATATTCCTTTTTCTCCTCATGTCAGTGAAAATATTCCATGCTCTAAAGCTCCATAGCCAACAATCTGCTCATAGTCATAACTGTGAATGCTACTTCACCTTCTCCTCTCAAGATGCAGTACAGATTGAAGGCTATACATACAACACAGTGGTACGTGTAGTTCATAAAAACAAACAGTATTGTCTAATGTGCACATACTACTGTTAAATCATCACAGTATGGAAACTTTAAATGGTCTTGACAGCAAAAACAAACAGCAGAATTAGAGTGGACACTTGCATAGGGAAGTGACATGATTTGCACGCAATTCAGCAGCATTGTACCTTAACTAAGCCATTTCAATTAACATTTGCAGGAGTTTTTTTAAGTCTCATGCTCAGTAATGTGACCACATATGCTTGGTGAAATGGATCCCTCCGTAGCCCTTTCTTTCAAGGAACGAGCAACACAGTGAACATAGAAGTTTCTAAGTGGATGTCACAGTACAGAATGGAGCAGCATGAAACCCTCAACAAGCAAGCTGGGGATTCAGGAAGGTACCAAAATCTGTCTTGAAATACAATATTTCGCATAATTCTGATGGTGTCATGAGATGACCATCAGTCAAGAATGCACAGCTCTGCTAGAAAGGAAAGGCCTGGTTATAAATGAGGCTCAGTGGCATTCACACATCATACAGAGCAAACCAAAGCTTCCTAGGCAAAGAGCCACAATATGCATCTTCAGACTTATCTGGAGCTAAGCATTATGGGTAGACTTCTTATTTTATTTTTTTTCACTAACACAGAAGGGCACAAGTTCATGCACTCCATTACTCTTAAACGCTGCAAAACTTTGGATATAGACACAGAGCCAGAGCAGTTCAAGGTTACCTCTTATTCAAACAAGGTCATAGACACATTTCAAGCAGAACGTTTATCTGTCAAAGTCAAATGTTACCTTTTAGGGGCCAAACACAACACACAGCAGGTCTGTATTTCATTTTGAATGCATGTCTGATCCTACTCTCTAACACAAATATATCTTATATATACATTGACTGGCTCCATCCTCCAGCATGGGGTCCAAGAGCATACCTCCATGCCACGTGTTTGCCCTGTATATTTACATATCATTACATAGCCAACCATAAGGTAGATGTCCTAGAAGTAAGCTGGCACTGTAGGTAGCCAGCTCAGTGGTTGCCTTTAGACCACTATGGTTGTGATTACTAACAGACCAGCATCTCACATCTGAGCACACATCTCCTGGTCAGTGGGGCGGACATGTTTTCATCTGCTTCTGGGCCCAGCCTTCAGATGACCTCCTTACTTCTCAAACCTTTCAAAGTCTGGCATTTCATGTTTGCTTACTTTTCCTACTCCCTTCTTTTCAGAGCTAATAACAAGACACTGTGTTGCTCACAGCAAGCTGTGAAACACATCACAGGGATGCAATAACTGCAGGAGCATGTAGGGAAGCAGCAGATGGGTAAGATAGAAATTGGCCCATTTTCACCTTAAGGGAAAATGCTAAGATGGTACAAAAAGCAAAAAACAAATGTTGTGGTTGTCAGGTATCAAGTATTTAAAAATACTGTTCCTTTATGAATTCAGGCACCGCAACCACTTTCTTCACAAACTGTTGGTGACTCATTGTTCATAATTGACATCTATTTATCACTAATTTATTTTTATGCATCATTGCCCCACATTAAAAAGGTGATTGCATTTTACAGCTAGATGTGACTATTCTGTTGCGTAATTTGTATAGGGGTGGAAAAAAAAGAAAAAAAACAACCAAACAAACAAGCAAAAATCAAACCAAAATGAGAAACATTGTCAAATCAAGGAAATGCAAGGAAAAATATGAAAGGAGTTCTACTCACAGCTAGCTCTAGATTCAACATGTGCCAGATTGATGCCTATCACATAATGCAATGCCCACGTACAGTATGAATAATGTGGGTAGTTTTCACTGGGGTCTCAGATGTCAATTTCAACAATTCAGTTGTAACATGGAAATCAAAGTATGTTTATCCTCCTAGAAACTACACGTACCTTTTCTGAGGCATGTGAGGAGGACACATCTTTCAAAGGGCTGTGCTTTACCCTCAAAGCCCTGCAATACAGACTACCTACTCAGCCTCCAAGGACCACCAATCAGGTAAGTGTTGCTTTGCTTGGATGTCCTTCCATGGGATTCAGCTCCAGGAATCCACATCAACAGAAAGACTGTATTGGACAGCCTTTAGAATAGATGATACCTACTGCATTTTAGAGTCCTACACATAAGAATTTTTTTGAAAACTTTATTTCTTCTCAGGATTCCTTCTCCCCATGTCAAATAACAACAGCCTTTTGATATCACTTCTTTTCAATGCTGATGCAGGGACTTCAGTGCTTCTCCAAGGATATCATGCAATGGTAGTATAACCCTGCCTTAGGGTAGCCTGCCTCTTCAAAAAAAATCCCTAAAACGAATATAGATTCTCTAAATTTTGCAAGCAGTGAGAACAGACTATTTTCTTCAGGGCTTGTCACTATTTTAGATAGCTAAAGCAGAAAAAATGTCTTGCCTGGGTGGAAAATTTCTGTTGTAACTGATAGCAAATACGGGAAGTCTAATTTGCATATAGATGTTGAAGCTTGCAACAATATACTCCCTTGAGAGAGTTCTTGTTGTTTAACTGTGTACACAGTCTGGCACTATGCTGCCCAGCACCTAATAAAAGCTAAATTAAAACTTTTTTAAAACTCTGAGGCTGCAAATATCCTTAAACTATCAATTTGCATTTGCAAAGAAAGGGCAGAACCGTACCAAGCTAAGCCTCATTTAAGAGGAGAAGCAGAGGGTATACAGCAAGGACAAGAGGGGGAAGTAACTTTATTTGAGAGTAAACATCAGTCAGATGTACTAATGCTTTAATTCATCAGCCTAGATGAGCTTTATTACAATGTTGGGATCAAGCAATACCAAGGAGATAGAAAACAGCACTGTGTAAAGGAGAGGGAGACTAACTGAAGATTATTAACAGGCCTGAAAGAAAAACAGAGTCACAATGGCTGAATAGTGAGTAGAAGATTAAATGGAAGGTGAAGAGAGAAAAAGAGGAACACAAGTGAAAGACTGAAGTACAATCTACTTTGTTTCTTGATGTCAATCGTGCTTTTATTTTAATTTTCAGTGAAACAATCATATGATACTGTGTCAAGGGAAAACTAAAGGCTGTCAGGGGAAAAAAACAAGAACAAGTTTTCTTTCATAGTTTCATTAAAATAAACTATCTTAACAGTTTAAATGAAAGTATATATGGTAAATATAAAGGGCAAGTAACATAATCTCAGAACTAGAATTTGCACAAACTTTAAGTTAGGCAGAAGAAAATCCATGATATATATAACAAGGTTTTGAATTCTAGGAGTGGAAGCAGAACATAAAAAGCACAAAACTGGCCACACTGTCTGATACCTCTAGGGCCTGATTCTGCCAGCAGGATACATACTGCTCCCACTGACACACACTGCAGGAAATTATACACTGTCCCATGAATTCTTCCACTCTGAATTAGAATTTAGTTCTCCTAACACCTGTTCAAATGAATAACATCCTATGGACTTATATTTGAATAGCACTGTAACCTTCACTAGGACTTTGAAACTGAACATGAAGAGAAGTGATTGAAAGCCTGAAAAACAGAAATGGAAAGAAGACCACTAAGGGATGCTTCTACAGCTTTGTCTTACAAGGGAATAAAGAATGGAGCCTTTCTAAAGAACAGTGACAAGTGGCATTCCTCGGGGGTCAGTATTGGGACCAGCACTGTTTAACATCTTTGTTGGCAACATGGACAGTGGGATTGAGCACATCCTCAGCAAGTTTGCCAATGACACCAAGCTGTGTGGTGCAGTTGACACACTGGAGGGAAGGGATGCCACCCAGAGGGACCTTGACAGGCTGGAGAGGTGGGACTGTGCAAACCTTATGAAGTTCAACAAGGCCATGTGCAAGGTCCTGCACATGGGTTTGGGCAATTCCAAGAACAAATAAATACAGGCTGGGCGATGAGTGGATTGAGAGCAGAACTACAGAGAAGGAGTTGGAGGTATTAGTGGATGGAAAACTGAGTACGAGCCAGCAATGTGAGCTCACAGCCCAGAAAGCCAACCGTGTCCTCGGCTGCCTCAAGAGAAGTGTGGCCAGCAGGTAGAGGGAGGAGATTCTCCCCCTCTGCTCCACTCTCATGACCCCACCTGCTATGCTCTGTTCAGCTCTGGGGCCCCCAAAATAAGAAGGACATGGACCTGCTTGAGTGAGTCCAGAGGAGGCCACGAAGATGATCAGGGGGCTGAAGCACGTCCCATATGAGGACAGGCTGAGAGAGTTGGGCCTGTTCAGCCTGGAAAAGAGAAGGCTCCAAGGGAGACCTTACAGTGGCCTTCCAGTACTTAAAAGGGTCCTACTGGAAAGCTAGAGAAGGATTTCTTAGAAGGGCATGTAATGATAAGATGAGGGCTAATGGCTTCAAATTGAATGAGGGTATATTCAGTTTAGATATAAGAAGAAATTCTTTCTTGTAAGGATGGTGAGACACTGGAACAGATTTTCCAGAGAAGCTGTGACAACCCCATCCCTGGGAGTGTTCAAGGTCTGGTTGGATGGGGCTTTGAGCAACCTGGTCTAATGGAAGGTGTCCCTGCCCATGCCAGGGGGGTTGGAACTAGCTGATCTTTAAGGTCCTTTCCAACACAAACCATTCTATGATTCTGTGGTAAATATGTGTTTCTCTTTTACTTCATGAACTAGCGATACAGTTAAGGAAAGCATATAACCTTTTCCTGTCATTACTTTTTAGAGCATACCCTTCCTATAGTCTTTTATACGCTGTGTCTCCTCCTTACTACCCAGTGATAGGAACCATCTGGATGAAAGGAAACTATTGTTTATCCTTTAACACTTGATTTAATTTTTATTCACACAAGTGGTGTGATCGGAATTTCATGTATATAACTACCTAAAACTTAAATGTTCTTTTCACTATTCCTTTCACTTATCCACCCCTATGTTTGACAAAAAGTATTTGCCCCTTATTTTTTTTCACTCAGGTTTCCAGCTCTGGTAACATAAAGCTGTCTCTCATGCTTCTGCTTATCCCCAGAGAGTCTGAATAATTTCCAAAATGAGTGTTTCCTGGCTAGTGTCTAGAAAGTTCACTTAATCATATCATCAAGCATGTGCAGGAATGGTGAAATTAGCATTTATAATAATGTATCCTAAAGGAACAAGGAGATCTGTTTACAGCTTATGCCTAGAGACTGTTTGATAGTGGGGCTGTCATGCTCTGCAGATTTTGCAAGCTGTAGGAGTTATAGGGGAGAATTAAAGCTTCCATCTGGGAGTAAGGGCCAGATCCACCTCACTGAATCTGTGTGACGTGTATACATTACTTTGGTTCAGATCATGGGTGTATTTTTGACTCAGATCTCTGGATCACTCATTGTGTTCCAGTTCACATCACCAAGCAATTCTAAAGTGCATGAACTGGTATTCTTTCAGGCAGAGCTAAACCAGAATTGGTGGTTCAAGAACACATCCAGTGTGTTTCAGCTTCTGGTGGACATTGGATCCATGGGGCCAGGCAACAGGGAGCTCGAAATAAACTGTCCTGATATACTTATTGCGTGGGAATTGAACCCCCTGCAGCTGCTGTTCTGTGCTTTAGATCTATGCCTGCAAGGCTGTGTTACACACAAACACAGCCATCGTATGTGTCCATTGAAACAAGCTGAGCTCTGAACATGATAGATGCCAAAAACATTGATGGTCTTTGCAGGAAAATCCGAAGTCATTATCTCCCTGGCCTTTTGACAAATATCAGACACAAAGTAATGAATCATTTATTTACTCCTTTAAAGCAGTTTTATTTTGACTTTATTTAATCATGTAAATCTAAACCTGTTTTTCCCTCCAGTGCATTAAAAATGCAGTCTTTTATAGATTGCATATTGTGCTAATTTGGGATCATATTAGCCAGAGAAGTCTGTATGTTATTCTATTTGCAGAATGTGCTGACCTTGAGGAAATTTATTTTAACCCTGGTGAATTTGTTGGTTTGGGAATAATTCTTGGGCATCAGAAGGTTCAGAGATAAAAATGTTTCTTTGACCTTCAAAGTGCTCATCACTAACATGTTGTTATGCAAGTTGGGAACTTTTCAATCCCTTCAAAATGCATCACCTAAGAGCATTCTATCTGCTTGTCACTCTATATTATTCCTATCTGAATGTCTTTATTATGTCCTCATTTTCCATAGCATCATATGCAAATGTCTCATACCCACCTTCAACGCCCTTCACAACTATAACCTTTCTGTTTAATGATTTTTTTTTTTTTTTGCTTTTCCCTTCAAGTCTATAGTGGTAAAACCCTGAGTGACTGAGGATTCAGTGGTACAACTCTCTCTGTGTTTCTGTACCTAATAGTCTCTTTTTCTCCCTGGTGTTTGTTCCTGTGGCAAACAATACCATGTCACATCCTTCTGTCAATCCCTGGACAACTACGCATCACAGTTGCATGGTCTGCAAGGAATCAGCCGCTAATCTTACTAGGTGAGCTGCAGTCTGACAGAGATTATAGTTATTTATTTATTTAAGTAAAAGAAGTTGATTCAGACTGTATTGATAGTGCACTGTTCAGAACTACTCAGATTTGTTCTTGTTGCACTTCCTCCTTCACGCCTGCTGTTTGAAAAAATTGCTTATGGTCTCTTTGTTTCACATCAGATTGCATGTTCTTTGGGATCAAGATTTTGTTTATAACAGTGCTCATCAAACTGTACAGATGGTATCTCTAGGCAGTGCTATCAATCGAACAGTAAACCATGTATTGACACTGTATGAATTCCAACCCTTGGCTTGTCCAAATAGGTTAATCATACTATAATGTTGACACATCACTTCTCAATACAACATGTAAACATTTATCTCTGAGTTTAATGCTTCAGAAAGTCACAGAATGTTATATCTATTTACATTCATGATCTTCCATCCTGAAAAAAAAATGATGTGTTCTTAGGAAGCTTGGCCCCTGGCAAAAGACTTAGGCACAAAAAGTCAGAAGTTAATGACATTAGCACGGCAGAATTTTGTTTATTTTTAAAAGAAAGATATCTGAGAAGAAAAAAATTTGTATAGGCACATATTTTTCGTATCAACAGTCCAAAGAACCTTTCCCATTGTCCTTACACAGAAAAGTGATGAGTTCAGGGTGGTTGGAGGAAGTCTGGAAACAGCATCTATTTTGCCAACCTCTTTTGATACATTTCTTACAAATCCTCATCTACTACTAAAAAAAGATTGTTAAAGCCAAGGAGTAAAGAAAAAAAAAAAAAAGGAAAAATTAAATGTCAAATGTCATTTGTGGTATTATTCTATTTTACTGAGGGGAAAGTAAAATGCTGAGTTTTGTCCCTGTGTTGGACTGGACTTGTTTTCTCCAAGCGTTATGATATGTTGAGTAAACCTATCAAGAAGACAGAATGTGTAAAAAAGTTACTGACTGATAATAGAAACAGTCTGAATTTTCCGTATTCTTTAATATTGTTTTTATTTATTGAAATAATTATTGAAAGAACTATTATTGGAAGAATTTGTGGGAAAGAATTTTCTCTAAAAAGCAGAGGCCAGTATATACATTTGGATATTAGGATTTTGCTAGATTACAGATATATATAAGTGCATGTATGTATTTTTTAGACAAAGGAGTTTGCTCTAAATTAAAATACTGCTCTTCTCAAGTGCTATAAAAATCATCAATATGATTTTCATAAAAGGAATAGTAAGCATCCACACATTTGTCATTGGAGTTTCTTGTATTGCTATTCTTTATGTTTTAGGAGCTTTCCTATGTGTTAGTTCTCAATATACAACCTAGTGTCTGTCAGTCAAAAAAACAAAAAACAAGGAAAACAAGGTACAGAACCAAAGCTCGGTTTCCATTAACATTAAGAAGAGCACCTTCATTTGGATTTAGTTGCACCACTCCTATTCCAATTGATATGAAATCACTTATCTGAATGGAATGAATTGAATCCATGTGTGAATACTTTCATATAGGAAAACTAGATAAGAATCACTGTATATTAAAATAAGAATTGTATAAATGAGCAGCATATGAAACTCTTTTCATGTGCAGGCACTTTAGCATGTAGCCCTTTTACAGTCAGTGTAGTGAAATGAAAGTAACACATTCTCCAAAACAGTTTTAGGAATAGGGAGTTAAGGCAAAGTAAAGAAAGCTTTTGGCTGGGTTGAGAGAATGAATATTGTCAGTTCTCCTAATAAGAGCAGTCTGTGTCTAGAAAGATCCACTAAAGTCCTTATCAGATCACGTACATCTTTAATAATGTCGACATATATATGAATAACATAAATGAAAGTTCTCTAAAGATGAGGGTCTTTTCTATGGAAGAAAATATAAATTTTTCCTCATCTCAGTGATAGTGTAAAAGGAATTGCTGAATTCTTTGATCAGATAAATCTTGGGATAAACTTAACCTGTTAATTAAACATAAAACAAAATGAAAAAGTTAAGATGCCAGAAACAGTGATTTATCTGCATGTTATGGCAAATGGACTAGGCACAGTTCATTTGAGATTAGTATGATCGTGCTATCTGGCCTAAGTTTTACTGAAAATGTGTTTAACTATTTTTTACTTTTGAAATGGGTAGAATCAGGTGTTTACAGCAAGGCAAAGGCTAATTACATTGGTGATTTGCCTCCTTTTCCTTGTACCATTCATGTTGCACCTGTATATGATTGTTCATCAGAAAGCTTCCAGTTGCACAGTGGAGATTTCTATTTTTGTCTGCAGGTTTAAGTAAATTCTGACTGTTCTGCAGCTCAGGACTGGAAACCAGGACAAGGAAGGAAAAACAATTATTTTCTGTAATAATTTATAACTATGTGAGAAGATGCTAGGAGACTTAATGGACAACTTTTTATTCCATGCAAATTTTTCATGAGTGGTGTAATTTAGATGTAAAGTAGAATATGTTGTCAAACCTGTCATCATACCTCTTGCACCTCTCATAATTTCTAGTACCCTAATGTCTGCTATATAACCATTTTTCTCTAAACCGCTTGTAAATTCTCTCAATTTTTGGTCAGTAATTTATGAAGAGTTTTGCAACGTCTTTGAGTAAAATATTTTCTGTGCACTAGAAGATGATTGAAGAAAAGAAATAAAAAAAAAAATTAAAATAAAATAAATAAAAGATACTGTGTTAGGTGGAAACTTTATAGTTGACCACAATTGCACTTCAAATTAACTTACCTCTGAAACCTGATATGAAGACAATTCCAGTACAGCTTCTTTGGAAGACTTGGAGGAAAATTACATCTCAGTCAAAGCATGACAAAAAAATCAAAGAATCACAGAATATCTCAAATTGGAAGGCACCGATAAGGTTCATCAAGAGCAATTCCCTGCTCCTCACAGGACTACACCATATGACTAAGAGCATCATCCAGATGCTCCTGGAAATCTGACAGACTTGGTGCTGTGACCAGTTCCCTGGGGTGCCTGTTCCACCCTCTCAGAAAAGAAACTTTTCCTAATGTCCACTCTGAGCTTTCCCTGATGCAGCTTCATTCCATTTCCTCATGTCCTATCAGAGAGAGGAGATCAGCACTTCCCCCTCTGCTGTCCCCCCTGAGGAAGTTGTAGACTGTGATGAGGTCACACCTCAGCCTTCTTTTCTCCAGGGTGAACAGACCAAGTGACCTCATCAGTTCCTTGTAAGTCTTGTCCTCGAGACCTTTTTTCATCTTGGTCTCCCTCCTCTGAACACACCCCAATAATTTCATGTCCTTCTTATACTGAGACACTCAAAACTGCACACAATACACAAGGCGGGGCTGCACCAGTGCAGTGTAAAGTGGGTCAATAACTACCCTTGACCAGCTAGCTATGTTGTGTTTGATGCACCGCAAAACATGGCTGGCTCTTTTGGCTGCCAGGGCATACTGTCAACTTGTATTTAAATTGCTGTCAACCCCAACTCCCAGTTCTCTTCCCACAGGGTTGCTCTTCAACTTCTTGTCCTCCCAGTTTGTACATATAACCAAGAGCACTACATCTGAGGTGGAGAATTGTCACTTGTTCTTGTTAAATTTCATACGATTGGTAATTCACCAGCCCTCTAGTCTATCTAGATCTCTCTGTAAGACCTCTCTAACCTTGAAGGAGTCCACAGCTCCTTCTAGTTTAGTATCATCAGCAAACTTAATGTACATTCAATCCCCATGTCCAGATCATTTATAAAAACATTAAAGAGCATTGGCCCTAAAATTGAGCCCTGGGGAATGCCACTGATGACTCATTTGTCATATACCTTCATTATGTCAGGCTTGGTGGAGAATCAAAGTTTAATTTTGATTTATATTTAAAGGAAAATTATGACCGAGGTTTCCCATTGTCATTCCAGAATCATATACATCTTTTGGGCAACCTAAATGATTATCCAGGCAATGTTTTCAAGGTTTGTAGTTAGATATAGTTAGGGGAAAAAAACAAAAAAGAAATAAAAAAACAACAACCAAAACCCCAAAACAACAACAAAAACTCAAGAGTTGGAAGAAAAAAAAAAAAAAAACAAAAAACAAAAAACAAAAACAAATCAAAGTAATTTGACCAGCTGGTACCAGTTCCAACTTGTATGTCACATATTAAAACTTCCATGTCCTAGAAGCTTCAAGTTTGTGTTGTTCAATTCGTTCAAAAAGACTAGTATCCTTAATTCATTTCTTAGAAAGTTTGCCTTGCTATTTTTGGAAATATTCAGTCTGAAGTTTATGAACCTGAAATTGTTATACATGCTCTGATACAGGTAATAGAACATTATCAGTAGATTACAGATCACTGATTCTTGCACATGTGAGGAGAAAATAGAAACATTGCTTACAAATTAGTAGAGGCCTTAGTGAAAGGAATTCCCTGAGACTTGTTCTCACTGGTAACCTTTTGACTTCACTAGAAACTAGAAATGTGAAATATTCTAAACTTGTCCTCTCTACAGAGAAGCACAAAAAGAAAAATAAGAGAGAAGAAAGGGAGAGGAACATGGAGAGGAAGAAAACGAAAGAAGGGGGGAGGCAAAAGGAGAAAAAGGGAAGGTGGGGATGTAAAGTTATAGTTTTCAGGCTTCCTCTGTGTATTGGGTTTGTGTGAAAAGGTTTTGGTAGTGGGGGGGCTACAGAGGTGGTTTCTGTGAGAAGATGCCAGAAACTGTCCCCATGTCTGATAAAGTGAATGCCACTCAGCTCCAAGATTGATCCAGTGCTGGGCAAAGCTGAGCCAATCAGTGACCATGGTAACGTCTTTGTGGTAACATATTTAAGAAGGGGGAAAAGTCACTATGCAACAGTAACCAGAGGAGAGGAGTAAGAACATATGAGAGAAACATCTCTACAGACACCAAGGTTAATGAGGAAGGAGGGGGAGCTGGTGCACCAGGCATCAGAACAGAGATTCTTTTGCAGCCCATGGTGAAGATCGTGGTGAGGCAGGCTGTCCCCCTGCAGATCATTGAGGTCCATAGTGCAGCAGATCTCCACCTGCAGTCTATGGAGGACCCCACACTGGAGCAGGTGGAGGCACCCAAGGGAGGTTGTGTCCCCATGGACAGCTCACACTGAAGCAGGTTTTCTGTCAGGACTTGTGACCCCGTGGGGGACCCATGCTGGAGCAGTCTGTTCCTGAAGGACTGTGTCCTTGGGAAAGGACCCATACTGGAGAAGTTCATGGAGAACTATCTCTCATGGGTGGGTCTCCACACTGGAGCGGAAGAAGAGTGTGAGGAAGGAGTGGCAGAGATGTGTGATGAACTGGCTGCAACGCCCATTCTCCATCCCCCTGTGCCACTCAGAGGTTAGAGGTAGAGAATTTGGAAATGAAGTTGAGCCCATGAAGAGAGGGGTTGGGGGAAGGTATTTTAATTTCTCATTATCCTATTATGATTTTTGATTGACAATAAATTAAATTAATTTCTCCAAGTTGACTCTGTTTTGCCCGTGACAGTAACTTCTGAGTGATCTCCCTGTCCTTATCTCAACCCATGAGCCTTTCACTGTATTTTGTCTCCCCTGTCCAGTTGAGGAGGGGGAATGGCGATAGTCCATCTTGGTGGACACCTGATATCCAGCAAAGGACCACCCACCACTATCTGAAACCAAAGAAAACAAAAGTGAACCCACGAGATTAAATTAGAACATCACTGTATATTGTTTCACACAAAACAATCTAGCAATTTCAAACATACAGTTACTGGATTCCCAAGTCACAAGTTTGAAAACTGAGATTGCCAGTCATTAAGTGACATAATCAAGATGACACAAGAATGCAGCGCTGGATCCAAGATTCAGACCTTCTCACTCTGTCTGGCAGGTGAGGCTTGCTCACCTCCAGTGTTAGTCACCAAGACACTTCATTTAATTGTTCTCTCCCAGAGTAGCTGTGAATTGGAGCTGTTATAGAGACTGGTGGGAAACAAGCATGTGTGAAAGGTTCAACTGACACTTAATTGATTGATTAAAAAATGCAAAGTATTATCACAGAATATTTTAAATTTAAATTATATGGCTGGAGGAGAACATGGCAAAATGGAGGAGGAGCAGGAAATATTTGTCCTCTATCTCAGTGTCTTCCACAGAGCTCAGAAGACCTAGTCTTAAGTAATCCTGGATTTTTTGCACTAGTAATGAAGTTGTAGATACCTCTCCCATTGAAGGCTGGGTGGTCAATTACTGACCTCCCCAATATTCCAGACATAGTTTAGAGAACTTAGCACTGCCTGGACACCGTTTTTTTTTTTTTTTTTTTTTTTTTTACACAAGTTTTCCAAAAGGAGTTAGGATCAACTGGCATAGAGATTTCTTGACTTTTTCAGTTCAACAGCTGAAGCATCTCCAAAGTATATGCAGGCTGATCTTGAATATCATGGGCAATAAGGAATGACTCAAAATTGCAAGAAAATAGTATATTAAGAACCACTTTCCATAATAGATTATCATGGTTAAGAGAACAACACTTCCTATGTTTTTTTAAAATACAATCTCTTTATTAGTTCATTTTGAAGAACCTTATTCCAGGACATTTAAAAAATCTAATCAATGGTATGAAGACGGAAGACATATGGAAAATTTCAAACTGTCAGTAGAAGCAAGGTCTGTTTACAGGACTGTTTAATGTAATAATATCTTGTTCACAGTTCTGCTTAGGAATCTGCCTAACGAAGGAATAAGGTACACCTTATCTATGATTAACAGGATTGATATTGTCTGCTTACATTATTTAGGTACACTCCTATCTGTGAAAAACAAGGTAATAGAGGAAGGATGCTGAAGCCTGCAGAACTACCTGATGCAACTGGTTTTGTGGTCTCAGCTGTAAGGGAAAGGGGAAGACAGAACTAAGTTCACAGAGAGGACATTGATGAAAATGAGAATGATGAAGTAAACGACCACCAGGGGTCCTAGAAGACCACCTAGAGACAGTAGTGCACATGCTGAAGTAGGTGGCAACATATTATAACGATTTATCGGAAAAGTAATGAATATGATAATTAGTTTTTGGAAGATACATGAATATGTAAATGAATTGTATATAAATATCATAAACTCCACTATGGTGGTATGCATATTAGGAGGAATGATCGCCTATGCGTCCAACGTGTTGAATAAAGAATACCTGCTCAATAGATATCATGGCTATTGAGACCGAATTCTTGGCTTCCGTATTTTAAACAAAAGTGTGCACTTCTACAGTCATCTGTGCAAGGTCAGTTTTCAAAAAATAATGTGTACACAAATCACTATATATCAATTACTGCATGTGCAAATGAAAACTTTGTATATTTGAAGTGCCAATTAACCCCTCAAATCCTATTCGAGAGAGCAAGAAATAGATTTATAGGAAAAGAACATTTTGTGCAAATATATTTATAGGTATCTCAGTTCTGAAGCTTTGAAAATACAGTGTATTATGTGTGTGATAAATAAGGTCAAGGATGGGCAGCATGTCATTGGTGGAAACAAATAAAAAAATTTTCTAGCAATTTCCAGTTACTCTTGTGTTATGATCTGAAGAATGGATGTGAGTAGATCTTCTTAATCAATTCTGTTTGGTCTCCCAATATGTAGCAATCTCAAATCACAAATTCTGTTTAATTTCAGAGATCATCTGTCTTGTCTTATAACCACAGTAACTATGAAGACTGACAAAATTAGAATAGTCAGGAGCAATTCTGTCTTTTGAGAGTAGAAATACAGCTCCAGTGACACACCTCTACTCACACAGAAACACACTAAAACTAGATGCTAATTATTCTCTAGAAAAAGTAAACTGGTATATTAGTTTAATGACAGAGGTCTGCTTGAACTGTACAAATAAAAAAGAGAACAGTGATTTCTACCACATGTTGTTGACCATTCTGGACAGTGATTTGAAGCAGACTTTATCCATTGCTTGTTTTATACTATGTCTCTTCTAGTGTGCCTTTCTTCCACAACTGTGCAAGATAAACCAAGTGTATTAAAACCTGCTCCTTCGAGGCTGTGTTATCTCCCCAGATCTTCATATCCCACTCAGAGGGTATGCATGAATCATCGGAATATCTGCCTTATGCAATGAAGTGAAAAATCTTAAAGCCAACACCTACTCCAAACTAACAAGTTGATAAGGGCTAAGCAGGAACTACTTTTTATTTTAAAGTAGTTTTAAAATGTACCTCTCAAATTTGAGGAATAACTAAATTATAGGCCCAAATTAATGGATGATCTGACAGAAAATTAGGTTTCCTGCCTCATAAAATATCTCAAAAAGAATTTTGAATCATGGAGTAGTGATTCTTCATGGAAAGAAACTTAACAAGAAAATAGATGCTCATAGATTCCAGGAGGGAGTGTCAGAAATACCAGAACTTGCAGAAATGCAAGGCAGGACTGTCCCAGAGCCACAGGTGCTGGAAAGCATACACAATACATCATGCTTACCTGATAGAGCTGGCCAGAGCTTGGAAACATGGGCATCTGCCTTACTGACAATCCTAAGGAAAAACATCTGTAAACTTAACTCCTAACAGATCACCTAAAGTGCTGAGTAAATGAAAAGAAAACCTAAAAGTTTTTCAGAAAAAGTTGTATTGTTCTGAAAGCCTTTCAGTTTCCATAAGACAGTGTTCCCCACCCCTCAAAAAAGTGGTTTAAAATCTTAAAAGTCCCAACAAGCTCTATTTGTAAGAATTTAGTTAACAAGGAAATTTAGAGCCTCTGGCTGAACATGGAAAACATTGTTACTATATTATTTCCATGAAGCAAGGCAAAATGTCAAATGTATAGAGGAGTGAGAAAACTAAGCACACAGGAAAATTACAAAGAGAGATTTTCCTGCATTTTCTAACACAGTAAAATATTAATAATACTTCAGATATGATCATATGATGTTATATAATGTGCAAGTCCTGGTGTTTAGATAATTAAAGGAATATTTTAAAACTGCATTCTGGCTAACAGGGAGGGATTATGCATGGATTTGCTTTAATCTTCAAGAGATCAGATATGAAAAAAAAATAATCTTTCTGTTGTTTGTATTTAACCTGATATAAAATTTAAATTGAAATTTTTTTGATCTAAAAATATACAAATACATTATATATTGAACAATTTGAAAATTTCCATCAAAAATCTTCACTGTACTAGAATAGCAAAGCAGGAAAATATCTTATTTACTAGAAGAATCAGCAGTTTTCTGCATGCTTGTTTAGATTCCCCTCTTCAGGAACTATGTCTAATTCAGATTAAAATGTCATTGATTTCCCTGTAGGATCTCAGAGAATCTGCAAAGGCCCTTTCCTGCAGGGAATTTCACTCTTTGCTGGTCACCACAGCTCATCAAAATGGTGTGTGCATTCTGTGTGATTTAATTAAATGTAATTATGCAAGTTAAGAAACATACTTAAAGGACTGCACTTCAATCAACCCTTTGCTCTGCCTTTTAACAGATATTCACATCACTTCACACTCTGTTTATATGATAAATAGCAGATAAGATACAACTGCACACAGAAAAGATGCACACAAAATGGAAGCACAGGGAAGAATGTATGCTCTTAGCCCTTAAAATAATTCAAAACATACAGGAACAGCTAGGTAAGAATTTTAGTGTAATAACAAAACAAAACCTAGTTTTAAATTTAAAAGCCTTTTGCACCATAATCTCCCAAATTTTCTCTGCTTTACTTTTTCAACAAGAATGCTTTTTTCTTTGTGATTCTCCACATCATAACCATCAGCTGTTGGCTTTTGAAAGCTGGAGAAAACCCTGCCCAGAAGTACTAAAACAGTACTCTTTGGGAGTCTATGTGAAAGGAAGAACTTTTATATAAAGTTTCTAATGTACCCACTCAAAAAAAAAAAAAAAAAAACAAACAAAAAACCATGGACAACCACAACTGTTGGCTTTATAGGGCCCCTGCAAGGCAGCCTTGAAAGCAACCTTCAGCATCTGCTCCTCTGATTTGCATAAGTAATTGGTAAGTGATTAGGAGCACATGCTGACAAAAACAATCTCAGCATGTGATGAAGTAGGCTGATTCTCTTGCTTCAAATTACACTGAATTTCAGAAAGATTTTGAAAGAATGGTTATTTATTTAAAAAGTTTTAAACCTTCCATTTAACAGACATCCATGACCTATCCCAAGGACTGTGTCAGGGCTGTTATACTAATCCACAACTGAATGTTTGGGACTGATACTTTCAGTCAACCCTGGCAAGTTCTTCAGTAAAAAAAAATTGATATTATTTTATTTTTTAAGCTTCCTCCTTTCTCAGTGTTGTCTAGTCAAGGTGTACCTTCACTTCAAAGTTACCTGTGTCACTGACACTTCCTCTGTGCACGACAATCAGCCTCACCATGATGCCAGCACCACACAGCACCATCAGAGCCACTCTGGAGTCCTCAGCTGAGGCTGATCACATGATATTGAGACAACTGGGCCACGACCCAACTCTTTGCAAGAACATAAAAAAAAGTTAATTTCTCATTGTACCTCTCAGCAACTGCCTTTTCCTCCAACATGGGTAGGCTTTAGGGATTTCATCACCTCAGTGAGAAATGAGTGAACATTGGTTTAGTTTAATTAGGTCAGATTCACATAGCAAGAATTTGCCCTTCAATTTCATTAAAAAGTATGGATAAGAAATACGCAAATAAAATTTCTCACAATGACAATAATCTGCATCATTTAGGCAGAAGTATAGAGTTTCACAAGTCATAAGAAATCTTAAAGCAGAATCCCTTTTTTCTTAGTTTGCTACTGGTGACCACCTCTGCTATCCTCTGTACTGCAGCAGAAATTCTTGTTTTGCAAGTATCCCTTTCCTTCATTACATCAAAGGCTATGGTGTATGAAAACATATAACAAACCCACCTTCTCCTGGTCCTTCCTTACCCCTTGTTATTGACAACCTGATGCTTGTGTGAGAGGAAACTGTGAGCAGGGCATAGGATGTAAAATAATTTCTGTTGTCCACTGACTTGTCTTTCAACTGTGTATACAAGCCTCTTCAGCAACTGTGTGATTCCTGTGTTTGTGTGCATTCTGCCTTCAACTGTATGAAATTACACAGAAAAAATGTAGTAGATCCACATAGTCTGTTACATTTGCACCAGGGCAAGTCTGCTGTTATTCAGGGTGGGCAAAATTTGCTACCTTTTAGTTGCCAACTGAGGCAGCTGGGATGCAAAGACAGTTGCAGGCACAACAGAGGCTGCTTTTCAGTGATTACACCAGTTACTTCTGTGCGCAGAATACAACCATCCCAATACACTAGGTACTGAAAAAAGAGAAGGGTTATAAGTCAGCATGAAATGGCTTCACTGAACATCTGCTGTAAGCTGTCTGTGTGGCAGTAGATGAATGTGAACTCTTGGAATTAATCAAGCAGGGCATGACCTTACTGAAACATTTATGAAAAAGCAGTTGCACACCATGGCAACAGAGCCTCTTCTCTCTCTCTCTGAGGCAAAGGGTGGCTCCTCACCAGCCCCAGCTTTCACACTTTGGGGAACAAAAGGGACAAGGAGTGTTATTGATGTAATTGTTTTTGTGAACTGCACAGGTCACTCTCAAGCATTCAGGCTGGTGAATACCTGGTCTTCCTGATGGTCTGTAAGTAGCTGTGTAGAGCTCTCCCAGTGTACTTTTTTCTGACAGTCACAAGCAAGCTGCCTTCATAATAATCACAGTGAGAAAGAGAAAACACTGTACTTTATTAATTTGGTGTCAAATAGGACCACTTCAGAAAATCAGTCTGTGTGTTGTGGTGTTTTTTTCCATTTCATTTCACTCATGGTATAATTTTCAGAGCTTTTTGGAGGCCAGCAGATCCCAGTGAAGGGCAAAGTTGAGTTGATGTTTGTGCTGAGCAGGCACCTCTTTGGCTGTGTTAGAAGAAGGTCATAAAGTTCTTAATCTCAGATCCTCACTTCCATGCATGCTAATCTTGTACCCTCACCAGAGACCTTGCCATAGGTTAAGCTTGTTTGCACATCCACTGAATTTGTTTCCACTGCTACTTTTGATAATGTTGATAGTCACTCTTCATCACTAAACTAAGGCTGTCAGTGCTATCTCTGCCATGGATTACAAAATGTTTCTCTTGGCTTTCCAATGCAAGTTTTGCTATGTATTTTCCAGTTTGCCATAATAACATTCCCACTGTTCTTCACGCTATACATAGTTTTTTATACTATGTCCCTATCTTAATCAGTAAATTCAAAGAGGAATGATAGGTCAATTGGCACTTGTCTCAAACTTGCAAGTAGCAGCATCCATGAAAAACTAACATTAAATTGTGTGTGGGTGAATATAGCAGGGAAAATAAAGAGACTTCATTTTTTTCACTGGAAAGAAACATATTAAAGGGTTATGTACATTACTAGAACAATCAATACTGGTTGATTAAAAGTATACATATTCTTAAAAATACAAGGTACAGATCTTCTAGTTTATGACAGTGTTTAAATGCATGTTTTCACACATAATCAGGTTAACCACTGTCCCATTCTCTGTTATGTTTTGTGACTATTAATCACTGCCGAGTGATACTTTATTTGTCCTCCTCCAAAACATCACTCTTTCTTTCAGAAGACTAAGCAAAGAGAAAATATAATTATAAGTTTGTATTTCTGCCTCAGGGTTTTTTACGCCTCCTGAACAATGTACAAAAAAAAGTGTTTCAATGGAAATAGTCACCATGTATTTTCTCCTTTACCCCTCCTTTCCAGTCCCCATATTTTCACATACTGAAAACAAAAGGTACAGAAGCAAGCTGTTACTCTGAAGAAATGGCTAGTTTGAATTTGAAGGAAATAAGCTGCCATGTACCCACTAACTCTGTCCCCTATTTCCTACTGCAATAAGAAATCCTATCTAAACTATAACAAAAACATGTATAACACATAGAGTGGTGGATCTTGCTTGGTGAAATTATGCTGTTATCCTTAAAATGACTAAACTCAGTCTTTCCTTCAGTAAGGATGCTAATAATATTTCTCACCTCTATCCAACCTCTTCTTTTCACACAATGTGGGTATCAGGACTTTGCCTGTGTGCATACTTGTCATACTTAATCACCAACTCTCTTGCTAGTTTCTGCATAAATAAGATGAAGGGCTGATTTGTGGCAATCGACTGGCATGAGACCTGTGATTGACTGAACCCTAATCACCTTCATACCAAAATATCTGGCTTTTTGGTGCAGGAAACCTCCAGGAATAATATGGATAGCCCTGAACCTTTCTGCAAGCAGCCCTTTCTGTCTGTAGGCCAACTGATCAGCAGTCTTTGTATAATTAAACTGTGTTGACAAACAGCACAAGGTAATTTTGCCATCCCAGCAAGTATCTCTTGCTGCAGAATTAACCAAATTATATAGACAATTTAAAATAATTGGTAGAAGCTTTTCCTACAGATGCATGAGTAGATAGATGCCATCTACGTGATGTTAAATAATTGATAGAAACATATAATGTATGTGCAGGAGTGGCCACCTAAGTTTGCAGGTGATTTGAACTGTAGGTATCTGGCTGGCAGACTGAACATCTACTCTGAACCAGCTGAAGATGTAAGGGCTTCTGCAGTGGAGGCTCCCATTACCATCCACACAGTGACCAACTTTTTCTGAGAGATTCAGTTCCCCATGTGAGCCCTATTCTCCTTGGAAGAGCTCAATAAAATAAGGATTTTCTTTTTGTCCAGAAACATGATCTGTTAATGCCTGTATGGCAAAGAACAGGTGAAACCAAACAACAGTTCCTGAAGTTCTTAGGGATTGTTTGACACAGAACACACTAACTATAAAGACACCATATGATTACATTGTCATTTCCTTAAGAAAACAGATATAATAGAAAGTATTAGCAATTTTTTCTTGTACTCTGTCTTCAATATCAAAAGTAAATTTACATGAGGATCTCTATCACGTTTAAAATGGTATTCTTTATATAATCATGCATCCATAGATGAAAAAATATGAAGGGAATAACTTTCTGCTGATAAAAAACATTCAAAATAAAAATAATTTTCCAGGATATACTAATTTCAGTTTTTAAGGTAAATGTAAATATAAATGTACTGTTTGTTCTTTTGTGTTTACTTCATCAGTATCAAAATATTTGGTTTGGATTAAACCTCCTTTGTATGAGTAAAACAAATTAATACTACTATCTCAATTTTTATTTTTATATTAACATAGTATCATAGAGTTTTAAAATCTTTGTTGCACGTTGCAATGAAAAACAGATTATAAAATATTTTTTTGATTTGAAATGAAGTTTAAAATTTCAATTTCTTTTTACAAAGTTTTTTTTTTTCTTTATATAATATGGAAGTCTTTTCTTTCTCTGTCTTGCTCAGTCACTATTTTTTTCAAGTTACTGTCAACATGAATGAACAAAGTCAGTTCAAAATGTCCCACTTACCTAAAAATGTCATAGAAATCACTATGCTGTCTTTGGCTTTAGTGAAGCATCACATCTTTCTATGAATGATCTGCCTTGCTTTACCCCTAACACAAAGTCAGTGTTACCTTTAGATATACATAATATTTACTGCAATGTTCCCTACTGAATGATTAACTGAAGTAAAATGTTTTGACATAGTTGAGGCAAAATAAAGCAAAATATTTCCATAATTTCCAAATCATTGCCAGGCAATTTAAAAAATTTTGTTCTATAAAAGATTTCAAAACAATGACTTTTTCTTCCTGAGAAGAAATGGCAAAATGACACAATTTCCTAAGTAGTGAAATGACATTCTTTTAGCAAAAGCATTTACTGACAGATACTAACGTAATTGGTTGTCACACAACATTACATGGGAACAAGAGATTTCTCATTCTCTTGGAAGAATACAAGTAAATGGCAAGTAAAGTTTCATTTAACTCTGATACCAAAAATGTAAGACAAGAGAAGAGTCAAAGAGGGCAAAAAGTTTCCATCTTTTGCTAAAAGTAAGTAATATAAATACCTAGAGGAAGGCTTTGGACATTACCATCCCTTTAATTTCTTGTGTTTTTTCACCTGTGCTGGAATTGATTCTCATTAGAGATCCTCATTTCACCATTTGAGAAAAGGGGTAAATCATGGCTATGTCATATTTCATGCCACAAGAGTACACAAAATAACACCTTTCATGTTCTTCTAAATGTGCATTTAAACCAGTAGTGAATCAATATTTTATGATCACATACACTGAAACTAAAAAGGCTTTCTCTCCAGCATGCTTGACCTAAAAGGAGGAAATGAAAAATGGTCTCTAGCTTATCTCTAACCGCCTGCCTGGCATACTAATGCTGAATCTGGAAAAATGGGAAAACTTAAAGTATGCATGGAAGTCAGCCCCTGGGTTGAAACAGAGAGAGTAATTCAATACTCTATAACCAGCAGTGCCAATTCTGCAATGGACAATCATCAGTAGCAATTGTTGCAATAGGAAACGGGTCCTTGAACTGACAGCTTGATAGGTTAAAAGCTTCTCAGCTCTCTCTGAAACTTTAAAGCCTGAAAAAGAGAACATTATCCTCATTTTGTTTTACTTTCTGATAATCCTTCTTCACTAGGATAAACTGATGGTCCTCAGACTCACTATTTATACATCCATGTCATTTGTCATTGTCTTACAAAACCCAGAAACTCTTCGAAGATCATTTAACCACCTTCCAGTCCCAAGCAAAATGTGTGTGTATGTGTGTGCATTATTCAACCTAGATTTAATTTATGCTCTACAAAACCTTAAGAAGCATCCATTATCAGAAAACAAAATATATTAATCAAACTTGATAGTACATACATATATATACACACACATATACATATACATACCCATATACATTTACACTTACATATACATATATATGTAAAAGTGAATGCATTTAGCTAAGGGACAGTTAGAAATACATTGTAATAAAGGCAAAAAAAAAAAAAAAAATGCAAACCCAACCCCAAAGCATTTCTCAGCATACCCGAAAGCTAGCACAGGACAGATGTGCAACCCCTATTCAGAAATTCTCCCTAGCTCCTGTTAAGATAACTAAGTTTTCTAATGGAGCTGATATACTGACTTAGGAAAAAAGATGGATTGGCATAAGCAACATTTTACTGAAAACATATAACATTACTTTCCTTGATATGGCTAAGAAGGATTATACTGGTAAAATAGATTAATGTCAAGCCAGGGAGTTATACAAAAAGCTTGAATACTACCGCTCCAAAAGAGGTAGAAAGGTCATTTGGGTAAAGTGAAGGTTAACATTAAAACTGTACCTCATTCCAAATACTATGAATTACAGGGTACTTCCAGGATTGTAACTATTCCCTTACAATCTCTGAATATATGAATAAAGTATTTCTTCTTCATTTCTTCCAAACTGAGAAAGTCCCACACATCTCTGCCTCTCCCAGCCTGGAGAAACAAGTCTTGCTGATGAAGAAGCCTGAGGCAGTAGCAGCACATAAGGAGTTTCTGTCTCACTACATCTTCCTGCCAACAAACTTACATTTACAGGGAGAAAAAAAGTAGTCTGCTTCTAAAATACTTTACCCTTTACTGTAGGAATATGTCAGATCACTGTGACCTGAACATAGCACAAATATCTCCTAACTAGTCCAAGATTTTGGTCCTGAGATCAACTGAGAAGCAGCCTGAATACCTGAGGCCAACCCACATAATTACCATTTGTAGCGGCTTCTTTTTCAAGTACACAGTTTTATATCCCTGTAATAAGTTCAGCACTGAAATATCAAGGAAATTTGAAGAAATCCATTGGTAGATTTTAGAACATTAAAGTAGCTATTTTCAGCTTTGATTCTCATAAACAGGACTCATTACTTTAGTGAATACAGATTAGGAAGCAAAATATAGATTTACCCATCAGATTTTAGTAACAGAAAATTGAGTGAGTTAATGCCCATTAAAAATATTTAAAATTCAAGGGGTTTTTTTAATCTTTAGTCAATTCATTTTTCATCAGTGGGAAAACATTCACTTCTTGTTCCTTTTTTATACCAGCTGTGAGTGGACATTCCTGAGGATAACATCTCAAAGCAATGTACAGTTCAGTCATTTGAATCTGAAATGCAGAGTGAAAGGTTTGCCTCATGAGCATAGACTAGATTTTCTGGAAAAAGGTGAAGCATGAAGCACCTTCTCAAGCTTAGCACTGGGCTGATTAATGGACATATTTGGCCTTCAACATTAACAGTGGAATTTTCCTTCAAATCCTGTTGATATAATCCTCTCTCTGAAGAACATAGAAACTCACATAAATTCTCCAAGTGAAATGGACTTCAGGGATTTTCTTTTTTTTAAGGCTCTTTTCATAGTCTATCTTATCTTTTGTTTTGTGGTGCTACTTAAAAATGTCTTCCTCAGGTCCTGTTACTCATGTCTATGTTAGAGCACATGAAGAAATGATAGTGCCCTCATTTTGGCTGATTTAATCCCTTCCAGTGTAATAGACAGTAAAGACAGAAAAACCTACATGATTCTGAAGGGCAAGACAAAAGAAGAAAAGAAACCTGAATGTAGGTGCAATGTTTGTGTCTTAATCACTGTTGACACACTGAAAAACCATGAAATAAATGGTTCTTTACAAAGCGTATATGTGGCTGAAAATTTAATAACACCACTCATTTATTAAGACCTTACCTGAAACCTATTAGAAGTAATAGGTAGACTGCTTAGGCTTTTCTCTAAACCCCAAACAGTGTCCATTATCTAAATATTATTTGAATTAAGATAGTATAATAATTCTAGCTGTTTTATCAAATCTGTTAAAATATTCTCACTTGTTCACAGCATATTATGGGAAAAAATAATATGTGATTTAAAAAATGAATTTAATACCAGACAGAAGGCCTTCTGTCCCATATGAAAGCCACTTATGACATTATAACCAAGTGCCCAGCCTAGGGCAGCTTCAGGATTTTAAAAATTTCTTACTTTCTGCACTATATTTACCATGTCATGAGCTTGTCTATGCAGATATTTTTCCTTGGGATTATTTGTATATGTGAGAGGTCACCAAAGGGAGTCAAGTTTGCAACGTTATCAAACCATACAAATGAATGTTAACTTAGTTAAGACCTGAAACATCAAATCCTAAACTAGCAGAAACAAGGATACCTATCCAGCAGGCATACATTTTAGCAAAATAAACAAAGAGGATAGGAGGAGAGTTTATTAAAAAAAAAAAAAAAAATCCCAAATGCCAAACAGCAAATCTCAAATGAAGCAAAAATAAAAATAAGTCTGTAGCCCCCCACCTCCTTCGTATCTATTTGCTGTTCTCTGTGTGCAACATTGACAATATAAGGTAAAAGAGCTGAAGTTTTGATTGTATCAATTTTACCAATACTAGCAATAACTGCTGTTGAAAAGTGACCGAGAATACAATTTTCTATTGTTCTACATCTTTATGTCAGTTATAATGCTCAAGCAAAAGGATCAAGGACAAGAGCAGTAACAGTGGAAATTACTGTCTTGAGACTCTGAAATTTTTGTCTCTCTGTGATGATTTAGTATCTTCCTGATCCCTCTACAACCTTAAAATGGAGTCAGTCTCTAAAAGTTTATTTAACACACAGAAAGGTAGATCTGTTTTTTGACTTCACAAAACTGTGAAATATTCCAAATAAAGAATAAAAACTCCCCTGCTTTCTGCTAACATATCCAACAGTTTCTTAGTCCCTTTTAGGTGTACATGGATACCCATCTGTAGCATTTCCTTAAATCTTTACAAAATTTCAAGAAAATATCTTTAATTTGAGAGCTATAAGGGCAATATTTGTTATGCTATGAAGACAAGAAACAACTTTACAGATTTGTTGGCTTTAACTGGTTCTGATAGTTTTTTTTTCTTTCAGTAGAAGTCCAAAAATCCAGAATGATAAAGAGTATTCTGACTGTATCTCAATGTAATATGAGTGATAAATGAATGTGGGTTTGTTATGGTTTTGTGGTTGTTTTTTTTTTTTTTTTTTTTTTTTTTTTTAGTTAAAATCACCTCCCGTTCTGTGAACAATGTGACAATTTCAAACTAGGAGAGGACATCTCTTGTGCACACGTCTCATGGATGCTCCCTTATAAATAATGGCAAACCATGTTGATGAAAGCATTAACAATGCATTCAGGGAAGCTGATTACTGGAGGAGAATGGTGTGTTTATGGAGTCAGACAGGCCTCTTTCCTCAATGTACTGCATCACTTAGTAGAATGGAAGACAAACAAGAGTGGAGAAGCTATAACATGGGGGGGTTTTCTTTCCATAAAATCACCACCAAGATATTTTTACAGTAGTATGATGCCAATTACTTCAGACTCACAGAGAACATAATTACTCCTGTGTTTTCCCATTACAGGTGTATTATTATTATTTTCTTACAGCAAAAGCTGCTCTAATGCCTCTAAAATGTAAGATCACTTGCAATGCTATATTCCACAGTTAAATCGGAATTGACACATTCCACTGCAGATATCTTCTTGCAGTTACCAGAGGGCCTTACAGCAACCCCATTTGCTATGATCTGAGAAGTAGGAACACTGACAAATAAAGAGACAGAAATATTTACACATGTGCATTGGCTTTGGATATATTCCTAATAGGCTCATTTGCTTAAAGAACCTTCTCTTTCCCTCTAAATATTCGTCACAGTCAAATCTAATTTTGATGTCCTTTTGCTCAGCTAAGAGGCAGAGTGATATCTGGGATTGGGAGCAAAGGACTGCTGAAAATGTATTCCTTCTTGTTATTTATGTGGTAGCTTATAGCCCTGGTGATTTCCCTTCACAAAATGAAAGGAATGAAAAGGAAAAGACAATCATCTCAGCTGTATTTTCAAACTGTAACCCCTCTTGCCTCATCTGGGCTCTGCAGCTTTGTGATATGGTAACAGATGGGATCTACCACTCCTGTGTGAGGTCCAAAAAGGTTTGTGAGCTCTTGTATATCTGCTGTAGCAGTGCAGAAGGGCTGAGGAAGGCTCTTGGTTTTGGAGCAGATTCATGTCACCCTCATCCTGCTTTGCAGTGGCTAAACCAGCATCACTCAAAGGGCTTTCTCCTCAGCCCCGCTACATTGTCCCTCAGTGAGTGCTCTGAACACCAGAGGTCATTTTCACCAGAGCCTCTTTGTTCCTTCCATTCAAACCTATTTTCTTACCTTTAGAAGAGTATATGCAGAGAGAGACCTCTCAAAACTCTTCTCATGAAACTAACTCCCTTTTGTTTCAGATTCCTCCTCAAATTCTATTTCTTCACTGAAAATGACAGGAGTATTAGTAAATACTCTGTTACTTTCATAGAACATAAAACCAGGTAGGTGTCCTTCACACAGATGAATAAAATTAACTTTCCTGAATGAATTGCAATTTTGATACAGAAATATGATTGATATTTCTTATATATGGCAATAAAACCAACTTTGTTTCCCACCCAGGTAGAATAATTGAGAATACAGTGTAGCTTAATGCTTTTATTATTTCTTTTATTTTCCTTTATATACATGATGCTTGCTTACATTGTGATAACTATAAGATTATAAACCCTTTGAGGCAATTGCTGCATCTCTGCTTTCATGAGGAACTTGGCAGCCTAGGGAGTACTCATGTAATAAGTTAAGTCATCCACACAAAACAGAATCAGGATTTTATGGTCTAAGGATTCTTACATGTTAGGGAAAAAAAAAAAAAAAAAAAAAAAAAGAGCTACAAATCGTGCCTTGGTTTATCCAATGAGTTGAGGAAGAGTGAACCCAGTTATACCAGTCAGGCTGGAAAAGACCTAGTATTAGGCCTGAAGAGATTTCACTCTGAAGAGACAAATATGGGGAAGATTCTACTTATTGTCATTTTGTCATTATTTAAATACTTACTGTATTTTATTTTTCCTTATTGAATAATGCATTCTTAAAAGGATGTGAAAGGGGAAAGCGTGAATAATAAAAAGGCTTTCTCACACTTCTGTGTTTGATCTGAAAACCAATCATGACACATAGCTTTTTTCTAGGCATGGAAAACATCTGTCCATGTCCTTTAAAAAAATAATAATAATAAAAAAAAGACACATTTTGATGTTATACTTGTTGGAGTAAGTCAGTTTGGTTTTCAGCTTTATAACAATGTCAGTGGGTAAACAGCCCATCATAGACATACATGGATATGTGCAAACCTGTTCAGTTCATCTTTAATTGAAAATCTGAAATAAGCCACTTGGCACTAAGAGACTTTGCTAAGATCCCAAACCGACTTTTGAATTAGCACAGCTGACCCTGCTATACTTAGCTGCTTGCATACTAACTAGGTGATCAATTTTCTTTTATTGTAATGCTTAAAAATGTATTGTCCTGCTGCAGTGTACTCTTGTTCTTAGTCTTCCATGAATAATTAGCAATCAAAAAGGAAAGGTAGTTGTTTTTTTAAAGTAACTTCTCCAACTCCCATTAATCATCTGTGATTAGCTGCAAAATCTCCAAGGCTACCATCATTCTTTGAAGCTCTCCTTAGGATCATCTGGCTAGCTCTTACCTTCTGAGTATGCCAGTGATAGTATTGACATGGCCATTTAAAAAAAATCTTGATCTGCTTTTTGTACTGAACTTTCATTCACAGAGTGCACATACACAGATGGACAGACATAGACAAAGAATCTCACTATATTACAGAAATTTAAGATGGAAGAACCTACACAGAAAATGCCAATACAGTAATAATTATCTCATGGCACTTTATACATTAAAAGTGTTGCATAAACATTAACTATGTGATCTACACAACACTCTTACAAGATAAATAATTATGAGTTATTATTCTAATGTCACGGCCAGGGAATGTTAGACATGCAAATCCCTGATCCTCAGAGTTCTGAGTACCAGCAACTGAACTGCAATGGGGATTAAGGGAAGATGTCACTTTTGGGAAGCTTTTAATAGATCACCAGATCAGCACCCAGTGTTTATTAAATGATCATATTTAATAAAGAAATATTTACCATCCTGAATTTCTTGTTAAGATCAATTGCTCAGTATGGGTGGCTGTTTCTGTTAGATCTTTAAATATGAAGAAACCACTTCTGAACATCCTAAAATGTCAGGAATTAACTCCATGTCAGATTGAGAACTTGTACATTCCTGTCACTGTCTTGGTTTGCTTACAGAGCTGTGCCACTCACTCCTCAGCACTTCCTCAAACTTCTTCTATTCATTCTTCAGTACCAACAACAAACCTGAGAATCAAAAATTACCCTAGATCCAAGACTGTTTTGAGGGAAATTAATTCTGTTATCAGCACTGGAAATAATTCTGACTACACTGCTTATAGGAATTCTAGATATGACTTAAGATTTCATCACCCAAGAAGTGTGAGAATCACAGACTAGAATCATAGAATCATTTAGGTTGGAAGAGATCTTTAAGATCACCTAGTTCAACTGTTACCTACCACTGCCAAGTTCACCACTAAACCATTTCTCCAAGTACCACATCTACACGTCTTTTAAATACCCAAAGAATCACACTTCAGAGAAGATGAAACTTATTTGTTTATTAAATGTTTAGTCATCTCCAGGCTAATTTAAATTTAGCGTAAAAATTAACTTCAATGTAAATAATAAATAATGATTAATTTAAAATAATGAGTAAGATATAATGACATATATATCCCTAGAACTGACATGATATACACGCTATATAAACATACCTGTCCTGGTAGATTTTTACAGCTTAAACAGAGTCTTCACTGCTAAAAGATTACAGTTAGTTCTGATGTGCTTCCCTGTGCTAAAGTCATATCTTTCTACAACTGTGTAGATAGCCTTGGGGTAAACTGATGGAGAGTATCTGTACATCTGTGTTTCAGTCACCTCTGGAACTACAAGCAGGTTGGTGCCCTCCCTTTACGGAGGCTCTACAGAGAAAACACTCACAACCTTGCACTCTGCAGGGAGAATTCCCCAAACATACTGGCTCCAGCTTAGAAAAAAAATAATACCTCTCCTACTTAAAAAGGATGGGAAATCTAAGTAGTGAATATAGTAATAAACAGTGAGACCCAAAGCTTTCAATCAAATAAGATCTTCATGTGTACTATCTCTAGCTATACCTCCTAATCTGACAAACCTTGTTTTACCAGATCGAAGAAGGCTTTAGCCTATTTTTAACAACACACTTCTTAATAAAATTTTTCTTTTGAAAGCCTAACTTTTTATAATTGTTATTTTTTTTTATGAAAAGTAAATTAAAGACTATTTTTATATTTACATTCTGATAGGGACTCCAAGGAGTCCTAAAATATTTGAATGGTATAAACAAATGAATGATCTCTCCAGGAATGTTTTTTTTTTTTTTTGCACCAACACAGATATACATCCTCTACAAAGACTAACAAAACTGTCAGCCAGTAAAAAGAAAGCAAGGAGTAAAGGAGCCAGAATGTAATTCCTCCAGTTTGAATTTGGCTTGAATATAGAAAGGACTTTATTTTTTACAAAAAAAAAAAAAGTTAGTTTTTTATTTCAAGTTTGATCTATTCCAGGGACGATTGCTGCAAAAGACAGCCAGCTCACAGCCTAACCCAGTATAGAGTTATTAGCAGCTGGCTGAAGTTCACACAAAGGGCATGCTTTGATTTTATAGACATGAAAGGACATTTTAGGGAGTAGCAACCTGGCATTTTTAGTAACTTAAATGTGAAATAAAATTGTTATACTTAGTGTCCATTTGCTCAGATTGTATTTTCAAAGTGAAAGCACTGTCCATACTAAGTATAAAGCTAGAGATATTTAAAGAAGATCTTCATGCAAAAAAAAAAAAAAAAAAATCTGAGAAATATGGTATAATATGATATACACCCTTCTGACAAATAGCATATTTTCATAAAGGTGTTTGTTCTCTTTCATGTAAACATAAATCTTGCAGATTAATATTAGTTCTAGAATTTGGGGTTCTTACCTGGGGTTATTTAACTTTGTATTTATCGACAGATAATTTTATTTTTTTGATTTACTGTAAAATAGATTCAGTTGTTCAGTATTGATGCCAAATGTAGAGATTTAGAGGCAAAGTTTTAGGCATTTTTCTTTTCAGGGGGTTTTTAATGAGAATACTTGGAAAAGAATCTAAGAACATGTTTGTTAGCAAGCTTTCCATATCTGTTAAGGAAGACAACAGTTGCACTGCAACTGAGATGCAAGCCATGCTTCTGTTAACTGCAGAAAAGACTCAAGAAATGAAACCTATAAGGGACTTTCACAGTCACCTTTTATTAACCTGTCCCTACCAAGGGGGAACTTAAATAAGAATGCCTTGGCTTCACGGCCAGCCAGTGCAGATGGTCGGGCATCTGAGATCCTAATAGTGTCTCTGAGAAGCAGATCTACTGAAATCTAATTTCCTGTGGGACTGAGCATAACTTGTCTTTAACAGATTCTCTTTTACCTAAAAGTTTGGAAAATCCTCATGGAGCTAAAACGTACATAAATTCTATCATGGTGCCTAAGAAACTTAGGACAGATGTTGCAGTTTCTCTAGAGACATTAACAAGATATCTCTCAGGTTTCTTTCTGTGTATGCTTGTGAAACTTTCAGTGCTTAAGGCTTTGGAGACCTCTGCTCTGCCCAATGCTAAAAGAGGATCAGTGAGCAGGTTCCAGTGTCACTGCAGAAACATGGTAGTGAAAAGGTGTGAGGACATATCTTGATCACATAAACCTGCTTCTTCAGTAAGCTAGTCTAAAGAATGGTCATCCAAACCATTACATTTGTAATGAAGGGACATTCATTACATTTGTTACATTAGGTACTAAGGGACATTCTCAGGGGTGTAAAGGCAAAGAGTTCTGCCCTCTTTATTATTTATTCACATTCATGTTATCCCAGACTGGATGTGAAGGCAACTTTCAGACCATCCTTGTGTCCTTTTCAAGAAGGAAAATGACTTGACGACAAAGCAAACACTGCTCTTTTGCCTCTGTCACTGCATGGGGGTGAGTCACATTGCTCAGGTTCCCCAGACATCTCTGCTGTCTCTTTCCCACTAAAACACATGCACTGCAGTTGAAATGGCCCACTTGGGATGCTTGTATAATTCCTCTGACTGTGAGCAAATAGTAAGGGCAGGCCATAGGAGGTTTGGTCCTATTAATTTCTCAGACATAAGCACACACAGAACAGGGATTGACTTTTTTAGAGCTTCTTGATGTCTTTCCTTCCAACCTTTATTGCAAAAACTCACAATGCGGAATAGTTAGGCAAAATTCTCTCTAGTGTCTGACAAGATTTAAAGTCATATTTCCCTCAAGGAATAGATCTGTCTATCTACAGGAAAATCTGGCATTTCTGCTGGTGAAAGACTTGGCCACATCTTACCTAACTGCTAAAATATCAGGACTATATTCAGAAAAGTCATTGCCTGAACTTTCAGTCTAGAACAAAACTTCAAGGGCATCTCTTACATATGGATATTTTCAGGAATGAGTTTGTTTTATTCCACAGTAACATATTGTACTTACATACTAACAGGACGAAAATAAATTGAAGGAGAATCAGAGCAACCATCTTTTAAACTCATTAGAATGAAGCAGTGAACATTTTTACTATGATATCTGTTGACCCAAATCCATAAAATCTCCATCTTATTTAAACTAAAATTAGATAAAAATAATTTATGCACATTTTTCATCATAGCATGCCCGTTTTCATCCCATGCCACCAAGAACTAAGCCAGTGGGGTTTAAAAACTTGTTTAGAAATATTTGTTCATAACAAATTGCTTTGATATCTGAATGATGTTCAGTGCTAATATAGGTGAAACAAACTTTATGGTTGTAGTCAATGGCGGTACCAATGACGCACACATACCCAGTCCCAACTCTTACAAGAAGTCTGTTATTGGATATAGTACATCAGAAGTACCATTCACCTTTTGACTCTCTCTAAAATGGAGAGTATTTCTGCACTGCCTAAATTTCACCCAGCATCTCAGGAATCAGTTAGTTGAATAAAACTTCTTCTATCACTAAGACTTAAGACACTATTTATATAGCTTCGTTTTTCCATATCTTCAGAAGAATATTCTAGTGGGAAAGCTTGAAGGAGGAGAAAATAAGCCCATGATTAAATTAAGAGCTACAGTTCTTACTGTCAAGAAATATCTTTACAAAATGATGATGATTGTACTTAAAAGAAATTGTGGAAAATTGGAGAAATTACTAATTAATCTTTGAAGAAGGTATTTTACTATGTAGGAAATTGAAGGAATAGTGAATTCAGGTTTACCTGCCAAGCACGTTTTCATTGACTCTCTGGATGAATGTATAATGAATAGAACATCAGTGAATTGGGAACTGCCATTTCATTAATCTACTTAAATGAATTTATACTACTTAATATGACTAACTATTATTGCACACATATGCTTCATGACACTGAATTTTTACACAGCATCCTGGGACTTACACAGAATCATGTGCTGTTGTGAAGCCCTTTTATGAGTCAAAGAAACCCAATCCAGATATCTTAATGGAACCTAGTTGCAGGTACTCTATTTTTTTGGACAGAATTCATGGTTCACAAGATTCAAGGCACAATATTACAGATTAAAAACTCAGAATATTCCCTGAAATAAATTTCATTATTTCATACCATTTGTTTCTAGCAGTTATATAGTATTTGATGAAAAAGGAATATATGTTATATATTATATATCTTATCTTCTGATATTTGATAGGTATGCACAAGGACTTGCATCTCACAGCCCTTTTGAATGCCTACTCAAGCTTTCTTATCTTTTACTTGAGATTTGTACTCTGTTGCCATAAACCATATAACATGTCTCCTAGAGCAAGAGGCAATTATTTAAATTTATTTTTTTAAATATAGTGCAGTCATTAAGGAAAACAATGAAGCAATGGAAAGAAAAAAAAATGATATAGAGAAAGACGAGAGACAGGGAAAAATAACAGTATTTGAGTATGAAAAATATTGAATTCAAGTCTGTGTTTCTTTTTATTCCCTCAGAAGTTTCTTTCTTCTCTCCTTCTCTAATGTAAGTGCTAAAATGGTGCAAACAGCCCTATTGTTTCGCTGTACACTATTAACAATAGTTTGTTGATCTGGGATCACACAAAGGCATTCATTAGTTGAACTACATAATCATTTTGGCTTTTAACTCCAAAAAAATCTAGAACAATTCATTTCTATGTAATTACCATGCACAGTTCTTTTAGAGTTTACTAATAATGAATACCTATTCTCCCTAAAGTGGCATTGATCACAAATTTACACTGTTGCCTTACTGATTTGACATGACAAATGTCACAGACCAGACACTCAAAGCCATTGCTTTTGCATATGTACAACGAAATCAATTTATAAGGCAATCCATATTACATGTGTAGAGAACTAGTTATTAACTCAGTATTATAAAAAAGTCAATTCCTTCAAGAAGATTTACTCTTGCTGAGTAGAAGTATGCAACTTATTTCATTAACTTAAAAGAGGTGCACTGAATTCTTTCCCTTCCTCCTCCCATATTACCTATTTCCTAATCCTGCACCTCCACAGTGAATATCATGAAAACTAATCGATCCATTTCAGTTTAGGAGAAAATGCCCCAAATTGATGTTTTAGCTGTCTTCTTAACAATGTTAAATGGTTGGAAACTGTTGAAGTGAAAGTCTTTAACTGCTTGCTGCAAGTGAACAGTGTAAGCTGTATTGATCTGCTATGAGGGTTTTACAGTAGAAAAACATTCAGCACATTATTTAAACTGTAAATACCTATTTGATTTATTTTTGGCTTTTATCCAGATATTGGTAAGATGTTTTTTCACTCCTTTGCAAAGCTTTCTTTAAAAATACGAATGACATTCAGGCCTCTCTTACAGATGGAGTTGCTCCTGTTTTGATCAGTAAAAGCTGAAATCCTCTCGGGGAGAAAAGAAATCAAGTGGAGGAGGGAGGTTTGACGCTCCTGTAAGTGATGAAACTAAGAAGTGAGCATCAAGAAGAGGAAGTGAGAAAAGATTCACAGATTCAAAGTTGGAACTAGGTGCCAGGAGGCAAAGCTAGAGATACTAGAAGGCACAGCCTTGTATCTTCAAGTCTGCTACATCTTTGCTTTTGATATTATTCATCCAGAAACTCTTAAAGGGACTACCTAGAGATCACAAACCTGGAACAATGAAAGCTAAAGGAACTCCAGGGACTGGGATTTTGACATGAGGAAAAAATCAGCATGTCTGATTTTCATATTTGAGGATATAAAGGACTATTCTCCTTCCATCATGACTTCTTCCGTGCTTTCTGGAGAAAAAAGATGTTTAGTTGCTTTCAGTATACTTCATCCAATTTATTTATTAATAAATCTTTATAAGCAAAAAGGCAGAAAGTCCTGTTAGTGATTATATGATTAGTTTATATTATTTTATGCTGTTATTTCTATTACCTGGTTATGCAGTGATTCACTGACTTCAGCGAAGATGTTGATCCATCAAAGATATTTTTTTCTTAACTGTTTGCAATCACGGGCTGTAGACTGCAGAGCAAAGTACATTGAACTCCTTCACAGAGGCATGTAATCATCAGATCAAGATTCAGCTATTGTGACAGAAAAAAGACAAAGGTTTTTTCTTCTCCCAGGGCAGCCCAAAGTGTGCCTCAACACACCTAATGCAGAAGACCAGATCTGTACTAGATTTCAATCTAAACTGACAATGGAAGAGATGAATAAGCATAACTGACTGTTTCACTTATGAAGATTAAATAGCCTTTTACTGCAGATGTTTGCCAAGGAAAATGCTCCCTAGTCGAAGACTATAAGCAGTTAAGATAGATTTGATGAGGATTTTAATTGCTGTTATGCAATTGGTAATGGAAAGTTTTTATTAAATGTCACGTAAAAGCCATTCGATATTTTGGAGCAAAAAAGCTCTTCGTTGTGCAGTGCTTGGGCAGTTTGCTGGCAGTATTTCAGACAGCAAAGAGGTACCTTCTTAATTTTTGTTCTCATTCCTGCTCTCTGACTTTTAAAAACAATTTCCTTAAGAAGGCCAAGTCACATTTAAATGATGTAAGGGCAACAGCCCTAAAGCAAAAAAAGCCCTGACCCACATCATCTTTTTCTCCTGAATGCAGCTGAAAAAAACTGTGATATGGACATTTGCCATCTTTTTCTTCAGAAGGGACTAAGCAGTTTGAGCACTCCTTTCAGAAGGGACACAAATAGATTCATCTAACTTGTTCACACGATTGTAATTTGCTTTGCACAGGAAAAACCTAAGAGCAGTGTTATAGAATATTATAGGGTTTTTTCAATGCCTCCTCTAGAACTTGTTCCATTTTGTATGAAACTATAAAATATTCACCACTTTTCTCACCAGAAGGGGAGAGGGAGGGAACATAGCTGCATAACATAATGCTTAGTTCTAAGAGACATGGCTTTCTTGCTCCAATGGATATTTTAATTCCCTGCTCCAGTTGGTTCAGGAGCTGGGACCCATGTCTTCTCCCTCCCAAATGAATGCAGTAACAGACTATAACATCCTGCTTAGCTTCTCCTCTGGAATAATTATTGGGTCTTATGAAGTGCAATAACAACATTTGGTTAGTAGAGTACTCACAGCAGAGGTACATATTCAACTCTTCCTTCTCTGCCTGCTCATCTCTCTGAAGGCAAATAAAGGATCCTGCTGTTCTACCTGCTGAAGGACTGTAGCTACTGAAGTACCAAGAATAAAGAGAAAAGGACAGTACCCTCTTGATGACATCAGGAATGCCTTTGTCTAAATGCAGTGATATGCCCTTCAAAAATTTGCCGTACATAGTATATGTGAGGACACTGGTGCAAGTATGTGTAAAAGAGGAGTGTAAATGTTCAGCACTGCCATCAGCTAAGAATGTCCCACAGGCAGTGGGGCACTGAGAGGGTATAAACTCTGTTGGGCTGGAGCTGCATCTGAGCAGGGCAATTAGCTGAAAGAAAACTCCAGAATAGCTATCACACATTAGATAAACTTCTTCAACAAAATATGAGATAGAAACTGTTTATTGAGACTGCATCATGTTGGCTGATTAGGGGAAAAAAATTATAATTTTAAACATGAAAACATATTGGAACCAAACAAACAATTCAGCAATGCCTCTTCTAAGGTGGACACTTTCTTGGTAGGCAGCCCTAATTGCTGCAATAGCTTTTAGGTGTTCTAATGCACTCAAGTGAATTATGCACCACACTGATTCTGAATGACACAGCCATTTCTGACTCCATTAATATGGAAGATTTCAGCCAAATGCTTTTAAACGATAGCTTCTCTTTATTTGTAATTTCAGACTCTATTGATTTCCTTCTGTTCCCTTCATTATGATTTCAATTGATTACCTTGGCAACTGCAATAACAATGATTGCACTTGACACTGTCTGAGACTCTCAAGATGGTATTTGAATAGGAATGGTATAATTTGGGGAAAAATGCTTACAAGAACCTGCCATTAACAGTACACTTACACTTTACTTTTATTGACTTCCCTCTCTTTCAAACAGGCCCTTAACAAGGAATCTGTTTCTAGATATGGGTTAGGATTTCAGTAACTCACTGAAGTAAACGATTCTTATTAACAAAGAGCAGATTTTATACTAGTGGCCTTTTTTCAGAAGTGACAGTTCAGGGAAACCTCCCATTCTAGATGGGATTTTTGTCTCCTTAGTAACAGGACTATCAAGTCTTTGTAAACAGTGTTCCTGGCCAAGGCTTTCTTTTACTAACTGTATTATGTCCTTGCACACAGAAGAATTTCAAATACAAGGACATTACTTTGGATTAAAAATTGCAATGGCTTTATTTAGTTTAATTGCAGTTTATACCTTGTAGAGAAGCAATTACATGTGCTTAGGGGAAAAATGGATACTTAGCTTATTTCACATTTGTATTCTTCAGTTTGTACATACACCTTTCAGCTTTATTTAAGAACTGTCCTCAATATAGTGGCAGTATCCTTCCTATGGCAATAATATTATACGGGAGGTCTCTTTTCTTCATAAAGATATGTCAGAATTGTATTTATGTCAGAGCAAATATCACAGGGAAGAGAGGGTAAAGCAAAAGACTGACACCCTTCTCTACAAATTACAAAGGTAATTTACATTTATGAATACAGTAATAAAAATACACAGATTCAGTTTACTCTTTGTCACTGTGTCCATGAGCATTGATTTTGATTTTATTTCACATCACTAACAGTATCTTCTGATTAAAGATACCTTCTATGAGTGTCAGTCACTTGATACTTTATATAATAATAGCATTCCTGTTTCTAAACCTGCCATTTCAATTTCAAAAAGAAAGAAAGACCAACCCAGAAAATGGTCCTTTTTCCTTAAAATCTAGGGAATTGGATGTCATACATAGCAAAGGAGTAATTTTAGCAATCTGCCCTTCTGTTATCTGTTGTGCACTTGCAATGAAAAGCAGTGCTCTTCCTCCCAAGCCACTATTTTCTAGAGAAGCTGTATGATTGCAATTAGTGAATACTGATAGCTTGAAATCATAGGTTAGGAGAGGAATGCTGAAAGTCAGACATGATCACTTTCTTCAGTGTGATAGCCCCCTTCTGTCATCTGACCAGCAAATTCAAGTATGATGAGAGTCAAGAAAAGGTAATTGTAGAGTAATGGATATCACATGTTGTCACTATACTTTCTACTGAGATTATTTATCCATAATTATCCATATCAAAAATGAAAGTGAAGCTTCCCTTTTAGCCCATGCCCTGATATGATTGATGAGGTAAAAAAAACTCCTGGGTAGCCAAGTCAGCCTTTGATCAGACTTTATAGACATGAACTTCAACTATGCAAAAATATTCAGAACTGATTCAGGCTGTTACTTTGTCTCTGGTGTCACTCAGGGCAATGCAAATTATACTCTATCTCAGATTAAAACAGCTTTAGAAACAGTGTTAATGCACTTCCTGAAGATTTCTGACTCAATCTGATAAGACAGTCCCGAGAAGAAAATAAGTAGAGTCTTTGTATTGCTATATACAGTTGTTTTACACATCATGAAAAGATTTGAGAAGGAGGTTTATTTTATAAAATGCCATATTGTCTTCTAACTAATTGTCGTGGTTTGAGCCTGGTTGGCAGCCAACCACAACACAGTGGCTCTCTCTCCCTTCTCCTCTGGTAATGAGAAGGGACAGAGAGCCAGGCTTGGGGTTAGAGATAGGACTGGGATGGGAAAAAATTCCCCTTTATGATCACGAGCAAAAAGCAGACTCGTTAGGGGAATTAAAAAAGAACATACATTTATTACAGACACTAGCAACACATAACAGAGTAGGACAGTGAGAAGCATTGTCACATCTTGAGAACACCTTCCCCCCACCCCTCCCTTCTTCCCGGGCTCAGCTCTGCTCCCGATACCTCTACCTCCTCCCCCAGTGGTGCAGGGGCAGGGAATGGGGGGTGCAGTCAGTGCTGCCACTTCCTTTACCTTCTGTGAGGGGAGTTTCTGGAACTTGTTCCTCCTGCTCCATAGTGGTTTCTCTCTCACAGGAGACAGTCCTCCACAAACTTTCTCCGAAATGAGTTCCTCCCATGGGCCGCAGCGTTACCCACACTGCTCCATCGTGGGTCACTAACTTCCTCCGACTGGATTCCCTCCCATGGGCTGCAGCCCTTCCCGAGCTGCTCCGGCGTGGGACACCCCCGCATGCTGCAATCCTCCCAGTGCTGAATTACAGCAGCAGGGCTGCCTTTTCCCACGAGACCCCGGCCTTCTTCGGTCGCAGCACCTTGATTATTCCAATCAGAAGCCACAGGCCATAAATCAACGTCTGCTCCACCGTAGATCTCCATGGGGGACAGGGGGGGCCACCCTGCCGTCTCACCACAAGATACAGGGGGGTCTCTGCTCCAGCACACCTCCCCCCTCCTTTCTTCCTCCATTCCTCCACTGACCTTGGTGTTCATGCAGCTGCAGCAACTCTTCCTCACAAGTCCGACTGCTCGTCACCACGTCCCTTCTTAAATACGTTATCGCAGAGGCACAGCTGATTGGCTCAGTTTCCAAACAGAAGTGGAGCTGACTTGGAGCTGGGGGAGCTTCGAGAAGCTTCTCACAGGGGTCCACCCCTATAGCCCCCTCCCCTGCCACCAAAAAACTCCACCACTCGCTCAACCCAGGACACTAATAGCCAGATTTTACAGCCAAATCAGGAAAAAAAAAAAATGGTGACATCAGTAATTGAGTAAGCAGACTTAAAAAGGCAAGACCTTTTGGAGAATAATGGGAAAATAATTACATAACAAACTAAAGTACAATAGAATACTATGCAGAGTGATATAAGCATCCAATAGGAAAAACCCAAATCATCTGAAAAAAAACCCAAAACAAAACAAATGTGTTACGCAGACATTCTACTTTTATAATTCCTTCACTACGAATTCTAGAGAAGTTCTTAGCCACCCAAACTGAGATGATCCAGGATTGATCAAAATAACCAATTTCTGAAGAAAAGATAGGGATAGCTAGCTGAAAACCTGTAAGATCCTTAGGAGGAGAAAGGGAGGTAGATTTAGAGAGAGTGAGAGAGAAGGATTTCATGGTAACATGTTGCACATGTCAATGCGGCATCTTATTGCTGCTCTCAACTGGAGAAACCAGAAGGAAAGCCCTAAACTGAAGTGCTTTAAAGAAGGAGTGTTAGTAAAGGCTGAAAGAAACTAAATGGCAGTAATGACTATGATGAGTAGTTTTCAAGCTTGAACTATACAAAAAACATTAAATAATAATTAATTTAGTTAGTTAGATGGAAGTTTTTTAAAGTTCACATGGTCTTACTTATTTTGAACAGTTCTCACTGCTATGTTTTTGGAGTTGGATGCTCAATTTTTTCCTCATTGATGACCAAGAAACCCTGAGATACCTTGAATTGAACCACCTGGTCACATATAGGCAATGAAAATTTTTCTTAACACAGTTTATCATTGGCCGTTGCAGTGGTCTGTTATTTTTAATACAGCTTTACTCTGTTATCATGGTTTAACTCCAACTGGCAAATGAGCACCCTACAGCCACTCCAGCCCTCCCTGCCGATGGCATGGGGGAGAGAATCGGAAGGGTAAAAGTGAGAAAACTTGTGGGTTGAGATAAATACAGTTTAATTGCTCAATCAAAAGCTTCAGGGGCAAGCAAAGCAAAACGAAGAATTCATTCACTGCTTCCCCTTGGCAGGCAGGTGTTCAGCCATCTCCTGGAAAGCAGGGGTCCATCATGCACAATGGAACGTGTGAGTAGATTGGCTGCTGGGTGTCAAGTGCCTGTATCTTCCCTAAACCCAGTGAGCATGCAGGGACTGTGTGTATTCACTGGTAAACTTCATGTTGGACTAGATGGCCAGGGGGACTTGTGAGTGTGGGGTGCTTGTGTGATAAAGGTGTGAATGACCTGTGTTTCCTAGTGAGCATTGAGCTGGACTAGCCAGCAAGCAAGGGGCCTATTAAAAGGGTAAGAGGGTCTGGGATGTGGGTGGGGGTGCCAGGTGAACAGAGGGGCCATGCTGACACTTGAGATATCTGCAGATGTGCGTGTACTTATGAACCTGGAGAGTGGTGTGTGTGTGCTGCACTAGTGACCTTCTGACTGCCAGCCCAAGCGAAACAGGAGGCTCGCCTGTCTGTGCTTGAGTTTTATGTGAGTCCTGTCTGTGAATGCTGTCAAAGGCAGCACCTCGTCTGCGGCAGCTTGTGTGAGCAGCCCTGCCAGTGGCCTGTATGTGGCTGTGTGTGACCATATCCATGTCTATGTGTGTGTCCCTGGGATACGTGCTCAGCTTCGTCACTGATTGAACCAGGAAATGGGACAGTGGCTGTTGCATCCCTCAGCCTGGGAAGAGACCCTGGTTCCCCAGGCACTCCCAGCTGGACTCCAGCAGACCAGCAGCCAGGAGTTCTTGGCCAGAGCAGCTGGATGAGGTAGCCACATTCTTAACATCCATTAGCAGATAATACAAAGTCTCCGGACCTTTTCAAAGTGCTCCAGCTCAGTCCATTAATCTATATGAATCCTGGTTCCTGTCAAACGGACCTGGGTTTGTCATTTGGTTACTAGACATTGTCAAAATGTCTGCATTTTATTTTGAGTTCTGTAAGTATTGCCTTTTTCCATCCCCCAAAGCTTACATGGGTTATAGTTATGGCAATATTTGACATCAATTTTTATTTATTACCAGCCAAGCAAGGATCAATTCACTCATCTTCCCAGATAGGATCTACACATTTTCCCAATACATATATGGACAGAATGAACCCAGAAACTGTGGCATCACACAGCACAAGGTAGGATTACAGGGGACACTGTAGTCCTACAGCCATGTAACACAGTGTTGCAGTTGATAGTAATATGCCATAGGCTTTGTAGGGATTTTGCAATGGCAAAGTTTGCAGAGGCTTGCTGTGTTGAAGTTTCTTTATCTGTCTGAAGATAGACTGGTGTAGCTGAGAAAGCATTTTTTTTCAACCAGTTTTATGCAGATAACAGTAATGAATAGTTATTTTGTGTAGAATGAAATATTTACAATTTGAACGCAATGACATAGAGCAGAAAAACACAGGGCTGGTACAGTAACAGAGGCCTTGAGAAGTGGAGACATAGGATGTGGTATAGAGAAGTATAGTCATGGGATGGTAAGAGATGGGGCACAGGCTTGTCACTGAAGACCCAACAGCCTTAAACAACTCAGTTGATGGTCAGTTAGAAAAATGCAGACCTGGAACCATATGGAACTGATATTTGGGTTAGCAAAGAAAACAAAGAAATAGATAGTATTCAACACATGTAAAGGCATCACATAGTGAATTTATATGTAATGTGGAGCTGCAGATCAGTAAAGAAAGAGAAAGGTGTAAAAGCATGTTAGCAAACATTAAAAAAAATACTCCAAGTGGATCCCAGGAGGAGGAAGAAGAAATCATCAACAGGTACATCATATTCATCCTGGTGGAGGACTCCAGATGCTGATAACTCACCGTAACACCTGTTCCCTCGCCAAGCGTAGGATATAGAGAAGTTGGGGAGAAGGGTGAGCATAACACAGGAGAATGGGTAGAAACTGAGAAATGTGTGTGTGTGTAACAATTTTAACTGTATTACTATTCTTTTTTTGGTTTATTACAGTTACATCTAGACTAATAATTTTTTGTATCTAGTTTTCAGTCCTATTAATAAGAATTTCTTCCTTTACTTATATGTAAGGTGGTCTTCCTTTATACCTGCAAACAATATTTTGAACATGTCATCAAGAAATTCAGAACCTTTATTGAAGGAAATCAATACGTTTGGAAACTTACTGAAAGACAACTGTGTGGCAGAAGTTTATCCCCTCAAAACTTTATGGTTTTCTTCTGATTTGCCAATTTCTTTGTTTACTGTGTTCAGTTATCTCTATCCTTTAATCTCTTTCTAATCTCACTCTCTTTTTTATCCCTTTTCCATACCCTTTACTCTCTTCCAGTTTCTTACTGTTGTGTCTGACAGTCTGTTTTTTTTTTTTTTTTTTACAGTACTTTCTCTTCTTCATCTGGCTCCATGTAAAAAAAATCCACAATGCTGCTGCATGAAACTTCTGGGAAGAAAGAAGCCAGCATTCTTTACAGGACTGCAGGACAATGGAGTCTGAAGACTCTAATAAAATAACAGGAAGTAATTCCCTTTCTTTGAGACTACAGTAACAGGACAGTGGAATTGCCTGCTTGGAAAATCCTCCAGTCCTTGATGCTCACTTTCTTGCTTTGGAAACATTTGCTGCCAAGCTTCCCTGTTCATTTTCTGGGCTGACCCTTGGTTTCCTTTCCCCAGAATTTTTATGGTAATGTTTGTATTCTTTGGCTTCTACCCATCATTGAAAAAACTCCAGCTTACCTCAAAATCTTTCAGAAAGAACTGAAAATAACTGTTTTAAAGGCTACAATTATTATTTGCCTCAACTTCTGAATTTTCATTGCTTCAGTATATCTAAGCAGACAGCAAACATTGCTTGCTGCAATAAAGTTTTGCCAGCAGTTATTAATAACATCAATTTACAACCCACATTTCATCAAGCCAGTTTTCCATAATGGAATTGTTTACAAATAACAGGTCCTTGCAACCCTCCTGTCTGTTCATACACCTTTAACGTTACTAGTTCTCTATGCATGTCTGTGCAGACCTGTGACACACAGTACTGGGCTCATGATACAAAAAGTTTATACACACACACACACACACACACATTTTTATCACAAATAGGAGCCCCCCTCCATTTACTTTCTCCGACGTTCTAGCCTTCCCTGCATGACAGAGGAAGTAACAATCTGGGTCATATATCTGAGTGATGCAATTAAAAGATTTAAACCTGTATATAAGTATATGTAATGGTTTTAGATATCAGGTAGAAACAGATGTACTTCTATGAAGAAAATACACATTTTTAGAAGTCATGTTGTCTTTAGTGGAAACATCTGAAGGAAACATACCTTTCAATATAGTGTATTGTATTGAATTAATGTATCAAGATTTGCCTCTTAGGATATTGAAACAGAACAGTACCATTATTTTCTTAAATGCAATTCTTGCCTGACATTTTAATCATAGTATGTAATTATCACACACTTCTATGAACAAAAAGATAGATAGAGTATTATAGCCAAAGTAGTTTTCTTTTTTAAAGTAGAAAAGTTTCCAAACTACCTTAAAGAGTGAGCTTGTTCAGATAAAGATTTTTTGGTTCAGCCTCATTTCCACTTTATAGTTCCTATTTCTTATTCTGTTTCTAAAAAAGGACAAATTATTGAATTTCATTTTGACTTGCCAAGTTGCTGACTACAATGGAGAATATCATCTCTCTGAATAGCATTCTAACATTTAAAAAACAGCCTACAGGTGCACTTTGTCTAACATTTGGTGTGACGGAGCAATCATAGTATCTTATTGGGTTGACTTCTCTGCCTTATCAAGAATTGAATATCAAGCTATTTTGTTCCTTTTCACCTATTTTTTTCTCATATTTTTATTTGGTCTGATGATACATAGAAAATACTGTTAAGTAAATAAAGTGCTGTTTGATTTTTGGTATAATATAACCTAATAAAAGAAAAAAATAAATAAACTTCCATAATGGTAAAATTAGTGGAGAATTATTTGCTTGATAGAATTAAAAGGTTGTTATGAAAATGATAACTCCATTACAGGGCAGTACTTGCTCTTAGATTGTAAGTACTGTAGCTTAAAATGTATTTAAGAAGCTAATGGAATTAGCTGACTATAATTAGGGATGATATTGAGCAGATTGAGGTTGGTACAATAAAGTGCCTCATTCAGTTGGTCAGTTCTTTAATGCTTCCTTCTATGGACAGGAGTTGTTTGATCAGGTATCTGCATGGACTATGTGCTTCATATAATGGATCTCATATACTTTCTTGAAGTGGTTCCCTTTATGAAACGTGCTCAATTATGTGACAAGCTGATAATCAAAGACATTAATCCTAAAATATAATTTCAAGGAGCTTTGAGAGCTGATGAATTATGCTTCCCTTTAGATGCTTGGTTTGGAAAAGTGAAAGTACTGGAAAGCTGTAACTGTTGCCAACCGCTCTGTTACCTTTCCCCGAAGACAAACTCAACACTTCAAAGTACTTCTTCCTGCAACTGGTCAGCTATTTCTTCCCCTTTCAACTCATCTGCCCCTTGCAGCAAAAAAGTGTAAAACTATTCTGCCCCACCCCTCCGCACCCAAAAAACCCACAAAACTAATAAGACAAATGTGTTTAGTGTATTTTTAGTTCTGCTTTGACTTATATCAGAATTTTTTTTGAATTCTCAGCTGAACCTTTTGGTACATCTCATGAGCCAAAGGGCTACTCCCGCCCCTTTGGTTCCTTTTGTTTCCACCCAGCGCTTCCACTGCAGGAGCTTCGGATAGAGCTTCCGAACAGGCACAACATGACGCTTTGTCACATATTGTGAAGGAACTAAATGGGATAATACTTTCATTTTCTAATAGTTTTCCTGGAACAGACCTCATTGCCATGGCTGAAGCAGTCAGAGTGAAGATACCTCCCTTCCTAGTTCTACTTGGTCACCAGCTATAGGTTGCATAGCAGGAGAAGATTCTACCCAGTAAGACTTTTGTTTCCTCGAGCACTGTGCTGCTTTAAGCGATTCCTTATATTGTATGTCATAGGCTCCCAGCTGCAAATCAGAAATGAGAGCTAGCGTATGTGGACAGACAAAACATGGGATAATACAAAATGACAAAATGCATTTCAGAGTCATGAAAGCATGATAACTTTGTCCACTTTCATTAAAATAAAATTAATTAAAGTGTTTACATACATATACATAATCTTTTACCTAATAAAACTGTTATGGTACTAAAGTACATTGATTTTCTGTAAGGGAGATGGCAAAATGGACTTTTTAATTTGGGTCAAGACAAGGTAAAAACATATGGAACCTATTATGACACAGCCCAAGGATGACTGCATAATAAATATGAATATAGTTCTAAAATCCTACAAGAACCCTTAGATAACTATATTCATTGAGAATTATCACAAAGTATTCACTTGCATTTCCTTCACAAAGTACTTAGGATCACCTTCTTCTCACACTGCCATAAGTTCAGATCAGTTCTTAAGGAACCAGAGGCATTTCTGCATATACAGGAATTTAAACAAAGTAGAACTAAATCTTGCCATTCATTTAGGTACAGATGTCTTTAGTAAAAAATAAATATTCTCTCTACAATACTGCTTTCAGTACTCAGAATGAAACTACTTAAAGCAGTTGTAACCTGGATTATTCAGTGTGAATAAAACTGCCTCAAATTTATCAGTTTAAGCTCTTAACAAAATGCATAGATCCATATTGACCAAATTATTTTGTAAATTCATTTCAGTTTTTCCAAATTTCCTGACAGTCTTAGTTAAAACACAAACTATTTAAAGTATATTACTTTTATGAATTATAACAGAATTGAAAACTGTCAAAAAAACCCCCAACAAATAGTAACACCTGATAAAGTAGAGCACAGCACAGCTTCTTAGTCTATGTTTACATGGATCTGTTCTTAGATCTGACCTGAAGCAAGTATGTGCTTGAAAGTTTTTGTTTTCACCAGTTATAGCAGCTAGTCTAATGAAAAGTATTTGTATTGCTATAAGTTTTGACTTTGAGTCTTACATTAAGGAACCTCTCTCCTACTGGTGGCTAAACAGACATATGAAAGTGCTCAGTTAATCAATTACACAGAATAAGAATATTCATAATTTATTTGTTGTTAACTCGGTCTGGAATCATATCAACAATGAGCTCTGTGTAGACCCTCAGTCAGTTCTAAGAATGCCACTTGCTCCAGACTGGGACTTGTTCATCTGCACACAGTTAAGGAAAAATTGTTGAAAACCCCAAACCCATGGTACTCAAAAGGCAAATTTCTCTGTTATCTGATTGGCATCTACACATGTAAGAGCTGAAATAAACATTGCGTGGAACAAGAAGGAACCATTTTTTTATATTGAAAATAATTCTTTTAACATTTTCCTTACAAGCCAAATACATATGGTAATTTTTTTCTGCTTAAAGCAAGTCAGCTAAGGATTCACAAGCCACAAGTTGTCACAGTAGATGGCAAATGAGGAAAAGCAGACAATGAATTCTTTTGAGAGTAATAAATGCATTTGATGTTTCCTGGTAAGCTCCTAAATAATGCTGTTCAGAAATAAATTGTAAATAATTAGACATTTGGATAGCTAAAAGCCTCTCTCATGCAAAGTTGAGGTGCCTTCCAGCCATTTCCCTAGCTGGCTGCTGCTCACTGAACAGCGCATTTGTAGCCCTTTGCTGGGACAGCAGCAGCATGTCAGCAGGACTCAGGTCTATGCCAGATCTTCTAATCCTTGCTATGATGGAGGAATTTATTTTTCAGTCAATTGTTAAGATTCAGAAAAAAATTAACAGAATCATTTAACAAAGTCACCAAGTTGGGAATGCCTCCACATGATAAGCTTAGTAATGGACATGGCATAAGCCTTAAGAATCCTAAGAATAATAGCATATTCCTTGGAAGTGAGTGGAATCTGATTAAATATTGTCTGGTAAGCTATTGTTGTCATCTGTAACATTAGAAAAGTCCAGGTGTCAAGCACCTTGGTGTGAGCAGTTGCATCAATGAGCTTGAATGTACACAGCACTCAACAAAGACTGCTCCCAAGCATGCAGAGACATTGTACAATGGACGGAAAGTCAGCCCTGCACTTTCTAACATGGCAGATAGGCAGGTACAATGAGAGTTTGTTTCCTTAGTCTGTTCTGCATCATTTTCATCACTCATAACAATTGTAAATCCCATATGGTGTTCTTCCAGCCAAAATACTTTGAATGGACACCAAATGAAGTGTTTCATTTTAGTTTCCAGGGCTGCTTTATTTTGTTTTTAATCAATATACTTTAAAATTTAAATGTAGGCAACTTTTATCCTTCTTTTCCCTTTCCCTTTCCCTTTCCCTTTCCCTTTCCCTTTCCCTTTCCCTTTCCCTTTCCCTTTCCCTTTCCCTTTCCCTTTCCCTTTCCCTTTCCCTTTCCCTTTCCCTTTCCCTTTCCCTTTCCCTTTCCCCTTTCCATTTCCCTTTTCCATTTCCCCTTCCACTTCCTCTTTTCTTCTCTATGTTACTTTTTCAAATTACTTTTCTGGTTATTTTTCCCTCCTTTTTTTTTTTTTTTTTTTTTTTTTTTTTTTTTTTGTCTAAAAAAATAATCAAATCTGCAGTGAGCTAAAATCATTGTGACAGAATCTATGCATTGACATCTCACTCATATTCACTATTAACTATCCACACACATTTCTTCCCACTGTGACCATCAATAAGACTTTCAGGTGGAATGTACTACATACTTGGAATATTTGTACTAGCTCTATACTTGCAGTTCTCCTGCAGGAGAACTGGAGAAGGCCTTGGTTCAACAGACCTGTGCAATGCTCGTTGGATAAGCTGCAGTTCCATATTTTAAACATAAGACTTTCAGGTTTTTTTCTGAAGACATTATTGCACTGTTGTACTGGCGTTTTTTGTTTGTTTGTTTGTTTGTTTGTTTGTTTGTTTTTTTTTGTGCGTGTGTGTGGCTATTTTTTAAGAATTTATGCACTCTTCAGGAGAAGTAGCAGTTTTCATTTATTAGCCTGCCAAGGCTAATCATAAATTATACTTAAGAGAAAACCCATTACTGAGCTTCAATCATTTATTGCATAATGAATGTATATTTCAGGTACAGTGAAACATTTATAAGGTTACTGAAAGTATAGCAATTAATAAAGTACAGGTGAAGTCAAACAACAATATATTTGGTATTTAAGAGTTTACTGGTGATATATTGTATAGGATGCTAAATACAATTTAAATATACTACCCTTCCCCCTTTCCAAGGCCTCAGATTTGTATTGCTTCATTACCAAGAGTAACAAAATGCATTTATTAGGAAATATTCATTAATAAAACATTAGATTAATTATAAAAAAATCTGTCTTTTTCTGATTAAGATAATAGCAAAAATTAATCTAGAACATCATAAGGGACAGATTACGTGTCTCAACTGGTCTTTGGTTGCAGTTATGACAGCATCCTTCCTCCAAGTTGTGAAATATCTAGTCATATTTCATAAAAATACACTGGATAGAAGTAGACAGATCTGCTCTGGTATAATTTTAAAATTCTAAAATTAAGTAGGACTGGAAATGTTCCCATCCTCCATCTCCTTTTTTTGTCATTCACATGTTCTGGGTTCATGAAGGTGGTTTGTGATTCTATATGAAAATGTTGGCATAAATCTTAATCAATTATTGTATTGAGTAAGACTACAGCAAATCTGTTATTGCCTCTACAAAAAGAAGCAATTATGCACGGATCAAATATTTTTAATAAAGGTGATATATGAAACATATTGCTTACCCATATATCTACTGAGATTTTCTACATATTTTGTTAAGAAGCTACATTGATAGAAATTGAATGCAAGGGCTCATTTTGTTTAAAATGAATCAATAAAGTTTGATACCCAATTATAAAACTAAAGTGCAATAATAGACAGTATAAGCCATCATGGAAGCCAAGCTCTGAATGAACATTTTCACAAAATAAAAAAATATGGCAGGTGTCAGGGGCAAAGCCTACCTGAAGGCTCAGGCAAAGGAGACTTTAACTGTATTTGCCCATTTTTAATTGACTATATTAGTGAAATGTGAGCTGGAAAACAAAGCAATCAATAAACTTTGTCACATAACCACTGTGAGATTCAGAAACCCTGGTGACAACTGCTAACTGGCCTTAGATGGGGAGAGAGTCACAGGGCCTGGGCCAGAGTCACATCATCAGTGCTTAACATATACAGTAATAGACAACAAAACCAACAGTTCTTCAGCTGGGGACACGCATCCACAGGTGTCCAACACTGTGTCAAGGCAAATTCTGAGCTGCAGCCATGGTGTGCCAAGGTCAGCCATCCAGCTGTTGGCCTGAGTGTCCTGGGCCCCAGGTGCTGGGCTGTGCTGCTGATCCATGTGGGTGTGAAGTGTGTAAATGCATCTTAGAACAGAAATCTTAAAGGAGGAATTGTAATCCACTCAGTATACCCATCATGTTTAGGAAATTCATGTCTCATCATGTGTCACAAAGTAGTGCTGTTTTGCTCACCAACAGTCTGTGACAGCAAAAAAGGTTTTGGAAAAACATTACATGCTCCAGAAGAAATTATGTGTTGTTATTTATCCATGTGGCAGAAGAAGATATTCCTATGTTTAAAAAGAAGAAGGTTTTTTTTAAAAGAAGTCTTGTTCATAGATTAATTGGAAGCAGATTTATTGCAGCAAATATAACAAAAGTCTGTGACCTCTAGAGACAAAGAGGGGTTTTCTCTTTTTTGCACAAAAGAAAATAAATATAATATGATTAAAGATGCATATGAAACCACCTGGAATTATCTCATAACTATGTGAATGTTAAATGTGATGTAAATCCTTCCATTGCATACAAGGCTCTAGGAAAACCATGGCAAGAGAAGTCATTATGGCCAAACATGCCCTAAGTATCAGCAAAGGACAGTAACATCTAAGAACTCATTCTTGGTAGAGGAGGAATGGAATACATGTTCCGTACAATATCGAAAAATCATCAGTGTCTCAATTTTAAACTTACGCTATGAAAAATGAAGAATATCTTTAGACTTGCTGTACTGGAAGAGTTTTTAGTAGAGTGACCTCCAGTCCCTTTTTCAGTGCTTTACAGTAATGTCCACCAAATGGTGGAAGGGGGATAAAGAGTATGAAGCCCAATTACAACTAAAGGCAGGAATTTATACATAAAAGTTCACTAGAAATGCACAACTGACACATGAGAGAGGAGTATAGCAGATGGTGGACAAAACCCCTTGTCACATAGTGTTTTGTTTTTAAATATAATTGCTGGAAATCTAGCCAGTACAACTCTTTATCAAAAATGTGCAGTGACTGTAAGAGAAGACAAGTGTGATAATTATGAATGTGCTTGTTTGTGACACTTCAAAGGAGGAACAGAGCATTGACACTTTGCCAAGAATCATTGCTGCACAACCCTGTTTATGATCTGGTTTTCTTTCAGATAAGGAAAGGCAAGCATCTGGGAAATTTAACCTGAACTGTACTTTCTATAAGGAGAGAACAGAAGCAAACACTTATTTCACACTGTGATGTTTGGCTCATAAGCAGTTCTTGGTTTGCCAGTAGTAACAAGCATAAATGTAGAGTCAATATTGTAAAGCAGGAAGAAGTGAATGCTGACATGTTTACAGCATACCAGACTGTATTTGAAGGGCTTGGGTGTGTTCCAGGAAAACAAACCATAAAAATGAACGCAAATGTTATACTAGTATGAAAGTAGTGGGGAAGGTAATGGTAATATTACAAATGAAAGTAGAAAGACAGCTAAGCTGTGTTGGAGAAGAGCAAGCTAGAGAGAAAGAGCGAGAACATATAAATTGCAGAGACTCAGTGGTGATTGCTAATAGATCTGAAAAGACTGAGATAAGTTCCTGATTGGGTTCTTGAAATCTAACTGTGGTTAGATGGCAGTAACAGTCTTGACTACATATTACTGGAGAAATGAAAAGCAATGCAGAATGGAAAATTGTTTATACCTTTATGCACTAACAGTGGTTTCAGTAATTCTACTGGCCAAAAAAATCAGAAACAGAAAGGAATCTGTAACTGTAGACTTTTGACAAGTTATTCAGAAAAGTCAGGTTTGCTGGACAGCCATTTAGTATACTGGAAACATATCTATACCCTAGTGTGCAGTGGCAGAACTCTGAAGAATATTACATTTGTTTTTATTGTAGTTTGAACCCAGTCAGCAGCCAAACACCACACAGATGCTCACCCACTCTCCCCCACCTGGGAATGGGGAAGGGATTTGGAGGGGTCAAGGGAGACTCGCAGGTTGAGATAAAAACAGTTTAATAATGGTGATAAAACAAAACAGTATTACAAAGTATAAATGGGCAAGGAACAATATAATTGCTCACCACCTGTTGACTGATACCCAGACCGTTCCTGGCTAGTGATCCCAAAATACCAAGATCCTGCAATTACAGTCCTGGAAGTGAGAGAGAGTCCCTTCCTGACTACCCCTCCTCTATATACTGAGCATGATGTTACATGATATGGAATATTTAATTGACCAGTTTGGGTCGAGTGCTCTGGGTGTACTCCCATCCCACTTCTTGTGTACCTGTGCACTAGCAGGACATGGGCAGTTGGAGAGTACTTGATCTCTTAGCAATGATTGAAAACATCAATGTGTTATCACCATTCTTCTCATAGCAAACCCTATACTGAATCCAAAACACAGCACTATTCTAGCTATTAAGAAGAAATATTAACTCTATTCCGATCCAAACCAGAACAATTCATCTTAGGCCAAGAGAGCCAGTATAGTAGAAAATTTTAGAAAAGATTCAACTTTTTAGTCACATTTTGACAACAAAATTTGTAATCAGATATTATGCATAACAAACATCTCAAAGAGATTTTGACAGCAATTACTATATTTTGTAAAGTTCTTTTGAAATAGTTAACACTTTAGGGAAAATTTACAATTAAAAGTTGCACTGTAGTCATTAGTGACATCATTCCAACCTTTTCTGGAGACTGGTATAATAGTTTATCAAAATGTCAGTGCATGAGAAAGTACAGAAGGTGCTAATACTTCCTTGCTTTTAAATAGTTGAACACAAAGAGGTTTTTCGTTTGTTTCCTCTAAGAGTGGATTCAGATTTCATAGGCTCAGTATGTTAAGCCAAACTTTCTAATAGTGTAAACCATACCTTCACTAGTATTTTACAAATAGGCTGCTTATTTTTATGTGCTTGTGATACATATGCAACATAAGTAACCCAAAAACATAATCCTGCAAAAGGACGGAAAATATCATAGTGTTGGGTTTGGCTCTGGTCAACTTCATCAGTACGTCTATAAGAAATATTTGAATAAAGAAATAAATTGCAAGTCACTTGGGGCCACTTTTAGGAACACTTTGATAAGCTGTGTTTTACCAGAAGTATAGAGAAAGCAAGTTACCACTACAGAAATACCAAATGAAAGCTGGATACAAGCCATGAAAGTGTTCAAAAGTAGCAGATGTCTTTCTCAGAGCATATTTGCATTACAGAGAAAACTTGAGCATGGAAGTCAGATCATAGAGATGGTATGCATGAACAGTTGAGACTCATCATGGTATATTCCATGTCACCATGACTGATCTATGATTTTTGGTTCCCCGTGATATGTACCACTGTGATGGAAAGCAGACATTGGCCTTGTGACACTTCAGTCACAACAAATACTAAAACATTACAGCAACTAAGACACACTACAACTTAAAATATTGTCCCTTGACAATATTTGAAAATAGTTGTTTCAGTAGAGCTTCATAAGAGAAAGAAGTAAATGAGTCACACCAGTGAGCTGATCTTTAAGTTCGCATTCATAGACACTTTGTCCAGTGAGGACACACCTGTTTTTTTCATATATGGCATTAAACCACTTTTGTACACTAAATTGAAAACATAAAGAGTTACCAGGTGAGGGGTTGCTACTTGGATCAAGAGAGAAGTGAATATGTAGATGTACCCTGATACACTATTCACTGCTCTTCTCTGAAACCTCCTTGTGATTTTTCCCTCCTTAACACTAAGAATGTCCTATATTTCACTTTGAAGCTCTGCCATCCTACTGGAGTGAAACATGTAATATCAGTGCTATCAGTGCCATGCTATCAGGAATTAGTAGGATGTGCATTAAACCCCCCTAAAACTGTATTCTGTGTTGGCCCACATCAAAGGCTGCAGCATAAATAGCTGCTCTAGTTGCCTTATTTATTCTCTTAACTAATCCATTAATATTTTGGGATTCAATAGTAAACAAAGACATCACCAAATTTCTACTATCCTCTGCAGAGGTGACCCCAGATCATGGGTTTCCCCCAGTGTATACAGAATTTTCAATAAGCCTTCATTACCTTTCTTTGTTATCAACTTCACTCTACTATTATGTCATTAAAATAATGCTTACCTGTGAGGTTCACGATGACATTCTCCAGGACTGTTCAGCTTTATAATATCACCTCACATTGTGTCTCTGAGTTTAACCTACCATAAGGCAGCATTTTGGCAACATCTTTTTGGGACTGATAGGCAATAATGCAAAAGTTTCAGGAGGGGTGGAGGGACAAAATGCCTACAATAATGATATTAATGATTTCACTAATGCATTTATTAGTCAGTGTGTAGAGCAGAAATGAGAATTGATTTATGTGTCATTATCATTTCCTCCATCAACCTGGTTCTACTGCAAAGAAAAATGTCAGATTTGCTAAAGGAAACTAGTGCTGTTGAGCAGGAATGATGTACAGCTCTCTCACTTTCTCTCTAGTATTTTGTGTTACAAATCAACATAGTACTCAAGAACTTGACAATCCCAGGAGAAAACTGCAGGATAAAGTTTCAAGGTCATGTGTATTACATGGGAGACTAATCACCTCCTAAACAATGTAGGTACTTTTCAAAAAGTTCACTCTGTCCTCACATTATTTTTGTATGCCAAGGCAGCCAGGGCTGCTTTGTACAAAGTTGTGCTTTACCTCTTTTATTTTCCTACATCTGGGAGTCAAATGCATTGGCCAAAGTTTCAAGAAGGTTATGCATGATATTGTCTCTGATACCTGATGTTTCTCCTCTGATTTTCAGCTGATAACAACTCATGATAATTGCTGTTTACATTCTCTTTCTCTGGAGAATAAAGCTAGTAAGAACTAAAAACCACTCTGAAAAATTTATGCTAAAGTAATTAGTTAAAAATTGTCTGTTGCCTTTCTAAAAATATTTCTTAGTCTCAGAAGGTTAACAGTGTCATACTGAACTGAGACATAGAGTGATTATATCAATATTCATAAGCTCAATTTAAGTGACACTGGCTCCAACATAGTTTTGGCACTATGCAACCTGACTAATAAAATAAAAAACTAATTTTAAAAATAATTTACCTCCTGGAGACCTTAAAATGGATTTTACTAATGAAAAACTAACATGGATTTTTCCTGTTAGGTGAAGCAAATGAGACTGTGGAAGCATGTATATGTTCACAAAGGCAAAATGAGATACCCAGTAAGCAGGTCTACCCAGTTAGAAGCAATATTGAACATTTTCCATCAGTGTTTATACACTGTAGCCTAAGCAAAACAAAACAAATTGCTTATATAGCAAGATGGTCATTAACAATTGTATTCACCAGAACTGTTCTCTAATGACCAATGATATTGTCTAAATCCATGAAAGAAAACACCGGTGTATTTTTTTTCAGCTGGTGGATAAGTAGACTAATCATTCAGTGAACCCTGTAGAAGGACACAGTACAGATCCTCAACCTGACTTTTACTGTGTAGGGTCCTAATTAAGCCATAGTTAAAAACATCTACCTTCACAAAGGTCTTTTTAAAATTATGCATAAATTTCCTTTGCTCATATTTTAGTCAGGGTTTATATTACAAAAGGAATTTCAGGGAACTGAACCACACAATCTATCAGAAATAGATATGTCCTTTAAAATACAAAAGAGCAAGATCTGACTTTTAAGTATTAACAGGTTATAGAGGGGGCTTCTCAACAAGAAGGAAATAAAGCAGACACAAATACCATAAAATACATGCTGGATACTGTAAATGACATATACCCACAAGTGTAATTTGTTTTAAATCCACTAAATCATAGTAAGTGGAATAAAAACCCAAGTAAGAACAGAAGTTTCAGGGTTTGGTTTTTAGAATTACTTGTATATTTGAAGTTAAATATCTAAATTCCAATTAAAATGTTATAGTCAAAATGGTTTCCACTGCAGGATGGCAAAGTCCCCTTTTTGGACAGTTTACACACTTGAGAAGAATGTAAAAGGAATCTTACAGAGAGTAAATGTCCAACTTGGCAAGATACGGATGGGGTGGGTAGTTTGCAAGGTGGGTAGGAAATTGGTTAACAGGTTGCATTCAGCAGGTGGTGATCAATGATTTTTAGCTGACAAGCTCTTACAGCTGGGGTCCCCTAGGGATCGATACTGGGCCCCACGCTACTCAGTTGTTTCTCTTGCTGATGGGATTGAAAGCACCCTTACCAAGTTTGCTGATGGCACCAACCTGTGTGGTGGGGAGGCCATGTCAGAAGGGAATGCCATCTTGCAGAGAGACCTGGACAGTCTGGAGGAGTGGGTTACCAAGACTTCTATGAAGTCTACATAGACAAATGTAAAGTCCTGTACATGGGATAGTATAACCAAAGAGCTCCCAAGGCTGGGAAGCAGTCTTCCTCGAAGGGACCTGGGGGTCCTGGTGGGCAAGAAGCTGAACATGCATCAGCAGTGTGTCACTGCAGCAACAAAGGCAAATCAGATCCTGATCTGCATCCTCATGGACTGTACTAGCAGAGGTAGAGATATCAACATCCCACTCTTCTCAGCACTTTTCAGGCCATATCTGGAGTATTGTGTCCAGTTCTGGTCCCCACAATTTAAGAATATCACAAACAGACTGTAGAAGGTCCAAAGGAGGGCCACAGAGATGATCAAAGGGTTAGAGAACCTGCATTCTGAGGAAAGATTAAAGGAGTTAAGTATTTTCTCCCTGAAAAAGAGAAGGTTCAAGGGTGTACTCATCACAGTATTCCAGTACTTAAATGGCAGCTACAAAGGGGATGGAGGCTCTCTCTTTCACAAGGATCCAGATGGAGAGGACAAGAGGAAATGGGTATAAGGTACACCAGGAGAAGTTTCATTTCAATATAAGAAAGAAATTTTTTACAGTGAGAACAATGATTCACTGCAATAACATCCCCAGGGACATGGCAGAGTTCCCATCATTTGAGGTTTTCCAGATGCAATTGGATAGGGTGCTGGATAGTTTAATATGGGCTCCCTTTCCTATGAAAGGTTGAACCTGATGATTTCTCGAAGTCCCTTCTAACCTGGGAGAATATATCATTTTGTGAACCTTCATGGCCAGATTTGAAAATTTTTGTCCACATGTTTCCTGTCAGGTAGTCATTAAGTAAAATGTATAAATTTATGAAAAAAAGAAACAATAGTCCTACCTTTAGCGACAATCAATGGCTAAAAAGCTGTGGTTTCTAGTCTGTCAAAGATTTCTTCTTGACACAGTTCTACAGATCGCTTGCACTAGGATAAAGTGGAAGAGACACTTTCACATCATGACATACCTGTGTCAGTTGGGAAGACATAACTGATGTCACAGAGGTGACAAAGAACAACTTTCTGAACAATCTCTCATCTTTAACTGAGTATACGGCCACTTCTCAGCAGCTTCAGAACAAACTTGAACAGGCTGTTCTAAAGGAGGGCTTTGTACTTAAGCAGACTGGTCACACTTTTATATGGTGAAGGGTAACTTCTTCTTATTTGCTCCTATTCTCCCATTACCTCACCATGTAATGGTTCCTTTCTGTCACATCACCAGATTAGATTTCTAGTCTATCTATTCTATGTCCACCTCACAGAAGTCAAGTGGTTAGCTTCAGAGCTGAAATCTTAGTCCAGATTCTTTTCTGTTAGAATGCTGAAGTACTGAGGCCTGAACAACAAGCCAGAACTGAAATTGACCTCTAGATGAATCTCAACACCTCACAATATAGTATTCGTCATATGTAGTATTAGCCACATATATAATGTATTACTAGTTTATCTTAGTTTATCTTAAACATTACAACAAAGCAGTCATCAAGAAACCACCACCCGAATTGAAGGATATCGGCAGACAAATGCAGTCTGAAGGCATTATACATGTCCAATGTATCAACCTGATACAGCTGATACAGAAAAATTGATACAGAAAATACTGCTAATGTACTTTACCATCAATCAATGTACCTCGCAATTTGGTGAAAGACAGTGCATAAAAGTTATGTCTGTGTATAGTGAATATGTAGGATATACTTGGGTAAGCATAACTTTTTTATTTCATGACTGTACCTATGAAACTATCTCTTCTCTGAGATGAGTTTTCATGGGGTGACCTTACTCTTTAAAAAATATGAGCCCCTTTCACAGTGCATCTTATAGCAGTAATGCTTATATGCTTATAGGAAGTCCTCTGAACTATCAGCAAGGCTTTTGTTACTAATTTTTAAAAGCAGTTTTAATATTTTTTCACTGGTGCTAGGACTACAGATAATATATACCTATCTAGACAAGTAGTTTGAATGAGATGTCATATTTGTCCTGGATAATTGTGATGTGTAAACAGATTGTCAACATCATTCCATTTCCATTATGGTGTTTGTTTCGTACTGGTTTATAATGTTTTTAATTTAAGCCGCCCCAAAAAACATTCTTCAGGTGTAGTGCACAAATCTTTCACTGCACCCACCCCCTACCAAAAAGATCTGGTCTGAGAAGTCATTCCAAGCAGAAGTTACCTATACAAGAAGTTTATTTTTTTTTTTTTTTATATACACAAACAAAATGAAAATTCCCTTTCCTATTCCTTGTTTGCAGTGTGGATATGGAAAGATTAGAATATTCAAAACCAGATTAATCCTCTTATGCTTATATTCAGCACTGCGTTAACAGTTGTTCATGATCATTTGGGGAGAACTCTGTAGTGTTGCTTTCCTAGCTTTACAGATTAAACACTGAATCTGAAAAATTTCTCACTGGCCACGCCATTTGAATTTAATTGTCTTATTCTCAGTATGACACTGACATCAACTTGATTGGCTTAAATGACCTTCAGCACTTTCAGGAAAACAACATCCATCCCCCTCCATGCCCTTTTCATCCATACTTTTTCTAGCAGGAAAGCTGGTTCCAGACTAGAAAGATCCAACCCCTTCTTCAGTTCAAGTTTCACCCACATGTGCTGAGGATGTTTCTATCTCAAATCTGTGGCTTTCAGGTGAGAGCAGGAGGTGGCACACATTCTCCAGTACCATCAAAATCTAACTTCTCCTGAAATAAAGATCTTCCAAATAGGAGGTCAGCATATTTGAAGATAAAACCAATTACCACATTTTCCTACAGTTTCCCTTCAAAGTCAAAAGTTGACTATGATCTGTGGGCTGAGTGTGCTATGTTGGCAAATATGAAAATACTTTCAATTCATCTATCGAGTGCATTAGCTCTGGCAGTTGTAGTGGGTATTTTAGTTGCTTCTAAACTGAAGGCTAAGGATGACAGGGATTTAAAAAAAAAAAATAATTCTTTAGAACTATAGTCATTTTGTTTCTCTTTGCCAGCTGTTCAAAAAATGACTGTGCTGCAGGAAAGTCAGACATGGTAGTGGATTTATAATATTTTATTACGTTCTACTTGATACATTCATAGGAAAAAACTGTGGGCTTTTTATAAACTGTTCCAAACAGCCATACCATAAAACCTCTCTTTTACCCATTTGACTGTTGTATGCTATTGCTGACATGTTATGAACAGATTTTCTTAAAAAAAAAAAAAAAAAAAAAAAAAAGAAAGACTACATTTATGAACATTATAGACTTACGGCTCCCAGTGTCTCATGACTACTTAAAGTCAGTTGAAAGTCCACTGGCTTCTGCAGTGGCTGAATTATCATCCTCCCATAATTTTGAATTTGAGGATGTCACAATCTTTTGAAGCATCATAACCACTGTCAGAGGTTGATAAATTATCATGCAGGCCACAATTCTGCTTAGCAAAGCTCTCAGCTTCTCCCTCATTAACATTCCAGATAAGGATACACCTTTGCTTCTGATTTGCTTAAACCAGACCAACAGGCAGTGCACTAAATTCTTCAAAGGCAGCTGTCCTTAACCTTTCATGTTTCAGTGCTCTTCTTTTATCATTCTTTTCAACTAAATTTAAAAGTTCCTACTTACTCCATTGTCAGTCCCAGAGCATTTGCTGGCCAGTCCCAGGGCAATTTTGGTACACAGAACTTCAGCCAGAATCTGTTTTGCCCTTCACAAAAATTGACTTTTCCAATAAGACTGAAATTCTTTTGAGAATGTGTGTACACATAAAAACACACATGCACACAGACACACACATATGTGTCACAGGTTTATAGCACCACAGTGCTGTATCTCATCTCAGAAAGCAACCCATTCCCACTCCTGCTCAGATCAGGGTCTGCTAGAGCAGGTTGCTCAGAGAGGGCCATGTCCAGGCAAGTTTGAATATGTCCAAGGTTGGAGGTTTCACAGCTTCTCTGGGAAACCTGTGCCAAGGTTTGACTCTACAATCACAGTAAAGAAATTTTCTGATGTTTAGATGGAATTCCCTTTTTTTGGTTTATGCCCATTACCTCTCATCACATGACTAGACACCACTGAGAAGAGTCTGGTCCTCCCAGTCCAGTATTTATATACATGGGTAAGATACCCTGAGCCCATTCTTCTCCAGACTAACACTTGCAGTAGGTAGTAGATGTAAGATTATTTCCTACATCAACTTCTTAAGGATTGGGATGAGATATACTGCCCTGTCGTTCCCTGGATCCTCCTTCTTGTCTTTCTTGAAGACAGGAATGACGTTTGCACTCTTCAGGTTGTCAGGAACATGGCATATACACTGAGGGCTATCGATAAAATCCATAGATATGGAAAATCTGTGGTGGTACAAATAAGCAATAACAGTGTTATATGAACATAGCTCAGGCTGTCAAGGATGTTCTGGATGGCAAGTAAGTGGACCCTAAAGCAGTCCTTTTCATTCCTCTATCCAGAAAATTCAAGATGGCAGCTGTGAAGAATTACTCATTCATCCTAAAGGCAATCACATATACGGACTTGAAATAATTACCTCTTCTCACTTCTGTCATGATTTGAGTCTGATTGGCAGTGTAACACCACACAGCCACTCTCTCCACCTTCTCTTCCAGTTTGGGGTTCGAGATAGGACTGGGATGGGGAAAAATCACCCTTTATGGTTACGAGCAAAAGGCAGACTCATTAGGGGAAGAAAAAAAAGAAAAATCACCCTTTATGGTTACGAGCAAAAGGCAGACTCATTAGAGGAAGAAAAAAAAGAACATACATTTATTACAGACACTAACAACACCACCTAACAGAGTAGGACACTGAGCAGCATTGCCACATCTTGAGAACACCTTCCCCCCACCCCTCCCTTCTTTCCTGGCTCAGCTCTGCTCTCAATATCTCCCAGTGTCACAGGGGGCAGGGAATGGGGGGTGCAGTCAGTGCTGCCACTTCTTCCACCTTTGGTGGGGGGAGCTTCTGGAATTTATTCCCCCTGCTCCATCATGGTCCCCCTCTCACAGGAGACAATCCTCCACAAACTCTTCTCTCTTGTGAGTCCCTCCCATGGGCGACAGTGTTCCCCACACTCCTCCATCATGGACCACCATCTTTCTCCAACTGGAGTCCTTCCCACGGGCTGCAGCCCTTCCCGAGCTGCTCTGGTGTGGGACACCCTTGCGTGATGCAATCCTCCCAGCACTGAATTACAACAGCGGCAGGGCTACCTTTTCCCACAAGACCCTGGCCTTCTTTGGGCACAGACTCCTTGATAATCCAGGCAAAACACAGGCCATAAATCAGTGTCTACTCCACTGTAGATCTTCATGGGTGTCAGGGGGGGCCGCCCTGCCGTCTCACCACAGGATACAGGGGGGTCTCTGCTCCGGCACACCTCCCCCCTCCTTTCTTCCTCCGTTCCTCCACTGACCTTGGTGTTCACGCAGCTGCAGCAACTCCTCCTCACAAGTCCCACTGCTTGTCACCACGTCCCTTCTTAAATACATTATTGCAGAAGTGCAGATGATTGTCTCAGTTTTGGTGCAGAAGTGGAGCTGAGTTGGAGCTATGGGAGCTTCAAGAAGCTTCTCAGAGGGGGCTGCCCCTATAGTCCCCTCCCCTGCTACCAGAAAAACCCACCACTCACTCAAAATATGGAACACTTCATGAATTTGCTTGTCATCCTTGCACATGGGCCATGCTAATCTTCTCTGTGTAGTTCCAATTTTAATATATGTGCTGCTGAAGTTCCAGAAGCTCCCCCCACCGAAGATGGAAGAAGTGGCAGCACTGACTGAACCCCCCATTCCCTGCCCTTGTGACACTGGGAGGAGGAGGTAGAGATATCGGGAGCAGAGCTGAGCCCGGGAAGAAGGGAGGGGTGGGGGGAAGGTGTTCTCAAGATGTGGCAATGCTCACTGTCCTACTCTGTTAAGTGGTTTTAGTGTCTATAATAAACATATGTTCTTTTTTTTCTTCCCCTAATGAGTCTGCCTTTTGCTCGTGACCATAAAGGGTGATTTTTCCCAATCCCCATCCTATCTCGAACCCCAAGCCTGGCTCTCTGTCCCTTCTTATTGCCGGAAGAGAAGGTGGAGAGGGTGGCTGCGTGGTGTTATGCTGACAACCAGGCTCAAACCATGACGCTTCTTTATGATATTACATACTCTTGTAAAAGTACATATAATACAACATCGATTATGCAGGTTATTGCATTTCCCAGACAAAAAAATCACTTTCAAACTGTAATTGACATCACAATGCTTCACAGCTGACTATATATTTTTTATTTTCAATATATTGCTCTCAGTGCAAGGACAATATTTTCCTCTCCCACTTTTCATGAAAGCTAAGTCCTACTGCTTCGTTATGTCATGCCTGTAGAACTAAAGGTGGCAGATCTGGGTTCTTTTTGATCACAAGTATGACCTAAAGGAGCTGCTACACTACAAGGAACAGAGAGGAGGGTTTTGGTTTCTGATTTTTATTTGAAGTCACAGTTTTTCTGGAGGTAACAATTGGAATTAAGGTTGAAAGGGCTCAGATTTTTTATTAGGGAAAACAGTAGTTCTATACATGGAGGAATTAATGAAACTTCACTCCCTAGATTGTGGAAAGATTCTTTAATGTCTAATAGTATGTGATAGTTGATTGATTTTTTTTCTTTCAGTTAGATTATTAATAGATTCTCTGCCTTATGTGGCTATTCTGTTTCTTAATAAGGCTTAAGTGCATCCTCCTGCCTTAATCAAGGGAATATTTCTTATTCACTTGTTCTCAGTAACTTTTCTTTTTTAATTCTCCAGGCCTTTGGCAAGTTTCAAAGACATTTGGCAAAGGATTCAAAAAAAGGGAAGAAAAGATGGAGGCTACACACATAATATGAGGACAAAACAAGCTTTAAATTTGAACCACAAATTTTGCCTAAGGAAACTGAGCTGAGGAACGGCACATCTCTCTGTTCAGTGTCTCCTAGCATCAATTCAGGGGTTAAAGACTAGTACACAATGTAATGGTATACACAAAGGTTTGCATTTTTGGAGTGAGAAGAGACAGTTTTCTTTTCTTTTTTTATTCACACTTTAGTGCTTGTGTCAGCTTCTGAAAGAAGAAAGGAAGAACATAACAGGGTCTAGCTCATACCTTACTGCTGAATCACTGTGAAGTGCTTTCCATGTTTATGGAATCAAAAGAAAAAAAGCATAGGCTCAGCTCATCCATCTTCCCTCACACACACAAAACCAGAGGGCATTAGAAGTGGGCAGATTCTGCTACAGGTCTGGTTTATGCACGAAAAGGAAGTGTGAATTTGACATTTTTTTGCGTCTCTTGTTTCTTCTAGCAAGAGACAATTCTGTTCTGCAGATGGATCATAGTCGTGATCAGTAATCCGTCCTCTCCAACCAGGTCTTTCAGCTGCTGACTACTTTCAGTTTTCAGCATCATCTAAGTGCTCTAAAGTCTATGATTATTGCAAATAAGCAAGGAATAATACTGTCTTCTCCGAAAAAGTAGAACCTGGATAGAGTCAAACTCTTATATTTCCTCCATTGTAGCTCCTTTTACTGACATCTATTTCATCTCTGCTATTTCTGGTGCTAGAATTCCTATTTTAATAATAGGAATACTTATTTTCAAATTTTTATCAGCTCTGTTTTCTTCAGTATCATATATTGATCATACTACAACTTCAAGACACTCCAGAGACACAAATAAGCTCCTCTGTAGAGAAGAACAGGAAAAAAAGCCCTCAGAACTACTCATAGAAGAGATACCAGGTATTTGTAGCTGCTGCCTAGTGGGAATTTAAAAAGATGTATTATGTCAAAAACACCCAGTCAAGAAATTACAATCCAAAACCAGAATTACTTACTTTCCAACGTACATTAATTATGAAAGCTTTAAAGACATTCCAGATTTTTACCAGACTCCATGCCACCATGCCTTCTAACCTGCAAGACACCTTAAACCTGCAAGACATACCTTAAAACTGAAAGACACATGAATCTTTCAAAAATTAAAACAGGAAGATATATTTAAAGGTCACTTTAATGTCCAAAGCATCAGAGTAGGTCCTTGTGTTTTTGTTCACATGACTAAAAATAAGTTCAGTGTCAGATCAGGTCCACTGAATATTTTAGGTATGGTTCTTCTGAAGACAATTCATTAGGCCAAGGAAACGTGTATATTTTTCTTAGTTACACAATGCCCACTGATTTGAATCTCATGTATATACAGAAAAAAATAGGTCTAAGGAAGATTGTTCCTGGTGTCCTCGATAATCCTTGTTCTGCTTATGGTATTGTTCAAAATCATCACTGCATGAACTGCAGGATAAGACCTGTCTAACTCTTTACATTAAGGGATAAAGCTTCAATTGTAATGTTGAATTGAAGAAAGAGTTTGATTTACCAGTGTTAAAGTTGCTGTGACTGTGTGACCTAGACATAACCATGATTACAAAAATATAGTTCTCTGAAAACTTGAGGATAAATTAAATCAATGTTTGATTGTCAAAGTGTCCTTTAAAAGACTTTGAACTAAACCCCATACCATAGAAAATACAGAATTTGAAAGACCAGTGGAAGTGGATGGCCTGTGGACCTGGGCTAATGCCAGTTAAGTCAATAGAATGGCTTCCATTCACATCAGAAGAACTAATACCAACCTTAAAACATAAATTTCCATGCTGTAACTTTATTAATAATTGGAAACATTTGTTTCCCTACTGATACTTAGAAAAATGCAATTTTCCCTATTAGATAATGTAGGACTTCGTTACAAAGAAGACATTTCCAAAGACAAGAGCAAGTTGAGACTGGGGAGGTTTCTATAGAAAGGTGCTAACTGCAGAGCTGTTAAACAGTTTGCAGAAGGATGTGTGTCTCTGGAACCCTGAAGAGGATATTCATACGAACAGGGAAATATTATACATTTAAATAATTTAAATTAAAAAAAAACCAACAAAACAAAAAAACAAACGCAAACTAAAAAACAAAACACAAAGAAAGGAGTTCAGTAGACCAAAGAATCTTCCAGAGGTGTGATCCAAGCAAAATGACTGGTAAATACAACCAAAAAGTTGCATGTGCAGGCTCATCATTTAAAGTTTTTCTAGACTAAGGGCACAACAGACATCTAGACCTGAAATGGTAGAGCTAATTGAACTGATGTGTAGCAACTTAGTAACTGCAAGATTTAAACTATGGACCTGGATCCTCCTCCTTGTCCTTCTTGAAGATAAGATTGACATTTGATTTCTTTCATTTCTCAGAAACCTTCTCCAATCTCCACAGTCTCTCAAAGATGATTGAATGTTCTCACAATGACATGGGACAGCTCCCTCAGCTATTAAGAGTGCATCCCATAAGAACACATGGACTTGTGTGTAACTAGTTTATTAAAGTGTTTGCTAGTCTAATTCTTCTCCAGTTGAGGAAAAGTTTCCAGCATGACAAATTTTCCCAGTGGTCTCAGGGGCCTGGGAATTATTACAGGCTTGTCTTACCAATAAAGGCTAAGATGGAGAAGGCACGGAGTGCTTTGGCTTTTTATTTTCCTTTATGCCCAGGTATCTTGCCTCATTCAGCACTGGCCCACATGTTCCCTGTGGAAGACCATTTGCTGCTGATGTACCTGTCAAAACCTTTCTTGTCCTTTATGTCCCTCACCAGATTTTACTCCAGATGGACTTTGTTTTTTCTAACCCCACACCTGCATACTCAGATAGTCTCTCTATATTCCTCCCAGGTCACCACCTTCCTTTATATGTTTTCTTGGGAGTTCCTTGTCCATCCATGCATCCTTCTGTCACCTTTGTTTGATTTCTTGCATATGAGGGTGAGACATTCCTGAGATTGGAGAAGTTATGATGTTTGCAATAATGAGCTCTCCTGGACTCCTCTTTACAACCATTTCCCATGGGGTTCTTCCAAGTAGGTCCTTGAAGAGACCAAAGAGTACTCTCCTGATGTCCAGGGCTGTGATCTTCATTTTTGCCTTACTCCCTCCTCTCAGGATCCTGAATTCCGCCATTTTGCATTCACTGCAGTCAAAGCTACCTTTGACTTTCACACCCCCAGTAAGTCATTCCTTGTTTGTGAGTACGAGGTCCAAAAGAACACCTCTTCTCATTGGCTCCTCTGTCTTTTGGGTAAGGAAGCTGTCACTGTTGACCTCCAGGAACTTCCTGGAATGCTTATTTCCTGTTGTGCTATTTCTCCAGCTGATATCAAGGTAGTTGAAGTCATGCATGAGAAGCATGGCCTGTGACTGTGAAGTCAATTCTAGCCTCATCTACTCGTTCCTCCTGATCAGGTAGCCTATAAGCAGACTTCCACTATGTCACCCACACTTGTCTGCCCTTTAATCCTTACTCAAAAGCTCTCACTTGGCCCATTATCCTTCCCCAGGCAGAATTCCATGTAATCCACCTGCTTTTTCCACATAAAGGGCAACTCCTTCTCCTTGTGCCCTGTCCTTCCTAAAGAACCTGTATGTCTCTACTGCAACACTCCAGTCATTCAAGGCTTTCCACCACACCTCTATGATCTCAACAGGATCATAGCCTTGTAAATAAACACAGATGTCTAATTTCTTATATTTATTCTCCCCTCTGTATACATTGCTGTACAAGCACTTCAGAGATGCACTCTGGCATGCTGATTTCCCAGAAAAGGTCTAGGGCTATTTTTTCCATAATTGAGCTTTGAAGGCAATTCCTTGCTTACATGCAAATGTTTGAGGTGACTCTGCTTAAGACTTGTTCTTTTGATTTTGTGTTCCCTTTTGTTCACCTCACCCCAGGCCTTTTGCTTGTCAACCCTCTTTGTCACTCCCTCACAGGTGTTAACTTTATTCCTCCTATGTCAATCATAATTTAAAGCATTTCTTACTAGTTTAGTTTTACTGACAAAGATACTTTATCCCTGCTTAGTCAGATGGATCTCATCTCTCCCAGGTGAACTGTGAACAGTCTCTCATGGTCACAGAAATCAAAATCATGCTGCTGACTCCAGCTCTGTAACTAATTGTTGATACACAGTACCAGTGTCCTCCTCCTTATACCCTTTTTCCTCAACAGCAGGACTGCAGAAAACACCACATGGGTCCCCATTCCCCTACATGTCATCACCAGAGCTCTACAGTAATTTTTGATTCACACAAGGTTGTCTCTGGCAGTATCATTGGTGCCCACATGAAAGAGCTCATTAGAAGTCAAAGACTCCTGTATTTCTCACCTCTCCTGTCAGCATCAGGAGGCCTGAAATTCCTCAAAGGATTTCCAGGAGTGCCCCAACAACCTCCAGTGACTCCCAGTCGATTTGGAGGATCTTGAAGCAAGATCAATGAAATGTTGCACAAACTGCAGTGTCTGTTGGTTACCTCTGCTAGCAAAATGAAACCACTTTTGACACTTTTGTCTGACATCCCTGTACCCTACTCTGACCTTCACATGACTTTCCCCCTCACCTCAAAACACCCTTCTGCTCATTTACTCCAGAAGTGAGTCAGTACCCAAAGGGTGCTCTTCATCTGTTCTTCATAGGACCCCCACCTTTTCAGCCAGCCTACTCACTCATCTCTCTTTACAGGTTAACTGGAAAAATTTAATAAAATCTAACAATAATACTTCTGTAAGCTTGAAACTCATACTGACTACTAGTCTGAAAGAGAGCCCTTGCTACACAGAAGGTTATCATTACAATTTTAATTTCAGTACATGGATTTCTGCATGTCACAAACTCACTCAGGATTTCAGATGATCAGGGACATCTTTCCTACTTTCCTATGTACCAGAGGGCTTTCCTGGCTCTCACAGCTAATCACTTCTCTCTCACTCCTGACTGATTATATCAAGTCCTGAATTAGTTCCTGGAGTTGATTGAGGTAAAGTGCATCCATAACATCCAGCACATTTGTGGGAATTAGGAAAAAAACCAAACCAAACCAAACCAAACCAAAAAGTCAAACAACGAAATAAAACCAAAACAAAGAAACAAACAAGTGAAAAAATGAAAGAGAAAAATAGCATGCATTTATTGGACTTCCATCACCATCAGACATGCATGATCTCTCTCCTTGCTGTCATGGACACTTTCCTTGACCCTGAAAAACATACTTTTCAGGCTGCATTTCCCCATCCTACTGATCCAAGCGTGCTCTCTCTGCTTTGAGACCACTCACAAATTACAAGCACACTCTGCCATTTTCAATTCCCCTCTTCATTCCCCACTACAAGCCTATTTACCTCTATCTAATTGAGGAAGTCAGTTTATAAGACTGCTGAAATGGAGGACTAGTTAATATGTTAGGTGAGGCAAATGTTGCTGTAAAACAGATGGCATTGCCATGTTTACCCAGCTTACTAACAACTCTGATTCAGTGAGGAATGAAACAACTATCCTACCTTCCACAAACACCCACTAAAAAACTTAGTGACAGTAAGGCTACTTACTGGCTTGTATTCTGTTTACTGAGTCATATATGCTTATATCAACCTGCATGTTAATAAACACATACTGAAGTTTTCCAGTTGGAATAGATGCATGGTCTATATGCTGGCTGATATACTTTGAGATAATGACGACTCACGAGTATCAAAATCCTCATATCCAAATTCTCACTTAATCTTCCCTCCTAAGCCTGTCTTCTAAGGACACTGTAACAGTTCCTAGGTCAAGGTTTTTCATAAATGTTAGCTTCCATTATTATATTGGAAAACTGATCTTGGGGTAATTGTTCATATTATTCCCCCAAATCCAATCAATATAGTTATAGTCACCAGCATCCTTTTTACTCTGAATGAGATTCAACATGTTGATGACATTGTCTTGTTTTGTACTACATGCTGCTGCACAATATTTGCTATAACGTCATCTTTTGTAATCAGGTCAAGTAACTGTAGAAAATTTCCTTTATTGACTGATTCTATGGACTCATCATGACCTCTCAGTGCTAATTCTTTCTCTCTTGGCACAAAAGATAATTACTTCTATTACTGTCCTAAAATAACATATTTAATTGACAGTCATTTTCTGAAGATGCCCATTAGTTCAATGACACCTCAGTTTCCGTGTGACAGGGATTGAGCGTATAATTTATTTATCCTTGAAACCCCAGTCCAGTACTAAAATCTGATGAATAGTAAAGCACAGTTTTCTACTCTGTTTTTCAGTGTGCTCTAAAAGAGGCTAAAAAATGCTAAATAATTTTACACAGTAGAGGAGCTGGGAGGACAGAGGTACTCACACTGATATTGATGGCTTTGTCAGTGGTTTCACAAGGACAGGGAAATATGAAATTCTACATAGCATAATATGTGAAAAGTAGAGGGAGATAAGATTCACAACAGATGCCCCAATTTATGCACAGATAATACCTCTCTCACAAGTTCACTGTTCTTGCTATTTAGTAATTAATATAAGGTAACTATTTAAATTCTTTTGAAGCTTTTATGTTGTGTTGCCTTGGAGATTCTGCCTACAAGTATTAAAAAAGAACAAAACAAACAAACAAACCAACAAACCAAAACAAAACCACGGCAAGAAAAAATTCACCCCACTATAAGAGTTATAGACTGTGTATAACTTTATTAATTCTTCCAGATACCTACTCTATGATTTTATAGAAATTTTTGCCCCCCAGCCCAGTCCTTAGTCTGGAAGGACACCTCAGTTACTTTGGTTTTGCTTGTAAATGAAGACATTATTTTTTTTTATTGTTTGTTTGTAAGTTTTTTAATGAAGCTGAATTCTCCCTGTTTTCTATGATAAATTTAATGTACTTAGAAGTTAAATTTTTCTTTGAAATGGAAATAAAAATTTAGACCAGTTTTGAACATCCCTTAGTAAGGCTTATTTTCTTACTTCTTAAAGATCCTTTCTAAGCCTCATCTCCTCTGTTGACACACACAATAACATAAAAATCATTAGATAAATACACAGTCTAGTATGTGGAAACCTTATTTATCCTTACAGAGGTATGCTGCTTATTTTTATTTTTAAATCAAGCAACCAGCAGAAATTATTATTTCACATTCACCTGTTTTCTCTCTTCATTGAGTCTCTGTGATATAGTGAAACAATATTTATTCAGTTTCAGTATGCATTTCAAAAATTAAAATGGAACCACCAATGAGTGTGTATATATTTATAAACAGGATCTTCTGTCATTTTAGGTAGGGACCATTTATCCAGTAGATCCTTTTTTTTCAGAAGTCTTGTAACAAAACAATAAATATTAAAAGTATGGAAACATGATGCAAAAATGTTTATAATATAAAGTGTACTTTAAAATTCTGCTTTCATTTCTGGATTTATAAGGGGAAATATTTATTTGTGATAAGCAATCATAGTTCTTTCTAAGTTTTATGATATTTTACCTCATTTCCCCTCCCCATCCAATATTTCTGTGGATACTTAAAATAAACTGGACATAATTTCTTCTACATTCTTTCCAGAAGTCCAAAATTTAGTGTAAATTTTCAAGATAATACTCCAGCTGCACATCTGCAGAGACATAAAATGTTTTATATCTTGTTTGACCCAGAGACAAAGAATGAACAAAAAATCAGGAGCTCTTCATCCCTAAACCCTGACAGTTTTTCACATGACATCTGTACTTGTTTATTGGTTTTGAAAACATAAGTTGTTGTAATCATCTAAAAGTATTGGAGATCAAGAATCTCTGGTTTTAAAACAGCTATAATTGAAGACTATTTTGGCAAAACCAAAAAACCCAACATTTTGAAAACTGTATACTTCATAGAAAAAAGCTGCCACTAGTAAATGTAATTTCTTCTTATGAAGGAATTATTTTGTAATAGAAGTTATTTTTCTATATTCTTGTTCCTTCAGTTTACATCAAAGCAATGGACCAGATACAGTAGCTGTAGAGTGGGTATTCCAAGCCTGATGTATTACGAACTAAGCCATAACTAACAAGTTACTGGATAAGACGACATAGCACCCAGGACTTTCCTTGACATGCCATATATTCATGGACCTGATATAGGAAAAAAAAGCCTCTAGGGGAAAAAATATAGCTGGTGTTATCTAGTTTTTTCTTAATCTGCTTTTGGGAGACATAATTAGTTAGAATTTATTCTAGATCCCTAAACTGGAAAGCACTTCACGCTGGCAAGTTACATTTAAAATTAGTGCTGCAGTCTGGAAACAATAATGATGAACATCTTTTTTCTTCCTTACAACTGGAACTGCAGTGAATGTTGACACCGGAAGAATAACAATGCCATGTGATGTTTGGCCGTCTCTTCAAGATTCAACCAGTGACCCAGAGGTCATAGAAAAGCTGTAAGCAATGTTTCTAGCTTTGTGAGACCTCTGCCTTTTTTGTTAGGTGAAAGCCCATGGGTAATGCACAGAAGCTGATATTATAAGACTAGTTACATTGCTAGTACAGCTTTACAGGGTCAGATGAAAACAAATTTCTAGCAGTATGTGGAAGGTTTGTTATCAAGAACTACTCTGGACAAAAAAACTTGCCAAATTAATGCTTCTTATTAAAATAATGGCAGGCCAGAACTTTTATTTGACATCCTTTGTGTCTTTGGATTTCAGAGATACTTCTTGTATGGCAGCTGGTAATTCTCCAGAAGTAATAACAAATAACACTAGAAGATAAATGTTCTTCCTGTCTATATAACAGGCCATTGATATTTTCTATCACAACTGTATGACATGACTGAGGTGAATATATGTGCTGGTAACTAGTAATGAAAAGTAAATATTTTCTGAACCATTTCAGATGTTGTTGGACAATTCATCCTTTTCTACAGTCATTCAAAGATATGGTGTCTCAGAGGATTCAAGTTTGTTATTTCCTTTGATACTTTTGTGAAAGGAGAAATCAAACAATATAAGATAGAATGTCATTATGCTCCAATGATACTCACTCCTTAGTGTTAGTTTCTGTGACTGCAGGCAGACATGGGGCTGTCTCCTCAGTTGCCATGACTGATATGTGGGTAGGAGACAGCAAGCTGTGCACTAGTGGATCAAGAAAAAAGGGGGATGCTAAAAAAAGGCAGTGCTTCAGAGAATCGTGGACAACAGCAAACTTATTACGCAGCTGAAGAGGCTTGACAAGTATTCCCAGTTTGCTTTCTAACCTCTGTTGTCTTAATGGCTCTTGGAACACAGTGTCACCTCAGATGGTTCTTCACCACTTCACTTTCTTTGTGCAAAGATATTCTGATCATTTTGTCCTGACAGGGACATTGCCTTGAATATGTGTATCACTGTGATGTCTGTTAGCCTTGCCTTCCTTGCCTCAGTAAGTTCTGCCTGAAACCTAGAGCTGGTAAAAATGCTACTGTTCATCACACAAAAGGAATAAACCTAAAGACTGCCATTACAAGACCTGTTGTGTTCTTGTGTACACTTCCATCACTTACAAAACCTGCATTTAAGATACTCTAATTTTGATGCATATAAATTAGGATTCTGGAACTTCTAAAACAAGCTGGAGAGCATCAATTAACTTGCAGTCCAAGGAATGCTGTACAGCTGATCTACTCAAGTTTTCAGGGGCCATACCCATATAAGGAAGTAAACACATCAGCTGAAGTCTGTCCTGGAAGTCTGCTTAAATTGTGAGCATATATTAATGTTCATCCAACCCAAGCCAGTCTTGACTTGTGTCAGGAGAACACAGCAGGTTAAAGACGTGTGCTTCTCCCTGTTGTTGAAGCAGTAGCAGGTTAGGACAACAACTGACAGCAAAAAAGTGGAAGCAAGGCACTCCTGATGGCTGCTGATTGTTGAACTGCCAATGTGTAGTGTCTGTGGGAATTTACATGACTCCTGATTACACTGATTAGAGCTGATTTTCTAAAGAAAAACTATTTCACATCAATAGCACAGTAATGAATCATGCCCAGTGTTGATTTCTGTTTCTCTGGCAATTTAAGTACACAACTTTGAAACATTCTTACTGTGCTAACACTTCAAATATTATAGAAAATGCTGCTCAAATTTTCCAATGAAATTAAAAGAGAAAATGTACGAAAAACTGTATGGAGCTAACCTTTGTAGAGGTTACAGGTTCCTGAAGCACCCTGATAAACATTTCTTTGCAGTATAAAATGCATACAGTGAAGGATGGATGACATAATTATCAGCATGATGGCAGCTTTGGAAAAAACACATAATATTACATATGATTAGAAGAAATATGAGTAGTATTGGCATGTCATGCACTTTGATCTGAGCTCTTAACCCACTAGAGAGGTGATCTCTGCCAATCTACAGCATTATTAGAACATAAGAATATCTGGATAGCTAAGAACATTAATAATACTACCTGGGTAACATTCTGATTGTTTTTCAACAATCTGGCAATAGCGCTTTTTTTTAAGCAGGAAACTGTATAAAAGACATTATCTAAATTATCATTTATTAAAAGCAATATTTTATCTCAAAACCTGCAGTTGTTCTGGCAAGCTGTTTCAAAGACAAGACTATTAGCTCTCCCAGAAGCAGGGTAGTTTCCATCTTTCACTACATTTAGATATTTGGTCAGTCAATGAAAACTTTTTGTTAGTTCTGAAGTTGTACTGAGCTCTGGAGATCAGTATATTGGTACATGTTTGTTCAAAAAGTGCTCACTCATCAGCCAGAACCAACAGATGGTGACAAGCCATCAAGAGGCTTAGAATACTTTTTGCTACCTTGTTTCTGGTTGTTTTTTCAATTACCTGAAGTGTTTAGCAAATTAACTCCTATATGTTTGAAAAGTTTTGCTTATTTCTAGTGATCATTTTTCAATCACAGAATCATAAAATACTGAAAAGCATGGAGGATCTCCAGCCTCGCTGTAAATAAATCATTAAATCCATCAATAAAACATACATCTACAATTTTGATTTTAACCACCCTTATTTTGAGCGATAATCTGAAGTGGGTAACTGTGGATGCAGAGATGGCCCTTTCCTCCCAGTCTGTTCAGTAAAACCCCCAAACATATAATTACATTTAATATGTGTATCAAATATTCCGAGAGAAAGAGGAATACATGTTGCAAAACCTGCTTTTTTCTTTCTCAGTTATACCTCAAATAAGATTAATGGGCACCTATTTTCCCTGCTTGTGGAAACAAATGAAGTGTGAAAACTCTCCAGAAATGAACTTAAAAGTTAAAATGTATTCAGTTATACCCACATAGCAAGACTTATGAAAATTATATCAATATTAATTTTATGTATACTCAAGATACAGAGGTCTTTCAGGTTTAACTTTGGAACCAGAGGTCAGCGTTCATCCTTTGGTAATTAATGCTTAGGTAAATACCTGATCAGCAGGCACTGCAAACCCTGACCCTTCAGATTACTTGGTGAGCAAAACTGTAACAGCATATACCCTCACTGTGAACATCAGATTGTTTACTCTGTTAAAGAATAACTCCAGGTAGGAAGTTTTCTGCTTAATTATAAACTGGGGTGTGAATAGTTAACATGGATCCAAACATATTGGTTCTGATTAAAGAAGTAGACTTTCTGTGCAGGTAAACATTAAACTTAATCCTTAAATTGTAACATTGTTATATTTGACCCCACAGTAGGTGACAGACAGGTTTTCTTTTTCAAATAAATTTTCACTAGAGATATTACATTAGAACTAGGGAAAACAGTCATTATTATTATTATTAATCACTCATATTGTATAGTTTCACTTACATAAACCTGCATTCTAGTGTGAAGTCTGTAGTAATGTGAGATGGGACCCTGCCAGAGTCATTATTCCTACTTATTGAGTAACAGACTAGTTATAAGAACAAAAAATCAATATTAATGGCTGGAACGCAAGTTCAACCTGACCCTGAACAGGTCTTATTAAAGGAACAATGTTTTTTCTTTTTTTAATTTTTCTTTCTTTTTGGTTTTTAAGCAAGACAAATTTATTTCTGCAGCAGCACTCTCCTATTTAATAACATCCACATAACATATAGTTGCCTTAGAAAAAGTGTTTGTGAGCCTTTAATTCAGCAAATTCAAATGAAAAGTGTTAAGCCCTAGGTGTCTGCATTGTCCCGATTATTTCAATTAGATGTCACATACTTTATTGCTTTATACCCTAGACTTTGTGCTAATTAGGACCATACACGTAATTGATTTTGAGTTTTTTCTGCCAAACTGAGAAATAAAATTAAATTAAAATCTACTGACTATTCCTTGTTTGCCACACCAAAAGTGAAAAAAAAGTCTCAAAACGCACTGAAGAGAGAAGAGAAAAACATTCACAATCTGCTGATACATTCTGCTGAAAGCTTAGCCATTCTTTTACCAACAAGAAGTCTTAAGGAATTAAAGAATTTTAAATAGACATATATGAAATAATCTTATTTAAAGAAAAATATCCCTCTAAAGAAAAAAAAATTGAGCCAGAGATCTAGAATGTAAAATTTCTGTCTGATTTTTTATGTTCCTATAGGCAAAGAAAGAGAAGCTTTAGCAGAACATATCAGTAATCATATCAGGATGATTTTACTGATAAACAAAAATGCATTTACAAGTGATTTCTTTTTTTCTTTTCATGGTCAAGATAATAAAAGGAATCACATCTAGTCATCCTGTTCCTAATGCATAATGCTCGTTTGTTTATTTGGGGGGGTCCCTTTCCAAATCAACAAACAATTTATAAAAATAACATATGACATATGAGATTATCAGTGTTTCCAAAAACAATTGAAAAATAGTAACTGTAGAGTAAAGCTGGAAGATGTATTTTGTCCAGTAATTTTCTGTCACTCCTGATGGCCTCTTTCTGAAGAGTTTCTTATTATAATTCTTCAGAGAAATTTGCTATGCAGCTAGATTTGTTTATTCATATTTTGCTCTGCTCTGTACGGTGCTCTTTCTATTAATCCTCCAAGAATTAAATTATTTTATGCTGAGTTTGACCCATCAGATTCCAGCTCATGAAGCATCTCAATTTTCACTGAAATAAGACACATCCTCTTGAGAAATGCTAGAAGCTCTGTTACCACATTTCATAAACCAAAGTCTATCCATAGTTAACGTTAATCTCTTAATAGGAAGGAAGAAAAAGATTCTCAGTGCATAACAGAATATGTTAGATTTCATGCTTATGAGTTGACTTTTGAGAACAGAATGGATGTTCACAGTATTTAAGTAAATTAGACAAATTAGAAGACTTTCAATTCCAAGCAATGCTTCCTAACTGAAATAAATGCATAGAAACACAAGCTGTCACTGCAATGTATTTGCATTGCAGATTAGCAAGCAGATCTGTATACTCTCCTTCCAACAGCCAAGTACTGACAGTTTAAGACATCAATACGTTGTGAGGGAAGCTTTAACATTTAAAGTTTAATGATCAGGATTTAAAGTTGAATCACACTGTCTTGATTTATGATGTTAAACAACATTTGTAAGAACACAGGCAGAACTGCAAATAACTTTGATTTTAATTACTTTATTCAAAACCAATAAATAATCTCCTTAGTCTTGAAGGTAACACTGCTTTCATTTTGGGCTGAATTGTCAATAGCTCTTGATGATGGAATTTCTCCCCAGCTATCAGGACAGGTTGAAGGTCTGAAGCCATCAGTCCATAATAAAATTTATATCTTTCTAAACCCTGCAGAGAAACATCACCCTACTGAGACTAACATTAATACAGTGCTTTTCCTAATCAATTTGGCAAGTGAAAAAAGATACGTACTGAGATGACCCCATAGAATAAAATGAGTCACAGACTTAAGGTCCACCATGTATCCATTGAACAAAGGCTGAAGGTGGAGGCAAAAGGAAGACAACCATCTATGTATGGGACTAATATATTTCTAAGTTATGTGAATATTTCTTTCCAATAAAGTCTTTCTCTCACACGGAAACACATGCAGCCTTCCCTATAGACTTACTGAAAGAGGTGTATAAGAATGCAATAAAGTTCATAACCATTATGAAACTAAATGCATATGGAAAGAAGTTCTGAGACCCTGTGACCCAGTCATATGTAGAAAATAGAGACTGAGGACTTCTCAAGGGACATTCTAATGTTATTTTTATCTTGAGAACAGCATAATTCAAGCTACTTCAACATATGATAAAACAATATTTTTCAGGTAAGTCTGCCTAATTCATCTAAGACTTCTGACACCGATATTTACTTCTTCAATTTCATATGTAAATTTCATATATAACTACAAGCATCTTATAAATCACAATACAGAACCATGAAGGTTACTAACCAAAAACTGCTAAAACAAGTCCCTTGACTTGCTCTTTAGCAGGCTTTCTTTGCCTAATAAATAAGATCAACTACCGTAGGAGGTTTTATGCATTTGATATGATACAGTACAGCTTTCTAAAAGCTTTCTCACAGATGTCAAAGAATTGACTCAGTTTCAGAACTTAGCTTGATGAACTACTGAATAATGTATTTTGAAAAAAGTTTGATTTCTATAAATGTGAATTAAGTCTAGTTTTTTTGAAGATGCATTTTAACTGTTTAGAAGCAAATAAAAACATTAAGAAAACTAAAGACTTCTTAAATGAGAATTCTCAGTCCCTTAATGTCTGAGTGTAAGAAATCTCCCAAGCCATGTATTCATGTATATTTGATTTATTTTGATTTCCTAATGAATTTTAAACAATTTTTAACATTAAGAAGTCATCTAGTACTTTCTCCAAATAAACACCAATTTGTTTAAAAGGTGTTTGGAGTAGCACTATCTCACTGAAACAGAGCAGGTTTCAGTGTGTTGATTTCCAGAACATCAGCCCTAGACCAGAAGCATCTATCTACAAAAAGAAGATGACAATCTATAAGAAGTTGGATACTTTATTTTCTGAATATCTGCTTTCATGTTAGAGATGGAGATTATCAGATATGCTATGACAGCACAAATTCAGAATTGGTTTAAACAGCTACATAGTTTGAATATTAGAACAAGTCTTTATAAGTCTAGGTTAACATGTACCCTTGTCCTAAGCAACAAGAAAAATAGTCTAGCTAAATGGACCACCATGACTAGCTTTATCTCCTGGGACTTTTCTTTCTACTCCCTTCTCTTTTGATGTCTAATAATCTAGAGCAACAACTTCTCCCTTGTGCTTAATTGCTCCAGACTGAGAAAACAGAATGTGTACCTCCTTGTATGCTACCTGGTCCAATGAATCAGAATTTTCAATTAAAATGTGTTGATTCCAGTTGAATTTGTCCTTGTGAAGGACATGAAAGCACAAGTTCTCACTTCTCCAAGGATGAAATAATCTGTACTCAGGAGGTGGACATATATTCAGAACAAGCTAAACCAAAATGTTGGCCCAAGATTCAGCTGCATTAAGCAAGACTGACAAATAAACTTCACACAGGTTTCCTCAGTGATATGCATTTACTGGTTTGCTTAGGTGAAAGTTATGCTTTGATGAAACACTTAATCCTCCTCTGGGATTAAGTAATTATTATTATTTGGATTTTGCCTTTTATAAAACAAATCAGTATCTTTTTTTTTTTTTTTTTTTTTTCTTTAATAATACAGAATCTCCTATCTGTTCGGGAAGCAACTGCAGTGGAAAGATGAAGGGAGAAACTGAGCTCATCTCTATGAAGGAATTGTCTCTGGCTAGGCTACTATTACCCAGGCTGTGCCTCTCCTGCTACATCTCACTTCACACATATGACTTTGGTTCCGTTGATCTAAACATATAGGAGGTTGCATTATGCCTGAGGACTGAATAGGCCTATCTGAATAATAATAATTTTGAAAGACTTAAGAATTTCTGACTTTGAGTTGAATTACATGATTTCTTGCATTTGTATTTTATAAAAGAGATAACTTAGTCTTTTAAATAATAAGACAACCATGTCATGTTCTTACAATTTATTTCACTCTACTGTATATGACAATAATAAGAAGAGGAAAATGTCACACCTACCTGAGTTGATCCCTCTATTTTTATTGACACCAATAATTATATTCTCTCTCAAGTTTCCTTTTGCTAACATAACCTAGAAGAATCCTTTTGCATCATAAATAGAAAAGTATTATCCATAATCCTCAGTTGGTCCTTCTCTGAATCTGTTATAGTTTGAATATATGAAAAGTATGGTGCATATCTTTACTTTGGTACTAGTCCTCTTTCTCTGGAAGTCTCTGATATAAGTATGCACCTAGTATATATATATCTTCTTTGTTCTTGCATCATCCTGGAGGCTTAGAGTTTCTCAATTTTCATTTTGTATAAAGGCTTCTTTTGCTCTTCTCCAACTGCCAGCCAGTGATCCTGAATTTAAAGAAATATTACTAATATTTAAATTTGTGAGTTTGCATTTTATAACAGTAAGACTTCTCCCATATTTTTTCTCTTATGCTTGAGATAATTCAATCCTTTCTAATTGCCTTCTAGCATTTTAAGGACTAAAACTTTTCGTCAACAGAAATTTTCATTAACATTATTTTTTTCTTACAAATAAGTTAAAATATTTATTATGTTTATTCTATAAATCTCTGAAGACTTTCACTGGTAACCTTCTATACGGTTGATATTTCCTGTAGCAACATAACATGAAGCTGTCTAGTGTTTATCAAATTCTTATTCCACCCAGTAGTAGACTCAGTTTTTTTTACTAACACTGATTTTTTTCAATTAACACTCCAGCAAGAGTTTTATTGGGACAAAATTTTCAAATCTATAGTACATTTATAGTGTTTATTTATTCTGTAATTGGTAATATTAACAGGAAAACATACTAGGTTACTTTAGCATTCATTTTTTCCACAGTAAATTTCTATTGCATCTTACTCAGTTATGTATTTCCCATCATATTTTAGTGATTGTTTCCTTCAACATGAGCTTCAAAGTTTTTTAAAAACAGTCTTAAAACAAAAGCATATAATCAAAAATGTTCTCACAAAAATATGGAGGATGTTAGAAATAAAACATCACACACAGCCTTAGATTTAATATTTCTTGACTTTTGAATGTCTGACCATGAAAAATTAACCTAGTTAATGATAGTATTTTTGAAAGCCTATGAAGAACAAAGATTTATTAAGATAATGATTTCACTTGTACTTCAATTCAGGTATAATTAGTAAGATTGTTAACGTATAGGTGTCAGGAAGATCAATACCGTGAACTGGGATCTGCTAGCAATCTAGAATAATTTGAGGTATATAAATTCAGTGTATATAGGTGAATTTCTTAGCTGTCAATGTCTGTTTTATTTCATGTTGTTGATAAAGACTGCTGATATACCTTAGTAAACTAAGTATTTTCATGAATGGACAGGACACAATTTTTGCCTTTGTGCACACTTACTATATTCAGCATACTGTCTTGAATTAATTTCTATGTATAATAGTCATTATGGAAAATAATTTGTAAGTTTTGTGCTTCTTTCTGATCAGCAGAAAAATATTTATGATAATACTGTTATAATTATTGTTTTCTAAAGAAGCCTTGAATGTGATTATACAAAAGTATTTTCTTCACTTGGTTTTTTACTATTATCAGAAATTGACTGACTGTATCAGTCAATTTACATTTTATTAGTTTTTACTTCTATGGGTTTAATCATATAGTATTTATTTGATATATCAAAATGATATATCAAAATGATACATAAAAATGAAAATATTTATTTTCCATTCACTTGCTCCTGCAATATTTTTTAGCCAATATGTTAGTAATAAACCATACTGAATACTCTATCAAGTAGATGGATTTCAGTTATATTATAGTTTGCTAAGCCATTACATCTAAAACCAAGATTCTGTGAAAACATCAACTGTAAAGTATATTACAGAGAAAGACACATATGATTTGATTTCATCGTTTAAGCTTGTTGTAGATGAGATCATTAAGTCATAACTTCTACCACTACATAGTTGCAAAAGTTAGGGCTGACCACTGGGCTAAAATAAAAATAAATGTCACTGAATTTCATATTCCTTCTTTTTAGCTAAAGTTGTGGAATTACATAAGTATTCTTATATATGCCCTAATGTCTCAGAACAATCTAAAAGAGGGATCCATCCTGAAGAAGTGTGCAGTAAAAAAAAAAAAAAAACAAAAAAAACAAAAAAAAAACCCAAACACACACACAAAAAAAAAACCCCAAACAAACCAAAAAACCTACACTATTCCAAGAATGAAGAAAAGGAGACTGCATACCACCCCTTCCCTTCCCTTCCCTTCCCTTCCCTTCCCTTCCCTTCCCTTCCCTTCCCTTCCCTTCCCTTCCCTTCCCTTCCCTTCCCTTCCCTTCCCTTCCCTTCCCTTCCCTTCCCTTCCCTTCCCTTCCCTTCCCTTCCCTTCCCTTCCCTTCCCTTCCCTTCCCTTCCCTTCCCTTCCCTTCCCTTCCCTTCCCTTCCCTTCCCTTCCCTTCCCTTCCCTTCCCTTCCCTTCCCTTCCCTTCCCTTCCCTTCCCTTCCCTTCCCTTCCCTTCCCTTCCCTTCCCTTCCCTTCCCTTCCCTTCCCTTCCCTTCCCTTCCCTTCCCTTCCCTTCCCTTCCCTTCCCTTCCTTCCCTTCCCTTCCCTTCCCTTCCCTTCCCTTCCCTTCCCTTCCCTTCCCTTCCCTTCCCTTCCCTTCCCTTCCCTTCCCTTCCCTTCCCTTCCCTTCCTTGACCTTCCCTTCCCTGTCATTCCTCATTTGTTGGATTTCTGGTTTTTAGTCATCAGTCCTCTTGATCAGCACCAGTAATAATTGCACATTGTTATTATTATCACAAAATACATATTTAAAAAACAAATGTTTTTCTCTTTCTGACACCAGGAATTGCAGCCTACTCTACCCTACTGGCAGTATCCCGAAGTGGTACTTAGTACCTACAAGAGCTTTCCAGATACATCAGCTGCAGAATAACATTCTCAATATTCTGACTAGTCTCAATTCATTGAATACACCTGAGCACTGCAATGTAGTCCCTACAGCTTCCAACCTCAGGGATAAAGTAATTACTGTAGATAGATAGATGAAGTGTCTCAAAACACTGGTATTCTGTTTAATTAGTTAGTCTATCAGTTGTAATGGGTAGTAATGGACGTCATGAAGGCAGACGATCACTGAGGTCCTGAAGTGTTTCCAACATATGAGGAAGAAAGGACAGTGCAGAGGGGAGCATTAGCACCAGCAAGGTTAAGAATGACATAGCAACATGAGCCCAGGCCTTCATGGTATCGCCTTTCCTTGCCTTATCTATTTAATCTGCAAACTTTCATCTATTCAAAATGTACTCTAAAAGCCTAACTTTAATTCATCAGGTGTTTTTTTTACCATTGTAAGATGTTATAACTATAAGCAAAGAAATCTGAATAAAAAATTCATACCATAAGTGTAAACTGTATTGATAAAAAATTGTAAAATTACAGTTAAGAGAGGACAAAATGTCTTCTTCTCTTGAATCTCTTGCTTAGACTGAAGTCTTCCTGCTACATACAACAAAGACATTACAAACCTCAGTTTAAGCATGGAAACTGATACTCTCTGATTACCTCTCTGTATATGGAGGGTTTGTTACCAGGGTCTGTGTGCAAAGTATTCAGTGATTTCACTAAGAGTACATCTATATTATTGAAAATCTGGTTGAAAAGCATCAAGTACTGTACCTCTAACAAAAAAGCACTATACATGATATTTACTGCTAAAGCAATTCCAGGAGAGTTTTCAGAGACACAGCTTCAGGTGACGACACAAAGCTTATCATCCAAGAAAAGGGTGAAGTCTTGGAACTCACATAAAAATAAAAACTGTTTTAAGAGGAACTTCCTGAGTTGTTCACATGAGCTCACATTTAAGCACAGCTATTGTAAATTCCTCATAAAAAACATTTCTGAAGAACCAGACAACCAAAGAATTCCATTTCCCCAAACACTATGCCAAATACTTCTCCACTGACAGGATTAGTGGATGATTTTATCACCAAAGATTAGGTAGCCATATGAGCTACCTTGCTATATATTTCTTTGGAATTTGGAGACATAAAACTATAGGTAACCCCTAGAGATCAGGTAAAATTGGAAAAGTATAACAATAAACAATAAATCCTAAACAAGTAATTGAAATAAAAGCAGTGAGGTAACAATAAACTCATAAGACTTTTTTGTACTCAGGAATATTACCGTGTGCCTGCGATATCCTGAACCAGACTATTATTAGTTTAACTCTTATACTTGCTGATTCTGTATATATTCTGTGCCCTCCTTTATGAGATTATATCATAGCATCACAGAGTGGTTGAGGTTGGAAAGGACCTGTGGAGGTCATCATGTCCAACCCCACTGCTCATACAGAGTCACCTACAGTAGGTGACCCATGACTGTATCCAGGTGGCTTTAGAATATCTCCAAGGATGGTGACTTCACCACCTCTCTTGGCAACCTGTGCCAGGGCTCAGTCACCCTCACAGTGAGAAAGTGTTTCCTGATGTTCAGAGGGAACCTCCCATCTTTCAGTTCGTGTCCATTGCCCCCAGTTCTGTCACTGGGCACCACTGAAAAGAACCTGGCTCCATCATCTTCACAACCCTCCCTTCAGGTATGTATCTACAGTAGTAAGATCCCCCTGAGCCTTCCTTTCTCCAGCCTGAACAGTCCCAGCTCTCTCAGCTTTTCCTCCTAGGAGAGATGCTCCAGTCCTTCATCATCTTACTGACCCTTTTCTGGGCTCTCTCCAGTATGTCCTTGTCTCTCTTGTACTGAGGAGCCCAGAATTGGACAGAGTGCTCCAGGTGTGGCCTCACCAATGCTGAGGAGAGGGCAAAGATCACCTCCCTTGACTTGCTGTCAATACCTTGTCTAATGCAGCCCAGGATACTGTTAGCCTTCCTTGTGGCAAGGGCACATTGCTGGCTCATGTTCAACTTGTTGTCAACCAGGATGTCCAGGCCTCCTTTGCAAAGTTGCTTTCCAACCTGCCAGACCCCAGCACATACCTCATCTGCCTGTGGTTTTCATTCCCCAGGTTCAGGACTTCACAATTCTTGTGTACAGGATATATCTCTTCATTGCCTGATCATGTTCAAGATATCCATTTTACTGTTACTTTTAAGCACAAAGCCAGCCAATGACAATAAACACATTTCAGAAGGAGCATATGTGTTTAAGATGTTCTCTCTGAAAAAAACATTTATAACAGATGCTGAGATCTTCCGGGTTGCACAGTAAAAGATGAGGCTACACCTACTTGACTTCAGTGGTTAGCTAAATTTGCAGTTAAGCCCATAATTGATACTGATATCGCTAACTGTCCATTTTCCTGATCAAGCAGGGGACATCTGACTTGGCACGTCATTTAACCAGACCAGGTGCAACCAGCAGTTGATAAGACCTGACTTATGAGAGCTTGGAAAATTTGGTATATAATACTTAAAAATGATATTGTCAGTTTGTTGCAACATCTCACTCCTCTGAATTGAACTGAGATTTCACTACAATCCAGCCTCCCGGGGGAAGTAACTTGGAAGGAAACACCATGGGGATAGTACCAACACCACATCAATTAGGTCAAAAATTAATCTGTTTTGTTTGCCTTCTTTCTGATACAATAGTCAGGCGATGTGGTTTCTACACCTTAAATTGTCAGTAACTGTGAGACTTACAAAATTTACCAGCAGCTGCAATTTTTACAACTAGAAAAGCAATCTGAAACTCAGCACTTAATTTTGGCCAGCCACCAGCTTACACTTTTCTGAGACTGAAGGGTTTTTATTTGCTACGTTTTCTAGGCATTCCCAAACATTAGTCTCAATTCAGCCTCCCTAGTCTCCTGTGTCCTAAAACACAGGATTTTTGCATAATAGCCCTAACATCAAATTATTCTTACTTAACAGGGCCATCAACTCCCTGTCACTATGATGACTAGAGACTTTTACTTTTCCCAAACCAAAGCGGTGGGAAAGAGATTTCTGGTCCCACAAACCTTTGCTTCTTCAGGGGTCTTGGAGGTAGGGGAATGAAGGAGTCTGCAGTCTTAATTTTCTATTTTTTAAAGCAATCTATAGTCCTCTCTTCCCCTACTCAGATGGTTGGTTTCAAATGCAGTTTTTCACCTGCTTTGTTAACCTTTAACCCTCTCCTACCTTAAATGCAGTTGGATACATAACTTCCACAAATTATGAAAAAAAAAACCAAAACCAGTAAGGTCACGACAAGACAGCAAAAAAAAAAATATTATTTTCCCACTATATCATCATTATTATTACACAGTGACTAAGATAAAAATATCTAGATGAAGATGGGGAAAATTAGTAACTCATCTTGCATCTATTCTCCCTTTTTATAGTATTTTTCTTTCACCTAACACTTTTATTTACCAATATTTTGGATATAAAGATAGGCAAAAGGGGAAAATCCAGCAGCTTGCATTCCCACCCCCATCCCACCTACATGCATACATACAAATACATACTCCTGGGTCTACCCTTCCTTTCAAGTCGCTGCCTTGACCTCTGAATATCTTTTCCTCTTACTGTCTCTCAAGAACCCTTGGATTCTTGCTTTACCACTTCTCAGCCTGAATAGTTGGGTACTGATAGCTTGGTCTCTGCCTGGAACATTCAAGGAACATGAGCTTACTCCTCAGGATGCACATCACAAAAAGGTTTAAATATACATTTATGACAGAAGGCTGGCATCTGCTTACAGAAAGTAAGGTGGAAGTGAGAGGAAAGGGAAATACACAGCAATTTATATGCCTATTATGCTGCAGCAAATCTGCTGGCAGACCAGGTGTTGCCTGTGTAAGTAACACTTTCTCCTGGTGAGGCATTAAGTGCTTAGAGAACCAACCTTAGACACTCATCATCCTTTGAGAACTGGCCCTGAAGCCTATACACCACCTTCACCTCCTCAGGATAGCCTGTCACCATTCCTTCCAACAAAAGTCAACTCAGTTCTGCCAGATGTTTTTACCAGCCTGTCAGAAGTATGAGTAAATTGTGTCCTCCATCAGTATCGCACTCTGCTAATCCATTTTCCAACCCTTGATTTCCTTGCTTTTACAAAAAAAAAAAAAAAAAGGTAAGTTTTTTTTTTTTTTCCCCTTAAATGTGCAGACTTTCTCTTCTGATTCTATAAAAGCATCCATGACCTCCAAATCACACCTGTATTTCCCCCTGTAAAAGTAAGAAGAATATGTTCCCTATGAACAATTTACTTGTATCTCTCTTATAACAGGTCCTTTGTACCAATAACCTATTCTAGTCTTCCCAGCAGGTTAAATATTTCTCTGAGGCACACAGGACTCTGAGATTAAATGAGTGTCCTCTTGGATTTCTGACCTCTGGATAGTGATGAGTTTCCTCCCCTCCATAGTAATGGGGAAGAAAAATATGTGATGGAAGTCAATGAGAAAGCTGTTAGAAAGGGAAAAGGGAGCTTACAATACCTCTTCAGTGTGAAATTATATACTACAGTGGTAGTGTTGGTTGATGAATGCAGGACCCTTGCCTATAACCTGATTTCATTTTCACTCTTTTCCTGTTTTACACAATCACCCTAAAAAGCATTGCATCAGCTACCACTGCTTGATGTACCTTTTTTGTATGTATCTTCTAATTTGTTTAGTTTACCTAGATGAACTTCTCTGACATGATGGACATATTTGACATTTTTGAAATCTGCATATTTATTTCCTTTGCTTTCATAAGGAGAGGGACAAAAGTAACAAGGCTAGAGATTGTTCCAACAGGACCCTTTAAGCCTTAGTTACATTCTTGAGCTACATAAATGCAGATACGTTTAGGAAAAACACATACATACATATCCTTATCCACAAAGTACAGATGTCTTGAGAAACCACCAAGGCAAGGGTAAGGGAACAGATGTATCAAGGCTACACTTCTAATGCAGTGAGTGAGGTGTTGTCCAGGAGATGAGTGACATATATCTCATCTTCTGGTGTTCAGAGATTTTTTGATGTTTGTCTGAATATCTCACTCAAAAAGACTTCCTGTACATAATTCTTTCAGCAAAGTCAATGTGTCTTCATCCTTCTTGACAACATTCAGCATTATCAGAATTTCCAACTATATTTAATTTTTAGAATAATTTTTTTCTTTATGTACAAATCAGGATATGGTTCCTTTTTCAGATGTTGCTTTGACTTTTCAGTTTTGGCAAGCAAGAAATCAAAACAGAAGAATCTTGAACCACAGACTAAGGTAAATTGAAATTGAAACTATTGCTTAAGAATTACTATCAAAACAATAAAGCCAAAATTGTAAGATGTTCATATTTTCTAACTGTGACCATGATGAGAAGGGAATAGCTCTGGAGCCTAAGGCTTATTATCATAAATATTTAGGATGGTTTCTTAACCTTTTCAAGAACAGCTCTTTCATGATGGACTTGATATGCTCTTTCATTATACAAAGAATGAGCTTAGCATTTGTGGACCTCATTGCCTTTTCTGCAAATAGTCATGAAAATTGGTGGTTTAGATTCTTTTTGTATGTTTGCTGTTTTGTTTGTTTGCTTGTTTGGGTTTTTTGTTTGGTTGGTTTTAACTTTGCAATCAGGTAGGTCACTACAGACTTTTATAACTACAAACTAAGAGATCTTGTTCCTACAAAGTCAGCGGGCAAATAATACTTGAGTTTTCATGAAGTATTTGGTTTTTGTTTGGTTGGTTTTTTTTGTTTGTTTGTTTGGTGTTTTTTTTTTTTTTTGTTTGGTTGGTTTTTTTTGTTTGTTTGTTTGTTTGTTTGTTTTTGCTTTTTTTTTTGCTTGGGAGGGTTGTTCGTTTATTTGATTACCACCAGTAAAGTTGCTGGATACCTAGTACACTTCAACAGTCAATTTAAAAGCATCATTTGTCTTCATGAACATCTTGTTTGTCAAGTTGCTGAAGTCACTGGATGAATTGCATGGGAAATGCTGTTATGCAAGTGATACAACAGGGAAGAAATAAAGCAAGAAAGGTTCATGCCACATGACAGTTCCTGTTAGTTTTGACAGCAAACCAAGTGAGAATCCAGGAAAGAGGAGCTGACAGCTGGATACCATGTTGGAGAAGTTTGCTGCAAAGTTAGTGATACTTTCAACGTTGCACCTGCAATCAAGGCTGATGTTGAAGGGTAGTTGCATGTGTAAAATGTTGATAGTGCTCTGCATTCCATGCAGTAGATGAACTGTCAGGACAGCAGGAAGCGTTATAAATGAGGCAATGTATTTTTGAAGTGCAATGCTATTTTAAAAGTAAATACTGAGCTCAGAGACTTGGACAACTCTGGAGATGGATTAGTTATGAAATAAGGGGTCTTTCACCTTTGTCTTTCTAGTAAGAATCCACTATGTATGAACAGAGACTGAAAACTTATTAGTTTGAAACTACTTCATTTGACTTACTTGAACTGAAGCAATGGACTTTGAACCATGGAATGACACAATCATTTAGGTTGGAGGGGATCTGTTGAGGTTATCTGGTCCAAATCACACTCAAAACAGAGAGAATTTTGAACTTACATTAGTCTGCTTAAAGCCTTGTCCCATATTTCCAGCAATGGACATTCCATAACTTCTCTAGTAAATCTGTTTCATTGTGTAACCAACCTCATTGTGAAAATGTTCTCAGCTTCTAGCTGACATGAAGTTACTCTGGGGGAGTCACATGCTAATTCTCATCAAGAAGGTTAAAATTTAACATGAAAAGAAAGCAACACCTCTTGTTTCTGTATCAGAGTAATGGTGATGCTGGTAGACACTGCCTTCCCCAACATGATAAAGGTCTCTTAAGCCTTTCAAAACCTTGTCTTCTTTTCTTGAATATCCAGTTATTAGCGGGGTGGGTTGGAGGGTGGGGTGGGGGGTGGAGTAGGGTGGGTGGATGGAGGGGTGCAGGGAGAAGCTGAGAGCAGGGAAGGAGGAGAACTTTTTAAGTTTCTTCCCTTGCTGACTAGCTAAAAGAAAAGACAGTGTCTAGAAAACAAAAAGTTCTAACATATGAACAAAATATCTCTAATCTCTAGGAGAGAATCTATCTCACTGAATGCATTCATCACTCAAAATATATCTGTTTTGAAACCTTTAATGAGAAGTATCCTCAGGGAAAAGTTTTCTCTCATTTTACTTGAGAATTGCACAGTTTATCATTTGAGTATCCATTGGTCATATTAGAATTCAGACAAATATCTGCATATTTTAAATGTCTGCCTGAATGCTGAGATCATTTGTCAATGTCCTCACTGAATTGTTAGTCAGACAGAGTTGTGCACATTATTTGAGACAGAAGATGAACTGTTTGGGTTGCTATGGTTACAGCCTCAGAGAAGATAAATTTGTGCAGCTACTATCTTTCCTGAGGGGGTGGGGAAAGATAATTGAAAAACTAAAAGTTAATCCAGAACATCAGGATAGGGTCAGAACTGAAACAAAGCTTTACGTGTGCATTTCATTATATAGGTGAAAGACACAATGTGTCCACAAAAGTAAATAAATATTGACGGATGCTTCCATTACACCCCTTCTCTAAATTTATGCTGCAGTTTGTACCAGTCAGGTCATGGTGATTTGGCTGGTTCAACCAATAGGATTTTTTAATTTGGACAGTTGTCTGATTTAGAATAGCCTGATGAGGTGGTTGTTTCCTCTCCCAGAATTATTGCTAAGATTTTTGTTTCACAGAAGTGTAGGATCACAGAAACATTTAGGTTGGAATAGATCTCTTGAGATCATGTAGTCTAACCTCCCCGCTTAAGTAAAAGGTCATGTAGAGCAGGTTATTCAGGACTGTGTCCAGTCAGCTATTCAGTATCTCCAAAGATGAAGACTCCTTAACTCCTCTGGGCAACGTATTCCACTGTTTGACAACACTTCATACTAAAAAAGATTTCCTTGTGTTGACATGGAATTTACTGTTTTTTAATTTGTGCTCATTGCCTCTTGTTCTCTCACTGGGCACCACTGAAAAAATCCTGCCTCTCTCTTCTTCATTCTCTCCTGCCAGGTATTTATACACAATGATAAAATCCCCCTGAGCCTTTTTTCCAGGTTAAACACTACCATCAGGCTCAGCCTCTCCTCATATAACAAGTGCTCCAGCCCTTTCATCATCTTCGTGGCTCTGAGTCAGATTAGCACCATTAAGTCCGTATCTTACCTGAACTTAGGTGGCTAGCACTTGACACAGTACTCCAGATAGAGATTCATTGGTACTGATCAGAGAGGAAGGATCATCTATGCTTATATGCTGGCAGTGCTCTTTCTGATGCAGCTCAGTATACACCTTTTTTGCTGTAAGGGTACATTGCTGACTCATGGTTATCTAGGTGTCCACCAGGGCCCCAAGATCCTTCTCAGCAAAGCTTCTTTCCAGCCAGCTAACCCTCCTGGACAAACCAGTGATGGGTTATTCATTTCCAGGGCAGTTCTTTGCTGTTCCTTTTGCTGAACTGCATAAAATTCCTTTTCTGCCTAACTCTCCAGTCTGTTATCGATGTTTTGAATGGCAAGACTCTCATGATCTATCCTCCCAGTTTTGTATCATTTGCAGACTGTCTGAGGGTGCACTCTGTTCCATCATCTAGGTCATCAATAAAGATGTTAAACTATATTTGCCTTAGTATTGACCCGTGGGATACACCATTAGTGACTTGTGTCCAACTGGACTTTGTGCCACTGTTCACAATGCTCAGGTGCAATCATTCAGCCAGTTTTCAATCCATCTCACTGCACATATATCTAAACCATACTTTGTCAGCTTGTCTATGATATTAGGGAGACAACGTGAAATGGTTTACACTAAAGTTGCGGTAAACAACATCCACTGCTCTCCTTTTGTTGATCAAGTTAGTCATCTCGTTGTAGAAAGCTATCAGGTTGGATAAACATAATTTCCCCTTTGTAAATGCATACTTACTAATTCTGATCACCATCTTTTTTTTTTTCATAGGTTTGGAAATTCTTTCCAGAAAGATTTTCGTCATTATCTTCATAGGGATTTAGATGAGACTCACTGGCCTGTATTGCCTGGATATTCCCTTGGCCTTCTTGAACATATGAGTATTTTTTGCTCTCTTCCAGTCTTCTGAAACCTCTCTCAGTTGCTATGACTGTTCAAAGATAGTCAAGAGCTGCCTCAAAATGACACCAGCCAGGTCCCTCAACTTTGTGGATGCAGTCTGTCAGGGCCCATCGACTTGTGTATGTCCAGTTTATTTAAGTGCTCCCTAACCTAGACCTACTACACTGAGGGTGTCTTTCTTGTTCCATACTTTCGTTCTGATGCCTGGGTCCTAGGATTCCTAAAGGTCAGTTTTACTGCTAAAGATTTAGCCAAAGAAGGCACTGAGTACCTTCACCTCCTCCGTGTCATTTATCACCAGTTGCCCCGCTGCTTTTATCAGCAGTCTCATATTTTCCTGAGTCTTCCTTTTGCTGCATGTAGAATTCTTTCTTGTTGCCCTTCACATCCCTTGCCAGATTCAAATCCAGCTGGCTAGAAAAGACAAGGAGGCTTTTCTAACCTTATCATTGCAATTTTGGATCACAACTCCTGTTGGGCCATGTCTCCCTGCTTCCACCTCTTGTGCAATTCCTTTTTATGTCTGAGTTCAGTTAGAGCTTTTTGTTCATCCAGGCATGTTTCTTGCCTTCTTTTCTTGATTTCCTAGTTTTTGGGACCTTGAAGGTAGTTATCCTTGAATATCAGCAAGGTCTCCTGGACCTGTTCTTCTTTCCAGGGCTGCATATCAAGAATTCTTCCAAGCAGATCTCTGAAAATGCTGAATTCTGCTCTCCTGAGGTCCAGGGTTGTGGTCCTGCTTTTTGTCTTGTTCTCTCCTCTTTGGGTCCTGAACTCTACTATCTCATGTTCACAGTAGCCAAAGCTCCTGATGACTTTCACATCTCTGACCAGTTCTTCCTTGTTCCAGGTCTAGACATGCAACTCTATTTGTGAGCTCCTCTGCCATTGGGCTTCAATTCAGCAAGTAATATGAGTTATCAACTTGAGAATCTGGAGTCTCAGATCTTTCCACTCATGACTGAGGGTCCCAATTACTAAGAACCATGATTCTATTCCCCAACTTCATGCAGGCAAGAGACATAGGCAGACAGGTATTCATTTCCTCCCTAACATAGTTTTCATTTATGCAGTATCCTTCTGAGACATATGAGAGACTGTGTAAAACCCTTCTGGATGAAGAAGGTCTTGAAACAGCTATGGGTCTTATGGCTTTTTTGGTGCTTTAACCTATGTGCTAACAACAGCCAAACTGCTCACGTTAAACTACATGTAGCCCAAGTAAGGATTTTATGTTGAAACTATCTCATGTTCCTGGTACCAGAACCCCAGGATATCCAGTTCCTTAACTGTGTGAAGAAGCAAGTTAACAGGATCTTCCCAATCCTACCCTGTGTTCTTTTTTTTTTCATTCAGTCCAGAAGTAAGTCACAGTCATCTCCTTAGTAGCGATCCAGCACTCCCATTTTCCCGAGCAGTCTTTGACAGATCTTCTGTATATAATTGGTCTATGGAGTCTGACAGTCTGATATTATTATTAGTCTAATGTGAAGCACGGTAAGGCCTGACTGCTTTCCTTGACTACATATATGGATAAAAGTGGCCTTGGCTACTTTCTTAGATTAATAATTTTTAGCATACCCTGAGCATACCTGTCTGGACACTTAAGAACACAGCAGTGGTAAGGCAGGAGCTAGCTGTCTACCTAGTTGGTTAAGAGCAGGCTGAATGAATTCAGACAATTAAATTCAGTCTCATAAGAAATACTCAGGTCCTCCAAGAAGCACCTATTGCATTTTAAACACCTGTGGGACTAGCCAGTGATGGAGAGAGGAGTTTACAGATCACTCGCTCAAAACTCAGATAGTGTTGGTCTTTCTTTCAGTTGTTATCTTTTAATTTAAAACCTAGAAATGCAAACTTACCAAAGACATGAATGAAGTTTGGGTTCAGTATTTCTGCTGGGAGGACTTTTCTGATGTCAGCAATGTGCTACTAACTTACAGTAGAGAAATAAAGTTATTATTAGGTCTATCATAACTTATAACAAGTCATTTAAATCGTTATGAATATATTATTTGACACATTTATTTTTTCCTGTGAATTATTTATGAACTAGTCCAGAAATCTTATAATGCCGGCGTTATTTGTAGCTGTCCACCAGTAGATTACTACGTAAGCTAATTTCATGAGTAATTTTGCATGCTGTCTTGCTGATTGCTGGTACCCTATAGTTGCCAGCTCTTGATTACCTTTCTGAGGAAAAGCAAATATTTCCAAAATTATAAAGGCTAAAGAGTTTCCATTGTTACTCTGGTCTATTAAGCAAGCACACTACAAATATTTGGCACTGAAAGAAAATTTTGGAGTCAAGTACTAATTGTAATTGTTTATATTCTTTAAACTTGTTGCATCTACAAAAAAAAAAAAAAAAAAAAAAAAAAAAGGGATATTGCTGAGAGATCTACAATTGTCAAAATATTCCTTAACTCTGAATAAGCACCAGAATAAATTTTTGATCTTACATCACTATTTCACCACCCTTTTAGAGGTCATATTAACTTGCTCCAGGAATTCTATCCATGGTGAACGATACTGATTCAGTGATTAATATTAGGTTTTGACCAACTTTGGTCTATTTGTTTAAATCAGGTTTTGTAAGAGATTTAATGACCAAGATGATTTTAAGAAAAAAAATCTCCTAAGAACTAAATTAATATTAACAGAAACTTTCTTATAGGAGGCAGGATTATGATCAGCTGAATCTAAATTAAAACCTAGAGCCCCTTTTCCTACCAGTACCAATGTTTTTAATTTATTTCTTAGGAAGGATTATGTAAGGTATCAGATAAAATTAGATTAGACATGTATCTCCTCCACACAGATATAAGATGATAATAACTTCAGTAAAAATCATCTTCAACATGAAAATCTTTTGGGTCATGACACAGCTCAAGAGTAGCAGAGGCTCCCCATGGCAGTGGCTGGCATCTGGGGCCCATCCCACTGCCCCAGCCAGGAGCAGGGCCACTGAGGAGCACAGGGGTTTGCAAATAAATCACAGTTTTTTAAATGCTGTAGGATTCCAGGGGAATACTTCAGAGGATGTAAAGCTGGAGCCAGGGAAGACAACTGAGTGCGTGGCATGAGAGACTTGAAGCTGCGTGGGTAGGCTCAGACATGCCATGATGAGCCCTGAAGGCCAGACAAGATGGAATTGTGATGGTCATAATGTATAAGCAAATATTCCTGTTATAGCTTCTGCATTTGTGTTCTCTTCAAAGACTCTCTGAAAGGGTCTTTTAATCAGACATAAACAAGTTCTCTTCCAGACCCTAAATACAAAGTTCCAGAGCTGGGCGAAATTGCAAACAATGGGTGTTTTTATTCCAGAAGACTTTTTCTTGCTTTGATTTTATTTTCAGGTGTGAAAATAAAGCCAATATGCTGTTATTTTTATGACAATGAATTCCTATCATAACTAAAAAGTCACATTAATATAATAATTTCATTTTCCAGTTCACTGGCCCATAAAGTGTCTTATTGCACTTGGGTATTTAATAAAAATACAAAAAACTATTTACTTTGATATATTTTAATTATTTCAAGAGTTGTGGTGACATTTGAACAATAAGAACTAGTGAATGGGTTGTTTAGACTATTAGCCTTTCTCTCCCAGATCAGCATTAAAACCAAGACCAGGTAAGAGCACGTAATCTCCAAAACAGTTTTCATCCACGGGCTGATGTGCAATCATCTACAAAAGATTCCTATTTGGAAAAACCTTGCTTCTAGGAAAGACTAGAGATACCATCATTCCTGGAGACAGGTGTCTAGTGGTCACATAGGGATGACAGGGGTCCCACTCTTTTCCTTCAGCTTGGGTAGCTTTCTGTGCTCTCACAAGACTGAACTGCGTATGTCCAGTGAGCAGCAGAACAGTCACTAATGTAACAACTGTTGCAGCCCCCCTAGCTATCCTCAGGCACTCCAGCATTACTCTGCTATCCCTTTGGCAAAATAAGAGCAATTACAGTAGTCAGAACTAGAAAAAGCAAGGGGCTGAACACAATTTTTATAAAATTAGTGGGTCAGAAATCATGGCTTCTCACACGTTAAGAAGTGATACGTGAAACTGTTGTGCATTACTGAACATGTGGTCCATGGTCCATTCTGTCTCCCCAACTCCCGACGTATTTATCCCTCCTTGAACCCAAATGCTTCTGTTAAATTGTGTGAAAATAACACTCTTCACAGCTAAGTATGAAATCGAAGTGTTTGTAAAATCATTGCCATACTCAGTTTGGTTTCTTTCAAAGAAAATATTGAAACTGAAGAGGTTAAAGAAGGTGCATTTCCTTATAATTTTATAATATGTTGACAGTGCACATAGCTGTGTAAGTTGTTTTGTTGTTTTTTTTTTTTTTTTTATTATTTGAATCTTGTTTTAATACACAGATACTAAGGTAAAGAGAGTAGTCCTTCAGCTGTGGACACACAGGTGTCATGAGTAGAGCTAAACTGAAAGGGGACTGAGTGAAACAAATAAAATGAGATTGTCTCCATTTATAAGATTCTAATCCCGTGTTATCACAGAGTGAAGGGACCACACTTAAAAGTAGTAACATCCTCTTCTTTTGGACCTCATCTGATGATCCCAGATGCCCCAGGATATTTAAATCTGGATTGTGTATTTTTGATTTACACAGCAATATATATCCTAACTGCTGGCTGTGAGACAACTTGTTCACCTTTTCTTAAGTGTTCTGAACTTCTGACAGTCTTGTTAGAAAGTTCACAACTTTCTAGCTATGAACATAACTTATTGCCTTTATACAGGAACAATGAAACAGTATTCAACATTTCACATATAGGCCAGGTTGCAGGAATGGGAAAACCTTACTTGATATTTTAGGTATTTATTGAACCTGCTAGTAGTTTATTAGCTTAGATTCATGACTGTTGTAATAGGTAAGCTGTCAGTCCAAAAGGGAATTAGACCACATGTTTGAAGCATGAGTGATCATTTCTCCTGGGGTAGTAGGCTCCCCTTGGTGAAAGAAATTGCAAATTATTATTAGTTTATATGACAGAAAATTGAAAATGCAAAGTAAAATAAATACATTATTCCATTACTAGATATTAGAATTGCCTATAAAATTGGAGGGTCTAGGATGAGGTTGCTTATGCGTTTGAGGCTCTAAATCTATTTAATAGGAAGCTATTAATAGAACAAATGAGTTAAATTATATAATCAGATCAATGTTCTTGGACAACTGACAAAAACTCTGTCCATTTCTTGCCCATACTTAATAATCTTCAGTATCTTTAGGTTGTGAGTTTATCACTCTTTTTTCTTTATGAGACATAAGTGGTTGTGTTAGAATAAACACCTACTTCAAAAATACCTTCAAGGAAGACTATAACTATACTCATCTCTGTAAGGCAAAAATTTGAGGTCTCACTTGTCAGAATATGTTACAGAATGTTAAGGAATATGGATATATTTCAAACAAATGAAGCTAAAGTAACTTTTTTTCAAGGATAAAAAACCCTTAAACATGGCTCTAATACTCAAACCTGCCAAGCAGATCTGCAGTAACCTACAAAAATTCTGTTGGATTCTGTAGGAAGGAGAGGAGAACTATAGGTGGATAATTTTCACAAGTTCACATTACATTTTTTTGTTCATTTGCCTACTTGCTTTTTGGCCTTTGTAACTTTGAGAGGCATATCAAGTACAACCCACAGAGAAGGAAACTCTGCCCAGACTTGCAACACATACAGTGCCTCAGTCATATTATTTCAGTCAGGAGATGCCCTTGTCTTCTGTTCCTACTATCAAATCTAGTCCTCCACCTTGCATAATCAAGCCTCATTATCCCTACTGGCAAGGGGATCTTTTGCTGACAAGTATGCCCCACCTCTACCAAATGGAAATGAAATACAGTATAAAAATAGTCCACAGAATCATTCAACTTGGAAAGGTAGGATCCTTTTCTTAAATCAGGCTTATTTTTTTTTTTCCCTAACTCCCCCACAACAGTAAGTGAATGGAAAGCTGTGAGGTTTCTTTTTGGAAGGAAAAAAGAAAAAAAAAGTATTTCCTTGGGTTTTGTCACTCTAGTTCTCACTTGTTCTGTTACTGTTGTTTTGTTTTGGCTTTTTTTCATGAATAAATGATTATTTTGGATTTTTACCCTTTCAATCTGATAGTAACACAATTAGGTGGATGTTCTTCCCTTGAAATTACATGTTTTTCCAGATCTTATTTAGATCCCATTTTAACCATCAAAGTTTCCCTCTGTTTTATACCCTTTTTCATCTGTCTGTATCTATTTTCACTAAGAAAGATTAAAAAAAAAACAAACAAACAAACAAAAAAACAGGAAAGAAAAAAAAAAAAAAAAAAAACCAAAACAAAAGAAGGAGTGCAGGGATCTGTCCTAGGTATATTTTTAAAAGATTTAGAGTACTCTTTGTTTTTCTTAATGCATATTTATGCTTTATGCGGAAGAATTGCCCATTTATCAGCTGGAGATATCCTTAAGTATGACTGAATTATGGAAAGGTATAACTGAATCAGAAATTAATACAGCATTTCTGAAGCATCATACTTCTCTCTAGTTCAGGCTTGGTGATTATAATGGTCTGTTCAGCCTTCAATGGAAACCTTTTTGTGTAGGAGAAGGTCTTTTATTTATTTATATTCATCCCTGTCATCAGTCCTACTGTCACTGAACAGGTAACCTCCAATAGTCATCAGTGAATGCAATAGTAACAGCACCCTTGTCTGTCATACCTGACAGAAGGAGATACGTTCAGCCTGTTTCTACCTGTCTCATCTATCAGTCACAGTCACTACAACATGACTTTCCTTTAATCTTGGTGAAATACCCTATCCTAACCTCTTGGACCGGGAGTAAACAGACTCCATTCCATTAGGCAGTCATGCTACACATAGGATATTATTGGTATCTGAATTGTCATCAGGTAGAGATTGCCAGAAGATGATCATAAACTCTCTCTCCCAAATAGATCATATTTTCTAGAAACAAGAAAAAAACCAAGCCAAATAGTTCCTCCCCAGCCTGTTTCTGTGGAATGCCTCTTCTGTCTAGAGACTGCTGAATGTTGCACTGGGAAGGCAAGCATTTCACATATCACAGTTAAGCCACATCGTCTTCCCTTGTTCAGTCATGTAACCTTGGCCTTGGTCATATTTATCCAAAACTAGTACTGGCCAGATACTTCACATATTTATTTCAGTCTATGTAGTTAACATTTTAGTGATGATTTTGTGAATCTCCATCTTAAGCTAAAAACCTAGTATAAGAAATTTGGAAGGACCTGATTTTGAAAAGGTTGGTGACATTAAAATTTTTTAAATGAGTGCATGAAGTTAGCTATGAAAAAAATAATGAGATGAAAAGTCCCCTGAAAAGCTGAAAAATATCAGTCTGTGTTTACAGACCATATTCCAGAGTTTTAGAAAAGAAAGTCAAGACCAAGACCAGGTGTGTTAGGAAGTACTCTTCCATGTTTCAATGCTGCATTTTCGTTATCTTCAAGCACAGACATGCAAGACAAGCATGTCTGGCCTAATGTGGTTTTGGAAGAGTGAAAAGTCCCAATGGAGCAACAGTTTAGTGCAGATACTGTTGCTAGCTTCTCAAATTCCTGGATTATGCTACTTCTAGTTGTTATGCATGTGTGGATCAGAGATCAGAACTTACCCATTGTGAAAAGCCATTTTACACCCATATAAAAAAGCTTATTTCACAAATGAACAAGTCAAAGGTTTAGCTTATTTGAATATCTGAAGGAGATCCAAAACAGATTAAATTGAATATTCATTTCATGCAGCTTTAGCCAACAGAGTTGCTTAAATGAATTGATCCCATGAGTAACAATATATGTATATGGATACTTAGTGAATGAATTGACAGTAGCCGTCAGCAGTGTCCTGCATAAAGTGACAATATAGTAAAAGAAGGCTAATTTGTTCCCTAACACACAAGAGTTTTACCATACAATATCTTGGTTGTGAGAGTAACACATGAAATTTACCTTTTATAAGCTGTCAAGAGGTTGTCTTCTTTGTCTACTGAGGCACCAAAGTGCTGCCATTCCCATATGGATTGTTCCCTAGTCATATAGAACCACTTTCTACCAAGCACAATTTAAGTTTCTTAGTGTGATTTAGTAACAGCTTCTCATTCACTTACTGTCGACATACTTCTGAATTTCTGTCTTCCTACAGATATTTGCAGTCCCCAACCATGAAGCAAGGCAGCAGTGTCCCAGCCTAAGAGGTGTTACTTTTTACGGGAGTACATGAAAATGCATTTCTGACATTTTCTGCTCTCATTAGTTTTAGACATATTCCTTTATTTCTTTAGGTTAACTAGACTTCTCAGATGAGTGAAAACCAATGGGTATAAATAAAAACCTTAGTCTTCTTCTGCCTGGTGGGAGAAAGGAAGGGGATATACCTCGTGGTAGTACTGTTCCTCATAACATGTGATTCTTGCCTTTTTGTGCCTGCTATGAAATCTAGAAGGCAGAAGATACAGTGCACTTTCAAAAGGGTGGCAAAACATTCCCCCAAACATTCCCTATTTATCTCTGTGGTGGATGGGCCTTGGCCAGCTGGCAAACACAACACAAACTTAGCCACTCTCTCTCTCCTACTCCTTCTCCAACAGGGTATGGGGAGAAAATAAGATGAAAAAACTCATGGATCAGGGTAAATACAGGGAGATCACTCACCAGTTACCATCATGGACGAAACAATTTCAAACTGGGGAAAATTAATTTTTGACAATTAAAATAAATTTGGCTAGTGAAAAACAAGGACAAATTAAAACCACACTTTCCCCTGCTTTTTAATCCCCAGGCTCAACTTCACTCTCTTACTCCAAACTCTTCTACCTCCCCTTCCTCTCCAGGGTGACATAGGTAGATGAAGAAAGGGGGGTTGGGGTCAGTCTGTAATTGCTTCTCTTCTTCATCCTCACTCATTTCCTTCCACTGCTGCAGCGTGGATTCTCCACAGGCTGTAGTTCCTTCCAGAAATAACTATCTGCTTCAGTGTGGGATCCTTGACGGGCTGCAGGGTAGTTATCTGCTCCAGCATGGTCCTCTCCATGTGCTGCAGCAGAATCTTTGCTTTAGCACCTGGAATAACTTTTTATACCCCTCTTTCTTCACTGACCATGTTGTTCACAGGGTTGCTGCTCATGCTTTTTTTTCCTCACTCCTCACTCTACCATCTAATATTCTGCCCTTTCTTAAATACATTTTCATAGAGGTGACACTTCTCTGTGCCATGTGGCTCATAGCCTCAGCTGTGTCCTTTGGTGGATCCATTTTTGATTTGGCTGGGATGGACTGTGTCTGGCATGGGGCAACCCCTGGCCTTTTCTCACAGAGGCCACCCCTGCAGCTTCTGCTGCCAGCATCTGGGCACAGACACCCAACTCAGACTGATTGACTTACTGTCTGTTGTATGTTGCATGTTGCCCTATTGACAGCAGATGTAACAGCAACCTCTTGCTTTGAGAGAATATTAGTATACTCCTCCAGGAGACTGTGTATTTCTAAAACCAAACCCAGGGACATGCGTGTGAGCACTCAGAAATGCTAACTGCAAAACTTTCTGAGGGATTGGTGTGAGATTGACCAGTCTGTACTTCCCTAGATCCTTCTTCTTGTCCTGCATGACAATGGGAGTGATATTTGCTTTCTCCTCGTCCTTAGGAAGATCCTCCATCTCCACAATCTGTCAAAGACAACCTAAGGTAGCCTCACAATGACATTGGCTAGCTCACTCAGCACTCATGAGTAAATCCTGTCAGGCCCCTGGGCATGTGTAATTCCAATGTTATTATATCTTCCCTAGCCTGATCACCAACCACTAATGGTAAATCTTCATTGCTCCAGATTTTCCATACATATCGGTTCCACATAAAGCAAATATATTTCTAATTCAAACACTTGCAACTTTCTACTGGTCAGTTCAGGAGGTGTCTACACAGCTGTTTGGGTTTTGTGGATTCCAATCTTAGGCATATAAGTCTCACTCTACAGAGTCAAGTCTGTAGAGAGGACTTGAGCATTGTAGGTTTCCATAGGCATGTTGGCACTTTTACACCCCACTTGCATGAAAGTACTCTGCTGGATTACCACAGTCTGGGCAACACAAGGGACAATCCTATTGTACAGTCCACTGGTGAAAGAAATAGAAACCTTAGGGTCACCTAACTTGCTCATGAAGTGGATCCATTTCCACAGATCAGTACAGTTTAAGGAAAGGACACTCAGAAAAAAATTAATCATGATGATCCATCTTTTCCCATTAAGACAAATGAGAAGTTAGGGTGTGGGGTTTTTGCTAGGTACCTGTTTTGTACCACACCTTCCTTCTTGCAGCATGCCATGTCCAAGCTGGAAGTTACCACTCAGCAGTTGGAACTGCCTTTCAGCTTAACTTGAGAACTCTCAGCTCCTGATGTCAAGAGACTGCACATAAACTGTCTATGTTGGGGGAAGGACCTTCTATTATAGGTACCATCTCATACAATATCCCTTCTCTCTCACTAGAAATATCCTGCTTGTATGTTCCTAGTATGTTCCTTCCTTCCCTTGAAACCACAGAACATCTAGACAGTTATTTCTCTCTTTGAAGGAAAGAAACAAAGACAGAAACTGAAAAGAAGCATCACCAATGTATAGATTTGATGCATTAAATTAATACCATGCTAGGATTGCTACACCTACAAAATCTGGAAGACAACAAATCCACCGTGCTCTGGCAACTTGTTTGTCAGAAGCATTCAACAGTGAAAGAAAACAGTGCAGATGCTTTCATTAAGCAGTGTAAGACTTAAGCTTGCATTAGTCTTGATTTTAGCTTCTGGATATGGCTTCAACTCAGGCAAATATAAGAACCTGTGGGTCTTCAAATTAGGCAAAAAAAACACCTCTAAGGAAATTGCTTTCAATTTTCCCTCTCATCCGAACAGGCACAAAGCCAGACAATGGCCAAAGAGCCCCTGAATAAACTGCATCTAAAATATAAATGTTCCTTGAAACCAAATAGCTTATGAGAACACAAATAGAAAAATAAAAGGGAATGGGCTGAAACGTGCCCCACTTCCTCACATTCATGGGTAAGAAATACTTTTTTCAGTCATAAAAGTCTCTCTCTAGTTGGAAAATAATTTTAATGAGGAATTGTGGCAAGTAAAATTGAAAATTCTGCGCAGATGCTCAGTTGCAAATTAGGAAAATAATTTCAGTCATATTTATAAAAAATACTGAAACATTTCTGCAATAATATATACAGAAATGCTAATACTGGATTAATTCTCAGCAGTAAGATGAAGAATACTATATAATATGCTTTATGTTACCTGGCTCCACTAACCTCACTTTGCAGTTGAACCATCAAGTAACATGTAAATGTCTTCTGAGAAAGGAAATTTGCTCAAGATCTTGGAAATTTGGTTTAGATTGCTGCTAAGAAATGGCCTGCTAATTAGCAGTGCCCTGACTTGGGAAAGAGAAAGGTGGAAAAAAAGAAGTAAGAGCTATCCTAGAATGCTCAGGAACCCACCTGTGCTGCTTGCTAAAATCTGTACTCCATTTCCCACTGCAAGATGTAGCTGGTTCTGTTAAATCTCCTTGTGCATACATACGGTATTGAACAGAGCTGGAAACTAGAGCAGCGGAATAACTACTTGTCATGGTTTGAGCTCAGAGGGCAACAGAGCACCACACAGCCACTCACTCCTCCCTTCTCTCCCTGTGATGAGAAGGGACAAATGAGCCAGGCATGGGATTAGAGATAAGACTGGGAGGAGCAAATCACCCATTATGGTCATGGGCAAAAGGCAGACTTGTTAGGGGGAGAAAAAAAAAAAAGAATATAGATTCATTACAGACACTGACAACAACACTTAACAGAGTAGGACAGTGAGAAGCGTTGCCACATCTTGAGAACACCTTCCACCCACCCCTTCCTTCTTCCCAGGGTCAGATTTGCTCCTCATATCTCTACTTCCACCCCCCAGCAGCGCGGGGGGGCAGGTAAAGGGGGTGTAGTCAGTGCTGCCACTTCTTCCATTTTTCGGCGGGGGAGCTTCTGGAACTTTTCCCTCTGCTCCGTTGTGGTCCCCCTCCCACAGGAGACAGTCCTCCACAAAATTCCTCCAATGTAAGTCCCCCACATGGGCCACAGCATTTCCTTACACTGCTCTGTCATGGGACACCAAATTTCTCCAACTGGAGTCCCTCCCATGGGCTGCAGCCCTTCCCGAGCTGTTCTGGCATGGGACACCCCCGCATGCTGAAATCCTCCCAGCACTGAATTACAGCAGCGGGGTCTACCTTTTTTCACAAGACCCTGTCCGCCTTCGGGCACAGCATCTTGATCGTCCAATCAGAAGCCACAGGCCATAAATCAACGTCTGCTCCACCATAGCTTTTCAAGGGTGGTGGGTGGGGAGGGGGGGCTGCCCTGACGTCTCACCACAGGATACAGGGGGGTCTCTGCTCCAGCACACCTCCCCCCTCTTTTCTTCCTCCGTTCCTCCACTGACCTTAGTGTTCACGCAGCTGCCACAACTCCTCCTCACAACTCTGACTCCTCACCACATCCCTTCTTAAATACATTATCACAGAGGTGCAGCTGATTGGCTCAGTTTTGGTGCAGAGGTGGATCTGAGTTGGAGCTGGGGGAGCTTTAAGAAGCTTCTCACAGGGGACCACCCCTATTTCCCCCTCCCCTGCTATCAAAAAACCCCACCACTTACTCAAACTCAGTACAGTACTTTGAGAATTATTCTGCAGGAGTCCTGGTTTGAGTTAGAGCTTCACTTGCATTGTATTAGATGTCACATACTTCAGCATGTAAAACAGTTGTAGTGGCATACACAATTAGCTGATAATTGAGTATAGTCTTGGAGAAACTTAAATCTTGACTTAAAATTCTGAGTAGGAAAATTGGTGTGTGCATAGATAAGCCAATATTGCAAAGTCTGCAGAAACAATATATGAATAATATTTCAGTGTATCATAGGACTGCTAGAGAAAAAGCTCTTAGGGACTGTGAAGTACAAAGATACAATATGGAAGAGGCTGAGAAGCTTGTCATAATTCTGTAGTGAATGAAGACTTAGGTTTATGAGAGCTCCAGCTCTGTCATAGATAATAGATATACTTCATGTTTCTGTTAGGTCAGATTTTTGTTTCAGAAGTAGCCTCTTCAAAACTTCCTGACTCAGGGAACCTTTAAGTGATTCAGCAGCCACTGTATACCACATACAGGATCAGCAAACACTCAGCTTCTTCTTCATGGGAAATGTTATAATATTCATGTTTCCTATTTACATCTTTTGCCCTTTTGAACTTGGAAGAAGTTGCATGCCTCTTTGAAGAAGTTATCTATTTTGTTGTATGTTCATGCAGGTTAAATGATGAGCCTCTAATCAACTTTCTGAGACCACTTCATGTTAAGTATTGCCATAAAGCCATCAAGTTACCTTGTTCAAAGCTTCCTTCTCACTTTGGTTTTCTTCCAGTTACCAAAAGCTGCTAATTAACTAGTGACAAGTTGATACAAAGTCACTATCTCTTTGGTTTTTTGTTTTTTTTTTTTTTTTTTTTTTTTTTCCCCAGTCTGTTAGTGTGGTCATGCTAATGTTGACTTTTGTAAATTATCTTTCTTGTCTCCTCCTTTTGATAAAATAACTTGGCCTAAGAATAGTTTTAATAGCCTATTACATTGATGGAAGGAGGGAGGGAGTAACTTGTTTGAATTAATTTCCACTGCTCTTCCATTTTGTAAGGATTTGTCTGAGCTTGTTGAGTCAGAATTTATACTGAAGATTCTCTAGCATCCCATGAAGTAATAATTTTGTTCTATTTTTTAGTGATCAGTGTAGGTGTGTGCTACAAGTAAGTAAAATCCTTGCCCAAAGGAAATTTCTGTCAAAATAGCCAAAACACATTGATACTAATCTCCCTCTTGTAGCTATTAAAAGGTGGACAAGGTCAAAATATAAACCATAATAGAATGATGTCAGCAACTACCTAGAGTGGATGCCATCAACAAAGTTTATTTCATACATCTCTCTCTCTTCTTTTGGAAAAAAACAGCAACAAAAATTCCAAATATGTTATTAAACTACATGATGCTTCTATAAGCAAATTTACTTATAAGCAGAAGTTTTCTCATAACTTGACTGAACTTTTAACATTTCATTTGATAAAACACTTCCAAAAACCTGAAATGCAAAAGCAGATCTAACTTTTGTTCCTGTAATATCTTGTGTAGAAGAACAGACCATGTATATATAAAAGAATGCAACTCTCATCACGTAATTAGCCTTTTAGGCCTTTCAGAATTTACTCCTAGCAATTATGAAATCAACACAGTCACAGAAAATATTCTTTACTTGTTTAAAACCACCAATTTTGTAATCAGGTGAAGGACTATGTCCAGCTGGGTCCTCAGAAGACATTGGCAAGAAATAATGCAACAAAAACATTTATAAGGAATAAATTAACTATATTTCTAATTCCAGTCAAACTCAATGGTTTCAGTTTGAGTACTCTTCATTTTCAGAGAGGAAAAACCCTGTCTGCACACAGAGCTTCTATGTTAATTTTCTATTACTTCTAAAGAGTACATGTATTAAGTGATTCAGACATAACAAAGCCACACAGATTTTTTTCATACACCCTTTAAAAAATTACAAAACATCAGATATTTACCAAATATCATGTTGCGTATATTACTTATTTGATAGTACTTAGATAACAGCCTATGAATAAGGAGCTAAAAATAGAAAAAAAATCTTTTCTGCTGAAGTCAGAATTTTGTTTACTTTAAGATGATTCATTTATATCTGGCATTTAAGAAATAAATATTCATAATTTTAAACTTACTAAAAAAAGCCTTGAAATGCATTCTCTTATCATAAATGTATTTGTACAGGTATTTGACCTAAGGAGTAGCATGCAGGATAGTAGCTCTTTCACTTCTTTCTAGAGATCTTTCACTTTGGATTACTACTTCATTTAACCAGACAGAACAGTGCTGATGCTGCTTTCATGTGAGTAGGATGCGTAAGAGAAAGGTTTTAGCTGAAGCTCCAATGGCCTCATCTGTGAGGTTTGTTTGCAGACTTGAACATTTTCTTTAGAATTTGTAGAAATTGATGTTTTGTCAATGATTGTTGATAGTCTTTATGTATTTGCTGCAGTGTTTATCCCTCACACCTTATTATCTACAGTTTCTAGACAGTAACATTCTGTTACCCATTCTGTAACTCTTGGGCTTGACCATTGTATTCTTCCTCCTGCTCCTTCACAGACTGTGCAGAAGAAGCTGCTCTGCAGTTGGGTCCCCGTGAATATCAGTTGCAATTTCTGGTCCATATCAGCCTTAGAAGTAACAACCGACTATAAAAATCAGTAACCAAATGTTGTGGGTTTAACCCCAGCCAACAGTTAAGCTCCACACAGCCATTTGATTGTTCTACCCCCACAGTGGGATGGGGAGAGAATCAGATGTGTAAAAGTGAAAAAAATGGGTTGAAATAGAGAGTTTAATAGGTAAATTTGAAGCTGCATGCTCAAGCAAAGTGAAATAAGATATTCACTCACTGCTTCCCATCAACTGGCAGATGGTTAGACCTTTCCAGGAAAGCAGGGCATCGTGTAATTTTTACTTGGAAAGATAGATGCTGTAACTCCAAACATCCCCCTTCATCTTATTTTCCCCCAGCTTTTACTGCTGAACATGATGGCATATGGTATAGGATTTCACTTTGGTCAGCTGTCCCAGCTGTGTCCCCTCCCAACTTCTTGTGTGCCCCTAGCCTACTTGTTGGTGGGGCAGAGTGAGAAACAGAAGTGGCCTTGACACCATGAAAGCACTGCTCAGTCACAACTAAAACATGGGTGTGTTATCAAGACTGTTTGGGTCACAGATCTAAAATTTAGCACCACAAGAGCTGCTATGAAGAAAATAAAATCCATCCCAGATAAAATCAGTGTATTAAAAATAAACACCCCTTATTGGTATTGATTTTCATTAAAAACAAATATTACATTTTACAAAAAACCCACCAAAACACAGCCAACCAAGCTAAAAACATCCCAAAATACCACTTGGAATATTATGTTATTTTCCATATATGTATTAGAGCTAAACAGGAGTTCACATTTCTCCTATTCTTTATCCAAGAGAGAGTTCTACTTCACCATGCTGAAAGGCTGCTCTGTTGCCTACTCATTATGTAAGAGCTATTTTGAAGCCACATTTTACAATGGTTAAGAATGATTTTGTAGCCGCATATAGTGCTACCTCTAGGTTGAGTATGTAGGTTTGGATCTTATTCTGTCATTCTAGTTTTCTGCATGGTGATGTAAATTGGGTGCCAATCCTCTAAAACTGTCAGGGACTAAGCTTTAAAGGGAACAGACAAAGAACAGGTATAAGCATCTGATAAAAAGGCAATAGCAAACTTTTACAGAGCAAATGGAATAAAAGGAGTTCAAACAGAAGGCATGAATGTGTTGAAAGTTTGCAAAATATTTTTTGGAAGTGTGGACTATTGAGAGGATGTTGTATTAACTTGATAAGCATTTTATGCTTATGGAACAGAAATACATTATTTTACTGTTGTAAGTGAAAAATAGCTGTTTTGCCAGATTTCTGTTCAATGGATACTCAACATTAGTCACCGATTTTTGCAGGTTTTGATGGGCTTACTTTGAATTACTGCAATGTCTGAACAAGATGTCTTATACTGGTAGTGCTAGCTTCTTGGTTTGGCTTCAGAGTCAGAGAAGACACGATTTGACTCATGAACTTGGAAATGCCACCTACAGCCTCTAGATGATGTTTTGTTTATTTTGCCGTATGGACAAGAACTTGCTGTGTGTTTGCAGTGTCTACCACAACAGAACACTGGGCTTACTCCTTTAGACCCTACCAGATTTCAAGAGCAAACTGAATTTTTGAAGACAAGAAGTATAGTAATTCTCATGTATTTTCAAATTATTTCTTCCACTGAAGAAAATCTTAAATTCTGTTCTCGTTTCTATGTATGAGAGAAGGAAAGGCATCTCCAAGCAGTTTTGACTTTAAAGATTTACATTCTAGATCCAGTAAGTCTATTGAATATATAATGAACTGCTTTTATTGGCAAAGAAAGGTTTGCTTGTTCTTGCTACAATAATAAAGACTACTCCTGATAGAAGCAAGCTGAATGCATTTTGGGTTCAAAAGCATCCTATGTATAGTCTAGATGCAAAATGTTCTCTATTCACTACAATCTCTCATTTGCAGGTTATCATTCTGCTTTCCTCTGAAAGCTAGCTGGCAGATGTTTCCTCCCATCTTGACTCACTGCATTATCTACAGAAAAATATTCTGTATCCTACTATGGTATCCTTCACAAGCAGAATTGGACAGAACCAGATTATTTAAAACACACAGGACAGTGTAAAGAGAAAATACTGTCTCCTGAATATCAGTACACCATTATTCAGATCCTTCAGTTTTTGAATTAAATAACTTTCCAAATAGTAGCCGTCAGTAGCACAGCATTAATAATCCCTCCTTAAAACAAAATAAAAAATAAAATAAAAATAGAACAAAATAAAAATAAATAAAATAAAATCAAGCAAAACAAAGTGAAAACAAAATAATTTAAAAATTCAAATAAAATAATAATAAAAATATATTTGCCACAGGTCTTAAAATAAAAATTTGCTACGGGTATGTAGCCTCATACCCCACCAGTGTTTCAATGCCCCATGCACAGTGACAGAATGAAAAAAGTACCACTATTTCACACTTCTGAAACTGATTTAAATATATTCTTCCACAGTGCAAGTAATATTGATATAATTTGGTACCTTCTGTATTTTTGCCAATTTGATCCAGTACTGTTGTTGAAATTTCATTGTCTGAAGTTGTTAAATTAGGTGTCAAAATGCAAGGCTATTTCATAGAATTCAGCAACTCTACAGGCAAGATAGGTATTTTTTTTCATGATAAGTTTTATGGAAGTCGTTTGTCACTGATAAGTTGGCTTATTCATCAGCAATTTTCTAGTTATTTTCCTCAAAATTCCCAAGTCTGTGAAATGTAATTAAAACTCATTCTGCTTATAAAGCTGGTTAAGAGGGAAAAAAAGAAAAAGGTCATGGTCATATCTGAAGCATAAAGGACTCTCCAATTTCTGTAAACATTTTTCTATTCCTTTTTTGACCAGTGATGGCTACTTATGTTTCACTGGGTACTGATCTGTGGGGTACTGACCTGTTCTGAACACTCTGGTTAGTGAGCAGGTTCTTCCTATATACTCCTTATCAGTACTTTTTCAGTACTTTTTTTAGACCCTTATCAGTGGCTCACTTTTGTCCTAAGCTCACACAGACTGGGAGAAGTGGGCAGTGGGAAAAGAAATACAAGCCACAGATAGAAATCCTCTCTTGCTCTAGAATCAGACAGACCAACTGCCTCATTTTGAGAGATACCAGAGTGAAAGAACATCAAAGATTCTGGGAATCTGGAAATCTGGTCCAAGTGTTTGTATAAAATTGAAAAGATGAAAATGTTATTCTGATTTGCTTTGAAATGGGTTAATTTCACATCTCAACAGCAGTTTTTAACTTTAGTGATCTCAAAGTACATGACATAAGAATATTTTTTTTCTGTGAAGGAAACATGAATTAGAACTAGTCTTGTTAGAACACAGTAAGTTAAAATGTATTAACCCATACATAGCCAAATCTTTTTGTCAATATTCATTTTCACACTTTATTTTGGCCCATGCTAGATGCACAGAACAGGAAAATCCAAAGAAGTCAATGCTGACATCAAAGGGCACCATCTAAAGCCACTCAGATAGTTAAAGAAACCCTTACATAACACAGCTTAAAACCACCTTGCACAGACTACGCAAAAAAGGTTCAAGCCAAAGGCAGCCTGCAAAGCAGTGATTGTAAAATCCACAGAAGTCAGTGGAAAAATGTTAGTAAGACTGTAAGAATACAGAGGTTTCACATTTATGCTATCATCACAATTTTAATGTGGAAATTGGGCTAAGAATGCCACGAGTTCTTAGAAGTCAGTCTAACGTTGATGTATTTGCACATCCTTCCAGCACTGAGAATTCTTTATTAATGTAATTATTACTAATCATTAATAGACTGCTCCCTTACTAAGACAGCAATCTTGGAGAGACAGCCTGCTCTTTTTCAAAACAGGCAAACAGCAAGACTCTTACATTTGCCTTGACTAGATTGGCATGCTATGCCCCTTGTAGCTTGCCTCAATAAACTTGGCATGTTCATCTAAAACTTTTTTGAAGTGTTTGAAAACACTTGCATAGTATTTGGGTAGCAGCTTCACAGCCCCATGTTTGCACTTGCTGCACATGCATTGCATAGCAGAAATGAGGAAAAAATGTCATGATTGCTTGCCACAATTTCAGTAACTGAATTCTGATAAGTGACTTTGGATTTATTCCAGAACTTGCCAAATCTGGACTGAAAAATTAATACTTTGCCCCAAATATGTGAATATTTTGCCCTCTTCGGGTTTCACCTACAAATGGACAGAAGTCTATTTTCTCAGTGTAATGATACATTTCTAAAGCACAAAGGGGAACTCTTGAGGCATGTAAAGTGCAATAATTTCAATTAAATTCACGAAGCTATGAGAATTTATGCCAAACAGTTTGCCTATGCTGGCTCAGAATTTGATGCTGAAGATGATATATATTTGCTAACCTAAGAATGCATTTTCCACTGTCCAGCTGCTAGTTAAGAAGATTAATGACTGCTTTGTAGTTCCAATTAAACTCCTTTATCACCAAGAGGGACCAAACAAGTTTGATTTCAAAAGTACTGCTTAAGAAGAAAGACCAGGGCTGCATAACACTGACATTTTATTAGAATTCATTTGTAACAAATGGAACTTGTGTCAGCAAAGAACTGATTTTCATACAGACTTTCTTTCGCCACCAATGTAACGAAGTAAGAAAATAAAAAGCACGCCTTTCATTCTGTAAAACATTTACGCGTACTACTAATTAGAGGTAATTTTATCTGTTTTAACAAGCCATTTTACAAGGTAATTTTTTAAATTTTTCAGTCTATGCATCCAAAACAAGAGCAAAGAACACAATTTTTTATTATCTTTGTAAAGACACTCCAAGCTTGAATGGCAAAGCCACATAATGGATGGTTATGATGAGACCTGCAGCCTTCTGATATCTGTGGAGTATCAGGGCACAAAAAATAAAAAAACAAAAAAAACAAAAAAACAAAAAAAAAAAAAGGAAAAGAAAATAAGAAAAAAGAAAAATAAAGAATATTAGGAGAGAATAAAAGGAAAAAAAGCAACTTTTTTTTTCCTTTTTACATGTTCTGTGTCATTTAAATACACACAAGTGGATTTTATAAGCAGTTTCTTACAGACGGGTTCAAGTTATAACATTATTGGGTGTAGAATCAATAGGGCAGTGCATAGTACAAAGGTATATATAGAAAGTGCAAATCTCCCTAGAGGGCCATGCCTTCCCTCAGCCATCCTCTCCACTATCTAACCACTCAATTTTAAAAAAAAGAGCTAAATTAAACTTCTGTATAAATCTTTTTTATATATTTTGTGTTTTTTTTCCCCCATTGCAACTAATTACAAAATTAGACATAACTATACATATAAAGGTAAATAATAGCACCGTACTGGTTATGCTGATGAGACCAACTTAAGCTTGGAAATGTATGATATATGTAGACAAAGATGATGCTCACAACTTAAATTAACTGTAGAGTGACTATATGTAAGAATACAGAAAGTGGAATGCACATCAATGATGCAAACAGTTATCTTAAGAAACATAAAAACTAAGAGGAATATTTAGTTGTACAACAGTTTTCCTCACAAATTGGCTCTGCTTTTTTTTTTTTTTTTTTTTTTTTTAATTCCCTCATTTTCTTTGGAGCTTTCAAGACAGTCTGCTAGGCAGAACGTTCTGATCCTTTTACAGATCCAGTGTGCAAGAATCTTCCCTAGTCTGTGCTTCCAAAATGATGCTTTTTTGATTATTGTGTTTTTCTGAGCCCCTACATTTCAGTTGACCACAGCTGACTACATTTGAACATGACCACACCACATAAACTAGCATTTCAATAATTATATTAATATACAAATTAAGAAAGAAGCAAAAGAAACATAGTGCACATTCTTCTCTGGTTCAGATGTAAGTTATAGAATCTCACTCTGAGGTAGCCTTCTATAATTCTTCTATAACATATATATATTTATATTTTTGTTTTGATTTTTTTTTTCTTTCTTTACAATAGTGCTCAAACACAATGCTTGCTAGAGTTTGGTCTTTCATATTTTTCTTTCTGCTAGTAGTGGGAGAAGTGGAAGAAGAAGAAAAGAGGTTGAGGTCACACTGACAAGCCATACCAATGGTCTTAAGAAACCCCAAAGAAAGAATTCCTTTGATACTCATGTGCTGACAGTGATGGAAGGCATGATGGAAACCAGGATCAAAGTAAATGGCATCCTATCAAGAGTCTTAAAAAGTAATTTGTGCTGTTTACAGAATTTTCTTTGTTCCCTGGAAGAAAATCTAGTGTGATTCTCAAATACATTTTGTGGACTCTGTCTTGCTAGCCTTACATGAACCGTTCTGCTGAAAGCAACAGACTTTAGCAATCTATTGACAGAAGTGAATGAACCGGACTTGGCCCAAAATAAAATAAAGTAAAAAGATGCGTGAGCACTACTAATGTCAACTACTGCTAGTGTACATATATGCAGTGATAACACTATAACCAATGACACAGTGGGTTTGAAAAGCCAACAAGAAATAGATTTTTAAGTTGTGGGCTGGTCTGTTATTAGAAATATGGAAAGATAAAGGGCCTTGATTACCTATGTGTTTTGGGTTATCATTTATTACCATCCATACTTGATTAGAAACTGGAAATGCATATTTTTCAAAATTGTCTGATACATGTATTAAAATGTTTGAGAAGAATAACAGAGATATGAACAAGCTCAACTAAATACAAATGAAGGCTAACTTAAAGAAATGCTATTCAAAATAGGCATCAAATATAAGGCACTCTAAATGTAAAATCAAAATAAAACCCAGCATCCCCAAACAATGCTGTATGCCACAAAACGTTTGATTTCACAGAGCAACGTGTGTTTGGCTTTGCCCTGTTACATATGATAAATGTAAATTATATAGCTAACACTATAGACAGTATACTATTGAATACAATTTTAAAACATCTTAATACCTAGTATATTACAACATTCTCCCCTCCTGAAGGGATATGCACTGACCTTTCCCACATGCACACCTCCTACATTTAATAATATGATTTCTTATTGCACTATAGTGTTACAAATATTGAACTTCACTGGAAGCCTAAATCACATACTCTGTGTGCGTGTGTGCATGTGTGTGTGTGCATGTGTGTGTGTTCAAGTGGCAATGTGGAGAGAAGTATTATCTGGGATACAGATGAAGATCAAATATCAATGATGTGCATTCCTCACTTCCCTTTGAAACAGAAGCTTATGGACCTTGGAAATGCAGAGATGATCAAGTAGTAGCTTAATATAATTGTAGTATACTGAAAAACTTTCCGAATGCTTTAATAAATCCAGGTATGGAAGAATTTATATGTTTATATGTAAGTGTGTGACTATCTACCTATCTGTACCTCTGTAACTATGAAGAGAGTTAGAGAAGGGTAGACAGTAATACATATGTATACTCATATATATAGAAAGAGAGAGGGTGTGGGTGTGCATGTGCATATGTGTGCATGTGTGTGTGTGTGTTAGCAGCATCTTTATACTTTGCGCCTCCCTGTTGATTCCAAAAGAAACCAAAAAGCCCCATTTTGATTTAACTGATTACAATGAATATCTTCTTAAAGAAAAATAAACCAAACAAAACTGTAACAGTAAGATCTAACAAGACTGTGGTACTGTAGATAAATATAGGATTGCACAAAAATGTGCAAATTTTCAAATTATTTAACATTTCTACAGCACGATATTACAGATAACAATTCTAGAGCTTAAAAAAATCTACAGTTTTAAACAAAAAGATTAACAGTTATGCAACCTTTTCTTTAATTCACTTCATTGAATGATAAACTCTTGTTAAAAAAAGGAAAAAGTTTACACAGTTAAAAATGAAGCACAGGTCAGCAGTATCTTTACAATACTAAAAAACTAAATCAAGGACTTTCTTTTTAAACATTCCCACATTTTCCCTAAAGTGTTACGATGAGCAGTATGATTGGAAGGGGTGATGTTGAAGTAAAGAGTCCACTTTGTTTGAGAAGCCAGGACCCAATCTTTTAACAAACATCTTGCACTGAACTGCAGTTCTCTCAAAATTCCTCTTTGCAAAAGCATGCAATCCTGAACAAGATGATCATTCTTTCTGATTAATTTCCTCTTCCCTTTAACTTCAACCAATGTCGAACCCTTGAGGTATCTGTAAATGAGATCCTTCAGACGCCTCAGTGGTCAGGATTCTTTTATATATGGTTAGGTAATTAAACTGAGAATTCTTGGTCCACATGGAATAGGGTTTTTTGTTGTTTTTTTTTGTTTTGTTTTGTTTTTTTTTATATATCCCCATTATTTTTGTTTGTTTTTTTTTTTTTTTTTTTTTTTTATTTTATATATCCCCAATAATTGCTCCTTAGCTAAGAGTTAAGAAGTACTTCCAAAGCACATCATATGGCTCAGAAGCGGCTCTCTGGATCTTAAAGGGCCTGCAATAAAAATCCACGATGGGTTTTTATGTTGCATAGTGATCAAAGCTGCCCAGATATTCCAGTGCGGCTCGATAGCAGAACTGATATTGATCCTGGAGAAAGAAAGATAGAAAATAAAAGCATCAAAAAGCCAGCTTGTTTGTTGGTTTCTATTTTCTTTCAACTAAGAGTGAATACTTTGTGGCTATAGATAAATATACCACAGAGGCATCTGCAGTTCAGCAATATTCTCTTGCTGATATCAACAGAAAACCAGTCCAAGTTACAGCAGATGAAGATATACACGCATTTAATGTAGTAACATTTTCCACTGGATGCAGCTTCTTTTTGTGCAGAGACTATATACCCAGCTACTGACCGTTTGTTACTCTGGATTAACATAACATCAGCACAAAGCTTTCTTCTTATGGGAGCATGATAAGATGCTTTTTTTCCACATATACTTGAAAATAAGTAGCAAAATATCCAATTAACTCCATAGCAAATACAACATGCGACGACAAAATCCATCACAGCCTTAATGTGGAATGCTGTATGGAAAACCACCAGGTTAAAAATCATGTTCAGTAAGCAAAGGGAATCCCAACCTTTCAGTAATGTAGGCTTTGATGAAGATATGAAGATATCTTAGCCTGTGGCAAGAAAAGGGCCTAAGAGAGAAATATGCAGCTAAAGCACCTTATTAACTTGAAACATATTGTATTTCAGCCTACACCTGGAAGCAGAGAAAAGTTCAGTGTGGTGAAAGATTTGATTATACTTCCGGTGAATCCAACATTTGGCATTTCATGCTATTCTTACCTACTCACAGCAGTCCTTTTGCACATTTATGTAGTGTTGCACACTTACGCTAAAACAGCATGTCTGTGTCCTCATTTGCAACTGCCACTCAGGGTTTAAATGTTAAAAAGAAAAAAAGTGAAAAGAAATTGCTTCTGAAAGCTGTCCAAAATAACAAGGCCTGCTTATTTATCTGATAGTGCTACGTGGTAACCCCACATGAGTTATACTTGTTAAGATTACAATTAAAATTCTTTTGTAGACAATGAAACATCAGATGTTTGCTTCAATACAGTGGTGTGATCACTAATACTTCTTTTCAGCTTCCTTTTACAACACTAGGAGAACGTATTAAACATATGTGTAAATTTTAAGTGTATGTGTGGTCCATGTAGAGTTCAAGTGCTTTGTTGAATAAGGATTCGATTTCCTGGCAGTTACAGAATGAGAGATTTGTTTTCCACAGAACCCTGAAAGAAATGAGTACACAGCACTTCTACTTTCATCATGGAGGATAGCTCACAGAAATAAGTCAAAGTATGAGGAGGGAGAACTCTGCATTTGTCAGGCAGGCTACAAGAAGTATAGTTTTTCTGTATTCTGTAGTTATTTCTTGGAACAAAAATGACAGAAAGCGGTCATTTTTCATTTTGCTTATCCAGAAGAATGATGGTAATGGAAAAGAAATGGAATTAACTCTTGAGTTTGGTCACAGTGGTTTACTTGGCTAGCTGACAAGGTTAAAAATAAGTATATTTATTTTTCATATAAGTTTTTATGAAGTTGTCTTCTTAAAAATAAGACTACCCAGACTTTTTCTACCCAGTTTAATTTTAAATTTAAAATGGAAACTCTGAGGAACCTTTTTAATTTTCACAGACTGTAATTTAAGGGCCAGTGTCAATCAAATTATACTAAATAAATGTACCACTAAAATGTTTCCCTTCTCTTGTCCTTTTGCTTGGTTCTCATAATCTATTGGTTCTGGCTTAGTTCAACTCTCCTGTTCAGAAATTTACGTAGAAATTAAAAGTAAGTGAAAATGTTTAAGTATTCTTTATTACATGACACAGCTCCAAGCATCCAGGCCCAGGCAATCAGCTGATACTGCTTATCCCTTTCCTTATTTCTCTATGGCACTCTAGCTAGCACTGAAATTACTTACACTGTAGTCTTCCTGAAGTTTGAATTTACCATTATGATTTTCAGGCCAAACAGCCACTTGCTTGGTGACACAAAGTCAAGAAAACCATGAAAATAATACAGTGTCAGTCTGAAGCCATGAACAACACTCTGCTCCTGAAACAAAAATATCAGTGGACCCACCTGCAGAAACAATTTACCTCCTTTATTACCACACATTTCTGCCAGGAAACAAAAGTTCAAATAAAAATGGCTAACGATTCTTGGAAAATGGTTTTCCTCAACTACCATAATTTAGGATCCACTGCTGAAATGATTTTTTTTCTTTCCTAGCCTGTAGTATCTACTGCTGTAACAGGAAATAGTCCTTGCAGTACCTTTATGGCAGATTTTACACTGTAGTCATATAGTCACTATATGACTTCAGATATAAATGTAAGCACATTTTATACAGCTTCTATCTGTGTATTTTTTGGCTGTGAAAATACCCCTTTCTTTCCATCACCATTGTATATTGATACTGTTTTGCTCACCTCTGTCTGTACCATGGCTGGCCGCTGTGTTCTTAACATTTTGACAGTCTGGAAGATATCTACAACGCCTTCATATCTCATTCTTTCTAACACAATGCTCAGGGTTATGAATACTCCAGTCCTTCCAACACCCGCACTGTTGCAATAAAAGAAAAAAAAAAAAAAAAAAGGAAAAAAGGAATGATAATTGACAATTAATGCTGAAAGAATTGGCTGACAAATTATCTATAGTAACACACCATACGTGTACAGATTTCTATATGGGGAAAGGCTCACTAAGCAAAATTCCACTGCAAAATACCACTTTGCTTTCAGAAGAATAATTGCATTCAAGAAAACTTCACATGCTACCAAGTACTTCCTGAGTCTCCAGTCTTCATTGCAAAGTAACTCGGTTTGTTCAGCTAGATATACAGTAATCAGTGCACAGTGGAGGCAAATGAGAACATTTGCTGCCAATGACCTACACTGGAAGTGACAAAAGAAAAAGATGGCAAAATGTATTTTACTGCTTGCTATACTTCAGCTCGTTCATGTATATGCCCTGTTTAGCACATCTTCACTGTGTTAGTTTACCTTCTACTCTGAGTTAGAGATGGTGGATTTTCAATTCATACCGAAATTGTTCATACTCACTACAATTTAAGTAATGGATACAACAAAACCTTAAGACACAGCTTTTATTCGAGTATGGCAGTCTGGATCTCTATCTTTCCAATACTGATAGACATACGCCATGTCTGTCTACATTAGTCTGAAATGTCTTTGAATATATGACTTGTTTGCTTTCTGTTCTGTCCTGGGTTTCTGTTACTAGCAAAACCCCCAAGAAGTGCTAGAAATTCCTGTAATCAATAGAGCCAATAGTTGTTAATTAGTGAAATTTAAAAATTGCTTATTCAGGAGGATGACTCTTGGACAAAAATACAGGTAACTACACAGAAAAAAAAGATTTTCTCAGTCTGAACATGTATAGGTGGAAATTAAGCACCCCATCATCTCACTGTTGATGTTAATTTCACAAGGTTTTCTCCAGTCAGATAACTTGGTACCTATTCACAGACAGGAGAGTGGAAGAACATGAACAGCAGGGAAAGGCTGAAGAACCCTGAATGTTGATATGGACTATGACAGAGATCCAGTGAATTTGCGAGCATTACATCCTAGTGTAGAAATCAAATGTCCAAATTGTATGATGGTATTTTGGTGTTTGGTCTAGATCAGAGCACTTCCAGGGATATTGAATACATGTGATTGGATATAGCAATTTTGCATAACCTGTATGCTTTTGGAGAGCTTTCAGTTTATCTATATGTGATGACAATACCCCTGGACATCTAGAGCAACAGGAGTGTAAGGTCTCCATTCCCTCATGAATTATACTAGAACGCTAATGTTTAACAAATATGCTGAAAAAATCCTGGAAAATTACTGTTGGAACCTGCTTGGACTTTACAAAGCTGATGACTGTGATCTAAACAAAGTAGCCCAGAAAATGACCAGCAGAGTAAAGGAAGATTACCATTTTCCATTCTCCTTGATCCTCGTTCTGGTCAACCATTTAAACATAATCAACAAAAGAAGTAAGATTTCCTAAATAAGTGTGAGGATTTCTAGCCTCACACATTAGTCAAATCTTTATTACTGTAAAAAAAAATTATCAGAACTCTTTTAATTCAGCAATAAGAGGGAATTAATTTATTGTCTTGTGTTCTTAAGAAATGAAAAAGTATCCTGAGAAGCTACTTAGTGAGGAAGACAGACTAATACGTAAAGATCTAAACGCTTGCAAATCCTAACTAGCCATCCAGTGTAATATTTTTGGTAAAGTCTGTAGGAAACTGACTCTGTTCCCCTGAAAGTGACAAACATATTTTAACTAATTCCTGTTAGAAGATGCTTAGGATTTCTAAAGAGTAATTGAAGTCCACATCAGTACTAGTAGCATTTTAATGATCAGCTGATTTCTTTCAGTGACAGCCAAAGACCAAACTGCATTCTACCACAACATTTAACAAAGCAGTGTGATACAGGTTTTAAAGAATCCTGAATTTAGTAAATAATGAAGGCACCACTTCATGACGTGTATGATTCACCAAAGTTTAAACAGTTAGAAATCAAAGTTAAAATGCTTTAATAAGCCATGAGGAAGTATTGATGTTTTTGTAAAAGAGAAGAGTTTATTGTTAAAAATACATCGTGAATGTATTCTGGGAAAGGGTAGTCTTCCTTGCTCTCCAGCTAAAATTTGAAATAACATGACTATAAATAGCTAAAATGGGTTGAAGTGAAAATTTTGCTTCAAGGTGAACAGTCCTTTGTTCTTTCAACTATTTTTTAATTAACTGCCCGATAAGGTTAGAAATTTTTAAATTGTAATACAGTGATCTACTTGTAAAAATGCCAGAGGAGAACATAGTACAATCGTGTGTGGCAGGGGTTTACCGTATAATAGAGAAAGCAAACTTATGAAAAATGTGTAGAGTGGGAAGGAAATCAAAGGGAAGTAGCAGTAGGGGAGTTTGTCATTTGAAGAATTTCTCTGTACAAGGGAAATTCTTAAAAACTCATCGTATTACAATAATTCCACAAAGACCATGCAAGTGGAGGTACCCAGGATCTTGTGCTTCCTGAAAGAAACAAATAAATAAACCTACTAATTTGCTCCAGACATTTCCTATTCCTGTAAGCTGACTAACACTGATGATGATGATTAACATTAGCAACCTCTAAATTGTCATTACAATAAGATATTTAAAGACCAAAAAATGATTAATTATACTGGATTTGACTTTGTTTCTACCTAAGTCAATGATAGAAATCTCCATAATTTCATCATGACAGATCACACCCATTTGGAAGGGATGCATAACCTACTTCAAGCAGTATTTCACTGCAGTCACAAGTGGACAAGTTTGCATAATACAAAGAACTTAGAAGAATACCATCACTTTGCTTTCATACATATGCCCGCATAAAGGCACAAATACTGCTTATTACTCATCCTCTCTCAAAACTCATCAATTTCAGGAAGAATAAGGCTTGTTCTTATCACAGATATCCTTCATTTTCCCTTGCCAAATGAATCTCAAACACTGCTCTGCAATGCTGTTCTCTTTACGAGGTCATAAAAATTTTAGATACACAAAAAAAGTAGGATTCAAGTAGTCCAATACATTTTTTTTGTCAGTCTTTCAGATTAGGGGAGCATAAGGAGCTCTGCTAAAACACAGTGTGGTTTTTTTTTGTTTGTTTGTTTTTTTTAACAACTGCTAGTTGCTCCTGGCTTTGGAAGGACAAGATCCTCTTTCCCTCTGTACATTCATATGCTCTAGTAAACTTGTTCATTTTGTCTTCATGCTAGTGAAGCAAAGACTTGGAACCTGTATTAGATATTTGCACTTCTGTTATATAAATAACATTTCAACTACCAAAAAATAATTTAATGTTGCAAAAATGAATGTCTAGAATAGTAATGGAATTTACAGAAATCAATTTATTAAAGAAGATATAATAGATAAAGATGCTACTTTTGGGCATCTGCTATAGACTCTACAATATTGTAGAGAAAATAAGTAAAAAATACAAAAATATTAAAAAAACCCACACTGGTATATTCCTATCCACCCTGAAAGCTTTGTATCTGCATATCAATTGTAAAGGAATTAAGGGAAGTCCTCACATCAAAAAATGAGCATTACGTTCTGAAGTTGAAACTCACCAATCCAAACCTCAATGATTTTTTGACAGGCAAAGTTTCTAAACACCACTTCCTATTCCACTCCCTTTCTTGAGAAAGTCATCATTTTTGATTTGGCTCAACTTGATTCTTACTAATGTGCTACTGAGGTGTAACTAGCTTGTTTACAGCAAATAATTCCTACCAATGACTCACTTTTAATTACCAGTGGAAAAAAAAAAAAAACAAAACAGATATAGCATGCTGTGATAAGGCTCTTCCTACTGCTTTCTGTGTGCAGCATTGACCAGATTGTTTTTACCCTGCATTAGAGATATTTTAAGTGAAGAGAAAATCATGTTCTTCCACATATTTCAGAAGAACCTTTTCTGTGTAAATGGGATATCACAGAACAGTTCCTGGTTTGTAAAACAGTCTTATGTGTCCCTTTTCAGATCTTCTACTTGATTACATTTCCTGATAGTCCACCTACCTTTGCTACAATTAGCAATTAACTTTAGAAAAAAATTAATCTGTATATGAAGTTTTTTGAGGCTCTGTTTACTTACCTGCAATGAACAGAAATTGGTCCATCCTGTCCAAACTGCTCTTTTGTTTTATGCACTTGGCCTATGAAGTCAATAAATCCTTCTCCAGACTTTGGCACTCCTTGTTCTGGCCAGTCAGTGAACTGGAACTGCCTCACTGTTCGGGACTGACCATCCTTTAACAAAAGAGACAAATGATGTATCCCAAAAGCATGTTCTAGAAGATGGAAGTCAGTCAGCCAATAACCAGAAAGACAATCACAAAACGAGGACACTGAGAGGCTGCAGGGAACAGCTAAGATCATGTTTATGAGGACTCTTTCAATTGCATTACTGCCTGGTGCTTTTGGACACATTGACTCAGAAGTGAAGTTTCATTAACAACATTGCATAGATTGGCTTCTGCACTGGATAGGAGAGTTGTCTGATGTTCTGCCTGTGTAAAAAGCATACCTAAGTCTAAAGACATAACAATCTCACAAGGTTATATGATTTTTTTTTTTTTTGTAAGTTATGTTTTTAATCCTGTGGACTTCAAATTCCTTTAAATACAAAACAGGTACAATAAAACCATCCAATCTGACTCTCCATTTCCTAGATAGGCTCATCTACTGCATGGCAGGAATATCTCCACTGATACGACTCATTTAGTCATTGCCCTTTAATAGTATGGTGTTTTCTATGAAGTGGAGATTTGCTTGGAAGAAGATGGGTCAAGACAAGCCAGTTGTTTAACAAACCAGAAATTTCCTTTCAATCATAATTTCATTCCCTATCATCTTTAACTCAGTCAAAAATCAAAAAGAAGGGCTTCCTCTTTCAAAACAAGACAGCTGAAGCCTCCCTCTGGTTAGGCATACTAAGAGGATTGTTTAAAACTGCCGAATACTACAGCAGGTTTATTTTTATAATGAAGCCACTGGAAGTATTAAACACCAACTTCTGCTGTATGCCTATTTGATGTGTAAATGGTCAGGACACATAAATAGAAAAAATACAATACAAATGGAGGAGGTAAATTTGTTATGAATTTTCAAACATTCTTCTTGATAATTTTGACACTGTTAATCTGCACAGTTGAAATATTTAAAAGCATGGGCATAAAACCATAGGCACATGAGCTACTGATGTGAAGTAGTGCCTCTGGACATGTTGTTTCCTAAGTATCCACCTTTCCATGTCTTCAAAATGGTGTTCTACTAAGTGAAACTCATGAAAAATTGAAATGATTATAGGAGATCCCCCTAAAAAGGAACAAGTTATGCTGGAGGGAAGAAAAAAAAAAAATTTTTTTTCTTCTACCACAAGCACTCAGCTATTGCAGACCTTTGAAATGAAATAGAAGTGATTTTAAACATAACTAAAGGAAAAATCAGTATTTTGCTTTTATGTTTTCTTTGGTACTGTGGGGTTTTGCCTCGTCACAGGTGTGTAAGGAAAACAGGAAATAGGTGTGTGTGCCAGCCACTACTTCATGAGAGGACACACATACACTTCTTTGATTTTATCTCTTGTATTCCCACTAGACCACTGTGACAATCTAGTAGTCTTTTCTCTGGAATATTTTTGCCCAGTTAAAAAAAATAAAACTTGATCAAAAACATTTTTCCCAATTTTATTTCTTGTCAGCATCAACACAAAAAATAAGTATTTCCTACCAAAATGGCATTTTATTAATGCAGACTTCTCTCATAATTGTTTCTATGATCCTATTTTCCCCCAAGAAGACATAATGGAATTGCATCCTTTATACAGCTTGTGGCACATTACATTAATTAACCAAGACAAAACTATAGGTTGATTCACTCCAAAATAACCTTCCATTCTTCTAAAGTAAAGAAGGAAAACCCTAAGTCTGACTCCGTTGCAACATGTTTGTTAAAGAGAAGGAAGCTCGTCAGCAATTTCTGACCCTGATAGGAATTACGCTAGAATAACAGTAACTTTTTAGGGGTAGAAAACAAGAAAAACTTTCCTTTTCTTAAGTCTAAGCTGTCACTGGAAAAAACATAAATTTCTATGTGAAAAAATGATTTGACAGCAAATATGTTTTCCACATGTGTCTAAATCAACTGTATTGGTATATTTCGTGATCATAATAACTCAATAATCCAGTGCCAGTTTGTGAAAACTGTTCTGATTTACGTTTTAATGGCAATAAATTGTGTTAGCTAATGCTATTTGATGAGTACAGAAGCAAAGTTAGTCTGATGTTAGACTAGCATTAAAGCATATTGCAAATTAATCTGCAATTTCTTACACAGTTCCCTCTGCTTCTGACATTAGAAACAGTGCTGATTTATTTAATGAGATGTTTGCCAATAGCAGTCCAAATTCAAATGCCAAATTTTATTAAAATCTTTACTTTCAAATATTGTGACAGTTTGCACAGCTAGTTATCAAAATACGAACTTTCAGATCCCTACATGGAGCAGAGGACTTTTAATGTATCATCTCACTGATTGGCTGACCATTTGTATTTCTTCTTGCTCTTCGCTGGGGATATTCAACTGTCTTTTGATGAGGCTGTAGAATTTATAATACTCTCTAATAGCCATCTCTAATAGTTTAGCCTTAAATGAGACTGCCCCAACACATTGACCTCTGGAGTTTACAGAGAAAGTGAGTATAAAGCAGTCAGAAGCAGTAGACTGAAACAGTTACAGAGCTCAATTTCACCTTACAACAACTCACAGATCAGTTTCAGAAATAACAGGGAGTTCCACACCTGACACTTGTTGCTGATACCTACAAAGGCAACGTGCTTCTTTTCTTGTCCCTGGGGAATAATTGTCTGGCTTGGTTCTGCCAGAGCATGGATGGTTTTCTAACATTACAGATGGATGTGGAGATAAGTGGAAGAGAGGCTGATTACAACTGCTGCAGCATTTACTCTCCTTTGAATACAACAATTTATTTAGATGGTCTCAACTACTGGGTATGACAGCCATAAAAGCCTAACTACATGAAAACCATAATGTACATTTTGGTAAGTAGTCCCCACCACTTCCAGTAAATTTGGAAGGAGCTATAGTTTCCCGGCACATCTAGAAAATTTCAGATAGTTCGCTGTTTAACAAAGCTTGCACTATCAAGGCAAAGAGACTTGATAAAAATTTGAGGAGCTATGATACGTGGTGGTAAAATGTCACAACAAGACAGCCAAGGTGCATGTGTGCTTGAAACTTTTTAAAAGAGGTGTATTAATATCAGGTCAAATAAAACTATTTCTGGCAAATTAAGTTATTCGACCCTTTTAGACATTTTACTGGTTTGCTAGCTATAAGTAAATAGAATTTCATAAATATCCTAATTCTTTATAAACTCTTGAAAGAAGTTTTTGGAAATATATACTGTTTGCAGATGCCTCACTTCAACTACGTCAGTGGCTTTTTGTTATCATTGTTATTCTGTTATCTGAGCTTGGTGAACTACGTCACATAAGACCTCCTCCAGCTTGAGATGGTACATATTATGAAAACTATCAGCACAGTGGTAGTGAAATCGGCTTTGATTGTCTATGCTTAAGTGTGGTTAAAGACTGATGTTCGGAGCTTGTTCTTCTCCACTTTTGTTAAGCACAAATAGGTTAGAGAAGCTATGAGTCATGTGATCCTTACTACATTTCAAATAGAATGAAAATCAGATCCAGTGTGTCTACAGTTTGTTTTCAAAAACACACACTCCTAAGTCTCACTTAACAAATTAAAACGTTCATGTGCTGACTTGGTTAGTGACAATGCTGTCTAGCTAATTGCCAGTAGTACCTAATTTTACCTGAAATTAACATTAAAAGCAGCAGTCTAGCTAACTATGAGAAAGTCTAATGTTTTGGATGCTGACTGGCAACTCTGAGTAATCACTCATGTTATTCCTGGACAGTTCATACTACTGTTTTGCTTAAACAAATAGTATTCTACATCACTTACAGAAATGGAGACTGTCAGTAATTCTTCCTGCCATGCAAACTAAAATGCTAGAAATCAAAAGACTGAGAAATGCCAAAGATATATGTAGAATTTATGTACATTTAATCTTATATCAGTGCCCAGTTTTGTACTCAGGAATTCACATAAGAAATGCAGTACGAAAATGAGGATGCTAAGGTCACAGCTGCATGTATGTACTTCGCAGATACACAAGAGTGCTGAAAATATGCTATGCCAAAAATCAAATTATAATGTGCAAGCTTGTCAAGTTTTTCTTATGAATGCTATATGCTTTGCAGTTTTTAAATTTCAGTGTATTAACCTTCATACTCACTCAGCCTACCAGGTGGTGCAAACCAACATATTTTCAGCTGTAAATGACAAAAATTGCCCCCATAAATGATCAAGGGAGAAATGAGGCAAAAAGGGAAAATGGTCCTCAAGTCATCTAGTGTATTTCAGCACAAACAGTTATTCAGAAAGTAATTTAGAACTTTACAAAGTTGTGCTGCCCAGCTGTTAGATCTGAGCGAAGTCAATTTTTCTTACACAAAGTTCCCATTCATTTAGTAATAACTTTATCTGCTTTTTGTTTATTGCTTGTAGAAAGTACACCCCTGAAGTTTCTCTAATAATAGTAAAAATTAAAAAAAAAAAAACAAAACAAAACAAAAAAAAAACAAAACAAAAAACCAAAGAAACAACAGGAAAAGAGAGAAATTGTCATTTTCTTTTAACTTATGGGAAGCAGCATAATGCTATGTTAACTTACCCTTGCATCTGTAACCTTGAATTCCCTCAGAATATACTGTGGCATGTTGTACTCTGCCATTGGATCTACCACAAAATACTGGTATCTGGCTGAGCGCTCTGCAGGCCAGTACTGGTGGCATTTTTCCTACAAAATAATGAAGCAACATATATTTCCTGTTACTCAAAACCACTACCATAAACTGACATAAAGCCTTTTTCGCTCAGATCAGTGTAATACTAATGGAAAGTGTCACTAGTGACAGGAACATGAACTGTTTGTCCTGCTGTGAACATGAAGTTCCATAACTAGAATACAAAATGATTTTCAATATTGCATTGCAAAAGGATTCTCTCTTGTTGCTGTACATCTGAACTCCTTCATGCTTCTGCTCAGTTCTATTATTTATCAGTGAAAAGAGCTATCCCTAGCCTAATTTCCAATACAGAAAGGAATTTAAATCTTGAGGCCACCTTCAGTTTTCTTTCTTCCCTTTTGAAGCAAGTCCCCCTGGCCTCAGTCAGGACTCTATCTCTGCATCCACCAGCCATGTCCTGAATCACTTCTATTCTCCAGATACATGGCTTGACACAGATTTCACTTATCACATGCCGGCGTTATCTTGATGTAATCCTGTCCAGATAGTAAACTGCTTTGTTCTTTCCATTACACAAAACAGCACTTGAATGAGTTCAGAACTGTAAACTGGCTGCTGAAGCTTTAAAGTTCAGTGCTATGAACACACAGAAGACATTCAGATCTCAAAAATACCACATTTTCTTTGAACATTGTTAAAAACAGACACTGCAAGAGCACAGTTTCCACATATGAAATCTTCATTTTTCAGTAGACAGCTATGCTCTCTCTGCATACTTTGGAATGTCAACATGCAGACTCAGTTGCGAATCTCAGTGCATCTCACAGTAAAATGCCATGTTTAGTTTGTTTATTGCAATACATGAAAACTGTCTACCTGGTGATCAACAATGCCACTGACATTTCAAAAGGAGAAGGAACCTAAATCCTCACCTTTATTTTTAGACATTCCAATAACAATTAAATATTTTATTAAAAAATCATTAAAACAAACATGTTAGTAAAAGAGTATTACAGCAGTACTTACTCTGCCCATTTCTCGCAGTTTAGTGAGCATGACCACAATTGTAGAATTATGCTCCCAGAGCATTCTCCAGAAGTCTTCAGTTGTTTCTGCTAAAGGACCCTGTGTAGCTATGTAAGCTTTTTGTTGTCTTTGTTAGAAAAAAAAAGTAAATTAAAAAAGATATTTTAATAAAAAAAGTGAATTGATATACATGTTCTCTGTTTATATGTAAACATTATCTAGAAGAAAAAATTATATACTATTAATAATCACATTAAAACCTTATTATGATTGTTTAATCAAATGATGGCATTTTATTTTTAGAAATTTGAGAGGGAAATTACTCTGTTAATATTATGATGTATGTCTTTATCATTATTATTTAAATTTTAATGCAACTCTAATAGCTCAATTTTGTGTGCTGCAAAAAGCACTTAAGAAACACTTAGTTGTGCTGGTTCATTTTGTAGAAATAACTGTCTAACAATCTATTAAGTTTAGGAATTATATCATCAAACAGTTTCTTTATTAACTCCTTTTCAACAGCCTGATGCCTCCAGCAGAAGTAAGACAGGAAGAAAATGCAGGAATAGTGTGCACTGAATTTCCAGACCTTAATATCCTACTAGTGGAATCTATCACCAAGCTGTTAAAAGTTTCTGGATCAGCAGCTTCATAAGGTGATGACCAGTTCATGTTGTTCTTGCTTGTTTCAGTCAATAGAAACACCTTTGTGTATGACAGTGGCGATGAAGGTTGTTTCTAATTATGAGCAGAGGCTCAGAAAATTAACTCGGTGGATATAGATACTCAGGTACACCGAAATTGCCTTAGGGAAACTATACTGCTTCTCCTTCATGCCTTTTTCTACCAGCTGCTTAAGTCAGCTGAGGGCATATTGCTCTGCATTGTCATGAAGATGCTGGTGGGCTATACCACTGCTTATGTATAAAATGCTTTCGGTGGTTAGGTCTAATCTTAATCAGTGCTCCAAGATCACACGTTATCACCTTGACACAGAGACTGTATCTCCTGTACGTTACTTCTGTGTATCTTTTTAAAGCAGAATAGTTGTGAAGAAATAGAGGTTCTAAATCATGAATGTGCTTAAAATCTCAGACGCTTTTCCCATACCAGGAGTTCTCAATTGCTTAAAGGTAGGTAAAATATAACATTTAAAGCCCTATGTCTTTTACACAATTTTACTGTATTGTATGGGGGAAAATATAAACCTGTTATCTATATTTTGAAAGCAACCCAATCAAACATGGCACGCACATATAATATACAATACTAAATTTCAATACTAAATTTTGTTACTTTCAATATAATTACATAAATAATTTTGTAAGTTTTTAAAAGAGCCCACATGAGAACACATCAACATTAGTACCTGTATCCATCAATGAAACTGGCATTAATATAATCAGAGCCTTCTACTCCTCGGATTGGCTGCAAGCATACCCTTGTAGACTCATATGGCATAATATTGACAAGGCGATTTTTGAATTTATTACATGGAAGATTGGCACTGATGAATCTTGAAGTGTGAGCCTTAGAGCTAGCAAGACGCTGTTGAAAATGAATTAAAGGAATTAAGGGCAGGTATAAAAAAAACAAATGACACTAGCAGATTTGATGATCTCTGCTCATAGTCCAGTAATGAATAATTTCAATTTCAGATGCTTGCTTTTCCATACTCTATTGCATTACCTAAATATTTGTAAAGCTTCTTTTAACACCTTAGAAAAATTAATGTCTGGCCCATTAATGCATATGGACAAATTTGAGTATTAAACTGTTACACAAACACACATTTTGGGCTATTGAAACAATAAAGGAACAGCAAGGTTAAACCACCCTCACTGATTGTTTCTTGCCTGCACACCAACTGAAGATAGAGTTGTACATTTCACAAAGGATAATCTTCCTAATTTTAAATTTTAGCCTGCTGATGTCTTATCTTTTGATTACTGGAAAGAGCTGGTGGAGGACAGAGCACATTGTGTTACACCATTTGTTTTTCGTTCCCCGCAACATAAAATCACAGTACCTTAAATTCCAGTTCCATTCCTGTGACATTCTCGCCTGTTTCTATCTGTGTCAGCTTCTGGATATATGCATACAGGTTTCTTGCTGGCACTTCGGTATTTCCACATGTCACTGCTTCCAGCAGTGCATCATGGATAAAGATGTATTGGTCCTCAGTTTGAACCATGTAATTCCTCTGTGCTCTCATTAGAGTTACGTGGCCATAAATATCTACAGTCTTTTCATGCTTTATTCTTTCTAACATGGCATCTATCACAATGAAACAGCCAGTCCTGCCAACTCCAGCACTAAAAGAAATGAACACAGGAGGGAAAACATGAAGGACTATTTCATGCACTGTGCTTACTTTTATGTCATTCAAGTTTTAAAGTTTTGCAACACTGATTTGAACAGCAAATTTTTCTGAATATGAACATCAGCTTTTATGAAAGACGTTGATGCCCTGAAATAAGTAAAATCCTTTAACATCCATTACAAGCAATTGAGAACGTGGAATGCTTTTATATGAAATCTTTGGATCTTGCTGTTTCAGGCTTGACTACAATAGAATTATAACACATTGCAACATGTTCTAGAAATCTATGTTCTTAAAAATGGAAATCACTGGAGATGATGAATCCTCTAAGAATTCAAGCTTTATTTGTAGCATGATTTCTAACTTACTAAACATGCTTTTACTATACTGTTTACAGAGGTGAATTTATTGGCAAACAATAATGTTACAGAAAATGAGTCTTACGTATTTCTATTATGCTTTGGAGGTAAATTTTCTACCCCTCTCCCAACGCTGTCAATGGGGCTCCTATTAAAATAGTTCGCTCAGTCCTATGTTCTTTCACTTAGCCAGGCCATACTGTTATTCTTTGCAATGCAGAGCCATGCCTCGTTAACTGTCCTAGCTGTAGGCTGGGTAAATCCAGCTGGCCACTTCAATGTCTGTCTTGCATCTCTATGTAAGAAAGATCTGGAATGGCCAGAATGTGGACCAGGATGCTCAGTCATCACATTATTTCAAATGACAAATTATAAAAGGACTAAAATATGCATAAAGACAGAGCTTGAAATCACAGCATTGAATTAATGTCCAGAGTGGGTGAGTAATATTTTCCAGGCAGAGGCAGTTAGTGCTTCCTCACCGGTTCTAAGTGGTTTTACGCAGGAGCTGAAGTGAAATCACACCAATCCTGCTAAGGCCAAAGAAACTAATACTTCTTAGCTCTCTGCACAGTAAGGGATTCCTCAGGAAGAACTCTGAGCTAGAAAGTTCCTTTCCCCTCTTTGGTGGGACTTGAGGGTAGGACACAACATGGGTCAGCTACTGTGAGCTTGGCACAGGAATAAACCTTGAGCATGAAATATGCAGTTAAACTTATATCTGTAATAGAACTACTTAACAGCAGTTTATTTTTATGATAGTTACTGCCAAAAGGTGCCCGACTTTCAAGGATTTTCAGTCATTCCCTCCCCGTCTTAAAGGTGTTGTCTGTTACATGCAAAGGCTACCTTCAGTAACTCCTGAGGATGATGTTATTCAATCAGGAGAGGAAAAAGAGACTTAAAGTTCTCACTTTGATGTGATTGCTATTAGTCATACATGATCCTTTATTACACATTTGGCGTAAGTGAACAGGAATGTTGTAAAAGGAATATTAAAAAGACTACAGAATACGCAAGATCAGTAAATATACTGAAGATCTGAACATGCAACTTGTGTGCTAAATGGAGCCATATTTCCTAAAATCTCTACAGGATTTCCTTTATGGAGATGTTTGGACTTCAGCTCTATTGAATCGAATCTTCAGATGGATGACTGTCTTTTTGCAGCCATGTATATTACTGAACTTTATGAAGTTTTGTTTCAACTATTTGCATAGATGTAGCTATATAAACCACAAGTGTAAAATATAATGAGCTTTATATATCATTTTTATATCCAGGATCACATCATGTCTGTGACAATGAATGATAGTTTCTGACCTTCTAAATGCTTAACTGTTTTCAGTTAGTGACATGAAATGCAGTACTTAGTATAGTAAGCAACAGTTTATAAATCCTCAAGACATTGACATTATCTAAGTTAAGGATACTTAAGAACACCACAAACTGACATTTTTTTGAAAGAGATGGAAAGAAATAAAAATAATTGTAACAGAGCTTCTAGAAGACAATTTATAAACCCCAAAATCTTCTCACAGCCCCTATATTTTTATGAGATATTAAATTTAAATCAATATAATTTGATAATTAAGTGTAAACTTTTATTTCTTGCATGATGCTTAAACAATCTTTGTCAGTTACCAGAAAACTGCATTTACTTTCAACCAAATCAGAAAGAAGTACAGAGCAGAAAGACAATTTAGTCTTACACGAGGTAAGTTTTGTTTCTAAGATTCCATATTTACATATTATTAATCATGTATTCATGTTACCAGCTACTCTTCACAGAAGCAGATTCCCTTCAAACAGCTGAGGATTTCTGCTAACAGATCAAATGCATCAACCTCAACTTTCCTAGATGCCATTCTGACAAGAACTAATCAATATTCTGAGCTTCAGAAAATTTACCAATCAATTATGTTGATCAGTAGGAGTTGTAGAGAAAGAAAACATACAGACAAATGGAAGGATGGTTATCCTAGCTAAATGGGAGTTCACTTACTGCGTATAATAAAAGCTTTGCATTCCAGGAAACCTTAGTGACCTTAACATTCATAACACTCATTGAGAAAACCTCAAAAAATTGTGTCACAGTTCCTCTTCTTTTTTTTTGGATTGCAAAGAAATCACCACAAGAGCACACATTTGTATGCCAGACTCTTTTATATAAAGTTTTAAGCCATTCCTTAAATGATATCTATTGTCATTTTATCAGCCTAACAAGTGCTGGCCAAGTAAGAAATTATGTTTGGCAGTGCAGATGTCCTCAGTAGTTTAGAATATGGTTCCTTTTCCTACCATGTATTAATGAATTAATATTCCAGCATCATGCTTATAACTGGATATGTCATTTTTCAGATCAAACATTGCAAGGTTCACTGGTACCTACAAACCACAACTGTAAAATTCCAGCCCAGTTAAAAATTTGCACTTGCTGCTGGAATGAGGAGTTTTCATTTCTTCTCTTAATGTCTTGTATTATCATTTATATATTTATTTTCCCCATGAGCAAACTCAAAAAGGAATAGTTATTTTCACACTGTAGCACAGAATATATTTTCTAGTTTACAGGTTTATACAGAGATTGTGAAGATCATGACACCAGACCAAAACACATGACTATGCACCCATGTTTTCACTATAAGGATAGAAGGGCTAACAAACTACATTTATTGAGGCATTTGGCTCCACTGGTCTCATGACACAATCCTTTCCAGATAATTTTATCCAGCAAGGTATTTTACCACCTTAAGTTGTTCAGGACCATTCCAAGTGTGCCAGTTGTAAATGAGCCATGTGTCCAGCAGACTACCCTTTGCAGTTTCCAGGGAAAAATGGAATCCATGCTATGAATATTTTAACTTCCTTCCTCTTTGCCACCTCATACCTTCTAATTCCAAACTCCAGTAACTTCCTATACAAGAGCAAGAAACTACCCTATCTTTATCCCATTTCTCCTTCTCTTCTGACATCATACAGACTTTTAACATGGTAACAATATACTGCTGGGAAGCCACGCAGTTTGAATCCTTACTAATATGCCACTGGAATATATATAAAAAAAAAAATCCTATCTACTTTCTGCTAAGGATGATAATTCAGCTAAGGAGAATAATTTCACAAATTAATTCTATACTTGTTACTGACTTTCTTGCCCTTTTGGTTTGCATATTTTCATGTTACTGTCAAACTCATAATTTAAAAAATATATTCTATCATTTCAGCTAGTGAAAGATACTGTTACTTTTACAAGCTGAAAACCTAAGCAATCTATTAATTAGGCATGCCTACTAGGAAACTGTTATTGCTTCAAATATTATTATTTATCATATTTTAGCATTTGTTTTCAATTTCTAAAAACATGACTGACACAGTCCCATGAGCTGAAACATGTTTAATGTCCTGTGATGCAATTCACAAAAAGAAAAATTAAGAGGCATAAGGGGGCTATTCCACATTAAAATCACTGTATGCATGTGTTAAAGGTTGGTTTTTGTGATTAATTTGTAGCTGTTTAAATGATGACCCTTTACTGATACTTCAGTGATTTGGCAAAGGAACTCAGTGTAATTGCCAGTATTCACAGATCATTTAATTGGAAGCAAAGACAGTAAAATATGGACCAAAAATCATTTAGGACATTTTTGACTCATATCAAGGGAAATTTTGTTGAATATTACAGTTTCAGATTGAATGAAGCTTGCATTTATGAACTGAAAGTACATAAAATTGCTTGTGATATGGGAAACATATAAAAATGCCTGTATTTTACCAAGGAGCTTCATATGATTAATTAGATTCCAATCCCAGAGAAATTCTGTAGTAGTTCTGACAAAAGCAATATTTATATTATTTCTCCTTTTCTTCTTAGGAAATGAGAACACAGTTGAAAGTCACCCCTCGGTCCAGGAAGCAGCAAAAAAGCCCCTTTGAAACTACTGAACATCCTTTTGAAGGGATACATCTTACTGAAATAGCATAAAGACTTTGTGCAAAGAGGTAAATTTAAATTTCATTTTAGAAGAGATAGCGGACTGCTTCAAGAATTCTGGTACTGGCTTATGAGACCTTTGAGAATTGGTCAGCAAGTACACAATGACTTTATTTTCTTCTAACTGTGGTTATGGTCAGATACCAGCAATCAAGTATTGGAATATGACACAGTTTTAGGTGCAATACTTCACCAAACAAAGGTCTTTAGCTATAGCATTTTCTTCATTTCTATGCCATGCATGGAAGCAACCATATTTGTCATTGAAGTCACATAAAGCTTCTTAAAATGAACAAGGGAAGAAAAAAAATCAGAAAACAGGAGAAGATTTCACTGCAAGTAGGTAAAGCTCAGTCTAGAGCTCCCCATAGTTTTCATAGCTGGCAAAAGCATAGGAGGATCACAAATAAAAAGTCAGCCTTAGATCTTTATTCCTTTACTGAGCTTTATGAAGATTTTCCTTTCAGCCTTTATATTCTCAGAATTCTACCATTACCATAAATTCTTCAAATATAACTGCCCCAGATTTAAGCCCAAGTTTTTGAAATATGCGATCTCAGAAGTGTAATAATATTCAGGAAGTAAATCTGTTCTTCATCTAATCGTGAGTTCAGCTCTGGAGAGATCAAGTACAAGAAGCTGTTTTACACCAGACTGTATCATGAACACAAGCAAACAAACTCTCATATATTAAAACACAGAATCAAAACTCCAAGAAATTTCTCTAGCAAATCCCAAGCACAGGGAATAATTAAAGTAATTTTAAAAGCTGAGTTTACCATACATGATAAAAATGCATCATTTGTAATGGTCAACAAAACAGAACAAAAACTTTTAAAGAGACACTTCTAACAAGGACATTACATTACAACAGTTTCAATCCTCTCACCAGACTATAAATCCATGTCTGTCATGAGACAGAACTTTACAGAAATGAGGAAGGACTCCTACATAGCTTCAAAGGAATACAGGAATGTGGCTGTGGAAGTGAATAATGTAAAGAGCAACTCCACTGATTGATAGATTACAAGTATTAGAAATAATTTATGTGTTAGTAGTGGATAAAGATGTACCATGTTGCTCTATGAAAGTAAAAGATATACAAGTAGTTCATTAAAGTAATGGAATGAAGAAAAATAATATCTGAAACCACAAATACTACAACCAGAGGTAACTTCTGAGCACACTTTTAAAATGTGACAGCAAATTTACATGGTTACATTTCTGCACTGCAATTAAATTTAGGTTTTTGTATAACTGATTGGAAGGATTTTGTGTGATACCTTTATTCACTCTTACACTCATTCATTCAGTCACCACCCTGTGAATCCACTAGTTACTGAAGGATTCTGTAAATTTTCCTTTGAATGCCATTCTGAGGCCATTTTGCATGCCAGAGGACTGCCCTTGCATTCACCTCCAGGACAAGCAGTGTGACCCATCTCAAGGACGGTGGAGAAGTCATAAGGTTGAAGAAACATATCAAAGATGATGACAACATATGAAGGGGAGGTTAATCAAATTAGATCACTCAGTTTGGAAGAGAAGGCTCCAGAGAAAGGGCTATGTGAAAGAATGGTATAAAACCTTGTGTTATATGGAGGAGGTGAAAATGAAATGACTATTCATTTTTTTGCTTGTAACACAAGAATTAGGATCATGAAATGAAATGATGAGACAGAGAATTTTAAAAAACCAGGAAGTAGTTTTTCATGTAGTACATAATTAAATTGCGAAATTCATTGTTGCATAATACCATGGATGCCAAAAAGAAATTCATGCAGGAAAGGATCCATTAAGGATTATTATCCAACAAGTAACAGACACAACTTCTTTTACAGCAATCCATCCTTTATTAGACTTTGCTGGTATTTGGATAGGCACTCTAAGAAAATAACATTCCAGACATGTCCTAAGAGGAAAGCTTAAATTCACTGTCTAAATTTGGTCTCATGGTCCCACATACTTAAAGAAAGCACAAGCATTCCACCACTCCTCATCTGATAATCAGATCATCTAGAGCTCTTCCTTTCAATCAACACTTCTGTCGTTTGGTACCTGACACTTTTAGAAACTATGCTATTGAAAAGGGACAGCACTATTTCTGATCTTCCTTTTTCTTCCTTAAAAGGGACATAGTATCACAGAGTAATTCTGCCTGATTCTTTCCTGAAATCATGAATTGTTGGTATAAAAAAATCTCTTATTGTTCCACTTGTGAGTTGCAATATAGTAGAAATTACACAATATGCCAACTGAAAAGTTCATCGACCCTCTATTATACCACTTCCTTTTCTTACCTTGGTTTCCCTTCAGAGCTGATTGTTGATTTTATATAGCAATACATGCCATAATCCTGCTTTTCCTAGAGGATTTTTATATATACAACTTGCTATAAATCATTATAATCTGATTTCTTCACTTGCTCAGATATATAAAGAAAATAAATTAAATAAACTGTATTTTCTCTGTATTATCTGTGCACAAGGATCTACTGTGACTTTTTAACTTCAAAATTAATCCAGTTCTTAGATATCCTCCTTATTTTCCTACTTCTCTAAATAAAATCTTATAGATTCAGTGTACTGCATTCTATATTTAGCATCAAAGACTAACTATTCTAAATATATCTTCTCTCTGAGATCTGTTGGGTTCCATAATTTTACATTATTTGTACTGTACAATGTATTCACAAAGCATTCTTGTCATTATGCATTCCACTAAAGAAAGAAAAATCTAAAATTTACTGAAATAGAGTTTAGTGAAATAGAATTTAGAAAAGAATGTATTTTGAGGTTAATTTTAAAAACACATCTTACCGTGACTTGTTGCCTTCAATTAAAGACAGAACTGTGTAAGAACAGCTGTAGTAAATACAGAAAATAATACTTCTGGGTAATTATGAGAGGAAGTACACTGCGATCCTATCATCAATAAATAAAAGTGAAAATTACATCACAGCAAAGAAGTCAATGAGCAGAAATTATTCTGCTTGCTTGCTGAATTCCTTTGCATTTCAATCTGGTTTGCATTCTCAGGGTAGAATGTTTTGAGGAGCTGTTTTGTACTTTTGTATATTTCTGTGTTTTGATTACATTTTCATGTGGAACATGTAGAGGAGCAATTACCCCATCTGTTTAGGAAATAGGAATGGTGAACTGATGCTATCTGAAAATGAATTAGAGAAGGTGGGAAGAAATGTGTTCTGATGTACTGGATAACAGGATGACCTTGAAAGTACTTGCTGAACACTGAGGTACTTCCTAGAGTACTTCTGGACCCTTCCCTGATTCTACATATTTGTATACCTATTGTGGTCAACAGTTGTTTCTTGTTCTTAACACTGGCTGCCCTCAGGATCTCTATTTTTAAAGTCAGAACACTAACATATGCCATTTGTTATGCTTGGGTTTTAGACTGACAGAACAGTGTTGAGGTCCCAGACTGTCATCCGGACACAGTATTTCATCTGGTAAGTACAAACTGAAAAATAAGACATAGTACCAGGTGTCAATCTGTGTTGGCTTCTTTTTCAGTACCAATCACACTTCAAAGCCCTAAATGAACTGGGCTCTATCTGTCTACAAATCCTTTTTTCCTTTTCTTTTTTCTACTCTGGAAACTTGGAAATAACAAGAAATTAGTTCTCGTGCTTGAAGCTGATGGGACTTTAGTAACAGACCTACTGTTTTAGATCTCCCTCTCAAGATGTGTCTTCCTTTTCCATGGAGAACTGATATATCTAGAGGCTACATTCAGAGGATGACATAAACATGATCTTGACACCTTAGATTTGGCTTAAACCGAAATGATTGCAGTACAGTAATAATGCAGTGAGATGTTACATAGCAAAAAAACAGAAAAAAAATTTATAAGGCTTCTCTGATGAGCTCATATCAAGGCTCTTGCTAAGCCTCTGTTTTCTTAGACTAAGTGATTAAACAAATAAACACCCTTTTCAGTATCTCTGACAATACTTCACTAACAGCTGAAGAGCTTGGTTGCTGGTACTACTACTGACGTTTCTTTTCTTTAACCTCAGCAGTTTTCATACCAGCATGAATCCTCCCTAACATAGTAGAAAACCAGGTTGTGAAAGGTTAATAAGACTGCACATTTCACATTTCTTAATCACAATTTGTCATTTAGAGGTTGGACACTTAATATCTCTCTTTTTTTAAGGATTTTGAACAAATACTCTGGACAAGTTATAATGAAAATCATGGGGGGTTTCGTGCAGAAGTTTCTAGTAGCTGTAAAATGAGCTTGGGTACTATTATTATAACTTTTAAATAATTAAAAACTATTTTTAAAATTCAGGTGACAAAAAGAAAGTAGGCAACACAATGCAGGATTCACTTGGAACAGCAGTCATTGACAAAATCTGATAATAAGTGATGAGACCCTGAAGTAAGTCTATAAAAGTATGAAAAACAAAGAAAGATTAATATTCAGGGCTGAATACTGATTGGAAAGCCTCCATGAAAAGATAACAGAACTATTTTTAAAGCTGAATTTTACTTCTAGAGACACAGGGAGATGATTTAAAGAGGCTTTCATGCTGATTACTTTAGATAAAAATACAGACTGTTTGAAGTTAGCCAAACATGTCGGGTAGCCAAGTTATGCAATGTGTTCCAGTATACTGTGTGTCCATGGATATTCCAGAGTTTACAGTAGGTACAGCTGGGAAATCTCAGAGATACCCCTTTCCAGAATTCAGCTATTGGGTTATAAAAATATTTTCACATTTCCTGCAGATGGCTGGATTCTTTTCTTCACTCATAATTTTAATTCAGAATTCATTACAGACAGCTGCTGGCTCTGATAGAACCTAATTGCTCTTTTACTAGACTCAGCTGAAAGCAGTCAGATTTCCTTTTCCTTTGTAGAGTATATTATATATAAACATGGGCGGGGAGAAAAATAACCAATTAACTAAATACATACGGATAAAATGACTCACTAAGAGTGCTGATCAAATAATGTATCAAACTACAGCTTAGGTCAAAGGAAATTACAGGCCTTGTAGGACATGATAATATATATATGGAAATAATTATCAGCACCAACATCTTTGTAATTTGAGATAACACATGGAAAAGGCATTGCTTCTGTTAAAAAAAATCTTGCAGAAAATGATTACATTTTAATAAGGGGCAGGTTATCTCACTGAGTGAAAAGTCATCAGTCTCCAGGAGAGATGCTCAACTGAAACCATTTGTTGGCCGAATTCAAGCCAGGCGTTAGCACCTCCACTGGACAATTTAGCAAGAAATGTGGCATAATTTTGGATCTATTTTTGCTGCCTTAAGTATTCCCCAGTCTTTTTTTTTTTTTTTTTTTTTTTTTAAAGGTTAATGTTACCAAGTCTACAGGAAAAAGGTATGTCACAAACAAGGGAGCAGATACAGTTAGCAAAAAGACTAGCAATGTGCGGGTTCCCTGCCATCTCCCTCCATATGACAAGTACTGAATCAGGTAGGGTATTTTGCTGTGCTAGTTTGCTATGATGGATGAACACAAGGGAAAGTTGTAGACATGTAAAACAAGAAACAGTATTAAAGAATGTTCTTTTTTCTCCCTTTATTCAAAGACATTTAGTGAAATGAAGACACACATGTTTAAAATAATAGTAAATATATATCTTCTAACATGATGCATGAAACTACTTGTCAGAGAATAATACTTAGACAAGGAAAAAAGTCAAAAATAAGACTGTCTGGTTTTGTTCTTTAAAATGTCTGTAGAATATGAACAGTGAAGCATCCACCAGTTTCTCTAGGTAGCTAAAGGAATAAGGGGGAAAAGAATTTAAATCTTCATTAAGTAGGGCTAAACTAGTCACTAACTGCTTGCTGCTGGGGAGGAAACTGTACTGAAATATTGTTGACATTGGAGTTTTATACTTTCCCATGAAAGTTCTGACATTTGCCATTGTCAGAGACAGGATACTGGCCTAGACAGACCACTGATCCTATCTGCAATAGCATTCACTATGTTCCTTTACAGATCTTGCCCTATGCAGTCATAGAAGCTTTTTAGGATTTCAAAAGATAATCCAGCCCCGAGTCACAGCAGTGGGGCTATAATCCCCTGAACCACAGGCTAAGTACCAACCAAAGATGACTTTATACACATAGGACTGATTTAATCAAAAAGACCACAAGTAGGTATTTTCCATTATTTGAACCTGCATGAATAAATACTACTATTATTTGTTATTTGTACACTTTTGTATTTTAATAATGGTTCAAGTGATACTGAGATTTTATGCTTATGAACAATGGAAACACATATACATACAGCAACTTCAGTTTAGGTTTTAGGAAAGGCTGGTTTGCTCTGCAGAACTGGTTTCTAACTTAAGACAAAACTTGAAAGTGGATCAGCATCAGTTAGCTGGTGTTTGACATCTCATGGAGGTTTTCTAGATAATGTAGCATAATATTTTCCTATTCAAAACTAAAAATATCAAGGTACCCGAGCCAATCTTTAAGGACCCTGCACACTTTCACATTAGCTACTGTATGGTAGGTAATCCTTGCCATGTTCATACTTCTGGATTTTCATATCACATGAATTTAAGGACACAAATTAGAGACCTAGGCTAATAAGATCCAGACTGCCCTTAAGATAAAGAGTGATTAGTTGGGCAAGGTAACCGGCATCTTTTCAATCAAGATGATCATAACTAATGACATTCAAATTTGAAACAGAGAAAAAAAATACCAGCATTACCCATCCATCACTGTTTCTATCAGTATAGAGACGAAGACTCTACCTTTTTTTCTATATAATTGTATGACCATAGCACAGTAACAAGGTGAAAACTCTTGTATGTTCAGCATACACCAGCCAGGGTCTTGAATTGTGAAGGTTTTAGAATCTAAATCTTCAAAGCCTTGAAAGTTTTTGTGGTGACAATATGAAAGTAAGTCTGAAATCCTGTCCCTCTGTGACGCCACTCATTACACAGGTGATTATCAAGTATCTTGCTCTACCAATGACCCCTCCATCACTGTGCTGGTGGGATATCAGCCTTTGTTTCTGCCAACTAGCATTTATCAACCTTTCTCCTAGACTCTTTCTCATCTTCCAGTAGATTCTACAATTCTAACAACTAAATGGTAACAGAATAACCATCCAGAAATTTCTAAATTAAGAGAATCCAGTTCCAGTTCCTTAAACAAAGATCAAGCTCTCAAGGTGTCAAACTCTGAAAGTCTTGGTGTATTTTGTGTAAGGTGTGTGTAGAAATTAAATAACTCCCAAGAAGGAAGTTATGTGTAGAAATTAAATGACTGCATGATCAGAGTAACTGAGACTATCAATACAAATGGAATACAATGAAAAACATGGACATTTACTCATTGCTGTATTTTTATACTAAAAGGAATTAAATACCCTAAGCACTGTCACCAATTATGCATTGTTTTAAGAAGGGACTCTAATAACAGCCTTATACCTCTCCTTTTGCTTTTTATTTTCGAATGAAGACTTTGAGAAAAAAAGTTGCTTTAATGAGATATATGGTGACCTACAGCTAACAGCCAGAGAGCAAATAGTTACAGTATTTTTGTATATGCATTATACCTAGCACAGTCTAATATATAGTAGCAACCCAATAGTTGCTGGATAAAGACATGTGGGTAAAGCAGAGAAAGTTTAGAATATTTGTGATATAAAAATACTTGTCACACTAAAATGCATTTACTATCTTTTCCTCTCCAGAACTTTCAGCTGTCCAGGGAAGTTAGGAAAGATCCTGAGTTGTTCTCAGGGTATGGAGAGAGAAGGGTTGAGGACGCTTTTAGTATTTTTCAGTCTTCTTTGAGAGATTTCTGATTATGTACTGGGGGGGTATTTTTTTTCCACCACCGTGAAAAATGATAGGCAGTCATCTACAACTTATTCAGTGTCAGGATTAGAAAATCAGCACTTGTGACGCATGTGGCAAAACCAGTAGGGAAGTTTAAAAGATACAGAGGTGAAGTAAAACAATCCACTGGAAAATCACTGCCTTAGATATATATTTAATTTTTTTAAATTTTATTTTTTATTCTGAAACACTGAACAAAGTATCCTACTTCAGGAAATACAAGATCATACCGCTTTTTGTTATTTTTTGAAAATTAGTTTGTTTTTACTGTGTAACTGGTTATGTTATTATACTGAGATATGGATTTACTCAAACCAGTCACATTCTTCCAAACATCCAAGTTTTTCTTTTGGAAATAGCAGCATTAACAGTACTTGCCAAAACTTCATGATGTATCTTAAAGATATGCCACTTGGTGCTGGAATTAAAAGAAAGATTCAAACATGTGGGATTGCACTTACATGTTAATCTTTTATGTAGTGTTACTGAACCAACTACTAAAGTTTCTGTGATGTTTTGAAAACATTGTGGCACAAAGCTCCCAACACCCTCCAGTACTATCTCAGTGTGATCTGATTAGCACCTGTTTGCCTTCACTAATCCAACTTCAAACAAAAACGTGTGCTTTCCCGACTATCATTAGACCACACATTACAGCCTTACCAATGCAGAATCCTAGGATTTAAGCCTGAATTTTTTCATTAAAGAAACTCTTTTTTCTGTATCAGCTCTGCAAATTAGGACAAGTCATGCAGAGACACCAGTTGGATTGTGGCATTATTCAATTTCTGTGCAAAGGGACTGAGAAGATACAGTGTTGAAATACAACAGTCTGTAAATTAAAAAGCATCTACCTGAATCAAACTTCTCAACCACCATATAGAATGTCTTCAGACAAATTATTCTAAATAAGCCAAGTCAAGATTTGAATAAATATTATGAGAATTATCTACTTTTTTCTACATTTTTTGTTAAATTTCTTTTGTGTTACTTTTTTTTTTTTTTTTTTGTATCCAGATTTACCTTTGATTTAGCTGCTTTCCGCTACCAGATCTCACACTGAAAATAATCATACTGCTGTCTTTGGCAGAATTTAACTCAAGCAAGGATGACAGAACATGGCAGTTTATAATAAATATACTTCCAAATTTAACTTTACCTTTGTTTGGGCTTTGCTAAACTCTTTCCTGGTGGATATAGACAGAAAAGTATAGACTTTTTCCTGGAAACAGTGTGCAATGGTATTATCCATTTGTATTATTACCACTATACCTTTTTCTTACTGGCAGTTGTAACAGAATATCTTATTACATAAATGAAAAAAACCCTGCATTTAAATTAGGCCTTGATGTTACCTTTGGTGCCTCACAATCCTTTCAGTGATGATCTTTAAAAATAATGTAGATTTATTTATATTTTCATTACCTTTTCAGCTTAAAAATCTGTCAAATTTTCTGCACAAGTAAGAGTTTTGACTGGTAGAATGTACATACGATATTTGTCAATGTGTTTTTGATTTCTGAATTAGAATCAAATTCAATACTGTGCAGGCGACCAAACTGTTAATTATCAAGGGTGGGTGTGTAAATGACATGCCGAGATGTCTGTTGAATAGACATTAGTAACAAATGATTACTAATGTTATCGTAAACTCTGATCCTATAATTTTGTATTTTTCTTTGCTTTCATCACACAAGATTTGTTATGAAGACTTCCACTTGCATTTGTTGAACATGTCTTACATAGTCTAGTAATTTTGAATGATAATACTTACACTCTATTCACAGTTAATTTCACCAGTTAAGACCATGCATTTTGTTTTTCTGGTCACTGTTACACTAATAGAATGCATTCAAATGTTTACAGGGTGGGTTCTTCAGTTGTCACTTGTTTTCATCTTGGACTTTTTCCCACTAAGCACCCTGTAAATTATTACATAAATTCTTCATACGCTCAACAACCATTTCCTAGGAACAGGATATTAACTAGTTTATCACCTAATGAGGCTCTGATACAAACTGGTCTGGGACCATACCCACGAACCAGGTCTCCAGTGACCTTGATTGCATATAGGAAATATAGCCATATCCCAAAACCACCAAGCAAACTGGAAAAACTTCTTAATCTGTTAACATGAAGTGGACTGAAAGACCACTGGTGGTCAATATTAGAGCAGATGTGTAAATTGCAGTAAGAAAAAGCTCCAGACAAACCTTCACTTACGATGCCTACTTATAAATACAGAATAAATAGGAGGATACTTTCCAAGGATCAAAACGCAAATAGCTGGCTTTTTTATTTATTCCTCACCCAGGCAGGCTCCTATTGCTTTTACTGGTTGTTGACCTGAATCAAATGTGAAAAGGAGCTCAGCTTTTGAGCAGTAGGAAACTTTGAGCTAAATTCCTATCAATATAATAGACAAATAGCATCTCCCTGTATTTAGTTGTTTGCTAGCTTTTAGTTTCAGTTAAAAGCTTTGCAGAAAAATGCTTCCACAGCTTATTCATACCTAGTTTTTTTTTTTGTTTTTGTTTTTTTTTTTTTTTTTTACCAAACATATTTTGAAAGGTAAAATCCCTTGTATTTATACTTCTAACATGTCATTATTATAATTTCCTGAGCTCTGACAGTTTGTTAGATAATGGAAGAAACATAAAAGAAAGTATCAGTGCTGTCTCGGGTGTCTAACACTCCCCACTACTAATCCCATGATGTTTCTGCTGGGGAGTAAACTCAGATTATTCCTTCAGTGAGATATCTTGGAAAAGCACTACCTACCACAGGCAAAGGACACAAGACATGGTCTTGTATTATATTGTTTTGCTCTAGTGAAGAAAGTTTGAAATACTTTTAATATCTGAATGATGGTAGTACATGAGCTTTAAAGAAAAGGGACTTAGGGAGTCCTGAACACAAAATGGGAGACAGTGACAGATAACATACAAGGAAAAGGTGACTTTTTTAAAAGGCTGCAGAAGCAGACTGGGGGCTAGCAAAGGAAGAAATTAAAAGCAAGTTTGTCAAGAACAGGAAAAATATCTCAGTGGAAAAGGGCGACTACTAGAAGGCAAGAAAAGGTGATGCCTGAAAAAAATCGGCAGGACAATACCGACATTAGAATGATGATCTTTCTTCAGATAGAATATTAAGACATGTAGGAATATACTTCATGTTGAAATGGTTCAGCATTATGATAATAAACAGTGAAATGAGTTTGAGAAAACAGTGTAATTGAAGGACAAAAATAGAATATAATTAGAGGAGTCCATGGAATAAAGAGCAGTCCAGGCACTGGAGAGAAAAAAAGGAAAAAAAAAAGTGGAATGACTGAGAAACAAATGAAAGAGTGAAATGGAGAAATTTACAGAGTGACAGAGAAGAGAGGAAACAAAAATCTGAAAGCAGATTCTAAGAAAAAATAGATGACATGCAGAAGTTGCTTACTTTTTCTGTTTCAACATAAAATGAAAATTTTTCTGAGCTTGAAATTAAATGTTTAGGCATGTCCAGTACTTTAATTTCAAACTGAATGAAAGGCATATATTTCAGCCTAAAGAAATTGTTGCTGATTTTTTTTAACCTATTTAATAATGTCAAATTCAAAATGATAAGGCAATACAGATCTCAATATATAATGTTGCTACCATATGCCTGAAAAGAGACACCTACATTATCATTACTACTGTAAGACCTTAGTAACTTATTCTTCTTGGTCTATCAGTTAGATAGCATGGTAATATTGATGAGTTAATGAGTAAATTCATAAACTCTGGACTGTCCACAACACTTGCTGCTACATGCCCAGCCACATAAAATTTTTAAATACAGAGACATGAATCTGTAAATTTGCAAAAAACCTGGTTTCATTACTTCTGCTCATAGATAAATTGTTGCGAGTAGAATTTAAAAGGCCTGCTAAAATGACAAAATATGTGGAAGTCTGCTTTTTAGAGGATAGGTCATATGAAATGCTTAAAATCTTAATGTCTCAAGAAGCTATACAAAAGAGAAAGAGCTCTGACAATTTTTCTACCAGATGATGCATATTGTAGAATATTGGTAAATAAATTAATAGAAAATTGGGGAAAAGAGTCCCTCGACAGGCATCAAATCATACTACCTAACCTGGACATTAATTTCACTGAAATTTGCATGTGTAACCAATGCCAAAGAGGAAATAATAACCTTGCATTTCATCAATACCACTAAGTGATAATAAGCTCTGTATTGTATTTCATCTTTTCCAATTACTTGCTGTATGACTCTTAAAAACTAATTTAATTCATATATTTTTGTATTTAGAGAATTTAGCTAATTGTACTAACTTAACAGCCTTTCCGGGGTGGGAGTATTCATTTATTCTATTAATTTTGCTTTTGAAATAGAGCATAACATCTTTGTTGCTGAGCTCCGTTGGAGGTATAGATCTATATGGATCAAGCTGATGAAATTACAGCTAAGGCAATCTATAATTCAGGCAATATTCAAAATGTTTTAAGATCCTGTAAATACAGATACAAAAAGATTTGTCTCCATTCAGGAAATACTCAGCAAACTTTATAAAAAATTTGTATTATGATTTATATTTATTCCACATTCTTAACCCTGGTGTTTCAATAAGCATTAAATATCTATCTTCCATGTTCTCTGATCTTTTCTAAAATCTGGCAGTGCCATAACCAGGTCACCACTTTGCAAGGCAACCATCTTTTTCTTTGACAGACTCAGAAGCCCCTTCGAAGTAATATAATGTTTTGTCTGCAACAAAACAGAAAGCAGCAATCTTGGCATAAAATGCTTTGGAAGAAATTCTGACTCTACCTGCAATGTACAACCATAGGTCCAGCATCGGGTGGGTTGCATGTCTTGACTCGTCGCAGGAAAGCTAAGAAGGGTGTTGGGTGTTCTGGAACACCATGGTCAGGCCAGGCAGTGAACTGGAATTGCCTCACTTCCCTTTTCTCACTTGAGCCATTCTATGAAATTAAAGAACTTAATGACAAAACTGCCACTTCATGTGATATTGGCACTTTTCATGCATTACAAATATTGGCACTTTTCATGCATCACAAGTGCCAGAGCTTTAGCTAGTATTTCATTCCGTTATTTGTTTTTTCATAATGAGAGCTCTATATTAAATCACAAAACTCTATGTTGTAAGTAAAATATACCTGGTTTGTAGAAGAAGTCTTGCTGTTCATAGCTGCTAGGAGGAAATGAGGGAGAAAAGTGGAAAGGAGGAAAGGGAAGAACAAGGGAAGGAGAAGGAAGGGAGAAGGGAGAGAGAAGGGAAAGGAAAGGGGAAGGGGAAGAGGGAGGGGGAGTAGTGGTGCAGGGAGGGGAAGGAATAGGGGAGGGGAGGTGGAAGGGGCGGAATGGGGAGGGGGGGGAGGGGGAGGGGAAGAGAAGGGAAGGGCAAGAGAAGGGAACGGGCAAGGGAAGGGAAGGGAAGGAAGGGTAGGGAAGGGAAGGGAAGGGAAGGGCAGGGAAAGGGAAGGGAAGGGAAGGGAAGGGAAGGAAGGGAAGGAAGGGAAGGGAAGGAAGGGAAGGGAAGGGAAGGGAAGGGAAGGGAAGGGAAGGGAAGGGAAGGGAAGGGAAGGGACGGGAAAGGAAGGGAAGGGGAAGGGTAAGGAAGGGAACTGAAGGGATAGGGAAGGAGGAAGGGGAAGGGATGGGAAGGGAAGGGAAGGGAAGGGAAGGGAAGGGAAGGGAAGGGAAGGGAAGGGAAGGGAAGGGAAGGGAAGGGAAGGGAAGGGAAGGGAAGGGAAGGGAAGGGAAGGGAAGGGAAGGGAAGGGAAGGGAAGGGAAGGGAAGGGAAGGGAAGGGAAGGGAAGGGAAGGGAGACGGAAAGGATAAAAGTTGCCTACATATAAGTTTTAAAGTATACTGTAAGTATACAGAAGTATATTTACCTTGTAAAGTGCAAATGTACGAACACAGTATGTTGCCAATTCAACAGTGTCTAAAAGGGTCACTTGGATTAGTCCATAAGTTTCTGTCCCTCTGCTTGGCCAGTATTGATCACACTTCACCTGCAGTGAAAAATATGTAATTATTTAATAAATATAAAACTGATGTTTATTATCTGAGTATGTATCAGTGTAGGTTTTTAAAGCATGTGGAGTTAGAATGTTTAACAACTGCTAAGGATACAACATAATAAATTTATTTTATTGTCCACAGGAGTTGTTCCTCTGGTAGTAGTTCTTACAATATGTTCCTCCATAATGGGTATATGTAAATTCAGTGGGGCAGATGATTAAGAAATATTAATAAGGATAGATACACTATAGAAAGAACAATTTATAGTAGTTAAAAACATCATCTGTATCTTCAGTTCGGGATTTTACAACAGTACCAATCCAGTAAAGGTAGACAGATAACTTTTTTAATATTAGATATATTTTACCTATTTCACATTAGTCCTCAAACATATAAACTGTTGCTTGGATGTCAATATTTCATATGTATAGAAACATCTCAGTAAAAGCCTGAATTTTTTCAGAAAGAATTTTATTACACAGATAAATGAAATAGCACCAACCACTATTAAGTGCCCTGTGAGAAAATAAAACTTCCCTCTCAGATCACTGTTACGAAGTATAGAATGAAACTGTGTGCACAGTCATTTAAAAAACATAGTCTGACAAAGAGAGTTCATCAAATTTTAAAAGACATAGGCCATTTAATTCAGAAAAATCTCCATTTCAAAACATCATAGTTTAGAATATTAACAAGTTGAAATAATTCTGTGTAAGATGATGCATAAGAGAACCATATGTTTACCACAATTGCTGAGGCTCAAGAATTTGTGTGAGTTAAAAACTATTTAGAATGAAAGGTATTATGAAAAAATAAATGCTGAATCCCTAAAACAGTCAGAAAACATGGTACAAAGTATTATGGGGGGTTAAATAACTGAAAATATTTTGCTTTCAGTGACTGATAGGTGAAACTGAGACAGTCAGTCTCCATTCTATTTATAACAATTCATTCTTATCAATTATTCTTGCATATGGTACAGAAAAAGTGTATTCTGAGTCCAGTAACAATACATTGTATTTGTTTAACAAATGTCTTCATTAATCACTCTAAGCCAGACTCATACCAAATTTGGTGAGAATATACAAACTGTAAGGAACAACAAAAGCAGAATATTGCACAGTATTTCTGATAAAAATGTGAATTATCATGCTAATCCAAGAGAAAAACTGATGATTCCCCCCAAAATGGAAAATTAAAAAATGTGTCTTTGAAACTTATGTGTTTTCTCCTCACTCTATACAGTACTTATTGAAAAAGACTTTGTACACTTTCAAACTCCCCAGTCCTGAATAGCTTTGCTTGCAAATCATTTTGAGGCTCACATGTCACAGATCAGTAACAGTTCACAATTCACAGTCTGAGAACAAGTAATCTAGATAAAGAGGAGAAAAAATTCTAACCACTGAAGCAGGTGATGAACACTCATTAGAGGCTAAAAAATCTGAAATAAGTTTTTACAGGAATTGATAGCTTGATTTATAGATAAGGAATTGGAACAAAGTAACTAAAAATGTTTATTGATACTACAGTCTTAAAAATGGGATTAACAGTGTATAAAATCCTCTTATTAGGAGGAATTAAGTAATTACTTCCTTGTACTTTTTACTGAAATATTGAAAGAGTAAGTATTACAGGTACTTCATGAATATTGGTGATTTATTTGCAAGATACCTAACATTAAAAGACACTATGGTCTTCAAATGAGACAGAAAGCTATATTTTCAATTGAGTTATTTAAATATAGTAAATCTAGTTTCACTTTATCATTAATATAAACACAATATAACTTGTGTCTATATTGTTTAGCTGTATTTTAGACAAAAAATGTGTGGTTTATTCTTTCATTTCCATAGAATACCATACTTTTTTTTTTTTTTCATGGAAGAATATTGATACATAATAGCTGTTGTTTGCAATCTTAGCAACTACAAGTTCAGCATAAACCTCTGACTAAACCTGTTTGGTTTGAAAGATTTAAAAAAAAGAAAAAAATGGTAGAATACTTTATATACTTTTAAGAAAATGAACGCAAAAAATAAATGTCTACCTGTACCTTTGCATGCCTAGACATGTAGTTCTCCTCTTTACCCTGTAGTTTCCACATATAAACTGTATGCTCATAAAAGCAGTGCCAGTTTCCGAAAAATATGCCTGAAAAACTAACCAGCTTTCTCGCTATAAAGACTTTACAGAAGAAAATGTAATAGAGAGAAATAAATGTTCAACACAAAAAATAAATTAAAATTCAGAAATTGTAGGTTACCAGCGCCTTTGCAAACAACAGAAAATGCCTGTTTTAATTTTTATTTTGTATAGTAATCTGATGTTAAGCGTATACTCAGATTTAGAAGCCTGTAGAAAATTGCTCCTTTTCAGTTAGGCTGGGAGAAAATAAATGTGCCTGCTCTTTTAGGTGCAGATTTTAGTTTTGTTTGTTTTGTTTTGTTTTCATTTATTAGTTTATTTAACATAAACTTCAATCATTTTATAATTTTTCTAAAATACTTTCTTTAAGAGGTAGCTGATACAGAGGGAGGACTGCTGCTGGAAGCAGACACTAACTGTTCAAAAAGAAATACATTTTGTAGACCAGTGTATATTATCTGAAAGTGGAAACTGGTGAAAATAAATATCACATTTTTAGAAAGAAAACCTGATTTTGGACTGATGTGGATTTGACCTTGTGGAAGAGCACATGAAGCATAAATTGATGGACCTACAGCTTTTATTCCTTTTTCCTCTTGCTTTTTCTCAGAACAAGGCGTCTTCTTCAGAGATGTTCCCTCACCCGCTTCCTATACTCTTCTTCTCTGTGATCATAAACATTACATTCCAAATACTCCTAACAATTTAGAGTCCAATTTATCTTTGTGAGACATCAGAACAATGTTTTCTATTGGACTTCACCAGCACCAGGGAATCAAATAATATAAGTTAATTGTTAAGACACTATTTTGTGAGACAGAGTTCTTGTTAAATGTTTTATGCTAAGATCCCAGCCACTAGCACTTAAAGTTTATTTTTCAGAGGTTACATATTAATGTTTTCCTCAGAAAAAAATTCTCAAACCCCTTGAATAATCCAAAATTTAGCACTAAATGTCAACAACTCAATTTTGAAACTATCTGCCAAATTTTTTTTTTTGCTTTAGAACTTTGGTTTATGTTTAATTTCCCTATAGTAGGGGTACTTTCTCATTTCTATACATTGTTTGTAAAACAGACAACTTTAATGTGGTACGGTATAGTGATGGTAACATGCATCCTCCTTCACAAATACAATTACAGGGTTTATTTATCTTCAGAGTCAGTTTGTAATACACCTTTGGTGAATTTCAGTCCTCACCTTCCTCTTATCCACACAGCTCCCAGTTGCAAGGATTGATCTTTCCCTCTGCAGACTATATTCACCTGCACCCAATCAGATCTATTCTGTGCCACTAACTGTACCTGGTTACAGAAAACAGCTTTCACCAGTAATTCTCTAATGTTCTCTTGCCCAACACTGAAGGTGGAAAGATGAATGAAACAGACACATGAACACAAAAGAACTCATTGGTGATTTCAAAGAGTGTTTTTTAAAGAGAATTTCAATTGCAAGTAATGACAAGCATACCTTTTACTACTTTCACTGCCTCATGATCATAGGTTGCACACTGCCAAAACCACTATATCTGAGATCAGAGCAGCTCTCAAAAGACTACTAAATATATTATGAAATCTTTTAAGTACCATAGCAGTAGACATAGCTAATAGACATAACTGATGATAGGCATGTTCTCTTAACTTGCCCCTCAAACATACACACATTTTCTTTCTGTATATTTATTTCACTCAGTCCACACAAATCCTTTCTCTTCATAGCAATATGAGCATTCACTGAAAGCAGAACTGTAAGAAAATGTAAATGCTTTCTTTTCCATTAAAAATGGGAAGCTGGAGACCATTTTAGACTTGAGGGGTTTAAGTAGCTACAGAGTTCCTAAGAGTATTTGTGGATATTCACACTTCAACAAGTCACAGACATTAGAGAAGGTGCTGCCATGCATCAGCAGAGCTGAAGGAAGTGTATTTCCACATGAAGATATGAACACAAAGATTCCTGACATTCAAGGGTAGAGAAATAATTTTCCAGTATAAAGTTCCATCATTCAGACTGAAAAACCCCTTCAGGTGATTCTTAACACGAGCCAGCTGTTACAGGCCATCTGAGATTATAAGGACAAAATGCAGAGCAGTAAAGAGACAGAAAACTAGTAATAGGCAGATTCATACAGTGTATTCCTTGCTTTAAGAACAGCATATGAATTATGCTGAATCTGGAATAGGAAATAACAGCACTACGTAACAATCTTTTTGCTCTGATTTTCTTGATAAGTCTTTTGCAGACAAAACTTTCTAATGACATTTTCAGATGGTCTTCCTTCAAAAATAAATTATCTCTACACTGATGTTTAATGGTAATAACAATTATGTAATAAAAAAGGTAGTGCCAGTTGTTGATGATGGAAACTGCCCCAAACCCTATGAGGCTAGCTTAGTGACTCAGACATTCCAGTTAATGTTCTGTTTCCAAGAAGCTGTTACTCTGAAGACATTTTTGTTTTTGCAACAATGCCTTGCCACTTAAAGACTAGGCTGATAGTCTTTAGGTCTTGAGTCTAAAGGTCGCAAGCACTGACACTAGTACATGAGACTGTAATGCAAAGATTAAAAAAAAAAAAAAAAAAACAACAGAACACGGAAACACATTTTTTAGGCCTTATTTGAACAAGATTTGGTCAAGTGTCACTCATTCACTTTGGTCTAACTATAAATGACAGATTTAAAATATAAACTATGCTGAAATAAGGCTGAAAATAAAACAGTCTAAAATTTTAAATTTTGCTCTCAGAGTGGCAATGAATTTAATAGCATCCTAAATTCTGAAAGAACTCAGCACCCAGCACTGGGTAGACAGAGACTTCTAAATCTCACAAAATGTATTCCCAAAATAATTAATCACTTCTGGAAGTTTTGGTTCTTTGAATCCATTTTTTACTACATAAAATGAACATTTGTATGCACTGGTCTCTGATAGTGATTAATAGTAGATAAATAGTAAGTATGTAATGGCAAAGACAATGCTTAGTCTGGAGAAAATGAGGCTGAAGGGAGACCTTACTGTGCTTTAAAACTGTCTGGAAGGAGGTTGAAGTAAGGTGGGTGTCTGTTGGTCTCTTTGCCTAGGTAACAATGATAGTGCGAGAAGAAATGGCCTCAAGTTGTGCCAGAAGAGGTTTAGAATGGATATTAGGAAAATTTTCTTTACTGAAATGGTTGCCAAGCATTGGAATAGGCTTTTTAGGGAAGGGGTTGAGTCACCATCCCTGGAGGTATTTAAAAGACATGTGGATGTGGTGCTTAGCGACATGATTTAGTGGTGAACTTGTCAGTGTTAGGTTAACGGCTGGCCTTGATGATCTTAAGGGTCTTTTCCAACCTAAATGATTCCATGACTTTATGATTATTGGAGCTCATCTGAACTGAGTATTCAGAGTTTAAACACTAGGTAGAAATTATACACTTCTGCAGTGCAGTATAATTCTGTCCAAGGTCTTTATTAAGGTAGCCTTGAAAAAGAAGTTCCAAACAGGACTTGGAGACAACATAAATGAACTTTAGGCTAATCAATGCATAACAAACTTTAGTCCTCTAGTAAGTCTGCAAATCAACCCTCATTATACCCTTGCTTTCTGAAATTTCTGAGATATGATTAGTAGACTAACAGTTAATACTGAAAGATAACCCCAAAACTCTTTCCATTCTGATCCTTACAACAGAGTGTGGTACAGTTATTAAAACAAAAGGAAACAGATATTGAAAGGAATCTTGGGCTTATTTGAAATGTATTCTCTGTCTTGTCTTTTATCTTCACCTATACAAGCTAAGAACAGTTCAAAGTTATATTGCTGGCATCAGTGTGAGATGCCCTTCTGGAACTCCTCCTAACAGCAGGAAAGGCAGGGTCTTAGTGAATTCATTTTGAAGGATGAGTCTGTCAGTTAAGTACAGAAAAATTCTCCAAAAAGGTCTTGAAAACGTTTATATGAATGGAACTGAGGGAAAAAGTGAACGGGCTGACAACTTTTTGCTATATCCTCTTCCTCTACTCGAGGCTGATCACTGTGTGCAGCCTGAATAATCCTTTCACTGAATTGAGATACTACATTCAGCTCACTTTTCAAGTGGTCTAACTAAGATTTTCTACTGTCTATACAAGAGAGCTGATAAGAATATCATGTAAGAAATCAGTGAAACAAAATAATCAAAGGGGTAAAACATCAGAGCAACAAAATTCTACTGTTCTTATGGTTTTGGTCACCTGAAAGTCAGAAGTGAATGGATGAAAGAGCACAAAGATCAGAAATGGTACATTGGAGAACATTTTTGGGATCTTAAGATGTTTCCGTCTGGATTTTGATTTTTGAAATGAACTTTGAGTCATGGTGAGCTTTCTATTGCTAGTTTCATACACAGATAAAATTCTTAAACTCATAAATACATTTTACACTGTTCCTGTGATATTAACCCAAAAGAACACCTAGAAAAAAAATCTATTACCAAAATGTGCCTTTCAGTAGCCAACTGTATCCATTAACTTCCTTAGAATACAGGAAAAGCTTTGTATATGATGGAAAATGTAAATCATAATATTCTCTTTCAGAGACACCTGTTTGAAGAACTCAAAATTTTCCAGATGTATTTCTCATCATAAAGAAGAGGTCTTGAGTCTTTCACAAGAATCTGCTAAATAAGGAAATGCGGGGTTATTTTCCCTACAAAATACTAAATTCATTCACTGACCTTTTCAAGCCTCAAATTCCTTGAAAGAATTCCATGCACTGAAGTAATAAATTGCAGTGCTAAACCAAACATGAACTACTCACTGAACTTTGAAAGCAAATATGCAGAAATTTTCATTGTGCAAAGAAAACTTTTAACTTAAAATGTCAATTGCCATTCTCTACATGTGGCATAGTCCCTCTGTCTGTATTAAGATAAGAATTATATGAGGTAGTAACGTATGTCTCACCTCAAGCACAAAGCAAATTAATTAATCAAATAAAGTCAAACTACAGAGTTACAGTACAGTTTTGACTAAACCATTTGCTATACACTTCCCTCAGGGAAATGGTATTTTTGAGAAAACTATCGGTTTACCCTAACAGGTAAGAGAAACCACTTCATTTACAGACAGAGAATCATAACATAAAGTTAAAATTTCACTTCACTAAAGAAGCAAAATAAAATTCTGATAGTACATTAGTGGTACATTAGTTACTGGTTTGACATTAAAATTAGGGAATGAACAATGACAAAACTGCACATTTAGTTTTTCTTTAGTAAAACAATACAATTTAGTATGTAAGAATGCCATCTGCAACTCATCTCCTACCTGCTAATATGTCTGCCAGGAGAGATGCTGACTTATTTCTCACCAAATAAAGGCAAGTATATTTTTCTAATTACTGCAAAACGTAATTGAAATCTTTATTTATATTTTTGTATGTTTAAATACATATTTCATAACTTAACCCGCCCCCCAAAACATACCTGTGCTGCCCAATACAAAACATCAGTGCAGCTTTTATGCACAAATCAATTACATTTTGTCTAAATACAGTAGAATACAGGACCGCTTGGGAGCATATTGCTATAATCTGTAATGAATTGTTAAGTGCATGTATTGATGACTTTTCTACTCATATTAGTGAAGACGTCTTATTGTCACTTATTTTTGATCCAATATTTTGACAAGTAATAGCACCAGTATTACCTGTCAAAACATACTTAGGAGAAAAGATCTGAAATTTGCTGCTGAATCCCTGCACAACAAATGGAAAACCACCTTAATCACAATCACATAAAACTCTGTTGTACAGCCTGTATTTGTCTTAAAGATCTTAATGCATTTCATACAGACAAGAAAACCATGTTCTTAGTTTTCTTTGCTTATTACTTACTGTTTTGCGTGTACTACTGCTTTGCCTCAGCTATGAGGTCAGCTACATTAGATATCAATGCCTACTCTGCTATCAACAAACGAAGATTCGTTAAAAATGTTAGCAATTTGTGCATTTCCTTGGAAGATTTTAGGGTTCTTCCCAGATCAGCCTTTATGTTTTCCATGTCTATAGCAAGACTCAGAAATCTCTGGTGGCCAGAAGTTTGTTTCAAAGCTATTCTTACTAGAGTACTAAGGTACAAATACACTTTTCACTGTGCTTATTCAAATGTTTTTGGGTTTTTTGTGCTACCTGAATCTGAAAAAAAGCTTCCCTGATTTAATTTAATATGTCCCACTCCTTCAGAAAACAAAAAACAAACAAAAAAAAAAACAGAAAACAAACTACCAAACAAAACAAAACCCCCACAATTATTTTACTCAATTTCCACCTTCAAGACACACATATTAATCTACATGATATTTCTACTGTCACCCAATCTCCCTTTCTCTAACACATGGGATACTCTATAAATCTATAAAAAATTAGTTGAAAGACTCAGATGGAGTGTTCTGATTTGGGAGATTTAGACCTGTTGTATGACACTTGGAACAACAGAAGTACCTATTTAGCATTGCAGCAATGTCAGGAAAAGTCTGCCTGGCTTTTCTTGGGATAGTGCTAGCTATTGACTCTCTTGGGTATCAGGGACGTGTTGGAGATGCCAAGTCCAGGGACTTCTCACTAACCTTACATCTTCTGATAGAACTGATACAGGACTGATGGAAATGGTCCTACCTATTTCAATATTGAGGAACAAAATCTGAGACAGGACACATGACTTTTTTACTGGCTTTGTTTCTACCTCCCTCTTCCCAGTGAAAACTCAGGATTCAAGATGCTACAATCTGACAAACCAAGATAATTATTCTATGCTTATATTTTTATATATTCTTGATTTATAATATTGATGATGATATCCACTTCCTGACAGTCAAATGAGTGTCCAGATCAGGCTAACAGAATGCCACAAATGTAGTTTCCTCATGTACTCACTTAGTCATTAGCAAATTTGAATGAAGCTGACAGTATCAGTATGAAAACTACAGCCTTCCATATCAGTACAGAAGTTCAGAATCTAGTTCATATTTCAATAATTGCTAGTGTCATTATATTGTCATTTAGCTTTGACCTGATCGGTGTTTTTTGACAGAAGATTCTAATCCTAGGCACTATGGTTCCAACATAGAAAATATTGCCAGTGAGGTTAAGGAGGGAGGTAGATATTTTCTATCAGTTCCAAAACAACACAGCAAGTTTATTCAAAATAAGGCCTTACATAGCAAAGAAGGAAAGTATTGAATTCTCTTTCAAGTGGATGACCTACAACAGTATCCTACCCTGAAACAGGAGGCAGGACTAAATGTTTCTTGTTTGAAGCAATATTATCTTTTGCTATAAAGTGAGATTTTCTGTCTTCATCTGATCATTCACATCATTCACTACAGCACAAGTTATTGGAACATTCAATTAATTCAGAGGATCTTAAAAAAAAATAAAAAAAAGGAAAATCTGCCATGGGTAGAAGGGAAGATAGAGGAGTGTGGAAGAGAGGTATCACACATGAATGCTTTACAGCCTTCCTTAGTGTAACACACAACTGCTTCTCTAATCTCTAATTTGCATCCTTCAGTATTATTCTTTTATTTCATTTAGGTTAAAATCATGTGTGTGACAGATATGCTACCAACACTGTTCCATGCACTGCCAGTGTGTATAATCCTTTTTGATATAAATTATGTGCATGGTAGACGAATGATGAGACTGACTTTCTCTTTCTAGTCTGGTTTAGGTCAAGGGAGATTCAGGTGATGACATTTCATACGAAACCAACAAAGTGTGAAAGGTTATAAGAGAAAGAGCTTCTCTTTTCCTGCAGCTTCCTTTTAGGCAAAAAAATGAATAATGAATTCACTGTAACATCTTCATTTAATGTACTCAGCTGTAAAATATGTACATTCTCAAAGCTGAAGTTACTCAGACATCTAACACATGTTAATTAACCAACTTTGTTTCTGCAGATGTAATTAAAATCCCTGTCTTTATCTATGCAGTCCAGGTTGGAAAGGCTGATATCAAGCTGCAGGGCTACAAAATGAAAAAAGCAAGCTAAACAGAAATGATGACATGGAGATGGAAAGTAGATGAAGTCCCTGAGAGAAATGATCTTGCCTTGGAGCAAGAATAGTGATCAGGCTGACAAGACACAAAAGCAATCAAAAAGGAATCAAATGAAAAAGAGAAACAAAATTAGTGAAGATCTTCATCTTTAATGGTATATAACAGTGTTTGTATTTCATACTCGAAATTTCACTTGGTCTCCTGCTACAGGGATATGCTATAAAAAAAGATAGCATGAGAAAAAAATAACAATGAAATATCTTCATATTATTTTCCCACATAGGGATTCCCACTGCTGCCTCACCATCAATACCATTAACTACATTAACATGTAGCTACTGTATTAGAAGAGGTAACTGGTATGCCTTATTCACAGAGTTGCAGACTCTAAGATTGGAGCTGAATTACATAATGGATAGCTGGTCTCTAATGCTCTGCACTGAGTGCATCAAACTCACTTGACCTATGAACACGGAATGAGCTAAATTATGCACAAAAAAATACGTAAAAATAAGCATTGAACGTACAGACAATCCACTGAATAGATTGTCTCGTCTCTCATTACACTCAGGGAATGTATTGCTGCTGAATGCTAATCACTTCTGGTGGTGATTACTATTCTGATCAGTGTTTTTCTAGGGTGCAGTCAGCAAAGGCTAGAGTTAGTTTAAAACTCTGCTAAGCAATTATTAGAGAAAATGAGAAGAATTTAATTTAGTTACATCAAAACATCTTTCTAGACAGTGGCTGTCTGTGGCCTGCAGTATTAAAATAAACTCTCAAAGATTTAAGTATACCTTCTGCAATGGGTTGCTTATTAGGATCAGATTTTTTCTTAGCACTGATGCTATTTAGCAGCAACTTTATTACGTAAGAAGTAATTAGCGAAGAAATGGGCAAAATTTCATTTGCATAATTCTAAACAAATGTCAGTGCCTAGACTAGACAAGGCCTGTAGACTCAAAATAAAATGAGAATTTGTGATAAAATTACCCTCTACTACATATGAATCGCCATCAGGTACACACAGGCAGTGGTGTTCATGTAGGTTGAATTTACATGTGGAAAGTGATTCTGTAAATAGAATGCTACACATTGCTTGAACTGCAAAAAAAAAAAAAATAAATAAAAGTGACGAAATGGTAAAGGAATAAATGTATACGTGCTTCAATAAGACTCCATAAAGGAATGACTGTTGCCAATGAGGTTCAACAAGTTATGTAATCATTACAATTGTATGTATCGAAGCATGTGAAAAAAACATCAATGTCAACACAGTACAGCATTAGGGTTTATGGTGCATTTCCCCCTGTTTCAAGTTTACACATGTAAAAACATTTTCATTTGGAAATGGAGCTCATCCATGAGTTGAAATACCAAATATTATCTAGTTACCTCCATAAGATACTTTTTATTGACTTAAAAGCTTTTCTGGATGATAAATCTCCTCTCCTCCTCCCTAGTCTCTTTCTGGACTGTTCTTGATCCTCTGTATTTATTGCATTTTTAACACATGTTGCACAGCACCTTAGATACCTTAGATTTCTGTATTGCTAAGGGACTTCCATCTGCAATCCCACAGCCTGCCTTCCACTTGCAGCTCCATACTCCTTCACATAAGCTCCCAGGACAGGGTACCCCAGAATGCCTGTGGCAGTGTTTTTCCCATGACACTCGTTTGTTATTCATCACCTGGATTTATACTTGCAAACCCAGATCCTGTTGTTATGGCAGGTTCCCAAGGGAAATGATATGTCAGAATTACCTGTTATTTCTCCCCTTTCCTGATTTCTACATTTGGTTGTAGCTTCTGGTTTAGGACTCATTATTGCATTTGCAGGAAGCTCAGCAATGAACCAGCTGCATAGCAACTTCTCCAGTCATGATGACAGCAATGATAACAGCATCATAAGCAGGAATAATCCATGAGGAGTTTGAGTACATCTTGACATAAAATACAGAGTTATTGTGGGAAAAGGATGGTAGGGAACCACTGGAGAGGGTGCTGAGGACTGGGCACTCACTTCTGTTTCTGATTGGACACTGAGAAGGGTCCTTCCCTCTTCTTTTTCTCATCTTCTGTTTTTTTTTTTTTCCTTTTCCCTCCCTCACCCCACCAAACTACATCCACCTGACCTGCTAGTAAATCCTCATGCAACACACAGTCGCCTGTTACTACCATTCCCATCACTTTCCTTATTATATAACAAAAAAATATTACTACTTTTGATTTCTCTTCACATATAGTACATTTATTACTATATCACTTCCATTATTAGAATATCATCCTTAAGCTTTAGTCCTTTACTTTCCTAATTTTCCTTTGCCCTGTAAAACTAAACTTGAAATATCACAGATAATTTTGACTTCTATTACTGCATATGCTGTTGAAGAGTTTTCCTAGCACCCAGTATGCGCTAAAAAAAACATTGTTATGTTTCTTAAGCAAATCCAAACCCTCACTGATCTTAAGCAATTTTTAATCTACACCATATAAAACTGAAAATTTAATGATCTTGACATGCATTAACTTCCTTACACCAGGATGATACAATCGTATTCTTGATACTACAGAGGAAGTAACATTTTCGGTCACCTCCTAGTATTTCCAGTATGATTGAAACAGCAAAAAATAAAAAAAACACAAAACACTGTGGATCAAGAGATTTAAAGTTTTTTGGAGTATAAAAAGACCTCAAAAATAAGCAGCATGACTTGGTAATTTCATTTTCTATGTAAGTGATTTTCAGAGTATGGAAACTTTTAACTGGTGTCAAACTAAAAATAAAATAATTTCTTGAGCATATACAGGAGACAAACAAATATACATAAAAGAAAAATCTGATGTAAATGATTACTCAGGTATAATATTACTGACATTATATATGCTTCCTTACCCTGGACCTCTCCTCTAGTTTTGTCATCATGACGACAGTTGCACCCCGTTGCTCCCACATCATTCTCCAGAAGTCACCAAAGGTTTCCGGCAGTGCCCCTTGCGTTGCTATATAAGCATTCTGCTTTCTGTATCCATCTATGTAGTTAGCATTGATATAGTCACTCCCTGGTATGCCTGCAAAGATAAGAATGAAAACACAGGGCAACATTTCTGTGCTGTCCTATTGTACAAGAGCTAATAACTCCTGTGACACAACTGGATAAGTGAATCTTAGCTTGCTGCATGCCAAGTATTACATGGGCACTTGCAAGTGAGTGTATGCCATTTGTGGAGGGTGATGGCATCTCTGGGAATAACCATTCTTTTGAAACAAAGGACTCATTCTGATAAGGAAGTATAAAAGAAGACTAAAAATCTGTAGCAGATGGAGAGACCTGCTAGTGGAAACAGCAGCATTTAAAAGCTGGTCTGACACTGGCTGCAGTCATCCAGCAGTATGGTAGCCTCTGTCTGGACCAGACAGGGAAGCCTCTCCATCAGATGTCCGCAGTAGGCTTCATATAACACTCTTTGTTGAACTAACTGAATTTCTTTTAAATATAGAAAAAAGAGTTAATGTCATACTTAATATTACTGCTACATTCCCATACATGGGAAGTTAACATGAGCTTATTTTAACAAAACACATTATGTAAGTCGGGTTTAAGAAATAATGGAATCTGCCACAAGGAATTTGAATTAAATGAAATGAAATGAAGACCTCAGCAAGTCTGAATATGCATGAAAAGAAGGTGGAATCTAAGACCTGTGGGTACATTGGACCTACACTGTCAATTGCTCAAGCTCAGGTATTTTGGACAAGACTTACAGTGAGACATTTAATTGATGGTATGCAGAGCCATGTCTGTACTGAGAGCTGGACAATAATATGCTGCCTGCCAAGGCTGAGGTAGAGTATTGGCTGTAGTGAAGATCACGTTACTAGTATGGACTAATAGGGTAGCAATGCTCAAGGAAAGGGGTAAGTATGGACATACAGGTCTCAGTCCCACCCCTACTGGATTCAGCAGGGCAGTATCCAGCTTTTCACTCGGACTATGTGTATGTTGGGAGACAAAGTGTGACAGGCACAAATTTTGATGTCAAAGCTGTTTTTTTTAACTGATGATTTGAGGAAGAAAAGATACTCATGTGAGATCTCAGTGCTGGTGGGTTGGCAAAGCAGTGTTTTCCACATTACTGAAGTGTTGAACATGGAAGTGTTCCCCAGAAGAGTTAGCTGAAAAACAGAACTGTGTATCATAATAAAATGATACAAAAGAATTGTTGAAGTAATTAATAGAAGTTACTTCTTTGAGCAGAAATCAATGATTTATTTTTACACAGCCAATATGCCATGCCCATCTACAACCCCAGGACACAGTACACGTTCCACAAACTGTTTCAAAAGAGAGTCAAGATGATACAAACTCCCTGGCTTATTCTGAAGCTGTGACCATTTTCACTCCACACAGAGACAGAGTTGATTTTTTTTGGCTATGAAACATAGTAAATTATAGAATATGTTTAAAGAAATCTTTCTCAAGCTTTCTGTCAGAAACTGAACCTCCAAATCTATTCTAATGTATTTTCTCCTGCTGGTGATGTCAAACCAGGAATTATCAGGGCTGCACACTCTTTTCTTTCATGACAACCAGTGGCATACACCTGAAAATGTTTTCCAAAATAATTTGAATTTGAATAGAGAGGTACCTCTTTAGCACTTTTGTTTACTTGTTTGTTTTTAGATGAAATTTGAAGAGTTTCTCCACTCATTCTGGGTAAACTTAGTGTTTCATTCCACTACTTAGTGATGAACAAGCCCACTGATAAACTGTGACACAAATTAAGACGTAACTTAATCTTGAAATTATTCAGATTATGGGTTACTGCAGCTGTAGTATGGCATAAAATTTTACCTTCATGCCCAAGAAAGCTTAATAGATTTTATTGGTTTATATGTTCATTTTATATTTAAGCACAAATTTTGATTTGATTTGACTTTCTGTACAATTAAAGGAAAAATCTGATAAAATATTTCAGGGAAAGAGTTTATAACTTCAGGGGCACAAGAGAGGCAGCAAATGGCACTCCTCAGGCAAGATGCACGGATGGACACAGGAAGACTGGCTGACTATGATTAGAACTGATAGTCTCTTCTGGAAGACAAATAAAGCAAAATAAAAAACCTGTACAACTTGCATAGTCTGTAGCCGAAAAGCATGATTTCCCTCCATGAAAGGCAGAAATTGGAGTTCAGAATCTTGTAAACTTGAAACTTTTTTTACATGACACTTCTTATAGTGTATGCTGGAATTAATGACTTAGAAAATACAACTGCTAGGCACAATGCTGTATTTTCTTCCTTTATCTAGATAATAAAACATTTTTGCACAAACAGATGAGAAAGAAAAATGAAGCCAACAGGAGAAATCTACACCAACTGGGTATTATTACCAAAGGAACTGAGAAAGCTGGTAAGAAATGTTTTCTGCATAAATTAGAATTATATTACGATGTCTGGTATCATACGTTGAAGCATATGTTATAAATAAAAGCCTGAGGAAAAAATGAAAAAGAAAACCAACACTTTGTAAAGTGGTTAAATGTTCTTCTGGGAAAGCTGTCCTCTGGAGCTGATACTGCACAAACTCAGCGTGAAAATTAAACATTAGAATTATTGCAAACTGTTCACTAAAGAATGATCTTGACAAATTTTATCAGACAATCCTAGTATCTGATATGAAAAAATCGAGAATGTCTAAAATTGTAAACACTCCTTCTACTTTCTAACTTGTATTAGATTTATTGATAAGTCATATTAAAATAAGTAACTTCTAAACTAAATAAATTCTAATTCTTTAAATTAGAATGAAGAAAAGCTTCCAGATTATATCTTCCTTGGTCACAGATTCAAGTAAAAAAGATTAACAATTACTGATATAAGAAGAGAGAATTTCTTCCCAGCTAGGTTTTCATTCTTTATCTCCACTTGCATTTTATCAAAAGGATGCAAAAAATCCTGTATGTTCTTTAGCCAGAAAAATCCTTTTACAAGGCAACTCAGTCTCATGGCACAAGAAAAGGAAGTGGTTGGTACATGGACAGGAAAGTCCATTTACCACAGGACCTGAGCAACTGTTAGTGACTTAACTAGTCACAGTCTCAAGAAAAAACAGGTGCTGCCCCAACATTTTGCAAGACTTTCATGAAGGGTTTATCTCTAGAAGAATACAGTACTCTTCAGGGTTATATCTCTACTGAGATAAAGAGAACAATAGGATTCACAATGCTCAGTTCCGTTGTTCCTGTCATCCACAGTATCCATTAGGTGTTTTCTTTGTTCCCCATACATTCGTATAGCCCCTTCAAATATCATACCCATTTCTCACACTAAGTGTCTTTTCACTGCTGTTTTCATGCATGACCTCAGTTTCACATTGTGTTCCAAAATCCTTTTGTGTTCTGTAATATCATTTCCCCACTATCACTTTCTGTCTCATACTTTGCCACACCAGGTTTTCCTTCATCAGCTATGTCCCCACAACACATAAATTTTAAGCCCTCTAGGGAATGTGTCTTATCATAAGAGACCTAATGAAGTGTGTTCAGTTTAAAATAACATTTAAAAACCTGAATAGCTGTAAATACCTACACTGGCCAAGCAGAAAAAATTATCAAAGGCAAGTAAATCTAAATATTAAAATGTTACTTTCTGCAATGACTTTTCTGGACATAACCTCATTCTGAGCTGAGAAAGATGAACAATTATCTGTCAAGTCTAATAGTGCAACAACAATCAAATGACAACTAGTTTGATTGCAGCACAATGAAATCCTGCAAACCTTGTTAGCTGCCATAACTTGAAGGCAACATACCCACAAGCACAGAAGCAATTGCCATCATTACTTAAATTTGTGTTTAATAAGTAAGAGAGGTCATTGTTTTGAGAAAAGATGGGTCAAGAAGGGGAAAAAACAACTAAATTCTGCCTTCATTGATATTGATATGAACCTTAACTAACTGTTGGCATCAGTGGGGGTTTACTGCAGATTTAACATGACATAGCTGAAGTGTAAATTTAGGGTAATCCATGCAGTATAACCTGACGTTTACAAGTTTCATGAAGGCAGAGACACAGTTTCTGCACAAAAAGTCAGCTAAAGACTAGGCTTCCTGATCATAATTCTACCATAACTATTTTCTAGTAGCCTTTTCAACTATGCTGATAAATGACCAGCACCTGAAGACTCCTTATTCTGCCAGACAGGAATTGAGAACAACGGGGGAAGAATCAGATGAGTAGTTGAGCATAAAAGACATCCCATTTTCAAATATCTCAAGAGAACAAGGCAGTCCAGATTTTACACAGCAAGAGTGAATGAACAATGAACCAAAATTAGCCAATGCCACAAAGTGCAGAAGATTAAAAAAATAAACTCTATAGCTACCAACTTATGCTGAGACTGTACTCATGAACTACGATGACAGTACAGCTGGCTGCAACATAGACTTAGATCCATAAGGCTAATAACATAGACCTTGGAATTATTTACTTGATTTCTTGAAGACATTTATAATCTTAAATAGCTTTAACTAGACATCGCATTTTATTCATAAACTGAAATCAAATAATGACATTTTTTCAAGCCTTTACAAAGGTTAAATAGTAATCAGCCTTTCTGTTTAAAACAAATTAAACCATAAATCTTTGTTTCTGTGCTGCTTCCCTAAGAGATGTGCTGTTAGTCATAAAGCGAGTGTGAAGTAATAAAATTAAAATCTGTCATGCCTGTAAACCAGTTGGAAAAATGCAATGATGAACTCAAAATACTGATGAAGCTGTACTATTGGTTTAAATCAATGACTGATGTTTTGAACTATGTCACAGGAAAAATGAACTAAGGCAGCTACTAGATGCCAATAACAACTGTTTATGTGGACAATTTTTTAACATAAACCTATATAGTTAAGGAGATTATCAAATTCGCATGGTCTAAGTACAAATCTGTACTGTAGGAATTCACTGAAAAATGAAGCAGCACAAGACCAATTAAGATATTGCAGTAACAAACACTGGTAAACTTAAAGCTTTTTACAAAGACTTAAACATTCACTACATACCATTCTAACAATGTAACGTAAGAAGGAAAAGAAATGACAGTAAAAGAAAACCTATAGACTGATGGACTGTGGATGGACTACTAGGACTAGAAGAGCCTAGTGAAAGATATGGAATCTCAAAATGAAATGTTGAATTAGAAAGAATTATGGAAAGAAGGCAATGTCAAAAGGGGGCGGGCAGAAGATGCAGAATTAAGTAGGACACAGAAAGGGATTGTATAGAGGACAGAAGACAAATATTTGAAAGGAAAAGAAAAATGGGATAAAAATCCAAAAAGGTGAAATGTAATGAGGGAAACTAAGAACTAGGAGCTGTAGAAGATTTGCAGGTAAGATTAGAAAGTTGGAGGGTGAGTAGCAGAAAAGCACATTGGGAAACAGTAGGAGCTCAGGTAAGAAGAAAGGAAGCTTTTGGTTTAAAACTTGGATAGTATTAAGAAGGGGTACAGAATGAAAGTTCACTGCAGATCCTTAGAGACACAGATAATAGCATTGTGCCAGCACACTGTCCACAATACACTGAGATAGCAGTATGGTGCCTGACAGTGCAAAGCAGATACTGAAATCCAGCATGAAGTCATCATACTGGGATTACTTTACAGCTGTTGAAACCTGCTTTAGTGATTCTCCAACTCCTTAAAAGTGAGTAACACCAGAGTTATCTATCAACAGAGTAATTTTTTGGATAGAAATATTCATTTATATCTCTAAATGATGCACTAAAAAGGACAATGAATGCCTCTGCTAATATGAAATGATTTTTGATTTGATAATCTCCACAAAAAAAAAGTTTCAATATGAGTGTGCATAGGAAATTGTGAGGTGCCAAATCTTCATTACCCATTCAAGAACAAAGCCACTGGAAGTTTTGCTGAAGCTTTCCCCAATGGACAATGTGGGTATACAGGAAAAAGTCAGAACTGTTCTGAGTCAATTTCAAGGGTATCAAGAATGACACCATTTTTGTTGTTAAGTTACAACTGTAACAACATAAGCAGATCCACAGGCCAAAATTATTATACTCCTACAACTTGTCTCAGCATTATTGTTGAGACAGACACCATGAAGTCTACATCATGAACTCTACTTCACTGATGTCTCTGTACCCTGTTACCTCATCACTGAAATACTTTTGTTGTTTTTAAAACACTCCCGGCTTGTAGGGGGAAGGGGCACACAATTACGCTAAGTGTGTGATTATATATTATTAGCAGAATACAACACAAATGCAATGTAAAAGAGTCCAATAATTGGCAGAGTCCATGAGTGTTCAGTAGATGTTCAGGAATTTATACTGGCCAGAATACTTACTACAAGTAAAGATGATGGCCTACCTACTCAATGATAATTTACAGATAACTGTCAATCAAATAAGAATATTAGCAGTTTCTTGCCTTATTCTTTCTCGACCATTTACATTACAGTGAAAGACTTCTAGTTTTAGCATCATTTTAAATCCACTAAATTTCCCATCAAGCAAAAATTATACTGCTGAAATACGATAAATACTATTTTAAATTTTTTTAAAAAAATTACTAGCATTATGCAAATCCATGCCACATATGGCAGACTTTTAGTCTCCTAGAAGAACTGGCAAGACTTTTTAAAACACAGAATGTTAAATCATTTTTTTCCCAGTTTTATTTACTCCTCAGAGGTTTAAGACCTAGCTGTTTTAACTTGATCTATTTCTCTTTTAATCAGTAAATTCTGACCTCAGATTCATTTAGATGCATACAATGACCTTTGGTACATTATAACATTCTTTCATTATACTGTAAAATTACAAGTGTCCCTCTCAGAAACATCCAAAGACAGCACAACATGAGCAATGAGATTTCAAAACATGGGAACAACATTTTTCAAAGTAATATTTTCTTTCAGGTGAAAATTCATATTACAGCAACTAATCTGAGTTTTCCTTCTAAAGGGACTACTACAGTAGTGAAATTTAAACAGTGGTGAGTTTAATAATATAAAAAATATTTCTTGCAAAGTGAGCAATTATGTTGTGCAACTCCCTGTTATATGCAATTACAGAGGCCAAGAATATAGCAGGGATTCAAAATCAGATTTGAACATGTGTAACAAGAGTTATAAAAGGTATCAAAATAAACACTTTGCAAGTGTTAGTAAGCATTGTGTTTTAGAGCTAATGCAATTTTTAACAACTTGATATTATCAATGTCTGGAAAGACGTAATGTGAAAACTCTACTACATGCTTCTTAAGATTTTCTGTAATTGTTTTGTATTGGCTACAGTCAGAAATGGACAACTGAACAAAACCAGCCTTGAGCCCCATTCTAGAGTAGCAATCACAGCCCTACACGATTGTGAAACACCATCAAGAGGCAAAGTGACCATCAGTGTAGGATTACAGTTTGTCAGATGCTTAGTTTCTTGTTCACATAAATATTTACTGTTAAACTGGGATGAAGTGTCTAGGTGTAGAATGGAGCTCTTCATCTTAGAAAGAGCACAGTTTTTATTCAAACCTCACTAATAATATCAGTCTTCTTATGGCTGCCAAAGAATTGCAGACAAGGTCTGTATGTAAAATCCAACCAAATATTCTCCATATAATTGTAACAAAATGTAACGCAGTCCAAATTTAGATCCTGATTGGCTTGTATAGTAACAGTATTGATTTCCCTGGTAGCATGAAAACAAACGCAGCTGTCAGCTAATTCAAATGTTAGGCAGACTGCATATTTTCACTCTAGGAATATTTACTTATTACCAAATGCTAAGACCAATGTATTAAATGTATGATGGTACACACACAAAATTTCATAAACACAATTATGTAAAATCCCAGGGGGAAAAAAATTAAAAGGATAATTAAATACTCATTTATCACTGTTTTCAAGACAATTTATCATAGCATAAAAAGGCATTTAATGCTTGGTTTATGTTGCTTTTTTCAACTTAAACTGAATACTGAGAAAATGCTTTAAATCATGTAGATCACCAAATGGGTCAAAATCCCATTTGTGATTTCACATCTAACACTGATATTTCAAAGGGCTGTAATATTTTTCTTTGTTTAGGGTCACTGACTATTATAAGGTTAGAAATTTTAGCCTTATTGTGGTATTTCTTACTTTAAAAAGGGAAGCAAACATCACAGTTTATCTGTATGCTGTCCCTGCTCCTTAAAACACTCAGTCTTTTCCTACAGGTGCAATACAGATTTTTAACATATTTTTACTATCTGTTATTTAAGAAAGTAGCCTAATGCACTGCATGATTTGATACTTTTAATTACTGTGACTAACACTTTCTGGTTTGCCTCTTAAATTTTCTTCCCATTCTCTGAATATGTTCATTTTCTTTAAGGGAACCAAATTTCATGGGTCATTTATATGAACAGGAACCTGGCAGAAGTTTTTAAGCCCAGATGCCTGACTTAAAAGTTAACAAATACATTTATTTGAAATTATAATTTTTCCTCTCCTTATTCCCCCCATTACACAATTCTTTTTCCAAACAAAATTATGTGAAAATTTTGAGTCTTATGACTTACTTCTGAGTTAAACATTTTGTTCCAAAGAGCTTTACATAACAATTCAGAATGGCTGTCCAGCTGCTGTTCCTGGCCTTTCCTGACCTTGATCTTAGTTCTCTTGTCTGAACTTGTGACAGAGAAAGGGATATTTTTCTTGAATTACATTACATATAATCCTAATTAAAATACCCTCTCTTCAGTGTTAAGACAGGTAGTTCTAACAGTTAGCAGCAGCTTTCTATACAGCTATATTCTTCGACAAGGCAATGTGAAAAATTGTAAATGATGTTACAAAAAAATCTTGTCAAAACTTCTATATGAGCCTCAGAGGTGGAACACACATAAGCAGATTATCATATGTAAATTCTTCAAGGCAATAATTTAAATTTTCTTATACATTTCAGAAGCTCTTATCTGTGTTATCAAAGCCCATGGTATGCAGCTACAGTAAATAAGGGAAGATCTAAACTTCAGTGAGTAAGACTGCTTTTTTTTTTCACCAAGCAGCTAATATTAAATTCAATTACACCTACATTGTTCTTCCTGTATGCAGTGTCTCCAGGTCTGAAGCAGCCAATGATAAGAAGTTGATTATAACTGTAAAGTTAAACACCTTGCAGTTTAACTAGACGCATGTTAGGACTGAAATAATTATGACCTTGAATATACTTCCCTACATCTTATGTATCACATGCAAACCCTGCCAGAGGTACGAAAGGCAAATTTTATTTTAATTTAAATTGTTTCACTTAAATATATAATAAATTATTTTCTGGCCATCATTAATACCTGACTGTCAACAACATAGAATAAGCTGAAAATCCATCTTCATCCCAGGAAGCAGGTTAATGGTAAGGAAGAACTAGTAAGAAAAGAAACCCTCTGAGTGAAAATCAGTGCTTCCTGTTGCTTTAGCAAAAAGAAACACAATACCCAGGGCTGATCACCTTGGACAGTTTTCTTAAGTTAAAACTCTAAAATGTTAAAGTTTTTGGAAAGCTTTTGACAAAGAAATATACAATGAAGAGCTCTCATTATACTCCTTTGCCAATCTTTCAGCAGTGAAATACTGAAGTTCCAACAATGTCTACATGTGGGCATTTGTTTAAACAGTCTTGTTTCGCATTCAGATTGTAAATGGAAAAGAAAAAAAGGGAAGTGTTTGGCCAGACTGAAACTCAATAATCAGATATGTTGATGTCATCAATTGACAAAAACCTCAATTCATCCATGATTATTGCTATATTTGCTTTGTAGAATTAGTATAAATAAACAGCAATGAAAATTTATTCTAGATAACATGTTGGCATACACACAACGACTTGACGCATTCAGTGCTATAGGTGACCCTGTGTCACTTTTAATGCATTGTCATAATGAATTAGAGAATGAACATCAGAAAATAATTGTCATTATAGGAATTTACTGGAATTACTTTAATTAACACTTCTGTATATTACTATGCAAAGATATCAGAAGGTAAAATTATACTGGATTTTAAGATTTAATTAGTTTAAGTTTAAAGGTCTCCTTACCTTCTATTGCTGAGAGTAGAACACGAGAATGGTCATATGCAATTACATTCGCATATCTATTCTTTGGTTTGTTTACTTCCAGGTTAGAATGTTCCCATGTGAACTGCTGACCGGGATCAATAGACTTAAAAATTGAAAGACAAGAAAAGAAAATGGAAACTTTTAGCTGGACTACATACTTCTATTTATAATGATTACAAATCATATGATCCTGTAGTTTGGATATATTTTACTTTTGAAAGAAAATTACAACTTTGGGACACACTGTTACATATTATATCACATTACATAAAGCATTTTGTATTTATCTGAAATTTACATCAGGAATTTAAACCATAAATTTTTCAAATTCAAGGCTCTCTCTTCAGAAAGGCAAGTGTATGCTGTCCATCTTTTAATCTTTTCACTCAGTTTGGCAAGTGAGGGGTTCTATCATAACAGAGAATGAAAAAAATGTCAGAAAACTCAAGAACACCGGGACAAAGGGGAATAAATATTTTTATCTTTTTCTATTATTAAGTGCACATGTTCAAACAATTCAGTGTCCTGTTTACTAAATAAACTCCAAATGTTCCTAAAGAAGTTTTCTGGAAGAAAAATAGTATTTCTCTTCTTTCATTTTGATGACAGGCCAACACATGATACCAGTGTTGCTCAAGTAACCAACTGCATATCATGCAGGGACAACATAAAGAGACTTGATTTTTATTTCCTTGGGTCATATATAAAGGAGCAATTCAGGCATATTTGAAATTTTAATGACCTCTTATTTATACACATGACTATATCACCCTAGAATCACTCTTTATTTCCTGCTTCCTTCATGTTCCAGGATGGAGTTACTGAAGTTTGTCCCACACGCCTTCACCCTTCACCAGTAGGAAGACTCCAGGCTCTACTACTTATTTTTATCTCTATGCTTGAGGAATACATATGGTTGGGTAAATACAAAATATAAAACTCAAAACAGATGGTACCTGCTTATGCCTGCTATCGTAGTAGCTGTATGAAAGGTCATTTCATACTGAGAAGTCCCAATTAATCACATACTGTTTTACTTTCCCTTTCTGTAACATTAGAGACCTTACAATTGCTTCATCAACACGTATATGCAACTGTGGTTTGTGGCTCATGCCATTTGCAAACACGAAGTTTAAGGTGCATTTTTACATCTACAGTTGCACTTCGAAAATTACGATCTAAGTAAATGCTAACCATTATGATAAAGAGTGTAAACTCTATATTATATCTATTGTTAATGTGAATTTATAGATTAAGAATAATTTGTATTTAAAGCTTAGTTTCAACTGTTCATTATTACTCTTCACCTTTTCATTCCTTAATGTTTAAGTGACCTAAAGCTGCTTTTTGATACCAAGAAAAAAATCAAACAGCAGCTTTCTCTGTCAGCTATTAGTAGAAGTAGATGAGGATATGTTCCTCACGGCAGCATACTATATCCCCATTCACTTCTTTGTATGATGTATAGCCAGATGGTGTAATTCAGTGATTAATATTTAGGCATGAATGCAGACATAATTAACATAAATTATGTCAAAACCAGGCAAATGGACTGAACTTTAATCTTTCCTGTTTTGTTTTTTTTTCACCAATCTGAACCACTTTGTGGCCTTGCTATCCTTCCACAAAGCACTGTTTTGGCAAAAGAAAGTTAATCTATATTTCCTCAGACTTAATAGCCACACTGGAACAAAGAGTAGAGTGGTATTGGCAGACACATTTCAGAAGTGTGAAAGACCAATAACTCATGAATAACAAGTCTGTACTAACAGTTTTAATGAGTGCTTTAATGGTTTAATGGATAGCATTTTAACAGGATTTCTAGTACATTCATTCTGAAAGCTTGCCTTCAATAAAGCTGTCATTAACAAAGAACTGGATTTCTCCATAGCATAATTGTGTAGTATGGGTGCTTTGTACAAAAGAAATAAAGATATCTGTAATACTTTTATTACCCTCTCACGCCTTGACTAATCTTTCAGCTATTGAGTTCTAAATAGATGGTTGCTGAAAAAAAGTCGGCTCTGTTCCTGGGAAAAGACTTGAGCAGTATTTACTAGTACAATGCACCATCCATAAAACAGTTCTTTGACTATGAATCATGGTAACCAAAACGTGCTTCCAGAAAATTCTTCTGCTCATTATAAAGTTTTCCTTTACACTACTTCAACAAGAGGGAAATGTTTCCTTCTGCGATTGTGAGTCTTCCAGATGTACACCCTGGTACGGTACCGGCAAAGGAATGAGTATGACAAAATGCCGCCCGGCCTGGTGTAAGCTGAGATATGCTTGCCTGCCCTGGAATAGTGCTCTACTAAGGGTCACTATGCCAGTAAATTAAGAGCCAGCAGCTTTGAGTCTTTGTGTGTCATGAGGACTGTGAGTTACTGCACAGGTTTCACAAGCCCCAAAGGGGAAGGAGTCCTGTCCTGTAAAGAATGTCCCAGCACTGTAGGTGCTGAATTTGAGGCTCAAATTAAATCATCAAAAACCAATAGGTCACAGAGAAATCTAAGACCAGGTAGAGAAAGAAGAATGAAAAAGATATATTTGAGATTATGTCAATGCAAATAGACTCTGCACAACTGGAGAAAGTAGTCAGCTACCCATAAAAATGAACAATTTGACCCTCTTTTACCAATGTCAGCAGTTGCGATGAGAATTTCATAGCATAGTTGATGAATCTGTAATAGGATGCTATTCTATTATTCAGGAATCTTGTTAAAAGAATGAGATTTATATACTGCATTACCAAAACATGAATGCTATAGATGCATAAACATTAATACACAATCATGGCAACTTGCCAACTGGAATTATGTTTTCTTACTAAGGCAGAGTTTTGCACATTGCATTGTAAAGGCTGCCATTTTCGAGAGATATGGGGTGACAAACCAACATTTTTTGCATGATTAAATATTCTTTAGAATTCAAATAGATATCCTGGTTCTAAAAACAGTTAAAAGCTCACAGATGAGACATTCCCTGTTGACCCAACTGTTCAAAAGTAGCTAGAAACACAACTAAGGCTTTTGCCAAACTTCTCTCAAGTACAAAGATACTTCCTCTGCAATAACAAGCTAATATTCCTATGATCAAATGAGATCACTTAAAACCTGATTCTAATGGAAACAAACAAGCTAGATATGCATGTAACTGAAGTATACTTAAGGAAGAAAATAATCATTATTTGAAAATATCATTGAAGGAAAGTTTCTATTACATAAAAACCTTTAGAAAATCTAATTTTCAAAGAAAGAATCCTACTATTTTGTATTTATTTGCCTCCAGTCTTAAATCTAATCTGTTTGTTTCTCATCTGCAATTAAAATCCTTTGTCCATGATATCATAACCAGTTGTGGTGGAAATAATTTTGTGTTGAAAAAAAGAGGATTACACTCAACTTCAGGTAGGAAATAAATATCAGAAGCATAATAATAACTGAGAAATGAAAATGCTTACTTAAATATTTTTGTGATTAAAGCATCTTGTTGATTTGTTTTATATAGTACATGAAACACAGCAGCTCTTACACTAAACATTTAACTTTGTAATTGTCTCATATGAGACACTGGTGCTGCTTTAAAATTTCAACATATTTTGAAAGCACTGTCAAGATTTAATTTTTTAAGAAAGGATCAAAGGAGTGAAATTTTTCACTGATTCCTCCATATCCTTCCAGAAAACCCTTAAAAACATTGCTTTCTAAAAAGCCCCCACAAAACTGAGTTTTACCTATAATGACCTACATAGTCTGTCCTTGGATACTTTTTCTTGCTGCAAGAAGCAGACACTTTTTCTCTTCCTACATATATCACTGTTTTCAGTTGAGCAAAATAAATCTGACATTTATTACATTATTTGACTATTTAAATCATCTCTGTAGAATTCCTTGGCACAACAGCATTAGGTATCAGACCAAAACATAGCATTCTAATGTGGTAACACCAGCTTTCTTTTATCTGAATATTCTTTTAATTATACAAGCATAAACACATAATGTAATCCCAATGAAGCATTCACAGTACAAAGGAAGGAGTTAATACATTACTATAAATCTTAACTAGTGCCACTTCAGATTCCCACATTATATCTTTAAAATTCTCTATCATAACTAGCCTGATGGCTCAGATACTACCCTAGGTAGAAGTAACACCAAACAACCTAGGTGAATGCAACAGCATATGTGCTTTTAATAAGAAGACAAACAACTTTTCATTTTTTGCTGACTACACTAATTGTTTCTCAATAAATGGAGCATATTCTATGCAAGTATAGTTACAGAATACCAATGAATTATATCTGTAAAATTGGAAAGACGAAACTACTGTAAAGATAAAGAATAGAAAACATTTTTGCTGAGAGGAAATTGATTTTTGCATATGAGTCACTATTATCTGTAAGGATATGGCAGTTAAGTGCAGCTGTTTCTTTGGTAGATTGATTCAGCAGGTTATCTGTTTTTCATGGACTTTTAAAGTGGTTTATATCAATAATAAGTTTTTTTACATACTTCTATTATATAAAATGTATTGTTTTAGTGTCCAGTGTTTAGCTTGTTGCAGCTTGAGATACAAGAAGATAAATGTACTATATTTGGTGGATTGTCTTCTCATCACAAATCCTACCCACTGATACTGAAAAGCTACAATAAAACTTGTAATAGTACAGCAGTGTGGCACAGACCTAAAATGCATCTTAATTTTTTCCAATACTCAGTGTTAAAGCAAAAGATTGGCTGTAATTTATAGAAAGAAGCCTGATGAGGAAAAATATTAAAATTATGTACAACTTCTCATAACATTAGTTAACCAGTGTACACACACACACAGACACATGTACACAGTAAATCATACAATAACACGTAAAGGCTGGTATTGTAATTTTTGTGTTGCAGTGACAGGCTCACACAAAAATGGTATGAATCTGAATCTACTTCCTTAATGGTATAAAGCTATGACTACAGGTCTCAGATAATAAATGTGAAACTATTTTACACAAGGCCCAGGAATCTGCTTTGGAGGAATAGATTTTCTGTTCTATGTTACAGGAGGAAATAACTTCACAAATACATTTACTGTGTTGCATACAGTAGGCAGAACACTACTGTTTTAATTCAGTCTGTCTCCAAGACTGTTTTTATCGTTAAATTCTGAAGCCTTAGTTGAGAAGGAGATACGATATAAAGGTCAGTTTCTTATGAATATGGGTTTCTGCTTAGCAGCTGTCAAGTCCATATGGAGCCTTGCATTACATAAAAATCCCACTGAAACTGCCAAAGTCAGTGAATACTTCTTAATAATCACTTAGGGTCAAGAACCTTGTCTTTAAATTAGAGAATACAAAAGAACTATGTGACATAAAGGATATGTCAACAAGGTAAACTAACATTTTGCTAAGGCTTGGGGACTGCAAGCTAATAATAATTAATGAGGGATTATGAAAAATTGATTTTGAAGTAGAAATGAATTTTACTGAGAACAGGACACAGAACTATCTATGCTAAAACTAGAAAACTACTTTAAAATATTAATAATCTTTAAGGCTTGACTTGTTATCTCATGAAACCTGGTGTTCAAGGTAAAGTAGTGATAGAAGTATAATGATAGAAGTCTCCACTGTTCTCATGATCATCCCCTGTAAGAGCTGGGGTAGGATAGGACCTGAAGAAGACACTATGAAATAGATTTTGAAGCCTTATAGAAGTAGGAACTACTCCAATCAATGACATCGAAGCTCAGAAAACATTACACAGTTAGAAGATGGTCTACACTGGAGAATAAACTCATTTTACCACATCATAGCAATGAAAGGGTTCTACTTTTTATCTTTCTTTTTTTTCCCCCCCCTGAGAATATATAGTTAAAATTATGCATCTTGCTACTTTTTTGCAATACCTACTCTCTCAACTTGAGCCATTACCCTGGGTGTTCCCTTCAGAACTAGAGTGCAGAGGGATTCAGTTTGGATTTATTTTTTTAACGGTAATTTCATATTCTTTCTCAATTAGGTTTCACAAAGCACAAAAAGGAACACATTCTCAGAAAACAAAACAAAACAAAAAAACAAAAAAACAAACAAACAAAAAAAAACAAACAAAAAAAAAAAAAAAAGAAATCACAAACCAACCCAGCTCTGTTCGGGAAACTTTGTGCAAGATGAATGAAGAATAGTGGGTTGAATTTAGGATTATTTGAAAAAAACAATCCTGTCTTCTCTCATGGTCCAGGTCTACATAGAAGTTTTCTTTCACCTTCCCTGGAAGGATGCAAAGAAGTTAGGGGTTTTCATTGGAAAATTATGCCAAAGAGTATAAATAAGCAGAGGAGGCAGCACATAGATGTGCACCTCCTGTGAAATAACTTTTTTCTCTCTTTGGGAAGTAGTGGAGATGGGGAGCTTTCTGTCTGTCTGAAGAGAAAGTGGGAACAGGCAAGGGAGTGATACTCTCCCAAAAGGAGAAAAATCTGTATGCAATTTTGATCAGAAATTCTGATCAAACAGCAGTGGGTGGAACAGGAGCAAGGATGGAAGAGGAGCAAGTGTTCAAATACTTCTGAAGAGCTGAAAAAGGTGCATATGGAAAGATGTGTTTGAGTTGTGAAAAAAGTAATTATTTTGAAGTGGCAACTAAAATATGGTGTGCTAAAAAAAAATTAAAACATCCTTCTGAAATGGCGCTAACCTCCTGAAAGAAATTCTACAAGCTGAATAAGAAGTCAGTGTCCATCAGGAAACTGTATATATATGGTTTCATGAAGTTGTTGTAACAGTTGTTGTACACTATCAGTTTATTTTTGAAGAATTTCATCCATGAAATGTAAGCAATTCCATAAAATGTAAAATATAATAATGAAATACCGAGGAGGAAAGGGCATTATATATATATATATAAAATGATTAATGAGTGGTAATTGATGGAAAATGTTTATTCCCTAAATGGTAATTAACTGCAAGACTTTATTACTACCAGTAAAGGTCAGTGGTTTCCTCCTGCATGTTACACCTTTAACTCTTGAAGATGAAAAGCACCTTTTTTTCCTTCTTTGTCACCAGTTCAATGATAATCTGAAGTGATAATAATTGAACTGTTACCATCTGTACCCATATCTGCCTCAGAACTGGATAGTTCTTTTAAGGGATGTTAGTGAGGACTGCTACAGAAAGAGAAGGTCCCATTCCCCAGCTACAAATGTTCCCACCAGCTCCTTTGTGCTGGCACTAGAGCTCATGCAGCCATGTGGTGAGCTAGTTCAGGGAACTGATCCAACTGAAAACAGCAAAGAAAAATAAAACAATTAGTTTTCAGCTGAGTCTATTTCCTGAGATAATCCTTGAACAGCTGCACATGCGCTAGTGCCAGGATTGGCAAAAGAGAGACAACAGGAATGCACAGCCAAGATAGGGAGATGACTTACAGTGATCATCAAACTGCAGCCTTAGTCCACTGACTAGACTAGACTATGAAATCAAATACTGCTAAGTAATTCTGTTTCAATATGGATGAACCTTGGAGTAGATGGAAAAGAAGTGGTATCTCTAGACCTGAGATTTCAAAGATAAATGTTGAACCCCCTTGAGCAAAGTCACGTGAATGAAGCTCAGTGTTGACCTACAGTTGCCCACATGTGAAAGCTAGGTTGTTTACACAGACTGGTAAAAAGTTCTGGAGGGACAGATATTAAGAATTTAATGATTTAATGTATTTTCACAATGCTGGCTATAAATGGTTAAGATTATGTTCTCAGATTATTTTAATGATTTAAATAATAAAGGAAATATAAGCCACCAATACTTTTAAGTTATATTACAGCATAAGAAGAACCATGTCATCTCCACAACATGTTCAGAAAGTAGTAAAGGTGTTTTGTTTATTTTTATGGAATTTATACTACATTATATTCCAAGGAATTTGCCCACAGTACAACAGGAAATGTTCCATCATATTTGTACCAAATGGTAGCTTTTTTAATGGTGAACATTCGGTTACATAAGTTTCACTGTCTTATTCTTTCTATGCTACAATATTTTTACTTAAGAATATAGGATTTACACACAGAAAGGTGAAAAGATATTCCACACTTTTTGTGATTGCAACAGTAAGCAGAAACCCTGAGATATTCTTCAAACAAATTTATTTCTATGAATTGGTGAGACTATATTTTCCTTTTGACATCTAATGGGATTATTTTTTAGAGTAGTCCTAAGGTCCTTCTGAACAATGAATTCAATTAAATAATAAGCAACTGTAGTTCTCTATGATAGTAATTAGTATTAATTTTTAACATTCTCTGTCAAGACTTTAAATACATTGGGCATTTACAGGATCTCTGTACCATGCAGTCACATGTTACTATGGAACCAACATGCGAAAGTCTTCTTCAGTGTTTTTTAGTGCACTGTCACTGTTCATATGAACCTTCAAATGCAATGAATGTGCAGTTCCTATAAAAATGAGAGTAACATCAGTTTTTACTCTACCACTATAACAAAGGCTTGGGGGGTTTTAAGCAAGGATTAGTGACACAGCAGACTACAAAGAAAATACTGTGTCACTGATCCCCTGGGGAGCTGTTAATCCTTGGATCATTGACATGACCACCCATAGATACTCTAAAGAAGCATTATTTTTCTGAAGGTTCAGTGCATACTTTATCCACAGAGTTTTGACATAGACAATATTGGCACCGAAGAAACTGCTATAATTTAATGTGCTTAATGGATGGGTAAGTCTCTTTAGCCACAAATTACTGATGTGAGAGGCTGTTACTCCCCAATGCCTGTCTGGGGAGGTATACACCATGGATTACTGACAAAGTGGCTTGTAAATTTTCTGACACTATCCAACACTACATCCTTGTCTCTAAATTGGAGAGTCATGGATTTGATGGATGGACCACTTGGTAGATAAGGAATTGGCTGGATGGTTGCACTCAAAGAGTTGCAGTCAACAGTTCAATGTCCAAGTGGAGAGCAGTGATGAGTGGCATTCCTCAGGGGTCAGTATTGGGACCAGTGCTGTTTAACATATTTGTTGGAGACATGGACAGTGGGATTGAGTGCACCCTCAGCAAGTTTGCTGACAACATCAAGCAGTGTGGTGCGGTCGACACACTGGAGTGAAGGGATGCCGTCCAGAAGGACCTTGAAAGGCTGGAGAGGTGGGCCCTTGCAAACCTCATGAAGTTCAACAAGGCCAAGCACAAGGTCCTGCACGTGGGTCTAGGCAATCCCATGAACAAATACAGGCTGGGTGATGAGAGGACTGAAAGCAGCCCTGTGGAGAAAGAACTTGGGAGTAGTAGTGGATGGAAAACTATGAGCCAGAAATATGCAGTTGCAACCCAGAAAGCCAACAGTGTACTGGGCTACAACAAGAGAAGCACGGCCAGCAGGTTGAGGGAAGTGGTTCTGTCCCTCTACTCTGTTCTTATGAGACCCCACCTGGAATGATGCACCCAGCTCTGGAGACCCCAACAGAAGAAGGACATGGACCTGCTTGAGCAGGTCCAGAGGAGGGCCATGAAGAAGATGATCAGGGGCTGGAGCACCTCCCATATGAGGACAGGCTCAGGGAATTGGGGTTGTTCAGCCTGGAGAAGAGAAGGCTCCAGGGAGACCTTGTAGTGGCATTCCAGTACCTAAAGTGGGCCTACAGGGAAGATGGAGAGGGAATACTCATCAGGGAGTGTAGTGATAGGACAAGAGATAATGATTTTAAACTGAAAGAGGGCAGATTTAGATGAGATATAAGGAAGAAATTATTTACTATGAGGGTGGTAAGACCCTGGAACATGTTCCCCAGAGAAGTTGAGGATGATCCCTCCCTAGAAGAGTTCAAGGCCAGTTTGGAATGGGCTTTGGCAATCTTATCTAGTGGAAGGTCTCCCTGCCCATGGCAGGGGGGTTGAAAATAACTTATGTTTAAGGTCCCTTCCAATCCAAAACATCCTGTGATTCTATGATAAATGATTACTCTCTTCCAGTTAAATTCTTGCATACTTTTATAGACCATCATTCACAGATTATCAATGTGGCATTACTGAAAGGAGGAAAATACAATGTCTTGAAACTGTTATATTAGGGAAGACACCAGACAATTGCAAATTATTTTAATGTGTGCAAAATTAACACAGAGGAGTGTAACTTCATTGGAACTTGTACTGTATGTGTCATGTCAACACTACACAGGAGATTTTTTAAACAATCTAAGGACCTTTCAACTGCAGAGTAGATGGATCTTTGTGTATATTACAAAGAGTAAGTGCTGTATCTTTCACACAGTACTTCAAGTATGCGTCCATGGAATCTGCTTGACACAACGTTATAAAAAGAGAAAAAATTGTTACAAGCAAAGAAGCCACCTCACCAACATAGTAATTTTACATAGAGAACTTCTTTTATCATGGTTTTAACATCATACAAAACTGGCATCATTGGGGTAGGTACATAACAGAGAAAGTCTAAGAAAACAGAAAGCATGACATTTTAAACAATTTGAATAAGAAAAAAGTGGGGGAAATTACCTCATACTCCTGTGAGAACTTCAAATTGTCATTTGCTTTCAGTCTTTCAATGTGGTCTGCAAGTTCCAAGATGGGTATTGGGGGATGACTGGCCATACCTGTTGAGTAAGAAGGAAGAACAGAATTTAAAGTAAACTACAGTGATGGCATCGCTCTAATTTAGAAAATACAGTAGTTAGAATGGCTAGAAATGTGTAAGTAGTAACGATGTCATATGTGAGAGAAGCAGGCAAAGTTTGGTTACTCAAAGCAGGACATGCTCTGGATAGATGAGATCTGAAGCCAAATTAAAAGAAGTCACCAAGCATATTTCCAAAGCTAACATTCCTAGTGTCAAGAAAAGAGTTACTGTGATATGAGTGAATGAAGTTAGCTAGGCATGGAAAAATGAGACAGTTACACCCGATGTTGACCTCTGCTTTGAGTAATGACTCTTAATGTAATTTCAAACTCCTTCTCCTGCACTGCATGAAATGGAGACTCCATTGAATTAGATGAGGAAAGGTGAGCTGAGAAACACTGAAAGAGCCCTAAAGGGGAAAGAGTAGTGTTTTGACAGAAAACAAAGTGACTTATGCATAATCAAGAAAAACGAACTTGAAGAATGAAGGTTACCGAGGTAACCAGAGACACCTGAACCTGCAAAGGAAATGGTAAAAACCAAAGAAACGTCAAACCAACATAAAAACCAACTTATAAAATAAATTCTAAAAAATGAAATGGATAGCTTGAGTATTAATAATAAAGCACCAAAATCTAGAAGACTGACTACATATTCTGACTAAATTAGAAATATTTAAATATTTTATGAAATTTTGAGGTGACTGACATGCAACTATGAATGACTAGAAAAACATGCACCACTGCTTTTAGACAACAGTCACTGAAGACAACATTGGACATCAGACAATTGGAACTTCAAAAATGTTTTCACTAGTAGCAGATTGTAGAGGCAGGGGTTGTACAGTTTGGTTGGACACAGATACTGACTGCACTATTACCTTAAAATATGCTTAATCTGAAACCCCATATATCAACCCCCAAAAGTACCTACAATCTACTTCAGGTGTAAACATCTTTGTCCACTGATGAAGACGCTGAGTGAAAAAGAAGAAGGAGAGCTGGGAATCAGAGATAGAGATAGGTCTGGAAGGGACTATAGGGACAGCAAGGCAAAAGAAAGACAGAAAAGATGTGGGGTCAACTAGAACAATTTGCCAGCTGAAGATTTGCCAGGCAAAAATTTGTGAACGTTTCTTTCACGCTATTAGTCTTCACAACCCTTCTCCAAAATGCTTACATTCTTCTCTTCATGCTTTACACTATCACACCTAAAATGAAAGTGAGTTTTCAATTGTTTGTGGGAAGAAATCAGAGCTGGCTAGAAAAATTAAGCTAGTGAACCCCAGGATCTCTTGAAATTACAAAGGGAAAACAGTGATGACTCAAGGGGGCTCAAGCTGGAAGCCATGTTGCACAATGCAGTTTGCTTTGTCACCGTGAGTTTCAAGAGCATGCCTAAAATAGTTAACTTGCTTTTCCTGTAAATGTAGCTGAAAATGACCATGTGGTTACAACACAGTCACACTACAGCATGTTCTTCTTTTTCATTTTTTTAAATTCTTGATTTTTTTTTGATTCTTTGATATTTCAGACATCATACTAGAGTCCAAAATAATGTTCAGCAGTACTGGCCCTAATTCTTCTGACCTTATATATATATATTTATATATTACCTTCTTTGCACATCTGTGATGGTAAGACATTATTTTAAGGAAATATTAAGGCAAGCTGTCAGTCAACTAACAAAGCAGAATATTCAGATATAATGGGGAGATTTTTTTATAAATTTCAATTAACAAATTAGTCCATAAGTACTAATTTATTTGAATCCGTTCTGGTTGTCTCCCATTTCTTAGAAATTTTTCTTAATAGAACTTGGCTATTCTCAAAATGAGTGTGGGTGACAGTCATCTAATAATTATACTGATTGATCCAGATCAAGCACCCCTATGGAAAATATGAGTGAAAAGGCACAAGAGAACTCTAAATTGATCCAGAAATGGAGGTGGACTGATGTACATCTAAAACAGTGCTTGAACAGAGAAAATAATAGAGACAAAGATGTTTAGACCTTTTCGAGCGAATCGTGGGAGAGAGTTATTATCGTATAAGGACTGAGTGGTAGTTTGGCTAGAGAGGGAGGACACAGAGCCAATCAGGGAGGCGTAGGGGACTGAATTACTGCTCAAAGCTGTAAAAAGTAAAAGCCAATTGGAAATGGGAAACAAATTAGTAACAGCAGTAGACCATCATAATCAATCAATCTCGTACATACAGGCACTTCAGACATGCAGAAAACAGCGTCTGGAAACTCAACTAAGAAGATGTCTAAGGGTCCAGTTACCCTACTGTAAACATAAAGGACATAAAACCAAACAGAATGAGACTTGCTCATTACATGCTGAACCTGACTAAATCACCAGCATCATGAACACAAATCTCAGTAATTAGCTTACTGTGAAGGATTTTTTTTTAAAGATGCTGAACATCCATTCTTTTTTAAACTATTTTTGTTTATATGGCTCTCTATATGCCACTTGACATTCCTAGGGGGAGATTTCATATTAAACACTTTATGCAAAATGAAACTTGACATAAAACTTCATTTTCTGAGGAAAAGAAGGAACTACATAAAACGTCAGAAATTGACAAATTTTGACTGCATATAACCCCTTTCTCCACAACTCATTTTAGGCACTTGCTCACATATTAAGTTTCTTCAAATATTTTGCTGTTAACTTCTGAAGTGAAGTAATTGCATTTGGTGTATTTCCATCTTTTAAGTATACAAAATGTACTCTACTGAGATGATAAAAGTATCTACTTTTTAAAAGAACTGCTGGACGACTTCCGTTATGCAATAAGTCTATGAATCATAACAAGCATCATAACAGAATATGCTATGAATGAACATTTTAAGATCTCATCATATCTCATGAAAAAGCATGAGGCTCCTACTGAGTTTAAATGTGAGTTGTATGTGAACAGCAGGTGTAGAACCTGACTCAAAAAACCCACCCAAAATACAGCTAATCACACTTATTTTTGTGGCTACAAGTAAGAAAGTACACTTATTTGCTGACACACCTCCACATCAATCAACATATGCTATGAAAACACAAAAAATTAAAGACAAAATACAGCTAAATTACAACAGATCCTGTGGCATGCTAAAAAGTCAAAAGAAATACCATGCTGAAAACATGCTTTCAAACTTTTTTTAAAATAAGAAAATAAAGAGATAAAAACACTTAAAAACTCAAACAGGAACAAAAATCCCAAAACCATCTCATGCAAAACACAGCCGAAATTCTATCCATAAGAAGGTTTTATTTCCAGATTTGGTAGAAGATTGTCAAATATGACTGATCTAAATGAGAATGTATGGTGTAATTACAGTGTAGGATTATCCTCTGGTTAATCTATGTTAAATACATGACTATGGAACATGGGATACCATATGTGCCACAATTTCAAGGAAAAACTGAGAGACCAAGGTCAGAATTCATCTGCATATTAACAGACATTAAACCTGTTAAATATACTCCTTTACCCCACTGAAACAAGTGGGTGTTTTGGCCTTGTCGTTAGTGTGTTAAATTAGGATTCTGTTCGCTGTCAGGGTTTCACAGTAAGGGCTTTTAAAAACATTTAAGAAACACACATTTATTTACAAATTTGGATCTGTAGGTTGACATGACCACAATAACCAAGAAGGAAGTTAGAAATTAAACTAAATGAATAGCTTCTAGCATACAGACTACAGCCTAGTTGAAATGAAAATGTGACACATTTTCACAGAAATTTCTTAATGGAATGAGTTGTATTTCAGGTCCATATACAATTAATACCCTGTGATTTTAAAAACTGATTTATTACATCCTCATTTTTATTTAATAACACATAATACCCTCCCACAAACCAATCTATGTTGATTCGGATATTGTCCCTTTACAGGAAAAGGAAGGAATCAGTAACAGTGGTGACTGTTACTGACACTTACCCTTATCAAAATGGTAGAAAGAAATACATATTTAAAATTTGGACATGGAAAATGGAAAAAATTAAAAATTACCCTGATTTAGTAGGAATTTGGCATCCATGAAAATTTAGCAAGCATGCCTTTAGTATATTTGACAAAAAAAATACTGTTACTTTAAAATTTCTTTTTCATACCATTAGAGCTAAACTATAGAGTGATCTTACATGTTGTGTACAAACTAAATTTACAAGATTAGCTCCAGAGAAGTACGTTGTTATGCATAAGCTATTCTAAAACAGTTACTGATGTGCATATAATATTGCAAAATTAAGTCACTTTTATTCCGGAAGTGTTCATGTTCTTCAAATCTGGATTAACTACTCTGGAATTAAAGTAATTTTTGTTCTATATCAAGACTTAGCTCTAACAAGCAGCCCTAGTGGCTCTGTAGCCTTATGGCAAAAGTCCCAGCTCTGAGCGAGGTGTAAAAGCCATCTGCACTGAGAAAAGGGGAGATGTAGTTTTCAGACCCTGATCTAAAACTGTTCAGCACAATAACACATTGAAAAACAACTGGCTAAAACACAGGAAGAAAATTACTACTGTGAAGAGCAAAACTTTCAACTCCATCTCCCAACTAGGCAGGTTTTAGTTGCCCCTAAGTTTGAAAGCAACCAAGTGTGATAACACAGAAGTGCCCTTTGCACTCTAAAGCCTATACCTTTTTTAGGTGCCTAAATCCTTCACGTTAGTCAAGATCGCATGAAGAGCTGTGTGTAGTATTGCTCACCATGAGAAAGATACTCCAGTCTGTTTTTACCATGGAGTCAAACCACAGTACTTCCTTCAGCATTGCCATGTTTCTCAAAAACAGAAATTGTGTAGATAAACTAAGGGAAGAAATTTCCTGCTATCTTGCAAAGCAGGTGACTAAATTTAGACATCACTTTTTCCACTTCTGTTATTTGTACCTTTTTCCTCTAGACCTGTTTTACCCTTTTCATGCCTTATCTTGGAAATAAATCAGTGGAACTTCCTTAGGAACTTGGGGAATAACTATTTTGTGAGCACTTATCTAGCAAAAAAGCAGAGTCTTTAATTCAGAGCAATAATAATTCTATTTATTTTTCTTGTATTTCAAAGCATCTTATTTAGTTCATAGGAGATAATGAGATAATTGTTTAATTGGCACCCAATTACACAAATTACTTATAAATGTGACATATTTTATACTTAAATGTGGAAAAAAAAGCAGTCATTTTTGAGGCATGTCTCAATTTAGTTCTTTGGCTGATTGGCAGATCAACATCTTTGAGCCTTGGGTCTCTCATAACCCACTCAAACATCTTAACATCAGTCATTTTCCTCAATGCAAATCCAGGCTTCCTCATTTGATGAAACCTTTTGTGAGGGTTTAATTACTACCACTTCCCTACTTCTACTCTCCTATGTGACATGGAGATTTCTAACATGATTTTTATCCTGTATGTCATAGGAAACTAGCAGAATGGGAAGAACGTGACTGACTTTTCCTCAGGTACTTCAGTTCCAGAATAATAACAGACTTTTAATTGAAATCCTGTATGCTATGGAGAGATGGCATGTTTTCATGTTTACTCAAAGAAAATGTGGCACAGCTGTGACCCACTCACTGGCATATAGTCTCATCTAACAAACATACACTTTTGGGTAACACAGATGGACATGCGATCTTGTTCTCAGATGTAGAACTACGGGCTATTCCCAATGTCAAGACAAAATGGCAAATTTATCTATGGAGTTACTCCACACAGTGAGGAGTGAAGCTAGAGATGAATTTGACCCTTACTGGACAAGGTAAAATAGGAAACCCTTTAGGTAATTACTACATTAGTGAAGAATTAAGTTCTTTATTGACAAGAAAAAAAGTGAAAGAAAAGCAAGACATTTGCTGTGCTTGTAGTTTAGACTGTGCATTTTTATATCTTCATGCAGAATTGACAATTTTACAATAAGTGCAACATAACAGTGACTAATTGCCCAAGTATCATCAAAGATAAAATATTGCCTTCCCATAATTTCTTTCAAAAAATTATGCCTAACTACTTGTATCAGGAGTATTTTGTACTTGTGGTTAGAAATTAAAATTTACCACAAGTGTTTCTCTTTAAAACTATTTTGATAGTTGTATCTGATCAGACCTTTCCTTACACAAAATATATGTTTGCTAGAATTTTTGGAAAGAGGCTGTTTAGAAATCTTTTAAAGTATTAAAGTTTATGACAATCCAGAATTTTACAGGAGTGCTCATTCACCTCTCCCAGTGGAAACTGGCAATCTGGGTATGTTTTCTTCTCTAACACTTCTGCACTCGTGGATTCATTATAAACTTTTTTTTTTCTCCTCCCACTGGAAGCAACTGCTGTGCTTGGAAAGCTTCAAGCAAACTCTGGATGCTTTCATAACATAAATGAATCATTATAACAACAATGATGTCAAGTCATCTATCTTGATGCAGTTGTACTGACATGTCATACTCTGATTATTAAAGTACATTCACCATGGTCATTATTTTATCTGTATGCAATGCTCAGATATGGTAACATCTTACTGGAGTAGATAAGGCCATTGTAGGAGGGTAACTGCAGATGTCTCAGTAAAAGAAACCCAACAGATAAACACATCAGTCCCCATCCCTTCTCTCAGCTGCCTGATTTGCCCCAGTGGTATCCTACTACTACCTTGTAGGAAGTAAAAACTACCCTCTGCAGAGTGAAAGAACAACAAAACCAACAAAATTGGTATCCAGAGTGTACAGCCTTTCTGTAGTTTCTCTACATTTGTCTTGAAAAACTTTGTCTTGCATGTAGTTCAACAGAGTGTTACTGTGTGGAGTTGGATGAACATTCCAGCAGGGTCTACGTATCTAAGTTAAATTCATCTGGATTTTAACTAAACGGAGCCCTAATTGAAGTTAATGTGCGTTAACTGGGGTTCTGCTGTTACTAGCACAAGAACTGTACCTTGACTTTGCTGGGGCTAAGATTACATTTTAAGGACATGTTAATTAGCAAGTGTTACAATGCAAGACAAATCTCCCATGGTAGGAATTTTCTCCTTGATATTTGGTTGCATGCTGACTTATGCAATGGCCTGACATGTGCCCAGGTGGTACAATAGTAGGAAAAAACATGGTAATTTGATTTCTGTTCTAAATTTTTAATAATAATTTTAATCCTCTATTTCACGGAAAGGTTTACAGCAAATAAAAAGACCTCATAGTAGATATGGATTGCAGATGTTCTAGTCAAGTATCTTCACAGAAAACTTCAAACTTTCTGGATAAACTATAGCACTGCAAGGAAAGGTATACTTCCACTCCTCTCCAGTTCTCTTCAGATCAATGAGGTGGGCTTATGGTGTCTACAAGTGTCAAAAATTCTAAGATTTCTTAATAACTTTACATTCTAAATGTAAATTTAGATTTATTTACAATAAATTAATTATTTTTATATGTAAATTTGTTAAGACTTGGCAACACTTTTTCTGCACACGTTTTATTTTAATTTATGATGAATATTAAATGGATAGGTAAGACTCCCCATCTAGATATATGGACAGCAGAAAATTGTACTTATATACCTAGTTATTAAGCCATCCACTGTACTCAGTAGGTATCTGTATGCGGATAATGAATTGTTTTAGGCATAAGCTAAACTGTAAGAACCGTAATTTTTTCTTTTCATGTTTCAAAGACTTGTATGAATACTTCTCTCTCCATAACAACCTTTAAAATTTTCTATGAACATGCTGGATAACACACGAAACCTTTGATCAGTTGGGATGAATCTACATTAATATTGCAGTCTCAGAAGCACAATTATGAATCAAAACTTTCAATCTTTATCATTTACTGTACTTTGGTTCATATTGTAGAGAGGTCCCAGAGCACATCAACAAGATTCCCATATTCAGATGAAACTAAACCAGAAGATGCATTCCTGAAACACACCTAGCTTTTTAATTTACCCCAGCTGTTTAAGAGCATTCAGCGTACTGAAATGGACTAAAAAATTAAGGTTAGGGTAAAACTCAAGCCTCCAGACTCTTCCCTTTCTACCTGCCATATGCATGCAGTGTGGATGTTGACTCTTTAGCCCCAGATTCATTGCTCTGCAGATCCACTCTTGCTGGGGCAACACTATCTTATTATAGCCAATGTCTAGAAGATCACAAATGAGATTTGCAAGTTCAGTTAACCTTTTTGTAACATTTAGTATGTCACCTTCTTCAGGTAATCTCTCAACATCTCAAGTATGTGATTTCCTGCCTTTAAGAGTTTGAATTATTTTTTTTTTGTAACTAATGTAAAAAATTTGACAAACACAAGGCTCAGGAAGATTCAGTAAGTAATTAGCATAAGACCAGGACTATATGTAATATCATATTCTAACAGAAAACAAGTCTACTGGAATATATGATCAAAGTAAATGCAATTAAAAAAACCAACCAACCAAACAAAAAACCTGACTCACAAAATGGTGGTAAAAAAATCAGCACTAGTTTAAGGATTTCCCTCTAGGTGTTTCTTGACTATCAAACCAAACAGATTTAAGAAAACAATGCTTAATAAATAAAATAAGTAAGTAAAGTATTTGGGAGTGTTTTGCTTCTACCTTCTGAACTACTGACATATTAATATCCCTCTTGACCCTAACATATAGACTCATTTAAAAAGATGAGGCCATTTCTCTAGTTAGTAGTTCTTTTCTGTATTGTACATTTGCAAAGTAGTGAAATGTCCAACGGTGTTACTGGATTACCTGATAATGCAGTAGATAGGAGGGAAGCTTATTTACAAAGAAGCAGCTGTAAGAATACTGTTAATAAATAGAAGGATGTGTATTTCCCAATAATCTTTTCCAGCATTGTTAGGTTTATCTTGGAATTTCAGCACATAAAACACATCCATACAACATATGTGACTTTGGTGTCTTCTTTACAGAACTTTAGTTTTGTTTCATGCAGGATTTTTCTTTAAAGCAATTACAGAATTATTCCCCAAACTAACAAAGAAATAAAGTGTGCAAAACCTCATAAGCAATCAAAGTATATTCTTCTAAACAATCAATCTTTCTGTTTTGTAACAGCACCACTAATGAGTTTGTGATCACAGAGATCTCAGTGAGGTATTATTGTCTCTTACCTGGAGTTTGAAAATTAAGGCGTCGCAGCTCCACAGGGTCTGTGGGATGGTGAGAGGGGACCTCCTTGCTGTTGGGTATACTGCTTTTCCTAGAATCAGATTCAGCCCTCTTCCTGCATGGGAAAGTGAATACACATAAACATAAGATTGAGGTGTTAGTTTGACAAATAAAGGTGCCTGAGTGTTTAATCATTACATTCTAAAGGTGGGATGCTTCTTTCTGAAGAAGTAGTATTTGATCCAGTGCAAAAGTAAGTAATTCTTCATGCAGTGTAGAGTAACTAAACTTTGCAGTGGCAAAATGAATCTAAATATAGTAAAATTGGAGGGAAAATAGTTGCATTCTGCCCTATACTGATCCCATAGATCATCATTCTGGGCACCCAGGTAGTTAACTATTATAAGATATAACATGAAATTTACAGAGAAGAAAGAAAGCAGGAAAGCAGGAAAGCAAGAAAGCAAGAAAGCAAGCAAGCAAGAAAGCAAGCAAGCAAGCAAGCAAGAAAGCAAGCAAGCAAGCAAGCAAGCAAGAAAGAAAGAAAGAAAGAAAGAAAGAAAGAAAGAAAGAAAGAAAGAAAGAAAGAAAGAAAGAAAGAAAGAAAGAAAGAAAGAAAGAAAGAAAGAAAGAAAGAAAGAAAGAAAGAAAGAAAGAAAGAAAGAAAGAAAGAAAGAAAGAAAGAAAGAAAGAAAGAAAGAAAGAAAGAAAGAAAGAAAGAAAGAAAGAAAGAAAGAAAGAAAGAAAGAAAGAAAGAAAGAAAAAGAAAGAAAGAAAAAGAAAAAAAGAGAAAGAAAGAAAGAAAAAGAAAAAAGAGAAAGAAAAAAGAGAAAGAAAAAGAAGAAAAAGAAAAAGAAAAAGAAAAAGAAAAAGAAAAAGAAAAAGAAAAAGAAAAAGAAAAAGAAAAAGAAAAAGAAAAAGAAAAAGAAAAAGAAAAAGAAAAAGAAAAAGAAAAAGAAAAAGAAAAAGAAAAAGAAAAAGAAAAAGAAAAAGAAAAAGAAAAAGAAAAAAGAAAAAAGAAAGAGAAAGAACTAGATTTGTGTACATTCCATTGTTCTAGAGAGAAGCAGAGCCCACGTGTTCTGACTCGGAGTGTTCTGATTAAACGGAGTCCCATCTTTTGAGAGTACCATTTTCTGATGCAAAACATGGAGAACTATGTTACATGAAGAGTATCTACCGCTCTGCATGTTCATTTAGGGATCTGGAAATTTAATGCTTTAATTTGAAGTGGAAATCTTCTCCGCTAGTCCTCTGTGAGTTTCTGGTTGAAAATGTAACCTAGTTGATATTCTTCATGTAATATAAAATGAAGATGCAAACAGTGACAAAGAGTTACTCTGCGAAAACGGAACTGAGATTATTTTAAGTTTTATGATAGCAAAATCTTTTCCAGGTGTCCAATATTTCCTCTAACATATCACTATTGTTTTGTTGTTTTTGTTTTGTTTTTTTTTTTTTCTTTTCTTTTTATTCTAATTGACTCACAAGGTAACAATGCTAGATCTGTTATTATTCTGGGCTCTGCTCTTAAAAATGCTGCCATTGATTTCTTGCTGTTCTTGAAATGATGAACAGCTGGTGGCATTCATGAAAAGTGCATACAGCAAGATTTTAAAGACTATGCAAAGAAGCCAAACAGCAACATCATTGCAGGAATTATTTGAAAGTTACTAGTCCAATAATTTTATGAGCGGGGAGAGGGACAGGGTGGGGAAAGTGTTTCCTGTAAAAACATTCCATCTGTTCTCTGGCTAATGTATTAACTCCTCTTTAATGAAGCAATAAAAATTTAAATATGATTGTTCTGTTTTTACTCTTTTTTTTTTTTTTTTTTTTAATTATTATGGGGAAACTCAATTAAAATTCCTTTTTTACTTTTGATTCTGACTGTCTCAAACTCCTACCACAGTAGCACAATGCCCTAGTGTTCTTTCTTCTTAAGTAAAGGTGTGTGATGCTGTTCTCAAGAAGTATTTTTAACTATATTTCCTTCTCCTGAAGTCTAGGGATCAGTGGAACTCTCCAGAGACAAGCTTCATTTACCTTTTTTCCACTTGGAAGTCAGTACTGGGCAGCACAACTTCATATTAATCTAATCACGTATCTGAATATTTTGAATACTTATAGGACAATAGAATGGTTTATTAGTTAGTTATTATTATCCTCAGAAACATTCTGACATTTTTTTTGTATTTCCAGACTATACAAGACATCACAATTCTTTCAGATTATGTAATGGTGTTGAGACAGGCAGAAAAAAATCCACAAAGGACAAATAAGATAACCATAATATTTTAACATGTAGAGCTGTAAGTCAGCACTGAGTTTATGTGTATGTAATATTGTGGAGATTTAGAGTGGCTAACACTTCAACCACAACCATGCATTCCTTCAACAACTTTGGTTATAGCAAAGAACCACTATTTTAATTTAATTAAAACACAAATAAAACCTTATGTATATTGTACAGTTGTGCTGGCACTTGAAAATGTACCTCATGGAGACTCAAAAAAAAGCAGTGAAACTAGGCTGCATATGTTACATCATTTTTCAGTGCTGTAAATAACAAATCTTTCAGTTGCATTTGTATTGATAGATTACTGTCTACATTCACTTAGACTGACAGCTGCTTTGTTTTAGATCATTATCATGATAACTTTTTTTTTATCTTTTATTGATTATACAAAGAGTGATTACTTTTCACTTCTCACCTGTCAGGTTTACTGCTCCATTTTAATGCAGCAAAGAGGGGAGAAAAAGTGAAACATTAGTTGACCAGCAGAAAACAGTGTATGACAACAAGAGATATAAGAAATGTTGACTTACAGTAAAGAAGTACATTAAGAAATGACAGTTCATCAAAATATTGAGTGCTTGGGAATCACAGAATAAATGGAGGACACAAGGTTAAGAACAAAGTGAATCTCCTTCTGATGAAAAAAATGTGTCTTTTAGACATTATCTGCAAAGAAATGCCACCTCAAATTTTAGCCAGTGAGATAATGGAGAATGGGTGTTTAATTTGAGCTATCAAAGTAATGTTAACATTACACTGACAAATGACATCTCACTAAAATGTAGTTCCCTCATATTATAGAGAGAAGAGAGATGAGAGGGGGGAGGAAAGATGAAAGGAAGGCAGAGGAGAAAGGGAAGGAGAGAAAGGGAGAAGAACACTGGCAAGAAAATTTTAACAGTACCCTGAAAAGTAAGATAAGCATAAATCTTCCTCCAATGAAGTATTACACTTCTTTTTAGATTTAGAAGAAATGTCACATACTTAAGGTCTAAAGTGATCTATATAGATCTGTAGTGATCTATAATCTATAAAGATCAGCTGAACAGGGAAAATAATTTATTGCCTCCCACCAAAAGGTCCTACTATACACACATTGTAAATACAGTGTCTACCTTTCTGTCTGTCTGTTGATCATAATAAATAGGGGTTCCGTAAACTTTTAATAGCCTGGAGTATGCAATGACCTGATTATTCATATGTTATGAAAAAGACTTTATAAAACCCTTCATCATCACTTAAGATTCCCTCATTTTCAGTTCTGTGGGCTTTTTGACATCTGTTTTTTTCCCTTGGAGGTATGTTTCTTATTAAAGCTCAAGAATCAGCAGGTGACCAGCAGGTTGAGGGAGGTGGTTCTGTCCCTCTACTCCATGCTGGTGAGATTTCACCTGGAGTGCTGTGTCCAGCTCTGGGGTCCTCAGTACAGGAAAGACATGGACTTGTTGGACCGGGTCCAGAGGAGGGACAGAAAAATGATCAGAGGACCAGAACATCTCTCCTATGAAGAAATGTTGAGAGAGCTGGGGTTGTTCAGCCTCAAGAAGAGAAGGCTCCAGGTAGACCTCATTGTGGCCTATTAGTTACTTAAGGGGTGCTTATAAGAAAAAGGGGGACAGACTTTCTAGTCTGGCCTGTAGCAATGAAATAAGGGGTAATGCTTTAATACTAAATGAGGGTAGATTTAGATACAAGACATAGATATAAGGAAGACATTTTTTATGAGGAGGGTGGTGAAACACTGGAACAGGTTGCCTTGAAAGGTTGCTCCTTGCACGGGTGTTGGACTAGATAACCTTTAAAGGTCCCTTCCAACCTGAACCATTCTATGACTCTGTGATTCTATGATTCAGAGTGCCAAAGTTCACTGTGTTCAAAAGATTCAGGCTTAGGCCCCTGTCTTCTGAACCAAATCAAAAAGCTGAACTTTATTACAGCAAACAACACGAAGTCTGTCAAGATGATTTTAATTTCTCCTCCTTACAAATGGAAACCCAGCTCCACAAACAAACCTCACTCTAGAAAGATCTAGAATGAGGAACATTTTACTCTTCACCAGCAAAAGGCTGAAATTAGAGAACTTGTGACTTCCTAAAGGCCAGGAGGAATAGCCACATACCTTCACATGTTGGGGAAAAAAAAAAGGGGATGAAAGGACATTTCATGGGGACATGCAATTTCTTTCTAGTTTGTCAGTTTCTAAGATAGAACAAACAATTTTTAGAGCTCTTTAACCTTCAGTAACTGAGTTCCTAACCATTGAAATCCTGTGTAATTGAACATGCATCACACATTCAAAAGGGACCTGAAAGGATCTACTGTAGGTTTGCCTAAGCTGTAGGTTGTGGCAGGGTAGTGCTTTATCAAAACCACCTTGAGATATAAACTGTGACTCAAACAGCCCTCATAATGGTTGGGCATTGCCCCTAGGGGAGATGTAGCCTGTACCATCTCTATATCAAGGTAAGTGTTTGTCTTTGAGATTTTAGATATAAATCTTACTATGCTGTATACTTTACTCCATGTTTGAACTAGTATAAAATTTATTTCCTTGAGGGAAAGAATATGACCAAAAATAAAGTGATGCTTAGTTTATTTACTTGGATCTCTAAATTTGATCATTTAATTTTAAGTCCAATAGATTAAAGATATGCTCCAAAATAATTGTATCATTTCACTAAGACTACAGGGTGGTATCACTGCTGCAATGACAGAGAATACTGAACTTGTCCCTGGCCAAGTCAGTTCTGTTTGCCAAGACATCAACTCCAGAAAGACAGGAAATACAAACTGTAACTGAGGAATAAATAATTTTTACTGTGAGTATGGTTGAACTCTGGAACAGGATGTGGAGTTTCCATTCTTGGATATACTGAAACTTGCCTGCACATGCCTCTGAGAAACCTGCTGTAGCTGGCCACAGTCTCAGCAGGGCTGGGATGGGGCGATCTCCAGAGGTGTGAGCCTTTGGTTCTGTGAATCTGTGAGCTCTTCGGCACAAGGTACATTAATAGGCCTCAATTGTGTTGGGTATTATATTGCAGCTATATCCGATGACAATAAAAAGTAATTTTTAGTATTTTCCCCATCTATTACTGTTAGCTGCAATGACCTTTTGCCTATATTCTACCTTATGTTCCAAAAATATTTCTATGCAGTATCTTTGTTTTCAGATTTTAAGAATAAATGCAGAGGCAATAACCTTTATACAAACTGACCAATAAATAATAAAGGGGTCAAACATGCACTCCCAGTCCTTGAGACAGTTAAATATGCTTCACACTGAACCATGCTACTTATCCACACTACCTGTGAGAGCATCTGTTTTAGAGGGTAAGGCTTCTCCCCTTATAATGATTCCTTTAGAAACTGCAGTCATTCTTTCTCTAGGACTGACATTAAAATGTAAAAGTAGTATTGCAAATTGTAAGATTAGCGGTCCAAATCTGTTCATAAAAGCTTCTATGGACAAAGGGAATTAAGCATAGTTGACCATCACTTGAGTTACTACCCTTTGCAGTTCAAATGACACAGTCATTTCCCAATTGTTTTCTTCCCACTGCACATCCTCCAACATCACCTTCCCCTTTTTAATATTTTTCATGTGTTTTTATGTATTAGGCAGATGTTCTCTATCCTTGGTTTTCTATTCTCTCTATCACACTTGTTGCACTTATGCCCCAATATATTATAGAAATATAATTGTAAAATTTTCTTCATTGATGAGTATTTCTTGTTTTCCTAATTTTGATCGCACATTTTTACCATGTCCAACTCCTGTAGCCACAGTATTTCATTTATTAGAGAAATTAAATTTTACTATTTTCTCAAAGCACTATGCTATATATCCCTACTGTCTGGCCTAGTTATTGCTGTTCTACAGACAGCAAAGTTATCAAATTCTAGGTGTTTGCTTGCATCCAGGTTACATATGCTAGAAAAAAAAAAAAAAATCCAATTATATGTTACTTTTTTTTTTTTTTTTTTACAGTAATTAAAAGTTCACAGAGAAGCACAGACCAGTAAAACTGCTGTCATAATTTCTCAGGGGTAATTTGCCAAATCAGTGCAATTTAACAATTTACAGCTTATGGCTGAAAATGGATAAATAAATAAATACATATGGACATTTGCCCGAACAGTTTTAGTACCAGTAGTAAATAACAGATGGAAAATGTGTCCCTCATTTTCAGTGAATGACAACCTCTTCACATCACTGATGAACAAATTTTACCTGCTCATTTGTGCATTATGCCTGTATTTTTATTATTATGGTTCCATCAATGTAATCAATATTTCTGGAAGCGGTTACACATCTTTTTTATATGCCATGGTCTGGATTTGTTTTGTGTTATGGGAGAAGTTTTACTTTTAATACTCCAAAACAATCAGAAGAAATGAGTATTTCACTTTTCGCCTATCTCTAATGATCAGTTTTTGAAGTGACTGACACACACAAACAGAGGTTCACTGGTTGCTAATCAATTAAATTGGCTGAGACAGTAGGCATTAATAGAAACCTTCATGAGATATAATAGCTTCAAGCAGTAGACCATGTATTATGCTGCTGTATGATTACAGCCCTAAAGAATATTCTATAAATGTAATCTATTTGGAATCCAAAGCTAAGGTTAACCCTGGACTATATTTTACTGCTGAACAGAGAATTCTGTTTTCAAGACCTGAAGCCAGCTCTCTACATGCAACTTCAGAGGTATCTGACTGGAGACACTTAGAGTGGAGAAAGCATACAGTGTAGCAGAATCTAAATATTTATATGTAGGTGATAGCATCATAGCCATTGGTTTTAGAAGACATACTGCATTTAATGAAATTATCCCTAGTGCATGCTCCGCGCACCCCTCCCCTCCCCCCCCCCCCCCCCCCCCCCAAGGTCACAGCATCTTTAGAGTATTTCCCAATTATACTTTATCAATGTACTTCAGAAATATATATTAGGATAAGAACAAAATCTAAATGATAAAATGAACTTTGTCGGTTTGATTCTTTGGTTTTGATTTTGTATCTTGACCCCTGTGAACTCATTTATACTGTAAAAGGCTGCTATGTATAAATTAAAGCATCATACATAGCTTTCATCCAGTATGTTGTAAACCAGATGAGAGTCCTTTGTGTAATAGCAAACCTACATCTGTGTCAGACTGTGAAATAATAATAAGTGAAGTCTGATCTTATTGCAAGATTAGTAGAAACAGCTACTGGTGTTTCTTTAATCTCTCAGTTCAAAACTTTAAATTCATATAGATACACTGCCAAATTGAGGCCAACTGTCAAAAGTAAAAACTCAAATTACCTGAGTGGAGATGAAAATCATGTTTAACATCAAGTTGAATGTAACCCCTAATGTATTAGTATTGCACATTTTAAAATAAGTTTTACGAAGTTAAATGTGTAAATTCTATACATATTTATATGCAAGCATATATTTTCTTCTCAAATCTATGCTATGTGGAAAAAAACCATTTAAATACAGCAATGTTAATAGGGTGTCATCAGCAGAAAAATGTACCCACATATCTGTAATTATTGGAAACTTTCAGTCAATCTAAAATTTCTGCAGTGTTCTGGAAACCATTAATAAATGTGGAAATATCCCAAAGCAATGACAGTTACTACTGTATTACAAAAAATACAGTGTAGAACAGTATTATAAAAAGGCCAATATATCAGAAAGTTACACACCTGGTAACAAAAATAAAAGGTAAACTTACCTTTTATAAAGAAGTATAGCAATAACAATACAGATGATAAACACCACTGCAAGCACTGGTCCAACAACCCAAATCAAGCCTTCTTCCTCATCTGTAATTGGTTGGGGATCAAGATCCATTGACACAACAGGATCAGAGTATGGGCTGGTTGCATACATGGTCTATACAAATAAAATAGATTTTACTTAATGATAAAGGACTGAATTTAAAATATTGACTATCCTAGATCTAAAATTCATCTATACAAGATAATGAACATAGCAATGTGAAAATGCTATTTTTCTTCAAGTCAGGCAGTATAAAAACTTGTAAACTGAACAGTGTCTTGTTATTACTAACTTTATTTTGTGCTCCACATATTAGCAGTGATCTGTGGACAAATGATGTAACACAGTCCCTCATAGAACACTTTGCAACTTAAGCAGAGAATGAGAAAATGAAGTATTAGGGAACTGAGGAATATAGCCTGTTGGTTACTAATTTTTTGGCATTTTTAGTTTTATATTGGCTTAATACTGTTTCTTCCTGCAAGATATGAAAGAGTACTTCTAAGAGAGCAAGAGTACTATAGGTAAAAGCAAAGGGGACCAGAGGTAGAGGGTTCCTAGAGAAGGGTCCCATGGCAATAGTAGGGTCCATTTTGATCAGTCAAAAACTGTCTGACAAACAGTGTTCTTACAGAAGATGGAGATAATTTGAGTTTGAGACTGAAAAACAGAGGAAGACACTGTAGAATAGGAAGGGAAGCTAAATACTCAAAGTCTTTCTTAGGGATGGAACTAGAAATATGAACCAACAGAGGCCATTGCAAATCTTTGCCTTACTGGATGGTGTAAAGCCACTCGGACTAGGATAAGACCTGTGATAAGAAAATAATACATCTTTTTATTCTGGTCTGACCTGAGATGTCTGATCTATGTCTGAGTGCAGAGTTAAAATTACAGGCAGGAGAGGCTGAGGAGCCAGCCTGATAAAATTAGATCATGTAAAGCACTGAGCTACAGTAAAGTCAGAAGTGGAGAATGGTTTGTACTTATTTCTTGTCTTTGCTGGAGTGTCTCTGACAGTGTTAAACTTGGATCTGAACTACAGCTCTTGCAAATGATTTAAAAATTTGATTCAGTGGTGGAACAGGAATGCCAGCTAAGACAGAATAAGATAACCAGGAGATCAGATTGATTTTCACTTGCCATGTTTGCACTGTATTCTGAAAGATGCTCTAAGCCAGGACAGGTGTTATCAAAGGAGACATGCTTTTTTTTTACACTTCATTATGCCTTGTTTTTGGCTCTGGGCTGCAACAGCATCTGGGTTTGAGGTTAGAGATAGGATTAGGACTGGCAAAGCTGAGGCACTTACACTAGCTGGTACTGAGCAAGTACCCATCCCAACAATGTCCATTTATACTCTTCTAGTAAACTTGGCACCAAATGCTTTAAAAGTCTGTGATTGCTGTTTAGAAACTGGGGAGTCTCCATACAGAGGGTACATAGGAATACTGAGGTATAACAGAACGAGCATTTACTACCTGTTCTCCAATTAATAAGATTTTGGTTTTCATTTTCAAATCTACATACATTAATGACAAATTTGAACTCATTTATTATTTTGCCAAGTTTATCTATTGGGGTTTTTTTCCTTCCTTCTGATAACATATTTATAGACTGTAGTCATAAACTCTCTCAGTTTCCATTTTACTAAGTTAAACAAATTCAGACTTCTCCATGACCTTTTGTAAAGCAAATTCTTCATTCTCCCAATCAACAGAGAATTTTTTTGTTCCCTGAAGGACAAACCTCATGTAAAAAGTATTTTGAATATCGGGAGAAACATCCCTCACAAGTTACAATTCATACACCAGTAGGATCTATAGTCCTAGAAGAAAACCAGCTATATCGAAAGCAGATACACTGGAGCATTGAGAGTTGAAGCTCATCCACTCTTACAAACTCTTCACTCTATGCCACTACCTCATGCTACTTAATCACATAGATGTTTCAAATGGCATGTTAAACCAGGTGTTCTCCATACTGTAAGTTTAGTAATGTCTTCTGAAATCTTCAACAGTAGGCCCTTGGATATATTTTGTCATACCACATTTTTCAGCCGTAAATTTACAACCATATTTATTTCTGCTTTTTCATCTCATTTTTCTCTAACAAAGTAATAACCTTAAGGTTATATGAAATGACCAATGCCTTAATTAATACAGAAAAATAAGAAATGGTACTTTGTATTGAAGAGATCAAATTTAGTACAGGTAATTTCTGACACGCAGATTTTTGGCCATCTAACTTTATAGCCAAAAGGTGTCTACTTTCTCCAGTCTGAACCCTTCTGATGAAGCACCTTCACAATACTCTGTCTATGCAGTCACTGTCAAAAAGTGTAAGAGGAATTTTTGATTTATGTTAGAGCTTCCAGGAAGCATTTATTTTATTTTCATATGAAGCTATGTATGCGGAATTATTAAAATTGAAACTACTTCCTCAATGCGCTTAAGTAGGTAAATTCTGTTGACATCAAGAAAGCAACTGAGCAACTGTAAGGTTACACGCTGGAAGCATTTGACTAGTATTCATATTATTGGTGTAGCAGTTTCAAGTGGTTGAGCCAGCAAATGTACCTGTCAGGTTTAGGTGCTAATTAGAAAGATACCATATTACACAGTGTTTGTAAAAAAGTTAATGTGTATTGCAACTTCTTTCAACACTCGTATTTCTGTCTTTTTCTTTTTAATTTTTTCCTTTTTTTTTTTTTTTTTTTTCCTGTATTACATGCAGTAGATTAGCTCAAGCATAAAGGGACATAACTACAGGATGAATTACATAAAGAAGAATGACAGCTCATTATTTAGCTCACCCCAGGAATTTTCCTTATTATTGAATTATTTTCCATCCTTCTAACAATTCACTGATAAAATTATTAGGGAATGACTGTAACTAAAGATGCTAGCTGTGCATGACTCTGATTCAACGGGTATTTCCAAGGCAAGAGAGGAACTCTTTTAAATACATTGAGAAAGATGCTGCTGCGAAGCTCATGCCTCAGAACCTGTGTCAATGACTTCAAATAGCGGAGCATGTAATTTGAGAAGGATTACAACACAGTTAATAAAAGGTGATCCTTCAGTTTCAGTTATACACAGAATTAGCACACAAAGATGCATGCAGAATAGCAAAGTTCAAGAAAGTAATTGGAACTAAATAAGGAATCACTCACTTTAGAGATTCCCTGACATACATTGTAAAAAAAAAAACCAAACAATAGCCTTTGGGAGGTTGAATAAACATTGAAAAAATGTATTCATGATTGTGGAAAGGTAATTTTGGGATTGCAAATTATTAACTAACTTACAGATTCTGAATGCTCCATTACAGCCAATACAAAGAAGACATATTCTTGACCACTCTGCAGTTGTTTATTCTCAAAGCCACCGTAATGTTTCTTATCCCCCAATGTGAACTCAGTAGGAAGAACTTCAAAGTGAGCTGCAATATATGGCTTTAATTCAACTTCTCTTGCAAGACGAATACTTCTGCGCTTCCTAGCTATCTCCTTAAGCAGCTTTAGAATGAAGGGGGTGGGGAAAGAGAGGGAGAGATGAAAGCAAGAACAGAAATACAAATGTAAACAATTTTCATGTAACTTATTGACAATGTAATGATAAAATTTAATAAAAGACGAGGAAGTACAAAAATATCATTTATCCAGTTTTCATAAAACATATCAGAATCACTAAATCAGTTCTTGAAAACTCTTCCAATTTCTTGTCATCCTTGTTCAGATAAAGTACTAGGTAGCAATTGCTCTGCCCATACTACAAACATAAAATAATTAGATCAATTTTCAGTAGATGAAAATGTTGTCTCTAGATGGGAAAAAAGAAAAGCTAATAAATCAATATAACTTCTCTAAGGACAGATATATACACACATCATATTACACATCATATATATATATATGTAATATGTGTGTGTATATCTATATGAAGTCAGTCATAGAATAGAATCATAGAATCATTTATGTTGAAAAAGACCCTTGAAATCATCGAGTCCAACTGTTAACCTAACACTGCCAAGTCCACCAATAAATCATGTCTCTAAGCACCACATCTACATGTCTTTTAAATACCTCCAGGGATTGTGAATCAACCCCTTCCCTGGGCAGCCTGTTTCCTTGACAACCATTTCAGTGAAGAAATTTTTCCTAATATCCAACCTAAACCTCCCCAGCACAACTTGAGGCCATTTCCACTTATCCTATCACTTGTTACCTGGGCAAAGAGACCAACACCCACCTTGCTAAAACCTCCTTTCAGATATTGGTAGAGAGTGATAAGGTCTCCCCTCAGCCTTGTTTTCTCCAGACTAAACAAACTCAGTTCCCTCAGCCACTCCTTGTAGGACTTGTGCTCCAGACTCTTCATCAGCCCTGTTGCTCTTCTTTAGGCATGCTCTAGCACCTCAGCATCTTTATTATAGTGAGGGGCCCAAAACTGAACACAGTATTTGAGGTGTGGCCTCACCAGTGACGAGTTCAAAGAGACGATCACTTCCCTAGTGTATAATAAGATTTTCTCTCTTCCTATGAATACGCAAAGAACTTTCTTATCTCCTGCTTGATACAACAAAACTTAGTAAATCATATGATGTAATTATTTAAAAATCAGGAATAAAAAATACAAAATTAAAAAACTCTGAATTTTTGAAAGTCAATTTATATTAACTACTTTTAACTTTTTCTGGTAACTCTGAAATACAAACAACTCAATGCTAAGTAGCTATGAATAGCTGTTTGTTTTTTTTCTCTCTAATATGAGGACTAACAAGCACACTGCACTTTGGCAATATTTAATTCCTGAACACCTCAGAGAATAGAGTGCTTTCCAATGTACTTCACAAACAGTAAATTAAGTGCAGAAGAGTTTACAGAGAGATTTGTAAACATATCTTCCATTCCAAACCTAAAATTTACCATCATTTAATTGTTGAAAAGCACCAAAAGTTGTGTTCTTCATGCTTTGTACAACACTACACAAAGATTGGTAATAGTAATCAGTAAGAGGACTCATGAATCCTAAGACAACTTTTCTTTACCACCCTATCGTATACAATCCACACTTCAGATTTTAACTGCCTAAATTGATTTCCAAAACGGATCTTTTCCTCATTTCATAAAACATTTCTTCTGATAAACAGTGCTAAATTTTACATGACCATATTTACGACAAGATTAGATGCTAGGCTGAAACTTGTAAAACACACACTAACTAAAGAAGGAATTCAAGATCAGTTGGTATAACCTATTGATGAATTACTAATTACATGCGTCAAGTGCTTATGCAGTATCTTTTATCATGCTATTTATACTGGCATTCAACAAATATTAATCTGTTTTGACTACAAGGAGCCTGAACATTTCCTGGGTGATAAGTGATGACTTCTAAGGCTTCTTTATGGTTCCCCTTTTGTTTCACTTAGGAAACCTTCAACGTCTTGTAGTCTCAGATGGAACTTAAAAATTTTTCCAAGTTCACATGGTTGTTTTAGGGTTTTAATCACAGAAATAGTGCTACTACAACAGACTGGCACAAACTTCTTTGTTAGGAGGAGACAAATCTTAAGAGTTAGAGATCAATAAAAAGAGATTAAAAATTAATCTTCACTATACATTTTAATTTTAAAGAATGCGTTTAGTCAGGGAAGATCTCTCTTGCTTCAACCTCTTTTTCAGTGGTAGACCTCAGTTTAGCTAGCATATCTTCTCGCCTTCCCCACACAAGATCTTGTATTTTGAAATTACACAATTAACAACTCCTATGCATGTAAAACAATCTACTATTCATGCTGCTACTGAGACAGAAGCTTTTAACAGTGATTACTTTAACATCCCTTCTCACTGAAGTGCATACTTCAAACACAGGCTACACATAGACATGGAAGCAATCATTTGGATCCTTAGTGTTAAGGGCATTTGGATGTTTCCTCTTCGAAGATCTATACAGTCAACTGCTTTCCATATCTAGGGCTGAATCTGTTCCCTGTTGCAGAGATTTTACATTCATTTAAATCTATGAGTTTCCATGCTCCAACACAAAAGCTGGTACATTGCAATGGATCTCCTCAGCTAAAAAGAACTGGCCATAATCTGAGACTAGAAATCATCATTCATTACTCAAGGACTCTATTACAATCAGCAGCCCATATTTCTTTTTTCATTCTTTCTAAACAGTTTAATGAACAGCTATAGTAAATTTTCATGGTATAAAAATGACTGCAGTAGAGAACTGTAATATTAAGTAGATTTCTATTTAGTTGCTCTCCTGAAGGTGACTCTCACATCTGTTGGTAGTTTCCTATGCCCTGGATAGAGTTACTGAAGGCAGAACATGAGGCAGAGACTAATCAAAGTTTGTTCTAGGTTGCCTCAGCCCTTATAAGATGTGCTGAGGGAAGCACTGTATGACAAGTCTGCATCTATATGAAGCCATCTTTTATAAAGATAACAGCTATGCAGAGGGCTGAGCACTGACTATCCTGAAGTCTGCTGAAACACAAAGGTAGATATACAGGTAATAACAAAGTGATATCTATACTAACTGAAAGTCAGGATCTGTAAATACTGCAGTACGAGGAGAGGTACATGGCTTGACGATAACTGATATTTATGGGTACAATTTCAACTAGAATTTAAAGTTATTGGTGCAGCTACCTCAAATAAATTACTTATTGTATGTTTCCAGATTACACTGTATTTACAATTTAGATTTTAAATAACTCATAATAAAATGCCAATCAGTGCAAGAGAAGTGCAATCAAAATTAGATTGAGATTGAAAGGGAAAGAAAAATGTTTGATCTTAATTATTTCTTGTGCTTGAATTTGTAACATAAAATGCATATATTTAACAGATAGCAATGCTGAAGTACTGTATTACAGTGGGTGAAGTGATCAGAAAAGTAAGTTTTGGCCATGAATGATAAAAGTTAATTAGCATGAGTCAAACAAAATGTGTTCAATTTTTTCAAAGTTGATTATTCATCACTTAAGGCCAGCTAAAATTGTGTTTGTGTGTAGATAAAAATGTGGTCTGTGACATTGATTACACATGACTGAATAGACCTCAGGTGACCCTCTGGCCTCATTCATGTTTCATATATAAATGGGGTTGCTGCCAAAGATCATTACTTGAACATATATCTCCTGTTGTACTTTATACCAGGATTTCTATAAAATTACTGAATTGATTTAAGACTTAACATGCAGGCTTTTATTTAGGTTTTATTGTTTACAAATCTAAAATAATCCTACTAGATAGTACTTACTGCAAATCACTATATTTTTTTTATATTTCATTTATTTGCATGACATCTATTTAAAGTCACTAGACCTCATGATATTCAAAATAAAATGAAATTTTTAGTTAATAAAACAGGATTGTATGTCATAACTATTATCTTCAGATACACAATATCTAGTCCATTGTCTGTTCACGATTCTGTCTCTTACTTTCTTTCAGAAGAGAGATTCAAGTAATCAGGAAGATTAGGTAACTACAATAAGGCTAGAAAATGTTTTGGACTGGTCAGCTATGTACTGGAGTCAACACTTGAGAGTAGTGTATTCAGCAAATACTTTTCTTCTGACAATCTAAGCCAAGTATTTGGAATACTTATTTGGAAAATCTAATGCCTGACCCTTTCTGATAATAGCCAGATATCTGAGATTGTACTAAAAAAAGATATGCACAAGTATCTTCACTTGACCATCAGGAACTATTTGCTGAGTAGTGTGGTTAGTTTTTATAGTTTTTTTCCCAAATTTATTTATTCTGACACTGTTTCACATGTTTGTCAGGAATAGTGCAACTAATAACAATATGCATATGTTTTTTTAAAGCTGCAAGTAAAACAGTCTTTTAAGTAATAGAAACTGGATGAGCTAGAATGAAATACAGTTGCTGCCTGTTTTTGATTTTTTCCCTGCAATACTTACTATATGTATGGTAGCAATTGTAAAAAGATATATCAAGCGTTTTAGTTCTTTATCAGAAATAATTTTCATTTTCCAGTCAATGCATATCTTATTTCTTCCACCATTAATTTTGCAATGTGGTCTCAATTATATCAGTAGAAGGGGGAAACAACCCATCCTGACCCAAATATTTCTGAATTAATAAATGCTCTTTATCAATCTGTTACACAGATTAATGCACCACAACTTGCAAGATGATTAAAATGACCCTTTGTTACAGGAATCAGCAGGACCATAGAATTTAATTGCCAAAAAGTTCAATGTCATCTGGCACCTATCCTTTAATCTTTTACTGCTGCTGAATGCAACTACAGACTTTCGATGTTAAAAGTAGGTGGTAATGTTAAATCAGTTTTCCGTTACTGTATGGATCTTGCTGTCAGAGTTTTACTGTTTTATGTTTCATTGATGTCACCTAGGACTACAATCATGAGTTGATGGCATTTACAATCCAAGTTCTTTTAAAGGAAAGAAGTTAACAGATCAAAGCAAGTCATCGCTGCAATTGAATCAAATGAGATGATCACATAAATGAAACTGATGAAGAGGAAACCCAGCCTTCAATCAATCAGTCAGTCAGCAGTAACAAAAAACATGCCTTCCTTTGAACAGTTGTTTTTAATCTTCTGATTAAGGATTCTCATTGCTGTACATATTCTTTGCCTTTTCTGATCAGAAAACAAACTAAAGACTGAAAGACCCTGTTAATATTTTGAAAGCTTTCTATGGCAGTGTTAGTTTGGTGAAGATCTTAATTTTCCTCACATTTTGGTGCAAACATTGAAATTGATATCCATTTTGTTAATGGAAGGAGGGAAAAAAAGCCTTGTGATTTCTTGCAGATGATTATTACTTCTCAGTGATTGTATTACGGGTAAGCATATGGTGAATCATCTCTGTAATGTAAAACTCTTGAATTCACCAAAAGTGGAAAAATAGATAGGATCTAGTCAAAAGATCACTGAAGTAAGGAGTAAAGAAACTGACTTTGATCTTCTGGTACTGCATTTGTAGAGACATTACATGTGCAAATTACCACAGCATCTGAATGAGATCTAAAAACATAGATACAACAATAACAATAATAAACCCACCACCTGTCTTTTGTACAGGGCTTTAATATTGGGCTCTCAAAAGAGCTTTACAATGATGAATATTAGTGTTATTCCAAATTTACAAACTGAAAGAAGAAAGACAAATTTGCATGAGCTATATTGTTCTTCAGTAAAATAGAAGACAGGACAGAATGCTGACACTGTATTTCCTGGAATTATTATTATATCAATAACTTAATTAATTGATTTCTAGAATTATTAGGCTTATTTCTAACACTTCCACCCTTTGGTTTAATGTCATTTATGACACAGTGTTGCTCTTTCCTACTTCATTCATTTATTTCTGAGCATAAACTGTCAGTAGAATGGAGACTACTGTGCAAGTTTCTAACCTGAGGCATCACAGTATGTGAGAATCAGGTAAAAACACCACAAGAGGGTCAAGTGTTAAACTACAGTGCAAATTGCAATTTAGCATTTGTTACAGGCTTTGTAAACACCCCACTAATGAACCAGACCTTTATGAGAGTTCATATCATTGGTGATTAAGCTTTTGGTGACAACTCATTTCACCTCCTGCACTTTTGCATTATGCTTTACAGTAGGAAAATAATAAAATATTAATGCCAACAAAGATCACACACTTTGTGTGCTTGATTGCAACTTAATGTCTTTACTGTTTTCTAATTTAAGTAATTTGAACTTTCGCTTCAGTCCCCACAAGCTAATTCAAGTATAAATATAAATATTAATTATCCTGACAACCACAACTTCTAAAACTGGTGAGTTAATCACATGCCACTAATAAGATTGTTTCTTTAATAAAGGAGAAGATGACATCAAAAACATACTGTACCTCATCTAGTTCCATTTCATCTGGACTCTCCCATGGTTTGATAAACTTTCCACGAGACCTCTTCAAAGGCACAATAACTATGTAATAACCTCTGTAAAGTAAACAGTTGGACAAAGTGAAGTTGAAGGAGAAGGAATAGATAAATTGATGGAGTAGGTGTCTGTTCAGAGGAACCTGAGAGAACAGTAATACGTTGACATCAAACCTTTGCACATTTTTATGCCACTGCAGCCTTCCAAACATAGTTGTAAAGATTCACACTCTTGAAACAACATTCAGTGTAAAACATTTGACAAACAAATGGCACTAATTACCTGCGTTTTCATGTAAACATATAAATATGTATAAGAAACTTTAATTACAGTGTTCCAAAGTGCCTACATGTTTGACTGCAGATTATTATTTCACTTGAAATATAAGAGACGTGATATTTGTGCCCCACCAACATCACACTGGGAAAAAAACCCCAACCCCCTAAATTGAAACATCTTATCGCATATTTAAATCTCAATTATTACCCCATCTTCCCTCATTTTCATGTATAATCAGAATAGGAGGTTATCACAGTGTGTTTGTTGATGACAATACTATTATAAACAGAAAATAAAGAAGAGATAGGATACACTCCACCCACACACTCTTTACTTTTGAGTATCAACCACTATCAGATTTATCTTTTTAAGTATTCTGTTCACAGTCATAGACAAGAGAGCTTGATGTATGCTCTCTTTACAGCTAGGATTTGCAAATTACATGTATCAGTTTTCCTCAGAAATATTTTCCTGAAAATATCTTCCTCCTCCCCCCCATGGAGACTAGTAAATTATACTTTCTAGTGTAATAGAGATATGGCACTTGTTTCCTGCACAAAGACTGGATACATGTCAGGCAGATCCATAATTTCACATTAGTGTGAGGAAAGAAACAGTAGAATCACAACAGCAGGACATCCAGGATGGTATAATATACATCTTGTTGATAAACACACTTGTCAAAGTCAAGCACTCTCCATTTCAGAGGAGCAGGAAAGAAGCTGCTCTCCTTTGTTTCTAGTAACAACAGAGCTTATTAAGAAGGTGTCTCTGGCTCTCCATTATGGAAGAAAATTTTAGTGTCTCATGGACCATCTTCTTTTCCAGTCTACCATTTTTTACAGCCTGTTCAACCACCTGCAGCATTGACTATTCATTTTCCTCGTGCAATGCAGCTGAAAAACCTGAAGTAATTAACAAGAGAGTCTACAGAAAATGACTTGTCTTACAACTGATCAAAAACTATCTGAGTCTAAACTGACTATAAACTATCTTTCTTCCATATTAGTGCATACCATTGGTCCATTTTAATGGTTTCTTCTTAATTAAAGCTCCTTCCAATAAAAGAAATGTAAAAAAACTTTGGATTTTTAACTACTGTAGTAAATGCACATATTTTTAAATTCTTGTGCTATAAAATTTGAGAAATTTCTCTGTGGAAATGCTGAGCTCCCACATGAGGTGCTGGAAACAAAAAGTGCTGGCCACAGGTTTTTAACTGCTGCTCAGTTGCTGTATTCCAGTATTTAAATAAAATCTGCATCATATGTTCTTATAGTAACAATATGATAAATCATCTTTTAGACTGATGTTCTTATTCAAAACTAGTAAAGCTGGTTGAATCCAGATTTTAAACCTGAGTATGTATTTTAAAAATTCTTTGATTACATGACTAACAAATCCTAGTGAATGCTGATTTATCCATGTATACAATAACTACAACCTACATAGCTTTTCTTATAACAGATGACTAAGAATCGGGACAAAAAATATTGAGGATTGGCACCTGTATGTCTTTCAGATGTCAAAGATACATCTGCTGGATGAACTGCATAGCAGTCTCTTACTTACACTTTTTTTTCTTCTTCTTTTCTTTTGTAAGCCAACAGTGTTCATACTTTTTTTTTAATCAAAGAACATCCAGCATGTAAATGTTACTTTCACACTCTTTCACACTTTCTTCATGCATGCCTCCCACTCATAACTTTGATCATCCACTAAGACTTTCAGCACATAGAGAGTATTTTAAAGCTGAAAGCACATCAATGGCAAGAAGAAAATGAAACTGTTCACATAAATATACAGTCCTGCAAATTATAAAGGGCAACAAAGTTGTTACTTCTAGCTAACGCCATAAAATGCAACATCTCTTGAAAAATATGTTTTATTATTTGCTTTATTATTTGTTTGTTTTGATTTTTTTTCAGGGGGAATTGTTATGGTTTTAATCCTGCTGGCAGCCAAACACCACACAGCTGCTCACTCACCCTCCCCTGCCCAGGGATGAGGGAGAGAATTGGAAGGGTAAAAGTAAAGAAACTCGTAGGTTGAGATTAAGCCAGCTTAATAATTGAAATAAAATAAAACATTAATGAAAATAATAGTGGAAAATACAAACTGGTAATGCACAATGTGATTGCTCACCACCCACTGACTGATGCCCAACCTGTCCCTAGCTAGTGATCCTGGAGAAGACAAGATCTCAAAACCTCAATCCCTGAAGTGAGAGAGCCTCTCTCTTTTCAGTCAATAATCCTCAATATACTGGGCATGACATTACATGATATAGGAAGTTCCATTGGCCAATTTAGATCCACTGCTCTGGCCATGCCCCCTCCAATCTTGTAACACCTGCACATGGGCAGGACATGGGGAGTTGGAAAGTCCTTGATTTCTTATCAACAGCTGAAAACATCAGTGTATTATCAACATTCTTCGCATTCCAAAGCCCATACTCAATCCAAAGCACAGCACTATTCTAGCTATTAAGAAGAAAAGCAAACTCTATACCAGCCAAAACCAGATCAGGGGGGAGTGTGAGAAAAGGAGGGCTTACTTGGATGTTGCTTCAACTCCTGAGTATTATAGAGGCCAAAGTCTTCCATAAAACCCTGGTTTTATCTAAGACTTTGCAAAGATGGAAGAGATTCAGAGAAATATAAACTGTCTTTTACACATAAAAATTGCTTTGAATTAGCCCAAAACACTACAGTTAAATTAAGAAATTCCTCACTTTAGATGACGCCAGAAAAAGAGATTTATTTTAGCTAATATCAGGTGAGCTCTGCTCCAATTTCTATCTTGTACCAAAATCAAACATTGAAATAATGAAAATTACTTCTACCATTTTTAATAAATTGCAAAGACTCCTATAACATTACCCTCAATCCCATTAGTATTTACCTATAATTCATTAGAATAAACCATTAACTGTTTCACCTTCTGTGTAATTAGTATTACTGAAATACTCTCAGTGTATAGTACTTCAGAGTGAGACAATCATGAGCATATAATGCACCCACAGAGGAACAGCAACTGTAAAAATGTCAACATAACTATTACACAAAATTGTTCTTTCCCTACAAAGACTATAGCTGCAATAATTGTACTTATTCTAGCAAGCATCAGGCAAGCATTTTCTGTTCAGAACGTAGTTGTTTTGTATGCCTGCTTCCAAGGGTCATCAATCTTTTTTTGTTGTTTTGTTTTTCTATCTCAATCTCAGTCACGTCTTCTTAGGAAATAGATATAAGAGGAGGAGATACATTATTTGCAGTATTAGCAGTTGGACCCCCTAGGTTTAATGTACCTTTCATGATGTCACTTAGCCTCTAATTTTTTTCCATTATGTAAAAGGAAGGGCATCGACTCTTTTTCCACTGCTATCTTCTGCTATCGTTTGACCAGTTACCCTGCACTTTTTCCTCTGTGTGAGTGCTCTGCCTCATAAATCTTTTTTGACTCATTCCATCTTCAGCCTTCCTTAGCTACATTGTTACTGACCGCATCTTACTCAATCTAATGATAATGACTACATTTTTCAGTTTTTCATCCTTTTAATATCTCAAAGTCATTTCTTTCTTGACCTCACCTGCCTCAAATCCTCAGTCAGTAATGAAAAAGGGGAGCAGCTTTCTACAAAGCCGTCAGTAAAAATCCATCAGGGAGAGGATAAGTTGAATCCCCAACAATATTTAATGACTTGCTCATTTTCCCCCCCATTTCCTTTACATTACACATGGGAACTTTATAGCCCAACAAGAATCACTATAAGCAGAGCAATAACACTTATTGATTGTACCATGCTTCATGTTTTCTTGGCAAATTTTTATTGTCTAACCTTTCTAATCCCTGCTGACCGTGTGCTGTCAGCTCTTTAGTCCTGTTTCTGCTGTTTAAATCTCCACAGCACCTTTTCCCCCCAAATCTAAGTAACCTCTAGTAAACTCCCTGCCAAATTTTTCAGTAAAATCTCCTGTTTTCTTTCTGGAACCAGTGGAAAGGACCTGAGAATTTTTTTTAATAAAAAACTTCAGAATTAATTAATCTGAATTAATGAAAGTGCTATAAGAATTCTGCAAAAAAAAACAATACTCCACATAATTCTGAAATGACTGAGTCTGAGTACTTCAAGGTGCTGCAGCAGGGTAGCTTCCCATTGATAGGTTATCCTTTCTTCTTGAGATGGCACATTGTTCAAAACACAACTGGCTTCCTTAATCCCTCTGCTATTTGAAATTAGTGATGAAACACAAAGGTACTCTCAGAAACAACTAAAAACCGAAGGAAAATCCTTCTCCATTATTTCCACCTAGATTTTCTTCAGTGTTATATACTTGGCTACGGGACAAACTTATAGAATAGTTCCAGTTGGAAGGGACCTACAACAATCAGCTAGTCCAACTATCTGGCCACTTCAGGGCTGACTGAAAGTTAAAGGATGCTATTAAGGGCATTGTCCAAAAGCCTCTTACACACTGACAGGCTTGAGGCATTGACCATCTCTCCAGGAGTCTTTTTTCCAGTGTTTGACCACCCTCTCTGTAAAGAAATACCTCCTAATGTCCAGTCTGAGCCTCCCCTGGTACAGCTTTCAACCACTCCCACAAGTCATATCACAGGATACCAGGGAGAAGAGACCAGCACCTCCCTCTCCCCATCCCCTCCTCAGGAAGCTGCAGACATCAGTGAGGCCACCCATCAGCCTCCTTTTCTACAAACTAGACATTCCCAAAGTTCTTAACCTCTCCTCATCGTGCATGCCTTCCAGCCCTTTCAGCAGCTTTGTTGCTCTTTTCGGGACACATTCAAGTACCTTAACAACAGAATCTGGCATTTGTTCTTGTTAAATTTCATGCCATTAATCATTACCCAATGCTCCAATCTATCTAGACCCCTCTGCAAGGCCTCTTGTCCCTTAAGAGAGTCAACAGCACCTCCCAGTTTAGTGCTGTCAAATATTAGTCCAATATTGGTCCAAATCCTGCTGCAGAATGCTGTACTCTCTATACCTCTATGAAGAACAAAGCTCTGGTCCACCACTACAGCTCTAGATTTTATTAACAGTAAGAATAATCACCATTCTGGAGTTAAAAGCAATGGCATGTAATTCATTCACTCACTTTATATTCTCATTTGAAGGTACTTCTGGCAGTTCCACAGTTATCATGCCGTCTAAGTTGGTCTTTCCAATGAAGACTGGCTTGGTGCGAAGCACGTCAGGTGCAGTCTTTGCTGTCACTCTGTGCTGAAGACCCCCAGCACTATTCCCTCTGTTCGTCAGCACAAATGAATATGATGTCTCTGGCTTCAAGTTAGTGATCAGCTTTTGAGTAGCACGTCCATCAACCTCTACCACCATTTTACCATCATCATAAAGGATCTAAGTTAATATATAAATTGAAGGTGTTTTTCGTTACTAAGAGAAGACAACTGATAATGTCACACTGAATTCAGGAATGAACCTAGCCATAAATTTAAAATGAAAGTTACTGCGCATTTTAGGATTTAAGATAGTAATGAATTCACTACTGTAATTAAACTTCTTGCTTTTAGGGGAAGAAAAGAAGTACATTAATGTAAAGCAGTGTAAGCACTCCCAAAATCCAATTTCATGTATTCAAATTCAGCAGTTTTGCTTGAACTCAGCATTTATATCATGGGATATGTGCTGTTAAAGTTACCTTAACTTTTTCATTCACAGTCCTTATTCAGAAAGGGTTTTGCAACGTTTAGTTCATAAAATACGCTCTTCAGTTGCCACTGCCTGAGACGACACAAGTGATGAAGAATGATGCAGAAGAAATGCCAGCCAGGCTGCAGGTTACATTGAGTCTCTTTATATGGCTAATGCTATAGTTAGTGGGGCAAGAGTTATAATGCAAAAATGTGTTGTTTTAAACATGAGGAGACAAAACCAAAATGGTACTCAGTTACAGTCACTTCAGAATGACTAAAAAAAGAAAATTATTCTCTTCTTTCGCTGTTTTCTCTGAAGTACAGTAGCAATGAACTACATATTAGCAAGGTGTTCATACCATGCATAATAACTAGTATAAGCTTGATTTGGAACTACATCTAAAACAGTGGAAAGTTCATACTGCCAAACGACTGAATTTAGCAGCTTGGGTAAATGTTGCTAATTAGTTTGCATTCTTAAATACAGTAACACCAAAAAAATCCACGTTTAGTAAGCTACTAAATCAAGTGAATGACATCCTCTAGTTTCTGTATTTTCTCTCATAAAAATGGAAAGCAACTTACTTTGAAAGGCAAGGCTGAATTGTAATTTTCTGGAATTTCCCACGACAGCAAAACAGAAGTCTTCATTACTGCTTTAACATGAAAATTTTTTGCAAACACTGCTGGAAAAAAAGAAACAATGTCTATAAACAACATCTTGGAGCTTAAGTCTTGTCATATTTCCACTGCTACTTAGGAGTATTAGCTTTCCATTTAGGTCAAAAAACAAGGACTCAATTCTCCTACCTGTTTCCTCATATTTATCACGTTTTAACTCATTGTTACTCTTATCTAGTGACAACCCAACACATACATTTTCCTTACCTGAAAAAATTGTGAAGATGTTAGCCAGAACTTGCTTGGCAAGGGACAACTGAATTCTAAGGCATCCAAAACATATTAAGATTTACATACTTTACCTTTTGTGTTTGATGAACCTATTTTTTTGAATTGGCTGGTCAGTTTTATTTACAGCTTCAAAAACACTGATATCCAAAGACCGATACTCCTTTAAAGGTCAACGCCATAAGCAGACAAATCCTACCTTGATCCACAGGTAGTGTCCTGAACTGGACACTTGGACTATATGGACCAGGCCCTTTGCTTGTGTGGGCACGTACTTTTACATCATATGTGGTATCTGGTTTTAGGCCAGAAAGTGTCATAGTGGTATCAGCAGGAACAACAGGGAGTTCAACTGGCTGGTAAGCGACATTAATATCTCTGTACAAGATGGTATATTTGGTGATAATGCCATTTCTCTCTGCCAAGAGTGGCATCTGCCAAGTTAATTGAACTGATGTAGAAGTAGAGCTTTCTGAGTGGAGATTTTGGGGAAATCCACTGGGTACCTCTTCAGGAACAGAAATCTCTTTAACCATCTCCTCCCCAAAGCCCACTTTATTTCTAGCTGAGAGCCTGAAGATGTAAGAAGCTCCTTTGTGAATGTCTGTGGCCGTGAAGTGATCTTCCTTCTCTGAGAACTCCATGGTCGTAAATGTATCCACGTCTTTGCGACCAAACTTCAGGCGATAACCCTGCAGCGGGCCAAAAGTGTCCACAGGAGGGTGCCACTGAATTAGAGCCGTGTTCATCTGTGTGTGGCTAATCACAAGTCGAGGTTTGCCTGGAACTGTAGCACAATGTTATTTAAAGATGATAAATACAAACAGAATTGCATGTACAATTCTTGAAGATAGTTTTAGCAGCAGGGATAAATTTTCTCTTCCCTCACTCTTAGTTCCACAAATTACTCTCTTATGGAAGAAATAATATCTGCCTCCTGCACTATTGAGTCATACAGTATAACGAACTATGAGAGTGAAGCCATTTATTGTTTGTTGTCTTCTTCCCTTACCATTATTTATAAATACAGAGAACATTCATAGGCACAGGACTTAGGAACACAAGTCAAGAAATAAAACTTCCAACAGACATCTTATGAACGGTTCTGTCTCACTTACAAATCCTTGCTTGCAAAAAAAGAGTATTGTCATAAGTATTCATTAATTTAATCCAAGGCACATTTCTGACATTCCTGTAAATGGAAAAATAATTAATGATAATAATAGGAGTAGGAATAATAATGGACAAATTACAACTTTCTAGATGTGTCTAGCATAACTTTTGCCATTGACAGTTAAAATGTGGTGGAAGATAGGTCAGACCAACCTTGTCATCAACAATCATTACTATGTATAATTCTATCATTCAACATTCCATACAGAAATCGCCTCCAGCTTGGGCCGTTTCAGCTTGGAGTGGTAGCACAGTTTGGAATTTCTTGATTGTCCTGGCTTATCACATATGATTTAGTTTGCAGCATGGGCTTGGTGGACACGAACTGGATTTCTTCTGAAGAAGACTAAATTGGAAGCTCTTAAACTGCACACCAGGTACACTCAAATCTTTAATTGAGATCTATTGGTCCAAACTGATGATTTGTCTTCCAGAGACAAATCAGTGATGATGTGGTGAGGGTTGTGAAGTTGTGGTAAAAGTGGTGAGGATATTCTGTCTACATGATCAAGTTAGCTCTAACCAAGGGGGAAATCTCATTATACTTATGGTGCATATTTTTGGAGTCTGATATTAATTGCTCTGATTTACTGTATCTAATTATATATTTATTTTAATTTATTTATTCATATTCATTTATATACATATATATTTCATTTACATTTTCATTAATATTTCTATTCCAAATAGTCTGTTTCGATTACAATGACTTATTTTATAATGAAGCATATCCATAACTACTTAGAAATTTGGTGTTCATTGCATACCAATGCCTGACAGGTCAAGAGACTAAAATAGTTTTGGAGGTAGTAGTGCTGTGATAACATAGTCTTCCACAAAGACTAATTTCCCACGTGAATGTAACTGCTGCACTGTGAGCTCTGGTTCCTGCATTTAAACACTTCAGTGGATTTTATTACTTGTCTTCAGTTCTCAGGCACCCAGCAAATCAGATTCTTATTGTCAGAAATTCTGACTACCGATCCATAATGAATAAAGAATAAGGAAGGAGGAATGGCATAGCTTGACAAAAATTCTGTATTTAATAAACTCATTATATCAGTTTTAAGCTGTGACATTGCTTCTAATTGCATAAGTATTATAGCTAGTTTTATATATATTTTCCAAATAACCTTCCTTTTAAATATCTAGTCCACCTGCAAGTAATATTCCCAGGAATTTTGCAAATTTTTTCCTACACTTTCTGCTGCATAAAAAATATCTCTCTGATGAGGTCTGACATTTCCTCATCGATTATTACAAGCCTGTATGGAACAAAGAAAAGGCTGTGAAGGTCTTTTGCAGGCCATATTTTTCTCTACATTATAACTATTACTGAAACCAATGGAGCGTATGAAAAAGAAGAGTCCATACAAATAGAATAATAACTCCTTCAGCTTTCTAGAGGAGAGACTGCTGGAAGGTGTCTCTAAATTGTTTTTGTGATAAATTGCTTTCTTTTCCTGTGGCAGACCTCACATTTAGAACTATTTTTTAACTTCTGTGGTAACTACAGAGAAAGAAAGAATTACTACTTGCTCTTGATCAGAACAGGGGAATTAATAAAGCTTACTTAACCAATAAAATATCCTGTGATTATAACGGTAAATAAGAATAGTCACTTTTTTTTTTTTTTTAAATATCTGATTTTGCAAGGTGTATTTGTTAGAACACAACTATTGATAGTAAACGAAAATGTTTTTCTCTCTCTCTTTTTATTTCCAGATAGATTTCAGTTAACATTTTCTTTTAGTATGATCACTTGTGAATATTACAGTCTTATGGGACAAACAGCAGGATTCTGTGCAGTCCTATATACAGTAGCATCACAGAATAGCTCTTATCTAGAAACTTCTTCTGGGAATAATACCTGAATTAGCCATGAGCCCAAATGAAGTGAAATTGCTCATAAAAAAATACATTCTCTGATATTCTCTGACAGTAAGATGTCTCTCACACACCATTTTGCAACAGTCATTACACCAAACAGTTGTAATGGCTTGACATTACTAGTAGAAGCTAAATCAATCTGCCTTTAGCAAATTATCCAAAGCAATTTGTTTTTGTTAGCTGATATATGGTACATCACTGTTTTAATGTAAATTTTCTCCTCTTAGCTGAAATCTGTATTTCAAGAGTCCTGTCCAGCACAGAGAGTAAATTCCAAATAATGGCCACACTGTTGTGCTGTGAGATTTTACAACTACTATGACCCAGAAATGAAAGGTCTGATTAAGTTCACCATAAAATTTGCATGATATTACTGACTAGTAAGTCTAATTTTTTATCGAAGTCTTCTTAATCACACATATTTTGTACCTTCTACCCCACGTAATTTAAAATTTTCAAATACTTTGACTTGGAAATGTTCAGTAACATTTTTTCTTCCATCTGATTTCAAAAACTAGGAAAGGAAACTGAATATAAGACAAATATATTTGTGGAGTAAAAATATTAACTGCATTCAGTGACTTCACTAATAACTGCAGCTACCATACTGCAGGCTCACTTACATTTGGTGATTCTTTTCCATTTAAAAATGTAAATGATGCTTTAATATCACTAACTGAACACAGCTGAATAGTTAACTTATAATATGAATAATTTATGAATAGTTAGCTTCTCTGGTAAATATTTAGACTGTTACTCTCCTTTCATATCTCTTATGGATATAATCTCACTCATTCTAATACAGCTGCACCTGAGTTAAACCTTTAAAAACTAGACTAGAAAGTCAGACTCTTCATTTACTTTATTGTAGTACCTGAATAGCAGCTTTTTAGGAAAAAAAGAAGTAAGATGGAAACTGAGAATAGAAGACTGTATTTCAGACCTATAAGCCCCTGGTTATTAATGCACCATTCTTTCACCTGCTTGATGTATTCTCATAGAAAGACAGTGAGCTGGAAACTCATGGTACTGACTATATTTATTGTCTCCTTTTTCAAAAATCTACATATGAATTTTCCTGAAAAAAAGAGCTTGACCACAGCAAGCTGTAACAGCAAGAGAAGAGGTGTTCATAAAACCTGGAATGTAGGAAGGAGCAAAATGGTAACTAGCTGTTATCCTAGAGACCAGGAACAAACATTACTTATTCACAGGGTGAAGCAAACAGCAAGAACAGTGTAATAGGTATTACATTTACAGGCATGACTCTGATTCTCAATTGCTCTTCAGTCAGTCTGGGTTTTTTGGGACATGGGATTTGTTTGACTTTCCAAAGTGGAAGAAGCATCAAAGATCTTGGAAGAGTGAAACATGAATAGTCAATAAGGACTAAATGCACATAAGTTTTAAGTTTTGCAAGCAGGTTTGCAAAGCCTATGTTTATGTCTAGAAACTAACCACACTGTAATCTACATAGCTGTGTCTATTTAAATTGGAAACTGAATTTTAAAAAGAATAATGGATCAAGTGTCTTTTTTCTTAAATCAACTTCGAATTTAAATGAGAAGTATGTATCACTTTTTGTCCCAGACTGTAAGAATTCAGGAAACATAAGAAGTGGGAGGGTAAGTTTTAGACACCAGTCAAGAGTAGTGACTAGAAGATACTCTAAAATCTAAAATGAAACTATATGATATATCTAGCCACCAAGACTGAGATTTTTCCAAGAAAGCTGATGAGACAAGGATATAGATATTTCTGATTTCGGTACAATATGTGCTTTACATTCAGTGTTTGTTTTAAAAATTAAGTCAATCAGTATTAAAAATACATGTCTTTTGGACTTTATATATTAGTATAAACAATTGTTATTAAGAGAGTTTGTAACAGTGCTACAAAGGTTTCCATGTGATTGTAATGGAATATCCTTAATGGCTGCACTACAAACCCCAGAAAATTAACACCTACAGGTTGTGAACTCCTGTGAACATGACACTAAGGCTGTGGTGGCATCATTTTGTTAAGCATAGTGAACCATTTACATTTAAAAAACCTTCTTCCTCATCTAAAAGCAATTCAGTTCATCCCATCAGCGTTAACTGAATCAGCTGAACTGGTCATGCAGCTACATACCCACCACCTGTGATCAAATGCAGACTGAACACAGTAGTATGGTGTATTTTGCCACTGTTGCTTCATATTGCCACTGAAGCAATATGGTTTTCAGGGTTTCACAGGCTGGACTTTCATTACATATTCTAATTCTCTGCTTTAACAATCACATTCTTCTGAGGTAAGTTGTGACTGTCATACAGAGAGGTTCTTTCAATGTTCTTACTGACAGGCAGCAGCACTGTTACTCTCACAAAGAGTAGGAAAGGCCTTCAAAAGTCTTTCAAATATCCCTCTGAGCTCTGAATTTCTATTTTTTCCTCTCTAAGAAGACACCAATCAGAACTGAAGAGCTACTATAAAGAATAAGGTTAAGTATTACATTTTGGCTACTTCTTGACCTTAGAAAGGGACGAAGGGGGATACTGGTTCTGGTTTTATCTAAATAAATGAAGGGCCAAGTACTGAAACAGAAAACCCTAGACCCTATAAGCACTTTTTGCACAACAGGGGACTTAGAAATAGCAGGAGCAGAACACTAGCAGATAAAGTCAAAGGATTTATTCAGAGATTAACGGGTACATGAGTATTACCTGCACCAGTAGTAGATACGAGTTTGGGCTTGCTGCGTGCTCCATCACCTTTTGTTGTATAGGCTGTCACGGTGAAGGAGTATGTAGTTTCAGGCTGAAGCCCAGAAATTATCATTTCCTAAGATGAAATAAAACAAAAACAATTTATTAAAAATAGATTGTTTTCCAGGAAAACATGGAATCCTTTAGAAGACCCCTGTATATTACATATAGTGTGCACACTTTTGTGCTACTGGCAGTGATAGCAAGCATTTGCAAGAACCAGTAGATTGTTCTGTGTGAAATACTTCATAATGCAAGATGTTTCACTCACTCAAGCAATAAAAGACAGCACACTTCTATATAGCATGCCTCAGGTAGTTTAAGGCACAAGGGCAAAGGCTTATTGGTGTGAACAGTGAATAAAGCCTTCTGAAATACCTTGCCTGAGGAATACCACTGATATAGTGAAATGCATGCATATGTAGATATGAGAAACTTGGTTTAACTTATTCATTTACAGGACATCACTAATATGGTTATAAAATGCCTAGTAAGAATAGTGCTGCATTTGTATCCATACTTTGTAGGTAATGATGGTTTAGCTGAACAAGAAAGCCTTGTTACTTCCATAACACTTTCATTGCAACCTGTGTTGCTCGTTGGATTGTGCATCTAAGTATCTTGAATGATTTCATAAACAAAACATTCTTCAGGTTTAAGGGAACTATCAAAAACACTATTAAAAATCTGGTCAGAGAATAAATCTGAGATCCCTCAAACAAATGACAGCAGCTACAAAACAAGTATCTCTTCCTCTAGTACAAGCGGATGGGAGTAAGATCAATCTGTAAGTGTCAAAGCAAGGGGAATCTTTGTACACGTGTGCATGCACACACATGTATATACACACAGAAGATGGTAATGAGCCAGCCACCTGAAATGAACGAAACTTATGTCATGCTATAGGGGCAGCCAGTGAAATTTAAGCCTTGTCACTCATGATATAAATAAATTTTATATGCAAATATAAAAGGACAGTATTTGGAGGTAACTGACTGGTCCAATGTTCCTGACTCATCAGCTTCCAGTCTGTAACCACTGGACTACTCCTCTGCATTTTCACATGCCTGAATGGATTTATACTACATTTTATTGCTGCCAGAGAGATAGTATAGTTATGCATCTAGAATAAATAGCAAATGTACAATCACACACCCCTCAGATGCAACAACCATAAAAGTTAACGTAAAAATTATGGGTTAGACTATCCACAGTAAAAGGATTTTTCAAGATAGTGAGTGTAAACTTAGTACAGATGTACTTAGAATTTGGTGCTATATTTACAGTCAGTTATTAGCAATACAGAAATAACAAGCTAATAATCAGAACGAGTAGGCAAAATTGCTCAAATAAAATCAAAACACATTAAAAAATAAACCTATAAAAAAATTCCTCCTGACACTCTTGTCTCAGAATTTAATTGACCCTAAAGGCCAAAATCAGTGGGAGAGACTTCTCATCTTTCATAAGGAAACTGCACCTGATATTAACAGGGTAAAATTGTAAAAGGGGAAAAATTTGCCATTCTTTTAAACAGTGATGAAGATATTCGCCTCATCTGAAACAAACAGTACTTCTTGGTGTAAAAGATTCGACTGCATTTAATGTTGTCGTTTAAATGTATGATTTGGATACAGCAAACACTATTGCTTAGGCATAAACACAGCAGGGTATTTGGCTTTCCTGATAGCATACAAAATGTATTTATCAAAGTACCAAAAAGAAAGCACAAATGACTTCAACTTCCAGCTACACAAAAAAATATTAAACTTAAAATGAATACAAAAAAATCTGACTACTGCTATGCAACTCTGAACTACTTCTGTTTTATTTTTTTAACACCTTCTTGTAAAGAGGAAATTCTGAGGCAAAGTCAGTGACAGCCATGAAAAAAAAAAAAAAAAAAAAGAAAACATGAAACAGTTCTGTACATTTTGGCATCATGCTAAACCCCAGAACAAGCAAGACACAGTAACCCCCATTCTCTCTGGAAAAAAAAAAAAAAAAAAAAGAAAAAGAAAAAATAACATAAGGGAAAAACCTTTGATGCTAGGAGCATGCATTTGTGCAAATGACAAAAATAAAAAACAAAACAAAACAAAACAGAAAACAGAAGAAAAATCACAAAAATCAAAGAAGGCTACAAGGAAACAAGCAAAAAGAAAAAGAAATCTCAAACCCAACACAAACTGTTTTTCTGGCCAATCAAAAACTACTCACATGTTCAGTAGTATCATCATATTCCCACTGATTGAGAGTAAAGAATGTTGGAAGGAAAAAAAAAAAGGAATTAAGAGATTTGGAGCCTGGTTGAGGTAATGTTTTCTTAACAGTAAAATAAATATGAAAGATGTCTGGAAAAATAATGTAAAATTTGAATTAATCATGTAGAATCACACTGAATTTGGTTAATGAAATCAGGCCAGTCATTTTTAATCTCACTTCTTCTCTCCCTAAAAAAAACTACTTCTGCTTCTTTGAATGATGAAAGAAATAGTGAATCTCTTTGCACCATTTAGTAATATTTTATAATGGATTGTATTAGTAAAAGCTACCTAGGCAGAATTACAGGCTACCTGGTTTATTTAGTGATGTTACTAGGCTATATGCTTGAGTTTCCTAAATGAATCAATGCCTTCTTCAAATTAATTAAATAAATTTTTTAGTCTCGAAAGCTAATCACACTGATAGTTTACCATCAAGGTTTTCATACCTGCACAAGCTTTGATCACATGTATCATCAAAGTATAATAGGCAGGAAGGAGTGGTGGGAGGAGAAAGGTGACTATCTCAAGTGAAACAATGGCAAACAGGTAGATCAAAGCCAAATATCGCAAAAAAAAGAAATATGACTTTTGCTTTTATATTTGGGCTCCAATATCTCATTTAGTCTCCCATTTTTGACCTTCTAGTGTTTAAAATTATTTTAATCTACTACTACATAGAGGTTGAAAGTGAAAATCTGTGCAAGGAAGGGGAGAACCAAAGTACAGCAGCATCTCCTTTTCTATTTATCTTCCTTTCCCTTCCCACCTCCCCATCTGTTTCCCTCCACTGAATTTAAGCTTGTAAGGATACCAAGTTTTGCAAAACAGGTAAAAACATATAGATAGGTAGGCAGACTAGCAGGTAAAACTGCAGCAAAGACGTCCAGGAACAGAGATAATACTTTGAGAATAAGGTCATCAGCAAAATGCAGGTGTAGGAGACTTGTTCTCAAGAAATATATCTGGAGACCTGAAATTTAGAACTAAGACTGGAAGAAGAAATGAAAGACAGCAAAACCCATTTATCTATTCACATAAAATGCTTAAGAGGCAAATTTAACTCTTTACTTTATGCTAGGTTGGTAATTTCTTACTGTTTCCAGTCACATTCCAGTCATAAATGGAGAGCTAGCAAAATGAGAAGTATTTACTTGAAAGTTTCAGTGTAGGGTGATTACTCCAGTATCAGGAATCCAGTATCAGGAACTTCTTTAGTTTTAAAAAGGACTAGTGTATCCCAATCATTAAAATCTTATTTTCAGAAGCTTTTTAAACTTGATGTGATCAGTCTTTTGTATTCATCATGTCTCATAATTTATAAAACAGACAGGAAAATTTGCAGTATAAGTAACCCTATACCTATTTAAACTAAGCTGCTCATTCTATTGCATGGTTAATGATATGAATAATGACAAGTATAAATACTTCGGTGATTTCTATAGTTGCACTAATAAATTCATTCCCTGTGAAACACGTGGTGAGATGGATACATGCTATGATAGAAACACTGTAATAATAGGCTAACACAGGCTCCTAAGGATTCTAGTTTCTCCACCGAAATATCACATGGGTGGATCAGAGAGTGCACAATTTGCTGCACTGACTGTGACCTGGCTCAGATCTCCCTGATGCTTTAAACCTTCAGAGCATAGGTATAGGCTGAAGTCTCCAGGTTTAAGGGAGCCAGCAGAATGACACGGTTTATCGTTTAGTTGCACACCTATAGAGAAAAGGGTGCCTAGGTTTGGCCCAAGAACATTTAAATATAAGTATTCTGAAAAGAAGTTGTTAAAATATAGATAAAAAATGTTAGCCGGTAGGCTGAAATATAGAAAAACAGGCAGGTCTGGATAGATCTCTGGCACACAAAATGTTTTCACTGTGACCTAGAAAAGAATATAAAATGCCCTAATTACCTGTGCATCGGCCAGCATGATGTCCTTCAGCATGGGCTGACCCTTTGGCTCTCCATTTTCCATCCTCACATAGTGGACCTGATATCCTCGGATCTGACCATGCTGTTTATTAGGTACAGGTGAGCGCCATGATACTTTAACAGCAGTAGAGTTGACAGCCTCTACCTCGACTTTGCGAGGAGGACCACTAGGAACTGGAACAACATCATTGGACAGAAGAGAATTACAGCCACATGTTCCACCCATGTCTTTTTTTTTTTTTTTTTTTTTAAAGAGCAGACTCACTATGTTTTCTTTGAAGAATACAAATTGTTTGACAAATGAAAATGCTCAACCAATATGCTCTACCTTTCAGTGAAAAGATCAAAAAACATGACTGATGCAAAAAATGGAAGAAAAAAGAGTATTAGAGAAATAGAAAAACATGTAAAAATGTACAAAAGCCAAGGAAGATGCTTTGAGATTCAAAGCATTATAGTACAAAGAGAAATTTTAATCACTGAAATAATAATAATACCACTAATAATAAAAACACAAAAGGTTTCAAAAAAATTTTCCCTTATTTTTCTTAGCTAAGTTCTTTGCTTTGGTTTGGTTTGTTTTTTTCAGTAGTATAAAAAGGAGGCTGATAATAGGGTTGTCTTCTGTTACTGTCAGGCATGGAAGAAAAGAAAATGTGTGGAGCATCAGTTTTCTAATATCAAAAACAAAACTCAAGAAAAAAAATCAACCCAAAAAACCCAAATCAAAAAGCACAACATGGAACAAGAAAGCGGTTTAAAAAAAAATCAAAACCAAAACCAAAACCTGAAAAGAAGTTCATAGACTTAAGTGTTTAAAAATAACAATGATTGTAAAATCACGGAAAAGGCAGAAAGATTTTCCCCTGAGTTATTTTTATGTTAAAGAAGGAGCAAGAAGAATGTGTATGGTCTTAAAGGGGCAGCAGATTCATGTCATTCACAAAAAGGTACTTTCTGTTAAAAAAAAAATAAAAATACCAAATATAAAAATGGTGTAGAAAGGACAAGTCTTTGATTAAAAAACTCAAAGGGTGATAATATCTGTGATTTGGGAAAAAAGAGGAGCAGAAAAATATATTGTTAGGCTATACAAAAGACAGCAGATCGACAGAGAGTCAGAGGCGCAAACTGATGTAGTGGAGGCAACATACCATCTTCATCTGTCCGAATCAATACTGCTAAGCTCTCCGGGCCAGGTCCAACATCAGTGTGGGCAGTCACAGAGATCCGGTACTCAGTCCATTTTTCCAGCTGTTCCAAAAGGTATTGGGTACTGTCCGAGGAAATTCCCAAAATTTCATGGGGCTTGACATCTTCTCCATCAATCCCAATGTACTTGATGGAGTATTCAGTGATAATGCCGTTCTGTTTTTCCACCGGTGGAGGTTTCCAACTTACCAAAATGCTAGTGGAGCTGGGGCTTGTGCAACTAATGTCTTGAGGAGGAGCTGATGGCTCTAATTTCAGTAGTGGGTTAAAGGAGGATTTGAGTGAAAGGATAGGAGTGATTGAAAAAAATGAACAAAAGAAAAAATAAAAATAAATAAAAGACAGCCAAATGAAAATAAAAAATAAACCAAAAAGAGTAGAAACTTAAAAAAGCAAAACATCAGATAATCATATGCACCTTGGCTTATTAATGTGAGGAAACTGAAAATGAAAAGATCAACTAAATGGTGAAAAAGGATGTAGGGGAAATACATGAAAATGAACCTCAAAACAATATTACCTACCTGTAATTAAAATTCTTCTTGAAATAAAACAAAAACGTGACACTTCTATGATTACTGATCTATCTTTTTAATCATTGCAATTAATGCAAGCTATAATATTTTAAATGATACATAACATGTATTTATTTGCAAATTTGGACATCTCCCCTAAAGTGGGTTTACTTTCTTTGATAAAAATTCTCCTTTTACAGAACTCCTAAAAACTTGCAATAATTGCTAGAAATTTCTCCATAAATTGCCATTTTTATAGCCTCCCCACTCTCATAAAAGTATGTTTTTTCTTTCTTTTTTTTTTTTTTTTTTAATAACTGAGTCTGCCTGGCACAAGTCAACCGCAAATTAGGTTTAGATGGAAAGCATTTACTGAAACATTTATTGTAGCCAACATTCTAGAAGCATGCAGTCAATCGCAGACGAAGAAAGTCTTAGTCAAAGATTTACCTACCAGGAAAAAGTGACAGGCTTGTTGATTCTGACTGTAACTTGTACTTACCCTAGATCAGCTGTCAGTTTTATTTTTTTAACTCCTCTTGGAGACACCTTTGCTAGCAAAGAATTAAATCCTACCAGTAATGTAGGCAACTTATATAGGAAAAAAAAAAAATCTACCCCCAAACAAAGTATCAAGAAAGCAGGTATTAATTTTACAGAGTGTTCACAAGCTCAGTACATCAGTACGGTGAGAGATTCTGACTTTGTTTCACCTCTTATCACCAGCACCAATCTTCTAGAGCAAAAGTTCTCACCATGACTGATTTGTACTAAAAGGAGTCTGTTAGCATAGTTACCTTTTCCAGGCTTCAGAGCATTTAAGCATGTATGTCATTCCATTGCTTTCAGTGATGCAATTCAACCACTGAAAGTTAGGTATGAACTTATGTGCTTAAATGCACTTTGACTTAGCAAAGTCTATACATACTAAGTGAAATCATTCAGAGAACCAAAAAAGGAGCCATAGTTCAAATTCACCAGCAGGAGTGGTAGACATGGACCCCAACTTCTGCCTTATTTCTTGTAAGGAAAACATAAATTTTGGGTGCAAGATCTTTATGGTGCTTTTTGGTTTGTTTGTTGGGGGATTGTCTCCTATTTTCTTCCCATTCCTTAAGGGAAAAAAGAAACAAGTGCATTTCTGGTACTTATACTAGGCACATCAAACAAAATTAAAGCAACAGAGAAGGCCTAGGACCCTGCTGTGACTTATTGCATTTACACGTGTATCTTTTGATTCCCTACAGCTCTTCTACAGGGATCAGTGGCTTTTTACTCATTATGGTACATTTCTCTTTTGATGGAAAAACAGGAGGAAATGTACCAGCATTTCAACTAACTAGAGGAGGTGGATGGAGGGACAGATCAGAATTATCACATTTGCATGTTGTTTTTTTTTTTTTTGTTGGTTTTTTTTTAGGCTAATCCAGTAATCAAGTACTCAAAACATGTTGGTCCCCTTCTACCATTGACTCGTGCAGGAAGTAAAATACAAGTAAAATGACCATTAAGGATCTTATATTTAAATAAATAAATCCCTGTAGCATCTTTCTCTGAAACCAAGTTGAAAGGCAGTAGTGTATTCTGGTGAATATTGCTAATTAACTCATAGAAGTTTATTAATTTTTAATCCATTGTACTATGAAAATGCAAAATATTGCACTTATGTAACTAAGGATAATCTGTAGGCTACTTGTGTAACCAGATTTACTAATGCACATAATTTTTTCTTAAAATACACAATTTTTGCATAAAGGATTTCACAATCTTTTCAGCAAATAAGCAGGGTCTGCCCACTGAAATCGACTGGATTTTCCTACTATCTGAAGACATAAAGCTGAAAAAAGCATAACATATTCTTACATTGAGAAGGGAAACAACAATGTGTTTATATATGGAACATGCAACCTTGGCCCCTAGATGTTTATTTTGTATGCACAGCCTAAGCAGTCTTCACCCAATATGAGATTAAGCATGCTAAATTGCTGAAATGGTTCCCAGAATAACTAAATACCTTTTTCTTCATCAAATTATTAATTCTGAGTTACTTAAATTAAAAGGTGTCTTGCCACTATTTCTAAAACTAGCCTTGTGTTATAGAATTATCTTTTATGCTTATTCCGAATGCCTTAGAAATGCCTCAGAAGCAGATTTAGCTTTGGTTAAAAATCTGCAAGCACTGTATCTCCAATCACACTAATTACTATTAATGTATAACACTAACAAATAATGATGGTCTAATCATATCTGTCATGATTGCAAATTAAAAAGCCTCATGTCAACTGGGAATCTGAGTTTTCTGTTTTGAATAATATTACTTTAAGAAAAGGCCATTTAATTTAAAACAAATACAAGTAGAATCACACTAAGTTTTAAAATGACACAGTGTAATGCAAACTATCAGGAAAGCATAACAAGCAAGAGTAGCACTTCTGGATGTCATCCTTGAATATCTAATTGTTTTAATTAAGTCTTAATTTAAATATTTTAAAATGTATATATAACTCCTGAAATTTTTTTACATCTCATTTGCAGACAAATATGGTAAGTTTCATGACATTGTCTCCATAAGCATCCAGTGAAAAAACATTTTTTCTATTGGTATAAAAAATTACTAAATGTCACAAAAACCCTCGATTATAAAAATCTAACTTAAAATTGGAATGATTAGCTACTATAGAAAAACAGTTATAAGGAAATTTTTGGTATAGTCTGAAATATTCAACCTGACCCACCCTACAGGGTACCCTTCAGGGAGATGCTGCAGGAACAACCTAGTATTACAGGAAATCTGCAGACTGGGCAGGTGGAATTTTACAGGTGGAGGATTGCTATTGATGTACATCTACTTCATGATAAAACATTTTATCCTTTTATAACATAAAATATTACTATGACAGCATAATATTGTCTCCTTAGACACTGGTTTACAGTTTTTTTCTGAAACTATGTAAGAGACTCATATCCTAATTTGATCACAACACATCTACAAGAATACACATTTTAAGCATTCTTTTGCTGTGTTAAGTAGCATGAATGCCCTATTTTTATTATTTTGCCTTTTTTGCTGTTGCTGCCTCTCTGGGCTAATGACATTAATCTCTTCGAGAAATACAAGACAAGGGAATAAAGTTAGCAAGGAAAAACACCTACTTGACTGCATGGTTCTTGCTGAGATTTCTGCTGTTGAAGCACCCAGGCCTTGTGGAGAACGTGCAGCTAGACGGAATAAGTACAAGCTGTTTGGCCTTAAGCCTTGCAGGCGATAAGATGTAGTAGGTTCAGTGGAAACCCGTTGCTAAAGGTAGGTAATAAGAGGATGTCCTGATTAATATTCAGAGACTCTGAATTCCATATGTTGCCTACAGAATAAATTCTTTTATACTGAAGATAATCCCATTAAAAAAAAAAAGTAAATTCAAGGGTATGCATCAGAACAAAACCAAACTAAAACGAAACAAAAATTAATGCATTGGTTTTGACAAACACGCATTAAGGAGCAATATTTTAAAAATTTAACAGCTTAATAAGTCAAACTCAGAGACAGAGAAGTTATTTGAATGTCAGAGGAAGTAATAGTTGTGTACAAAGTATAAAAGGCTTTTCAGACAATAACACATGAACAAAGCCTTACCTATAGTTACCTCTTATGAAGTAAAATACAGAATTTTATAATGTGAATAACCTTGGATTTAATCTCATAGTTAAATTTGTGTTCAAATTATTAAGAAGCAAATTCTTCCAAAGGGTATCTTACTAAGCAGAGACCTGCAACCTGTTTGGAGGTGAAATATGGATCTGCCCCCCTTCAACAAAATGAGCTTATGCATTCACAGTATATGTGTGAAGGCACCATAAACATAAGCTCAACTGAAGCATCAGCAATGAGTTGATGATGGAGGAGAAATCAATGAGGCTGACAATCTCCTGCTGCCTTCTGAAACTGCTGGCTTCTTTGTCTGGGACATCTGGTAATACCATGTTTTCCATATCAGAAGAACTGTTTATTTTAAAGTCTATGGTATTAACACCACAGAGGCCCTCAAACTGAAAGTTCTTTAAGAAATAATGGTACAGAAAAGGTCCACAGCAGGTTTTTAAATTAAAAAAAAAAAAACAAACACGTATTTTCTTCTCAAATATTACTGAAAGAGTAGAGAAGATTGAGAACTCTCTTATATGGTGGCAAAGAGAAACAAAAATTCTCTAAGGCTGAAAACAGATTTCAAAGTCCTAATATAAGTACAAAAAATCTTAACGAGTCCATGATATGCCCAAAACACTACTGCTTCCAAGCCTTTGTAGAGGAACAGTTTTGGAGAGACATGATCAATGTCTGAAACTGGATGCAACTTGTGTGAATGACTCATTGTGAACAACAGCAAAGTTCCACTGTCTGGTAACCATCTACAGCATTTTCTGCTGTATACACACTCCCAGTCTATTGTTAAACTGACTGTGGGGTTTAACAAACTGTTAATCAAGGCATTTGTCCTAAAGGAAGTTACTAATCCATCAATTTTAACCATTGCAGCATTTTATGTCCGACTATTAAAGAGTATTTAAAAGATGTATAGTCTTTTCACTTACCTCCTCCCCATGCTCCCCATCTTTGTAAACCAGTTCATAGCTGGAAATGGTATCAGAGCGTGGAGGTGTCCAGGACAGTAATATGATCGTTTCAGACTCTGGTTCTGCTTTGAAGTTCAGTGGCTGACCAGGCACTAAAGAAAAAGCAGTGTTGCCAATTGTTTACTTGTCTAGTTCAACTCTTACCTTTCAAACCTTTTAAACTATTATCTGACTATTTCATACAATATTATTTTTACTGAACTTACTGAACTTAAATTAACTGTATTATGAAATAAAATAATCTGAGCTCAGAAAAAAAAATAATGATATTTTTAATTTACACATTACAAATTATCAAGGATTTCAGATAAATGTTTTACAGTGTAAAAAATGCACACAGAAATACCAGCAATCTAACAACTTATGTGTGAAAATTATGTGACGAATACCAGCAATCTAACAACTTATGTGTGAAAAGGCGAATATATACTTACTTGTATATATGTGTGTGTTTATGGGGAAATATTAGTATTACATAAGATTGGTTGGAATAGTCAGGAAGAAAGTGTTCAAACCATTACATGTATTTCATAATCTGCAAACGGTTTGCTCAGCTCATAATTAACTAAGGTACTAAACACATCCTGCTCTTTAAGGAGACAAGTAAACATTGTATGTTCTTGTAACCTGAAGAAGTTATAACCTACTGAAGAGATCTTCAACAATGTTCTCATTAAGTGACATATTTCTACCCTTTTAATGACACGTATTTTTACCAACGTAGCTGAATTTCTAGTCACAACAATTTCTAATTGCAAGAACCAAAATGAAACTCTGATGCCAGTAGTCAAGAACATCCTCTGTTGTTATCATCACAGAAATTATCCACACTAAATGATACCCTCATTTACTCCTGCAAATATACGGCGAATAATAAGGTTGACTGGGAAAAGACAGCAAAATATAACCTTGTCATTGAAATGTATACAATCATTTTGGCACCCAAGTTCTAAAACATTATTTACAGTTAATAGTACTGTTGTTAAGGCATGAAACAGTCTTCCACAGCATTTCCAGTTTTTCAAGAATAAAATGTGGCATGCTTTTATTTTTTTGAGAAAAATAATACCAGAAGTACTTCTTAGAACATACTGAGAACAGGTGTGACAAGTAGGATGTGGCAATAATCATCATTTCACAATAATTGTTCGGGGTAGAATTTTATTATAGCATTATAAGTGTGTTTCTTCTGTACAGTAAAAGACTTAAAACCATCATGGTGCAAATGGTAAAAGTAATTTGTGATTGTAATTCTTATCTTCCTCAAGCTTCTACAGAACGTCAGTCTGAGGATAACACTGCTCTTGTGTATGCTGGTGCAGGTTTGATATCTAACCTTTAAGCAGACAGATAACCCGTCAACATGAGGTGTATATTCAATCTCCTGTGTGGAGGTTGTATGTCCCTACCATTCACTTTTTTTTTTTTTTTTTTTTTTTTTTTTTTCCCATAAATAAAAAAAAAATAGAACAGGAACAGTGTAGAAGGATGTTGCCAATTTCTGAGGGAATGAGTGAGGGTGAACAGGACACCAAGTCTCTTTACAAGAAGAAGAAAGGATAGGAGTAATTAGCTGTTTTTCTAAAAGATGTCTGGTGTACAGAGGCCACTTCCTTGGTACTGCAAAGTGCAAAAGGGAAAAGATCAAGAAGGAATTACAGGAAATATCAACAAAGTATTTTTAACAGAAATACTTCTCATTTTATCCTTTTTAATTTGAATGGATTTGGAATTAAGAGGGAGAGAGTGGGCTAACTGGATAATTCTCAACTTTGAGAACAGAATCTGAAATACTACTAGATCAAAATTTAACTTGGCAAATCTATAGCACAGTTGTATAAATGCACTTACTAGGTGAACATTACAACTTTTTAGGCTAGTTATTTCAAAACACTCCTAACAACTGGACAACAGCTGCAGATTTGCCTTTTGTTGAACACTGCTTAAAGTAAGATGTGGAGCCCCACTGCAGGCTTACCAAAATTGAATAATAAAATCTGGAGTCTAGGCAGCTATTTGGAAGCATTTATTTTGCTACAGGTTTTTCAAAATATATTTCACAAGACTCAGGTGGGTACCTGGCTGTAGGCATTTTGTTTGCTTCATCTGACATAGAGATAAAAACTGGTAAAACTGACCTGTGGAAAAAAAATTGTTTGATTCAATGTGTATCAAAGGATAGGGAAAAAAGTATTTTGGCAAAGCAACTGAGCAGCACGGTGGGAGTTACAAAATCACTTTTGCCTCGTCATGGAAGGTCAAGCAGCAGTTTATGTTATCTGTGCCATTCTATCCATCCTGTGTTTGACATCTCTATCAGTGACCTGGAGGAAGGGATGGAGGGCACACGTTCTGGCTTTGCAGAAGACATCAAGCTGGGGGGGACCAGCTGACACATTCGAGGGCTGGCTGCTAAAAGGGAGCTGGAGAGGGGCGACGTAGAGGCCGATGGTTCCCTATGAACGTCAGAATGCCCTGTATCAAGAAGGTAGAGCCCTGACGGAAGGCAGGCTGGGGCTGATAATGCCAGGGAGCTTCTGCAGGGGACAGCCTTGGGCCCTGAAGGGCAGCGAGCTGAGCCACAGCCAGCCGTGTGCCCAGGTAGCAACAGGGGCCAGTGGTGCCTGCAGTGGTGTGAGCAGGAGACAGGCTGGAGAGCCAGGATAGGGCAGGGACTTTCCCTCTGCTCAGTGTCCATCAGACCACATGCAGGTACTCCAACTGGTTTTGGGCATCAGCAAGACAGCTCTGAGCTGGGGCCCATGCCCTGTGTGGAGAGTCTGAGGGACTGGGGCTGGTTCAGCTGGGAGAAGGGGCGGCTTTGAGGGCACCCAACAGCATCCCTGGCCCCAGCGTGAGGGATGGAGGAGATGCAGCCTGGCTCTTCACAGCGGTGGGTGGGTGGTGGGTTGGTGAGAGGCAGCACAAGCTGAAGCATGAGAGGCTCAGGCTGGAGGTAAGGAGAAGACTTTTTCCCCATGGGGACAGGCCAGTGGTGGGGCTGGGGCCCAGGGAGGCTGGGCTATATCCAGTCTTGGGGGATTTTACACCACAACTGGGTGAAACCCCGAGCAGCCCGGTCTGGTAACACAGCTGAGCTTGTTCTGGGCAGGGCTGGGGCTGGAGACCTCCCCAGAAGTTCACCCTGCCAGCCTGAATCATCCTGTGATGCTATGATATGTGCTTAACATATGGGTACACAGCCAGGCAATAATAATAAATTACTCGTCAAGTGATCCATATGAAGGCTGGTACCATCCATTATGATAAATATGGCACCAGATGGAGAACAAAGGGTATTTCCTGTCTCTGTGCACATTTTACAGTCATCCTCCAAGTATTCCTTTAAAGAAAAACCCTTTATGGTCTTAGGTTTATAATTCTCTATCATTTTATACAAGTTGATAGCTAATCGGACTTTTCCAAATGCTGTTCATCAAAATAATATCTTGCTGCAAAATCTAGTCTCCCCTCACATTTTTCAACCACAGTTAGACAATTCTGAGGATGAAAACAGTGATGAAAGAAAGATGTCACAAGGAAAGCTGCATTGCTCCAGATAGAGAAGATAGAGAAGAAAGAAAGCAAAACCAAAATAACAGAAACTAAACAAACTGTAATGCTGATAAACTCTGGTAGGGAACCCAAGCCTTAAGCCAAAGAAACAGTACCAGATAAGGAAGTGGAATGATAACTTTTAAACTATTTAGGATTTATGCCTAGAACACACAATATCTGTTCAAAAAATTCTTCAGTGGCATATGGGAACTAAGCCAAACTGGAGGAGCTGACAGAAGGTACTGGTCCCCTTCAGAGATGGAAAAAACCTAGGAAAACTGGAAAATCTATGTAAATGGACTTTATACTCTTGCTGAAGTGTTTTTAATTACACAGATCAACTCTAACTTTCCGTATTAGTGCTGTACATGGTCAGCTCACTGAGCAGGATCTTTCTGCATGAGCATTCTCTCAATATTGTGTTTTCCATATTTTCTGCTTTTAGGTCAGTGTGCTCTACAAATGTATATTAAAATCCATAACTCTCCTGAGCACTGACTATACCTCTTCTTATTTCTTGCTTGTAAACATGACACAACCTAGGTAGTACATATGATGAAACACTACAGTGCAGTGACAAAGCAAAGAACAGAGTCCAGAATTACTCTTTTTTTTAAACCTTCACCAAGTTCTACACCTTTGCTTGACTAGTCCTCCACGTTTATTGCCAGATAACCAGAAACAAACACAGATTGCTGGACCTTGTCCTGAATATGTGGTTCTATGTCCATTCCTGATTCAAGTGCCAGAACAGAATCATAAAATGGGATCTCAAATTGGAAAAGCACTTCAGTTCCCTACACAGCTTCTCAGCTTGTTGAGATAGCCAGAAAAACACTCCAGGGCTGTACCGATTATGCAAGTGATCCTGGAAAGGAAGGAGAGTCTTCAGGCTAGAGAGGGACCCCATGAAATTGCTAGGGTGAAGCCCATAGATAGAGCAAAACTCTATCAGCTCAATCAGGAATCAGTTTTGCAAAGAACAATAGATAGATTAAGAGAATTTACAGTCAGTTGAGAACTGAAAGGGACCAAGAATTCATGCTATTGCTTGCTCTGGAATAAGCAGTAAGATCTACAGAGCTCTTATAATTGAAGAACTAATGTGCTCCGGAATTTTTGTTTTGGAAAACAATACTTGTACTTTTTGATATACCAAATTCTCATGGAATATAATTACAAAATAAAATGGATAATGTACTAATTATATAAGCATCCTGCTCCCACTCTGTATTTCTGCTACAACAGAAATAACCTCTTCAAGTGAGTCTGAAGATAGCTGACGCTCGCCATTCTGAACTATTAAGTACAGAACCACAGTATTCAAAATAATTAACTACAATACATTTCAAATGCTGAAAAAGCATAGCACATTTTGTAAAAAATAACCAGAAAACCATAAATCATTTTCTTACAATATTATGTGTAACTGACATTGAGGGAGCCCACAGAATAAAAAAAAAACATGTCAGTCAGTCTTAAAGACAAAGTCTGCATAGTCTTGTCTGAATGAGTAGAGAACACAGTGAAGAGATGAATTATTCTTCATTATTCTGTCTACACTCTATTTCTACAGTGTAGCAGTAGAGCTGTCTTAAAAATATTTCAAGCTGCATTCTTCCATACTTAAGTTCAGTGACAAAAGTAGTGTGTGCACATTTCCAATACTCATGCACATATTTGCAAAAATCAGAATTCTGGACTAGAAAAAGAATCAGATTTTTAAAAAAAAATCCTATATCCATACCCTATTTTATATTCTAACCAGAAAAAAAAGAGAGTGAGATTAAAAACTAGAAAACCCTAGAGTAAAGAAAAATCTAAGGTAAGATCCTCAATATTGGTCTCATCTTGTTAGCATTTAAATGAAGCAAACAGAGACTGGGGCACATAACAGGAGTTAACTGTGCTTTGAGGACAGAGGAGTTATTCAAAAGCTGAAATATTCTTTCCTACCTGACCAGAAATGCGCCTCTAGGGGAATTTTGTCACTTAAAAACCATCCTACAGCCCACTCCAGCTTCAAATATTTCTCCTTCCACCTGATTCCTTGCATTACAGTTGAGTTTCCAGCTTCATGCTCTCAATCCTTCCCTCATGGAAATCCATTTCTAGGAAATGCTTCACTAGGAGACTAGTACTGTGAAGTTTCAGATACATGAGGTTTCCCCACTCATATGTTCATGAAAAAATTTGATATGTCTGGCAAAGTAGCTAGCTTGCTTCAACACAGAACTGTATTCCCTTGCTACAGTCTCCCTTCCTCTCAATTTCTAATCTTTTACAAAAGAACTCCAGAACCATTAACACATTTCCTTTAAGATAAGGCTCCATTTATGTGTCCTGCAAGTCAGATACTTGACATTCTCATTACTGTCCTCTGCCATATATTAGAAAAATTAGCCTTTTATAACTGTAGTAATCCTTAGTCTTCAAACCACTGCCAACCCTTGATTTAAAATTAACATTATGTTTTATATTGTAAATTCTTGTTTAAAGATGCATACGTTTACAGACATTTCCCAGAATTTTTTTCTCTCGATTTCTCCAATAATCCACTACCCAAGAGACCTTGTATATCTCTCACTCTCCTCTCTTTCTACTTAAGCTCAGAGTAAAAATAGGATTCTCTGAATTCCTTCAGTTGCTATCCTCTGTTTGCACATTAAAAACCATAAACCAAACCAAACCCAAGCCCAGACATCCAGTTTAAAGCTCAAGAATTTTCCTGGTATGTAAAGGTTGAATTATGTTGCTCAGAGAGTATGTGTACTTCTGACCAGTTTAAGCAAAAAAAGGGAATATGAGAAGGTACATAAGAAGTGTGTCCCAAGCAACTAAATGGAGATAAACCAACAGAGCTCTTGTTTTCTAGTGAGGTAAAGAAAAAGGACAGTAAGTATCACACTAAAGTTTATACCAATATTTCTTTATTCTAAAATTTAGTGTTAGTAAGTCAATTCACCTAAATAATATACTGGTCCTGACTCCATCTCAGCAGAAGCAAATCATATGGCCCAAAATGCAGAGTAAGGGCTTTCTTAGGTGTAGCTTTTCAAATTGATCTTTCCTTATATGAAAGGCTCGGATCTACAGCTGTTTTTTTATTACCGGATTTCTTAAAGTGGTGTCTTTCTACAGTAAAGATTGATGAAAACAACCGGGCAATTGGACATGTTTTTTTTCTCAAAATGCCTAAGCAGCATATCAGAACAGAAAACTGAACTTTTTTTTTTGTTTGTTTGGCTGTCTGAAAAATTCATACTTCTCTTACCCTCAAACTATATGTTCCTAGCAAAAATTTTAATTATAAACCTAATTTTCACTATCTGCAGAGTTTTGGTCGACCTGCAAAGTGAGAAGCAACTTATACAGCCATTTCAAAAGAACAATTCTGCTGTACTAAGGAAGCCAAGATTCTCGTAAACAATTTTCTTTCTTTAATAAATTATTATTTTTTTTATAATGTCTCTCCAATGATCAGAATACTCATAAGGGAGGAAAACTTTGAAGGAAACCAAGCTAACGGAGCCTGTAAGTTACAGGTATCAATCAGATTTTGTTGTATATATACTCTAATATCCCCAAAGTAAGCATAGGGGCTAAGCTACATATTTATGATAGGCTTATTTGTTTCAAAAAAGTAAAAATCAATCAAAACATATTCACCATTCCATTCCTATTTTTACTCTTACACGTTTTCATTAAATCCATTTCTGATGTTCTTAATTGCCACTTTATTATTCACCATATTCACCATATTTATTTGGATGAGTTTCAGCTTGAGAGAGACTTAAACTAAAACAATCATATTCAGATTTATACTAAAGCAAATCTAGAAGAGAAGGGACAAAAGGACATTTTGTTCTTCAGTGTTCACTGAAGAGAAACTGCTGGATAGAAAAGACAGGAGAATCTTTGTTTTTAAACATACCCTGAACTGGAGAACTGCCCTAGAATTTCTTACCTATTCTCTTTTATGACTTGAAATACTCATATTTCAACCACAAGTATCAGTGCTTAAAAATGCCTCCTGTATGCCACATTTTTAGTTTTATTTTGATTTTTAACATAGTTACAAATAAAAAATGTCAAATTAACTCTGCTATGAAGTTGAAAATGGATTGAGAATCCCTCCTGCACTGTTAACATTGTCATAATTTCTTCAGATTGAAACAGTAATCAGAAACAGATAGGCAGGTTTAATGGCAAGTTCTATAAAGGTCTTAATAAACAGAGCTTTTCTGAAGTGACCTCAGCAAGTAATGTAACTTGGGTCAGTCCAGCTGAGCCTCCGTGCTCATTATTTTGATTGCTTCATCCTTCTCTGGTGAAGCCACTGACAAACTCCTACCAACCTAAAAGGCTTATGGTTGAACGTGAAAACACAGATGAGGAACCCACTAAGCCTTTTTCTTTAAAATCTTTTTGCACATGGATTCAAAAAGAAGTCAGATGTCAGTATAAAAACTAGACACAAAAAAGGTTAGAATTGCCAAAAGTAAACTATGATGTACATATTTACATATGCATGTGCACACAGACACATTTTAATGTAGCACTAGAAGGTCCAACAAAGTTTATTTACTAACTTCTAAGCAGAGATACTGCAAAAGGTAACATCTTTAACTTTGTGCAACATAACACTTTGAAAGGTTCCAGGACAATACCTCAATTTCTGTTCTTTATTAAATGCATATTGGTAAAACACAGAAGTAAAATGTGGATGAAACATAACTGTCTTCAGTTACACTTTAGAGATAAGTTTTTTAAAAACCTGAGGGATGCTAAATTCTTCAACACAAAACTTTCCAGTACTAAAAAATTCAAGTAGTATTATGTAATATTTCTAGGCAATCACTGACCTATAGTAATACTCCATACAGCTTTCTCTAAACTGCTAGACAAAGGGATCTTTCATTTCTTATTGCTACAATAAAACACTTTCTGCAGTTTAGCTCCACCAGAGCTTCTCACTTTTGATTTTATAAAAATTCTCTTCAATGTTTTTCACTATGCTTGCTTGTCCTTTGCTAGTAAAACTAATTCATGGATCTAAAACTCCTGTACAGAAACAAAACAACCTAAATGCAAACATAAAAAAAGTAAAAAATGGTGACCTTGTGATAAACGCTTTCTAGGGGTAGGTTGAATTTGATTTATAAATCCAAAGTGTGTAGAACTGCTTGCTTGAACCTACACAAAGGTAATGCTTTCATATTTTATGTGTTTTCAGAAGTTTACCAACTATTTGAATTCACAGGCAGTACACATATATTTTAAATTTCCACAAGCAAGATTCACTAGACTGATGTAGCATAAGGGAATAACACAGCAGCTAAGCAATACCCACCAACAGAGCTAACTCCCAAAAGCAAGCTGTGAAGGGCTACTTGACAAACACTTTTAGTGCTCAGTGCACTGCCAAATAGAAGCCATAACATTTGGCTACCTCCAGGATTAAGGTCTTCCTGGGACTTCAATTAAACTTCTGTTAAACATCTTGAGATTTATGAAAAGAGAAATTAAAGTGTGAGGGGATAATTTCCACTTCTCAATGATAACTTTCACTATGGAATTGAGAAAATTTATCTGCAAAAGCTGCCTGAATAAACTGGCTATCCTTGACAGGAAGTTTTTTTCAACATTTTAAACTCAAATTCTCTCTCTGCAAAATTTACCCATTTATTTTTTTCATACAAATTCTGTTCAATGCTCTCTTACCTCCTGTCTGAGTGATGACTTGAATGTCACTAGAAAGTGGTCCATCCCCAACAGAAGTAAAAGCAAGAACCTTCACAGAGTATGTTTTCTGGGGTACCAGATTGCCAATAGTGGTAATATGGCTGTCAGCCACATTGTGCTTCATCCAACTGTTGACGTGTTGAGTGGGGTCCATGGTGTAATAAACTCTGTATCCTTGTATTTGCCCATTAGGTTCTTCAGGTTCTTCCCACTGTACCAAAATGGTGGTAGAGCTCAACATACGGGCCTGCACATTGCGTGGTGCACTTGAAGGTGCTTGCTCTGAAGTCCTTGTTGACACAGGCTCACTGGGTGGCCCTCGCCCAATGTTATTTACAGCAACTACCCGAAATTCATACTCTGAATATGGGCTGAGGCCAGCCACGCTATAGCGTGTTGTGGCCACCCCATCAATTTCTTTATATGGCTCCTCGGAGTTTTTGGGTTTGTGTTGGATTATGTAGTAGGAAACTGGCTCAGGGTTTCCAGAATCCCAAGTCAATGTTATGCTTGTCGCTGTGCTTTCTGTTACCACAGGTGTTCCAGGAGGTTTGGGTAAGGCTAAAGAGAAATTCCAAAAAATATAGTTAGCACTACATAAGACATTAATTATTACAGTAAGTAGCTTAATAACCAAAACAAACAACAATAACAAAAACAAAACAGGAAGACTGGGATGGAAAGAAGGTGTGACCTATTCAGAGCAAGCTTTTGGCAATTATGATTTACTCCAGAAATATGTCAGAAAATCTTTGTAGTGTAAAGTTTATTTGACATAAATTAATGATACTGGGTTTTGTTATAGATCCCGTAAACATGTGCAGAAACAGAATCTTATAGACAGACAGTGCACCATTACATCTTAATTTTCAGATTTCTTTGGAACCTCTAGTTTCCAATTACTTAGTGAACATGATACTTGGACACCCAGCAACTCTAAAAATCCAATGACTGGTTCTTAAAGGCTCCTGCTGTTGACAAGTATGTGCAAGATTACAAGATTCTTTATTTACTTGAAATGAAGGCTGGGAGCTAGATAGAGGAGAAAAATGGCACATTACGATTAACTTATTTTTCAGTATTACTGCTGTCTGAATCTGTATTTAGTCTTATGCCACTGATTGGCTAGAATATTTACTTACCCTTTTGATTTAATAGGGTAAGATGCATTTAGTCCCTTTCAGTGCAATATATTTGCTCAGGATATGGCAACGAATGAAAGAAAAGACTGAACTATGCCCAAATATATGTGCTTGGGATATACCTTTGACAGTTATCTGCGCTACAGCTTCTATAACACCAAGGGTAGACATAGCAACACAAGTATAGTTTGCAGACTGCCTGACATCATTAAGCTCAAGGACGTTCCTCCCTATTGGCATATCATCTTCAGGTGTCAAATCTTCTGCTCCTAGCATCCATTTCACATATGGCATTGGTGACCCCACCGCAACACACGTGATATTTACACTCCCGCCAGGCATGATCTCATGATTGGTGGGGGGGATAGAGAACCTCGGTGGGACCCGTCGAACTGGAACAAAACACAGAAGAAGGTAATAACATATACAAAAAAAGAAACAGTCTTGCATACAGACCACATGCAGTGTACAGACACAATTTCACCTTTTAATGTGTTATTCTGATCTGCCAGAAAAAATATATAAAATAAATACAAGACTAAACAAGAATTTTGTCTGCACACCATGTGAATTATTCTATATTTACTTGAGGATATTATTAGGCACATTCATTCAAAGGCTGATTCAGACCTATTAGGGCCCCACAGTTAACTAACTGCATACTAACAATATACAAACACCATGCGAAAGATATATACACGCACATGTGCGCACATGCGCACACACACACACGCGCGCGTACGCACACACACACACACATATATATATATATATGCATTTTATATCCCCATACATATATATATATGCACAGAAGAAAACTGGAAGGTCAACAGCATGCTTGAGTTGATTACCAAAACCAACGCCAATGCTGTGTGCTTCCAGTTGATGTGAATAAATGTGTTAGGCCACATTGTCACATCACAGTCCTGGAACACATTGCCTACAGTACACTGAAAGTGCAATTTCATTTGCTTTCAGACTCAAAGTATATGCAGCCTCAAGACCTCACACTAACACTGAAACGAACATAGAAAAAATATAATTACACACAATTACAAAAATATATATATACACACATACGTATACATATATATATACACATATACATATATATAAATACATATATATATATGTAGTAACAGAAGGAAACTAGGCAAAGACAGTACAAAGTACTGGATTTGGTCATGCAGGCAAGCAAATGACAGAATCGATAGAGAATCATGCTTAGGGAAATGTCTGAGTAAAAACTGCAGAAAGAAAAAGGACTCAGAAAGAAAACATATTGGGTGAGAAAAAAAACTTGAAAGAGATGGGGATAGGATAGGCTGACAGATACAGGAATTTAATAGGAGCATAGAGTTTGAGGGAGAAGGAAATCAGATTAAGTTTAGGTGGTTAAAAAGCAACTGTTAGGAAGGGCCACTGGAAAAATAGCAGAACATTTAACATTCAGGATTCCACTATGCTCACAGTTAAGGGAAAGCAAATTAAGCTATAAGGATTGGTAATATTAGACACTTCTGTATTGATAGCATGGGGTGGCAACCTTAAACACATAGCAGGACACTGCACTAACAGAGTAGTTAAGATTTAAGCAAACACAACACCGAGAAAATTACCAGGCAATAACAGATCAGTGTTCCTGCTTCAAATATTCTCAGTGGTGTGTACATGTGGGGAGGTGGAAGAGAGATGTAGCTGAGAGAGGTAGGTTTGTATTTAGGCCTTTCATTGGACAGTGTATTCGAAACTGTATTTCTTTGGGTTTAATAGAGGCTAATTATTAAGATAGTTTTAATTCAGAAAAAAAGCACAAAAAAGTAAAATAAAAGACTATGAGTGAGTTTTTAATAAAATAATGAAATCTGCATTAGTATGAAACCTTTCCACTGGGTTTGATTAAGTTTCGGTGATCTTCTACAGATTCAGAAGGGGCTTACTGCAATGGCCTCATGAGTGAATGACAGGCAGAAGGGGAACAAGCAGAGAGCAAAACATCCATAAGCATCAAGTTCACAGAGGCCAGACAAAGCAAATGGCAGGCAATGAGGAATTTCTTGTATTGAACACAATCCTTATAGACAAAGGAGAGTTTAGTCTTCATGCACAGGCTGTTTAGAAAAGCAACTGCTGAAATCATTCCTTGAAAAGTAGGCATCAGTATAAACAAAAAATTAAAAGGGAAGAAAAAGCAGGAACACTGACCGAGTTTACTAGACGTTAGTGTTAAAGTTAAAAAGGTTGCCATGCATACAGGTTCATTCTCTCTTAACATGCACAACAGTTAGATACCAGCACTCATCAGAAGCCATGATCCGGGCATTCTCTGCTTAAACATAACATTAACTTAAAAAAAGCCACAATGCAGCTACATTCATTTCAT